>NC_090706.1:10005000-11255000 GCF_040954835.1 Lepisosteus oculatus | reverse complement strand
TACCAGAAGTTATACTGCTGGCGTTAGTTCAGAGAATAGTCTCAGGCACTTTTTAGTGGCTTTTATTGTCACTCTGTTCTTCACTCTGAGAATGTTCTTTTTCTCAGTCCACGAAAGATTACAAATGGCAGAGCATTTAGATCCTGTTTCTCTGCAGTGACCCCTGTCCTCCTATTGTCCAGCTGGGTAAGTCTATCTTTGTGGGGGAAGGAGACCCAGCACAAACGTCTCTCTATCCCTCCTCACAAAGCGCCCCTCAGGAACTTTTTGTTTCTGGTGACCTGGCTCTGCCTCCGCTACACAGATAAAAATCGAGCCTCCTCATGAACGTTCATTGAAAGAGGCTGGGACTGGACTTTGCACAGTGGAATTGCAGTCTTGTGCAGGAAACTGGATGAATGTGGGCCTGTTTTTACGTCTTCTTTTTGACCCCCTCTTTTAAATAAAAGCTCACTGTAAAAATAGCCTAGCGCAGCAGAACAATCAAAATCAATATTTTGAATTTCTGAAGCATCTGCTTGTGAAACTGATACACAGCTACACAGCAGTGAAACAGACACTGTAAATACAGCCATCTTGAGGAAGAGTAATTAGGCTTCTGGGCTCAGAACTGGGCAGGGTGGGCTCAAATCAATGGTGGCACATGGATTTTGTACCCCTGTGCTCAGATTACTACAGTAAAATTGGTACAATTGTATAATTGGAAATTGCTTTGGATAAAAAAAAAATCTCAACCAATTAAATTAATCATAGCAAAAGTTTTAACCTTCTCTGCCTGTCTCTGCCCCGGGTCTTCCATTTTTCTAAGAAAGTTGGGCGTGATAAGTTCACAAACTGTTGTGCTTTTTTGAAAGCTTGTCTAGCTTTCTGGCACCTCAGCATTTACCTGTTTGTGTCTACCAGGAAATTTACTGTACTTTGTAAAACTTTTCTCTGCTTTGCTGTCAGCATGTTTATATAAAGGTGGGTAGCTGCGTCAGCATGCGTAGGCTGCAAAGGAACAAGTAATAGGTTTATTCCATGCTGAAAAAAAGAAGAAAGAGAACACAACGTTTCGGCCGTGGAGCCTTTTTCAGGTGTGACACCTGAAGAAGGCTCCACAGCCGAAACGTTGTGTTCTCTTTCTTCTTTTTTTCAGCATGGAATAAACCTATTATTTGTTCCTTTGCATGTTTATATAAAGGTTTCTTTACAGAACTTCTTCTATATAAAGCTCTTGTATAAAACAAGTGCGAAGTGCATTATATAAAGGTTTCACAACAGAAATTCGTACATCAATTACAGTACATTTTCTCTTTAACAAAAGCCATTAAAAATAATTATGACTCTTGGACCGCTGTGTTTGATACAATTATACTGGTGGACTGCTGGAGCTGTGCTTCTTAGCACTATTTTTTTTTTGGAACACAAAGCATTGTATTGTTTTCACTGTGGTTTACCACAATAATCATCCACGAGCACATTACAGCAGCTAACAAGACTAGGAACAACTGCACATGCATTTTAAAAGGTCTCCAAGCACCCTTTGAAGACTGGAGGCTAACCACAAGGACGTTCCTACTAAAGCAGCAAAGCCACCAGCTGTAAATCTGAGAGAGAAATTTAAGCACCTCTGTCAACATACTGAGAGAACTGATTTTGATCAAGATAATGTCTTAAAGGCACAGCTGGGATAGTATAAGGGTTATTGTGTTGTCTTAGAAAAGTAGAAAAGCAGTGCATGACTCACCTCTTCTAGTTTTATACAGGTTCTTAAAGTTTTTTCTTTAAACAATTGATGATGAGTACAGCACATCAGAGCTCACCTCTCAGCTCTCAGCTCATCTTAGACCAAAGCCTCATGATTTATGTTTGAAAGATGTATGTACATCTCCACTATGACCTGGGTATCTATTCCTGGCATTGACCATTCTCTAGAACAGGGGTGCCCAACCTTTTTTCACGTAAGATCTACTTTTTCATTTGCCAGTCCAGCGTGATCTACCAGTGTGAATCTGAAGCTCTGATATAGGAAAAACAGACTGTGGACACATCAGTACAATAACGGTACCCATCACTTAAATGACAGCAAATAAAAGGAAGTGGCTCATGCTATAGTGAACCAGTAATGTTCCCCATTATAGAAAAAAAAATATCCTACCTTAATGTGAGCACTGGTACTGAGAAGCTTACTTGAGGACACTTTTTTTGGAACGTGTTGACACTGCTGATCATGTCGATGACATTTTTTATTGTGTCCCTGCAGCTCGACATTCAGCTCACTCAGCAGTTCAGTCCAGTCCGTGAGGAATGCTAAATCCAGAAGCCACTGGTCATCCTCTAATTGGGCATACTCACCATGTTTAGACAACTTGAGAAACTCTTTGATTTCAGGCAACAGCTGTCTAAACCTTGCCAAAAATGTTTGTTTTTGAAATTTCCAAACAGCAAGTCATCAGCCTCAGCAAACGCTTTTTTTATGACTTCTCGGTCCCTGAATGACTTGTTGTGTTGAGCCGGGACGTGGCTCACACGGAACGATGCGATGATTGCCGCTTTCCCTCTTGTATTAGGCCACGTGAAAACTGACTGCTGCTAGCTGAGATGTACATTTTTCCACATTTCTTTTCCGTAACTCACTTTTAGCGGGGAAGTCCACATCGCACGTTTTGTGTGCAGTTTTAAAATGTTGTTCTATATTTCCCTTTTTCGCGTAGACGCTAGCATTGCAGATTTGAATGCGATGGTACAAAAAATAATCACGCTCCCACTCCTTGTGGTAACGGTAAGTTTTCGGTCTCCTTGATTCATCATTTTTGCTCAAACACTACAACTGTCAAAAAGGCAATCAAACTTATCAAACTGCTGGCAAATATGTCAGTCTGTTTTGCTCCACTATGCACTGTAGCGAATGTGGGGTTTGTGCGCAATAACCAACAGAACGTTCTTGGGTAGCACACACAACACTCTTTGTTTACAGAGCTCCTGTAGCCTTTTTTTCAGTGTCAGCCAGCACTCAGGGAAGAGACTTATTCTGAAAAATATTCTAAGGGCTCAACAAGCTTAATCAAATTAACTTCCAGCAAGCAACGGGTGCCAGGCAGGTTACACACACTCACACCAGGGCTGTGTCCCAGAAGCCAATTCACCTACCAGCACATCTTTGAACTGTGGGAGGAAACTGGAGTACCCAGAGGAAACCCACTCATGCAAACATGTGGAGAACATACAGTATACAATCCACAATGATAGCACCCGAGGATTCAAACCCTGGGCCCCAGAGCTGTGAGGCAGCAACGCCAACCACTGCAACCACCTAGCTGCCCGTTGTGAAACATCTATCCGATGCCATTCCATTCTTCAAATAGGACGGCCATCAGCCCAGTTTCGCCTGGGACTGAGATCTGAGGGTTATTCTGGGTAGGAGAGCTGGTGTCATGCTCCTCAGTCCTGCCACACACGGCCACCGAGACAGGCCACACATTTGACTTTTTGGCCTAAGCACTGTATAGTTGTTTTACCATATTAAAAGTGTCTCTGAACAATATGGCCAAACTCATTGCTAAATATTGTGTACTCTTATCAGGAGGCCGTGGGTGTGTGAAAAGCTTTGTTTTCCAAGAACCATGATAGAATTAGTCATAACATGACTTGAAGATGTGCGTGGGTGTTTAGAGCGTGGCTCCTAAACCCTGCCTTATCATTCTGACTAGAATTGTGGGGTTGCTGTGTGACAGAGTGACATTTCAGGGACAATTGGCCCTAGGTGTGATTGTGTGCGTGTCTGTATTTATGTCTGTGTTTCTGCCCTGAGATATGCTGGTGTCCCATCCAGGGTGTATCCTGCCTTGTGCCCGTTGCTTGCTGGGATAGGCTCTGGTTCCTCTGCAAACCTGAATTGGAAGAAGCAGTTAGAAAATGGATGGATGGATTCCATACCTGTTCACAAGCAATATTAAAACAGAAATTCCAACTGGAAAATTAATTATTTTTTATCCTAAAGCAACATAGTGTGTGCCCATTTATACAGGATGTTTATTGTAATAATTGAAATGAAGTACTCTTCAGCAGTGACCCACCTGGAACTGAACCCACAATCTTCCAACTACAAATAACTTACCACTACTCCACAGAAAACCCACGTAAGAAGAATGTATGTTTTTGCCCTAACTAAAGCAGGCAAAATCAATTTAAACCCAGCACAATTAAAACTGTATACAAAGTATTTAAACCCATACTGTAATTAAACTGAGCAAATACAAAGTATTGGTGGAATCCTAACATATTGTAAGAAATATTTTACGCTCCCTGTTACCTGAATTATTATTATCTGATAAAGAGCAGTAAAAATAACAACAGATCATGTTTTATATACAGATTATGTTGTGGTTGAATTTTCCATCTTAGCTGTGCCAGACTTAACTAATGATTAATTTAGAGATTTTTGTAGGTCAAACACACTGCTGCACAGTAAAGCACTGAACTATAATTCCATTTAAAGCTATAGTCACTATCCCATGCTGGAGAAAACTGTAGCCTTTTGGGAGACTCTGAGTCCTCGCAGTGGGGATTTCTGATCTCCATGCAGAACATCTCCAGTTGCTTCCGATGACACATCCAAATGAAACTTTCTATTGGAGGTCTGGAGATCATGGTGGTCAATTCAGAACAGATTGGGAGATGTGCTTTGAGGGCCTGTCCTGTTGGAACATCCATTTGCAGCCATGCATGAGATTCTTAGCAGCAGGTTTTTAGTCTACATATCTTGATGTACCATCCCACAGATCTAACAAGACCGCCAGGACTCACAACAGTCCTACCTCACAGAAGAGATTACATTTTTCTTGACAAGAGATTAACTGCCTCTGCGCCAAATGGGGAAAATTTGTCCCATCCACTCTCGAAAGATGGACCCATGTGCAACCGAGATTTCATGTTCTTTCTTTTTATGTTGCCTCTTCGAAAGAGGTTTTAGTCTGTTACATGTGGCCAAGGAAACCACAAATGCAGAGGCTGACTAGTTTTGGAGCGCTGGTACCCTGCTGATGCCAAAGCTTCTCAGAGCTCTCCTGTCATCACATGGACTTCATTTAATTTCCAAACCACTCTTCACAGGAATAAAACTGTCTAGCATCCTCTTCCTGATAGAATTCCTATAGCCTGGATGACTGATGCTCAATTTGAAACCAGGTTGTTGAACTTCTTGCAAAGCTTTTAAAGCTATTGCCAACTTGTGGAGCTCAATAACTAATTATGCAATCATTTTGAGGATATATACTGTATTACTGTCTTATCCAATATCTATAGTCTTACAGGTTTTCTTGTTCTCTATGCATGCAACAAATAGTGCTAACACCAACTTTCAATTGCATTCCATCAGGGGTAAAAATGAAGTTGGTGTTCATAATACTTTCACACATACATTTTTAATATTCTCAGAATGCCATCTGTTGGTTAGCCAAAATCCACAACTGTACAAGTGACTGCATTGTCACCACATAAGGCTTCCACCTATTTTTTACATCTCAAATGTTTGATGCTTGATGTTTGAACAAAATTAGACAGCCTGCAGATAAGATAATTTTATCATGTAAAATTGAATATTATTGAATGCACTTGCCAAACTTTTTCAAGAGCATCTCACTTCTGTGGTAAGCAATGCCTTTTAAGTTTCCTGAATCCAGGCAGTTAAAATGCTCCACTGAACTAACACTTTAAGGATAAAGGATATCGAATGCAATTGAACTAAGTTATCTTTTATTCCCACAGCTATCAACCTCCTTAATTTGGGCAAGTGATTGTATGTTTACATCAATTTAAATACTTATTTTTTTCTTTCTCATCATACATGTATGCCTCCTCTTTGTTAATGGGTTCAGGTTGTGTTAAATGTATTGTGTATTGTATTCTATCTTTTACCTGCCTGTAAACACATTTCCCATCTGTCAGTACTCCGGTGTACCTAGTGCCTGGGTGTATGTACAGTAGGTCTGAAAGAGGTACAGCTCATAATATTGTATAAAAACATTGATTATACCAAGTAAATTAGTGAACATCCTTGCTTCCTAGTAGGCTCACTGCAGGCGTGAGTCATTAAAAGCCACATGAAAAATCGTATCGCATTAATTTTTCCTCCATCTCTTTCCCCAGCCACGGGGGAACATGTCAGGACAACGAGAGCAAGAGACACCCCTGGAACTCGCACACGTACTCTTGGAGGCCCAAAAACATCTTGACCACTTTCACCAAGAAAATCTAGCTCACAGACAGGCCACCAGTACTGATATCTGAAACCATGTTTTTTAGGTGCTTCTGATTCTGATTAGATCTTGAAGTCATTCACTCAGCTAGGGAAGAAGCCATTAGTCAGGTATGAAGAGGCCTAGGGACACTTAAGTCTTAGTTGTGTCCAATGGGAATTCGCCCAGGATCGACTGATTTGATTCTGAGATTCTAACCTTCCAGAAGTCCCAAAATAGGCCACTTAATCTGGGCCTTTATTTATTTATGTCTGACATTTTCCCTTCGCCTCAGGCCCAGACCATCGGCTCTAATCTCTCCTCACCTTCTGTGTTGTGTTCCCAGGTTTAAGTGTTAACACTGCTATTTTTAAACAGGAAGAGAGTCTTCGTACCAGGCTCCCAGGAAGACAGCGAGCAATTAATGCCACCAGCACAGCAACTGAAACAAAACAGGGCATTCCCCTCTAGAACATAACAAGCTTTCAACATTTTCAGGCGTCTGGGTTTGTTTACCTTCGATGTAAACTAGCCTTGGGTGAGCACAATCTTTGGGCTGATTGGATATGAAGTAGCTTTACTCAAGGGCTCATGTGTTCAGTTACTGGGAAAGGTGGACACTCTGTCCCATTAGGAAAAAAAAAGCACAGCATGACACACATCTATTTGCAAGACCCCCTTGGCCCTTTGGAAACAAATAAGTTTACATTTTTAAAACTATGATCAAAATGACAAAGTGCTGCAAATGGGATTTTAACTATTCTTCACAATAAAGTTCTCTTTGTTCCTACACTGCAGCAGTTCTGATCAGGGAGAGCAAGGAAATCTAAACAAGATAATAAAGGCCGTTACTTGCCCCCAGGAATTAGTGTTTATGTTTTAAAAAAGGCCAGATGTGCCAAAATGGTTTCTGAATTCGGCTCTGTAACGTCATGGAAGTTAAACAGTAAACTTGTAGAGGCTTTATGTCAACAGTCTGATATAACAGAGAAAACAGGAACTTAACCTGAAATGACAAACAAAAATAGCTATTTGGAAATGTAATGAAACCCTTGCTTACAATAATACCCAACTTCCCATCCTAGACACAGAAGAGACTGAATTTAAATGTCGTCTAAAAAACCCAACACAGAGCATTTGAATTGCACACCAAATATCCGCTACGGTTTAAAACAAAACTATATAAACTATGGTGGTAAGCTTCTTAATTTTACATACTCTGCGAGGAGATTGAAACAGATGTCAGAATATCTGCAGTTGTGTAGAGTTGGATGCAGAGAGTATCTGCAGCCTTGCAATCTTTGTAAATCACTTTAAATCACATTGCAAAAGGGTATTGTCTCTAAAATACATTGACCTTTTGTTTAATTTGCCTCTTTTCAACTACAGTTTTAATCCTGATTTGTCTTTGAAATCTCAAACCACTGAACGAACACAGGTCTTTAAACCCCTCCTGCTGAGCATCAGGGAACAGGGCTTCATTTGTACAGTTTCAGCAAATGCAGTAAATGGTTCAATTAGGAAAACTGAAGCAAAAGGGGATGTCCAAGAGGCAGGGATAGCCATCATCAGGCAAAGGGTCTCTAAGCCCCAAGAGGAGGTCCGGAGGGACCCCAGAAAAATCCAGACACATTAAACTCCACTATTTGCTGTACTATATATCAGCAGCTTGTCAAATGACCTCTCATTCAGTCAACGTCTTTCTAACTAACATAAAATGACTGGATTTATTCAGGATCAGCCGTCCTGTCCTGCTGTAATGATTTGAACAGTTCTGGGATGGCACAATTTCTGGGCTTTGTTCACCTGAGGCATTCTTTACATAATTGTACTGATTACTGGATTGAGCTGGTTTAATCCTTTTCCCCACTATCGAAGATGCTGGACCGTAACCCCTCAATACCCAGACATGTGGTGCAGGGGCCTGAAAAGCTCACATTCCCTCTTTATTGTCTTCCTGCCCGTCCCGGCTCGCTCCTCACAACATCCACACATGTGGTGCTCATTAGAGGCCAGTCGGTGACACAGCAGCTGCAGCTGTGGCAGGAAAAGCTGATAAGAGGCCGGAGGAAATGCTAGGTTCATTTGAGGGCTGAGCTTGTGTTAGCCAGCCTCAGCCCTCCCTCCCCAGCCCTCCACTCCCCTCCCATGTTCATGGGAGCTGTGGAGCCAGCAGAGGAACCCAATATCCCCGCGAGACCCCAGGCAGGAAAGAGAACCACGCATCAGGAAATACTGGGAAAGACACCAGAATCTCCCTCCTTTGGCTCAATTTAGCTACGCCTCATTCTCTGGACTCCTGCTGTTCCCTGCCCCGTCGCCCTTCCGCAGGTACAGTGGCTGGAGCTGAGGCGCTAAAGCCCATTGCAGTCCAAGGAGAGACGAGTGTATTCACCTCCAGCCTGAACGAATGATGACTCTACATTTAGAAAATGACCTGATTGGGCTGGGATTTGGTCATCCAAAGCATGTGGGATGCTGCTGTTTTTTGTAGTCTTGAGCAAAGCACTCAGATTGCTCTGGTAAAATACCCTGCAGTAAAAATGCTAAGTTGCTTTGAATAAAAGCATCAGACAAATACATTCGTATGCTAATGAAAGAATAACGCAGCTGTCATCGACCTGTGTTAGGAATTCATGAACAAAGGTGATTCCAATTTTTTTTCCGGCCTTAATTGATTATTGACATTGCAATTCGGTGTAAGACATTATCAGAAAGGAAATTGTGATATTTTACATCTCTTGGTCCTCAGCGATTTACCTTTGCTGGGAGATCATAATGCTAGAAATCCATCCATCCATTTTCAATACAGACAGTACAGGGTCACAGGGGAGCCAGAGCCTATCCTGGCAAGCAGTGGGTGCAAGGCAAGAATAATACTAGAAATACAAAATCAAATACTTTCTTCTTAACTGCTTATAGTACTGTTCGGTTTTCCAGTTTTACAGCAAAGGCCTACTAGTTATGCTATGGTCTACCTGCAAAGGACTAAGCACAGATACGGAGCAAAGCAACCTTTAAAATCAGGACTGCAGCTGACTACTGTTTGTCTCTGCTCCACAAGGGCCTTGAAACAGTTGGGACAATTGGCTCTGGGGTTTCCTTCAGAATCTGGCTGAAAATACTGCCTGCTGCCCTCATAAACACCTCACGTGTCCTCTTACTCCGGACTGCTCAAGTGTTACAAGAATGGTTACAAACAAGAGTAGGCTGTTCAGCCCAGCTACCAAGAAGTAAAGAAAAGATATACAAGTTGGTGCTGTGGTCCGGCACCAGACTTCCTACTGTAAATTCAAAAGGGGTATAAACAACACCAACCTCTCTCTTTTATGTTGGTTGAGTTCCTGAGCCAATCTCATTCTCTCCTCCTGCATTACGTCAGCTGCTCTTCAGCTTCTTCCACTACCAAAACCCACTGCAGAAATACCATTAAAGCACGTTAAACAGAGCATTTGGCAAACACTAGTTATTATGTGTCCAGCGCACCTCTCCTCTGCAGCACGAAACACAAACTTGGCACAGTGTTTTCTCACTCCTCCCCAAGATCAGCCCCGGTCAGGAGTGTGAGGACAGAAACAGGCTGTGTTTGACAGTCAGGTGTGAAATACCATCCTTGAACTTTGGCGGGTTCGTAACTTTTTAGGGTCTCTGCAATTCAAGGGGATGGTAGCCCATCTTTAAAGCAGGGCACTTAAAATTCCTGTCAGCTCATGATTTTTTTAAAAAAGCCGCTAGATAGTTTTATGATCTTCTATATATACCTGCAGCTCACCACTCATCTCAGTGTCATTAAGCGCTTCTTAATGATTTGGTTCATGTCTTCAATTGGATTCAAAATAATAACTCTGGGGCGGCACAGTGGTGCACAGTGTGGGGGCCTGGGTTCAATTCCTGGGGTGCTATTTGCATGTTGTCCCTGTGTTCACATGGGTTTCCTCCAAAAACAAACCAGTAGGCTAATTGGCTTCTGGGAAAACTGGCCCTGGTGTGAGTACTGTATGTGTGTGCCCTGCGATGGACTGGCATCCCATCCAGGGTGTATCCTGTCTTGTGCCTGTTGCTTGCTGGGATAGGCTCTGGCTCAACTGCAATGCCATACTGGGACAGGGGGATAGAAAATGGATGGATTTTAATAATCAGTATAGATGGCAATGTTTTAAAACAGGGTGTCACCAATCCAGAACCTTGAAGGCCATAATCCAACCAGTCTTCCATCTCTCTTAAAATATCTTTATCTCTGTGGAGGTGTACGATGTATCCTACAATATGATTTTTTTTGCAAAAAACATAATATCATTTTACTCACTGAATCTACCATCAAAGGAGGTGTAAAAAATTGTACTTGAAGAAAAACTAAAATTTCAGGAGGCTGCCATTTCTCCAGCAGTTTCTTTGCACCTGTGGTTTTCGCACTGTCTTTCTAAACATTTTCTATGCCTGTCATAGAGGAAGACAGAAAAACAAATCAGTGTAAATGCAGGTTTTAATGTTTTATATATTTTATGGCATTGGCATATTTATTTTCAAGAAAAGAAAGAGATTGAAAATCCCATTTAAAGACACAAATTAGCTATCTTAATTAATTAGGCTCAGAAATAAACCAGAAAACAATGTATTCACTTTCAGTGGCCAGTATGGTCTCTTTTAGTAAAAACGATCCTGTATACTTTAAGTGATACTTAAAGTAATAATTAACATGAACTAGGTGGAAATACCTCCTCTTTGGTAAGTAGGTCTCAATTTTCTGTTCAGCAACATAACAAATCCATGGTAGAGAGCTGTTTTTGTAGGGGGATTCAGGAAACTAAATATATAACACTGGACATGAAATGACAGCACATGTAGAGGCACAAATCATACTGAGGTTCTTAAGTTTAATTTGGCCCTGGAGGTCCTGGAGTCCATTGTGTCAACAGCAGCACTAAACAGATCTCCCTTTTATTTTCCTGACAATGCAGTTCAGGAGTGATAAAACAGTCTTTGCATTCAAAGAGACTTTGTCTCAGTAGCCTGGTTTGTCACTGCAATGAAAGTATCTCACAAGCCCCAGGTCATAAGTGTGGAGCATAAATGTTTGACCCTCTCCTTG
This sequence comes from Lepisosteus oculatus, assembly GCF_040954835.1. Lineage (NCBI taxonomy): Eukaryota > Metazoa > Chordata > Actinopteri > Semionotiformes > Lepisosteidae > Lepisosteus > Lepisosteus oculatus. The sequence goes on along the minus strand of NC_090706.1, from coordinate 11,243,693 downwards.
CCAGCTGACCTTCTTCTTCCACTTTGCTCTGCCTTAATTCAACTCTCTGTTTAAACGCAAATTTCAAACTTAGCATCCATACCAAGTCCTCTCCATTACTAGATATTTGTCATTAAGTAAAACATATAGTACTATACGAGTAGAATTATATACATTCCCTGGAAGTTTTTCTGACCATTTCCAGAACATATGATGGTAGAGATGGGGAACTCCAAACTGTCGATGCAGAACCATAAGGCCGGCAGTGTAGTGCAGTGGCTTAGCATTGCGGCCTCGCAGCACAGGGGCCCTGAGTTCAATTCCTGGGGTGCTATCTGTGTGGAGTTTGTACATTTCCCCATGTTTGTGTGGGTTTCCTCTGGGTGCACCACTTTCCTCCCATAGTCCAAAGAGGTAGTGACAGACCAATTAGGCTTCTGGGACACGTGTCCCTGGTGTATGCCCGGCGATGGACTGGCATCCCTTCCAGGGTGTATCCTGCCCTGAGCGTGTTGCCTGCCAGGATAGACTCTGGCCCATCCTGAAACGGAGACAGAGAGCCGGGCTCACAGTGAAAGCCACATGGTACCGATTTTCCACTGGATTCATGATTCATGATTTCTTGAAACATATCCAAGAAAATCATTATTGATAGGCATTGGCTAAATAGTGGAGGAACTCCGTGTGCTCAGTCCATTCAGCTCAGTTAGTATAGCACTCAAAGTAAAAGCACTTTAGCCTTGATTTAGTAGATTTTCTTGCTATCCAGAAGAGTTGTTACCCTACACATGCTGCCCAGACACCCAAAAAAAACTTCAAAAGGTGGATTCAGCGGTTCTGGTATCAGTCCAAAACCTCCCTTCCTCTTTAAGCATATCCAGCGGTCCTTGTGCCAAGAGTCTGCAAATGGGATGATCCTGATACTTTTCAGGCCAACAGACAGCGCTAGTGGAGCTGGGAAGAGTCTGCCGATTGCTCTTTTATAGTATGTTTACTCAAAACCCTTTTCATCTATTTCAAGCTTGATAAGGAGATGCAACCTAACCAATGGTTAAAGTGAGCATTGGTGGTCTTACTATGGATGCCATGCTTCAAAGCCTAACTCACACAAGATCGGCATTCAACCTATTTCTCTTGTTATTTTATAAGACAACGGTCTCCCAGTGTCAGATCTTAGAGAGACAGACGTTTGTTAGCTGAATCAAGTTCACCAAGAGGGAATTTGTGAGAGTAGAGTATTAGAGATACTACTAAAATGACCTACAGTATCACCTATACTGTACTTTTGTATTTGTCTTTAAATTTCAAGTACGATTGTCACTGTGACCTTGATTGTATTGAATATTAGTTGTTTCAGTAGTTCGGTTAGATCCTAATAAGTGCGAGAGAGAGAGATGAATATGTAGCGTATAAAGTATTTGACTCAGCTGCCCAACCCCCCCCAACTGTTGTGAGGAGTGATCTAGCAAGGGTGTATATGGGGGGTGGGGGAATGTGAGAGAGATACTCGAAAGGAAGTCCTGGGTGAGAGACTTATATATGTAGGTGAGTGGAAGTGTGCAAGATTAGAATCCACCCTTCTCCCCGAAGGCGGGTAAGTTAGTTACACAACTTACCCAGATGGTGCACAACTTACCCAGGAGGAAGAATGCTTGTATCTTTACACCTGGAAGCTTTACTAATCTGTGCGGAACACAACTCAGAAGGAGAGAGTATCTCTCTTTACTAGGGAGCCCAATCAGATCTCCCTTTAGATAGAAGACTGAAACTGAAAACGCTGAAATATGCCGACAAGCACGTCTGTCAATACCCACAATCAGAAAACAAATTGTCAAGAAGGGGATGCATGTTGGTACAGGTGGTACCCCTGACAGTGAATAGCCCCGTCCCTTCTCCTCCGGGGCCCGGACAAAAGGAGGAGACGGAGAACAAATGGAGCTGTCAGGCAGGCACTTAGCCTCTCTTCCTCTACACCCGGAACACAGGTGCTAAGTGACACACTGAACAATGCAGCCAGCGCCAGTGGCCTGCAGACACACAGCTACAGTGACTCACCAGGCGGGCCAGAGCCGGGCCTCTCTGGGGTTCTGCATCAGTAACCATCACGCTGCCCGTTTCAGAGAGGAAAACACACCTAGAGCGTGTTTCCTCCAGCCCCCCCCCACCGTCTCAGTGCCAACACTCTTCGTTTTTTTCTTTCTTCCAAGTCTAATGACGACCAGTGGAAACAGTTTTAGAATGAATCGGAATTTCTTTAGCCTTCCTGTCAGGCCTTGATTGGCTCAGAAAAATCCTGTGGGTTAGAAAACCAGCCTTGAAAGCAACATACAATTGAGGTTACGCTTGGTCTGGACACACAAACATCCATCCATTTTTCTAACTGCTTTATCCAGTACAGAGTCACGGGGGAGCTGGAGACATGGCGGTGTACAGCCTTGACGTGATCACAGGGCACACACAGACGGCAACACACACACTCACAACGGGGCTTTATTTACCAGAAGCCAGTTAACCTACCGCTACTGGATGTTTTTGGACTGTGGGAGAAAACAGAAACTCATGGAGAAAACACAAGCGAGCATGGGGAGAACATACAAACTCCACACAGACAGCACCCCAGGAATAAAACCAGGACCCCAGTTTTGTGAGGAAGCAATGCAGACCACTGTACCACTGTGCAGCCCTGAACACACACACATGTGTTCCCAAATCAATAATTAATTTAATCATGATTCTAGAGCTGTCTTTCTAATGCCTTGCTGGGCTTTTATGTACATATACTGAATATATACATCCCACATTGCTTCTGAAAGTTGTTGAAGGATTAAAATCAAAACGGAATTTCACAAAACAGACATAAAGAGAAAAGTATCAGCCTTTCGAGGTATTGTGTAAGAGACCAACAAGGACATTCAGATTTTTTCTTCCCAGTCTTCACAAAGATAATATACAGCCTCCAGAAGTGATGTCGTCAGGTTCAAATCATTTTTTTCCCTGTATCTGTATTTGACTAATGTCTTGACAGACAACCTGTGCTCTGAGTTTATCTGGAGTGTTTTCAGCTGGGTCAATATGTTTTCCTTTGATGTCTGCCAGGTTTCTCATCAATGTCCCTATTTGTACAGGTTTATCCTCAAAATGGAACCAGAGGAACAGAGGTCCAGATTCTTTTTTTGGCACCAGTATCCCAAAAGGCCTAGGAGTTGTGATGTGCCAGATGAAAGCATCAGGGAGCTTGAATTCATCTAAAGGAAGTGGATGATATCTTCTGTGGTGTGGAGGCGTACAGTATGTCCTGTGTTGTGCAGGCCAGCTGTCTCTGATGTCTCTCTCTCCGCAATTCACAGGCAAAATACACTCAGAGGACAAGACAGGCCCAAGCTCTCTTAGAATGCTTGTCAGTGCAAGGGCATCACCACCTTTCTGATAGGACTGGCAAATTAAACAGGTTGTTGTGCATAAAGAGCAAGGGTGTTAAAAAGCTAGCTTGTCCTTTCTAATGATTGTGCTATGAAAAGTGTCAATGTGGAAGGTCTTGGTACACAGTTGTATAAAGCTTTTCACTGTCCACTGAACTCCCTATATGATTTTGCATTCAGGTATAAAATGGGAAACACCAAACCTAAAGAGGCTGCTTATGAGAATGACATTTTATATAGACTAGATTGGCCTTTCTAATTAGAATATTTGTGTAAATAGGTCATTTACATCTTAGCGACAATATGGGGAAGCAATAAAAGGCAAACAGTATGTTAGGATATAAATCCATCAATCCATTCTCTAAGCACATTTTCCAATTCAGGGTCATAGGAGAGCCAGGACCTATCCCAGCAAGCAACAGGAGCAGGGTGGGGTACACCAGTCTATCACAGGGCACACACAGACCCAAACACACGCATGCACACACTTACAGCACAGCTCATTTTCCCAGAAGCTAATTAACTTACTGGGGAAACAGAAACATCCAGAGGAAACCTATGCAAACACTCCATGTAGAAAGCACCCCATGTCCAGAAGCAAATTCAAGGCTCCAGAGCTATGAGGCAGAAAGGCTAACCACTGCACTACTGTGTCACCCACTGTAGTTGAAAACATAGAGTTAAAATCTAGGTATGGTATTTTTAAAAAGTGGAATGTGCTACTAAGATTTCACTTGCCATACTGTGTACATTTGTGGCCGCTACTTTGAAAAAATATATTACTGCTCTAGTCCAGAGAACAGCAACGAGATACATCAATTAACTTCAAATGACGTCCTATTCTGACAGGCTGAAAATCAAAGACGTTAAGAGGGCCTAATTCAAGTTTTCAAAATCCTTTAAATGCATTAACAAAGTCAGCCCAAAGTCAAATGAGCTTCTGCAGAGGGAACAGTGAAAACTATGGGGAAGAGCATTTTGAACCAAGAGAAGGTTCTGGGGTGTGGAACAAGCTACTCAGTCATGTTGTTAAAGCAGGCTCTGACTTCTTTCAAGACATGGCTGAATGAGCTTTTCAGATCACTTAACTACTAGCATCCAAAAGAGTTACATACTGTAGGCCAGATCGCCTCCTCTCCTCTGAAACCTTATGCTTTTGTTTCAGAATAAATTAAGTGTCTTAATAAATAATGAAGCGTCTTATTTTTAGACTTGCAGTGGGCAATGAAGTGATAATCCACTGCTGGAACACATTGTTTTCCACCTCTGCCTCTTGCTAAGAGACGTTCCACTGGATTTCTTCATAGCAGAATGATGTGTTTGTAGAGACACCTTTGACAAGATGAGCTTTAAAATAAAAGTAATTTTTTTTATGCAAAAGGTGTGAGACAAAAATGTGATCGTGTCTGGTTTCATACAAAATGAATGCAATCATTTACTCCTAAAAAGAAGGGTCTTTCATCCATTTAATTTTAAAAGTTCCTTGAAAAAACAGCATGTTAATCTGAGCATGTTTATTTATTACTTATAGCACAGGCCATACTGGAGACACTAGATACCTATATATATATGCAAAGGGAACTGAGTTAAATTGAACACCACTGTATGAAATAAGGTATTTCTGTTGCTTTCCTGCCTTTATGTTATTTTAGAAAATCCCAAGGAGTCCACTCAGAAACTGGGTTTAAATTTTAATTTGGGTATGTTTTTTTAATGGACACCTATAAACAAATTCTAAGGTAACACAGATATTTTGTTTCGTTTTTCAAAAGCTGAAACAGCTTTCAAAAGTCAAATTAGACAAACCCCCCGTTATAGTTGCTCCCTGAAATATGTACCGAAGGGACAAAGAACATTTCAGAAAAGCACCTTTTCTGCTGATAATACAGTCTCTGACGTAAGCTGCATGCTTTCGTGAGAAACTGTTTATCTGGACCTGCTGCCAATAGCAGAAAACATAGCATCGGAGAATGTTATTCCCTGAGAGATATTCCAGTACAAATATTATTTTTTAATAAGGCAAACATTGCACTGTGTACTTAAGGTGATATTGGTTCACAATAACTCGCCTCATGCCCCAGCCCTTTCTAGGATAAGAGACTTTCTGATAGTGGAAGGATAAACTGTCTCAACCTTCCAACAAATAACAGAATTTGTTAAGGCAGTGGTTGAAAACCGTGAACTTTCATTGCAAAGTCGACTCCTCTCAGACAAGTGGCTTCACGTTTTATGGGGCTCACTGTAAATCATGGATCCTCACCCTACAAACTAAGGGTGAAAGAAACCCTTGCTGGGAAAGTGGAAATAACTGAGTTTTTACACAGCCCTTATCTCCAGAGCTCCAAACAAGCCAAGTCCCTGATATCAGAGGGCACACACTTTTACAGGGAATCTGGGAGTCTGTTAAAAAAGCAATAAGAGTACAAGGACCAACCATAACAAGAGGAACAAATGGTATTTCTCACCAAACGGATTCAAAACAATATGAAACACAGAAAAGGTCACAGCTATGTGAAAGTCTGTGCCAGGTACAGAGGCGGTTTGCTTAGTCTGGAGTCTAACAAAATGTCAGCAAAATACACAGAACACAGTCCCTGGGCTTTTTTCAGTGAATTAGTATAGCTATAATGCACTTCATTTTCAGCTCTTGTCACTAGGCTGCCTTTATTCAGCTGTCTTTGAGTGATGTACATTTTATTTAATAATAAATGCCCCTGTTAAGAGCAAAAGAAATGGAAGAAGTATATTTTTGTGAAATAGCTTAAGTTTTTTTTTACTTTCGTAGCACCTGCTTGATATAACCGTATAATATGTGGGGGATTTTCATACTTCTTAAATTAATAAAAGAAAAATCTGTCCATTTTAAAATGGCATCGTCCAGTTCAGCGTCATGGAAGAGCCAGAGCCTAACCAGCAAGCAATGGACACAAGGCGGGGTACACCCTGGATGAGGATGCCAGTCCATTGCGGGGTACACACAGACACAAACACACACTCACTCCAGGCCTAATTTTCCAGAAGCCAATGAACCTACCAGTATGTCTCTGGACCGTGGGAGCAAATCAGAGCACCTGGAGGAAACCCACTCAAAAACAGGGAGAACATATAAACCCCATGCAGATAGCACCCCAGTCTGGAATTGAACCCAGGACCCCAGCACTGAGAGGCAGCAATGATTACCACTGTACCACCATAGTAAAAGATATCTAATAAATAAAAAGAAAACAATCTTCTAAAGCTTGGAATTGAAAAGAAGTAAAGAACTCCTGAATCATGTACTGTAGCTGTGCAGAAACAATGATCTCCACTCTGAGCAGTACGACCTTTCTCTAATGGCTGACTTAAGAAACTGTATGGTATTTGTCTCAAATGTGTAAGAAAGGAAGCAGAGAAAGAAAAAAAAACAGAAGCTAGAATGCTACCAGAATCCCAGTCTACATACTGTAGCTTATAGATTCATTGTAATCACAGGAACTATTCGTATAGGTTTTAGTTCTACATGATACAGTATATCATCGGACCTAACAGTGAAGATGACAATGACCACACAAGAGTCTTTATAGATACGGGAAACGTGAAAATTCTACAATTCTTACAGAATCTGTGCCATAAAAGCTAACCCTCCCAAGCACAGGGGACCTATCCAGAATTCCCAACATGCTTCTGCATCCATATGAATATGAATATCAGGCTTTCATACCAACCAAATGTGCAAGACCAGGTTAGACACAAACTGGTGTGTTTGTGCCTCCTCCTCTGTGTGCTTGGAGTTGTGTCATACACACCTCTCTGTGTTAAGGCTGTCTTCTCAATATGATTTCTCAATACATACTGTACAAGGCTGTTGTATGGCTCTAAATACAAAAAAAGGCTCTAATATACAGCATTACACTTGCAGATTCCTATGGTTTTGGTTCAAAGTCTTAAGGATGTGAAACACTAGATTGGGCTATTTTAATTGGTTATTTTCAATTTGTCCACACAGGTAAAATATAGAACTGATTTTTTTTCAAAACCAATAATCTAAGCATAAATATAACAAATAACATACGTAACACTGTGAAACAAACAAAATTTTAACTTTGAAACTCAAAAGGCAAATACATCCCAGCAGCAGTCTCCGAAATACGATTTTCGAGTCTTCTTCTGAAGCATAGCTATTTTAAGAAGAAACCAAAGCTGTTACCAACATGTTGACATTTTTTTCTGCTTTAAAAACAATTTAACACACAAAAATATTCACTTCAGGGCAGGGGAATAACACAATATGGACATGAAAAGCACATGACTGAGAAACAAACTTATTTTTGTGTACACCAATATATCTTCTCAGAAGTACTTTGGGACAAGAGAAGATAGGTTCAAGTTTATATGTAATAATTCAGTCTGAAATCGGTTTTTACTCAGTGATAACTTGAGTAAATCAACACATTCAGACTCCAGAGGGCTCCTAGAAACTGACACTACAATACAATGCAAAGGTGTGTGTGACTCAAGGATGTGGATCAAAACAACCATGTGAAAATCTACCAAACCTGCCTAATGATTTACTCTCCTAAATAATAGTGATCTTTAATTATCTTTTCATTTGGCTATAATAATATATTGAGCATAGTCTTTGGCATACATTTTTTATCAACTACTACAGAGTCACTCAATAGGAACACAGTTTTAAAATACCCATAAGGACAGAGCGTAGAGCGGTTCAATAAGTTACTTGGCCAATTAACACAGAATCTATGTACGAACCAAGGTGTGAGCTGAAATTATCTCTCTCACAAGCCCTTCACCTGAGTCACTGAGACACAGTGTACATGGACCTTGTGTCTTCTGTTAACCCTGGACCCCTTGGAGGTAGTGGCTGAGAGGAGAAAACTAACTAGATGTCCAAACTAGAGGCCATCATGGACAATTTCTCCCATCCCCTCTATGATAGGCTTGCAGAAATGAAGAGCACGTTCAGCAATAGACTGATCCATCCACAGTGCGACAGGGAGCGCCACAGGAGGTCATTCTTGCCTTCTGCCATAAGACTGTACAACGCATGACCTTGCGTCTGGGCAGAGGCAACATTGACAGTGACCTGTTTCTGGACTGAACGCATCTACACATCTACTGCTACATCTGTTCTCTTTCTTTTTCTTTTTCTTTCTCCCGTTTACAACCGTTTTTTTTGTGTGCAATATATGCCAGGGACCTGTGCAACACATTTATATCTATATTTATATCTATATCTATATTTACATCTATATTTATATTCATATGTGCGATATGATTTTTCTGTGTACTGTTCTGTTCTAGTTTGCTCTTGTGTGTCCGGACTGTGAGTAACTCTTGTATTGTATTGTATGTATTGTACTATTATTATATAATTGTTACACTGTGGCTGTGTTGTCTGTGTTAAGCTGCTGTTGCACTGCAATTTCCCTCACGGGATCAATAAAGTATCTATCTATCTAACCATACCAACCAAATCATTTAAGTGACCTTAATAAACAAGCTCACATTAAATGTGCAACAATTGTGCACTAAACAGATTATCCAATGACCTAAAGATTTTTTATAAGAGAGGTTAGGAAAACTGATTCAAAAAAATTGAGATGTTTCAGAAAAAGCTTGCTGGGTTGTTGTTTGCAAGTGAAAAGCCTGTGTACTTTAGTATGCAAAAATATCTTTACATGTTAGAAGAAAATCAGTATAGTGCTATGCCTCCTGCCCTTGCTATTAGAACATGTATCAGTTAAATAAGATTAAACAATGTGCAAATTGAAAGTGGATTAACACTGAAAAGATAAATAGTTCAGATTTCCCTTTATGAAAATACGAAGTACTATATATTTTCTTAAATTTATGTGGCATAGCCCTGACTATAAAACTGCTTGCTCAGCATTTTTTTTTTAGTCTCATGAACCTTCAACTGTTTTGAGTCCTAATGTAAAACACTTACAGTGTTAAGGACTTGCAAGCTTTCCATCAATAAAGAATCAGGGAGGGTGTCTGGGGGCAGCATGAAGGGGCAGTGATTAGCACTGCTGTCTCACAGTGCTGAGGCTCTGGGTTCAATTGGTAGGGTACTAAATGTGTGAAGTTTGTATGTTCTCGCCACATGTGCATGGATTTCCTGCAGGTGCTCTGATTGGCTCCCACAGTCTAAAGACATGCTGGTAGGTTAGTGGGGCTTTGGTCACATTAGCCCTGGCGTGAGTGTGTGTTTGAGTCTGTGTTCGTGTCTGTATGTCTGTCCTGCGATAGACTGGCATTGTTCAGGGTGTACCCTGCCTCACGCCCATTGCTCCCCTGCGACCCCGTACTGGATAAGGAGGATTAGAAAATGTGTGGATGGAGGGGAGGTGAGAGATCTGATCTTGTTACCAGAGGCATCACAAAGCCCTGATTTCCACAACTAAAAAGCAAAATTATAATTGTAGCAATAAAACATTCTATAAAGTAGCCCCAAAAAATTATCAACTGATTAAGATCAGAAAAGGTGATAGAGGCTTACTACTTGCTTCAATTACTGTAAGTAATTAATTCTCAGCTGAAGTGAGAACCATGGTGTATTTTATGAGACCCTGGGGTGCAGGGTCCATTAGGAGGTGTGCACAATCTGAGATGACAGTCAAAATGGTTGACATGACCGTATAGCAACACACAACAATATCGAGCACTCACTTCAAGGCTCTGAATTTGGCACCGAGACTCTTTCTTCTGCATTTGCAGTTGCATTCTTCTGGTTTTGTGTTTTCAGCACAAGGCCTTTGGACAGTGGAGACAACAAAAAAGCAAAAAAGTGTTGAGGTTTGGAGAAAGATCTAATTATGAAAATAAAGAGAAATTTTGCAAATCAACATGGACACCCTCTATCCCAACACACACACACTCTGTGTAAACCACAATTGTTTCGGTCAACCTTTCTCTCATACTAATAAAGGAAACCACGCAAACGTACACAACATGACACTTTCCTCTTTTTTTGCAAACTAAACACTTCTATAACAGTTTTCAATACATATAATACAAGTGTGACTCTGTCACACAAACCACACAATGTGGGTGATTATCACAGCCACATGACTGTGATACGAGTATCAGCCTTGCTCATGAGCGTCTTCATCTGGACCTGCATGACAAGTCCACTCTACCAGTTACTTGTGTGCCTGGGTCTCTTCTCTTTCATGCACTTCAAGCTGTGACAGGTTTATATTATTGTAAAGTCAAGGGTTTTCAATCTAATATAAAGGGGCTGTGTGCTATTATAAAACAAGATTGAATGCTCTCATAACGTAGCACTAGGCCCAAGCCCTTTAGGTATTAAATACTTTCCTGTCAGCTGCAGTTGACTCGGACGAAAATGAATCCTCTGTGTCCCAACTGATCACTTTCCACCTCTAAATAGCCACCACATGGCTAATAAGTAAGAAATCAGAGGAATGAGCTTCAAGCAAATGGTACAAATGTTCCTGGCCAGGAAGAAAGCTTTCACATTACTTCCCACCCCTCAAGGTGTCATTAATCAACCAAACGAGGAAAAGAAAAGCTTTTCAGATAACTAGGGCCAGCAACTCCTGATGTAATGAAAGCATAGCAACACATAAGGTCTTTTTCTGCTGGGTCTTTAACTTACTGACCATCAAGACTCTTATAAAAGCCATTTGTTCGTAAAATAAGCAGTCTTACCCCCTGCCTTTTACCCCTCAATACCCTCCCTTTCTCTGTCTCACAACCAAGGATATGAGCTTTGTAAAATAAAAGCATTTCCTCTCACAGAGCTGTGCCTGGCTGAACTATCATCCACACTCATCTGGTTTTTGGTTACAATATCATATTTGTCCTCTTCATTAGCCTGGACAGCTATTTCCCTAAAGACTTTTTACAAGGATGTTTCAGAGTGTATTAATGTTTGTTTTATTTGAAATACAAGCAATGGTTGGTGAGATATATACCGAGACAATTCACTTGTAACTAGGACATGAAGCTGACAGACATTGATTTGACAAAGAAAATAAACTTCCCCGGTAAATAAAACCTGGAAACACCAAACAGAATCAATGAAATGTCAATCCATGATCCTCTTGCGGTCATAACAGGACAGAGACTTATTCAAAGAAAGAGAACTAAAAATAAACACTTCCCAGAGACAAATCACGGAGTGAAGGCCAGGATTAAGAGGACATTGTTCATATAAACAGCACTGAAGCCTCTGCAAAGCCTCCTGCTGAAGGTGAGAGGTCTGAGCTCTCTGTTAGTTTTTCTTGTATTAACCCTCAGTGTGGTGTACTCTGATTTGGTAAACTGTCTGAAACAAGCTGTGGAATGAATTGTAAATAAACTGAAGTAAAGAAGACCTCTAAGTTGGGGAGGAAACAAAGGCTAAACACATGAGATCTTCTAAAGGTTTCTTCTCTCTTCAGAAAGAACTGTCAAAAAGCTTCATGAAAAGTGAGACATTTTGTTGCTGTTTGTGTGTCAGACCTGAAGAGGAAACGCACTGTGTTACTCTGGGCATAATCCATTAACCTTTCTGTTGAAATGAGCTCTGTGTGATGTTTGTGAGTTCTTAGGCCTCGGCCAGGCAAAACAGACCATGTAGATGAAGGAATGTTCTCTGGAGGTCAAAGACCTGCACCGTTAAACAACCTGAAAACCTTGTTTCCTAGGTAACACACCAGGTAGAAACATATCAGGCCCTGGCTTGAAAAGATATACTTTTGATATGAACATCACCATCCTATGACGGAATAGGTTTAAAAGTTTTTTATTGTTTAAAGGAACAGAGCAGCTGATGAAGGGGGGGGGAATATATTTGGATTTGTCATCTACTCCAGTTACAGCTCACGAGACAGAAAAATATGGCCACGCTCCACTAAATACCGTGCTACGGGAACAGATGCAAGCAGGTCATGGCCTCTCCAGCAGGAAGTTAGGCTGCCAGCGCTCCAGTACAGACAGGAGGTGCCATCTTGGGTTACTGTCAGAGAGAGGTGCAGCTGTTGAAATGCAATTACAGTACCTGTCTGACTACGAGAACACCAAAAACTGGGCAGTGAGATTGGAGAGCTGAGTTTTGTGACGACGACATATTTTTCTTTAGGAACCACTGTTGCACTGGCAAACAGGTAATGACAGGTACTAATTTTTCAAAGCATTTCTGTCTTCCTCCTGCAACGTGACACTGTTCCAGCAGGCATTTAAGCATTTACTGCCTTTTCCTGGCACAGTGGAGATTATCTCCAGTCAGTGACGGAACAATGTCTTGGAGCATGAAAATGCTTGTTTTTGACTCATTTACTTTTGAGGTCCACATTTGTGTTATTTTCTTGCCCTGAAGTGGATATTTTGATATGTTAAATTGCTTCAAAAGAGAAATAATATCAACATGTTAGTCACAGCTCTGGTTTGTCCTTAAAATAGCCATGCTTCACAAAAACACACTCAAACAGCACATTTCCAAAACAGCTGGTTAGGCGTTATTGCATCCACATATATGTCTTTGTTACATCCATATACTGTAGTCATATATACTATTTGTGTATTTGTAATGCATATATTTTTCTTTTCAAAATAAATGGTGAATAATTTATTTCAGCTGTGTACATAAATTGAAAGTGACCAAAAAAAAATAGTCCACTCCAGTGTTTCACATCCTTAAGGCTACGAAACAAAACTTTCAGAATTTGCCAGTGTAATACTGTGTACAAGAGGCTTTCTGTATTGAGAAGATAGCCTTTGCACAGAGAGATGTATAGGACACAACACAAAGCACAGAGAGAAGGAGGCACAAACACTGCAGTTTCTGGCTCACCTGTTCTTGGGTTGGTATGAAAGCCTGATATAAAAAAATAAGGTATGCAATGAAATATCTTTGCTGCAGCTGAGTTAAATGATACAGACACTTTATTATAAACACAGATAGGGTACCAATAAAAGTGTCATTGACCTTGTCAGAGTTCATCAAGAGCTTTTAGTCCTGGCTGCTCCCATGCACAGTCACATTCCTTTAAGAACACATTTTCACAAGCTCTGTAAATTTAATATCCAGAGAAAACGTGTGTTTCTCCACTACAGAAATAAACGCAGCTTTATTCCCCGTGTGAGTAAGAAGGTGAAAAATGAGAAACAGGTGTGTGAGATGTGCAGCTCTCAGGGCTTATCTCAGGCTTTTCACGATAGAAAGCTTCTGTTATTCTTTGAGGGAAGAATCCTGGCACCTTCAGGGTGAATTCACAGATCATGTCACGCTGTATACTTCAGACAAACTCCAAACATCCACTTGCAGGCCTGCAAGTATCCGTTGCAGAAAAGGAACTGATACCGCCGGTATCTGAAACATGTTGTTCCAATTAAAAATTCCTTCCAAAACCCTATGTCTCTGTCAAATGGGTCTTGTGCCTTTAATATGTGAAGAACTTCCTTTCTCAAACTTCTTTGTTCTGCAACAGTACCACCTGAACTCTGGCCCCTTGCCTCACATAAGGCACACTTCAGCAATTACACAATCACTCCTCATGATCTCATGGTCTGGGACCTTCAGGAGGGAGACCCTCAAAGAGATTCCTTTGAAACAGAAGCTGGACATTAACTCCTGTTCCTTGCTTTAAATCAGGCAGTTGGACCACGCAGGCTGTATTGTGCTTTTCTAGAGAAGCTACATTCTGCCAGATAGGTTAGCAAACAAGGTGGCCAGAGGGATCCAGCAGGACTGATAAGAGATCATGATAGCGGCAATTTCAACACATGACCACGTTTCACACAACTGTAGGCCTGGCCTTCTGACCGAAACAAGGAAAACCCATGACTACAGTGAAGCAGAAGATACAAAAGTGGTTTATTTTCATTAGCAGGTCAATTGGCAGGCATTATCCACAGAGAAAGGATTTTCAGCCACTGCCACTCAGAGAAGAGCCCCAAGCATTCCTGGTTTCATAAAAGTATTCAGGTCAGATTGATATGACGAGCTACAAGACCCGCAGCCTTCAAGAGTTAGGCCACAGTTTCACAACGTACCAGCTTGGAAAATCCGTACAAGTCAGTGCTTGCACTCTTCAGGGCTGAAATTGACCATCTGTGGTCTGACTTGTTTGAAATCTCAAAGACCCCAGTTAAAAAGGTCAAACTAACTCCTTGCCTTCTTCCCCCTTCCAGCAGACACCAAAAGGTTTCTTACTGGCTTGGCTCTGCGCGATGTCTGCAGCTTATGTAGATGAGAGCTCAAGATAAAGCTCTACCTGGATCTCTGTGTCCTGAGAACTCTCACACTGGCATGCTGCACTGCGTTGTGAGAATGAGCTCATTCAGGACTGATTATGTCTTACACTGAGTGCTTCAAATGCTAGTTAAGAAAATGTTCTCAAAACTAACTTTTCTCAGCGGTCATCATATACCCAATGGTCATATTTGTACTGTGATATACGATTCAATTAAAGCAATGTCCTTGGACCCAGCTGTGCACAGTATAAATCACTTACCAAAGTGTTTTGAACTTCTAATTATTTATTTCTGTGCTGGCCTTGGTATTTCACTTATAAAAAAAACATTGCAGTTATTATTAATCATTACTGCAAATGCGACAAGTCTCTTCTGGTCTCTTCAAGAACAAAGAAACAAACCAGATTTCAATAGAAAGTTGCTTAAGAAATATTGTGCCACTTCAAGTGAATAGTTCAAGAAGACAAAACCAGAAACGTTTGCTGCAGACTAGTTCTCTTCAGACTCGATGGTAGACTTTCTTTTCAAAAGTTAAAAATATTTAATTTGCTGTATAACAGGACAGGAAGATAGCGCAGCACGAATAATTAGCAAGAAACCTGACTCGCATTTGATTGATACTTAAAATTAAACGGAGATGTAGTCAGAGAACCAACTACGTAAGGGAAAGATTGTTTCAAAGTAACGGGTCAGCATTAGAGAGCTGTGATTGTCTTAGAGGGTGGATGATATATGTTCTCATAAATGCTTTCAAATGTGTTGAAACTGTAAAACTAATATTACATGATATTTCATATAATTAATTCGGTATAAAATTATCAAATTCGAGTTTTATAAGTGGCTTTCCTAACTAATACGGCTAAAGAGCTATTAAACATGTTAAAACATTAAATATGTTCAGACTTTAAAACGAATAATGAACAGCAAGATTGTATTTTTTGATCCCCGGAGCTGATATCATGTCAAGAATGAAAGGCTCAAAGGCCAACTGCTTTAACGCGCTATTTTCTTTATTTGCCTCTCCGGGATCCCAAGTCTCTGTTTTATTGCGAGAGCTACGTGGAGGCTTATGACGGGTTCGTCCCGTAAGGAAACACAGTAACTGCAGTGGCCACACAACGCCGGGAACGAGGAATTAAAACAGTAGCTGGAAAATGCGTTTCCAACAACAGTGCCCCCTTCTCACCGCGGAAGCCCATACAGGTAGGTGGGAAGAGGCGTCGGTTTACAGCAAGCGTACCTGCCCACTCCTCGTTCGCAGAGGATTGTCCCGGCTTGCAGCTAACGTTTCGCTGACCCCAGGAGCTATCCGGCTGGCACTGAGCGAGAACGCAGAGACTGGAGCAGAGCACAAGTATCGAGGGCTGATGAGCCAACTGCAGTCAGTCGCTGCGGAGGTCTCAGCTGATGCGGCTGACAGAGTTACAGGCGCTCCTGTAGCGGGACTCTAGGGGACACGGAGACACAGATAACAGAGCCCAGGCGTGGGAGAGCGGCGTTCAGAGGTAAGAGCCGTTGTTATATCTCTATCAAGTTACAAAAATCGAAGATTAAAAGAAGCGTAACGTTAAACGGTGCAGACTGTGTACAATTTAGATTATTTGTTCTTATTTAGTGTAATTCACCGGCTTCCAAAATATCTTACTACGTGATCGTAATAAACGTATTGCAGTTCTAAAATTCAGTTATTACCCCTTCTATTTTTGACGTCTGCGCCTCTGTCCAACTTGATAGCTTATTTAAAAGCATGTTTCCTTGTTATCAAAAATGATGCTACCTGGTGGCTTTAAATGGTTTTAAAAACCGCTTCAAAGATTGCAGTCAAATGACCATTTTGAAATGAATTGAGTTAGTGCTGTAATCTCAGTTTAACGTTAGAATATTGACCTGAGATCGTTTTAAATATTTAAATCAACATGGGATTTCGGTTAGTTTCCGTACACTGTGGTTTTCAAAGACACCCAAAGGCAAAATAGGTAAGGGAAGACATTACTTGCATCAACTCGCTTATAATGACTGAAAACAATGTGGTACTCAAACTTAGAATTGTTTCATTGCATCGCATTGTAACCCCTGGCTGTAAAAACCCAAATTATTTCACTGAAACAAATGAAACAAAGAAATGATATTTCACCTCGATGTTATCACGGTGTAACCCGTAGACCATAATCGTTTGATACACATACGTCGTTGTTTTGGAGTAAATAATTCTGATGTACTGTAACTAGTTGAGTGAGAATAGCATCGGATATCAAGATGTATTAACTGTAGTTTTTTACAAATAAATGTATTGATAGCTCTCACCTATGGTCGTATTTCAGCACGCCCATAAAACGGTACATTTTTCCAAATCTCTTGATTAATTTGTCACGGTTTGGATTTCGCGTGCAGCCCGCGGTTACCCGGTCAGAGAAGTAATTAATCATCTGAGGTGTGTAAACTTATAGGACCTCAATTAGATGCAGTTCTGTTCCTGTTGTTAAAAGCCAGCCTCGTTTTATGACAGATTTCAGTAAGTCTCTGAGGCATGGGACTCAACTTGAGAGTTTGACGCTAAAACCTTCACGAGAAGAAACTGGGGGCTGGCTGTTTGATTTCCATTTATACTGTGAAGATAAAAACGTATTACAGATCGAGGACGATATTTTTCAGACATTACATTTAATTTTAAATTAGACCAATAGAGTGATAAAATAAAACATCTTCGCAGCTTTGAAAAAAAAACAGAACCAGGTTTCGGGTGTCAGTTGGGTTGTCCTTGTAAATTCAAGTTTTCTGTTCTATATAACTGTTTTATTTCAGAATTATCTGTAGTATTCTTGGAAGTCAAATTCAAATGTACCCATCTTTATAATAATATGGGTTCGGGGACGCGGGTTAAAGTTTGAGCATCATGAAAAAATATGCTTGGCTTTTTCAACACAGTGAATAAAGGGAAATATAGAATTGGGTCAAAATGTACAGCCAAGAGACACACCAAGAAACTAGTCTTTGCATTGAGCGCAGCTTTAAGCGAGCTCTCATGTGTCATTAAAGCGAGATGAAAGAAGCAGAGACTGAAACAACTTCCATTCTTGCCGTGTACAAAAGTTTGAAAACTATTTGAACTCCGTCGACGGAGGGGGGCATCTCATTTTTGCAACCTCTCGCGTTTGTTGAAGCCACTTTAAAGGCGCGATATAAATTATGATTTTTATTTATTGCGCCCTCTAGAATTCAGAGGTAACGTTAGCCATCGCGGGGGTCGGGCTTTCTCAACTGGGCTGAAATCGTTCCTCATGCCCTCGGGCAGAAATAGAAGCAGTCTTCTCCGGTGGCAGTATCAGTGCGCACCCCCGAAGTCAGGCGCTGCTGTGAGGCCGTGGTCTGGAAAGCCGAAGGTTAAAGCCATGTACTGTACCAGCAGGGCAGGTAACGAGGAGCTGAAGATCACCCTTCTCCATTAGGACCCCTGAGTCTTCTGATTTTCGTTCCAAGTGAGCTCTCAATTACATACTTGATAACAGACAATTGGGCCTGGGAAAGCAAATTACGAAATGAAGAAGGTAATTGAGATGTTCCAATGTACTGGAATGTTTTGGCTCAGTCCCATGTGGTCTGGTGGTGGTGGAGGGGCTGATGGGTGGCTGGTGACTTGGGGAATGCTCCAAACATTTGGAAAGGTGTGGGGGGAAGGGATACCCCAGGGAACTGGGGGGGGGAGGCTGAAGGAAGTGGATGGATGTAAAGAGGAAAGAGGGGGAAAATTAACACTGATGTTTTCAGACTGAATGATTCTGCCACACTCCCGGGGCTCAAAACGAGCAGCTTTGTCATGGAGACACAGCATGCAGCACTAAAAGGAGCAGTCTCAAACAATGCAAACACTCAAAACCCATCAATTTGTGACTGTTCCTATTTACGCAAAGGTAGGCACTACGAACACCAAATAATGGTTATGTTGTAAATATATACTGTACTGTACATGTATATCCCACCAATGAGTCTGAATAGATTAAGACCAGACTGGAAAATGATCTAGTGTTTTGGTGTTCAGCTGTCAAAACTGAAAACAGGACTAGACGGTCACAGATTATTCACTGTAATAAAATTGGTCCCGCAACAATTGCCACAAAGCAAAATAGACGCTTTGCTACAAAAAAAGAAACAAATAATCTAGAAATGTCTCTTGGGATATTCAATTTGTTTGAGAACCCCCCCCCACAAATGTGAGTGAGCTCAAAGTACAAGTCCTTGTTGTTGTGGATTTAACAGCCGAAGAATGACGGAACGTGAAATGTCAAGAATTAACATTTTCATCTAATTTTTTTCAAACTGGGGGGCTTGAAAATCAAATCAAGAGACTCCATGATAGTTCATTAAGTAATGCTACGTGTTCAGCATACTGTTTGAGACCTTTGTATTGTTTGTTTGAACCTGGGCTCTGCTGTTTTTTTTCACCATTCTAATAATATATTCAAATAATAATTACCTGCAGTGAGTCACATAGATTAACAATTAATAATAGAGAGGGTGGGCAGCACAGTGGTTAGCACTGTTGCCTTGCAGAGCTGGGGCCCTAGGTTCAATTTCTGAGGTGCTCTCCTTTGTGGAGTGTGTATGTTCTCCCTGTGTTCAAGTAGGTTTCCTTCAGGTGCTGCAGTTTCCCCCCACAGTCCAAAGACATGCCGGCTTCTGGGAAAACTGGCCCAGGTGTGAGTGTGTGCATGCCTGTGTCTGTCTTCCCTGTGATGGGCTGGTGTCCCATTCAGGGTTCACCCGGCCTGGTACCTGTTGCTTACCAGGAGAGCCGGAATTACAAGAAGCGCTTAGACTGGGTAAATGAAATAGTGAGAGTATCATAGGAGACAGACGCAGTAAGTTGTGGTTTAAAACAATCAGGTTAATTCCTTGTCCTGTAGACTAGCTTTTCCCAATCCTAAAACTGTCAATCCTAATTCAGATTTTTTTTCCCAAATTCCCAAAAGCCATAGAGACATATAGCCGGCTGGTGTACATTGACTTATTCACACAATTTGCAGGGTCTTCAGGAAAGTACTGCTTATATCAGCAGGCCTTCGGCAAGCTTAGCTTATACCAATGGAAACAGGAAATAATTGATTTGTCACCATATCCTTGTCAATTATCAAATGAGGGAGTCGGGGTTGGAGCGAGTTCAAATCGTTAATAAGGGGGTCCGTGGATCACGTTTGGTCTTGACCGCTGTCCTCTGGATCAGAACCTTCTGAATTTATAATAATAATAATAATAACATCACTTTATTAACCCTTTACAATTTCTTGCATTAGGAATTTTTCTTTTCACATACCCCAGCTTGCTCTCCATGAGACACACAGATAGGGAGAGAAGCTTGGGGTCAGAGCACAGGGTCAGCCATTGTACAGCACCCCTTGAGCAGTTGGGGTTAAGGGCCTTGCTCAGGGGCCCAACAGAGTAGGACTCCTCTGCTGGCTGCGGGATTTGAACCTGCAACCTTTCAGCCACAGGCGCAGATCCTTAGCCACAGAACCACCGCTCCACCCCCATTTGTTTTGCCCGAGGGGGGCTGTGTTACGCTAATGAGTCCCCTCTTGCGGTTCCTCTGAGAGTCTGAAAGGCGGAAGGGAAATTGTTTGACTTGCGCAGGCCTCGCCTCAGGGTATCTGACTAGCCAGAGCTATTGCCAGTACATCTGCACATCACAAGGCTTCGCTGGAGTGAAGCACAGCTAAACTGTTACTTTAATGGCTGAACACAGCAGCACCCTTAATGCATCCTTCACTGTAGGTTACAGGACAGAAGTGCCAGGGATGGGTGCCCATTAGTATAAATACCTTTAATAGCATAATAATAACATACGACAGGCTGCAAATGGGAGGAGACCATTTGGAGAATCTAGCCTTTTCTTAACAAATGTGCAGCCTCGCAGTGTGTACCTTACACATGGCTGACTAGCATGGTAAAAACCAGTGATCCTCTGTAATAAAGAGTCAAAAATGTATTTTCTCAATTTCTAGGCTTTCTGATACAAGGTGTCTGTTTTACCCGAGAGGGATTGAAAGTCCTTCTCTCATACTGTACTTGTGTGCATTTTAGGACACATGTTGAGCCGTGCTTGGAAACAAATGTGAAACTTTGCTTAGGCACTTTTTTTTTACTAAAGAGCCAATATGTTAACCACTAAACCACCTAGATTCCTGCACAGCTGCCTTTCCACTGAGAGGTTTTGTGAGTGAGACGGACAGAGTTGCATGTTGCTGGAGAAGGCGGGACGGATGTCTGTTCATCCTGAGCTCTGTAAAAGACATACAGCTGTAGGCTGCCCATACCAACATGCAGCAATTACAACTCAGCTGCGCCATACTGCCCAGGCACTCCGGAAAGCTTGCTCACCACAGAGCAGCCAGGATTGGCTTCTGAAGGCACCAGAATGTCTAGGGATGTCTCTTGAATGTGTTACCAGGCCTGCAACCAGCACCTTGTAGCACATGGGCAGAAGCTGGTACTAACTGGCAACTACTCTGGCTCTATATAAACAAAACCCTGCAAGTATTATAGGAATACAGTATTTGAAACATTCCTAGCTGGCTTGCATCCAAAGACAAATGATAGTTCTGAGCCATAAAATACATAATTAGCTCAATTCAATAATTAAGATATCAGCTAGGACAAAATCCAGAGGATACAGCCCCTTGAGTGTTTAAGTTCAAAAGGTCCCCCTTTTTTGAACAACCGAGAACAACTGGTTGGGTACAACCTATTCCTCTGATATATTACTGTGTGAAGAGGTGTTCTTTGTTTTTATTTTTTAATACCAACACTAAGAAAAGGGGTATATCATGTAGGAATGTCAAATTCTCTAAAAAAAAATATTCACAATCGTTCCTCTTTGCTTCTTGTTATACTGTGGTCTAAATTAAATACTAAAACGTTTGTTGCCGTCATTCGCAATCATGACTGCAGTTTGCAAGGTGCACACATCTACAAAGGAAATCAGAAGATCACCAAAATACCCCCACCATGGTATCTGTGAACACCCCTGAGCCCCCCAGCCTCACAGAAACAGCTAATATTTGAAGTGGAGTCTGCCATTGAGCTGGTCTGTGCCTCTGGTCCCAGTGAAGGCCTTGGCTTGCCAATTAAAGGGGAAGTGTGTCTGATGACATCAGCAGCCCGCAGCACAACAGCCAAAGGTTATGTTTTTGTACCGAGAGCAGGCAGCTGTTTTGGGTGGTTTGACAACAATAGCGGCAAGTCTCCAGATAAACCCGGGCACCCGCAGGGTTGTCATGAACTCGGAAAGAGTGTGACTTGTGTGTTATTTTTTCGGGCTGCTCGGATTATCGCCAGCTTCCATTTCCGCTTGTTTCCCATTCCCAGGATCCCCGTTTTATTACAGGGAACTGTCTCCTGTGAGTTTCTCTCTGGAGTACTTAGGAGGGGGGGAGAGAAAAAACGACCTTGAAAGATGTTGGTTAAGGAAGCAATCTGTTTCCAGGGATGTTGAGTGATATTTAACTTTTATGCTCAGCAGTTCAGTTCAGTTTCTCTTAATCCATTCCTGTGGAAGGAAAAATACCCTCAGTGAAGTATCTGAGGTTTTCATTGTGTTTGGGGGGATTTGTTTTAAATTCAGCACATGGGTGCTGTAAGTTTTAGTTCTGTTTATGGCCTGTCATTTGCCCACATGTGAGCTTCAGGAGTCAAGAGTGCTTCAAGCATAGTAGCAGTGTCCTATAATTATTTTGCAGACAGTTTTGTAGAGTGTGTGTTCTGCCAAAATGTATTAAATCAGGTGGCAGCAGCCTATGGGCTTTTGTGGTTAGTTCTGCACAGTAGTGTTAAATGCTGCTATACTGACTTGTCTTGTTGGATTTTCAATAACATTTTCTTGCTTTAATCATTGTGAAGCTTTTTTTATTTTCATATGAAGAGTTGGTCCTTCAGGCCATAGACACACTAGTTTTATCCCTAAGAGCTTCCTGGAAAAGGATGGCAAAGCTGGTTACGAGGAGAAAGATTGTCTTAAAACACAGTAAAGTAGAAATTGGAGGTGTGACCAATATGAAGTGTCAAAAATGAAATCTAAAGGAAGGCTTTTTCTCTTATCTTAATGAAGGCAGCCATATGGGAAAAGATCATAACCTTAGGAACTAGAGCCTACAAGATCAGGACATGCTTGGCTGCTTCTAGAGTCTTCAGTGCTGCACAGTCACTGTCTTGCTGTCTTGGAGTGTGGGCTATTCAGCGACCCTGGCATGCCCTCCCTTCACAAATTTAAACTGTGCTCTCTGTCTGGGGTCAGTGACCTGTATGATCCACATGTTTTCTAACAAGAGGGATTACAACAACCCTCTGGGAGTCCCCTCGTTTCGACTCCGCTCACCGGCACAGACACAGCTGAATACTCAAGCCAGCAGCTTCCCTGTGTCTTGGAAGTATAGGCGTTTCGTCTGCCGGGGCAGAGTTCCATTCTGTGCAGCTGCTGTGTGCTCCTTGTTTTAGAGATGGACATTCTGTTGTGTTTAGGTCGTACTTCTAATTTCTCAACAGTCAAAACAAAACAGTGCATCCAAGGAATATGAGAATATTGAAAAAAATCTTCATTTTTCATTTTTTCCTGCTTGTGCACATTATTGTTAAAAAGGATGCCTTGAAGCAAAAGTGTGCGGCTGAAGCTACAGTAATATTTATTGTGTGGAATTGCTGTGAATCTTAAATTACACGGGAATCTTAAACTGCCCAAGTAAATTACTTGCTAGTACAAAAATTGGTTATTTCTTATTTTGCTGTCCAGGTTTGAGATACTATTAAATAAAAGGCTTTGGGTTTCTTCCAGTCTCTGTCAGACAGAAAGCAAAATGTGAGCATTTAGCATTCAGAAAGAGGACATGACTTTTTGGTAAAATGCAAATCCTGTTTTTGGAAACAAAATCAAGAAAAGAGTTATTGGGGAAAGAGATAAGAGCATTGCAATAAAACTCCGACAGATAATGATTTTAAGAATTTTTTAAATCGCAAATAAAACAAAGCCCTTCGTGATAAGTGATTTGAATTTATTAACCACTTGCATACGGTATTGTTAACTGTATTTGTTTGTCCAACATCTAACAACAGAAACTAACCCTAGTGCATTTACTGAATTCAGTTTTTGGAAGCTCCTACTTGCTGTCTGAAACGGTATAAGTTGCAGACAGAATACAGTAAGTATTGTTAAAGGAGCTCCTGTTGTGCAGTCCTGTATGGTGTGGCTGTTTTTCTTTCCTGGACGATGTCTTTCTCCCTGTATGGGCTCTGCCTTCGTTAAATAGAAAACCGATAAATCTGAGTCACACGCCTACAAACTGGACAGATTAAATGGTTACACCATAAGCCTTTAACAAGCAATCAGTACATAATATTGCACTTTCACTAGTGTCAAGGAATCCCAGTTTCTACCGGTCATCTGATTATAGAGGCTTTGCCACCGGATGCCTGATGTTGTCGGATTTCAGATGCTAAGCAAGACTGGGTCTGGTCAATAATGGAATGGGAGATTACTCAAGAATAATCAGATTGCTGCTGTAAGTGGACCAGCAGGTGGTGCGCTTCCCTTAGGACCTGAAGCTGACCAATGCCAACATCCCAGTATAGTGACCGAGGACTTTGTGCTCGAGGAGGTGCTGCCCTTTAAACCAACATCCCAACTTCTTGGCCATGAAGGAACCCATTGTAATATCTGTAAGAGTAGTGTTATTAACCCACATTGACCTAGATAATTCTACTTAATTCAACCAGTGAAATACTTCCTCACGTCGGCTGTGCAGCTGGGCTGCTGTGTGTCACTCAGGTAGGTGCTGTATTCAATGGAGGATGAAGTGGGTCCCCTCCTGTATATGAGATCCTTTGGGAGTAAAAGTGCTATACAAATGCAAGAATGAATTACGTTGATGTTACATGCAGAACAGTCAACAACCTATGAACATAGTCTAGGTAAACCTTATACATTCAGGGCAGGAATCTACTAAAGAAAGCTCTAGCTTTCTCAAGTACCAGTAACCTGTCATCTGAGGTGCTGCACTCATAGAAACGTTGTTTATAACTTAAGAGTCTGTGAAAGAATCATGCATGTAGGTAGGTTTATAGAAATATGAATAATCACTAATGCTTGTTATTCTTGCATGCACATCACATGTATAGCTGTGTGACTACACTGAGAAATAGCCCTTAGAAATTGCTTTTCTGTTGCACTCAAGTTTAAGATGCGCTCACAAGAGAAAACTGAGAGGTTCAGTGGAGATTTAGTCCCAAATTATAACCTCTTGCTCCTTCCCAGCTACATAATCACTCAACATAGACTTAGATAGTCTATGTATGTGAATGTAGTCACACTCATTTTTTTTAATTGTCTTAATATAAATGGCCTCTAGGTCCATTCAAGTGAGCAAGCCCTACCATTTTGTACCTCTTAACAAAGAATCAGGTCAAAGTGGATTATACACGTTTTCCTGATTCCCTGTCGCTATGTCAAATTTTCATTTTCTGACTGCTTTATCCAATATATAGCCAGGCCCAGGTGATCATGCATGTGTGTAAATGAGCCTCATCCTCAAGATAGTTCATCTCTCTCGCTTTTTATAATCATTAACTTTGAATGACAAAAGAGAGTCATTCAAGGGTTAAGTACCCATCTCTTAATTTGTGCCTCTTTTCTTGTGTCTGGACCTTGTCTGCAGTGACCTGCTGCTAGCCTTTACTAATTCAGAATGTGAGAATGGGCCATAGATCACTGCACTAATAGCAGTCAGGCCAATACAATAGGTTGCAGATTTAAGGCCCAGATTGTCTCCATAAAAACTGAATGGCTTTCTCTGACTATTTTTTTTTCTTGCTTGGTTTCTTATGTAAACTAATGAATTAAATTGTGCAAAATCACTCTCAAATCTTTAACGCTAGAGAAGGTCCCTGTTATTGGGATATATAACATCAGCCGTGAGCATAGAGGTCCCAGACATTGTGGAAAGCTGTTTTTGGAGACACTGTAACTGATACTGTAAATTAGTTCGAGTAAATTGTTCACTGGGAATCACAAAAGGCATTTCAAATAACATTAAAACTCAAGTTTGATGTAGACTGTATTTTGAATGCAGCTAAATTCCTATTCTAATGTTTCTTGGCATTTTGAGAGTGTGGATTTTCCCAGCTTTTGGGAGCTGTGTGGGACAGGCACCCGCATGAGGGAGCGTGTTACACACCTTCATTTTAAACTCCTCCGCAGCAAGTTTTAAAACAGAGGGATTGTTTTTTGCTTTTTCAATCGTGGCCTAATCATTCCTCTTGCAAAACACCAAAACACCATGGGGATTCAGCTGCTCTGTTTGTGGTTTGCTTCATTTGATGGGAATTGAAGCCACCGATCATCCAAAGCCCTAGGTTCAATTGAGTTTTCTCTGTTCTAATCAAATAATGCAGCCTGTGGATTCACATACCCCTCGGAATTACACTGAAATGTACAAAAAGTAGTATCTATAGTTAAGTGCCCATACTGCATTTATAAAACATTAGATTCCCCTGTTCTTTTAATTTATTTCTGTCAGACCTGCACACGTTTCTAATTGCTGAATTACTAACCCAGTCCCCTTTCCAGCCTAAATCCTTTGTCAGCACATGTATGGTTGAACACGGAGCTCTGGTAATTGGGCTCTCTTTACAAGATGGGAATCGCAAAGGAGCCCCAGATGTTGGTGCGTTTGAAATGTTCCACCTGGTTCGAGAACCTAAAAAACACCGCGGCAGGCGCCTTTCAGCAAGGGCGGGGCTGGGGCTCAATTGGAGGGCCGAGCTGTGGAAAGGGTCACTTCAAAAGGCCCAGCCGAATGTTTCCTCTTTGCAAAAGTGCATTCATTTACGTGAGGAAGTACCCGGAAGGTGTTTGGCATCTGATAGCCTTTAAAGCCCCCTATTTGGGAGGGTCTACAACCAACCTTTGAACTACAGAAGAAAATGGGAACAGGGTGCACAAACTGATAATAATTGAATGCATTGGGCTGATTTTCTGTTCAAAGCACCTTCCTTTTTTGTAGGATTTTATACAGCCATATATTTTACTAAGTCAATCTTAGTAAAATATCTTGTTCAAGGATGCAATAGTAGTGTCTCCAGCCTCCAACCTGAGATTTGGACTGCTGACTGGAAGGTTGTAAGTTCAAAGTCCTAACCAGTCCATTGTACAATAATACCCGCTCAACAATGCAGGCTTATTTCGTTGTTATTGCTCCCATGTCTTCATGTCCCATGAAGCTTTAGGCGATTTATTTTACGAGACTCTGATGAAAGCTCTCTTTTGTTTTGGTGACACAGTGTGGAGTAATGCAGTATAGTGATACTGTGGCTCTAGATTCCTAACTGGACTGTCGTACGATCACATCCCAGGC
The DNA here is from genome assembly GCF_040954835.1 of Lepisosteus oculatus. Taxonomy (NCBI): domain Eukaryota; kingdom Metazoa; phylum Chordata; class Actinopteri; order Semionotiformes; family Lepisosteidae; genus Lepisosteus; species Lepisosteus oculatus. The sequence continues at coordinate 11,216,698 of NC_090706.1, read as the reverse complement.
TGCTGTACCTTTTACTCATGCGGCTCCAGCAATCCTACCTATACAAACGGACAACAACATTTTGTTGTAAAGTGTTGTAGAAGGAGTAAAATTGGTAATTGAAATCACCCATTGCTAGCGATAACAAATAATACTGATAAGTTGAATAAAAGTTGACGTTTTCCAGTTTGAAAAGATTCATGGCTGTGTGGCTGTGAGTGTGGCTCCCTCTTGAGACCTCGAGTCCTTGGTTCTGTGCTGGCATACCTTCTGTGTGGAGTTTGCATGTTTACATTAGCTAGATGGGTTAATTGGTGTCTCTAGATTGTGTGCACTGGCGTCTAGATCTGTGCACCCTGTGATGTACTGGCGTCCTGTACCGTGCTGTCCTAGACTCCAGGTGTCCGTGACCCAAGAATCAGTGGCTATGTGAGTAGCTGGTTTCCCGGGGTCCTGAAGAGGATCTGTGCTTATTTTCTGGTCTGCCGCTGAGACATAAACCATCTGGTTCCTTTTATGTTGCAGCCTGTTCACGCTGGGAGCGCCCTGAGCCCTTCTCCTGCAGCAGCAGGACAGATTCACAGGCCAGGCTGTAGTGAACCCTAGAGAGGGCGATAAGAGGGGACAGCCCAGCGTCTGCTACATAAAGGACTAGCAGTCATTATAGCTGGGAATCTGGCCAGGTTTTACAGGGTGTTGTAAAAGCCCAGGAGCACACAGCTCTGCTAATTCGCCTCATTAGAGGTAGTGAATGCTTTTTGAACTTCCAGGGAATTCCTCACTAACTGGGAAGCTCTCCTCGTTTTCCCGCTGGAAGAACAGGAATTCAGTTACAAATACGAGCAGCTTGTTCACCCAACCTTGCTAGTCTGCTTGCTAGATGTTAATGGAACCTGAAAACCTGTGAAGCCTTGGAGTGTTAAGCCTAAGACTCTGGAGAGATATGAATTGTTTGTCAATAAGTATTAGGAGACATACAGTAGGAGGAAGAAGTGGAAGAGATTTTCCTTTTCCTGTCCTGTAGTAAAGTAGATCAGCTTACCTAGTCTTGCACTTAAATTACTTTAAGCCTTTAAATGCATTATTTGTCATTATAAGTCATTATGGCCTAGATTAAAATATAGATTTTGTGTGTGTCAATGATGTGTTATCTGCTTCTCCTAACAATGAATTGCATGTTGCCATTCACTATTGCAAACACATTCTAACTACAATTCCATGTAGGTCCGTGTTCAATTTGTAACCCCTCAACTAAAGTTTTTAGACATTTCTGCTGTAAGATGTTTATAATGTATTATAATACATAAACATTTTAGGACAGATAACAATACAAATTTTGCAGAGGTTAAAGCATTCAGACAAAAAAGCAGAGAATTCTTTCATTTAAGTTTCAATGTTAGGCACATGTGCCTGTTCTGATTAGTGCATTAAAACTTTCACATGACTTATTGCAGGAACCAACAGCTGAGAATAGTGTCATTAAGCAGTCATACTGCTTCATAGTACAGTGATTAGGTTAATGCTGACTTTTAAACGCTCAAATAAAAGTTACTTTTGCTAACATGTAAAAATACCTCTGAATTTAGAAAGCTAAATTCATGAATACAAAAAGCATAGGAAATCAAAAGGATTCCTACTCTTTACAGCTATGTGCTCAGAGAAGTTATCATGATTTTGCAACGATAATCTGTTCAACAGCAATCCCAGCAACAACAGGACGCACAACTTTTCTGACGCCTTTATTTCAGCCGTTCTCAACCTACAGTAAAAAGCAAATCGGTATCAGCAGTTACCAGGTCTGAGAGAGTGTATAGGCTTGGCCTTTGAGAAATGTGGAAATGTGTACCTGTTGAAAGAGTCGCACAAGCTGGGTTGAAGGGTATCTGCCAAAGCTCTCAGATCAAAGAGAGCCAATTCATTAAAAAGGGCATATGGCAGCATGCTTTTATAATGATCACAAATCATACCACTGCATGATAAATCCGTACCACAAACCTTATGTATTATCTAATCACAAAAATACATTTTGTTTCATTTGGATATGAAAAAAAAAATTGTCATCCACAGACTTGACCTGTTTTGTTTCTGATTGGTATTTAAATTGCTCTTGATGTTTAGTCTTGTTTTCTTTAGTCTTTGAATGCTTTAGAAATGCTAAGGTCATTCAGACAGATGGTTGTTGTCAATATAGTTTTTTTCTTTGCAATAGTGGACATGAGGTGAAGAGTGAAATCCCAAGAGAACAAAACTTTCTAGAATAGAGGAGTTATCTAGTTTGACTTTAGCTCATAAGCATCTATGATGTAATACAAAGCTGTTGTATTTGAGTCTGCTCTATTTCAAGTTTGGTGTTTTGTCTAAGTTAAGCTGTCTCCATATTATCTTTAAATAGACATAGCTGAGCTCTGGTTAGAAAAATGAGTGCCGTAGTTACTTTATGAGGGGACAGGTTTTCCCAATGTGACATTTTTATTGCCAGCTTTCCTTTACTAGAAATACAGTGAAGGTTTCTAAAATAAACTAGTCTGGTGGTTCGTGGTGACATAATGGAACCATTGTGTTATGGAAATAATGGAAATTGTGATTTTGTTATTTTGTGATTGTGAAAATGTGATATTTTTCTGATAAGAGGTGGCTTGTCCATTTGTGACTTCAGGTGACTCCAGACTCTTCCTCTGTTATAACCTACCGGACGTTTCTCAGCCCATTGTACTATTTCCCAGCATTCCATTAAAGCCAGTGGAAAGTAAGTCATAAAATGTTTCATCCCTTTTTGGGCTTCGTACAAAAAGTTCTGGAAAGAAAACGGAAGCTGGTAGTTGATAGATATTAGGCTTCATTTTTGTCGAAGGTCCACATGTTGTTTGTCTGTGATGTAGTTACACAGATGCCCTTCATGCTTTCATTGTGCAGATAGCTCCTCTGTGGTTTTATTTAGAAAAACCTGCATTTACTGTACCTCACATCCTGGTCAAGCAAGAGAGTCAGACCTCCAGATTTCCACGCAGGGATTTTGTTAATGTTGGACCTCGGTGTGTTTTGGTTTCTTCAGATGTTTTTTTATTTTCATTCAATCAAAGTTCCCCAACAAGTACCTGGACACTTAAAATTGGTGTCTGGTGTTTTTAATAGGCCTGTCTTTCTTTCTATAGTCTAGGCTCATTCCCCAGCTCATCAGAGAAAGGAAGGAAGCCCTAAATATAGCTTCCAGTGTAATGTACTTCTCTGATGATTCACTACTCTGTTTTTTTTAAAGTTTTTTTTTCTGACAATCCTTCTCTTGTCATCTCGTGTCACGTTTCTTTAACCCTTTCTCTCATGCCAGTGTGCTCTAAGTAGTTTTAGTTCCATTTTGTTCTTCCTTGATTTTTTACAGGTCAGTTTTGTGTTACCATTGCCACTGCACTGCACCACTGCAGCTTGTATTAGACTGTAGATGCCTGACCAAAGCTTACCATGATTCCACTGTTCCTGTTTGCAGCTCGCTATGTTTTCCCCATGGTACAGTATATTACCATAAACATTTAGTGACTTTTGAAAGTTCAGATTTTAATCTTTTATACTTATTGATTTTTAAAGTTTGTCCAACAAACTGGAAGTTGAAATATTTTATGTTTTTTTATCTTAAAAGCAACATTCCTGGCCAGTCTGCTGTGGAGTCCTCTCAGCACCTGAGGTGTATCTCGAAGCCCAGTTACATTATTTGAATTCTGAAAGTCTTTCATCTCTGCATCTATGAAAGAGAGGCACACTCGAGGACAGATGTTTTTATTTTTAAAAACAATCAAAACAAGCTTTTAGTTTGCAGAAATATGCAGGATTTAGTTTGCCTGGCAGTACCTTCCTTCTTAAGCTATTCTATCAGGCCAGTCAGTGAACAAAACACACCTTCAACCATGTCTGTTACAGGTTAATTCATAGAAATCTTTTTTTTATTATTTTGCTGGTTAAGCCTTGAAACCTATTGTATGGTCACATATGGTCTGTGGTGGCTAAATGATAAGGTCTTTAAATAAATGCATTTCTTAAATGAAGCGGTCTACAATCTGTCTGAGATCTTACGAAAACAATTTAAAAAGCAGCTACATTGATAGTTACTGGATGACAAGTTGGAAGCTGAATACAGAAAAGTCTGGGGGCTCTCATGGAACATTCTGGAGAAAAAAAAAACAAAACATGGGTTTTAACAGCAATGACACACTTAGTCGGATACTAAATAAAAAAATTAAACACCTCTGCACTCCAGGTTCTCCCCACCTCGGAGGAACATGCCTCAGGCTTGTGACTGTGCCACATGCCCAGGGCCCAGGTCTTCCTTCTGCTCATAAGGCCTTGGCTCGGTCTGCACTGCTAATCCGCCAACCAACTGTGCAGACAACAAACCCCTTTCATCTCCGGCCCTCTCCTTTATTAAAGTGTGCTGACACACGGACGCAATAATCAGGCAGGAACTTTTTTTTCTAGCTATAAATACTCCCGAGTTATTTCTGGGCCTGCATGGGTTAGTCTTATTCAGCTATAGGACCCCACCCCAGCCCCCACAACTCTCTCTCCATATTCCCTCTAAATAGCACTCTTGTCTTTCTGTGATTAAAAAAGACCCGATTAAACTTTATTGCCTTTTCTAGCTTTGGCTGTAATTTCATTCATCTTTAATAAGAGGCCTTTTAAGTTTCTGGCTCCTATTAAGGTTCGGTGTGAGATGTCTGCCTAATGGGTTTTGCATTTTTAGTTCACCTAAAAGGCCACTGCATCAGATTTTAGCTTTTAAAATATTGACTGGTTAATGTATGATTCAGTTTCACATTCAGTGACAGCACTGCAGGAAGCCGAGAAGGTTGTCCCGCAGTTTGGTGCTCGGTGCCCAAAACGTGGTTTTATAAAAGTGCTATTCACATGTCATTTTTTGATGGGGATTTTTTAGAAATGTGCAAGCAGTACAACTTTATATTCAGCTCAGAGCTATATTTACATAGACACGTGTCTGAGCCTAGTCTGTGCCTTTTGTATATGAATCACTTTGACATGCATCAAAGTGAAAAGCACTACATGATTTAATTGTAATTTTCAACTTGGCACAAAAATGGCTTTTTTTTGTACTAGACTAAAGTGGGCCTTCCTACAGGAAAGACATAGAACTGATAAACTGACGCAGATTGAAATAAACTGTTGTGAAAGCCTTTCTTGTTAACTATAGTTGCTCGGCATTTTCTAATTTCATATAAAAAGTCCAACTCTTTTGTGAGCAATGTGTGTTTCAGTGATAAAAACTGGATTCATTCCATTGCTTTGTGGTTTCTTCCTGAGTTTTCACCTTTCATCTTTTACAACGCCTTTCAGAAAAGAGGGAACAATTTTTTCTATCTGGAAAAAAAAGGCTTTAAAATTCACTAACACAGGCTTATCCGTTGTCTTGCAAATTTGCACATAAAATCTTTCTGTACCATGCACCATGACATACCGTGAAAAGAACATGCAGTTTATGAATTTTGACTGGTTGACTTACGGTTTAAACTCCCAGAGATGGGAACAAGCCAAACACGATGAGGTTTCCTGTGACACTGTGTGGGAAGTAACTCAGTCATGTTATCAAATCTTTCCAAGACAAAATACCCTCACTGGAAGTAGTGTTGGAACTAACACGGCTTTTCGTCTTTTTTTTCCACAGAAAAAAAACTGGGACAGAGTCGCACTTGGAGTGAAGATATCCCTTTGGCATTTGTGTCTTTCAAGGATGGGCCGCTAACGTTGAGTTTTCTCTGACACGTCTTCCATAAATCCAAAAGGATTGAAAGATGAGAATCGAGAGCAAATATTTGAGATCATTCCTTCTGGGTTAGGGAAAAGATATCTATGGAAGACAGCAGCCGAAATGTGGACAGAAAAATTCCATTCACAAGTAAATTCTTCCTACTATTTCTGGCATTCTTGTTATTCTTTTTGTGGGAAGCAGGCATCTCATTAAGGATTCCATTTGGAAGGAGGAAGAAAGGACTTCCCTACCCAATTATCAGAGTGGCTCTGTAACTACTGGATATAGATATCAATTTGTATAGCTTTTCCAGTGCCCAACAAAGAGACTAATTTTAGCCAAACCCACTCTGCCAGTGCGGTCAGTAGAATTTCTACTGTAGTACGGATCATAAAACAGATTTCTGTTGTAGTATTTTGACTTTTTTAGAGCTCTGGGAACTGTGTCCCAGTTCAGAAAAAAAATCTACCTTTTTGTTCTTTCAGAAGGATTCGGTTAGTTTTCCGAAAGAAAGAAAAAAGACCTTTGTTCTTTTATTTTGGGATATTGATTCAGAAGGAAGGATCTGGTTTTTTCGTGTCCTCCATTTTTTCCGGGTGTGGCAAATCTTTCGCTTTGATGTCTTTATCGGGAAGGGCCCATTATGAAGCCCCTCACACCAGTCGGTTCACCCTCTCCCCTGAGGCTCCTGAACAAGGGGCCTGAGTACCTCCGGAGGCAGATAGACAGTGGCGACAGGGGGCGCTCTGTCAGTGCCGTAGAGCGCCTGGAGGCCGACAAGGCCAAGTACGTCAAAAGCCAACAGGTGATCAACAGCAAACAGGAGCCTGTACTTGTGCCCTGCGCCACCCCGCCCCCACAGCCGAGGAGGCCTCTGACAGTGCCCTGCGCAACCGTGCCCCTGCCACCACGCAGGCCTCTCACAGTGCCGTGCTCCGCGCCCCTCAGCTCACTGGGGCGAACCTTTGCCCCACAAGGGGACAAAAGTGAAGCCTTGCAGGACATTGAGGCCAAGAAGGAGAACCAAAACTTGAAAGAGCTCAAAGGCAACACTGCCAGAACAACCCCGGCCACACCAGTGGTGCAGAACACCCCTGTACTGAGGAGGAGCTCAGGCAAACGCATGCTGAGGCCGGACTCTCTGATCATCTACCGGCAGAAACGCGAGTGTAAGACGTCAGCAGGCGGCGAGACTAAAGGCTACAGCTTCGTTAGGCGGCTTTTCCAGGGGTCCATGCGGGAGAAATCCTCCCTGGAATCGCCACCTAAGATGATTATCAATGAGGAGAAGTCCCCTTCCAAAGAAGAGGACACTCGGATGTCTTGGACCAATGACAAGGAGACGCCCATCAGGGAACAGGAAGTGAGCTTAGAAAGAGACTCATCAAAGACGGAGGCAGAGCTGTTCGTAGCTCCCGACAGCCCTCGGACCCCTCGAAGGACTATGGTCCTCGAGGTCAGTCAGTCTGCGATCAGTCTCGCTGGGGACACCGGCAAGCAAACTCTTTTGAGAAGAATGGGGCTGCAGCGCTCCAAGTCAGATCTCAGGCTACGCTACTCCTTGGCCTTGTCTGAGAAAGAGAGGTTCTTCAACTACTGCGGGCTGGACCTGGAAGTTGTGGATCGGTTGGGGCTGGAGAACTTTTTCAGTGCCAGCTCGGACACGGTGTCTCTGATGCTGCGAAGCGTTAGTGCGGGCGGCTCCGAGGCCAGCGAGTTCTCCCGGCACTCTGGGGAGGGACTGTTCGAGGAGGAGCTGACCGAGCAGGTGCCCTCGGTCGTGTCTGTGATTGAGAGGAATGCGCGGGTCATCAAGTGGCTGTATGGGTGCAGAAACGCCAAGGACACTCCCAAAGAATCGACTGTATAGAAGCTAAGTCTTGTAACTATGACACACCGCAGTGAAGCTTACGGTTGCCAGCTTTTGATGTTTAATCCCACCCTCTACCTGTCTTTAAATGGAAAAACCGTTATCAGGCCGCATCTTCTTTCTTAATGAAATCAGAGATTTAGTACCAATGAATTCAAAAGAGGCTCAGATATATTTTCTGTTTCATTAAAAGAAAGGGGATCTCTTTTTTCCCCAACCCATGAAAGTTGAGTTCATACCACATGAGTTCATAACACGCAAACCAAAGATATAATAACTTATAAACGGCTTTTAAATTATGATCATGTCTTAGAGAGCAGTGTGTCTCATATACTGTAGTAAGCAGATGTTATTTAATTAGATCCAAAGTTAGATGATTTTACCTTTGCTCTTAGTTGGTTTGCTAGCACAAGATACATTTAAAGCAAGGTTGTATGGGTGGGAATAAATATAAAAACAGGCAGCCTTACTGATAATGTACGATACTGGACAACTAGGCCCAGTGAGCTGGCATATTTATTTGTAGATGTGAATTGTGTCTTGATAAATGGAATCGTTTTACAGGCACTACTTGTGTATATATAAATGTGTAAACCTACTCTTGTTGTCACGTTGATGATAATGAAAGTCCTGATTCCCTCAATTATTTCTTTTTCTTTAACGTTTTCATATTTCAGATCTGGTGCGCAATAAAAGAAACTTGGTTTTCTCTTCAGTTACGCTGTTATTTTTGAGTGTCTATTCTACAAGTAAAAACCGCAGGCCTTACGGAATGAGAAGAAGATCAATACCTGCAGAATTTATTGAGCAGCTGTTTTTGTCAGCCAGGTTTAACTCTTTCGCAATGTGAAGAATCTCTATGTTCTTGCCCATTCTCCTAGAAATCCAATGGTATTTAAAGGCAAACCATTAAGAAGGGTCTTGAGATTAGTATCGTGATTGTGATGTGTAGGCAGTTGAAAACACATGCCTTCTTCAATTATAAATTAGTCAGAGCACATTGTTACTTAAATAAGGGGGAGGCTTTGGAAAACACAATATAAGTCTGCCCCTGGGAGTATTAAAGCACTGAACTGTGACTGAGGAATGGTGACTATGTTTATAAAATTGTTGTAAAATGGACTGCCCTTAAGGGACACTCTGGTGTTTTTTTTCTTGCAGGTTTTATCTCGGCAAGTCACAGAAACTGTTGCTCATTAACAAATCAAATTGACAGCCAATTTGCTCTGCTCCTTTTCCAAGAGTTCAGCTGGAGCTTTTCTCTGTGCCTTTGTGTGTTCTGTCAGTGATGTGGCGTTTCGTGATCACATTATATCACAAAGTAGGAAGCAAGCTGACAGACCTGAGGGAGCAGGAGAATGATCTGTGTCATAAGCAGGGTTTGTGGGCTGTTAAGACACAGGAAATATAAATATCACAAAAATAACAAATTCTAAGGATGTAGCAAACACTGCAAACAAAACACAGTGGGAGGCAAAACATAAAACTGGGAAGCGTGTTATCCTTCACACATTACTGAGGGGACAGTCTGTAGCTCACACATACATCTTTTTCAAAACTGTAACTTTAGCATCTGCTAGAACATTTTTCTGCAATTGGCAGCCATCTGGAAGTGACACAGTACAATTTTAAATGTGTGTGGACACTTCGCAACAATTCAGAAACCATTTTGCTTTTCCTTCTGCCTGAATTTCACTGTAAAAATTGCTCATCTGTTATTGTCCTCCCTCCGTTTGGCCAGCAACACAGAATACACAGAATACAGCATGTACAGAATACCCAAATGGATGTGTTCGCAGCCCCCTTTATAAATAATAATGGGACACATTTCTTGTATCTGCACACATTTAAATTTCAGACAAAAACAATCGTCGTTGGAACAGTGTGTAAAACATCAGCCAGGAAAGACCTGAGTACCTTTAGCATAAGTGCAAAAAAAAAAAACATTTGAAACAAAAATGTATTTCATTCTTACGTTTTATTTTCACTGTGGCCTGAGCATCTTTTCTCCCAATGAGTAAAGGTGTAAATATTCCTTGGAGGCGCTAGAAGAGTTCAGTAAAGGTACTGCCACTCTAAGGTACATTGGGAAACATAGACTAGTCCAGTCGTAGTCGTGGAAACTCGAATGAAATTTTTATCATGACTGTGGCAGCCTTGCATGTAGTAGGCCCCCACTACACATCAACAGGCCTGGAGGGTGAGGGTGAATTGTTCATGCTGTCTCTGTTAACATGCATGTCTATGAACTTGTTGTTTTAATTTTGACAGAGGTAACTGGATAAACACTGTGAAAAAAAGAGAAACAGATACATAATACTATTTGTTCTAAAGAGAGGATGGTATTGAATAGTTGGAAAAGCCTCTGGACCTGAGGATTCAGGTCACTGCTGAAGGCACTGCTGTTGTACCCTCTTACAGGGAGGGAATCACATGTCCTCTGGTTCACCCATGAGCTCTGACCTGATAAATCTCTGGGCCCCGATATGGATTTTGCCTTTGCCTTTGTTTTGTTCTGAATCGGTCTCATCTGATCATATCTAAGAAATCATCTGTGAAAGATAGATTTGCTTCCAACTGTCACCACCGTCATGTCGCATTCATCTGTAACTGACTGTCAGAATGTCAGAGGCAAGAGAAGACTGGTAGTCATGGAATCTCAGACTCCTGCAGTATGAGTGACTTTTTCCTGTGTCCTTGTCTATTTTGGTGCAGTAATGACACTTACGAATAGTTCCATTGAACAAGTAGCCCCTTGAAAACAAAAAGACCACTGATCCCCATGTCACCTTTGACCTTTTTACCTTGTCACCCTCCTCCCAGCTTGGCACTTCTTTATTTTTTCTGTACGTTATGTCTTTGTCCTTCAAACAATCAGTTTATGATGCCTTACAGCAGACCGTTAACTTATATTTTTTATTTCAGGATAAGTTGCTGTTTTTTTTTTCTTTCCCCAAATGTGTGTCTGTTTTATGAAAAGAATAAATGTAACCAAAATAAAGACTTTGTTTTCTTTTAAAAACCAACTTTGTATTTTTGGAATTAGCTTTCTTCAAGGCCTCTCATCTTAATCAAAAAGAATAACATTGTGTCTAGTGGTTTTCCGGTTTATATTCTGAAGGTTCTCACTTGCCCGTGTATCCAACTGGCAGAAAAGTTAAGTAATGCACTGTAACACCTTGGACATGCTGGTCACCTCAGCTGGGCTCTTTCGGGCTTGTCCTCTAGAGTACAGAAGAGTTTGTGCTCTACACTCGGCGCAAAATGAAAGTTCTAATGTTTCATTACCACCAAAGATTTTCAAAAACTTCCAACAGTGTGTCACTTCAGCTGTGCTTGCTTGTGATAATAAAGAACATAATAGATACTGTCTATACCTTTGTACTTTGGAGCATAACACATTCAGTGTTTTTAGACCAGTAGGCCTCAATTTTCACACTTTGTGGGCCTGGGCCATTTTACATTTTACAAGTGCTGGACAAGTCTGATGTCAGTCCAATGTACAGGACAGTAGAGACTCAAGAAGAAAGCCTTTAAAAAAGATGAGGTTATCCAGGTCGTACTGATTTTGAGTTTGGTTGTAGTCAGTCACACAATATCCCACAATCATTGCGCTAGGACTCCAGCATCATGCTAATTTCTGGGTCAGAAAGATTGCTTTCCTGACACCTTCCATTTTGCACTAAGCTCCGGGTGTCGGTGGACGTCCATGGCACACTGGTTAGTATTGCTGCCTTGCAGTATTGGGCCCCTTGGCCCAATTCCTGAGGTGCTCTTTGTGGGGATTGTTAATGTTCTCCCCATGTTTGTGTGGGTTTCCTCAGGGTGCTCCGGTTTCCTTCCCAGTTTCCTTCCCAGTAAGAAAATGGGTGGAATGGATGTGGATAATAATAATAATTGCTTACACCTATATAGTGTTTTTCTGGACACTCCACTCAAAGTGCTTTACAGGCAATGGCGACACCTCTCCACCACCAATGTGCAGCACCACCTAGGTGATGCGACGGCAGCCATAGTGCGCCAGAACGCTCACCACACACCAGCTATCAGTGGGGAGGAGAGCAGAGTAATGAAGCCAGTTCATAGATGGGGATTATTAGGAGGCCATGATTGATAAGGGCCAATGGGAAATTGTTTATGTCTTGATATTGTGGATATCTTGATATATCAGGTAATATTGATACCCTTTAAAGTAATATAAGATAAAACTGAATGACAACTGTCACCTGAACGACCTACCTAGGTTGTGACTACATTTATAAGTCCTAAGCTTGACAACATTGCAAGCATCATAAGAATAATTAAGGAGTTTGGAATGAATTTGGAATTCTGTTTTTAAAATAGTGCCACTTCTACTTTACTCCTACCTTCTTCTGCTGCATTCAGTTTAAAAGTGTGACTCTTGCTTTCCACTCTTGCTTGCGTCTTTGTGCCAGAGCTCATGTCTGCCTTTGCCCTCCAGGCCGAGCTATACAGATCGTAAAAACCTGACAGTTTTCTCACCCGTAACTTTGTTATAGAGGTGTTACAGTTTCTTAATTCTGCTGGGTCAGTCCTTCCAATGCAGTCTCACGTTTCACAAAAGGGACACCTGTCACGGGTGATATTTAAGTGACACAGATTGCAGCCCACAGGACTTGTTTACAAAACAAAATGGTTTACAACCACCTAAAGGAAATCCAGCCTGGAGCGGTCAAATTACCTGAAACACTTTGGATTACAAAGGATCTTCTGCAAAGTTTTTTTTTACCACAATGTTTTTGCATCCTTTCCTAAAGACAACGGCTTCTCTGTTTTTGTCAGTCAGGCTGCAGTCCCCGCAGTGACGGCCTGCTTTGCTTTGTCGAACAAGCTTTACAAGTGTTTTTGCTTGCTTCCCTGACAAACGCTAGTTGACAAACAACACCCAGAGACGACAACTACAGATCCCGAGTCCACCCCCTGCTCCCAGAGTCAGAGCATGGGTGGCCATAAATATCTAAACATTTTTTTTAAACCAGCCCACAATTATCTGAACTTGTTTATCTGCACAGCACCTTTCACATTCCTCATTTTGCACACCGTATACTCTGGGGGAACAGAGGGCTGTCTACAAAGGCCCGCACAGCTGGTTTCCCTGATAGAAGCTGTCAGAAACCATGTCTTCTAGGATGACTCAGAGCTGGCTGGAAAGAGACTTTAAAAGCCGATGCCAGGTGTTTTTCAAACCTTCCGAATTTCATGGAACTCAGGCCTTAGGACTGACACATCAATGGTTTCTTTGTGCTGTACTTGGAAAGAGATTTCGAAAATATCTCGCACTATTGCTACATCTTGTTTTTCATTCACTCATTTATTTATCCTTCTACGTGTTACCAAAAAAAAATGGAGAATACCCTTGACAAAAATCAAGTCTGCTGCCCATGACAATAATACCACATGGCAGAACATCGATTCCACTAGACATTCACAGATGTCTGCAGAGATCTGGGGCAACTGAGAGGTCTTGTCACTGACCTGTCATATTTGTCCCTTTTTGGTTCTGCAGCTTCCTGTAGCTTGAACTATACTACCTGTTTTTTTATCCACCAATCATTTTCTGTAAGTCCTTAAGTCTGCCTGAACTAATCCATTATCCATGTCTAAAGTTGCCTTCCGTGATATACTAGTCATGCCTTTCTCTGAGATCACATTTGCCAGTCTTCCTTCTTTTAACACAACTTACAGGGGGAAAGGGTAGGTCTGCTACTTTACAGTGCTCACAAATCATGGGACATACCAAATAATTGTCCATTCCCATTTTGGACAGGATAGGTCTCTTCTATGGAACATAAAATTCTCTAGTGCTTTGGTTTAGATGCAGATACACTTCAGCCTGTTTCACACGAGTATTTGGAACTTTGCAAGTTCCAAGTTGGAGTATGCAATATTGTTCATTAGGCTATGCTTATTTTTAAATGGTACTTCACCCAAGTTTACTCAATGCCCCTTCCTCCTATACTAAGTGATAGTTAAAATCCATCCACCCATCCATTTCATCCCAAACCATTTATGCTGCTGGGGATCTGGAGCCTATCCCAGCCAGCAACTAGAAATTTGTTTTAGCATCATGACCTCTTATGCCCAGGTTATCTAATTTGCACATAATGTATGGGGATCACTCCCTGTAAAGCATTAGGTATGTAATTATAACATCTTGTGTTGCACTTGTGAAGGAGTCATGAAGCTATTATGCAGCAATATTCAAATAAAGCATGCACTTTAAAGATAAAGTGTACTTTAACTGCAGAGGTTGAGTGGCAACCTGGCATCAAAAGAAGTTGAGCATTCAACCATATGCAATGAGATACCACAAAACAACACAAGATGCTGCAATTATTTAACCATCTGCAGCATTGTACTAAATATACAGTATGTCACATCGAGATAGATGTTTGTATCCTTGTTGATCTTAGAAAGCTGGGGTGTCTGACATATATAATATGAAATCTATACTGCAGTGCTGGAAATAGACTTCTTTTGCACAGATGGTTGGTCTCTCTCAAGTTCTACAAGCTGCCAGTTCCTGTACAATTTCTGAAAATTCTCACATCTTTGTAAATGTACCTGCAAAGAAACCAAGCACAAAATATGTTTTATACGCAAAGGTCTCCATCTTATCATGCCAGAAATACTACACTCTGTTTTGCAAAGAGAATCTTTTTTTGCTATCCCCATATTCTGCTGTTTTTAGCTAATTAGGTTTCTATCTTGGACATCAGAGATTGTCATCCCCATTAAATGCAGCCTAATAGTTGAGATGAAGTCAAGTGCAGTGGGTCACTCATGCATTGTGCCACAGCCTTCAATTACAGCATGAGCACTGAAAACATGTGGCTGGAATCCATGTTGCAGAAGGCAGAGATTAGAGGGAAATGTGGCGACTGTCCTTCCAGAGATTGCTGGCAGAGTCGCTGCATTCAGCAGAATCACAGAGGTCCAGGCCCAGCTGGTGAAGCAAAGCTCACACCATTCCTCTAGGCCCACTCAAATACTTGATCTTTTTCCAGCTCTGAGATGGGAGAGCATGATGCCAACATGGGCCTTAGAGGAAAGTAAGAAGAAAACAGTACACACAATCATTCCCAAACGCACAAAATCAGTTTAAACCTACTGTAATTTCATCTAAATACAAGGAGGAGCCAAGCACATAGGTTGGTGGGTTGGTTGGTGCTTTTTTTACACTCCTTCTAAAAAAACAGGGGTCGAGCCTGGTCGGTCCATGATGAGAAATATGATCAGTTCATTAATAAGGATCATGTTACACTACATGTATGTGCTACATCACATATAGTCACACTAGGTGCATAAATGCGTCTTTATACAAACACAGTGTCTTTATCAGGAATAAGCAGTTTCCTAATAAGAGATAGCTACCATGTTTTTCTGAACATTTGAGAATAAGATGTGGACAGGAGTCACTGTGGCATGTTGAGCCATACTGGACTGCTCTTTTAAATAGATTGTACATATTGGGAATCTGGGGTGCGCTGCTGGTTTTGCTAGTATTTGAAAAGTGAGAGGGACTAACTGCTCATCAGTCTTTCTGCTGCTGTCACTCTAGAGCAAATGGGGCTCAATACCATGGGGTTTCTTCCATTTCTTCTCTGCACTCTGCATGGGCCTGGTAACTAGACACCCTGAGGCCTCCACTGATACCCCTTAATAACGAGGAACAGCTTGAAGTGCCAGCAGATCTAATAGCTTGATATGACCATAAATCAGAGGGAGCCCCTTTTTTCAGTGACCTTATGAGCTCAGGGGTCTAGTGGGTGAGTATCCTGACTCTTCTCTCCTGACCCTGGGGCTGTGAATAATAGGCCTTTTTTAATGCAGGAGGGCTGTCCCACTGAAACAGCAGGAGATAAGCTTAAGATTTCCAGGACAAAAGTCCTCTCTTTTATTTTTCAGTTTTTTTTGCGCATTTTATCTTCAGTGGTGGATCTCCACCTTCCTTTCTTCCCAGAACCTGAAAAAATAATCAGATTTAGTGGAACATCAATGCTGTGCCAATCGTTTGCCTGGGCAAAACACAAGAACCAGCCCAACTAGGAGAGAAGCCCAGCTGAGCCCTAGGAGGTGCACTTTAACGCATACTGTAGAACCGCTCTTTCAATCTGACCTGTTATCAGCTGGCTCTCCCAAAATGGCAGCATACAGCTGGCTGTGAGACTTTTTATTTACCATGGTGTCCTTAGCCTGCTGTGTAACAGTCGCTCCATCCTCAGACAAGCTAGGTAATGAGCTTGAGGCATTATCAGTTAAAACTGCCTCTGTTCCCTTTCTTATTCCTTATTGCTCTGCTAGGGAAACAGCAGAATCACCATACCAATGAGACCAGGGTTATCTGGGGGTCAAATGAAAATAATTTTAAATGTTGATATTGAGAAATCATATTTAACTCTCAAAGTTATTTTCTAGGTGACATTATGGCATGAGGTAGAATTGCTGGGTTCTGGGTTCAATTTTGGCATGATGTCTTTTCTGTGGGTTCTAACCTGTGTATGTTTCCATTTCTCCAGGTGCTCTGGTTTCCTTCCTAAGACATGCTTTCTTGTGCTTTCATCACGTATCCTGGATTGTGCCAGAAATCTGTCACTTTCTTTCCGCAGACAGAATCGAGGTAGTCCAAGCAAAATCAAGGCCAGGGAAAGTCAGCAAAGCAGTACAAGGGAAATCCAAAACACAGGTCAAGCAAACAGAGTTGGAGCTCAGAAGGTTAGTACAATGAGGACACAGAGACAAGCAACAAATCATTATGACTGAGCATCATACCATTGCAAAGACAGATCTTAAATAGCCCAGACTGATTGAGAACAGGTAGGACACATCCTCTCACAAAACGGCTTGTAATTGGCTGATTAGCAGGTCCACCTGTTGCATTAGTGGTCCTGATGGAATTCTAGGCACTGTGACGAGAGTGGGTATGATATAGGGGGGACTCAATCCACATACCAAGCATTTCCCCTGGTTTGTTTTCACACCGAAGGAAGGCAATGGCGGATGTAACAGAACATCAAGAAGCGATGGTGTTAAGGGAACATCTTGTTCTGATTAGTTCGCTTGAACTAAAGCCTGACCTCCCTTCTCCGATCTGTTCACACTGTTCCCACACATGTTTTGGAATCATTCGTGAGCAGAAGTCAGAACCCATTCTCTGTTGTACATACCATTGTTCTCACAATGGAAATAGACACTGGAGGACAGTTCTCTAGAAAAGAATGGTCCAGTGCAATTCCCATGAACATCGCAATGTGCTTTGGTATGTGTGCCTCTTATGCACAGTGAATCTAATGATGTACTGTATGTGATGACAATTTGAACAGAATAATTCAGTCCATGCAAGCTAAAGTCTAAAATGGTTTAGAAGACATCCTTAAAATGTATTTGAAGATAGAGTTGTTTTTGAAATAAGTTTTTTTTAAATCAGGCATTAGACTAGGTTTCTCACCTTGCACATCTTTCATTCACTAGGCAATTGCAAAATTCTCAAAATTTTGCAAGCAGGTCTAATCAGAATATCCAATTTTCCAACATTTGTTAATGGTTCCCAAAATGGTAAAAGTGGTGCGTACAGTATACTCATTGCTCATTAATCCCAGGCTCAATAAGTGAGACTGAATTCAAACCACATTTAAGAACATAAGAAAAGCTACAAGCAAGAAGAAGCCTTTTGGATTTTCTAACTCTTTTGGTTACTAGTAGCTAATTGATCTGAGGATCACATCCAGCTGTTTCTTGAAAGACACCAAGGTGTCAAATTCAACAAAGATACCTTGTTCACAGTCCTTTGGGTAAGGCAGCACCTCCTGTTCTGAGTTTTAGTTGCATGTACTTACATGTACTTTCCATTTAATCATTTAGTTTGACCACTAAAATTAAGGAATTCTGACTAAATGACAGCTTGATTGTACACATTAAGACATAAACAGCTTAAGCACATTAGCACCCAATTGGAAAACCACAGTCAGGCCCCAGGCTGTCCTGTGTTGGACTGTGCTGTATTCTCCATTGTTCTGTTGTGAGTCCACAGGTATGAGGCGAACCTTCAGCCAGCAGTTAGAATGGATGATGTCATGCACCACTTTTGCTGCTAAATGTTCTTTAAGGCACCAAGGGACTGGGTGCAGTGGGGAGGGGTGTGTTGGGTCTCGCACCAGTGCTCAGCAAAACTAACATCGCAACAGCTGTGGAAACAGAAACCAGATACGGCCATGTGGACAAAGAGGCCTGAGAGATAGCAGAAAACCCCCCCTCCAACACTTCACTCAGAAACTTTTTTAGAAACACTCTTCATCTTGTGCACATCTTCCTTACCGCTGTCTCTGTCTTCACCTCTGGTTTGTAGGCTTATGTAGAAAGGTGGTTTGAGGGAGGGGCAGAAAATAAAAACAAAGTCTTAAATTAAAGGCAGGCCCTGAGGTCTAGTTATCTCAGTCCTTCAATCAGGACCTTTCTGCCCCTGTTTGCCTTTCATCTCCCTCTGAGAGGAGCACCCTGACAGGCACTTCAATAGGAAATCCTGAGGACCTCTGTGCCCATTGGCGATGAGTTCAGGCTTTAAGGTGTGCAGAATCTGTTTTCCTTTCTTTAGTTCCTCAGCTGTACTTCAGTTTATCCACAGGTTGTGTGTGAATTTGTAGGAGAGCTTTTCAGAATTTTCCGGAACTCCGCTGGCTCGGCCCACTTCGTGCTATGTTAAGAAAGACAAGTCTTTTAAGATTTGAGATACGACAAGAATGACTATCATGTGGTTTCAATGGAGCACATTTGTACCCTCACAGAGCATCCTTTGAAACGACAAAGATTTTACCGCATTCCAACAGCACGTTTCTCATTAATGTAAAAGGTGCCACTCCATTCTTTCAAATTCCCATGACATTGAAGGTTTTCACAGTTGCATCCAGCTGGGTTAAAAGCCATGCAAAGCTATGCCAGGTCAAAGGTCACAAATGCCTTTAAGTTTATAGCTTTTTCATGTTTGTTTTGTTACTGTTTAACATGTTTGTTTCTGCCTTATGTCTGAAACATCTTGGTAAATGTCTTGTGTAAAGATATTAAAAATATCTTTCATGGGCTAATTCTATCAGATCTGCTTATTTTCTGGAGAAGACTGTAAATAAACGCTTTATTTACATTTCTGGTGGAGTAAGCAGGCTCTTGTGAAGGATTAAAGAGGGATTCTCCATATGGGAAGACAGCAAGACTAGGGCAAAGAAAGAGGTGGTTGCAAAAAGCTTCTAAGAGTAGGTTTAACTCAGAACAGAGGAGCGAATACCCCTCTTAGACTGAAAGAGCCTGAAGAAAAAGTGAGATAAATTGCCTAAATCCACTCTAAGACGCCAGGAGATTATCATCTGAGATCTGGGACTAGATTATGAGCTACTATTTCAGGTGACTGAAGCTCCTCAAAGGACTAAAACAAAAAGTTAAGATAGCCGGCTTTGTGTGTAGTGAACTATTACTGATGTAATTAGTTTTCTGCCCCATTAGCATTTGTACACCTAAAGTCATACCTCCCTGTCATGACATTTCCTGATAAGAGTTTGTTTTAATAAATAATGGTACTACTGAACTGGCAGAACTGCAGTATGAGGCACAAAAATGACATTCTTAGGCAGAATGTGCCTATAGCTACAGCACCTCCATATTAAAGACAGTCAGCGCAAATTGCTTGTTCTCTGCCAACAATCTTCACCTTCAACACCTTCCCACCTTACTTTGAAAGAACATGTGCGATTGTTCAAAGATCTAATGTCCTGATGTCTGAATAGGGCTCTAATTAAGCCTAACAGATGCAAGCTGAAGAGCTAATATTGTTAAACGCAGGAAGGAATGAACAGTTTAGCCATGGCTGATAAATAGATCTCGCTTTGATGTGGTTTTTTGTTTCCACAAGTCAACAGCGAAGTGATGAACAGAAAAAAACAAGGAAGTTTCTGTATAAAGAATTAGAAAATTACACTTTTCCAACATGTTCAAAGAACTAATTTAAAGGAATTAAAGAGAGGGTTCCCTGTAAGAAGACTTTGGTCCGCCTTGCTGATTATACTCACATGATAACCCTGTACGACACAGCTACAGCTTGATTGTGGTGAATTTAAATACACAGAAAATGCAATTAAAGCTAGCTGTATTTTTAAAACAAGAACTTTTCCGTGGATCCAGCCATTTTCTAACCCTTTTGTCCAATTTAGGGTCACAAGTGAGCTGGAGCCTATCACAGCAAGCAACAGGCGCAAGCAGGGTACACCCTGGATGGGACACCAGTCCACAACAGTGCACACAGACACAAACACAGACACACACCGGGGCCAATTTTCCCAGAAGCCGATCAAGATACCAGTGTGTTTCTGGACTGTGGGAGGAAACAGGAGCACACAGTGGGTGCCCACACATAAGTGGGGAGAATACAGAAACTCCACACAGATAGCACCCCACATGTATACCCAGGGTCCCAGCTCTTCAATACAGCAATGCTAACTACTGTGCTTCTCTGCCACCAAGACTCTGTAATGTTTTATTATTATAAATTACTCTCTGTTGCTAGGACAAGGGCACCAACTACAGTACCACCCTACCACTGTGACCTGTGGCTTTATATAGGCACAAAGAATGAACAGAGTCTACAAGACTTAAGACTTAAAGGGAACTATAAGACCCAAGAATTAGATGAGTTTGAGGATGTTTATGGCATAGTAGAATTTGGTTTAATTTCACTCAATCCTCAAGTGGACAGAGGACTCCATTGTCCCACACTGGCTAAAGGTGATAAATTTGACTTTGTCAGTACTGACCCCTGTTGGCTTATTTGTGCAGTATCTTGCAGACGCTCAGGGTGCTAGATTGGGGGTGGGATTAAAGGCAGAGATAAACAAAATGTAGAAAATCTGAGAGAATACAGTTCAGTGTAACAAAATTCTGCGAGACTGAAGAAAAGTGCTATAGTGCTGTCATCTAGAGTAAACCAATCTTCATTTGCTTTTAAACTTCCATTCATTTTCTAACCACTTCATTCAATACAAGGTTGCAGGGGAGCTGGAGCCTATCCCAGCAAGCAACAGGCACAAGGCAGGGACTGGACGCCTTCCTTTAAACATGACAAGCAATATATACTTGTAGCCCTCAGGAATTTAAAGAATCTTTTGAACCTTTTGAATTAATTTGAGGTATTTTCAGCATGACTACGTGGGATATGGATAAAGAAGTTGATAAAGGGTTTTAATAAGCTTACACACAAAAGAAGGAGCTATGACATCATTGGTGATACAGAACTTTATGTGTGCACCGCGAGAGAGGGTATCGTTTCTGATGCTGGTGAACACACTGTGCAGCATTCTGGGAGTGAAGCTGTAAACTGAGTTATCTGATTGTACCTTGCCAAGACTACAGACTACAGAATACTTTTTTATGTTTTTTACTGATTAAAAATTAGTCTCCAAAATGCAATAAAGCAAACACACGCCATTGATACTAATGAGAAACGTAAATGATTACTGTTGACATTTGAGGTTTTACCAAATAGAAAACAGTAGCCATTAATGGAATCCTCATCTGTACATCTCTTTTCTTGGATTTTCTGTAATATTTGTTAATAAAGGAGTCAATACACGACTCATCACTAAGGAGCCATGGGTATCTGTAAGTAGCTACACAGACGTTGTTGAGGAATATGGTCTGGAAACTGTGACAAAGTAGTTGACCGACAGTGTGGGATAATCAAGCGAATAGCAATGAATTAAGCAGTATGGCCCTTATCTCAATTTATATTAAGAATTCTTGTGCATGCAAAGTATTTAAATATTTTTGATATTCAAACATATTTGAACAAAGAAATAGAGGAATGAAAAGCAAACATTTAGCGACCTGCTGTGTCTTGTGTTTTTACAGAAAGCCGTGGATATATCTTACCACACACAAAAAAGATCTTAAAGAAAGACAATAAAAAGTTATTTACAGCTTGCAGAAAACAATTTTTTTTCTACAAAGTGATTAACTCCTTTTGTTTGCATGTCAGTGTTTTGAAAACTGAGCTAAAAAGCTAGGTCTTTCAAGCTCGTGCGTATCTGTTTTTGAAAGATAGGGCACATCTGTTTTGGGCAGGTTTGTTGTGGGAGAACACTTTCGAAACAAGCCCAGGTTTTCACCAGATGGGCCAGTCTAGGCTGGTGACTCAGCCTAGACACCATGCGTCTGAAATTATCTCCCTGGGGTGAAAGAGTCTGCCCGTCTGAAGGGGACAGCAACGCCTTTGTGGAAACAAAATAGAAACAAAACAACACAATGCAACATAAGAATAAAGGGAGAGAATCCTTTGGAGACAAGACTGCATTGATTCCTGGGCAACATGTGTCAAGGGGCTGGGCTCTTTCCACGGGTGACACACCAAAAGGAAGCAGTGCGGTACAGTGGTTAAACCACTGGGCTCGGAAAGGTCCAGATTCCAGAATTCCAGTGTAACCACCAGCACACTGCGTGGCCTTTGGGCAACCAGGAATGAGAAAGCAATGTCCAACGAAAACTACGGTTCGAGGAAACATGATTTCAGGAGCTGGGTTAGATCTGAAAGACTATGACAGAGGAATGAGGAACGGGTATATTAGAGGTTTCCTAGCAGAGAGACTGGTAGTCTGATCAGTGGTGGGGGGTGAGAAAAGGGAAAAGGGAAGTCCGGAAGACAAGATATATCTCCAAAGATATACTTTGGAGAGCAGAAGTAGGTGAGATTAGGACCTGACCTAATCAAGAGCCCCTGTGTCCTTAATGTGGATTAAGTTGGGGCGTCTGTAATATACAGGCACACCAGCCCTGCAGCACCAGGACTAGACACCCTGCAGACACAGACCATCCAGTACCAGGGCTGGACTCCTCTGTAAGAGCTGTCAACACAGCAGTGCTAAATTAGATCATATTAAAATGGATAGAACGAACAAAGTTGCTTCTCCATAAGTATTTAATATGGTGTTACTTCTAAGTATAGAACACCCAAAAGGTGGAAGAATCTCAAACCATTTTCAATAACCACACAGTCTAGCAATATTCACTCATGGTCCTGGAGGGCTGCAGTCCACCAGGTTTTGAAAAATTAAAATTATGTGTAACCCCACTCCATGATGTAACTGTATTATTTTCACTTAGAGGACCTGCTACCTAATAATAAGTAACAGAAGCTTTTCAACAGCTGACAGGCGATTTTTATTCTGACCTAGATAATGTATTAAATAAAACAGGAAGGACAGTGGTTCAGCCTCGCTGAATATTGGCAAACAAGTTATTCTGGGCCCTATAATTGACGTCGTTTTAACTTGCTGTAATTATTGTGAATGCGAACTATAATATATAGTACATTACATGTCTGCTGGCAGATCTCCAATCTGTCTTTTTTCAGGATAAGAAAATAGTCCCACTACTTCAGGCCAAAGTCTGTGCTGTAAAATTCCATAATGAAAATGTTGTTAGTGTATTTATATTTATTAATTCTACACTAAGCAAGCAGCATGTTCATTATAAAAATGTTGTGTTATTTTCATGCTTGGAAACCAAAACGCATCTGTATTTGACTTTAATTTTAACTTCACATATACATTAACTTACGTCTACTTTCTATATATATATGTATGCATATTTGCGCTGTATGTTTCCGAGCTGAGTTTCTATGCCATTCCTTCCTGCTTTGATTCACTCTAGCTTTCCTTGAAATACACACGTCAATAAAGGAGTGAAGGTGACATTTTCTAATTAAGCCAGTAATCTTCGA
This sequence comes from Lepisosteus oculatus, assembly GCF_040954835.1. NCBI lineage: Eukaryota > Metazoa > Chordata > Actinopteri > Semionotiformes > Lepisosteidae > Lepisosteus > Lepisosteus oculatus. Next base: position 11,193,322 of record NC_090706.1, on the reverse strand, counting down.
ACCCCATCGCCTGCAGTCAAATCCACCATGCTTTATAAATAAAACTCACTGAATGCCAACAGGTCTGGCACCCCAAAAGACTGAGATCTTTCAGGACAAGAGCCAGTTAAACCAAAATTCAAGTCTAATGCTTGTAAGAAAACGGTAAGAAAGTTCTGCCAAGCTCATTGTGTGGAAAACTGCGGCCTCCTCTTGTTCTCACAGTTTCGGACCTGTTTTCAAGGGTGAAAGGGATACCAGGGAGTTATTTTTGACAACTGGTAAAGCACAAGCTGGAAAGGCCTGTGAGGCCAAGGTGTGGAGAACCGGCTGGGAGCAGGCCTGTGTGTGAAAACAAGCTTGCAGGTGTTGGATTCTCAAGGCAAGTCGAGGGCCTCTCACACACCATATGTCTGCTGAAGGCACACGTTGCCCTGCGAAGCTGATCTGGGGCAAAATCTTCTACTAAGTAAAGAGGTCAGAGTTACAAATTTGAAAAAAAAATAACTTTGGACAAGTTTACGGTTTGGCTTTTTTAATTCATGAGTTAAATCGGTTTTTACAGCTCATCTCAGCTCCAGTGCTTTTCCACGAAGCTCTGTCATATTTCACACACCCCTGCAAAAACAAAACATTTTTAAACACATTTTTTGTTGTTGTTGTTGTTAGTATATTATAATATAGTTATACTATACTATTATAGTAATATATTATTCAGTAATATAGTATTGTAAAATAGTATAGCATAATATAGTATATAGTAATTCCTCACAGAGCTGTGGTACATACTGTATGGCAGCTGTAACCACAAATTAAGAACAGTAACACATGGGAAGACAGTAAAGAGGAGTTTCTGGAATTAAATGTTCTGATATTTATTTGTAACTCATATCTGTAGGACAAAAATGTTTTCTGAATAGAATGTAAGATTTTTGTTTCCTTTTTAACTGTATTTCAGTGAAAAATCTATTTCACCCTGGAATGTCACAATCTAAATGTGTGCAAATAAATCTCAACAGATAAGGTCCATATTCAAAAGACATCAAGATACAAATGCCCACAGGAAGCATTGGAGATTTAAATGCTTAAGCATCTTGTTCACCAGGCTTCTTTATTATTTTTTTTTAAAACATATCCATTTCAAATATTGAGTAGAGTTGGATTTTTTGTTCATGTCCCACAGATTCCATTTAATTCATTAATTGACTTTAATGGCAGGAAAACCACAACTGGTTTACCACCTCTGTTTTGTTGCTTCAGGAAACTTAATGATCATTTTAATCCTGTGGTAAACCGATATGAGAGATCCATTTGATTTTTCCATGTCAGACACCTTTTTTCCTGAACTTTTACTTAGGCTGAAATGCTTCCGCCAATAATGTAATATCCTATACTGTAGCTAGTTTTGACAGAAAGCACTTATTTTTCTAGGTCTGTATGGTACAATTTGCTTTCTCCTTGAGACTAGATTAGAATGTCCTGGGATGTCATTTTTATTTAAAAATACGACTTCTTGGAGACACAAAACAAATTAAGTACATAAAATGGAGTCTAAAGACTGAATGTGAATATAGTGCCCCTAACCTAGTAGTAACTGCTCTACTAATAATGATTAATTACAAAAGTTGAATTCTTCCTATACTATATACTGTATCAACCTCTAAACAAAACATTACTCCAGGCCCAGCAATCCCAGCTTCCCTGCTGCCTGATAGAATACCTTATTTTCCGGAGATATTTCCTCAGCTGTTTCATCGGCAGTTAAAGGAAGTCTGATGTTTGAGCAATGCACAGCCCTGGTTCCCCTTGGGTGTGCAGAGCAACATGCTTGAAGAGTTATTGCCATTTCTCAAACCTGACACTGCAGCTGAGTGTCAGTCAAGGAGCTAGATGTGCCAGAGTGCTCACTCTGCTCCACAGGGGTAGCTGTGATCCACACAGTAGCAGAGCACCCCACACAGGGTCAGTCCTCAATCACCCCAGTCACACTGAGACTGACAGCAAACATCACACTCATGATAGCCGCCACCCTGCCACTATCTGTTAGCAGTAACAGCCACTCTAAAAACATACTGCCTTACCACCATGCTTCTTCCATGATAACCCCACATGAAGCCAGATTATCAGACTAAAATACTGTGAGAAAGTATACAAAGTATTATATACCACACTAGTGGGGGACACAACAAATTGGTAATAATAACATAGGAAATATTGTTGTGTCAAACTGGAATAAATTCACCCTTTTCAATTGTGACAGAGGCGCTAGTTTCTTGTTTCATCTACGTCTGCTTTTCCTCATTAGAAAGCTTGCTGCTCCTGTGTGCTGCTGTTAACAAGGGTGCTAACAGAGAGACAGGCGGCGCGTCTTTGTCACCTGCAGTGCAGCCTAGCGACTAAGAGCGAATGTTTGTTTGTGCTGAGAGAGTCACACAGGAGGCTGTTGTGCTGGGTGGTCTACGCCAGGGTTTGGGGGTGGGGGGCTTGTGATGAGGAGATGTCAACCATATCAACCCTGTTCAGCTAATCAACAATCTGGATAAGTGCAGTCTCCCCCTTGCAATCACACCAACTGCATGTGATTCTGCCAAGTACAAGCGATAGTCATTGCTTCACCACTGACTGTGTACCACTGCTATTTGTCCCCAACATAATTTAATCTTGAAAGAGGTTAGTGATCAAATATGCAAGAAGGACCTGTGTGAGTCACGGCAGCACAGTAGATGGCATAGCCTTGCAGAGCTGGAGCCCTGTGGTTGATTTTGGACCTGGGGTGCTGTCTGTAAGGAGTTTGCATGTTCTCCCCATATTCACGTGGGTTTCCTCCGAGTGCTTAGGTTTCCTCCCAGAGTCTAAAAACATACTGGCAGTTTAATTGGCTTCTGGGAGAACTGGCCCTGGTGTGATTGTATGTGTGTGTGTTTGTCCTGTGATGATAGGACTAGCATCCCGTCCAGGGTGTATCCTGCCTATGGCTTGCTGGGATAGGCTCTGGCTCCCCCTGAGATCCTGGATGGGATGAATCAGTTAGAAAATGAATGTATGGGTTGTGGGAGTGTGGAACAATCTCCAAAGCCATGTTGTTGAAGCGGGTACTTTGGCTTCTTTCAAGAAACAGCTGAGATTCTTGGATCAGTTAGCTGCTAATGGTCAAATAGAACTGAGGGACAAAATGCCTCCTCTTTTGAGTAACATTTCTTATGTTCCTATTGGTCAAAGGTGTCCATCTCATTAGCAATGCAGAAAACCTCATCAAGAAGCAACCATCTGCAGTGTCATGTGCCCATTCCATGTTGATTTGAAAGGTGTTGAGTATCACAGACAGAAGCAGAGGAGACCAGTGGGAGTGCAGCATCCGACTGTTCACAGCAAGTCTCAGACTCTGATAGCCAGGTTATGATGTCCTGCACTCCCTTGCTATCTAGGGATGCTGTATCTTATTTTCAAGAAACACAATGCTTTTCACAATAAAGTCAGTGTGACACGATTTTGGCAGCCCCACTGTCTGTGGAGAAAAGGCTGGTTTCACAAAGTAGTTGAGAAGTAAAATTAGTTTAGAAGTAACTGTTTGTCATGCAATTGTGCAAGAAAGACTTCATGATATCTTTGGTACAGTACATTTTATTCTAAATTTACAGACACTCTTCACTACTGGGTGAATAAGGTATTCAGGCAACATTTTTATAACCAGAAACAAAGAAACAATATTTGGAAAGTCAGAAATACTATTTTTAGCCTTGTTCTAACGATAAAATTATACCAATAAGGTGCTGGGGTGAAAAAAGACCACTGCAACAGAGGACAGAGTTGGGCCCCAGCTGCCCGGAAGTGACTGTGGGTGACTTCTTATTGCTACAGGTTCCTGCGGATGAAAGAGGGCTGTAGTGAGTTCAAGAAAACACCAGAGAGGAAGTAGCAAAACAAAGAGAAAAATACAAGAAACAAAAAAAACGAACAATAGCAGACCCCCTATGATGTTGTATCTACTCACTGTGCCATTTCAATTAAAACACAGCAATAATAAGTACAGCAGTGGTTCCCTGTCATTACCATTTCAATAAAAGACCCTAAATCCACAGTGCAGGAATGTCTACAGGTATGTCATACAGTATGTGTCACATTTGGGTCTGAATTTACACATACCCTCTGTAAGTAGTTACACGTCAACTGCATCTGAATAGTAGTTCAGCACAAATCCCCTTGCCTTTCTCTTTCAAACTCCTGTCTGAATATTTACTTTACTCACCCCCCATGTTGCCATCATTTTTATTGTCTTTTATAGGAAAGATTTGGGTTCCCCCACTCCCTCCTATATCAATACAGAGCTGACAGACCACCATCACAGCTAACTGTTCTCCTGTGCTCCTTTATCTGAGCAGCAAAAGAAAAGCTGCATTTTTGACAAATCCACTTTCTCTTTTTACTGTTTTTTTCCTTCCTGGAGAAATGCTGGTAACCATTTTCTGTATTAGTAGAAAGAGTGTCCAAAATGCAGTAATTCTTTCCCTAAATATGTTATTGTTTCACAGATTAAAACGTCAGATAAGAGGCATCTTGCCCTGAGACTATATAAGAGACAGTCTTGTCAATCACCTGAGACTACTGCACCAGTCAGCCTTTATGTCAAAAGGTGGCATGGCCCTTACACACGTTTACTATGGTAAATCTCTAGCTTTCCCAATGCTCGTATGGATTCAGCTATGCTTTGCTTTGAGTTTCCATGGCTTGCTTTGTGCTTTACCATGCTTTCAGCATCATTTCACTGTGCTTTACTACACTTTACTCTGATTTTACCACAGTAAACTGCATAAGGGCCTCCACGCAGGAAACCAGCCTGGTGTTTGGAGGATGGGGAAAAGGAGGGGGGTTTTGTGGGTCTCCTAGTTTTCTCTTCCTTGTCGCTGGCTAGTTGGTCTTTGCCTGGCTCTTGCTCTTCAGCTCAGCCAGCTTGCTGGTCACAAAGTTCCACTTGAAGCCCGTGTCCTCGGCCCCTCCCAGTGTTGTGTACTTGGTGGAGTTGTTGCTCTCCCCCTCCTCTATCCCCCCTTCCTCCGGGGTTGACCCGGCGTCCTCGGGCACCGCCTCGCCCGCGAGCTCGCTCTCGGCCTCCTTCATTGCGGCGGACTGCTGCTGCCACTTGGTCGCGAAGCTATCCCAGAATCCCGTGGCCCTCTTGTTCGGACGAGGCTCCTCCTGTTTCGGTGCCAATGGGCTGGAAGACAATAATGAACACATCGGGGCTGAAAAATTCCTCATACTGTTTGTTCTGTGCCACACCGGATCCGTCAGTAGGATCCACGTGATGAGCTGCAGGGCTCAGAGAGCGATTAAAACAACAAGCACGGGTCTCTGCTTCATTTTTTGCTGAAAAACACTTCTGATTTTACGAGACTCTTTGAAGCTCGGCAGGCCTTCATCGGTGTGTTGTGTGCTTGCTTGTGACCACGGGCAGAAGAATGTGCAATATCTTAAAAAACAACAAGCTAAAAATTGTTCCCGTCAACAAAGAGCTTTCAGAACAAGGGAGGCTGTGTTTAACAGCTCAGTTTCAAAGTTGAAGCTGACCTTCATATACACTGAATTTCTTTTAAATGCTAAATGCGTACTTCAAAGACAATTCCTTATCATGGTTTAGCATCTTACTAGCAAACAGTGAGCTTAGTAAAGATCCCCTATGAGAGAAAATTAGGGAGGCCCCCAGTTAATAAGAGGCCATTAACTGTTATTGTGACCTCATTAGTCAAATTTGAAACAGGGTTGCTTATAAAACCATTTGGCCTTTTCACACGTTTCTATGAAAACTGTGCACAGTGGAGAACCATCATTTGGCTCACACACAGATGGGTTGAACTGCCATATACAAGTGTATTTGATGTAAGCATAGTCTAAAAGCTTTTGAGGTTTTTTGTGCCTAAAGATTCAAAGCTGATCAACAATAACAGCAACAGTAAGTCAACAGCAGGTCTAAGTCCGACTTTCAAGTCATCATAAATGTATTCCGTCCAATGTTTAAAGAGAAGGCAACAACCTATGTACAGTACACGTTCCTGCAGTTTCTCAGGTAAAAAAACACACGTTTGTAAACCCATGTCAGTTGTGCTTCTCACAGAAATGGTGAAAAAGACAGGCATACTTCCCAGGAATGCTCAGTCACAGGGTGTTCTACTTCTTGTACGCAATAGACAGTACACATGCTCCTTTAGATCAATTTATTTGCACAAAGATAAGTGTGACGATGTTCTTCTGATGTTAAGGTCATGTTACTTTGCTTGGGACAATATTATTGCATAGATCTTGCAAGATACTGTATTAATATAGTTATATTGTTCACCAATTAATTATCACATTTTAAGCGATGTTATCTTGTATAAACGCCAAATTGATCTATTGTTAATGCAATGTTATCTCATGTAAATGCAAATATTTATCTCATATTAATGAAATACAAAAAATACTTTTTTTATCCATGGTGCTAAAAAGCTTCAATGGATAACCTTTTAGTGTTACTCATAGCAACTGCATCAGACTGTACATAATCTGAGTGAAAATGGAAGGAACAAGAAAACATCTTCAAGTAAATGAGTACAGTACTATCATAGAATCATGCACTGCTACTAAACACAGTGTATAAGTGTGCGTATGTTGTGGAATGACTATTACAACAATAAGTCATTCCTAAACAGTAAGGACTTCCGATTGTACAATATAATTACTATGGTTATTATATAACATTACTTTATTAACCCTTCACAATTTCCTGCATTAGGAATTATCTTTTCACATACCCCAGCTTGCTATCCATGAGACACACAGATAGGGAGAGAGCCTGGGGTCAGAGCACAGGGTCAGCCATTGTACAGCACCCCTGGAGCAGTTGGGGTTAAGGGCCTTGCTCAGGAACCCAATGGAGTAGGATTCCTCTGCCAGCTGTGGGATTTGAACCGGCAACCTTTCAGCCACAGGTGCAGATCCTTAGCCACAGAGCCACCGCTCATATTGTACTCACTGGTCCGCCGCGGGTTGGCTCTCGGACGCCAGGAGCTTGTGTTCGTCCTCCCTGCTGAACAGCGCAGACATGCTCTTCCAGCCTTTGGCACCAGCACCCTGCATCTGAGCAGAAAGCAACAGGTGGTCCTTCTCCGTTTTCTGACTGGGACCATGCAGGTTCCACACCGCGCTCTCGGCCTGTTACTGGTGATAAGCCCTATGGTATTTCCTAACCTGGACTCCATTGTGCAGGCTACTGCAGATTTCAATAATTAATCCATATGAATGATATCTTTTTTATGGAATTTGGCTTCAGTAAAGAGCTAAATGAGTGTTTTGTGCTCCCTAAAGAGATACATGTTTTCAGTGTTTCAAATGTTCTATGGTATTGCAATAGGTCTGCTATTTAATGGATTTTCTGTTTCCTGAAGTAAGAAAGGTTTTAGTGACTGTGCTGATTCAGCTACTGCAATAGCTCCGGGGAAGAGTCTGCCAAAATGGAGGCCCGACTGACATTGTAATGCAATAAGAGCCTTTATTAAATAAACATTGTGCAGCTCCTCTTTCCATCTGGTCTACCACTGCTCTCCAGCAGGTCCCGTGGCTCTGTACTGGTGCTTCACCAGCCTTCTGAACCAACGTTGACTGTAGTTTTAGCAGCAATACCTCAAGGGTTGCAGCAGACCTTCTGAGAGAACTATAGTTACTATAGGCTATAGAGAACAGAAATATTACAACGTTTTTATTTGCTAGTTCAAAAATCAAAGTTACTTAACGTGCCTGGGTACAGTAATGTATAGAAATGTGTTTAGCATTAGGGTGAGCACTGCAGTTAGAGTAACATCTAAAATGCATCAATATACTCAGGTTTACTGAGGCACAGGGTAGTGGGGCCCAGCAAGGCAACACCCTTGTCTATTATACTATTAGCATGCATGCAGAAAGTTATACAATAGCAGTACATTGTTCAATAAGAAGCAGCTAAAATACCCTTTCTTAAAGGTATCTATATCAATGTTTTGCAGTAGTATTCCCTCCAGCCTAAAATTTAGGAACACTCACAGAATAACATGTTGGGCCTCTGCAAAGAGCAGCTTGGCAGGATAGGACACACAGTTCAGTCCAACCTCATTCTTTCAGCTGAGCCGCCAGGCAGTGGTGTGTGTGATTTCAATATCTTATTTTTCATGCCCAAGATCTTAAATGACTCTCCCCTTTCTTCCTTACTGATTTTTGGTTTAATTATGCTCCCAGACTTAAACGTTAGCTCACTGATGCCAGGCTCTTACAGTATGTGTGTCCAGGATCGGACTACAAATTGCGAGAGACAGGACCTGTTTTTATGCTTTTAGATTCAGTTGGAATCTCATTTCAAAGAAATTACAAGACCTGATTCATTTGCTGCTCTTAATTTCATATACCTTATTATTACTTTTGATTAATATTTGATTATTACTTCTTAATAATAATAATTACTTGCATAATTACTTATATACAATGCCATAGGGATTCTATGCATTATACATCATCTTGAGTGGCTATACAGTCAGTGCTAAGAGTGGAGTGGAGATGTTTTATAAATAAAGATCATTTATATCATTTTATTGCAGTGTTTTAAATAGAGCTGCCGGTGTTTCAGATTGTGATTAACCACTATCCTTACCTTTCTTGCAAGCTGGGAGACAGCACTCGCACCCTCGTCTTCTGGGGTAGCAGCAAGGTCAGTTTCAACTTCATTGCTCTGGAAACAAACCCAGCACAATATGGTGCTTATGTTAGATCGTACAGTCTTGGTTATGAATACAGTTACACCAAAATAAGATTTGTATCAATGATTCAATTAACAGGACAATGATGCCACAACCTCAGGGAATCATTCCAACCAGATACAAACAAGATTGCCAAAGTTACAACAGTCTTACTGATAAATAATCCATTCCTTAACCTCTTTGGGAACAGGATTAGAATGACAATATGGATTTTTTTATGCCATTCACTATAACACTCAATGTTTCCCTCCTTGTATTTGGTTGGGACTAAACATGTAAGAAAACCCCAGAGAATTTCTGTGCAAGACCCAAAACCTACTATGGTACAGAGAGAGCTCTGTAATTCCTGAAGGCAATCCTGTCTGCGTAAACTGCCTTCAAATGTATAAAAAGGAAATTCATAAAGAAGTCAACTTTAGAAGGCTCTCCACCCCCCCCATAAAGGGCTAAGAACAGGATGTCTGTCAACTGCCATTTGCGGTAATGTTTCGGTGGTCCTTTTTGACAGCTGTTATCAATTTAGACCTAGGGGAATGAGATTGGGCAGAACAGCAGCATGGTATTTAAAAGCTGCAGCTTCAAAGATATGTGGGGGTCTTGGATTCAATCCCAGATGGGTACACCTTCTGTGTGGAGTTTGAAAGTTCCCCAAGGTCAGCCTGGGTTTGCTCTGGTTTATTTCTGTACTGGGCAACCTTTCTGATGGTGAACAGGACCTGGTTTTCTTTAGTAAACAGCTCCCTCTGGTGTTATTAAAATTTACTAGTACTACTTTGTAGAAACTTTGTTCTTGTTTTGGAGCCAATGAAATTGTATTACTTTGTGATATTCTTGTATGTTGCATGACTGGAATCAGAAATCATTTGGAAGCTTTCTGAATTGAAATTCAATGAGAACAGCTCCTTTTCCAGCCTACTTTGCTTGCTTGTTCAGACAGTGTAGATGAGTCTATAAAATAACATTTCTCCTTGATAAATGTATTACACATATAAAGGCCTACAAATCACTTTGAGCTTCTGTCCTATTAATAAGTTTGAGAGCTTTGATTCCTGTATCTGTACAGTAGTATTTCTATGTAATGTAAGGCATTTGTGTCTATGTATATACAGTCTGTGCCATTCACACATGAATTATCCCACAGAAGAACAGCTGTTTTAAATTAATCATACCAATAATGCAAAGTGAACCTTATTTTCACAGGCAAGAAAAATTAAAGCAAATTAATTAATTTCTAAACCCTGATATGTGTAGAATTATTCTGTGTTGTCTTAGATGCTATAAAAAAACATAGATGATATATTTTTTTAATCTGGAAAAGTCATATAACGCAAAGGGTCACGCAAACACACAACAGTGCCCACAGCTGAAATAGCTCTCTTCATCTTTTATGAAAGCTGATTTTTCATATGTGTTTGCAGGGGCTACACAGGAGACTTCTCTGCAAGCTGTTTGATAGCAATTGCATCCATTACACCCATCCCATAATTTCCCTGCAGCTCAGTAGGAAACAGTAGGTTTGTCAGATGCCTGCCCACAACAGTTGATTGCCCTGATGAAAACAAGCGATCAGCGACAACAAAAAAGTTGAGTGACTGATCTTGATGTATGATGTGTGTTGTATGATGTATGTTGTGTGATGTGTGGTGTACGATGCAAGATATAGGATCTATGATATACCATATAATGTCAATCCCAGCACAGTCATCCATTCGTTTCTTTACTTCTCTATTGGCCAATTAAATGTCTTATACATACAAAAGGCAAAAATTAAACATTTCAATTTAGATTTTTTCAAAGCAACTTGTCTTCTCCCGATTTAAGATGAGGCTACACCTGATCTTTGCTGTCTTACAGTGAAGGCAGTGGTCTCCACTCAAATGTGTTTTTAATTTGACTCTCTTAAGCCCCCTCTTTCAAAAACATTACAGCAAGGAGGAATGCAGCTGATACTCACACAATGTACAAGTTGTACTTGCAGTTTCGTTTTTCTGCCACTTTTCATTAGTGGTTTTCAACAAAAACAGTTGAAGAATTGCCTGTGTTGTAAAAATCCTCCATATCTCTGCAGTGGGTAGTTTAAGACAAATCTAATCCAGGCGGGTCTATATTTTGATTTTCATATTTAGAATGACTGAGTTTGTAAAACAAATGGTCCCTTATATGAAAAGACATTGCCCGTAGACTTCAAAGTTCTACAGTTACACATTTAACCCCTGTAGACAGGATGGAACAAGTCAATACCCCAGTAACTGTAAGGAACAGTTAAGGCAAAAACAACTATTTACTGAACTGAAGAAAATGGAAACACACTGAGTGAATCATTTCATAAATGTTTTTAACATCTCTTGCATATTTTAATGCAACACAAGCTGTGTCTCCCAGAGTGGAAAACTCTTTCATGGGCTCTATTCTCGTTGGGCACTGAAGGAAACTAATTTCTTCCCTGGCTGTTGGACCCTTCACAGGTATTTGCACAAATCAGATGTGAAAAAAGACAAAGCTGTTTTTTCCAAGAATCCTTCATATGTGCGAAAAAAACAGTATTCCTTTTAAAGTGTTCTCTTGCGAAAAGAATTAATTGAACCAGTGTGCAGGGGAAATAACGAAATGCACACCGAACGATTCTGTTAAGTTGATTTTTTAATGCCCAGCGGGGAGTTTGTGTGTTTTCCCCATGTTTGCATAGGTTTCCTCTGAGTGCTCCGGTTTCCATACAGGTAGGTTAATTGGCTCCTGGGAAATTGGCCCCAGTGTGTGTGTCTGTGTGTGGCCTGTGTTGGACTGGCGTCCCATCCAGGGTGTACCCCGCCTTGCGCCCATTGCTTGTCAGGGTAGGCTCCAGCTTCCCCGTGGCCAGTGATTGGATAAAGTGGATAGAAAACGGATGGCCGGATTTTAACTACTACCTTCTATTCTTGGTTTAAGAGAGTGCATTGCTGAAATGTATTTTCTGATCTTTGCATTTCTGGAGGCAGCATTCGGGGGAGTTAAACAACAGTGTGGAGTGGTGGTTAGAGATCTGTGCTCAAAACTGGAAGGCTGTGGGCTCACATCCTAGGTGTGGCACTGTTATTGTACTCTTGCGCATAGTGCTTTGCTAAGAGTGGTCCCGTAAAATGTCCACTTCTATAAATATGTATAAATGTAACTTGCTTTGGTCTAAAGTAAAAAAAATGCTTTTCTGCATTAGCACCATCATTTCAGAAAAAGACTTCATCTTTATTTGTAGACATTTGAAGAAAAAAAAGCTCACTCAAAGATGGATGCCTAGCAAAGCCCTATACCGGAGGAAGATATTACACATGAATAGTTAACCCTTTTGTGCAGCAACTGGGCTCCAGTTTCAGCAGCACTGAGGGTGTGTTCCAGTCACTGCACCCACAGAATGGTCCCTGTCTCTCTGTGCTGAAACTGAATGCCGTCTCCAAATTGTGAAGGGGAGAAAACTGAGACCCAGCTCCTCAGAGGTTTGTCAGACAAGGAGCATGATTTGGCAGACTGGATCAGTAGCCATCAGAGACACCGGAGCCAACGGTACTAACAAACTGGAAATAAAATGCCCAGCACACTGTGCCCTTTCTACTACTGAAACATTTTTTTCATTGGTTCCTTGGGATCATGCCCCATGTCCTGCTCTTCTCCTCATTTATAAATCAGGAGTTTAAGCATTTCTAAAAAAAAAAGGCCCCGGTGTCTTCTGGGTTACAATCTCTATTAACGTCAGAAAGCTGTTTGGTTTTCTCAAATCTAAAAGGTTTAAATACTCAACGATGTCCCTTTGAAATGTTTACCATTTTCTCAGTTTTCCTGTTCTTTCAACATGCCTGCATTGTGCTTTTTTGCACTGGGCTGTGGGGGTGACAAAAGATAATTCCCATTTTTTTCTGATTTGATTGAAAGAAGAAAAAGTGCAAAGTACTGTTTAAGTGAGCATATGGAACAGTAGGTTTTTAAGTTTAACCCTTATTTCAGACAAGTACGTCCGATCAGACATCAAATATTTCACCTGTCTCGTCTGTCACTTAAACTTCTCTAACACGGCCTGGATTGCTCTTCCAAGGACAAAGAACATAGTGCCAGCTTCATGACCTACTTCCAGTTGAGCTTGGCTATCTCATTCCACTCTAGTCACTCATGGCACTAATGAGTGGTTTGTGGATCTTCACTATGACTGAGGTTAATAAGCATAGCCTGAAATAGGTCTGAACACCTGGGAGTTCTGTAGTTACCTGTTAGACTCAGTTTTATTTGAACTGTAATATACAGACCAGTGCTACACAATGTGAATCCCATACAATAGATTCTGTAGGTAGTACATTAGCACAACAAGCTGCTTAATTATGAAATTCATCCTTCTGATTATAATTGTAATGGAGAGGATTGGAAGGCTGATAGTCTGAGCCACTCTAGACAAACATCATAAAAAATACAAAGATGATGGAAAAACAGATTTAGCTAGACTACTGTACTTTTACAAATCTCTCCGAGAACTCCCAGTCAGATTTAGTCTCATTGGAAACAACACAAATCCAGGTTAACTTTGGCAAACGGCAAAAAACACGCATCAGAATTCAATGTAAGAAACGCTCCGAAAAAAATATTCTCATCATCATGTAAAATCTCCTGGAAGAGATATAAGATTAAAGAAAAACATCACTTTAAACATATTCTCCTACTGGGAATTTCTGAAACCGTAAGTTTTTCAAATGAATAACTTTATAATGAATACAGATCAAACGTTGCTTTTAAAAGCTTTCTGTTAGCGCGTGTAAATACCGTTCAAAGCTCATCTTCAGAGATCTTTCAAAGATCAGGTCAGATCTGTTACACTGTCATAAGCAAAGAGACATTACACATGAAGAGAGTCTGAGCCCAGGGAGAGGTCCAGACTTTCCTGTGATCTGTGGAAGAAGCGTGGAGGTGGAATTTAAGATGGAAGCTCTCTGTACCTGCTCCACTGCGTCCTCCTCAAAATCTGGGTTCAAGGTTTTCAGCACCTTGCTCTTGTAGGTTTTCCAAAGTGCCGGGTTCATGTTTACTCCTGAAAGGTCTCACAGCTTTTTCAACACCATCAACGTTCGCCGTCTCCTGCCTCTTCACTTCATCTGGGTTCTGCCTCCAGAAACCCAGTAATGAATAGTTTTATTCTGGAGTCAGATTAAACTGTTTGGATTTTCGAATCCCGTTTTATAAAATCATGTGTTGTTTCATGTCTCCTTCCCTGTTTATTTTTTCATCCCGGATCCCACTAACCTAAAATGTTGGATCTCACCCTACGTTTGGTGCTCCCTGAATGCAGGACCTGTGCTGGATAACCAGACCGGTGAGGGGCATCTGTCATGGTTCTGCTGGTTACCTGGCAATGGGATCGAGTTTTTCTCATTAAAGTTTCAGCCTCTTATTCAGTGCCGGTGTCCATTGTCAGAGCGACAGGCAGGACTGCTCTTGTAACTCAATCTGAGAATAAGCCTGACATTTTGACTGATACTGCCTGGACAGGCCATTCAGTTTCACAGCTCAGGAACTCCAAAACGGGCCAAGCATAAATGCTGTCAATAGGGGAAGGTGCAACTAAATGTTTCTTTAGGGAGTTATTTGTTTTTCTGCTCTGGAAGGGAGGTGCCTCCTTCCTATCTGGAGAGTTTCCTTTAAAACCCAGGATTGAACAAATGAACTGAAAGCAAAATGTTACCATCTACTCAAATGGTGGACTTTTGGACCTGGACAGTGCAATAATCTTGCATGAATCAATCCATGTGTAGAAAAGAATAAGTCGCTAACAGTGGGGTCTTGAAAATGCCAAAGAATTCAGCACTGTTTTTGTATGGCAACATGTTTCATATTTCATTTGCCTTCCTAAGTAAAATATGTATTTGCCCAGGTTTTGTTAAATGCTAAAGTAAAAATATATTTACAAAAATAAAATATATGCATTCATAAATTGATGAACATAAAGACTTTTCTCATCTGTACAAGTTCCCTTCCTCTTTCTGTAGCCTATTAGGACAGTTATTCAGTTGCCAGGTTTTATTTTGGATAATATTTTGAAGAAGAGAGAAAGGTTTCCTGTTGCTCCATATCAAGCAACAAGGTTTGAAATTGACTCTAAAGGGGGTGTTCTTTAGGCAGAGACAGATGCCATAAAAGTTTAATTAGTTCTTAGCCTCCTATTGTGTTTCTTCTGCTGGCAAAGTGCATGGTTGATGTATGTAAATATTAAGAATTTCTGAGCTTTTTTCTGTCTCATTTTTTTGGTGGGAAGAGGAAACAGTCGGACTAAGAAGTACGCAGGAATGTCATTCATGGATGTGAGGCCCTCTTTTCCAGGGATTTTATCTGTTGTTCATCTGTGGCTCTTTTTAACTTCTTTGGACATTTTAGTATCACTGCAGAATTTTCACAAATTAGCTTTTGGAAACGAAAAATGAATTTTAATTTTTTTTAAATAAAACTGCAACTTTACTCTAAGCATTGCTCACAGAAGACATATTTAAAAACATGATTAATAATGCATCGAAGTTTAGAGATATGTGTTTGCTTCCGGATGTTTGCTTTGTGAAAGCAGTGAAGTTGGCACGTCATCCTCCTAAAAAGACGACAGCATCGTCCTGCAGAAACATGAAAGCAAACACCTGTAGAACTAGACACAACTGGTGTGAATGAGGGAGGAATTTTCAGGTGAGGGACAGGATCTGTCAGAATAGGCCTGTGTGGAACTGGCCACTCTTCAGGGCTAATTATGGGGCAAATAAGATAAATGGAAGGAGGGAGAAGGAAGGAGGCCCAGAGGAAAGACCTCATTAGGAATGACCTGACCTGCCTTACAGGCCTGTCACAGACAGTGAACTGAGGAGGATTGAGAACGTAGAACCTACACTGTATCAGGGTACGCCCAGCTCTGGCCAGAAACCTGTGTGGTCGTTCCTGTGCCAGGCCCAATGTGTACAAAATGCCCTTTGGAGCATTGACAGTGTTAGCTGAAAACATAACTTCTGCAGATTGGGTGAGAATAGTAACTAATATAGCAACCCCGCTCAATAACAAAACATTATTTTTATGACCTTCCCAGAACGTGCAGATAACTGCTCACTACCCCTGACGTGCAGAGCAGATGGGTACAGTGTGTCAATAACTTCACCTGAACTCTGTGAATGCATGTGAATAAACGTAAAATGGATTAGGTAGAGTGCTATGTTTTCAGAGGACATTAAAATATTACCCCAGATCACCTCCCAGTCTGGTGTGACTTCCCTCTTATCCCAAGTTGATAACTCAGGAAGGGGTTTTACAGTGTGAGAATTGAGTGTATTGCAAATTGCTGAAGTGAACCCTGTTCTCACTGAGGTATTATGAGGTATTAACAGTGGGTGAGAGAGTTAACAGAGAGTGAATCCCATGGGACTCCAGAAGCACAAACAGATGAATGAAGTCTGAGGTGTAAAAAAAGGAAAAGATTAAGAGAATAAAGGCCAGGATCAGTTATGTCCTTCATAATAAAGGTGCCATGGGTTCACCAAGAGAATAGGCAAAGGGACAAGAATCAGTCGTTCAGTCATGGCATCTTTGTTGATTATGAAGACATCCACTGGCGTTGACCAACTCCAGAGAAAGTGGAAAGTCAAAAAACATTCAGACAAAATGCCGAATTAATGCTTACAAGAGCTAATGATGAACCATATGTATTTTTAACAATAAAACAATCTCGTCTTCCATATGTCTTGCATCAGAAGGATAGTTAACAATCCCTTTGGATGGTGTGTTATTATTTCAATATCTTTTAGCAGCAGGCCCTTGTGAAAGCATCACTGGTGCCCACTCTGACTGTGAACCAAATATATTCCAAACCTTGTTGCAGCTGAGGCACACAGTTGTGTTACAGACACCTCCGAATACCTCCATCCATTATTCATCCAGGCACCTGCAATTCCATTCATTCGTCTTTTCTTATGAACCAATAAGGGGCCCAAAGTCACATTAGCCTGCTTTTCAAAGTAAACTACCTTCACTCTACGAACTTATTAAACCACAGGCCTGCATTCTGGGTGAAGGAAACACCATGCAAAAGCATTTTGGTTTTCCAGATTTTACACAAGGCTTTTCCGGGTCAGCTCGTGGAGTTACTTTCACTTGATGTTTACCTTTTATCAGCTTTTAAATATTTTCTGCGGTGAGGGTTCTTCTTAAAAAGACATCAATCATTGATGTCTCAGTGGAGACACCTCCTGCGTTAATAATTTCTCATATGTCGGCCAGCATTTCTTATCCAGATCCACTTTACAAATAGGTTAGGACCTATTTCAACTGCTGCTGAAGAGTAGAGCCTACTTCGGTGGGAGCTTGGCAGCAGCATCTGAGAGCCAGCAGCTCATCTACGCAGAAGATCAGGGTGTTTGCTAATGAGCATGCCTGAAGGGCCAACCAAGGAATACTTCTGCTGTGTATGGTGGAGGGTTGCCATGGTGACAGGATGCCAGTCCATTAAGGACACACATGGTCAGTTTAGAGATGCCAGCATACCTTTGGAAAGGTATGGCAGTAAACCCCTGGCAGCAAGCCCAAAGATCTGAAGATGCCACTCAGACAGTGCTCAAAGCCAGAACTGAATCCAGAAAGGTGGAACTGTGAGGCTGCTAGCCTCCACTGTGGTTATATGTTCTAATATGTTCTTTCTAAATAAGGGTATCAGATTCCATCACCACAGAAAGCAGTTCAAATTCTCGCGCCAGGCATAGAGAGAGAAATGGCATGTTACACGACAGGGTACATATGGGGTATAGGAAAACCCTGAAGAATAGGGACAACCCTAAAACAGGCAGAGGACCAGAGCAGGATACCACTGGGAGGAACACAACCTTCACCTGATATTGTGTGACATTAGTTCACTTGGTGTTGAAACTTCTCCCCAGTCACTCAGGAAAGATTTTTTTAGAAGAAGCGTGCCAATTAATAGAAAATACTTTGAAACCTTGGGGCAGAGGGATCATTTTATAAATGTGGGCACAAAGCGTATCAGAAGAAAATCAATCGTGTAGCAGGTGAGTTAGACCATTAAATGTTTTCTGGAGTGAAGTTAGATTCCACTAAAATGAGAACATGATTGTCTGCATCTAAAGGCTTTTGGTTATGAAAGGAGGGGCAATGGACTGAAACATTACCACACAAAGTCAATGGGCGGATACCAGCTCTGCATTTCTATAGTCATTAAATTATTTTACTAAATTATCTAACCAGCCTATGTCTACAGACTCGTTTGTGCCCTGGAGGGATTATTCAATGCAATAAGAAAAGCTACTGAAATGACAGACAAAGATAAAGGAATGAATGGTTTAAGCGTAATATATTTTTCCCACAGATCAGTTAAACAGCCCTTAATACTCAGGAAGACACTGAGCAGCGCAAGGGAATAGACTAGAGCATAGCAGGCTGTGTGAGAATATACAGTATGCGGGATCCTTTGGAGAAATGGGTGGTGGGAATTTTAGTTCATTACAAAACTGGCAAATGACCAAGATAGTCCACCTCTGTGACCTTCCTAATGTCTGTGGAAAACCTCACATCAGAACTGCAAGAACTCTCTGGACACTTGCCAGACACTCTGTGGTCACTCTCTGGACACTCCCTGGACACTCTCAGTAGTCTCTGTGGTCACTCTCTGGACACACTCTGTACTCTCTGTGGTAACTCTCTGGACACTCCCTGGACACTCTCTGGACACTATGCGGTCACTCTCTGGTCACTCTGCAGTTACTCTCTGAATATTCTGCAGTCACTCTCCGGACAATCTTTGGACACTACCTGGAGAGTTCTTGGACACTCTACGGACTCTCTCCAGACACTCTGTGGTCACTCTTTGGACATTCTCCAGTGCCTTGTCACAGCACTGTTCCCCCTGCACGACAGGGCATTCAGCTCTGTGCCTGGTAAGCCCCCGTCCAGTTTGTCCTGTTAGTCTCATAGTGTCGAGTGCTTTCCAACTCTAGTCTCTAGCACTCTGTCTCTTCCGGGTCTAACCGAGCTCCCAGTTATGTATTTGAACCCTACTTTGAATTAAAAGAGAACTTGCACACTGTAAGTGTTTAATCTCCTTTTGTCTATTGCAGCGGAAAAGTAGATCCTGCAGCAGTCTGACTTGAATTGCTGGAAAACCTTGAGGATATTCCAGTTTAGCAATCACTTTGTTCAATTAAGATTTAAATTAGGCAACTCAAGCAGGTAGCTCTGTCAGGGCATGTACAGCCGAAACGCTGTGTTTCTTTCCTTCTCTCCTTCTCTTTTCAGCATGGAATAAACCTATAGTTGTTCCTAAATTAGGTAACTGAGAGTTCAGGTAGAATGAAAATTGACAGGTTTTGGGATTCCCAAGGACAGCAGTCAGGACCTCTCTGAAATTCATTCTGGACTGAGGTATTCTGCATAATTCTATAATAATAATAACAACAACAACAACAATAATAATAACAATAATAATATATTATTAGAACATCACAGTATTAAAACAAATATATTTTTTACAATGTAAATGTTAAATTTTACATTGATACATTGTAAAATTACAATGATACAACACATAACGACAATAGGACCATTATTGTTGCTCTCCAATTCTGTGCCACACGATGGCAGTGCAACCCTATTGTGTGGATTCTTTTCCGTCACCACAGCAGTGTGTATGCCTAAGGGTATGTAAAATATAGCACAGTTAATTGCAGTAATAACTTATGCATAAAATATTAAATAAAATAATAAAATAAACTACCTAGATTGTTTATATAATAAATATTAAATGTAAAAATATTACAAGGATGAAAGAACCCATAGCGATGATGTTTCCAAAATGAAAATGCGAGGGATAAATAACTTTCTCAGAGTGATCAAAGTTCTTTAAAAAAAATTAAAAGACATCCAATTCAGATCCTACGTGCTGTGCTTGATAACTGCACTTTGAGACTCCTATTTTCTCGCGGTTGAGTCTCATGTAAAGAGAGTCAATCGTGCACCACAGTAGCTTTAAAATTGCTGACATCATCGAGAGAACAGGTCTTGATTGGCTTTCCTGCTCTTCTTCGTCACGGAGCTCCATCCCCTTCTGCGATTTTTCTGCTTCACGATGAGTTCAGGTACGTTTTCTGTATTGCGGTAAGCCAAACAGTCACATGTTCTTGATGATTGTTCTTAAAAGTCCTAAAACTAAAACTATAGGGTTGCAATCGTGTTCTTGCTTTTTGAACACGATTGGTAAGATGTCACCAGTCAATTGCAATGAACTGAAGCAGCGTACTAACTGGAGTTTAAGCCGTGGTTATCACACAGCATTGTGCTAAATTAGTGCGCTAATTTAAGATTAATGGCGACGAATTTGGCTGCCGAAATTAGTCTGCAGCTTTGTACTAAGGAACAAGTAATAGGTTTATTCCATGCTGAAAAAAAGAAGAGAGAAAACACAACGTTTCGGCCATGGAGCCTTCTTCGGGGGCTCACACCTGATGAAGGCTCCACGGCCGAAACGTTGTGTTTTCTCTCTTCTTTTTTTCAGCATGGAATAAACCTATTACTTGTTCCTTTGCAGCCTACGCATGCTGACGCAGCTACCCACCTGAACTAGCTTTGTGCTGAGCCTGTTCACAATGGCAACAAACACAAAGTAACACCTGCTGCCCTCTAGGTGTTACTGAAATAGGGGACTAACCTTAACCACCTCTTCGTAAGGTTAAAGCAACTTAACGTATTGAGTGAACATTGGATCAGCAACGTTCTAATACTTTGAAATAATATAGTCACTAGGTTATGCATCTGTTGCTTGAATGTTATTGTAATATTTAAGTAAAATTGCTTTCCTGAGACACCATCAATATTCATGATGAATTTAATTAATAAACATGTAAGTTGTTAGGAAGTTTAGTATCTTTGTCATTAGGTATATTACTAAAGGCTCCACATGCATTACTTGTATGTACTAGTGAATTTTCTGATATCATGGGGAAAGGAAGAACTGAAATTAAGGAAACGCAGATTTAAACGCAGTCTGAAATATATTTTCATTGTCGTTTACATCTGCGTGTTTTGAATATTTTTGTTGTGATGGGAATCTCCACAAAAATATTCTCTGGGGGGAAAGCAGGGATATTGGGGGTTTGGGCGTACAGAAAAGAAGTTGTATAAGCAAATGTAAAGGTACGTTAAAGAAAAAAAATTATCGTCATCTGTTCATCTTTGTAAAAATGATTATTTAAAACAGTTCTTCAGAACAGTGCCCCTTCTCTTATCTGTGGCTGTGATCCAATAATAAGGGTGTTAAAACTGTCGCAAAGTGCGGAATGTGCAGGAGGCACATCCAGTCGATAGCAGGGTTGTGTAGGACTGCACACACCACAGTGACTGCTCTTAATGGACAAATGCAAGCAAACCGCTGGTTTAAAATGGCCAAAGGCTCACAAGGCCAGAGAAACAGCAAGGAACTGAAATGATCTAAAACAAAATCTGTTACAGGAGTCTCCTAAGATTACCTTTTTGGAGCTGCAAATGTAATTGGGCTTTTTACTTGTACTGTAGATGAAATCCACTCCCCTGCACCGGCACTTTATATTAATGTCAATTCTGTTTAAAGAAATAAATATGCTAATGCTATTGGACATTAGCTGGTGCTTTTTGTTATGATTTGCTAACTCCAAGAATATGCAGTACAGGCCTTTGTCAGTCATTACTCATATGTCTATAGCTTACATATGTACTGTAATTCACTATTACTGGTGAAAAAATGGCAACAAAATAGCTGGGCTCTCACTATTCAGGAATTAAATGAGAAATGGTGATGTTGCAGGGTCAGCAGTAAGAATTCTTTGAGGCACCCCGATACCTGCTGTGAAGCTGCGAATGAAGGATCAATCACAGACATTGCCCTGGTCACTGGCGAAAATGGGGAACATTCCCAATCTTTCCGAACTGGAATGAGGTCAGAGCCGATGTGTTGGCAGCAGCCTAATTGAACACTAAGAAATGCAGATCAGAACAGCAGGAGGTGGTCTGCAGTATGTATACTAAACACAGGACTGCATTTGTCATTAACACTGTGGTCAAACGGACAGAAACCTACTTTATAATTATCTGTGAAAACAGGGGCGTAGTGTAGAGGCTCTAGTGTAAGACAGCTATGACACTGGATCTTCCCTAGCCCTCAACATTAGGCCCCTCACCAGCCACTGTAGATCATCGTGCGTGGAGTTTTCTGTATTGTAACTTAGCTCGGTGCTCTCCAAGCTTTCTTTTGGTTCTTGATTGAACAGAAAATGTGCCTATTGTGCTGTTTTAAAAGCAGGTTTGCCAGCTTGGGTCTTCCTCTCTCGCACAGGGTCATTTAAGTTTTTTTCTTTTACAGTGGTTGCATAAAAAGCCCTGTGTTATGCATTCTGTGTGAAGTTGTCAGTTCATGATCTAGTGCTTTGACGTTGCAGGAAATGAAACAAATATTAATTTTTTATGTCTTAAAGGTAATTTCAGATTCCTTTCTGGTGAAAGGAAATCTTAACATCTTTGGTGCTACTTCCGTGTAAGTTAGCATTAACCTCTGTGCTGTTCTAGCACTGCTTGTTCAAAGAGAATATTAGGCCTCAGCATCTTTCTGTACACACCTGGCGCTTGAGTATTGCAGCTGCTCCAAAATGCCAGCAGAGCTATTCAGATCATTCGCTTGGTTTCTTTGAATGGTTTGTTTCTGTCTGCCTGTGAACATACTGTCATGCAACTATGCTGTTCTGTGATGTAAACAAGTTCAGCTTCAAAGTTTATTTGCTGTTTGTGCCAAGTACAAATTCTCCCCTGTTCTCTCAGTGCACAGGTGAAGACAACAGTGAATAAAAACGGTAAGAGAGCAGTGCAAAAAGACAGTATCCTTCAGAATGCAGACGATACAACATTAATTTAGAAAAAATAACATCTACTCATCTGTTCCCTAACTGCTTCTTTCATTCTCTCATGAGTCAATCTTTATGCTGCTTCATGCATTGCAAGTTACAAACACAGTGTCTGCCAGGGCTCTTTGCATAAACCTGCCGTTGAGCACTGGGTGTGTAGTTTTCAACTCCCAGGTAGATGTTTCCTCATCTGTATTCATAAACTGATTTCTGTTTTGGTTCTGAATGATTTGTGGCATTTTGTGTTAATGTCCTGTTCTCAATTCATCCTCGGATCTCAAGCTTGATGCCAAAGACATTTCAGAGCAATGGGATGGACTGCCCAGCTCCCTTTGTCTTTGACCTTGTTTTAATTTTTCTGCACTCAATGTGTTTGTACAGGGCCGACATTCTCTGCCCTGCTTCTCACTGTTTTGTCTTCCGTCTTTTCATTCTCTCTGAGTTCTGAATCACTACCTCGGCTACCTTCACTACCTTCCCAGTTAAACCTACGGGACTGCGGCTGTTCACAGCCGTGGCCAGGAGCGATCAGGACTGACTCAGTATTTTGAGCCTAGTGTAAGGTTAAAACCCTCCCAAACCCTGTTATCTGTCCACTCCAGGGCAGAGTATTGTCCTTTTGGTGTGTGATTGACAAAACACAGGTCTGTTCAGGCTGTTTATGTTTAATGATTGGTATTGGGTTAGCTTGGCCCCTGTTCTGTAATGCTGGCTATGTCACTTGGCTAAGAAAATGGCACATGTCCAATTAATACTCCATTCTCCCAGTGCTTGCAAACCTATATAGTGTCGGATAACTTTCACCACCTGTCTTCTCCATAAGGGAGCATGAAAATAAACCCGAAATATTTCTTGATGCCAACTTTGCATATGAATGGTCAAGGAAATGCAATACCTTTCACCTAATATGCGGAGAAGAACTTGTCTGTCCTTCTCTCATCACCTCTAACCCATTTTTTGACTTGTCAGCTGGCGCTGGGCCTGGAAGGATTTTGTTCTTGACTGTTGGGACACTAACGCCACAGATAGGACCAGTACCTGATGTGCTGATCATTCTAAAACCTGGGAGGAGCTACTTAGGGTAATCAGATCTGTCTGGCGTGTCTTTGGGATGTGGGCGCAAACCATCGAAACCAATGAAAAAGTGAGAGAACCCAAGGCTAGAGTTCTACCCAGGGCCATTGAGCTGCGATACAAAAATCATTCAAGGCCGAGACCATTCTAGGAGCTCTCTGTTTCACAGGAATATCTGTCCCCTGTTTTCTGCATCTGAGTGACAAGTTTCTAGGTGCACAATAAGGAGGAAACAACAGAGGTCTGCAAGAGTAAAATTGTTATTTTTTGTAGTTTTGAGCTTTGTAAAAATGTAGACTCCTTTTGATGAAAGTCAAAACTGTAGCAGAAATGTTGGCCCTGCAAATGTCTTGTTTGTTACGTTTTGATTCTTTCATTATTCACCATCTCTTATATAAGGCAGAATTAAACCCACCCTCTACTGGAAACTCAATGCAAGACGGAGAACTACAATTTTCTGCTGTGTTTTTGATCTGAATAATGAATGAGGTAAGGTTTGCTGAAGGCTGTTGCCTCACAACTCTTGGAAGTTTGCATGTTCTTTCCATGTTTGAATTAGTTCTTTGGCTGGTTTTTGAAAGCTAGAAGTGGGAACCCATGTTCTTGGGATGGAGGAATATAGATATCATAGATTATTAATATAGATAAAGAATAGTTATATTAAGCTATCCCTTTTCTATGCTATATAAGGCGTTTACTTCTTCAAATGAGTAAATATTTTTGAAACAGAAAGTTATGCAACACAAAAGGTTGTGATTTCAGCTTTGAGACATTGATTTTATGCCAAATGGTGCAAACTTGATCCTCCAAGCTTGTTTGAAGTCTCCATGAGAAAATGTGTCATCTTCAAGACTGGCCCTGGAGCAAAGAAACAGGTGGGAATAGTGTTGGTAGTCATCATTTTTATTTTTTTATTAAATGCTTTGACACCTCCTTGAAAGGGCATTATCATTATCATGATCAAAATGCCTCCAGGACACTGCTGTCAGCGTTCCCAATCCAAAGGTGTCAAAGCTCCAGTAGTTGCTCAAACACATAGTGTAATGCCTTGACTACATGCTTTCTTGTTTGAGGCGAAATATTCCCCACTCCCCCTTCTTTTACTCATTTCTACAGAGCAGGGACAGTTAGGAACTCACTGTGTAAATTACTCTCTGGAATGTGGCCCGGTATGATGCTCCAGCCAGACCACATTCAAAGCCCAGATTAGCTCTGTACGCCTCTGGCAGTTACTGTTACCTGACTATTTATTCAGCTCCAGTTGATGGATCCTTTGACAGGCCTGTGATTTTAACTTGGCCCTTGAATGAAGACTAAAGTTCTCCAAGCAAATATTTAACCACAAGTTGTTCAAATTTCTGGAATCGCAAGACGTGCACTAGAAACGTACATGAGCTGCAGTCGTCCAACAGCTTCTCGATACCAAATAGTTCCTGCCTGTTTTGGAATTGGCAAACCAAAAACGAACAAAAAGGAAATGCTGTTTGCTGTGCTTCATGAGACCTTGCCAAACGTGCCATGTAAACACAGATGCTCTACCACATTACAGTGATCATCCTTGGAAAGAAGAAAATATTAATGTGATACAACACTGAGCACAAACTAGAGCAGGCACAAACACTGCAGTGTCTGGTAGATGATTTGCCTGCAAGCTAATATGTATACATATATGTATATAAGAGAGGTGGAAGTGATTGGCTGGTGAGAGCAGAGCAGCTGATATTGAAATGGAAAGATTTAGCAAATTCATTTACACATGTAGTATGTGTTAAGTCCTTAGAAAAGGTGGCATTTTTAAACATTTTATGAAATAATTAGATAAAGTTTTAATTGTTTTTTTCCCCAATGAAATCTAATTTCTGGCCATAGCCTCAACTATAGCCGTAACCTGAGGCTTAAAATATCATTAATATCATGGTAATGGAGGGTTTTTTGTTTTTTGTGCTGCAGATATTTTTGAAACCTTGGCCACAAGTGATAGCAGCTCCAGATGCATGAGAGATTGCTTGAGTACCTTAGCACAACATCATATTTATAACCAGTTCATTCACTTCCAGAGTCACCAAAGAGCCAACAGCTGAAAAGCTAGAAAAGAGCATCAAGTGTGAGCTCTGTTTCTTTTAAGATCATGTATCAACACTGCTTACCAGAATCAGGTGGGTGTTGGCCACATGGTAACACCAGCTGTGTGCCAGGAGCAGCTTGATTTCCATTTGAACGTGCCTCACGTACAGCATGTATGTTTTATTGTCACAGGCAGGATTAGCAGTCAGTTGTGAGCGTGGCGATACAGTAGGTCAGCAACACCACACAACACAAAGCAGGAAGAGACAACAAGGCAGCAGTAAGCTGTAGGTTATGTGTCACGTTCTGAAGCAGGTGCTTGTGCATATGTTGTGGTCTGTGTACGTCTGAAAATAACTACCAAACAACACATAAAGAGGGTTACTTAAGAGTTAGGTGAGATGAGTGTTTCTTAATAAAATAGTGGTACTAAGGGGACTAAATGTAATGTCTGCTTTTATTCAAAAAGGGACCTGGGTTGTCCAAAAACCTTTTAAAAACACGTTTGTTCCAAATCACAATTTACACTATGTGCATGAAGTCATGTCTTATATTGTACTATTATCTACCTAGGGGCATGCTAGTGTTTGCAAATCCTGGGTCATCTTAATATGCTGTGCAGGGGTGAGGTGGGTCACTGTGGCCTGTTAGGACTCTGTGATCTCGACACTTTCTGTCACTTCCTGATGCTGGCTGGCGGCTGGCGTTCTTGTCTGCTGGTGAGCACTGTGCGTGCTTCTGCAGGCTCTGCGGCTTGCCTGTCGACAAGTCAGTCGCTGTAGAAGGGGAAGCGTGGAGAATTGACCTCTATCGGTGTGGTCCGCAGAGCGCCGTGGGGTTTTGTTGCCCCGCTGCGTGAGTAGCTGGCGTGACTCTGGCTTCTGTTCGCGTGTCTTGCCAGCGGCGCTGTGCACGACAGGTCTGCTCTTAACAAACACTACAACGGAGCGGGTTTCTGGCAGGCCCCGCCCTGACAGGAAAACGCAACGGTTGTGTTTCTGTTAATTAAAAAAAAAGTTACCAGGCTGCGTCAGCAGCTTTTATGCAGCTGTCAAACTCCGAATTCAATCTGCTGGATATCACTGCGGTTATAATAATAATTATGGAATATGCACCTATGTAATCAGATAGAATGAAAAATCACACTGAGTGATATGAATCTTTCAGTGATAGTAAATGTTTATTAAAGTCACTTTAAGAATTGCACAAATTTTAATAAATTTTAAAAACAGCAATATTCTTTTTTCTTGTAATACCCTGGGGGGGAATGCCCTTAATTTGGAGATCTTTAATAGAAACAAATATGAATCCCTTAAGAGTCACAGTGCCAAAGCAAAATATCATTAGGGACATAAAAAAAGATTTAAACTGACCTTCACCTTGATATCAGAGAATAAAATAAACTGCTGTTGAAAATGGGAATGGAAAAGGAAAATTATCCTGAAGAGAGAGGAAACGCACATCGTTGTACCTACTAGAGCACATTTTTAAGTATGACATTTAAGAACATCATCTGTGGCCTTTGGTTGCATAAAGGTGTACAATATTTGGAATTAAAATACCATTTTGTATTTGTATATTTGTATTTTGTATTTGTATCCCTTAACTAAGTTGTTAAGCTGTTTTGTGAAATTCCCACAAACAAGCAGAGCATAAGTGTCAAACAGGAAATGTAACTTCATGCCTCCCTGGCATCATAATTAAGGGCGAATCATGGAGGAGTGTAATCTAAGGCACTTTCTGCTGCTGTTCACTGGAAACAATCTACACCATTCTATTGCAGGATCCAAGACTTACACTCATCTCAACCAGATTTCTACTTTAATCTTTGTGAAACATAAATATAAACAGTGCGCAGCACAGAAGCACTGTGATTTGTGATTAGTGATTTATTCATGTTTGAAGTCAAGGTTTAAGAGTCATTCTGTTTGACCAATGTCAATCCAGAATTCAGGCTGTTATTGATCCTTCATACCAATTCTCTCCTTGCAGGCTCCTCAGGCAACTGGAGCTCCTTAGTAGGCACACATCTGTGAAAGGTGGGGACTTTGAAATTTTAAATTATCCATCTAGTTCATTCATTACAAGATTAATGTAAAAACAGAACCTTGTGCTCCCCCTGGACCAGCAGAGGTAATGATACAAGAAAACATGCCAATATCCTCTTCTTGACTAAAAGACCACACCTCATCAGAGTTAAAAAAGATGATTTGAATGTTTTTCATGTCTGAATTTGCTGGGACTATAGACCTGGCCTTTTGATTAAGACTCCTTTTTCAGCATGAAAGCAAGTGGATATGTATAGTGAAGAGCAAAAAAAAACCACCACTGCAATCTGTGAAGTTAAATACATTTATTGCACGTGTAGCAGCAATACAAGCACAACTCACCGTGTCAGTGATTTCACTAGGCTCAGACTCTAAAGTGACTGCAGTTTTCACAGCACAGCCACATAAACACAGCATCAGGAGAACACTCCAAAGAATATTCACAGTGTCGCATCCTACCCTGTAACATACAAACTTTGCAGTAAATTGAGTTCCCTCTTTTCTTGACTTTGGCTCAGCTGAACATGTAATAAAAATTATGACAGAAAAATTAAAAGCCTGAACATGGCAACTCCCCTCTGAACTTCTGCACATTTGTAATAAGGTACAATTGCTCATAAAGTACTCATGCTTACTTATGTTGCAAAATATTTTCGAAATACACACTTCAGCCTCTGTCTTCAATGGGTCTGGCTGTGGAAATCTTACTTTTGTTTTGTTTTTTTAGATTGGCACTTCCAGCATTCTGTTCAAAACAGTATCCTCCCCCAAAAAAACACCCTTTTCTGGTTCCATCTTTAATGGTTAATAATATAAAGGTTTGAGCGTGATGTACTTATCAAAATTCAGATTGACTGCATTGTACAGTATGTTGACTTTGATATTCAGCACCTTGGTAAGCTTCAATCTCATTATATTTGCTTGTTATTGTTAACAGTGAATCCCTTTTTTCTTTACTATTGAAAAATAAAATCCGCAATGATAAGTCAACAGCAGTTCGGTAGTGTCCTACTTTTGAGAACTGTTTTAATTTCCTTGTATCTATGGCTTTCTGGGTGGCTTATGTAACTTACCCACTAATACTGCTGCGGTCACATTCCCAGAGAGATTTGATTTGCCCAGTGATCTGTAACTAGGCGAGACAGACTGGGCGGCAGAGTACAGCACGTTTTTTCCCCGAATGAGGACTGCGCCTGTCACGGAGCATCACATCCGCAGACTGAAAACGTGCGCTCTCAGAGCTGGATAAAAACAAAGACATCTTCCAGGCCAGTCCTCCCCCCTCCCCTCTCTGGCCTCTGGCTCCAGACATGATCTGTGCTGAAAACACACAACCTCACGGGTTGCCTTCCTGTCACTTTCCCATCCTATCACCTCTTTCGCTGCTGGGTCTTCCTAAAATAACAGCCCAGAAACACACTGGGAATTTTCAAAACACAGAGAAGTAGGCCCTGACTATGCCAAAATACCAAAATGGAGCACAGCTAACGTGACAGCATTTTGTCTGTCAGTTCTTTATTTTTCACAGCTAAATGTCCGATATGCAATCTTTTCTCACTGATGAAATGGTCTGCTTCTGAATTCCTTAATTTGAAAAAAAAATCATCAAAATTTGAACCATCAAAATTACTATCCACATGTAATAGAGAGAGGATATTTAAAATGTTTCCATTTAGAATTGGATCACCTGTCTGTCTTCCTTTTACTTCCCATATTTGGTTCTTATTTCCTTTATCCATGGTAGTACAGAGCTAATACCAGCATTAGCCTTCAGATTTACCTTACCAATATGATCATAAAAAATGCTCTTGAAAACCACAGCATCCTTTACCAAACATATTCAGTTTTACCTGCTTTCATGTTTCTTTCTTCTAAGCAACCAGGTTCACATTTTGTTTGCACTCCCCACTTTGAATGGAGTTACGTCTGATTAAAACTACTAGGTCTCGCAAATTCCTGTTGTGTACCACAGCCTGGCCGTAATGGACAGGAACAGGCATAAGAGTCTGGCCTTCAGGACAGGAAGTGGTTCAATATCCGCAAGCTGAAATGGCACAGTGTTTTTGTGGCTGTGCATAGGCTTCCTAAAGTAATACAAGTATACCTCTAAAATTTTAGGAGGAATAAACCCTTTTCATAACATTTTGTAGGATTCTGATTCCAGAAATCTGCTCCAGACTACAATTTGACTTAAACAGTAGCCTCTCTCTTCCAGATCATACCTCCATCATTTTCACAGTGTTGTACATACTGCTTGCAAACTCTATTACTTGAACAAACATTGGTCACTATTGTTCTTAAAGTTCTAAGCAACTACTGTATCTATACATTTATACCACAACCTAAATCCCTGTTACAAAACCAAAGAGTCACAATGCACTGTGAAGTGTCACAGGTTTTTACACATCTACATTGTACATTATTGTACAAGATCTTTAATTTTACTCCACAATGCATTATAACAAAATATATTTTGACTGAATCCCTCTTGAACCCTAAAACATTACAAACAACTTTCAAAATTCTTAAA
Source organism: Lepisosteus oculatus (assembly GCF_040954835.1). NCBI lineage: Eukaryota > Metazoa > Chordata > Actinopteri > Semionotiformes > Lepisosteidae > Lepisosteus > Lepisosteus oculatus. The sequence goes on along the minus strand of NC_090706.1, from coordinate 11,162,964 downwards.
TGTGTTGTAATAGTCTTGAAAAAATGCCTCCCAACAGTACTGTAGAATTGACTGCGCTGGAGTATTCACAGAGATAAACAGTTTCATCAATACACTGTTAAATCTCAAATATGAGGTTTCTATCCTGCTTTATAATAAAGAAATGACCTGATTTGAATTAGGAAATAAAAGCCAATTGAAAAAAAAACACCACATGGAGATGATATGTTTCTTTTGTGTGGTTGTAGGCCTGGTTTTCAGTTTGAAAGTGCTTAGATGTTTAGATGCATGATCACTTAATGACTTACTGGCCAAAGTAACTCAGATGCAGATTGCACTGCCGCAGCCTGTATGTTAAACTTGTATATCTATTCCACTTTCACATCTGGATCTGCAACACTGACAATTTTAACACAGCTTGGCAAAGACTGAAAATCAGGCCGTCATACTAAAATGCTGGGATTACAAACCTAGATTTGGGAATACAACAGAGCCCAGATCAGGGGATTTGGAACTCTGCCCCGTCCTGACAGCAGATCTGTGCCGTACTGCCCTGTGTGACCCATTTTGCAGCACATGTGTGGATGTGGCATCTCCCCGTCTGTGTTCTTCCTGCGTCAGCTCCTCCAGCTCCTGGTCCCCTCAGTCTCCCGGCTCCGTGGCGACCACCTCCGTCATCCTGCGGGTGCTGTAGTAGGACAGCCCCAGCCCCATTATGGCTAACATCATGGCTATCTGGTTGACCATGCGGTCCTTCGGCTGCATTTGGACTTCTCCAGCAACCTGTCTCTGGAACCACGCAAGAGAGAGAGCAGTGGAGTCAGGCAGACGTCCGGCCTTTCCCCTTTGTTCTCCCATAGACCCGACATTGTACAGCTGATGACATCATTCAGCCTTTGGCCATGGCAGCTGAGACAACTTATTTAGATTTACTATCTGCACACATTTTGGTTTTACCCCCCCACAATTCACACCAGCTACTTTTCATTTTCTGCAGCCTTGCACGAGTAAGGATTGGTCTGTTTCAAATCAAACAGCAGGAGTTTTCAGGCTTCCAGAGCCATTTCTGATGCAGTTTTCTGTACTGATCCCTAAAGCGTGCCTCGCCAACTGTGCATGCAACCAGCATGAACCAGTGCATTTAAAAAAGTATCAAAGAGGACCGTGTTATAGTGCTGTGTTCGGGGACGACGTGATAATATTAACCCTGGGATCAGAGTGAGAAATAATCAATTGCCAGTTCTTCATGTGCTCATTCCAATCTTTAGAAGCACAATGGAAGTGTACCGTATATCCCATTCACCAGAAAAATGAAATGGAAAAACTTGTTTTTTTGTGCAAAGAGTGAAATGGCCTGCCAGTGCCTATCCAGCAGCACACACACATTCTAAAATACCCATCATACAGTAGGTATTCGGACAGTAAATAATACCACTTTTTGTGTTCAATCCCTCCAATTCAGGTGAACACAGGTATTGAGACAATTGGCTGCCAGGTATTTGTTATTGCTTAAGTGTTTCCTGTTGCAATGATTAATGCAATGTTGCAATGCACAAATAAAAGAGCTGTAAATGAGCAGTGTTGGATTTAGCTTTTGCTCTACCCTTTGGTGTTTGCCTATAGAGTTAGTAAACCTAAACCGACATGAACACTAGACATTCTGTTCTTTTGCCTCATGATAATCTTTTCATCTTAAATCTGAATTGCTTGAGTATACAGCAAAAGCCATTTTGACTTCACTGTCCCAATACGTATGGAGGGCACTGAAGATGGCCCCTCTGGCCATTTTAAGATCTATCCAACGAAATTGCTAATTTATTGCATCTCTTTCAGAAAGCCTGTTGCCATTTACGTAGTGAAACGGGAACAAGACTGTCAGGGAACATGTCAGAGGAGTGAGGATCATTTGATATTTGCTATTTTAAGATACCTACTTGAAAAATCTATCAAATATCATCCGTAAACTAGCTTCACACATCCCCTCCAGTCCTCAGTACTTGTACTTTCACATCTTTCCTTTCATTGACAGATTTCTGTCTTCCACACTGCCCCTGAAATTCATCTCCCACATTTCCATGTTTAGTCTCCATCTCGACTCTTGCTCACTGTCGTGTTCGTCTTCTTTGTCTTCCTTACTCTCCCCCTTTTATCTCTTATTCCTGCTCTCAGTTGCCCACAAACCTGAGAAAGTCCCCCAGCAGAATCGTTTTTTCCTTCTCTTTTTAAATTTTCAGTTAGGAAGTTATGTCTTCTAGTTCATAAACAAAAAAAAAACAGCCTGGTGCAAAATGGAAACGCGGTCAATTAAAAGATTGCACGGTTGCGGGCATGCATTAAATGAATCATCACCCAAGGCATATAGACACACGCAAGCAGCAAAAAAAAAGTCACGAGTTCTGACTGTTTTGTTTCCTTTCTGACAAGACCCAGTTAACTGCTGCATCAAATATTCAAGAGGAAATTAGGGATTTTGATGGGCTCAGTGCACGCAAGCATGTGAACTCTCTCCGTGCTTAAAAGGTGCTGCTTGCCTCTGAAAGAAAAAAAACAGAAGATGGGAAACTCAAAATGAGAGACCTCCTTCGCTGAACTGCAATTCACAGCTCCCCAACATCTGTTTGATTGGATGCAGCCGAGTAGTGACTTCAAAGCTGGATCCTTGGCAGAGGCCTGAGACAAATGCCATCAGCTCCCATTACAGCAGGTACAGGGTGCATGGCATTTGTTTACTGGGAAAAAGAGCTCTGGACACAGAGACAAATAAAAGTACTGCTCTAAAAGACGGGAGCCAGGGAAGACGCTCACACTTGACCACTTTTGATTGGGTGCCATGACACGGTAGTACACAAATTGGGCATTTTAGAGTCTATATGGACATTCTTCATAGCTTTCTATCCATCCATTTTCTAATTCTTCTTCCAATTCAGTTGTGAGGTAGCTGGAGCCTATCCCACCAAACAACAGGCTCAAGGCAAGATACACCCTGGACAGGACACCACTTTAAATTAGAGTAGTCTTGCTGTTTCAAGAAACTGAGAAATAAATACTTGGCAATTTCCCTTTATACTGTGACGTCCAGATATACTCCCACCACTGATGAAACGGAGCATTTTAACTATTGGAAAGGTGTTACCTAGATATAAGAGTTTTTGAAAGTTCTGGGATATCCCTGTATATCTGTGTGAAGCACAGGTCATCAGGTTGTCGGTGAGGAAGCACAGAGCTCATCTCTTAGTGGGATAACAGTGGAATGTGTCCGTGTCAGTACAATAAGATTCCTTTCTTGCTTATTTTTATTCTTGCTTTATGAAAAAGGACAGTGTATAGAGTACAGAACAAGGAGGAAGATCAAACATTCGTTCAGACTGTGGGTTGTAACTGTTTCATTTAAAAAGCTTTTTCTGGATCAAAGCTCCCACTAGCTACGCTAATAAGAACTGAGAGATATGAATTAAATTCAGCAGCAGTTATATAACCAAGCTCATCGTGGCTAAAAAGGGACATGATTAAAAATATACTGTACATTTCTGCTCAGTCTTTGAGGATGAATGGAGATTATATTAACTGCTCAGAGATGTGATATAATTAGAAGCTGTACTGCACACAAAACAGAAAACCAGGTCAGTTGTCTTCAGCCATTAAATACACATACTGTACAAACTGTAGTTTTCTAGAGGTGTTTTAAACTGTTACCCCCCCATACCCCACACTTCAATACATGCATAGTCCCTTCTCAAACAGAAAACCCTAAAACACATGTGGGGCCCACAAAACTCTTTTCAGACGCTTTTATCCAAAGTCACTCGAGTAAACTGTTGCACTAACAACAGATCTGGAGTTACTGATTACCTGATATCATGCGTATGTCTCCCCTTTTTGCAAATTTTCTTATGTTCTTCTATTACTAATCCAGTAACAACTGGCCGAGCTGGATGAGCAGAAAGACCTGCTCTTCAGTTGCAGACCGGCTTTGTTCTTGTGAAGCTCAGAACACAAGAAGGTTCAGCAGTTAGTTCAAGAAGGCAAACATTAAAGACGGTGACATGAACCAGACTGTCATGGTAAAAAGCCCTTTTCTTTAACCACCCAGACACCATTTTTTATATTTTAAAACCTTTTCCGTGTTGCATAATCATAACTTGTCTGTCAATTATTCAGCATAACAAAGGCCTCCTAACGTCAAGCGAGTGTCAGCAAACATCCATCTATCCATTTTCTAACTGCTTTACCCTGTAACAGGTCATGGTGAAGCCAAAACCTATCCCAGCAAAACACAGGCACAAGGTAGGATTCACCCTGTACAAGACGCCAGTCCATCGCACAGCACACACACAAACACACACACTCACCCTGGGGCCAGTTTTTTTTTCCCCTCAGACCAATTAACCTACCACTATGTCTTTGGACTGTGGGGGGAAAAACCACATGAACATGAGGAGAACATGCAAACTCCACACACACAGCACCCCAGGAATTGAACCCAGGGCCCATGCGCTGCAAAGTAGCAATGCTAACCACTGTGGCACCCTGCAGTGGCACAGCTGTATCCCTCTGTTTGAAGGTTGTTGCCTTATCTACAAAATGCCTTGAAACTTTAGTTAAATTGGTACAGGACTGATTGGCCTAGATATTTCAGGGCAAAGGTTCTGCTCTGTAAATAAACACAAAAATCTTTATTATTCCTGCTTATCTAGTGATATGGTCTGCACACATCCCTTAGTGGAATCAATGGATGAATTGATCACCCTGTGGTTTAGCAGGAAAGCTAGGCTAATGTGATCCGATTTAATCATGTAGCATATTCCACCATTCGTGTGCCTTCCACATGGCTTCCACATGTCATAAAATCAAATAATAAAGCTACTAAAATATTAAACGTTGTAGCCAGTGCTTTTAATAAAAAATGGATTTCCTTAGCTTTCAGAGACCAGCCAATAAACCTTCCCGGATATTAAGATTTGTTGTTGTTTTCACTGTCTGATTGCTTTTTCACAGCGCGCCAAAGTTCTCTGACCTTAGAGCCACGGAGAGATTATTTTCTTTAATTTGTAGAATTATGTAAAATTAGAAAATAAAATTGTCATGTATGTTTTTCAATTTATAAAATTATTTTTGACCTTGAAAATGTTTTTTTTTTAAAAAGCTTTGGTTTGCTCTGCATATCCCTGGGGCCTGTCTGGTTGTCTCAGGTCTCTGAGCTACTTTATTAGAAGCACACGTATAACACAAAACCCAGAGAGGTGATCAGCAACCATCTTCTAGCTGGTCAATTATGCTAAACTCTTACATCAAATAATAAGCTGTAGGAAGAAAAAGAGAAGATGACATTCTAAGAATGCAATCGTCCTAGTTAGGGCTCTCTGAACTCTAGCCTTAAGTCATTTCGTAGGCATTTGGATGTGTTCTGAAAATTCTCCAGAAACAGTAAACACACTTTTAAAAGCTGAAGAGAATTTCATTGTTTAGATATTATATTAAAGAATTCCTGGCAAAACAACATGGGTTAATTATGATTGCTGTTCCCATTAACAGCAAGCAGATGGCATCTTTCTGATCCATCGGGCTTTTGTTTCATTTCCCCAGCGTGCTGCCAGTAACCCTGATTACTCATTCATTTATTCCTCATATGAAACACTTCAATCGACGGAGCCCCTCAACTCTGGACGCAGGAAACAAGACGCAGACACAACACTGGCCAATACTTTAACCACATCTCTGCCATCCGCTCTCCCTCTTCCTCTCTCTTGCTCTGTTTCTTGGATTTGTCTTGTTGCTACTGTACAACTCTGCATTATCCAACTGCTGTACGAGTCTTTTGTGCAGTACAACTGTTGTTTTCAATTGTAAGCTTGCACAATTAGGTGTCAGCTAATTTGTTCATAACGACAGCGGATCAGAAACACTGGCAGGTATGTTTTGGTGTGTTATGGGCCTGAAGTCCCAGCTCCAGTGCCACGTCCTCCCGCTTTTCAGCCCTGAGATGAAGACCCCCAGTCTGGTGGGACATTGTTTCTTGCATTTGATCAACTACCAAAGCACAACTTGCAGCAGCTGTAAGATTTGAAGTTAGACTGCCTGGACACAGGTGTCAGCCCAATAATAATAATAATAATAATAAAAAATAAAACATCTGATCAAGACGTGATCTTAAGATCCCTTTAACAACTGGTAAAGAAAAGACAAACTATTAAAATAGAGAACGTTTATCAATATTTCAATTTCATTTCATATTTTTCACCAGCCTGTTTTAGTTTGGGTTCCTTTTAATTACACAGTGAGTTATAGTTGTGTAGGGAATAACGCACTGACACCCCACCACTCTCCTTTCTAGACAAAGGGAATCGGGTTCCACACTTGGTAGAGGCCGCCTCGAACCCGGGCACTTGCTCAGCCTGGTGGGAATACACAAGGACTAACAGCCCATCCCGTGCAGGCACTGCGCAGTCCAGGAGAGGAAACCAGGCATTGCTGGCTGTCGGGGAGACAGCGTCCTGAGAACTGCCCAAGAAAAGTAGGACAGTGTATTTCCAATGAACTGAACAGTGAGCACTGGCTCATTTCCTTTCATTTTCAGTCTCTATGAAAGAGAACTGCCACTCCTTACAAGCAAACACATTGCACTTCATCCTTGTCTTTATTTGACCTGGGGCGCACGCCCCTGATCCCCTTAAGAGCAGGGATGCGATTATTTCAGCATTAAAGGAACCAGTACAGTGGGCACTCCTTGAATTCCTACGAAAGGGTTGGGATGTTCATGTCACATGGCACCATAACTAAGACCAGGAGCCCCGGCACGTCCCTTTGAATCTTCTACTCAAAGACAAACCTGCAAGAGGCGGAAGTATCCCGGCGTCAGTCTTCCCAGCCGGATGATCATGTCTGTGGGAATGTGCCGACTCAGAGAGCAGCGATCATCACTCGGCCAGCTCCCTCGTCCTCCCAACAAGGGACTCAGGCTATAGAGAAGTGTCGGATTCAAACAAAAAACAGCATTAGAGTTCCCGAGCTTCCAAAAATTCCACAATCCCCAGCCTGCCATGTTAGCCCTCCCCGACTCCAAAACTGATGCCAATATGAATATAGTTGTACAGTAACTTACTAAATGCATTCATATCTATCCCATCCTAAAACCCACCTGATGGAGAGATCAGCCCTTCTGATCTTATGAGCGATGGATTAAAAAATTATATCATTCCGTGTTAAACAAAGGGTTTGAAATTATTTGTGCACAGTTCAGTTTTTAACTTAGCAAACCTAGTACCTCTAAAACACCCAACTAGGTCTACAGAATAATTTCAAGCACAATGCCAGAATGAACCGGTAGAAATTCTGCCCTGGGCTACAACGAAAATTCTAACTTTGAACCGATAATAAGCACACTGAACTTTCCAGGCACATGCAACTGAGGAGGAAATTCTTTATTTGGCCCCGAGATTTTCAATTACATCTGTTTCTGTTCTGAACAACAACTCACTGCCTGGGTTTAACATTTCTGAGTTCTTCTGAGAAATGCCTTTTTGTGAGGCAAACTGTTCAAAAGTACGAAGTATTTTTGAGAGAGGGGAAACAAGTTTTCTGTTCTTTTCTCTAAAGAAGGAGGATTCTTTAAAACCACCTGGTATCCACTGACAGAAAGGGCTAGGTAAACAGTGGGGATGAAGATGACTGCACTAAAATGAAAATGGTCTGAGGAAGGAAGTATTTTGCGTGTAATGCAGATTGAGACAGGTTTCTAAAGAAAACAGAAAAGAAAATCTTAATATTATCAAGTTTGTCTATTCCCAATTGGAAAGCCACTAATATGCCGGTCAGACTCATGGAAAAGAGGAGCCCATCCTGGAAGCATAGAGCACAAAGCAGGACTACACCCTGAGCAGAACACCAGTCCATCGCAGGTCAGACCTTTCTAACAAAAAAAACTCAACAATGAGGCTTAATCTGCAATGCCAGTCATATCCAAAAGAACTTACAAGATCAGGGGCAAGTGGTCAAAAACAGAAAAACGCTTGATTTGTCGTCAGGAAGCCAGATCTGACAAGAATGCTAACACACACTGGCTGACTGATCCCCTGGGTACAAGCCCTGAGCACTCTCAAGAGCAAGCAACTTCACACTGCAGACCTCAGCCTTCCGAAACACACGAATGAGAGCCTAAAAGCGTTCAAAACAGCTGGTTCCCTCAGCCTTGGGCACAATGGGAAACGAAGAAGAAAGGAACCAGAAATCGGGCGACGATAACATCACCTCTTTCGTTCCCTTCCCCAGCCTTGTGGCACCCGTTTCCAAAAAGTCCCGAAAAAAATGTCACCCTGGACCTTTGCACGAGAACCCTGAGGAGGCTTTAAGAGAGGAAGCAATCAAAGCAAAGTTGTGGAGCCCCAGAGTCCAGCTAGCCAGATCCTCACCTCGTGCCCCGTCCAGGCTGAGAGACAGTGCTCCACGGACCGGGTACTGACCGCGCAAACTGCCTGCCGAGCTCCGCTCACTGTTCGGCTGGAGACTGACAGTGCCTCCCTTGCTCTCTGCTCTTATACAGCCCTGCCCCGTCCAACCAGAATGACGGGATCACGGACTCGCACACAGGAACAGCTGTCGGCGCACATCACTCTCACAGAGTGGCTCCCCCTACAACATGATAAAAGCCTCCTAAACCTGTCAGGAGCGATTTGTGCATCTACTCAATGGGGTAAAAAAAAAAAAAAGGGCTTGTGCTTAAATGCTGTTGTGCATGCCTCAAGCAACACGTGTGTCAATGTGTAGGGTTACATAAGACGGCCAACATGAAGTTCATAAAATAACAAGCAAACGACCACCACATTTTTTACAAAAACATTGCTTCCAAATTCCACATGCTTGTTACCTAGAGCACATGTGGCTTTATTAAAGGCTGAGTGGGGGGAGAGATTTTAAATTAACGATGCCAGGTTAATCAGTTTTTTGACTGTGGATTGGCATTCTTTCTAAAACACCAGAGCAGTTGTTGGTGCATTTAGCGTTATATTAGTTGGTATCACAGAAATAGTATTTCGTCTCTTCCGTAGTGCCTAGTCAACCCCCAGCAGCTTTCAGCCAAGCTGTCTGCTCTGGTACTAATTTAACACAATAAGCCGTCATAGCAAAATTCCCCACAATTAATGCAGTTACTATCGCAATACAAGAAGACTTTGATTTGTCTGATGCATGATGTCATAATTCCTAACTGAAAATGTGGCCTCTTTCCAATATTAAATCTAACTTTTTGGTGCAACTCCAACTCCAAAAACTACATGACTTTTTGGAGTTGAAAAAATTCAAGCTTTATGGTTCCCTTCTAAAAGCCTCATATCTACATTTAGCATTCACTTCAAATCAACACTGATATGTTAACAAAGACACAGTTGCCTAACATCTGAATTCTTTGCCGATTCACGTTTGCTTTGTGCTTATCTATGGACTTAAAAAGACACTTGAAAGTCAGAACAGTAGCTTCTTTCTGGCTACAGTACTTCTTTCCATGCAGTATTGGGAAATCTACACTATCCCCCAGATTCAGTTCACTCAAGAGCAATCTGAAAACATTCTGTTATATATATCCACACCCTCATTCTCAAAAGTGTGCTGTTGCTGAGAAGGACTCACAGTTCCACAGCTCCATGAATCTTCTTTATTTTCTGCCTCCAAGGATCCTATATATCGGTCTTTCTTCAAATCTACTGACTTTTTGTTCCTTTCATAATCTACATGTTATATCTACCCTAGTGGAAAAAAAACAGTTACTACAGACTTGGTCCTCTGGCAGGGCCTGCACAGGGAGAAGGAAGAAGGACAGACAGTCCTCTGATACACCTACTCCTCCAACTAGAGCAGTGCAGTTTCCCTTCCTGACACCTCTGTAAGAGCACTGCTGCCTGGCCAGCCACCGGACACTTCATGGAGAGCAGAGTGACCCCTGGCTAGCTGAAGGTCCACTCTACCTCAGTGGCACCCTGCGCCCTGGTGAGTCCTATTCCCTGCGCGCTCGGTCCAGATATGGCTGGTCTAGGGCTCGAACCTGGATCCAAACAAGCAGTCAGTGCCACCGTGTTAGGAGCAGAGTCCCTCTGGTGCCCCGGACAGACTTGCTTTTCATTTCATCTCTCGCTTCTGCTGTAAGTCATCAGACACAAATGTCACTGCAAACCATTACAAACCTGCACACGGTTTAACCACCACCTTGCTTTTGAAATACATGTGTCCACTCCTCTTTGTTATGGAATACTGTTTGCTGCACTGGGCCTTGTCAACGATGCCTCTTCTAAGCATCTCACAGACTTACTTATTCTCAGAAGAATCAGTTAAGATGCTCTAGAGGATTAGCTAATTTAAGATTCAAGGTGTCAGTACTTATGTCTCAAACTAAATAACACGGGGTAACTGTTACTCTTTGGCAACACAAGACATTCCTCGTGGTAGCTTAACACACGAAATGTGCACAGTTTATTTGCCCTTTCTCCAATTGTTTATATCATGCATTTGCTTTGCTGTCAAGTTCGTATCATTTTATCTCTCTGTGCTTTGCAATCTTTCACTGTGATTTTTAGTTTGCTGTACTTTTACTCCCACAAGCCACACAGGAAGCATTTATGCGGGACTAGCAATCTCTGGCATAATTTCTGTGGCCGTAGCTCAGCCGATGCTACCATGGCAAGATGCCCACATCCTTTCCAACAGTATTTTACAAACACCTTTCGGATGACCAGCCACATTGCTCATCCAAAATAGATTTCCGAATCTAAATAACCACGCCACAAATTACCAAGGTGAGCACATTCTTTGTTTTAACAAAAATATATTTATTTAATACACAGTCTATGTTTAATATATTAATATAAGTTCACTAAGTACTGCTTTGTAACACAACATTTTGCCAAGAATTCCCCATTGAATGCAAAAAATGGTAGGTGCACACACACACACATATATATATAGGGTCACCCACAAGGGGAAATAACAGCTAAACCAAATTAAAGGTCCGAACCCCTGAAATAAAACACGTGACAATTTCTACAGTTATAAATAAGGAGAGGATCTTCTAACAATAGAAACAACCAAAGATCTTGGGTTTATTTCTAGACTCTCTTAAGTGTCTGAACAGCAAGTAGCAGCACTAATTAGTGCTCTCTGCCTAATGCAGGGACGTGTGAAGTGTCCATCAACATTGCCCTAACACCTCTTGAAAAGCTAGAGAAGATCACTGTCAGAGGGACTTAACACGGACACACAGTGGGGGTTCCGGAATGTGGCAGGCAGCTCCTAAATAACAGGGGACACGGAGCACAGGTCTGCTTCGGGATTTCGGTCTCCACAGCTCACCACTGAACCTGGTCGGTCACAATGCAAGCACGGCCTTAGTCATGCAATGATGTCTTCTGCCATCCATGCCATCCATAATATGATCAGTAAGCTGGCGAGTTTCATAAAAAAACACATGAAAGATTACAAGTGAGAGGAGACCATTTTGGTAGTTACCATTTAATTAATCCAAGGGTCTCATCCAGCTGTTTCTTAATGGAAAAGAGGGGATCAGCTTCGACAAATTGGCTCTGTAGCTTGTTCCACGCTCCCACACCTCTACGGGTAAAGAAGTGCCTCCTGTTTTCACTCCCACCTAGATTTGGTGGCCTCTGGTTCACGTTTCACTGTGCTTCTGAAGAAACCTGTTGGGGTGACTGTGCCGGTGTGTAGAGTTTTTTTGAGTACTCTAATGTGGACTGGAGTTGTGCCTACCTGGCTGAGTTCTTTTGTTCCACTGGTGTTTCTTACCGATAAGATAAAAGCAACACAAAAGGGCACTCTGGGCACCAAGGAATGAAGGGCAGAACCGGCGGAAGAAAGCGTACTACCCAAAATATCGCAACAGCTGTTCTTGCAGACAGAAGCTGCAGAGCAACGGTCTTGGCCTTCATGCCATCGGGTCAAGGTCACATGCAGTCAAGATATGTGCAGAAGCTACCCCGGCATAAAAATGCCTTTTATGGCCACACTTTCTGCAAGTCCTCTGGTGACCTGCTCATGGTGACAGCAGCAGGACAGGGATGGCTCACGGTCATTGATGTGGCTCAGGGGGCTCTGTAACCCATGGGTTTGGGTACAGTAGTGTGTTTTGACCGCTGTAACTGTGACTGAGCAGCCTTTCGGTGAGGAGGGGTAGAAAACTTGCCCTAAACATAGTGGGCCTCATCATTCTTGAGTGTCCTTTAAGTCAAGGAGTTGCTTCAATGCATGTTTAGAACAACAAATTCTGTGTCAGTAAGTGGCTGGGGCACGGTTAGCACACCAAACACGCTTTGCTTTTCTTGACATTATTATCTGCTATACAAATAACAAATGGATTGTTTACATTGTAAAGAAAATCTACTGTAAATGCTGTAAAAGGTTCACTGTAATGACTGGACAGGGAATTAGTTAGCTTTTCTGAAACACTGGCTTAGCCCAATATCTATGAAGAATGAGATATTGAGAGAATCTATGAGATGGCACATGTACAGTACATTGGAATTTGAAAGCTGCTTTGGATGCCTATGGTGAAGCACAACCTTCACAGGGAATTAACATTGACACCAAGGTGGGGAGCCAATCTGCCAGAAATAATTTTATCCAAAATTGGTGCTGCTCTTGTAAATACAAGCTCTACCTGCTATAGGCACATTCTCCCTCCTAGCAAGTTAGTGCACAAACCCATACTGACACAAGAACAAAGCTGTCACACAGACTCCTCTCTGACACACCTGCAAAGACAACAGCACTTAAATATCCCTGCAGGACACTCGCTTTGTTAAAGTCCTCCTCTTCAATTCACTCCCAGCTGGGCGTCATGCAGAAATCATCCACATTACTCAAGTAATCATAGCAAATACATCTCACACCATTTTAACTTCAATTCCCTGTTTATGCAAATATACTCAAAATGGCAAGACAAGCACGAAGCACTGAGCGTCTGGACAGGGATCATGCAGAGCAGTGTGGTTTGCAAAACGTGCAAACTGCGGTGCAAGAGGAGACTGACGCCCAGGTGATCTCTGTCAGCCCAGGACCAGAGACAGAATCAGACAGGACACGGCCTGCTCAGTGTGTACAAGCCCCCAGTTCAGGCCCCAGAGAGATGATCTAAATAGCCAAAGGTGAGTATTTGAAGTATGTATGATATGAGCACCAAGGTGTTATTGTCCCAAACTGCTCCAGGTCACAAACATGCTTGAACAGTTAGACGTGGTGAAAAGTCAAGGGGGCTGTACAGTGGCAAGGCTCACTCTGATCTTCCCCCATTTCAACAGCGTGTGAGTTGTCAGGACTGTGGCACTGTCATGTCAACTTTATACCATACGGTGTCGCAGAAAACCTACCTGGCAAGCACCGAGCGCAAGGCGGTGTACACCCTGGATGGGACACCAGTCCATCACAGGGCAAGAGCAAGCCTGTCATACATGGGGACAATTTGGAGGCCACAGTAAAGGCCAAGGGGGGAAATTTGGCCCGGTCACCGGGGTAACTCCCTACTCTTACCCAGAAATGCCCGGGGATCTTTAATGACCACTGAGAGTCAGGACCTCGGTTTAACATCTCGTCCGAAAGACGGCGCCCACTACAGTATAGTGTTCCTGCTACTATACTGGGGCATTAGGACCCACACAGACCGCAGGGTGGGCACTGGTCCCAGTAACACCACTTCCAGCAGCAACCACAGCTTCCCAGGAGGTCTTCCATCCAAGTACTGACCAGGCACAACCTTGCTTAGCTCCAGTGGGTTGCCAGTTGAGAGCTGCAGGGTGATATGGCTGCTGTCTGTGGCACTGTCCTGAGATCATAATGTCACTTAACATAACAATGTCACAGGTGGTACAGTGGCCACTGTAGTTTACTGTTATATACTGTAAATTGTACATTGTTTTGGGCAGCACAGAGACACAGTGGTTAGCATTGCTGCTTCATATCCCTGGGTTCAATTCTTGGGGTGCTGTCTGTGTGGAGTTTGTATGTTCTCCCAGTGTTAGTGTGGGTTTCCCCCAGGTGCTCTATTTTCTCCAGCAGTCCAAGGACATACTGATGGGTTAATTGTCTTCTGGGAAAATTGGCCCTGATGCGAGAGTGAGAGCGTTTGTGTCTGTGTGTGCCCTGTGAGGGACTGGTGTCCTGTCCAGGGTGTACCCCGCTTGTGCGCGCTGCTTGCCTTGATAGGCTCTGGCACCCCCCATGACCCTGAAGTGGAAGTTGGAAAATGGATGGATAGATGTGTTCTGTTTTCTATATTTATGTTGCATCATACTGCATGCTGGATGACACTGTCTTTTTGCACTGCTCTCTGACCATTTGTATTCATTGCTGACCTCACCTACTGTATCTGTAAATGGAGAGTACAGGTGAGAATAAGAACATCTATGTACTTGTTACAAATGGCAAATAAAGGTTGAAGCTGAACTTGTTTACATCACGTGAGCAGCATGTTTGTTTACAGTATGTTCACAGGCAGACAGACACAAAGAAACCAAGCCAGTGAACTGGATGAAGTGGTCAGAAATGGATGGATGGAGAGTACAGTTTAAGTAAACAGCTGTACAACTTTATTAGACATCCTGTACACTATCAGGAATTACAATACTGTAATGTATGTTGTTAGCATCACAAATTTAATTCACGAGTCTTTTCTACCATTCTAACAACTGACTGTTAATAAGGCACCTCAGAGCAAGAAGAAATCAGGTGTATAATTTTTCGAGCTTTAATTCCAATTGATCAGATCAATTGATCACTACGACGATAAAGGTCAAGATTTGACATGACAGTTCATCACCGTAAATCCAGTTTGAAATTTTTTTCAGGAATCATGAACCAAAAAGTAAAGGAAACCAAAGTACAATCCTAGTCCACACTCCTTTAGTAAGGAGTTCCCTTGGTAAACTCATTTAACTCTGAGCAGAATGGTTGGTGCTGTTGTTAAAGGCAGACATAGCAGAGCTGTTTTGCCTAGACACTGCACAGTGGAATCTGAAACACCACACCTAAGCACACCAGCTACAACAAAGGCTAACATTGCCGAAATACCTCCGAGGGCAGATCTGCCTTCGTCTGCATCGATTCTGGTGGCTGCAAATATTATTCCTTCAACATTCGCACATGTAACATGAGAATAGTTTTCCTTTTGTCTCAAACCAAGTTCTTCACGTTCATCACATAGTATGCACACACAAAAAGACGGTAAAGCTTTTCTTTTGGTAAAGGTGTATTTTATCTAAGGTGTATCTGGATCAATCGATTCCACGGAGCCGGAGTACCTGCGCACGTGCTTGTGGTCGCTTACTGATTATAACTGATCATGATGCAATGCCCTCCGACAGTCCGCACAGATGATCAATCTGGTGCCTCACACTGCCGAGCGATTTCACTAAAAGGATTTTCCTCTTTTCATTCTCTTTAAAGAAACTATGACACTATTATAATTATTCAAAAATGGACCAATTCATAATTTTGTGAATGCAACTACGTGAATAAAATCAATTCATTAAGAGCTACACACATTCATACTCAACATAGTAACACAAAAATTTAAGTTGGGCACCCCTAATTACACACCAGCTTCGATGCAATGTATCAGCTCACAAATGTCACAGTAAAAGATGGTTTAAATAAAGTTGTCTAAAGGACGACTATTTTGATTGCGTCGTTTTCTGATGAAAGACGTGGTTACCACGCTGTTTTAAAAGCATGCTGAAAACGAACTAACCTGACTTCCCTGCTTCTGCTCAAACTCCTCCTTCTGCTCTTCCACAACTGTTTCGGACTGTAAGCTTTTCTTACGGCGAAGTTTGAAAACCACATACGAGTGGGTATTAAGCTGTGAGAAGTGCTGGAAGACTCTTAAGTTCTACACTTAAGTTGCTACAAGCGCATGTTATGTCTCGTCCCAAACAAAAAGAGTGAAATTACTAAACTCCGCCTCCCAACATGTTAGGTAAGCTAAACTTTGTTCCGCCTTCATGATACAATCATTAAATAACCACGCGAGTTGTTTGGGGGTTTTCTTCCCTCCATTTCCAAATCTATTTCATTTACTTTTTACGTCCCCCTCCAGTGTTAGTGAGGAGAAACACCCGTTCTTGTGCTCCTGTTAAGCGGTTCGCATTGCAACATACCGTATTTGCCCATCCCGTCCAGAGGCGTGCTTGTGGTCTCTGCCCCACTCACGAAGCCCACGAGTCTGCACGAGCAGCTCGAGACAGCTGGGGGGGACAGGTCACCTCGGGACTTATTTCTGCCCAGGAATGAGCCGGACACTCCGCTGGGCGCACGCTTCGAGTATGGTTCGATGTGCCATTTCAGACGACTGAGACAGAAAGGTGCGCAGGACGATGTCAATTACTCTGGTGGGCTCACTGCTTAGCGTGGTTCTTACATTTATATAGTATTCAGAGGTCATTCTCCCCTTCTGTTCCCTCACTTTTCTGCCTTGCTTGGCAAGAGTGTCCTTTAAAGGTCTAATTTATTTGACCTTGAAAACCTCTTATTTACAAATAAAAGATTTATATTTGCATCTATTCATACAGCTGGGTATTTTTGGTATGAAGAACCTTGCTCAAGTGTCTCTAGTGGGATTTAAACCCACAACCTTCTAGGTACAAAACTTAGTGGAGTTTGCAATTAAAGCAGGGTGGGATCTTTGACTGCATTCCCTTAATGCGATAGAAATACCACATTTTGCAGTGGCCACATAAGCAAGGCAAATATTTTCTGCACAGAGATGAAAACCTATATTTAAAATATAAACTCTGTGTGGGTCTGTTGAATTCGAACACACAGTCCGCAGTATTAAAACATACAGCACATCTATGGTGTTTAGCAGTTAGTAGTGAACAGACAAAGATCTCATTGAGCCATATCTTTAAAGAAACCTGGCTAATCAGCTGCAGCTTCACGACTGGAGCGCTTGTTCTACACTACCACAGCCCTTTATGTAAAGATCTCTCTCCTGTTCTGGATTTTAAAAGCACTAGCAAGTAGTTTTCACTTGTATACTGTAGAACCTGTTTCCGGGCTCATTCTGTAGAAATCCACTGCGTTGACTTTTGGAAATAGGAGAGTAGTGTTGTCAATATGTGAAAATTAAATAAATAAGTCTAACGGTACAGAAGACATTGGTATGCTGTTGCTGGAATTGTTTCTCCAGGCCGATGGTACAGTAACAGACATTTTATATTGCTTTACTGTATATATATTGGATACAGAAAGAGAAAAGGCTTTTTTTTGTAGTCTTTCCCTGTCCAACCTTGCAATGTACTAGCAAGCTCTGTTTCCTGACGTGTAGGACCTGTGACTCTGTTTAAGTCCAAACTTTGCCTCCAGACACGTAATAAACCGCCTCCTCTGAGAGCCAAACAAGACTTTCTCTTCCCTCTTGCGACATCCTTGAAACTATCAATGTTGTCTTGCAGTCCCAAAAGGCTCCCCTGCAGCTCCTTTTTTTTCAATTAAATTAAATATAAAAAATAATCAAATTTAGGATTCACCAACTGAGGGCACCTCACTGATTTTGTGGGTTAGTAGCATCATTCCTGTGATTTAAATTTAATGAACAGTGAGTGAGTCAGTTGCCTGTGCTGAAGTAGAGTCACTCTACTTCAGTGTTGACATGTAAGACCGTTGAAGGTCAGCTTGGATGAAGCTTAGCACAGGCTTTTGGAAAACAAAGAGCGCTGGCCTGTTGGACACTCGATTACCAAGTAGTACTCTGATCTGATGTCTTCAACGTGTCAAAATAAAATAATTGAACGCAGTAGACGACATTGATTTCTGTTGCTATAACCTGTCCTAAAGGTTGGTGCCTTCTGCAGCACGTTGAAGTTTTCTAAACAAACTACAAAGGATGAAATTCACTGCAAACAGGAAGTTACACAAATTTACGAGCCAGCCTTCCTGGTTATGGCCCAGATATCTTGGTAATGATGTTATTTGCACCTTTTCACTTCCTGCTCTGCAGTCTCCTACAGCTTAACAACCTTTTCGCTCATTTGTCAGCATCGAGCCCTGTGTAGGAACATGTGGAGTTGTCGTGACACAGATGCCTCTTTCATAACACTTCAATCTCACTAGTGCTTGAGGCACATAGATGGGGAGGGTGCTACTTTTTCCATTTAAAAAGCTTAACTGTTTCCTGAGGTGCTGTTTAGTGTAAAACAGGCTGTGTAGGTAAATGTTGGGTGCCCATCCAAGGTGTTAGAAGTGCTAAAAAGTCCATATTAAACTGAGGGAGCCCATTTTTAAATACGGGATGCTGTATGTAATCTGTTTGTTCTTCCTCTGCATTGGTCCAAGATAATTATCTTTGGCTTTAACACGGTTCCAATGAAAATGAGCAAATAAAAGGTTGCAGGTGATTTTTTAAAAGATAGCATTTTACCAAACCAGTCATGATCAAGTTGCTGGCTTGGCCTCAATGTCAATTAAAATGTCTATTTCAATATTAGAACATTAGACAGGCAGGCAAAGCCTTATCCAAGCAATGTTACACAGGTAGGAAAAAAGACACCTTTGTTCCTAACAACAGCTTGAAATAATAACGCAGGGTCACTGTTCACACCAAGGTTTCTAACTTCAGTAGAGGTTGGATTTCAGCACAGCCAACGCACAGTCAGTTTAAGACAGTTCTGTTACTGTACATCCATATCTTAATACAGATAAACACCTGTAAAATGAGCTGTATCCACATGCTACATACTGTATGGTATCACCTCTGACAGATCAAATGCAGTCTTTTTTTCTGTCGAACTTTCTGTCAACTATATCGATTCTCTGTTCATCCAATGTAATCCTGCCATTCTGACATTCCATAGGGCTTTCCTTCCTGGTTGTTTCTTCCTTACTGACTTCCATTTCAGGGTATTCTTGGCACTAGCGATCCTTACACAGCGCTTGGCCCATTGCAATTTCAGCCTCTTCTCTTTAACAATGGCGCGTCGCAAAATGAGTTTTTAAACAGCACTCCCAGAACAGGTCAAATTTTGACCCCCGCAATCCCCCTCTCTCTCTCTCACACGCACACCGGTATTTTACCTGCGCCTGTTAAACGCAACCTTTCTCACACTCGGCGTTTTGGTCTTGTCAAGAGGCCGACTTCTCTCGGGTTGGGTGGTGCAAGGACTTAACCTTTTCTACCTTTCGTCACTCCTGCTCTTCTGCTTTGCCTGCTGGGACTCCTCACGCTCGCCAGTCTCCCTCGCACAGGTCTGGACCTGGAGATCCAACCACTCTTCGCCTGCTCATGGTCCCAGTACATACTGTGAGTAGTTTACAAAAAGTAACCAGATGCTATATATACAGTATGATCTGAATAGGAACAAGTAAAGGTTTATTCCATGCTGAAAAGAGAAGAAAAGAGACACAACGTTTCGGCTGTGGAGCCTTCTTCGGGTATGAACACAACAATGAAGTGTGTTCTCTTTTCTCTTTTCAGCATGGAATAAACCTTTACTTGTTCCTTTGCAGCCTACGCAAGCTGATGCAGCTATCTACAGTACCTAAACTACTATGATCTAAATATACATACTGTAAATACATCAATATACATATTTTAATGTTTGTGTTGTGGGTTTGAAGTTTATTTCAGAACAGTTCATGAAGTGATGTGGAAATATGGTGATATAAAGATAGTATATTGATACTTTAGTGAATACCTATATCGCACATATTTCTTCAGGTTACTGGCTCTGTATTTTTTCCAATGATTTAAAAAGGTTAAATACAATCTTGTCAGAAAACGTATAGCATCCCATAAGTCTTTTCAATGCAGGGCTTACACATACGGTGTATACACAGAACTACGCTAGAAAAGAGTGAAATTGCCACCATTATGTTTATCAAGTTTCACGATCTCCTTTTCAGCACTAAGCTCACCTTCTGTGTGTTGATTTGAGATAATGTGTTCATGGCCATTAAACAATATTTTATTTTAATACTTGAAAGCCTGGACATTTCGGTCTGTAATGCAAACTGGGCAAAGACAGTCTGCCACAGGGGAAGTACTTTCAGGTTTGTTATGGTAACTATGTTTACTACTGATCTTGTACTGCCTCCTGGTGGACATAAGAGAACAACACACATGTAGCTTGCAAAGGAACAATAGGTTTATTCCATGCTGAAAAGAGAAGGAAGAAAACACAACGTTTCGGCCTCAAGAAGGCTCCACAGCCGAAACGTTGTTTTCTTTCTTCTCTTTTCACCATGGAATAAACCTATTACTTGTTCTTTTGCAGCCTAAGCATGCTGCTACCCACCTGAACTACTTCAACACATGTAGCTATATTGCTTGCGTTCTGCAATTTTAAAAGATTTTAACTGTTCACTGTGAAGCTCCTTCAACTATGGATGGAGACTGTGTGTCACATTTTAACACTCCTTATTTTATACTTTTACAGTTTTATCAGTATTCTTCAAGAAACTCAGGCCTGAGTAATAGCATACAATATGCTGTATACACAAAAAACATAGTGAAAGACACAGCACAGCACATTTACTTGCTTTTACTAAGAGTGTGACTAAATAGCATAATGTGAACAGGCATGAGTCCAAATTATAAAAATGTCAACAGTCACAGAGTACATTTATGGAGGTAGACAGCAATCTCCACAGGCATGGTGCTACACATAAGAAGGTCTGGTATTCAGCAGAGTGAGAAGACAACATTCCACTGAGTGGAGCCTGGTCTTCGGTGAGAAGACTCTATATTCTAATGAGTGGAGACTGGTCTTCGGTGAGAAGACTCTGTATTCCACTGAGTGGAGACTGGTCTTCGGTGAGAAGACTATATATTAATGAGTGGAGCCTGGTCTTCGGTGAGAAGACTATATTTTAATGAGTGGAGACTGGTCTTCGGTGAGAAGACTCTATATTCCTGAGTGGAACCTGGTCTTTGGCATAGGGAGAAAACTATTTTCCATTGAGGGAAGCCTAGTCTATGGTACAGTAAGAAGGCCTAGATAAGCATTTCTAAGGTTAAGAGCTAGACTGCACACATGTACTAAATACTCATCTTCATTTGCCCTTCACAGAGGACAATAATTATGTACTGATGCAGAATATGTTTAGTTAGTACACAGGCCACTGAAAGCTGGAACCTCAGAAGACACCCCAATATATCAAGTGTCACTGTTGTCTAATTCTTATTAGATTAAAATGTCTATATCAATATTATAACATTAGACAGGCAGGCAAAGCCTTACCCAAGCAATGTTACACAGGTAGAAAAAAAGACACCTTTGTTCCTAACAACGGCTTGAAATAATAACGCAGGGTCAATGTTCACACCAAGGTTTCTAACTTCAGTAGAGGTTTGATTTCAGCACACCCAACGCACAGTCAGTTTAAAATAGTTCTGTTACATCCATATCTTAATACAGATAAACACCTGTAAAATGAGGAAACAGCAGAAAAAGTAGTTGATTTGGGTCTGCAAAGAGAGTGTCATAAGCTGGTAAATCATAAGAGCATTTAGAAAGATTGCAGATCAGAGGAGGCCATGTGGTCCACGTTACTCACTTGCTAGGCAGTAGCTACAGTATGTGCATCTACGATGTTGTCCATCTGCTTCTGGAAGAAGGTAAGAATTCAGCCTGAAACACCTGGAAAGCCTTTTCCTGCTACCCACAATGCTTTGTGTAAAAGTGTGTTTCCTGTTCTCTGACCTAAATGGAGTCCGTTTTAACCGAGTGTGAAACAGTCCCCTAGGGTTGACAAATGTGCTTGGCTCTAAACTAAAGAGATTAGGTTTTGTTAAATCTGTCTAGTACCAGTCACCTGAGACCAGGTATCTGTCTTGCTTTCTTCTTTGAATTCATTCAAGGTCTTGAATATCCTTTTCTGTGATTTGGTGACCAAAATTGAACATAATATTCTAAATAAGGTCTGACTGGACCACTGGAAAACTTGAACATTACTTTCCTCAATTTAAATTCCACTCTTGTCGCTATGGTATGTACCCAAGCATTCTGTCTGTTGCTTTTTTATTGCTTCCCCACATTGTCTTGACAAGGACATAGAAGAATGTATGTTAACCAGAATCAGCCCTGCCACATGCATTTACCACGTTATCTTGACGTTATCTTTTTAATTCCCTTGCCTCTGTTTCTTTATTTGCCATACACCCTATTTTTGTATCATCTACTAAATTAAATAATTTGCTCGCTATATCAGTACCTAAACAGAAGAATTGTAAACCCTCGCTTTAACAGACTTCACATCAAACTGATAAAATCTGCTAAAGGGGAATTTTGTCTTTAAAATCAGAAATACTGGACTTTCCCACGATAAAGGGGAAATTATAAAAAAAATCAAGGTAAAAATAAATACTACAAAGGTTTCAAATTCAGAAATATAAATGGAGCCCTGTCGGGGTAGATCAGTTGCTTACGATGAGTGTTGTTTTAGTTTCACATGATTTGGAAAATTTTAGACATTCTTCAAAACATCTTCAAAACAAAAAAGAGCTTGTTTTTGTATGAAAAGGGGGCACAGGTACAATTTTGACTGTGTTGACTGGAATTGTTAAAACAATAAGTCAAAAGATTAAAAAAGCATATTATATTATAAAGCATACGTTTGTATAATAATATACATAATGATCGTCAAGACTTTAGAAATATATTGGCATGTGTACTGCATGATTAGAGCAACAGTTAAGCAGTAGTGCAACGGAACAGCGTAGGACAGGACAGAATTAAAACTGTAAAAGTAATTGCAGGAGGTAAATGAGCTTTGAGGAACTAGAGCAGATGTCAGTGCTGCAGTGCTGATGCAGGTGTAGTCATGCCAAAATGAAGATGGAAGATTTTAGATGATCAGGAGAAGCTCCTAATCACAGGCACAGGACTGATGTTTGCAAGCAGCAGATCCACAATCTGAGGAAAGCAAAAAATCCTGCCATCAATCAACATCCATTCTGTCCATCCATTTTCTAACCACTTCATCCAAGTCAGGATGGACGGGGGAGCTGGAGTCTATCCCAGCATGCAGCAGGCGCAAGGTGGGATGCACTCGGGACAGGATGCCAGTTCAACTAACATTCAATATTCAATATGCAATTGCAGTTCAAAATACAATGACAGTGTTCTGCTCTATTGTAATTCATTCTGATTGTGCAGCAGCACTTTCAGTTGCTTCCATGCATCTTTTATTTAATAAAGCTGCACATTCCTGATAAGGGT
This sequence comes from Lepisosteus oculatus, assembly GCF_040954835.1. NCBI lineage: Eukaryota > Metazoa > Chordata > Actinopteri > Semionotiformes > Lepisosteidae > Lepisosteus > Lepisosteus oculatus. The sequence goes on along the minus strand of NC_090706.1, from coordinate 11,139,781 downwards.
CGGGCCCATCTGAAGCCTGCTCTGGAATTACAGGTTGCTAGACAGAGCTCCACCCTGGACAAGACGCCAGTCCATCACGGTGTACACACACAGACAGTTCGAGACACCTAGTCACCATGTCTCTGCCATATGAGAGGAAACAGGGGCAGCAGAGAAACATGCAAGCTCCACACAGAAGGGATTGAACCCAGGTCCCTGGAGCTGTGAAGCAGCGACACTTGCTGCCGTTCCACTGTGCCCCACTGGCAATCAAATCCAAATACCAGTATGCTTAGAACTTTAAGGTTCATTAGCGATGGCCAACGGGCATCCTTATCTATTGCAAAGAATGTCTTCAGTAATGACTTATACAGAATACTGTGGGACTGCTTTCACAGGAAAAGTTAAAGATTGTAGCATCTCTCATATTAGATTGGATTTTTTGAGGGATGTCTGTGTGTGACTGACTCCAATATCATGTATTTCTCTATTGGCAACACCAGCTCTATGTGCTTGCTTGCCCTAATGTCCATGGTGAGTCCCAGCTGATATTACAGTGACCCAGCAGGCCTGGTACTGTGGAAGACTGGGACTGTGGCTCCTCTGGGTCTGGAGAACTGCATCCCTTGGAATTTTAACACTTGAAAATAAATGGAAGCCCCTTGATGTAAAAAATTACTCTTTTACCTTTAGGGAAAGTAAAGAAAAAACAAGAAAAAGCAGGTGAAATTGTTATTCATAAAAAAGTAACAGACAGGGAGAGAGGCTTACCTGACAGCAGGAGGACAATTACCGTATATATGAAGTACCTATTTGGAGTGACAGATTTGAAAATAATCAATTTCACGTGATCATCTGAGCTCCAGACAGAAGCTGTCCATCTGGAATCAAACCCAAGATCCAAGCACTCTGAAGCAGCACTAGGAACTTCAAACACCACCAAACATCACCTATCTTCTCATAAATCATATTTAATTCCCTTATGAATCATAAGAACAGTACGAAAGGCTGCAAGCCAGTAAGCCATTCAGCCCCACTGGCCCTGTTGGTAGTTATTATGAGTTTCTTGAAGTATAATAATAATTGCTTACACTTATATAGCGCTTTTCTGGACACTCCACTCAAAGCGCTTTACAGGTAATGGGGTCTCCCCTCCACCACCGCCAGTGTGCAGCCCCACCTGGATGATGCGACGGCAGCCATAGTGCACCATAACGCTCACCACACATCAGCTATCGGTGGGGAGGAGAGCAGAGTAATGTAGGCAATTCATAGATGGGGATTATTAGGAGGCCATGATTGGTAAGGCCCAATGGGAAATTTGGCCAGGACGCCGGGGTTGAAGTATGCTTCAACCACATGGCTGGGCAGCTTGTTCCACGCTCTTACAACCCTTTGGATAAACAAGCGTCTCCTGTTCCCGATTTTAAATGCACTTCCAGATAGTTTCCTTGTGTCGTCTAGAGACATTTCCAAATTTTTCACAGTTTCTGAGTTCCTGATCCTGGGGCAGAGTTCACTCTTTTGGGATGGAGCTTTGAATAAACAGAGAGCGGTATTGCCAGGTTTTCCGTAGTTTACTTCGCCTGTTTTGAGTCGAGACCGTTCACGAAGACGATGTGTCACTACGTTGTGCGTTGATTGACGAGGTGAAATTCAATTTCATCAAAATGAGAGTGGAGAATGAAAAAAAGATGCAAAGGAACAAGTAAATGTTTATTCCATGCTGAAAAGACAAGTAAAGAGACACAACGTGGAACCTTTCTCGAATGTCTACCGACATGCGCTTAGCCCCTGGAACAACATACAGCATTTTCACCGTGAGCCGGTAACCGGCGGGACGTGACGTCACGCGAGGGTGCCCCCTCGAATCCTCGCGCCCTTGAAGTCCCCACTTGCGCTGCGTCACAGACGTGCGGACTTGGAGGAAGGGCTGAGGGCGTAGTGCGACAAGGGGGACTCGGCAACACAGTATGAATCTCAAGTAGCCTAATGAAATTTAGTTTTTATATCAAATAGGAGTTTTCAAACTGTAACGAAGGAAGTTAAACTTTTCTAGCTCGTGAATATTTCATTCTCCGTGGCACCTTCTCTCCGCTTTGATGGGCTACATGAAACGTCACCATTCCGCAAAAAAATGGGGGTGATTCCCTGCTTCAGCAGAGCCCGGTGCGGACTTCAGTGCAGAGCGTGCTGGGGGCGCTTTTTTAAAAACGTATTTGAACAACAAAAATAGATACAATACAAACAATAGTACATGTAACACATCACTCACCGGGGGCACTCGACAGCACCCTTGTGAAACAGATTTAGAAATGGGGCACCCTGAGCCCTTGCAGAAGCGTGCACACTGGGACACGGCCCAGCGGCGCTGTACTCGTCAGTCCAGCGCTTTGAGTGTGGCTCGACCCGGACTCCATCCGGAAGGAGTGCAGTCCAGCTTGAACTTTTTTGCCTTTGGTGGAGACGTATTTAGCAAACTTGTATTTTTTCAATTGAAAACAGCAGGATTGTTATCCGCTTAAAAGCTTAATAACGTTACAATTGATTGGTTCCGCCCTGTACTTCCACGCCTACTCCATCCCGGGACACCATGGCCACATGACGAGAAGAAGTCAGTTCAAAACCCTATGCTCTCAATGGATTGAAATAAAACACGGTTTAAAATTAATTCGGATAAACACTGTTTGGTTATATACGACAGAGGAAATACACAAATAGGGAATTTGCATCTTTACTGCAATTCATTTTTAGCAGTAGCATTACTACTATGTCTAATCGATTTAATATTAACACAATTTCATGGGTCATATACATGGTTGTTAATATTCCAAGCAGAACAACAAAGGGCTTTTATAATTTTTTTTTGTGTAAAACAATGTTTTGGTTCTGTTTTATTTCCGTGGCTTTGTCAACACACCTAGCATACGTGTTTTAATAAGGGGCTATGGAGGTCGACACTCCGGTCTGCACTGGGCAGACGGGAGCAAGATAGAAAAAAAAACAGTGCGTATTTCAGCTGTGGGAGGAAACGCATGCACACACGAGGAGAACATACAAACAGCACCCCAGGTCCAGAACTGAACCCAGGGCACTGCAAGAAAGTACTGCGCATCACTGCGCAACCCTACTGTCCACCCATTTACTAAACCGCAATTCAGGGTTGCAGGACGCCTGTTAAGTTACTGGCTGGATCAAAATTGGGTAAAGGGCTCCTAAGCAAGCTGAAACACTGCCCTTGTTTAATGAACACAAAACGCTACAGGGTAAGAAAAATGGAGGGATAGTTGGGTTAAAACATGCGATAAAGTAAATGTCATTCCCTAACCTGCTATCCTTCAGAAAACACCTTAATGTTTTATAAGCACACTAAAGAGATAATTGATTTATGACGATTTCCTTTTAGGAGTCACATACCCTTGGATTCTGCCATAAATTGCTAGTATCACATGTAAATACCCAACTGTATTTAATGGGCACTAAAAATAAATTCCAAGTATACCTACTAAAAAAATTCAAAACTTTTCTGTTCATTGCTCAATGGCTACTTTCTTAAAGCAATGAAAAATGAAGTTGATTTTTAGCAATCAAGAATGCAATCAAAACAAGTTTAAGAAGATTTTATGAAAATTGACAGGTATCTTGCAATTGTATTTTCTGCTCTTTTTTAAATAAATCAATGATTTCAATGAGCACAGCTTCTAACACTTTTTAAAAAGTATTTGTAAAACAAAGTGCTTTGACATCATTATTTAAAACATTACTCTTGCTAGAACATAAATGTGACATTTAATAGACACATAAAAATGTTCAGAAAAAACCTGTTCGGCCAGTTACCATCCCAGTTGCCTCAAGGCAAGTGCAATAGTTGTTTTTGTTAGTGGCAAAACTGTTTTTACTGAAAGGTGGTCAGATTCAAAAGGACACTTTTCACTTCTCAAAAACAAGTGGCTCCCATGGACTCATCACGATACTGTAAACAATAGGCCACTAGAACATGCTGCCAACTGAGTGACCAAAAATTTACTGTTTGGACTATGGATACTACATCTAGACAATTTAACCAATAACAAATCACAGAAATCACAGATTTCCAGGAAATCCCAAAGGGAAGAGTTCCATTCTAAATCTAGTGGAACATAGTTTTCAGATTTGCTTAATAGCGTATTATTGGTTACATTTATTAGATGTTCAACCTTACATTTACATTTACATTACATTTACACCAAAAATGATACATTAATTTGCTTTAAGATTAAACTGGGGGTCCTTATTGAAAGGGATTTCTTGAAAACGGATTCTCCAACCACAGAATGTTGCTGAGGTATGCTCTACCGTCAAAAAATCTATGGGAAAGTTCACTTTTGAGCTTCTCTTATGCCCCAGTAAATAAAAAGCAGGCACTCCCAACTGTGTCAAACCTCAGGTTGAATCTGGCATTGAGCTCAAGTCATGAGACATATCCTGAGCAGTAGTGCACAAGTGGCATAGTGACAAAACTGGCTGGGTTGAGATTGTTAACTAGGGCTCAGAATATTGACCAACATATTAACTCCTGTGACCTTCAGTGGCAGCCAATTAGCACCATCTCTCCAGTTAAGTGCTGTAGTTAGACATCCACCTGTTTCTCTCCTGGGAATTCTAGCTGTTTCACATTAAAGGCCTTGCTGCCAAATATATAAACCTTTTCTTATTTTTGCTGTTAGCTCAGGGCCTTTCTAAAATAAGGCACTATACCTAAAACTGATGATAAGTTATATTCTAAACCTTTTAACTTTGCTATAAGATAAACCTGTTCCCAAGATAGAAAAATGTCTTTCAAAGTTTTTAATCTACTATTTATGCACTGGAAGATAAGACTTCAACCAATATACTTACAATTCATCAAGTAATAGGTTTATTCCATGCTAAAAAAAGAAAAACACCTGAAGAAGGTTCCACGGCCGAAACGTTGTTTTCTCTTTTCTTTTTTTCAGCATGGAATAAACCTATTACTTGGTCCTTTGCAGCCTACGCATGCTGATGCAGCTACCCATCTGAACTACTTACAATTCATTGTGCTTTAAAAAGGTAGAAGACTTTTAAAATTCTTCTTGCAGACTCAGGAGGAAGATTTTAAAAACACATTTCACTAGTTTTACTCAGAACTGGAAGAGACCTTTTATGAGTTTAATATTTTTTTCCTGATGTCTAAACTAGTGCCTTCAATTAAAAAAATGACTTTCAATGTCCTTCCACCCCCTCATTATTTTACATTACTGAACAGATACTGATTTAACAAGCAGTTTAGTATTTGTACAACAGTGAGTTAATCTAAAAAAATCTTGCTAAAGCCATGTAACATAAATGCTTTAAATAAGTTTCAAGTTGTTACAGTTCAAATGTATTTTAATAAATATTTAATATAACGACAAGACAGATACTTCTACCCCAATATAGTTGGCTGCGCATTTAAACACAAATGATTGGGTTGCTGAGAAAAGTATGTTAAATTAGAGGTGTGTGCGCTTTAGAGAAACTAATCTTCATGAAACAACCCAAATAACTGACAATAAACCAAGGTCAGAAAAACATGTTGGGGAAGCATAGTAAATTAACCTTTCAACTTTCAAATACTCCTTTGATGTATCCCCTGAATATTTTTTACCTAATGTCTTACAAAACTTGCACTACGTTTTTATCTCAAGTAATACAAGTTCAGTAAAATATGTGAACTTATACTGCTCAGACCATTTGGATAAATGAGAAAACTATGAAACATGGCTTTATTACAACTGTTGATTACAAATTGTAGGGCTTATTCAAGACACTAACATTTAATTCCTGTTGTGATATAGTAGTGAACAAGAGAAACAAAATACAATTTTTATGCCATTTCACAAAAACGCACACAAATTCCAAATAACCAAGCCAAAGAGACTTTTCTGTATTTCTTTTATTAATGCAAACTTGCAAAGAACGTCACGATTTTTGGGAGGCTGCCTGAAGCTTCCTTCCAATCTCTACAAAAACAAAACAACTCCATCGGTTTAAAAAGACGTTAAGTTCACATTTTAAATTTAACAAGAGGGTTGTTTTTTTTTTTACTTTTTTGCCATTCCTGCTGTTCTTTACTTTCATTATATGTGGATGTGCTTGGATTTTAAACTACGCATTTGTATCTACTTAGCTGAAATTATATATTTATTAAAAAAAACATCTGATAGGGAAAAAGGTTATCCCTTCAACATCTACTTTTTAAAAATATAAGTTAGCTGCCTTATGATAAGGTTTGGTATTTAAACTTGTATTTTAAAAACCAAAATGTAGAGAAAAAAATCAACATTCAGCAGTTTTTAAACTTTATTACAAAGGGCACAACCTTGCTTTAACATTGTACGGACGGAGTTTTTCTAACAATGGCATAAAAAAAGTTTTAAACTAACAATAACCCCTTTTGCACACAGTTTCAAATACATCAAATGTAAGCTAACAATGGATTTCTAACAACTGCATTTTTATATAAAACTTGATAAAAAATAGTTATTTCAAACTGTACAGTCACCAAGTACATAGAATTATCAAAAGATTAAAACGCAGTTTACTTGGCGTCGCCAGCCGACTCGGTCTTCTGTGCCTATAAAAATAACAAAGGTTTATCACCGAGTCAGACACCACATATAAAACACTACTGGACGGGACAAAAATCTCTTGTCGCTGAATTCAGCCAAATACAGCAGTCAGCATCATTATCAAGGTAAAAAAGTGAATGTAATTCTGAACTTCCAGACACCTTTTGACACCATTTGAAAAAATCCTATATCTGTGCTTTCATAGACTAAACTGTGAGTTTATAAGAATTGTGTTTTAAAATATTTTCCATTCTCCTCTATTTGGATGTACTGATGTTTAAGTGTTCATTCTAGGAACCATTCAAATTTTTTCTGTTAGAAATTTCAAGGTCAATGAGACTGCACTGTCTGCGCCTTTGTAAAATGAGATTTTTTGGGATTACTTCTGTATTGAGAACAAATGTCACATCCGTATTTTCCAGTTCTTATCAACATTAAAATGCAATTTCACTGTTAATGGAACAAAGTTTTGTAAAGTTAATATATTTGTGACACTTTCAGAGGTATCAATCTGATCATTTGAGGACTATGAAATTCTAAACTGCAATTCAGCTTTGCAGGTAAGCTTGTGGGGCAAAGGGAGAGAGATATTCAGGGAGAAAAATACAACTCTGCAGTTACATACAATTTCACTTCTTGAAAACATTTATCCACTTGACTAATAAGTACACAGTAAAATGAAATAGAAAACGCTAGAGTGAAATCTAATTTTCTTCACTCAAAAAGTCTACTATAAAACTTCAGAAGCTGATGAAGTGAAGAAATTGAGGGTGAAGTGTTATCAAATATGGCTGTTCTACTTCACAGGATCAAGTTCTCAGTCACAGCATCAAGCCATCTGTAAAACGTCAGATGTATTTGTGGTTGATAAACTAGGCTAAAAGAAGCTGGTACACAAAACATTACTATTACACATGTACTCTCTTGAATTTGAGGACAAAATTAAGTTTAAACCACTTTTTTGTTCCGTAATAGAATCTAATAAAATGGAAATGGAAGAATCTAATAGAATAAAATAAAATGGAAAAACTTAAATCCAGGCATTGAGAGCATATCTAGAATTTCAGCAAAAACAAATATGGCAAACGCACATCTTAAGCTTTCAGTTTTATACACTAACCTATCCTAGCAACTGGGGAGTGCATATGTGTAAAAATGAGTTTTCCTATTTGTAACTTATGTTTTAAACAACATTCTGTAATCCTAATAATTGTGTTTTTGATCATACAACATGTTACAGCAAAGAACATAGATAAGCCTACTACTGCAGTCAAGAGTTCACCAGTGCAGACTATTAATTTATTTCCTGTCCTTATCTGTAGTGAAGACATAGTCCAGCTACAAAAACCACAGTCCAGTGAAATTCCCTCTTGATTTCAAGGAAGTTACCAAATGTAGACAGCACACTGTGGTCAGTGGTCATGGGGGCAAACAAGGACAAAAGGGGAGAGGGCAATCACCAAGCAATCAGCCTACTATAGTCCTGGAGGCAGCCTGAGATCAAACCGTCTCTTTTAACACAAATCACTAATGGGTGTGTATAAGGTGTGAGCGGATCACTTACCTGATCCGTCTTGGCATCACCATTTTCAGCAGGGTTGTTTCCAGCATCACCTTTCCCCTTTTTCCCTTTAACTGCCTTCTGCAAAACAAAATACTTCTTAAATACAGTACAGGAAACACACTGGAGATTACAGAACATATGAACAAATCAGCTACAATTTTAATGTATTTTATCTCACTGAAAGAATAAATTTAAAGAAGTACCAACAGAACAACAGTTAAAACTGAACTAAACCGCTAGCCCCTTACAGGCCACTTCTGCCTAGAAGAGATGTGCCTTTAAACATCTCACATTATTTTGGAAAGTATAAACAGAACAGGTGTGGTCCAGGGACTCAATTCAAGGTAACCCCTTGAGCATCAATATCCAAAAGAAAAAAACAAACAAAATGTTTTTATTTTTCTTTCTTCAAAAGTTAGTTTGTGACTGTTAAAGGTGTGCTCCACATTTCAAGTCCCAGATTTTTTCTCTAATATGCCTACTACTTAGGGTATCTGAATCTGAAACTGATAGAACAAAGATATCAAATTCTGCATGAGGTTTTATAAAGCCAGGTCTAAGGGCCGGTCTCTACACATCTCCAAAATGTAACATTGGGCAAATCTTTATGACCACTTTTACACAAGTTTTATTAACAATGTTACCTTCTGGCACGTGATATTTCTAATTGCATAAAGGTAAATTTTCATAGAAAGAGGCCTTCTTGGAGAGCTTTAAGGGGCCAGTAATGTACCAATACGTATGCATGACAAATACCCTCAATTCATATGCCACAGCTGAAAAGACACTTTTTTTCTGTTAACTCATTAGTCTTGTTATGTATTTCCATCAGTATAAGTAGTGATATTACGAACCTAACAAGGTTTTTTTAGTCTTTCAAAATAAGCTTTTCTCAGCCTTTGAAGGTAGTCCATCTTTTTAAAAAACATTTAATAATGCAATTCACACACTAAGCAACACACAACATACAAGTCACAATATTTACAAACAGGCTATGCATGTTTACTAGGTAATGATAAGCTTGTTTTAATCCTTTCAAGACAAACTGGCCACCAGACTCATGGTCTCCACAGCCATCTTTACCTTTGTTCGCTACTTAAAAAAAATGCAAACAGTAAGACAATCAAATTCCCTAAACTAATCAAACCACTTGAAGTTTGGAATGTTCATGTAGCCAACAGTAGTTTTGTCGCTGACATGTTTGAAATGGTGCAAATCTCTAAAAGAAAAATAATGAGGCTTTTCTTTCAAATTAGTGTTTACCTGACCAAAATTTACTTTTCAAAACAATATGTAAAAAAGAAACATGATAAGCACAAAATGGACCAAAATATTTAAATACATAAAGTACATAATATCGTACATATTCAAACAACACTAAGTGCACACAGTGAACTGCGGCATTATTTGTTGCTGAAGTCTTTTTTAGATTTTTTGGTGCCAGCAGTGGCTCCTGTTCCACAAGGCCGAAGTGCTCAAAGGTCCTACTTCTTTTTCAGACGTATGTGCCACTTTTTGAAGCAGTTTCTGTCAACAATTAAGCATAAAGGTACGTTGCAACCTTCAAACCTCCAGGGCGTTTTCATCCTGCGTTTTTCCTCAGTGCATAGAACACAATATTTACATCAAATGGTGGACTTCAAACAGGACTTTAGTACCATACCCTCTGTGATGGCTACAGGGACACACAGTGCCGGTTTTTCAGTGCTTGGACAGTTCTTCTCCTGCTCCTCAACCCTCGTTGTCAACAAGCTGTATACACAGCAATTCTCTGAAACCTTTTTGAGTAAGTGCTCGATATTTCTGAATCTGAGAGTTCCTTATGAAGGATCAAACTATTAACAGCAGCTATGTCAACGAGGTGATAGAAAAGTTTCTTGTACCAACTCATGGTTTTCTGTGCCGTGATGTAATGTTTAATAAGGGCATCTGACAAATCCACACCTCCCATGTGCTGACTGTAGGCCTTGATTGGCTCAGGGACAGGTACAGACGTCACCCTCCAAGTCCCATCTTGGTTCTTCCAGCTGGACTGTTTCTCCTTTGTATGCTTTATGGATGGAACTGCACACTGTCACTTCATGTGTGTCCATCCATTTGGTGAACAGCAGTTCACCACTCCTTATTCAGCCCAATGTCCCTCTTTTATCTTTAGGGAGATAATTTTCTTTTGTGTATGGGAAACCCCGAGTATTCTGCCTTATTGTTCCACAAGCTCCAAACTTCTGTTTGTAAAGCTCTCGAAACAGTTCTGTGCTGGTGTAAAAATTGTAAACATACAAATGGCACCCTGTGCCTAAGTATGACACCTTTATAAGGTTCATAACACAATCATAACTCAGTCCTTTACCAAAAGCAATCTGAGATTTCCTTGTGTAGATACTGAAGTCACAGGTGTATCCACTGTTGGAATCTGCCAGCACAAACAGCTTGAAGCCCCATTTTGCTGGCTTTGCCTTCGGGGGTGATAGTATATCCGACAGGCTAAGAGCAAGGAATCCAAAGGAGGTCTGAGATGGAAAAGGCTATCGTGTTTTTGAGTTCCTCTTGTCTGATTATTCTTCTGATCTTCCTCTGGATCACTTATGTGTAGATTCCAGGAGATGGCTTCAAATCTTTTCCTGGACATAACACTACAGCAGAATGGAATTCCATATGGCCTACGCAGACTCCAGTAATCTCTCACACTATGAGCTGTTAGGAGCCCCATGAAAATTATACTACCAATGAAACTGATACATTCCTTCACTGAAACAGGAACCCAATGGTCTTGTTTTCCCTTAGCCTTCTGCACAGCGTATTTATTTGTGTTTATACACAGACTTTGTACAACATTCATACTGAAAAAAGGGTGGAAAAGATCTAGCAGGGAATACTTCTTTGTGGTGTACAGTTGTGGTCCAGGTGTACATGCTGGACAGAAGCGGAACTACACAGGTTTCACATCTTCTTCCCTTGCACTCTTCCACCTTTCCTCAGAGTCTGAGACTGAGCTCACCCTGCTGCACACCAATGGTTCTGCATACATGGGTGGTGGGCTACAAGGATAAGGTGTAGGAATCAAATTGCCTTCTCTTCCTCAGAGGAGCATTAGTACTCAGATAAGTTGAGGTAGTGGGGGTGTCTTCTTCAATCTCTTCACTGAAAATAAAAAAATGAAATTTAGAAAAAAACATAATTGGAAGTTTCCATTATTTTCATTGAACTACAGAAGACGTTTCTTTCATCTCTATCTGATGGACAGGTGACACACAAAGTAACACCTTGGCCATTGAAAAGCTAAGAAAACAATTAATCTAATGTAAAAAAAAGTAATATGCAAATCTAAAAACTTTTTGGTAGATTACAGATGACAATACATGCTAAAATGTATTTCTATGTACACTGTGTGACTCAAATAGTAATATTTACATTAAAACACGCATATTTAAAAATATGCATAACAATAACATCTAGAGTAATTATAATGCTATTTATGGTGTTTATTATTACATGAATAATATTATACTTACCAATCCCGAAGTGGATCTAATCCATCTTCAAATGCTGCTTTGGAGATTGAATTGGTGCTCTCCAGAACAGAGAGCTCACCGTTTTCAGCATTGCTGTCAGTCTTGCAAATCTCATCACAAACTTCAGGAATGCCACTTTCTTTGTTTTTTTCAAGCAACGGACGTGAAAAGGTGTCACAGAACATTTTTTAACTTTCGCTGCTGTGTACTGATGCGCTTGCTCTTTCTTATTGAAGTGGGTCTGAAAGGTTATATGTGTTGATAGATCATCGCTGGATTAGACTACAGACAGCCTCAACATATCACTGGGCAACTTTAGACTTCTTCTAAATCTGTAATGGTCAGAGTTTCACTGAGTGACAGCTAGTTCAGCAACTGAAGCAGCAAAACACACCAATCATTTGCAGCTTTTATCATACCAGGAAGGACTGGAGACACCGCAACGGGGATATCTCAGTAATGGAATCGCGTGTTTGGAAAATTATTTTGGTGTTTTACTGTAATGATGCAGGGTTGTTTTATTTAGGCAATCCTATGAAATATAAGATATGCAATAATATTTTCACTGTAAAAAAGACAAACGTGCAGTATCTGTTCATTATGTTGACAACATCATGTATCCTACTCAATCAGGAAAATGGTCTTTCATGTAAATATTGTACTGCCAGATTGGGATTTAAATATTCAGTCTTGAAGTAGAGGGCGTGTTGTTTCTTACGACATATAGTTTCCTATAGTTGTTCTGCATTTGATTTGGCTGTTAAAACTTGATGAAAGCGATTATTAGGATTGTATATTCTCCCATTCCACCCTCTTTAATATGTCTTGTTTCTTTATTTTCACTGCCATGAAAACAAATTTAGCCACTGGAATTACAGGACATGGGAGATCACTTGCACATGCAACAGTGTGTTCCGATTACAAAATACATTGTGATGATGTAAAGTGTAACTTTCAGGCACTGTCCCACAGAAGTCTGTTAGGGTATTTAAAACAAAAGAGTGACAGCTGAAGAAACTTCATTGTTTCAGATCAAAGTAAAATATTTACGAATACAACCAAAACGCTATCGGGTAGTGGTTGGTGGTTCCAGTAACGCACTGCCTATAAAACACATGAGAGTAACAACAAGCAGTAACTGCTCATTTGTTGCCAATGTTTAAGCAAAAAAAAATGAACAAAGGATTTCCCCTCCTTGAAACTGCAGGAGTATCCCTGGCTCCCAATATCACATTCATCTGGCATCCTACCACTCGACAAGGCACCAAAAAATTAATCCAACCTGCACTCAATCAACTGTAAAACACAATCCATTTTTATATTTTCCCTATGCCAAACAAACATTTGAACAATTACCACATTTTTCAGTTGACAGTATTATGTAAAGAAGTAGATGCCATACCTTAGGTGCAGTCTTTTTGGGTTTGGGCTCAGGCTTTGGCGGAGCAGGTTTCTAGTAACCAAATAACAAATATTAAAAATACGGAAGTTACTGCACAAAACAATTTAGTATCCATCACTAATGAACTCCAGACCCCATATGATGAGTATTTCAGTTTAAAAAGATACAAAATCAACACTGTGAAAGGAAAGGTGAAGAAAACTACAACACATTTTTGCACAATTTCTGATCACATCTGCTGAATCACTAGCAATTTTACCACTGAAACACGTCACAAAAGTTCAAGTAACCAAGTGTTCACGAAATCTTCTCCACAGCACTCCAAAGGTTTAAAAACATACTTACAGCCAACAACCTTGCAGAACGTCTTGGCTGTGATATAGGGGGAAAAGAGAAAAACATTAGAAACCTCTTAGTTTCAATCGTAACTAAAAACTGATAAAACATTAAAAAGTATAAAATAAAAAAACAGAACTTCACTGAGGCTTATTCGGGGGTCAGTTTTTGAACAAGTAGTTACATCAGGCTAGACACAACCAAGTTTTTCTACCTAGAACACAAACTGCATATGATGAGCGAAACTGTGATTCAGTGTGCTTATTTTTCACGGGATGTGTGTGGTATGTGAAAAAATATTAAGACCAGATCAATACAGAGCAATGACATGCAAAATCTACATAATTGATAATGGCTAGATTGGCAAAACAGGTGAAAAAGAACATACACAACTGATGAGAACACTTTCGATTACAGCCAATAAAAACTGAAAATGTCTCTTCTGGAAACTTAAAATGTCATTACCAACCTCTTCCTTGGACTTGGTAGATTTATCTACTTCCATCTAAAAAAAAAAAGAAATTTTGTTATATGAAGTTAGTCAACTAAAAATAAAAGCTTAAAGACATTTTAACAGTTGTTTTGTGGGTTGCACTTAAGTTGCAAAACGCTCCACGAGAAACCAACAACCTACAAGATTCACAATCGATTCATTTAGAAACGTCATTCCATTTACCTGCAATATAAAACTTGTTTTTACCAACTAAAAACCTTTAAAAAACAATTTAAGAAATCGAATAACCCAAAATGTGTATTTATAAATATGCGATGGACTAAAAAGCCGTTTGTTTTTATCCTTTCATATTAAAACGATATTTTTATCAATCATGTTGCAATCAGAACCTACTGCTTTTATAAAACTTCTATAATTTAGCGGCAAGTTCAACGGATGAAGGATACCTGGCAAATCCTGCATATTAATGAGGTCCCAGGGTGGTCTTTTACATGTTTTATCTTTTATTAAGTTTGATATGAAACTTAATAAGATATAAGATCGGTTTTATCGAAAACGCATAAGTGCACATCATCACTTTCCACGTCCCAGCAGCTGCGGCCGCACTTCCGCGGCACTGTTTTTGGCGGCCGCTGAGTTGGCGGTTGAAAATCTCCCGCCCATATTCAAATTCAAATCTGGTGCTCGAGCCCTGCGCGCCTCCTTTATTCCTGTCAGCGCGCGCTCCTGCCCAGAAATACCGCTGAACAAAAGAAAACTGCACTTTCTGCACAACCGTTATTTCTCCTAAGACCCTCACACGGCGAAGGAGACGCACTCCACAAGATTTATTTTTCACATCCATTTTTTTCCCTCGGACTTAAGTGTAAACGTGCTCTTTTTCGTTCTGACTTATGGAGAAGGAAAGCTGGACTGCACGGCGAAACCGCCCACTTCATATTAACACAAAAACACCAACAGGAAAAAAAAAACCCAAGTCGTCTATTTTTAATTTCGAAAGACGAAGCGCCTGGCAACAAACTCGGGTTAAAGTCAACTTGACCGACCCCTGCTTTTGTAGTAAATGTTCATAATTAATATTTACCCCAGGAATAAAAAAGAAATCGACCAACTAATTATTCAACCATCCGAATTGAATATAAATGTCTCAGGAAAGGCCTTCGTAATAAAATAATTTCATTTTCCCAACTAAGCGTTAGTTTGACCGAAACAACAATAACAAAGATGGCAGCCCGAATAAAACCGAGTAGGTAGCTTGAAGACCAGCAAGCAATCGAGAAAATAAAAAAAAATAGCTTAATAACGCGGTCCTAATGTGCTGTGCCGAAAAAATACATTTTTCTAAAAAAATTCTAATTTTACATTTATCCTAGTTAATAATTCCTCAAGATTACTTTATTTTTTAATCGATACATTAAAAAAAATTAAAAACCAAACTTCTAACGACGCTTGTAAAATATTTGAGATAACCTACAAACATTTCAAAATTTACAATTTGTGATCAAATAAATATAAGGTCATGCGCACATTTGAGATACAGATGAGGAAAAATAAGGACGTGTGCTGTAAAAAAAAAGATAAAACGCAGCTCTTAAAATTGTGCCAATGCCCAGCCGGAGAGCGGTGTCTAACCACATCACAGCGCGCCAAGACCCCAGTGCAACTTATTTTTTTAAATTAACTACCACGCATGTATTTAAAAATTAAAAGGAACAAAAACAAATAATTTTTAAAAGCGAAATGACATTTTCGGAAATATTCTTCACAATTTTGACAGCGCAGATGTCTCATCTTAAAATGCTGCAAAACGCTTGCAAGAGGTAAAGGAGTTTCTACTGCACGAAAAAAACAAGCTCGGTAATTTCAAAATATACATTAACAATATGGATAGTTGCTATACGATACAGTTGCTGTATTTTCATACCTTTCTTTTAGGCATCTTAACCGCTTTCACTTGCAACACAACTAGGAGAAAAGGAAAGCTCGTTCACCGCTGCGGGCAGGTCCGGAGGAAACCGTTAAGCAATGGTAAATGTAATATAATGGCTGTATCTTTTATAAAGTTTTTATATAGAAATATAAGATGGAAACCGGTTTGAACCAGATTTTTGCATCTCGGACGCAGGCATTGGCTGGAAACCGCATCACGTGCTAGGGGGTGTAGCACCTCCCTTAAAGAGACAGGCGCCTTTTTTATGCTGTTGCAGTGCTCGACGTGGACGGGGCGCTCGGTATGGCGCTGCTGAGTTACATTTATGACGATACAGTGCTACACACCCGAAGGATTTGACTACTGACTGCAGTGTTTAAGATACACAGCAATGTGTTCGACAGCGGGGACTACTTTGTAATCCTACCATTTGCTGCCTATTTAATTTAAATACTTCAACTTTAAATTAATTGCAAATTAAACAATCCACATCCCAGGTGCAAAAATGTACTATACTGTCCAACAACATTCAGTCATTTCAGAATCAAGGAGAGACTTAAGCACTTGATTTAAGGCAACATTTAAATCTTTTCTCTCATATAGCAATGGGAAATCTTTCACCTGACAAAATAACTTGAAATTGATTAACATTAAGCTACAAAAACAGTCAATTTTAGAAATGATAGGTTGAGGTCCTAATAAAATGTGTAAGACGTAGCTCAAAGTGTGTATTTCACAGGTGGAGGGGCACTTACGCATGGAAATGTGCGTCTTCGCTGGGACTTACCTTCCAGGCATCACGCAGCTGGTAGGATAATGACTTTATTTGGCTAAAAATAACAGTTCAGTTCACAGAAGTCAGGCTGTCCATCTCCCATTGATTTTGGTGAAAGAGGGACAACTGCCAGAGAAACCCACAGGCAGAGCCATGTTCCACTCTGGCGCTTATCCACTGTCTCCATGTCGGTGAAACGGTGTTCTTCGCTGCCGTGAGAGGAAGAGGAGAAGCCCACTGCAACCACCCCCAGCACCCTGGGCTGCAGCTATTGCATGAAACAGTGCGATGGACGGGCGACACCGATCCAGGACAGCACACGCCCCTGCCCCTGCCCATTTAGGGAATGCAAGGGGAGGAGACAGGGGAGTTACAGGTCCCACAAAACCTTGTCAAGCCTCCCCACTGCTACAATCTACTGAAACCCCAGGACTATCAGGCTCCACTCTCAAAGCAGCTTAAAGCCCACTTGAAGCCTGAAGCCCCAGCCCCTCCTCTGGCCTGGAGAGCGTGGCTGAGAGCTGGGCCTTCAGAGCCGGAGCTCCGAAGCTCATCCAGGCTGCGTGGCCCATGGGATCGGAGGCCTGGCCAAGGTCTCGCCAACCTCGCGCTCTGCGCTGCGTCACGCCCTCCCCTGTTCCGCCCGACAGGAAACACTGCACAGCCCCAGCCAGGCGAAAAGATTGCTAGCTGTTAGGACGACAATGTAGGAGCCGGTCACTTGTTTTAACCGGCACGAGCGTTTGCATGCGACGAGCTAGCCAAACTTAGCAAAACCGAAAACATTCTTCTGCTTTGACCGCTCCCTCTTGACCATACTTAGTTGTTGAGGATGGCTTTCAGTATTATGAAGAAAACATCAGGAACATATACAATGTTGTTTTCACAACACACTGTTGTTGCAAACCTGTCAGGGACATGTCTGCTTCAAAACAAACACTCCTAACAGGGGGAGCATGAATCTGGAGGGCCAGAACAGTGCTCCTGGGAAGATCAGGTACATTAGTTCAGCAGATCTGGAGCAGACAGGAGATCTCCGAACCCTCAGGAGCTCTGGCAGTCCATCAGAACACACACCGCTCCTCACAGGTGGGAAGACAACGACCCGCTGCCTTTTCAATTTCAATTCACTGCCTTTAGATGTTGTGGTTTAAAACCAAACCGTAATACACTTACAAGACCTTTGCTGTGCTCTTTAGAATGCTGGCGGAAGCCGTGAAGAATGAAGGGCTTTTTGCAGTAAAGACCGCTTTACATTTTGTGAACAAATGGCATATCGGCAAAAACGCTGCAGAAAAGTACAAAAGTGCTGCAAAACAGAGAAGAGAGGGGCTTGATCCATAAACGCCACCGTCTCCACCTGGCTGTAATCGGGGGGGGGGGTCACAACACAATGATCGAACAGCAACCGCAGACACCACGGAGGGCGTTTCCCCCAGAACAGAAACAGCCCTCCGCCAGAGGACAGCGGAAAACTGACGGAACAGCAGCACAGGGATACGTTTCCACACTGTAGGGAGCACAGCGACAGAAATTCCTTCATCACGTCAGCACAGGAAGAACTTTTATTCTTTAACGCCCCATAGGGGTAAAATTCCTTCGTCTCCATATATACAGAATTTAAATAAAATTGTGTGTTGGTAGTTCCAGCTGACTCCCCCACCCCACCCTCTCCCAATTACATGTCACTAAAAATGGGGCCCCTCCCCCCCGCCTCCGCCGGGGCTAGGCGCTCACAGACGCCAAAGACGCCTCGCTCAAGACGGTGAAGAAGCTGTCCCGCCTCTGCTGCAAGGCCCCGAGGAAGCCCTGCACCCTCGTCTCCCTCTCCACCGTGTACTTCTGCAGCAGCTCCTGCCTCTGCCGGGCGTCCGGGCTTCTGCCCGACCCGTTCTGCTGCAGGAGGTCGGACACGCAGCGCCGGTCCGCTTCCAGCTGCTGCCGGGCCTGCTCCTCTCTGTGATGCTCTCGGGCTTTCTGCAATAGGGACAGGGGCGTGAGACAACAGCCGGCTTCAGTGACCGGGCCGGGCGGGTCCAGCCGCAAGCACACAGAGCGCGAGACGAACAGCAGGGAGGCGTTCGGCCCATCTCGTCAGTGGGGAGCTAACTGATCCAAGGGCCTCACTCAGCTGTTTACTGAAAGAAGCCAAAATGGCTGGGCAGCTTGTTCCACACTCCCACCACCCTTTGGGTAAAGAAGTGGCTGCTGTTCTCAGTTAAGAGTTGCAATTCCACTTGTGCCTCACTGGTTCATGTTTCACTGCTGATTTGGAAGAAATCCTCTAGGTTGACTTTATCAGTGTCTTGGAGGATTTTGAATATGTGAATCAGATCCCCTCTTAGTCTTCTCTTTTCAAGACTCAGCAGGGCCAATTCCTTCTGCCTGTCATCGTCAGACAAAACTGATCTGACTGCTCTTCTCTGGACAGAAACTGGGTAACTCCTTGTTCTGCTGACATGTAACAAGACATTCGCGAGCCTTAGGCTGCAGTTGAAAGGAAGAACTAAGGCTGCTGCTGGAAGAGGTGTTAGTGGGGCCAGCAGGGGGCGCTCACCCTGCGGTCCATGTTGGTCCTAATGCCCCAGTATAGTGATAGGGACACTATACTGTAAACAGGCGCCGTCCTTCGGATGAGACGTAAAACCGAGGTCCTGACTCTCTGTCTCTCGAAAAGAGTAGGGGTGTAACCCCGGCGTCCTGGCCAAATTTCCCATTGGTCCTTACCAATCACGGCCTCCCAATTATCCCCCTCTATGAATTGGCTACATTACTCTGCTTTCCTCCCCACTGATAGCTGATGTGTGGGGAGTGTTCTGGCGCACTATGGCTGCCGTCGCATCATCCAGGTGGATGCTGCACATTGGTGGTGGTGGAGGGGAGTCCCCATTACCTGTAAAGCGCTTTGAGTGGAGTGTCCAGAAAAAGCGCTATATAAGTGTAAGCAATTCTTCTTATTATTACACTAGGGGTATTCAGCCCTCGACCTGAAGGCCTGTCTTGTCTGCCAGGTTTGCCTGGTCTCTTAAGGCCCCAGTACTTGACCTCAAGAGCAAAACTGTTAAACCCACAATCAACTGGCTGAGGACTGAGGTTGGTAAGTTAGAATGAAAATCTGCAGACACCCATACACAGCTGGGCTAAACTTGCTCACAATTTTTTTAGCTTTGTATGCAGATGTAGGATCTGCAACTTAAAAACAGCACAGTGATATAACATAACATTTAATTTAAAAAAAAAATGGCAAACTAATTGGGAATGTACTTGTAAATATCTAAAACATGCTGATTACTTTGGAGATCCGGTTGATATTTTCCATAGAGCTCTCACTTCACAAACTCAAGGTTGTATCGATATGTGTTAGCACATGCTCCATTCTGTGTCAGCTATGTCATTTCTGGTTTTTAAATTTCCCTTTCTAAATTGTAGCAGTCTCTGGAAATGGCCCTGGTGTGTGTGTCCGTGGATGTATCCCATTGCATGCCGAGATAGGCTCCAGCACATTTGCAACCCTGTACTGGATGAAGAGCTTAGAAAATGTATGGATGGATAATTTATTTTAACCTCTGGTTCCCAGCTCGTGCCCTGGGGCACCCCTGTTGCCCTTCTGATTTATCAATCACACGCTGCACTGAAGCTCTGGAGCTTTGAGGCTAATTGATTTCAATTCAGTTTTGTATTTCGGGCACTCCTGATCTGGATCTGGGAAAAAAACTGGACCAGTTTTGTAGAGTGAGGCTGCCAAAGGATGAAGATGAAGATTATCGTACCTGCAGTGAACAGTAGCTCAGCTGGTACTGCAGTATAGCTTCACAGAGATTCCAGAAGGAATATTCTGGCCACAACACAGACTGGAACACCAAGCAGGAATACGAGGTCTGGGGAGACAATTTAGGAAACAACAAGAGAAATGATATACTGCTCATCTTCATCATTTGACTGCGAGTTAGCTGCATGATCTCAATATCTTATCTGGCCTCTTGCAGGATTCCAGAACATTTGGATCTTCAATCTGGTTAAATTAAAAGAAAAGTAGATCTGGCAGAGCTCTGGCTCCAGAGCTGCTCAGGAACCAGAGCCGGACAGTTTTTGCCAGCTGAATTCCGGAGCCTGGAGCCTGGAACCAAACTGCACAGACGCTCCGGAGTCCGGAGCCCGGAGCCCGGAGCCCGGAACAGAACTGCACTGAAGCTCCGGATCCCGGAACCATGCTGCACTGAAGTTCCGGAACCCTACAATACTGTTAAATCTGTTAAATGTATATTTTGTGTTAAATGTCTCGTGTAATGTGTTATATCTTTACCTGCCTGCAAAGCAAATTCCCCATCTGGGACAATAAAGTAAACTGAGAGCACTGTAAGACAACACAACTGTAGGGGTCCTTCTGGGGAATGGCTACCTCTGGCTAAAGTCTCCATGTTATCACTGCAACTAATCAAATGGTTGTTGCAACATAACACGCAAGTTTACACAACAATCACAAAACAATCAAGTCAACAGGTTACCCATCATGACTGGACCCGTCCGCCACAGAAGAGTCACACCCACTGTGATCTAACCGAGGTGTTTAACATATAAATGACAGACTTCAGAAGAGATGTCGGAAAGATTGTATGCTTATCTGTAGATACATTTCCAGCCCCACGCATTCATACTATGAATGCATTTAAAATGAATGAATTGCTTACACTTATAAAGCGCTTTTCTGGACACTCCACTCAAAGCGCTTTACAGGTAGTGGGGACTCCCCTCCACCACCAGTGTGCAGCCCCACCTGGATGATGCAACGGCAGCCATAGTGCGCCAGAACGCTCACCACACATCAGCTCTCAGCTCTCAGCTCCTCAGGGAGGAGAGCAGAGTAATGAAACCAATTCATATTTGGGGATTATTAGGACTGGACTGGTAAAAGCCAATGGGAAATTTGGCCAGGACGCCGGGGTAACTCCCCTACTCTTTTCGGAAAACACCCTGGGATTTTTAACGACCACTGAGAGTCAGGACCTCGGTTTTACGTCTCAACTGAGGGACAGCACCTTTTTACAGTATAGTGTCCCCGTCGCTATACTGGGGCATTAGGAGCCATATAGAGCGCAGGGTGAGCGCCCCCTGCTGGCCCCACTAACACCTCTCAGCTTTTCCCAGGAGGTCTCCCATCCAGGTACTGACCAGGCTCACACCTACTGGCCTTCAGTGGGCTGCCAGTTGTGAGCCGCAGGGTGATATGGCTGCTGGCTAAAATGGTCAGTTTCTCACTACTGACTATCATAAGTATTTTAGAGACTGTGTCTTAGATGCAAGATGGTTTAGTTTGTCATGTCATATTGTTTACTGCTCTGTATTGTTTGTAACACTTTTAATATGTTACTAGTACTGATTCTTTTCAATGAGTTTCCATGTATGGATGTTCCAGTGCATGCAGGTCTAATTACTGCTGATTTCATGGTGAAAGGAATGCTGTTATTCTCTATCACCACTATCGGTTATATACTGTACTTTAAATGCACATACTGCTGTATCATCATTGCAGAGCTCAAATATATAACTTTGGTTATACCTTTTAGGTCTTCGTTCTCTTTTGTAATTAATCCCATAAGGGATGCCATGTATATTTTTTTAATTGTAGTTTATGTTAGTCATATAATTCATAATTGCAATTTTGTTTTATTTTAGAAAACCCGATCCACTACTCCTGAACCATTTTTCATTATTATTTCATCACCACCAGTTGAGGAAACGCTTCCTGTGTGCAATCTCCTGTGTGGCGGGCTTATCTTTCTGATAACAGAGTAATGAAGCCCGTCATAGATGAGGATAACTAGGAGGTCATGACTTCTAAAGGCCAGGGGAAATCTGGCAAGAACACTGCGGTTAACTCACCTACCCTAACCACAGACCTCGGGTTTAGGTCTCATCTAAAGAATGGAGCCTTTTTTATAGTACAGTGTCCTCATCACTATGCTAGGGGATTAGGACCCACAGAGAGTGCAAGGGGAGCGCCCCCTGCTGATCCCACAACACCAGTGTAGCTTATTAGCCTACACAAAGTGGCTTCAAGGTTTGACCAAGTGATCATATGTTCTAGCCGTCATCACAGAAACATAAGCCATCTGTGCAGATTGCAGAACAATACGTACATTCTACTCGTTTTAACTCACTTAGCAATACTCAGAGATTCTTTTTTCCAAAACATTTACACTCTTAAAACACGGCACTCATTGTGAAAAGCTGTACATTTTACATAAAAGTCCAAAACTTTAACTACCAGTTCATTTAAATCACATGCTATCTTTGGAAGCCACCAAATAGCTGATCATTTTTTTCAAAGCACTTATAATGAGGCCCAGGCTGGAGTCGGAGCAGTTCTGGAGCTGGGAGCAGGGCAACCTGGAGCTCCCAACCAGTCCTAAAGCCTGACTTCCCGACTGGCCCCGGAGCCAGGCTGCAGCCAGAGCTGACCTGCTGAAGGTGGTCCGGTTCCGGAAGCAACGTCAACCCCGGTGGGGACAACACATGGGGAGCCTCCCTACCTGCCACAGGAGGAAGTCGCTCAGCCGCACCTCTCCGGACGTCCTGATGAGCAGGTCGGGGTCAGGGGAGTTACTGGTGTACAGACACTTGCCCAGCAGTGACTCTGACACATCGCTGCAATGAAACAAACACTCTGTTTTACTCCTCCCATCTGCCTCAAAAGTAAAAAAAAAAATCCCTGCAGCATTTAATTGAGATTTTCACTTCCTGATAACATTTATTATTACAGACCCTTAACAGAGCCTATGCTCAGGTGTTCTCTTAAAAAGTAATTCACCTTTTAACCAAAATAGTTACTGAGGTGGACAAATTAACAGTGTGAATCTTAAAACAGTGCAGAAAGATAAAAAAAGCATAGCAATTCACCTAAAGTTAAGTTACAAGTTACACAATAAGCAAGTCTGTACTGCAGAAAACAATTAAAGCAAGCCCAGCGAAGGTCCGCATGTATCCTGGCACTATTAAGGTGAAAAACTTTGTTCATCCATACTTAATGAAAGGTTCAGCACAAGTGAAAAGCTCACACAAGCAAACTGAAGAAGTCGAATATTAGAACTACGGCTTTCCATCTCCTGGTTCCACTTCAAGGCACAGCAAGAAATTGTACAAGCAGAACTAGCATTTAAGCACTATCCCAGCTTTACTGGTTGTTCTTAATTGGCAAACTTAATTGGCTTTACTGGTTGTTCTTAATTGGTTAGGTTCCCCACTCAATCTCAATGCATTACATAAAGGGCTTTCACAGAATCCAACTCATTATATTTTTCCCCAAAGTGAATGAACTGAATATCTCAATTGATTCCATTCAATTCAACTTGAAGTCCACATTAAAATCCCATCTGGATTATTCAATCCAAAAACAAATCAAACTAACACCTAAAGCCACACAGGATTCATTGCCGTGACCAGGATGTACAATTACAAATTGCAAATGCAGCCCAAAATGCTTTTGAAGGGGAACTGCAAAGCTGTTTTTATAGTTTGGGGTTCGAAAGAATCAGCATTGATGAGGGCATCAATGAAAGTAAAATGTACACAGTAAAACCTCCAATTTACACCACAAAATAGACCAAACTCCCAGGTCTGTGCAGGTCTGTGCGGCACCATATTCTGGTACTCAGAAAGAGGCAACCAAACTTCCGGAGAGGTGAAACCTGTGACATTGTAAAAAGCAGCTTGTGGATACATCTCTTTTAATCCAATAGAAATATTGCTTTTGACTTCAAGAGGGTTTTGCAGACAAATACTACTTATTTGTTTACTCTGCATGCAGATCACATTGGAACATTTCTGTGGTGAAACGTCTGCTGGCCAACCTGTACTTGTCCATTCTTTGATCACATTACTTATTGCAGGGACTAGTGAGCAGGAAGGGCATGACACAATCTGCGCAAATTTTCGCTATCGCCAGTAAAAAGCAGTTAGCGAATAAAATGGCAGTTATATAGTACTTTCATGATTTTGTGCTTATTTCAAAATGAATAAAGAAAATCTATAATGTCAATTAATTTATTAATGACATCTAATAAAATTGTGCTTCCAGTTCACCTTTAACAATGAAAGCTTTTTGGTTCAAAATGCTGTCCTTAGCATTTCACCTTTTTTGATCCACAAATATTGGATTGCTGTCTGACCCGAAATAAATATTAAATGCAGAGTTCGTAGAACTACTGAGAACACTTTTTATGTACAGCATGGATGGTTATTTCATTGAAATTTTGCAACAGCCATGTTGCAATCAGTCAAGTGTAGTGTTTGTTTGTAAAGGAAATGGTTCACGAAACAAAACCACACCTGCCACTAGGCCACCCAATTTCGGTTCTCATCCTTAAGGTTTGTGAGGAGCCAATTCACAGGACACCCACATACACACCCTGGACACCAGCCCATCACAGGGCACCCACATACACACCCTGGACAGGATACCAGCCCATTGCAGGACTCTCACCAGTCCAGAACCTTACCCAGGTTATGATATATTTTATATCTGCGCCAAAGATCCATGAAGCAGTATCACTAACCAGCAGGTAAACCACACACAGAGTTCTAACCTGATCTCTAACCCAAATGTTAACACCACACAGTGATAAAGCATGGTTTGTGAAAGTATTATCTGGTTTTCTGGGTGTGAAATCCAGGATGCAGGAGACTGCAGAGCAGTGAAAAGATCGGATGCTCTCACCTCGATCTGATGAGCCCCTGCTCCACACCCCAGGCCATGTCTTTCACCGCAGAGCTGATCTCGTGTCTGGAGGTGTAGGCGAAGCACACATTCAGAAAACACCTGGGAGAGCAGGAGGGGCAACAAAAATGAAAAGTTAAAGGTAAGTACTGGCTCATGTTTTAAACCAGTTTATCTATCACAGCACCTTACCAGCCATTGATGTGAGTGGAAAAGAAATAGTAATGATGACGATTACATCCAGAGTTCAGATAGTCCAATTATATGTTTAAGAATCACTGCTCTTCAGAGATCACAGAATAGCTGTTTCAGTAGCAGGGTGCCAGTACTGCAGTCCACAGCTGTACCTGGCGAAGAAATCACAATGGTCCCTCCTATTGGACTCCAAAGACACAGGACTGCAGGAGGATGTGGTAAGGCAGACAAGAGGCTGCTGTAATAACACATCCAACAGTGGCCGAGACTGAAGTAGGTTTGCTCTGCTCAGAATGTTTTTTTGCTAAGAAAAACACAAACTGCCATGGCAAAAAAAAAAAACTGCTTTATGAAGTTCATTTAAAGTGATATGTTTTGCATTATTAGGCATTTATCTCTTCTGTATAAAGCGGTTTCAATCCTAAAACTAAAAGTGCTCTGAAGGAAGTAGGAAGACCTACATCTTTGCCACCTTTTGAAACACCGGCTGTGTCAATCTAAGGCAATGCTCAATTATTCCAATTACATTTATTATTTTGCCTAGTGGCTATATTACAGGTTTAACAGATTATAATTCTTGCAAAATGTTAAATGCTGCACTGAGATACATGGCCTGTTTAACTGGTTTTAAATGAGTGATTTAATATAAACCCCTTATATTGAAAGGACACGCAGTATTTTGCTCAGAGCAACAACTTGAAAAGGGCACAGGCTTGGCTGTTACCCTTTATATATGAAAATCCTGACACCGTGTTGTGCTTGGAATGTTTTTTACAAAAATCTGCATCCAGCCCCAGCAGCATTGTGGGTCTGCAAAAGCGCTCATCTGTGAAGGCAGCTCTGTGTGCTCCAAATGAAGAGAAAGCAGTCCACAGCACTGTTCAACCAATTAAACACATATAGAGAATTAAAAAAAAACATTTTAAATAACTGAGTATTATGCAGGGCAGCACAATGGTGTTTAGCATTGCTGGCTGACAACTCAAGGACCCAGGGTTCAATTTCCGGGGTGCTGTCGCATGTTTTTATGTTCTTCTTACATTTGTATGGATTTTCTCCCAAGTGCTCTGGTTTCCTTCCACAGTCCAAAGAACTACTGGTAGGTAAGCTGGCTTCTGGAAAAACTGGCTCTGGTGTGAGTGTGTCTGTATAGACCCTGTGATAGACTGGTGTCCCATCCAGAGTGTAGCCTGCCTTGGTCCCTTTGCTTGCCAGGATAGGCTCTGGCCCCCATGACCCAGAATAGGATATCGAGGTTGGAAAATGGATAGATAGATGGAGTGTAATGAATGTGTCTCGGCACACAGGAATCATTCTTGGTACTGCAAGGGGAGAGCGAGGAAGAGCTGACCAGCTTGCCGGAGGCCTGGTGCTTACAGGAGGAGGAGCGCGCCCATCACCAACATCAACAGCAGGGACGCCGTTAATGGGGACAGTGAATAGCAGTCCCACAGAGCCTGCTCAATCATTTTTTCCCTTGTTTTTAAAGAACCCCAAAAAATAATGGATGTATAGTGCATCTGACAGAACTCAAAAGATTTCTGAAATGCCTTTGACAGGGTTCCCCACAACTGGCCAATTCTTAAACACAGAGCTTATTTCCTTCCCTTTGTCTTGTCCAATTCGAAAAGATAGACGTACTGTAACATGCACACAAGACAAAATGATAAAAAGGGGTCAACTGGCTGTGGACCACACCAGAAAAACAAAATGAACAGTCTCTACAGGTTGTAAGAGGTAGAAGATGGAGACAAGATGGAGGTTCTGGTCTGGACCGCATTTCCCAGAGAGCAATGGGGAATGACCTGCTGTCCTCAGTCACATGTACAATTTGAGAAAGACAATTGGTCAGGTGTCAGCTAAAACCAGGAAGAGGAGGCTACCAGCCTCTGCTCATCACCAGCCTCTGCTGTCTAAGAGAAAAGCTGAATCTCTCAGATGCATCAGACGGAGAAGGGAGCGAGTGAGGAAGCAACCATTTTGGAAATTGTTTGTTTTGGGGTTTTGCTACCAGTAAGCAGCTTAGCTGCTCAGCTCTTTACAGAGCGGACAAAAAAAAAGAAATGTAGTTATCTCCCTGAGTTTTGCTTTGTTTGGAATTCATTAGCATTGCATATAAATAAAAGGCACTGCTTATTTTACCTTAGGGCTGTGTTTTGTGTGCCTATTTTCCAAAATCTGCCTATAAAAGATAACTGCTGCTGCTACAAAACAAAGGTTTTTCATTTACCTCTTGTTCATTTCCTCGGCTTCTCCCACCACCACCTCCTTCAACCCCACATCACACAGCACTCAGCAATCCCAGGCATGACCTGAACTCCTCAGTAAAACCGTGTAGCTGCGTGTCACAGTTCAATATACTATATCCACTGTACCAGTTTACACATCGCACAAGATACGCAAGCTAATGATGCACACCGTGCATGTCATACCTCTTCTGAAATGAAACAACACTGCCAAGTATGAAAAATACCGAAGTAAAATGCAAACTAATAATAAAACAATGGACAAAGAAAAACACTATATAACCTTAAACCATTTTGAAAAAGCCTAGTGCTCATGTAATCCAATTACATGTCTAACCAACAATACTCTTCTGTCCAAGAGCTTCCCACCACAGTGCTTGTGACTCAGGTGTCTTTTGGAAATCTCTCACAATAATTCAGTCATACTGTTGGGTTAACCAAAACCAACCAGTAACCAATGACCAACCAATAACTTGCTTATTACGTCTTCTAAATTGCTTTAACTTCTGAAATAATTGTCCAAAAATGTCCCAAAACACAACAGGATGGAAGAATAAGGGTTCAAGAAGCGTTGACTCAATTCTTGTGAAAACAAAGGGAGCAGTTAACGGTGGGAACTGTAGGGAGACAAACCAGTCCAATCTGAGACCTCCAGCAGCGAGACACACTGGCCCAGTCTCTGACCCTCAAGAGACTGGCCCGTCCAGTCGCCGAGTCAGTCGCGAGGCAGGCCGGTCCAGTCGCCGAGTCAGTCGCGAGGCAGGCCGGTCCAGTCGCCGAGTCAGTCGCCGAGTCAGTCGCCGAGTCAGTCGCCGAGTCAGTCGCCGAGTCAGTCGCCGAGTCAGTCGCCGAGTCAGTCGCCGAGTCAGTCGCCGAGTCAGTCGCCGAGTCAGTCGCCGAGTCAGTCGCCGAGTCAGTCGCGAGACTCTGCTCACTTGTTGTGGGTCTTGGTCGCCAGCACAGCCTGGGCGATGAGCTCTTGGAGGTCCTGAGGGAGCAGAGCCAAGTCTCCCAGCACCCGGATACAGACCCCATGTTTCTCCAGGTTCTCCCTAGGGAGGAAAGTGGGAAAGAAGGAAAAGACTGATTATATGGAAAATGATTTACTAGAAGGTGAAAATGACTAATTCTGAAGAATCCATGACCTGATTTTCCTTTTTTGTTGTCAAGTTATTCTAACCATGGAATCATGTGAAAACGTAACTTGAACAAATGATTTGACCTTAGACACACAAAATATGGTTATTTAAAGAAATAATTTTGCTTTCTCTCCTGAAAGATCTATCGGTTTCTTCCATGTTTTTCCCCCGCAAGATGCTGCTTAATCTCTGCCCTTCGGCTTTTGTTTAAAATAAAATAAAACAAATCACCTTGTCCCTGATGACCTGATCTTCACCATATAAACTGAGAGGCACAGCTAATTCCAAAGCGACTGACGTTACAGTCATTACTCCAAGACTGCAAAGCCTCCAGTGGAAGCAGGGTGCATTTCTATATATATATTGCATGATGTTGACTAACAATTCATTAACCCCCCCCAAAACAGGTGATATAACTGCTTACGCAACAATGTGATTATACAAGATCAACAATTAAGTTTAGAGCTGAAACAAAAAACCCAGAACCCTGCCACTCTTAGGGTCCAGAGGTCTTCAGCTCTGTAAGAAGCTTTAAAATTATAGTTAGAACCACTTCAGGTGTTGTCTGTAACTTCAGTCACCATGCCAGTGCACCAGTGTCAACAAAAAAGCTGCGCCATTTCTGTAGCTCTGCTTTCGGGCAAAATTACTGGATTCTGCTATGACCAGACAGATTTTGGAAACCGGAAGAGCCCAACCCCTAAGACATGAACTGTGGGCGACAGGATTACTGGGCTCCCTTACTGTTCCTCCAGGAGCCTGCTGAACTTCTGCCGTGCCAGCTCCATCAGCCCTTCCACCTCCTGCTTGGAGCGCTTGAAGTTCTCGATACTGAAAGCGTAGACAGTCACCTCCTGGATCTCCAGATTTAAACACCAGCGCAGCGTCTATCAGTAGAGAGAGGAATTGCACAATCCCAGTCTGAGTCGGAAGGTACTGAACTGGGTAATTGAACAGTGAGACATAAACAACAGGGAGGAAGTGGAAACAAGGTGGAAGTGCCTTTAAAACAGAGAACAGGAGGCAGATCTTTACACAAAGAGTTGTGGGAGTGTGCAACAAGCTACCAGGCCATGTTGTTGAAGCCGATACGCAGGGTTCTATCAAGACACAGCTGGATGAGATCCTACACTCTACGCTGGACATAAAACAACTTGTTGAGCTGCAACCAGCCTTACAGCTGGGAGAAGGATGTGAGATGTGCAACAGAGGCTTAAAGGGGGCATTAAGTGCAAAGCAAAAAAGATAAATGGATCCAAACTGGGACAGCATGGTGGCATAGTGGTTATCATTGCTGCCTCACAGCCCTGTGGCCCTGGGTTCAATTCCTGGGCTGCTGTCAGCATGGAGCTTGTATGTTCTTCCCGTGTTCATGTGGGTTTCCCCCCAGAGCTCTGGAAAACTGGCCCTGGTGTGAGTGTGTGCATGTTTGTGTCTGTCTGCCACGTGATGGACTGGCATCCTGTCCAGGTTGTCTATTGTCTTGTGCCCACTGACTGCCGGGAGAGGCTCTGGCTCCCATGTGACCCTGAATTGGATAACGTGCCTAGAAAATGGATGGATGGATCCAAACTGCAGTCCAGACTGAATTTTGTCACTGTATGACAATTGCATTCTCCAAAACATTTCCACATTTTTCCATAATACCCAAGTTTATAATACGTCTTATTGTGTCTGCAGATGACACACTGTGGTTTTAGTGGCTCTGGAAGCTCCACGCTGACAGGATTGGTTTTTGAGACCATAAGCATGGCATTATAAGATATGCTCTGATTACACTTATAATGCCAAGAGATTTGACAGGGCAGTTCCCCCTTTTAATTAGACTGATTGACCCCTTCTCCATGGCTCATAAGGTGCTGATAAAGAGACCTAGAACATTTTCTGGATTACAGAATTCAGGCACTAGCAGTAGGAGCAAGCAAATACATTACAGTGGCTGTCATCAGATACTTGAGATGCCAGCGTAACAGATCTCAATCAGAGCTCACAGCATGCAAGTAGTAAAGACCCACATGTCCAAGTTTCATTTGTACAATGTAAATGAGCAGACTGAAAGTAAACAGGCAGATCAGGAGCCAACCCAGGGAAAAAGAGAAACCCTGAGAAGTGAGACACAGGCTGTGCTGACTGTCAAAACAGTCTGGGGGCGTATGAACTCTGGGAGTAGGTAATCCAGCATGTCACAGTCGACAGCGCGCCTTCGAATGTGTGTGTCCTAGTTAGTCTTCCAAAGAAGAGAGAATTCACAACGGCAACTGTGGAAGAGGGGAAACGGAGAAACGGGGGTGGAGGGGAATGAGCCCAGAGGGGCCCGGGCCTCCTGTACCGCGTCCAGACGCGCGCAAGGCCTCACCTCCGCCAGCTTGTCGAAGCCCTGCGTGTGGCCCTCCTGCCTCTCCACGTGCCGCTTGCGGGCGTAGCGGCGGTTGCCGTCCATGATGAAGGCGATGTGTCTGGGCATCGGGCCGGCCTGCAGCACAGGCGTGGGACAGCGCGCGAATCCGTGAGCCAGTCGCGGAGCACGCGGACCCACACACACACCAGAGCACGCCAAACGCAAGCGCGCGCGCGCGGCGGGACCCCAGAGCACAAACGTCATTTGGGATTCAGGAAAGAAATACAGCAATGAAAACCCGACAAAAACCTGTTGAACTCTCAGCCCAGTCCCGCCTTTCAAGGCCTACTGATCTTTATACCCTCAGAATGGCTACCCTGTGCCATTTGTCTGTGAGACATATTTAATTTGTGTAAACATATTCAGTGTTTTGTATTTTGCGTTCTTATTTCGGGTTATTGTTCCTGTGGTAATTGGTGTAGTGTGAGGGCAGTTTTATTTGACTGACCTAGGGGAAGGTGTGGTGTGGACAACTGAGGAGGGAACACAGGCTTGCACTGTGTCCGATAGTCTTCTTTTTCTTCTAGGCTTTTCTTTATTTTCTGTCTCAATAAAGTTTGATAATCGGCCATAAAAGATCTGTTTTCTTTCATATGAATACCTAAAACCGTAAACCGAGGATTTTATAGTATGGTTTAGAGTCATTAAACCCACAAAGTGCTAAGGTTGGACATGTAGTTCAGACCATATTTTGGAGAGTGAGTGACGTATCTTATTCTGAGGGTGGTGCCACTGCCTCTTCCCTCCTGTCTCCTCAACAATAACCTCACCGAAGAACACAACAAGCCGGACAACGCCTTCAGCCTCCCTGGAGTCTTAAGAAACGTCCCCAATTACGTTTTCACCACTCTGCTCCTGTGTGCAAATAATTAGAATTCTTGTGTGTCCAGGTAATAAAAGCACAAACAGAATATGTTCTGCTCCAGTGCCTTTGGAGGAAGTAAAAAAAATAAAATACACTGCTGCTTTCTTGGCCAAATCACATCAGACGTGTGCCGTGCCGTATGATAAGTTAAGTAACTTCGCTATTCTCTTTGGATTTTTCTGAAAATATCACGGGTTTAGCTTCATCTGCTATCTTATGACCTGTGGGGAAAAACTAAATGTATCATGTTAAAAACTTTCCATCTTACTCTAAAGCAGCCACTAAAATATTAAAAACCACTGGTTTTCTAAGCAGGAGGATGCATGGTGCTGAATATTGAACAGAGGGGAATACTGAGCCAAGTTCTCTGGGCATCATTATTTTAAATTATGTAAAGTTCCTGTGTTAGAATACAGCTTTTCTACATTGCTAACTTGTTATATTTATATACAAATTTGGTCAGTGTATTTTTATTAGTACCGTGTTTTTTTGTAATTCACCTTGGACAAAAGCATCAGCCAAATTAAAAAAAACTACTAATGCAGCAAGTGGGTATTTTTCAGCAACCAATCAAAATCTGACATTTCGGAATGCACGCCTATTACCCAGAATGCTCTGCTCAGGTAAAGGACTTCAAGATCCTTGTTGGAAAATTGGATGTTCCTGTACTCCCATTTGTAAACAGACAACTCCATTTTTCAAATACATCACATTATTACTATTAGTGCTTCTAGGTTACAAAAACATTCTTATTTCCTGTGTGCCAATGTGTTTACATCATGTTTAAATTCAAACTGCTGAAAAACATCACACAGAATACTTAATGCATTTTTTTATCCTTTGGATGTTTGCCATCTACCTTTCCTTGCACTGGCACCTATATTTATAACTTTTACACATTTAAAACAGTCCTTTTTGGTGGTGTTATTAATTACCCCACCCTGGGGGGTAAACACACCTTGGAAATCCTGAAACAGCTTTTTAAAAAACAAGTAGCTGTTTTTTCATTTGGCCATCAACCTTCACAGCCTGTCCTCAATGAGTGGCAGCTATCGACAGGAGCTCTGCACCAAAGTTTACCTACATATCTCAAGGAAAGAATCACAGTGCTCAGTCAGTGTCTGTATTAACCCCTCTCTCAGTGCAGTGCTACCCACAGGTGGCTTTACCAAAGTTCACCTAAAGATCTCAAGCAATGCAGCCACCATAGGACTGCTAAACTTAATTTTCTGATCTCTGGGGCGCACTTGCCCCATCTCACCCTGCTAAACAGAGTCAGGCAATGCTTTGTGCCAGGCCTGAGCTGCGCTTTCCTGTCTCCCCCCCCCGAAAGGTGGGAGGAGTGTGTGCCCAGGTGAATGATGGGAAGGGTTAGCAGGACTCCCCCAGGTCACGAGGCCTGGGAAAGGAAAGGAGGGGGATTTACTGGGTACTCTTTTGCTCTGCACGCCTTACGCCTTGATATGGCCCCCTGGCCGATTTTTACTTTTGATCATTAAAAGCTACACTCTACAATAAAACAACCACACAGCACTGGGAGACGAATCAGATTCTGTTCATTTAGAAAGTTTTAGGCTAGTGCGTTTAGCAGCTATTTAAATCAGGCCCCCGGGATTTCAGATGACATAGGTGTGCAGCTAGATGGCCAGCAGCCATGTCACCCTGCAACTTACAACTGGCAGCCCACTGAAGCTAAGCAGGTGTGAGCCTGGTCAGTACCTGGATGAGAGACCTCCTGGGAAAAACTAAGGTTGCTGCTGGAAGAGGTGTTAGTGGGGCCAGCAGGGGGCGCTCATGGCTGCAGTCCATGTGGGTCCTAATGCCCCAGTATAGTGACGGGGACACTATACTGTTAACAAGCGCCGTCTTTCAGATGAGACGTAAAACCGAGGTCCTGACTCTCTGTGGTCATAAAAAATCCCAGGGTGTTTCTCGAAAAGAGTAGGGGTGTAACTCCGGCATCCTGGCCAAATTTCCTATGCCTCCTAATAATCCCCCTCCGACAAGTGGACCCTGCTGATGCGGGATTGACTCTTTAAGATCTGATCATGATAATGTCTCAGTACATAGAATCAATTACATTTTTACAATTACAAGGATCTAATAACAAGGGGTTACCGGATACAATGCACTACAAATTCATCATATATCTGAACAAAAAGAATGTTTCAGATCTCTGAATTCTCTTCTTTAGGTCTAAGGATAAAAAGTCACACTTAATTCAAAACTGATGTAAAATAAATGATGTAAGTGTAGTCACAGTCCAGTTCATGTTTTTTTTTTAGATCTCCTCTGTTTTGGTGGAAAGTTATCATTTCCCATTGTGGTCGATAGATAAGAGACATACCTTCAAGATATTTGCAGAAAATCTCTCAATCAGTGTCAGCTCCCCCTCCCTAATCCACGACATTATTTAAGATACAGGCTTCCTACGACAAGAAATAAAGACAGAATATACAGGTTATTACATATCAGGTTAACACCTCAGGCCTCTCAGAATTAACTGCATAGATCCAGAGACTCTGCAAACTCAAGTTCAATACTTTATTGCCATAACAACCAGTTGCATGGAATTTGTTGGGTGAGCTCCTACAAGTAAACGACATCAATCCAGATATATAACTATGAGCCAATAAAAAACAGCATCCCCCCCAATTTATCTACACATACCTTCCCAACACAAACCAGTAATTAGATAAGTAACAGTGAGACTAGATAAAATGCAAACATACCCCACAAAAATGTCAATGCAGCTACAGATGGCACATCTATTTCCTAATCCTAGTTATGACGGTTCAAAGTTCAAGACAGGTGGGTGACTCAATGCAAAGCTCAGTAAGGAGCTCTATTTTATTTTGAAGTCACCCATCACCTCCCTTTTTCCATACCTTTCAAAAACTGGAATTGCCGACTGCTGACTGGTTTGGCTCAACAAAACCGACCAGGACAAGAACTTGTGAATCCTCCCTTCTCATATTCCTAGACCAGAGACCTTAGCTCAGCACCACAACCATGACTTCCAGGCCCAACCTCTCCAGTCTTGCAGGCACCTTTTCAATAGTTTTTAGGAATGACACCCATCCATTACCTCAAAGCTGCTTATTTCTTGTAAGGCTCACAGCCACACAGGGCCTATCCTGGAAACAGAGGCAAGGCAGGGCTGGAGCCTGGATGGTTCAATGCAGGGCACAGATGCACGTCTTTGGAATCAGAGCACCAGGCGCATAACACGGAACATGCAAACTCCACACAGAAGGCACCTAAATCAGAATAGGACCCACCGTAAGACAGCAGTGTTACCCAGCATGCCTGCCAAAGGACACTGAGTTTCAGGTGCTGTCTGTGTGGAGTTTGCATGTGTTTCCTCTAGGTGCTCCAGTTTCCTTTCACAGCCTGACACCATACTGGTAGGTTAACTGGCTCTGGGGAAAATTGGCCCTGCTGTGAGTGTGTGTCTGTGTGTGTCTGTGTGTATGGTGCCTGGTGTCCCACCCAGGGTGTACCCTGCCTTGCACCCACTGATTACCAGGATAGGCTCCAGCTCCCCCATGACCCTGAATTGGAAGCATCTGTTAAAAAATGGAAGGATAGCTGGACATTACAGATGATATTGTGTGGGATTGTAGGTGCAGTTAATTAACATGGCCATAGGAAGACACACGCCAGCTACTGGTCTCTAACATTACTGGGGAGCTAATTTAGAGCTCATGATATTGAGTGTTTTGCTGGCACAGACTGAAAAAAAACAAAATAACAGACTTCATGTCAATTCAATGCTCCCACCACACAAAAATAACAAGATGCACATGTCTGATAGATATTGAATTATATTGAGGCACTGGCGTCTATGCAAATCAATCTTCAAACACGGGTACATGTAACTTCTCCATGTGGGTCCCTACAATATCGGATGGGTGTGTGTGTGTACCCCAGAATTACAACTCTGTTCTCTGGCCTATGTTTTTTTTTTAAATTTACATTTGTGCTTATCGAGAAAAGTGTTCTCAAAACCAGGAACAAGAAACTTCAAGGTAAATTCCCACATTAATCATTTAAAATAGCATTAAAGAAGGCAATATGGACAAGTCGCACAGACTAGAGTCTTATTTTCGCTCTATATATGCCTGCTTTCCCAGTTATAGACAGCACATGTAAGTGACTCTGCAGATCCCTTGTGTCATCAGTCCCATGGTTGCTGTAAGTCTGTATGGATACAAGCCCTGCTAAAAATAAAACACTGGACGTTCATTAAAAAATCAACTAAAAATGATTGCTATTACTGGTTAATTACTATAAATAATAACTAACAATAAACAGTTGATAACTAGTAAACTACTATTACTAGTCACCATTATAAAAATAATTGCTTTTGCAATACATTTTCATTCTTATAAAATCAGAATTTTCTATTTGAAAACAACACGTTTCCCAGAATCTCAAAAACAGCCCAGAGAGAAGATCAAAACTCTTAAACTTCAAGTCTGAGTTGCATACACCGTTTTATGCAGAGCTCCAAGACACACGTGGAACTGGAAGGGACTGGGTGCTGCTGTCAAGAGACTATTGGTCTGTGTCACGCTTGGCTGTGTTATTCACCACTCTCAGCCCCACGCACTTCGGCATCACCTACTCGTCCACGATTCCAAGACTTAAAAATACAGCCTCAATGTCCGCCGCACAATTCTCAAGGACGTAAGAAACACTGTTCCTCGAATCTGTCCATTATGTCTCAGCTACTATACGGCACTGATACAGTAGCTCAATATGTAGCTTGTTTTACTGTTCTATGGAATCAGAATACTGTGATCCCATCAAAGCCGATCTCACAACCTATAACAACCTGATCATAAATATTGCCCACGAATATCCATTACAAAGCAACTCTGGGGCGTTTGTGGTTTTTCAGTGTTGAGGCAAGAGAAGAAACCCAGCTTAGTCAATGAAATCTTAAAAGTTTGCCAGACCCTGCCTTCGCCAACTACTAAAGTCCTAACGTCAGCTTGGCTCCGTTTGTAAATTATCCGGAGGAAAATGTAGACAAAAAGGCGCGTCATGTGAAAAGGGTTTAACATTGCAACCGTTTTGTATCAATCTGTCTTGGAATTACTGTACAGAAACCATTTACCTCTAAACCAAGTTCAATTCAATTCTGTACCCCACATTTCATTCAAAAGCTGTACAGCCATTGCAGTCCATTCGAACTGCTAAGAAATTAAAACGCATCAAATATATGGCAAATACACACATAACGAGTGTTCATTTAAATAAAACAACGCAATGCGTAACTCACTTTGCTTATCCAAAAAGAGATTTTGTTGTAGACTTCCAACTCACACTGCTTGCCTTTAAGATGACGTATTCTTCCGTATGGAGTACACGTAATTAAAGGAACTGCGCTTCCTCTGACGTATAAAGCAGTCGCCGGCGTTGGCAGGGCGGTAGCGGCCATCTTTGTAAGGACGCGTATTTGGTTGATGAGCTTTGCAACGTGCAAGAATGAAAAAAGACCACTAGGGGGCATATGCTACTAGGGTAACTAGGACGCATTTTCTGAAACTGTGGTCTCCAACCTTGTTCCCGGAGTCTCATTTCTGCAGATTTACAGCTAACCACTAGACCATCACGTTTCTAAAGAGCCAGAATAATTTAGTTGTGATTACTTAAACTAATAATTTTCAAAATTAAAGAATTAATTCAAAATTAATTTATGACAAAAAGCGGTAATTCTTCAACCCTCTAGGACCACAGTTCCCTTAAGATTAATAAATAAATTGCTTGCTTAATTGATCAATAAATTCCGAATTAAAAAAGGTTTTCTAAATTTAAAAAACAGGTCATTTAGGGTGACCTGTAAGACTTACTGGACTAAGTCTAACCAGCACCTGTGCAGGAAACTCCTGCTCTAGAATGTCTTACAGTATGTCATGGGTGATCACACCATTCATACCATTTTACAGGTAATGGAGACTGCTCTCCACCACCACTAATATGTAGAACCTATCTGGATGGTGTACTGGAAGTACACCACTATGCTCACCAAACATCAGCTACCAGTGCGGAGTAGAGCAGAGTAATGAAGCCAAATCATAGATGAGGATTATTAGGAGGCCATGAGTGGGGAAGGCCAGGGGGAATTTGGCCAGGAAACTCAGATTAACACCCCCAAAGGTGTTATCATTATTGTTATTAAAGGACATCTTCTTTTTATAGTGTCCCTGCCATTATAGTAAGGCATAAGGACCCACACAGACTGCAGTCTTTGTAGTATACAAAGGGATAAAAAAAATCATCCTGTGTGGATCGCTGATGACATTAGCCCCTACGACTTCATCAGGATTAACGATACGATAAAACAAGAACACAAGAAACTGAATCAAAACTGAAACTGACAACAAAGAGTAGACATTGTTTGCAAAAACTAACTAGAATTATTTGCTTGCATTTATATAAAGCTACTCATCTTTAAGGATCCCAAAGAAGTGTTAAGAATTATTATTAAGAGTGAGGTTTAACGATATTGCTCTCACCCTACTCCTAACAGCATCAAGGGATCTTCATTGACCCAGTAGTCATGATCTCTGGTTAATGTCTCATCCAAAAGACAGCACCTACAACACAGTGTCCTGCTCAAACACATTCTTCAGGCAACAGCTTTATGAATGACTGGGATCAATGACCAACCATAAAAGCATTATGAGCCTACTGATCTCTTATTTTTAACCTTTCCTTTATTTATTTACATGTACCAGAACCAAAACTTGGTTTCCTGTAACCATGTAGTAAGTGACAGAATTATGTATTCCTTCCATTTTCTAACCACAGAGGTGTCAGAGCCTATCCCTGGGCAAGGACAAGGGACAAGGCAGGATACACCCTGGACGGGATGCCAGCCCATCACAGGGCCCACAGAGACACAAACACCGACACCGATTTTACCAAAGGTCAATTAACCCACCAGTATGTCTTTGGACTGTGGGAGGAAACACTACAGGTCCAGAATTGAACTGGGGACCCCAGTACTGCAAGGGCAGGATTGTGTATTGTTGTGTTCAACATTGTTTTGATTTTGAGTGTTTAAAATGTTTGTTAAAGAGCATGTCCTGACTAGATTGTGTGGTGTTCTCAATCACTGTTTCCTCCTGTGTTCTGGGACACAGGAAGGTGCTGTTGTTTTCAGCACAAGGTCAGGGTCGAAGCTGAGACAGCTTCCACCTGCCTCCCCTCTGTCTCCACCTCGCCTTGTTTTTATACAAGTTGTTTGTCAGCAAGCCTACAGCTTGTACGTCCGTGGTGTACCATTAACGAGACCTTGTTTAACGAGATTTTATTTTGTGCCAGAACCGTGGGATAAGAGCACATGACACCTATGAACAACAACTAGTTACAGTATGTCCTAATAAATGGGCATGATTTTCTGCTGAAACCTTTATCAGGACACATCCAGAGTGGGTGAAACAAATGTATCATTTTCCCACTTCAAAATCCACTTGTGAGTGGACATCAGAAAAGCAGAGCCACCTTCTTCCCTGATGGAGTAAACATAAACGTCTGTAAAAAGTGCCTTGAAAATGTAAGTAATTTTGAAAGATAGACATTATTTATTTTCTCAAAACCTAAAATACCATATATGAACTAAAATATGCCAATCTTTATAAAAAAAACCCCTAGTAAACATCTTTTCAAAATGTCATATTCCATGTCAAATGAAATATTTATTTCCATATTAAAGATATCATGATATTTCACTTCATTTAAGCTTAAGTTACAGGTTAGGTACAAGAGTTTTCACAACCTGGTAAAATCAGGAATTAAGAAAACAAATAAACGTGAGCGTTATGCTTATGGGAATATTTTAGCCTTTTGGAAGGCAGAAGATTGTACCCCTCATTATTCCTATAGGTTTAAAGGTTTGCTTGTGTAATGCAGCAACACCACCTCCAATAATAATACCCTTTATTTAGCAGGTAAGCCAATTGAGAACAAATTGTTTTTAATACTGATGATCTGGAGACCCTTTAACGTTTGCATAAACAAAAGTCTGAAATATGAACAGAATTTACAATACCACAGCACCGATTCCTAGTATAGAGAATTCAATGTACTAAGAACACATGGGAAATAAATGTGGTCCCTAACAGAATGTGCCTTTTTCATTCAGTTTTTGTTTCAGAGTAAAGTGGTCCAGTGGGATGGTACCACTGTACCATGGTGACAGTGGGATGAGTCCAGGGGTAGTAAGAGCTAGTGACCTAGTCAAATGAAATTCTTTGGCTTTTTATTTCTCTACAGTGCAGACAATTCGCCAAGAACTTTATCACAGAAAGATAAGTGTTGTGACCAGGGGTAAAACACCACCTGTTGACTTCAGAGAGCTGGTATTTAACCCTGTGGAGAGAAGAAAGACGAAGCACAACTGCTTACAGGTAAGTTCCTAACTCCGGGAGACCAATTTAAGAAAATT
Source organism: Lepisosteus oculatus (assembly GCF_040954835.1). Taxonomy (NCBI): domain Eukaryota; kingdom Metazoa; phylum Chordata; class Actinopteri; order Semionotiformes; family Lepisosteidae; genus Lepisosteus; species Lepisosteus oculatus. Next base: position 11,099,201 of record NC_090706.1, on the reverse strand, counting down.
AAGATCTTAAAATAAGTATTTATTACATGTTCAAAATGTGTGTCAGTCATGTAGAAAGCAAGACATGAGGTACTGTACATCATACAAATACTTGTATTTATTACAGAAAGCATCTACTAACAATAATTTTAATTGCGCTGTGGTCAGATTCTAGATGTCAGTATCATTTTGTGGTGTTCAAATTACCGTTACCTGGATTTCAATCAGATTCACCCAGGGAGGCATATTAAATTATAATTTTAAAATAATTGTATCTGGCATGCTACAGTCCATAAATTGTGTATTTTCCAGGTAAACCACAGCTGACAGAAACAGAATCGCAAGACACACAGATGGAGCAGATGTTTGAAAACTGAGTGTATTTGTTTTAAATTAAACAACTGTAACCTTGAACCGTTTCTACTAATTATATTTATCATAAGCCTATTAAACAGTTTTGTGAAACAATGTTAAGGGAACCCTCAGTAATAATTACAAAGTGTCAGGCTTCTGTGTTAACTAGAGTGATAGATTTTTAAAATTGTAAATAGCATAATTCTTTGTAAGTGATGGAAGTGATTTCACTGTGGAATGGAAGGCAACCACAGTCGCCTACTGTACCTACTGTATGTAAATCAGGTTACAGGTGAATTTAATGTCCTTTAGTATGTGTTAATCTAGTTGCTTACACTTAAAAAAACAAATATGTGCTTAGTATAACCTATCAAAGAAAAAAATTCATGCTAACAGCTCAGATGTTCCTCACGTTAAGTGCCATGAGAATTTCAATGGACGAAACAGACATCTCTTCCAGTAACTCCTCATCTGAGTCTTGCTTCTTTTTCATCTCAGGTTTGGACAACAGCAGAATTTAAGGCTGGTCTTAAGAAAACCAAGAATGCTGGTGATAAGGCGTTTGGTTTTACTCCTTTTTTTGTCTACTGGTGCCTTCTGTGCTAACCTTACAGGTATGGTGCAGATCGTCAGAATCAGGCTTTGCTTAAAGCAATTCGCCTTCTTGCATAAATATGCACATGAGAAAAGCAAAAAAAAGATCTTAGTGGTTAAAACATGTATCTTGGTGGGCTCATGAGTGGCTCGTGATGGGCTATCTCCTTTCTGAAACAATATGAACAGGTGTTGATGTGGATCTTGTTAAACACATCTGTTGGCAGCCCACTGTCTCAATTTTCAGACAAACTGCACAGCTGGCGGTGCAGTCTTCTGCCTCATAATTCATTTCAGTGCCTGTGATCAACCCGAGTCTCTCCATGATTGACTTTTTGGTTCTTTCAGAAGGTGCCATTGCATGAATTGTTTGTTTATTTCAAGTTGCAACCAACACAGGAAGGCTCCTGATGTACTGTCCATAATTACTTCAGGAGTGCTCAGGTATTCCCTGTTTTTGCTTTGGCAGGGACGTTCAGCACTTGCTCAGACTGCCCGGACAACGCCATCTGCCTGCCTCCCTCGGACCCTGAGCCCTCCTCCCAGGCTGTCACATGCAGCTGCAGGGAAGGCTTCGTGGGCAGTGGCCCCAGCTGCTACAACATCAAGGAGTGCAGCAGCAGCCTGCGGTGCTGTGCCCCGGGCCAACAGTGGTCCAGCCAGGATGGGTGTGCCGACGTGGACCAGTGCGCCGGCCGCGAGGAGACCTGCCCCTCCCCTTACGTTTGCGAAAACGCAGCCGGCTCGTTCCATTGCCTGGCGCGGGGCGACCGGCAGCGCAGCGCCCGCTCCGTGACGTTCATGTGCTCCGGCCAGATGTGCCCAGCGGGGCAAGACTGCTTGCAGATTAACGGCTCTTCCCACTGCGCCGACCCTTGCCGGCACTACGCCGTGCTGAACGAGCCCTGGCGCGCCACCAACTACACAGACGGCACCTTCAGGTGTGACAGTAATCTGAATGGCTGGTTTCGGTTTTTAGGGCCAGCCGGCGTGCAGATGCCCGAATCCTGTGTTCCCACTCACAAATGTGGAACACACGCCCCCGTGTGGCTCAATGGCGCTCATCCACAGCCAGAAGACGGAGTGGTGAGCCGGGAGACCTGTGGCCACTGGACTGGTGGCTGCTGCAATTTTCGACATCCAGTTCATGTTAAAGCCTGTCCAGGAGGATATTTCGTGTACAAGATTCAAAGCACAAATGGCTGTTCATTAGTCTACTGCGCAGGTACTGTCTGACACTCATTTCTGTCTTCTACCATGAAGTTTAGAGAATATTTGTAAAATGTAAGACAACTGTGATCTACTGTAGCTGAAAAAGGAATCTCTCTAATTTTCCTGAGAATATGGTGGCCTGTTTTTGGCGATGTGATTTCAGACTCCTGGGGTGTTCTCTTCTTTCAGATGTGAATACAGCTGTGTGTGCAAGCTGTAAAGAATACGAAACCTGTAGATCTGATGACAAAGGCAAGTGGAGCTGTGAATGCGAAGATTCAAAAGCCAATGATGGTAAGTGTGTGCAACGTCTATGTAGAGGAATTCTGCCAGATCAGAAACAAGAGATCCCGTGGTTTATCCATACAATCAGACCAGAGATTCAGACCAGAATTACACCTCCTACCATTCCCAGACGTGGATCACAGCATATTGTTTTTTTATGTTTGTGCAATTCCAGAAATGTCAGACCTCACCCCGGAGCTTCAGTGTGAGCCAAATCTCATACAGATCGGCCTCATGAAATGCCAGTTAGAGGCCAGGGGCCTGAACACCTCGTCTGCACACCTGGCGAACAGCAGCTGTCGGGGCCACGGGGAGCAGGGTGGGATGGCATGGCTGACGATGGGCCGCAGGGAGGGCGAGTGTGGAACCAACCTGACGGTGAGGACCCAGAGCACTCCTCCCAGTCCATTCTGAACTCTTGTGCAGGCGCAGACGGAGGAGAGTCTCAGATCTCGGTTAAGGGCAAGCCTGAACCGCCTCTGTGATCTTTGGTGAATTGTTTTGTTCCCCCTCTCATTTCAGACCAACGGCACTCATGCCATCTACACAAACGCCTTAAGCATCCAAGGGAAGATGGTGGGCAATGTCTTCTTGGTTCCAAGAGTCAGCATCCCATTTTCCTGCGCGTATCCTTTGGACCTGAAGACGAGCCTCGAGGTTGCTGTCAAGCCCATTAAAACGTAAGTTTTTAAAGAGTTGAATGTAAGCCTTGGTGCTGGGTTTGACTCCCTTACAGCTCTACATTCCTGGGTTCCTGAGTCCAGCCTTGCCAGCCTGTCTGTGTGGAGCTTGCACGTTTTCTTCATGCCTGAGTCCAGTTTCCTCCTCTGAAACACATCCTGCCAAAATGTAATTCAACATCTAAGCTGTCCCTTTTCTAATATCACTGCGGTGTATTATGCCCTGTCCAGGGAAGAGTCACTGTGTGCTCCCAGTCCCACTGCAGGTGTCTAATTGATGGGCTTTGGCAAATTATGCTTAAAATGATCTTGTTTTCTACTTTTTCTTCTCACAAGGCATCCAGAATATGCTAAAGTAATGTGGATGAATGTTGCCCTTCATGCTGGGTTTGGAATATTGTGCTATGGGTTCAATGGTTTTAGCCTTGCCAGGACAACTGCGTGAAAGGCACTATTTGATTTCCCACATTAAATAACCACATCACTCCTCGTTTGTCTAGATCCTCTTCGTTAGTTTCAGATGTTTGCTGGCAGGTGGAAACTGGAAAGACAGTTATTTGGGTAGTGATAATGTGCTTTCAGAACAGTACATTTGGTGCAGTCCCTGTACAGTTCGCCGAATGGATCTGGAGACAGGAGATGGTCAGATATTTTAGGGTTATTAGCAAAAGTATGTTGTCCCTAATCTGCTAGGAAGATCTGGGTGGTCATCAGAGTTTGTGCTTGGTAGCTATGTCTTAATCTATAACTCTGAGATTGGTGGTTTCTAATAAAGAGGTTAACAACACAGGAGCCAAATCGAATACAGATTGGGCTCAGTCAATTCCAGTTAGAAGTTTAGGGCCTGAGCATCTGTTTGGCAAGGAGTAAAATTTCTGTAACTGTAAAGCTCCAATTCATCTTTAAGGCAAGTTTGAGACCTGTTTTATTCTTTCTTTGTGTGGGAGGGGAGTAGGGAAACAGCTATAACTGTGTAGATTCACTTAATTAAGTCAGACTTGGAGAGCCAAGTGGTTAATTGTAGTCTTTTAATGTTCTATTATATTAGTGAAAAGGAAAATGAATATGAAATTGAACACAATTTGTGAATGTGGCTTTTAAAGCACCGCCTTTGTGCTAATCATTTTTTAAGGATCTGAAAAACAGATTGAAACAGCTTTGGAAGAGTTTGGGTAAAGCCCTTGTGGTATCTCGTGCACACCTAAAACTTGGGCTGGCTCTGTGTCTTGCAGCACGGTGGAGCTGCGTGTCTCGGGGTTGGGCTGGACCAGAGCCACCATGTCGTTGTACCGCAACTCCAGCTACACTGAGCCCTACCCCGCCGGGGAAGTCAACCTGCCCCTAATGGCCCCACTGTTTGTGGGGGTCTTCGTGGAGGACATCAAGGAGGACAGATTTGCAGTTGTCTTGGAGGACTGCTATGCCACCCCCTCGGAAGACGCTCTGGACCCCGTTCACTTCTTCTTGATCCAGAACAGGTCTGTAGGCTGGGCCTCCACATTCCCAGAGTTCCCTGTCTCCCTGCAGAGCAGCCCTCTCCCTGAGAACTAGTGGATCAGACTGGCCAATCCTTGACATGCACTTGGCGTACTGTATGTGCCTGTCTGTGTTTGCATGTACATATACTGTATATGTATGCTTGTGCACATGTACATTATGTGGTTTATACTGGTGTGTGTGTGCTTGAGAACACAATCTTAAACAGCAAGAACACTGTTTTTGCAAATATACATCAGACTTTTTAGGTTGTATGTCTAATGAAAATAAATTTACTTAGAAGATTTGTTCTGATCTCTGCTGCTTTAAAAGACCAGAGATCTTAATGTTTCTTTATGTTTCACTGAGTAAAACCAATAGTGTAAAAAGCCTCTTGTCTACACACTAAACCAAGGTTTATAAATTCTCAAGATTGCAGATAACTGTGACATAATGTGACATCATGTTATTACACAAGGGGGAGCATATTTTTAAAGGAACAAGTAATAGGTTTATTCCATGCTTCCTTTTTTCAGCATGGAATAAACTTATTACTTGTTCCTTTGCAGCCTACGCATGCTGACGCAGCTACCCACCTGATCTACATATTTTTAATTATGAGAGACTTATACAAATGATAGTGTTGTTATAAATAACAGAGCATGTTATACAAATATGAGAGCGTGTTATTATACATGTGGGAGTGTGTAATTAAATGAGAGATTTTGTTATTATAATACATACATTATATACTGATGGAAAAAGAAAACACAGCTTTTCCTGGAATGAGAATACTATAGTTATAGCTTATGTACTTTCACAGAAAGTTGTCAATTTATTTTAAGCCCTCTGACCAGCAATACAGCTTGTTCAGTGAGGCATTCCAACTTGCCAATCAAATGAAAGCTCGTTAGGTCCACTTTTACCCAACGAGGTCCAGGTAGAACAATGCCTGATCAGGTCACCTTTAAAAAGGCCTTAATTCAAAGCTTACTGTAGGTCACTGCAAGAAAAAGGCCACACTTAGTCAGTTTTCTGTGCATTCCATAATGCCTCGAATGTCACCAGAAGCAAAGGAGAGGGCCATTGGCATGCTGCAGGCAGGCATGTCATGTGCCAGCGTTGCCAGACACTATGGAGTAAGCCGCTCCACTGTGTCCCAACTGTAGAGAAGGTTTCAGCAGACCGGCAGGATAGATGACCATCCAAGATCTGGTCGCCCTCGAGTGACCACGCCAGAGCAGGACCGACACATCAGACTGGTCCATCTGAGATATCGTTTCAGATCTGCCACCCTTACTGCTGCTGAAACTGCCAGCAGACAGTGACAGGGCAGTAAGGCTCCATGCTACTGGCCTTAGAGCAAGGTGACCTGTCAGAGGCCCTCTGCTCACACCTCCTAGACATCACACCCGACTGCCTTGGGCCAGACAGAGGCTGCGATGGACTCGTCAACAGTGGCATCAGGTCCTCTTCACAGAAGAGTCACTCTTCAGCCTGTTCCAGGCAGACGGGAGGGCCAGAGTGTGGAGGAGGAGGCGTAGCGTTTCTTTTTTCCATCAGTATATAAAGGAGCAACAGTCGCACAGTGGTAACCACTGCTCCCTTGTAGTGCTGAGGTCCTGGCTTCCATTTCTGGCGTGCTATCTGTGTATTTTATGTTCTACCTGTCTTTGTATGGGTTTCCCCCAGGTGCTCTGCTTTCTTTCTGTGTCCAAAAACATACTGGTACCTTTATTGTCATCTGGGAAAACTGGCCCAAGCGTGAGTGTGTGTGTTTGTTTTTCCACTGTGTGTGCTGTCCAGGGTGTATCCTGCCTTGTGCTCGTTGAATGCTGGGACAGGCTCCCCTGCGATCCTGAATTGAAAGAAGCAGTTAGAAAGTGGATGCAAGGATGTTATATAAAGCAGAGAAATGCTGTTATGGAGTTTTCAGTTGTGTATCGTTCATTGCATGTATGCCACGGTTTCCCAGGTGCCCCATTGAGCTCGCCTCTGTGGTTGTGCCTGAAAACGGAGTCTCCCTTCAAGCCCTTTTCTCAGCCAAGCTGTTCAGATTCATCGGAAACTACGACACCGTCTTCCTGCACTGTGCAATCACGGTGTGTGACAGCACAATGGCCTCCTGTAAACCAGTGAGTACACATGATCTCGTCATGGGCAGCTCTTGTGCGTTTCCCTTCACAGTGCACAAACTCCAGGGACTTTACACAAGCTTCAACATCTGCACTCGTTTGTACTCTGAGATACAGGTGTGGAAATGTCACTTTGTGTGATCCAAAATGTAAAGCACTCTCCATACTTGAGTTCACTGTCAGGCTTACTCTCAGAAATACATTCTTTGGTTCATGATAAAAATACAATGCAGTGAATGTGCAACTAAGTACAGTTGTGAACCATTTTTTTTTTAAATAGGTGTCTTCTGGTCTTTTCAGTCCTTATATACCTAAATTGGTCAACATAAACATTGTCTTTAGTCTGTGAAAGAAGACAGCTTTAAAACCCAGAAGGATGTCCATAACTGCAACCTGAGACTACTACAATATTGGGATAATGTGATCCACCTAAAAGTAACATAGTTGTATATAAAGGAAACACTTTTTGATGCACCAGGCAGTGCTGGAAATGGTGTGTGTTGGAGTGCAGCAGGGATCATATTGCCCAAACTGCTATCCCTTTTCCTTCCACTGTAACAGGAGTCAGTCAAGACATGCATACCTTGTGCAACCAAGGTAACTTACATCACCTTACAAACTGTATGTTCATCTAGCCAGAACAATCCAAGGATCTCAGTGGAATGTGAATTTCAACCCCACAAATGGCTATTCTCATTACAGCCTCAAACGAAAATCATGTTAAATCTCTTTTGTGCAAAGAGCCGACACATCATGTCTGTTCAAGTTGTTCCTTCTACTTTAACAAGCCCAAATCAGCATGCAGTGGGGTCCTAATATTGTGATCGCTGATTACTCATAAGTATGCAGAGGTTACACATTGTAAAATATTTTGTAGGTATGGGACATAAAAGTGCCACTTTGTATACTAGACTAAAAGCAGTTTAATATACTGACTGTGTTCTCCATTTCTTTCCCCTGAAGTCATGTCCAGCAAAGAGGTCAGCATCAGTTCCCTTCATTGACATCCTCACGATTGGACCTGTACAACGTAAGTCTGGATTGTAATGTGAATGAGATACCGTATGCTCTGTCTTGTCAATGGGATACTTTCAGTATGTCGTCATGGTGTTCATCTCTCTTGCAGGGTCTCAGGAGCCACCAAAGCAGTCCTCAGCCTCAGCAGGTAATCCACAGCCCCTTACAGAAACAGAGAATCAATCAACCAATCAATCAATCAGGAGATGATTTTTAAGATGTAGAATACCCCTCATTTCATGAGATTTAGTTTATTTAATCTTGCCTATAGAGGACATTTCTTCAGAGCCTGGTATTAATCCTGACAGTTTTCCTCAAACTGAAAAAAAGATTCTCCAGAAACAGCATCAGGAAGAGAATGATTTAACAGATTCCCAACTGGAGAATTCGTAATCCAGAGTCCAACAGATTTTTATCCCTCTTTAAAATGTAAATTGATTTTAAAGGATCTTAAGGCTTGAGACTGTAGAGAATGGCTAAATATGGGAAAATCTAGTTTAGCTGATCCAGTTGACTGGATTTTAACTTAATGCGAAACAGCATGCCTGCAGTTCAGAATTCTGGTTTAGTACAATAACTTTTACTACCATCTCAAAGCACTACAGACAAGCACAATAAAATGTAAAATACACGTTAAGACTTTGAGATTAGCACGAGCTGCAAAGAGACACTGAGGTCTGTGCTGCAGGGAGTCACTGAGGTCTGAGCTGCAGGGAGACACCGGGGTCTGAGCTGCAGAGAGACACCGGGGTCTGAGCTGCAGGGAGACACTGAGGTCTGAGCTGCAGGGAGACACCAGGGTCTGAGCTGCAGGGAGTCATTCAGGTCTGAGTTGCAGGGAGACACTGGGGTCTGTGCTGCAGGGAGACACTGAGGTCTGAGCTGCAGGGACGTGACTGAGCTCTGAGTTTCAGGGATGTGACCAATCAGTATCCACTGATTACAGGGGTGTCAGTACAGGGGTAGGGCAGCCAACCTTGAAAAACATTGGCAGGAGTGTGTAAATGTGCAAAAAGACTCCTTGATGAGCATGTGCTACACAATTCACAGGTTCATTTGTGTATGAACCTTTTATCATATAAGTACAGTATAATTAAAAAGAGCCTTGAGAACATGCATAAAGTGCTCTTCAGCTGCTACTTACCAGGGGGCTGTGTTTTTTCAGGAACAGCCGGGCCCTGGGTGATCTTCAGCGGCCTCATTCAGGTGCTGCTCCTCCACAAACTCTGAAAGACAAAAGGAAAGAAGACAAAGGGGGAGCTGTCCAGTCCCAGAGGAGCACATAACATGGGGAGGAGAGTGAGGGGCTGATCAAAAAGGCTTTCGTGTTTTAATGGCTCTGCCTGATTGTGATTCACCTTCACACATTAAATAAAAATAAAATAGCCCTGTCTGCCACATTGAACTCTTTCCCTAGGTGGAATCCAGTCAAGCCCTTTGTGTTCTGTTGTTGGAGGACCTGGGGAAGGGTAACAGGCAGTCGATCACGAGAATCCAGGAATCTGCAGTTGGCCATCACTGCCTGGTGGATCAGCAGGAGAAGAGGGCCAGGAGATATCTGATCGGCTGATGCTCCAGAGAGCCTTTGGAGTTCAGTTTTCTCCCCTGTGCTCTCAGGGCCCTGGCTGAACTAATCACTTGATCAGCATGTAACCAAGAGATGTGCTTCACTCGTGTCTCTCCCAGCTGAGGACTTAAAGAAAAACAAAATGTCTGTGCGACCAATCTGAAGGTTGAAACGTAGGCATATGGGAGACAAAATGAAATACAGAAAGGCAGTGCTCTTCTCCTCATTGTACTTCTGCAAAATCTGAAAAACAAAATCAGATTTCGCGCTGGTATAAGTAGAAGTGAGCAAAAAAGAAAGAAACACACAATGTCAGTCTAATGCAGGTTTTATCATGTCTTTTTAAATCAATAAGAGCTACAGGCCTTGGAGAAAGGAAACAGGTATTTTATACTGTTATCCGACGTGTAGAGCTGTGCTAAACAGAGAGGCACAGCAAACCCCCTAATAGGTAATGGGACACGGTTCGATAGAAAGAGGATTTTCGTCATCTAATGCATTTTCAAGCCAGATTCAAAGGCAGGTATTCAAGTGTACCTGGCTGCCTCAATAATTTATCAGACTGAGTTCTATGCATTTCATCTCTGATATCAAAACCCAGATTTAATTACAGTGGGTTCAAGGAGAATATGAGTTAATCTTCTGTACTATTCTTTCATTTGTCACAAGAGACAAATTTTGAAAAACCCAGGGCACGTATCTTGGTGTTAAAAGTGGTGCTGCACAGTACCACATTCTTTTATAGCTTTTATATAAGTCTGTGTCATCTTTATAATAAAGTGATCATTTTACAATCCTAATCATATTCAGACAGCAGGAAAAGGCAGGAGAGACTGATATTCCATTACTGGCCTCTTACCTTTGATATACATCATAAATCTCCAAAATGGCTAAAATGGCAATATCCCCTACAGACAGTGAAATCAGTGAAAGTGTTATTAATACATATGCTATTATATGTATTTCTAGATCTATGTATTGATATTATGCAAATGTATTAGTAACCTCCAGTTTTGGTGAACTTTAGGCTGAAACCTTCAGTTTCTGAGATAATTGACTTTATTTTTCCCATCTTTTATTATAAAGTTTGAAATCTGCAAGTCAAATGCAAACAAATTACAGACTTTAACAGAAAACATACTGTATACATGAGAAAGCTTGCAAAGGTTTTCATATTTGACTAACCATATTAACAAAAGTAATGCAGCCAAAAATGCCCAGAATTTTGAAAACGTTTCTAAGGGTGCAGCCTAAAAATGTGAAGAAGGAAGATGAAAGCTGTTTTTTTTTGGGGTTATTCACCTTCTGCTCAGGTCCGTTTAAACAGTGGCCCCCTCACCCACCTAAATTTCTCTCTCTTCCTGTGACCTGTCCTGTTGTCATGACCACAGTTGCTAAGGAAAAGAGACCTTGAGAGAAAGGAAACATGAACTAGTGATTCAATGGTCCCGTTATATTTAATTCATCAGTGTGAGGCCAGGTGCTCTTTCAGTACTACAGAGGAGGGACAGAGATCCCTTTGCAAGCCAGCTTCTATCTGAAATGCTATAAACAGCAAGTGAGCAAAGGCTTCATACATAAAAGCCGCTGTCTAGCATAATGGCCACAGACATATTCAGTGCAACTCCTACTCCATTTTACAACTGCACAACACATCAAGCCCAGGAAAAGGAAAACAGGCACACTGCACAGCTCGAGATGTATGAGCACAGCCTTGCCTATTTCAATTCAAAGACAGTCGAGGATCACCAGTCTCTGTAATTACAAAGAGTGTTGTTAGCAGTTTAACAAAGTTCCTGCTCCCATGTGTTAGAAGGGTATACTTTTGAAAAACAAATCAAAGGGACTTATACTGTATATCTCATCAGTACCTACATGTCTTTGCATGTGAAGCCTGCGTCTTGAAACTCAGGAGACATTTTTATGTGTCTTAGAGTGTACTGCTTTTGGGGGGTCTTTCTGATGATCACTAGGTGTTATAGTTACCCAGGTCCTGAGCATCAGACAGAGTCATACAAAATCTAGGGTTTGTCTCTTTGTCCAGACATGACACGGAGTTATGGAGTATTGTTAATAATGTTTAAGAATATTCCAAATCAGAGGGAAATGGAAAGTGACAAAAAGAAAGAAAATTCATTGCACTGTCCAGTTTATCCCTGATAATGCACACCGTCCAGTTGTTCTTTTTGTGAAACACATCTGTGCTGTCAGGAACTGGAATACACAATAGCCCTGTGTCACATGGGGTAGTTTTCGAGGCATTGCATCCCGGTTTTGAAAACTTTGATTTCTTCTGTTCCTCCATCCCTTCGAAGGCTGAAGTGTTGTGACCGTGTCCCAGTGGTTTAGTGACAAAGATTGGGGTCCCAGAGATTAGGGACATGGGTCTTCTCTTCCAGGTTTCCCAGAGTTCCCTGCCATCAGTTCTACTGAGTGACCCCGCAGGTCCATCAGTTACTCCTTCCGCACTGACATGGCAGAACGAAGAGCAAAAACAATCTTCTGGAAGCTTATTTTAAAAGCACTGTGATGGGAGGCAGAGTGAGTGGAGCTCCATTGTTACAGTCCAACGTTGTCTTTGTGTTTAATTGATCCACCTACAGCTATCACTCTGTCTCCCTCACACACACACTCTCTCTCTCTCTCAATACTCCTCTCTCCCTCTCTCTCTCTGAGCAGAGAGCAGCTCTTCAGTACCTCGAAGGTCTCCAGTTCCTCAGCACCCCCGATCGCAGGGTAATCGAAATCGCGTTTGTCAGAACTGTGAAGCAGCCTCACACAGCGCAAACAAGAATACAGCCGTTGTCTGAGGGGGGACATTTGCAGCTTCATTGAGGCCTGTTCTGACCAGCTCTGGAACAGAAACACCTTCGGTTCTGCATGCTGAAGCCTGGATACCTGTAACACTTAACCTCTCTTCCACCGGCCTGGTTGCACTCAACAGCTTCACAGCTCAACGTCTTCTTTTATATTGCGACAACAAGGACTTTTCCTAAACAGTGCAGAGCAGAGCTGAGGTCTTTAGTATTTTGAAAGCTGTGCAAGAATGATAGAAGAAGTACATGACTCCAAAGCCTGGGCAACATTTAGCGAAGCAACAATGAAGTGGATTTAAATTACGCCTTTGGTTGTCTCTGTTATCTCATCTGTTTTTTTTAAGGCACTTAAGACTTCTCAATTTGTCTTGTTTTCTGGAGATGTGATCTGGATTCCCTCAGATGCCTCAGTTTTAATGGGAATGATATTCAAAATCAAATGATCAGCCACACTACGGAAAGCATATGCCCAGTATCTAGACCTAGACTAGAACAAATTACTACACTTACTAAAAACTCCAAAGAAACTGTTCGATGATAATCTGTGGGAAGTGAAGAGGTGGTGCCTTTAATTAGACGGCATTTGAACCCTATTTAAATTGAAGTGAAGAGCCCTGTGTTCCCCAGCTGGTTCGCTCAGCTCTGACAACTGGACTATCTGACTCCTGTTGCTCTGAGTTGCTGAATAATTGACTCGCAGCTCCTGAGAGGCAGGTGTGAGGAGGAGAGGTCAGGCGGGGAGGAAGCAGGAGGTGGGAGAGAGACAAAGCAAAGCGAGGGAGGAGAGCGAGAGGAAAGGGTCGGCTGGCACTGAGCTGGGAGACGTGGTAGCGGCGTGTCACCCTAGCCAGGCTCCGAGAGGGGGCAGCCATGAACACGGGCCTGCAGCTCATCAGCTTCATCTGCGCGGTGACGGGGTGGGTGATGGCCATCGCGGTCACAGCCCTGCCGCAGTGGAAAGTGACGGCGTTCATCGGCAACAACATCCTGACCTCGGAGATCGTCTGGGAGGGCATCTGGATGAACTGCGTCTACCAGGCGACGGGGCAGATGCAGTGCAAGACCTACGACTCCATGCTGGCCCTCCCGCCCAACATCCAGGCGGCGCGGGCCCTGATGTGCCTGTCCATCTTCCTGGGCTGGCTCTCCTGCACCGTGTCCTGCTGTGGCATGAAGTGCACCACCTGCGCCGGGGACGACAAGCAGACCAAGGCCGGCATCGCCCTGACCGGCGGGGTCCTGTTCATCGTCACGGGCCTCTGCGTGCTCATCCCCGTCTCCTGGACCGCCCACACGGTCGTCAGCGACTTCAATAACCCCATGGTGCCCGCCGTCCACAAGCGGGAGCTGGGGCAGGCCATCTACCTGGGCTGGGCGGCCGCCGTCATCCTCATGCTGAGCGGCGCCGTGCTCTGCAGCACCTGCCCGCAGGGCCTGCGGCACGACTACCGCCGGGGGTACGCCCGCAACTTCACCGGGGGCCGCGCCTCCGCTCCGCCACCCCAGCCCATCTCCACCTCCAGCCTGCCCATGAAGGAGTACGTCTGACCCAGGGCTGAGATCCTGGCTTCTGTTCAGGAGAACTGTGCTGTTACAGGCTCTCTCTCAATGGTAAGGAATCAGAACTGGGGCCGAAATCGTCAATTTATTAATTGGAGAGCTAATTAACATGCACCGCTTTGAAACCCATCTAGCCCACTGCTACTCTCTGTTGCAACTATTTCCTTTAAATTCAGCTACTAAGGTTTGCAGGACTGAATGATATGAGAAGGGCAATGTGATACAGCCATACTAAGGCATGCCTGTACTGTGAACCCTTATGGGCTGTGACAGCCGGCTTACAAAATCCGGTCAAGAAGAAGCACAATAAATAAATAAAAAAGTCAGATCCTGTTCTCGTTCACTGAGAAAAAAACTTTTTTTTTTCCCCATTTGTGATCATAACCCGAAGCATCTCTTCACACAGAATTATCGATGAGCGACGAGAGTCTCTCCTCGGCAACGCTAACACGCTAACATTTCAAACTGACCTGCCGTTGATTTATTTGAACGTTTCCTAAATTCTGTTCGCTGATGAAACTGTGTTTTTTTCCCCAGGATGTGCTTAACCCAGTTTTCCCTGGGAACATGGTTTTGTGACCCGCAAAAAAACAACAAAAAGCTTATTAAAAAAGAAAAGAAACAACACGCACCATCATTCAGAGACTTCAAAGGAACGTTTTCTCTTTCTGTAAAACACCTTCAGAATGCAATATTTGTAAGGAGAAAACGTTTCAGTCCGATAACTTTTCTGTGTGATGTCATACCGTAGTTCCCACCAATTTTTTCAAACGTTTCAATTGCTGCATTGATATAGGTGTTTTTGTCTGCTCACCTCTTAATACTGTAAATCAGGCAGCACTAGTTAGAGATTCATTTTAGCTGTTACCAACGTTTGTCACACGACAAACCTTTTTTTCAGAATAAGCCAGTTCCTGGACAAAATAGAGACAACATTTCTTCTTCTGAAGGTTTCTTTACCACTGTTAATACGAGGACAATTACCAGATCGATAACAACGTTCTCATGTAAAACTCCGTATACAGGACTTTTTGCAATGTAAAGACGAGATTTCACGTGCCATTTTTCCTACCATAGTTTTTGTTGTAATTGGAAGTGTTTAAAAGGTCCAAGCCAAATTATCAAAATGGTCTGGGACTTTAATCCCTTACGAGCTGTCAGAGCTGGAGTATCAGAAGTTATTTATAATGTATACATTTCAGAATTACGGTAAACATAACCCCAAACTGTACAACTGCAGTCTGCATTACTGACCTCATCGTGCAGTTACATCAAGCTTAGAAGAAAAAAACACAGAACATCCTAAACATTTACCATCACTCTTAAATTTACTCTTACATTTCTTTTTGTAGTAACAGAACAACATAATGACATAAACCAGTCACTCTTCAAATTAAATGAACTCAGCTAAATTAAGGGTTTCTACAGGTAGGTTCAGTGTTTGATTTAAACTTTGTAACATTAAGAGGTATGTCTTTTAACATTAAATAATATTAAGTGTGAGTCTTTTAAGCAGAAGCTTACTGTGCTGGTGACTAAAGGAATATGGTTCTGCGTCATTTAGCAAACAGAAATAATCAATCTTTCTATCTAATGTATTTTAAAATATGGGTTACACATATAGTGCTAATATACTGTTACCTTTTGTAATTAAAAGTATGGCAAGTTACATTTCTATTTTCAGATTTATTTTTCAAATGACAATGATATAATTCTGATTTAATCTGTGAATTTGTAGCCAGTGATAATCAGAGTTTTTTTAATAGTATGACAGTGACCAAAGCTTCTTGCCTCTGGGATATATCTCTGCAATGGATATAAATATTATATATACTGTATATATAAATATTTACTGCTCAACCAGCAGAACTGCTTTCCTGAGGGAAATATCTACTGGAACCTAGGATTCTCATTGCAGGTTTTCAATTTCCCTGAAATTCTCCTGATTTCCATGCATGTAATTCCATCCATCCATTCTTTTCCCAACCACTTCATCCAGCGGGGGAGCCAGAGCCTATCCCAGAAAGCAATGGGCACAATTCATGCTATGAAACTGTGAAAATGCTCATTTTATTGCCTCACAAACCTGCTCCTATTTGTAATAATTTCTGATTTATTCTGACAGAATCCACCCCTCTATTATCAGAAGGAGACTTTTTTTTCTGGAAAGAGTTGTGGCAACCAAAGTACAGGGCACAAAGCAAATACTACTACTACTGCAATTACTGCTATTAATAAAAGGGTGGCATAGCGGTGCTGTGGTTACTATTGTTGCCTTGCAATGCTGGGACCCTGGGTTCAATTCCAGACCTGGGGTGCTGTCTCTATGACATTGGCATGTTCTCCCCATGTTTATGTGGGTTTCCTTCTATAGTCCAATGATATACTGGTAGATTAATTGGCTTCTTGGAAAATTGGTCCTGGCTTGCGTGTGTGTGACTACGGGTGCCCTGTGATGGGCTGGCATCCTGTGTACCCAGGCTGTACCCCTCCAACCTGAATTGGATGTGGTTACAAAATGGAAAAGAAAATAATAATTATAATAATGCAGCAATTGAATTCCTGGGATAGTTCTATTTAAAAATGCGTTAGGTCTGTCTGTTGTGACATGAATGACTATATTTAAACATGACTGAGAATCAGTACATCCAGCACTAGTGTAAAATGGCGGTTCTGATCATCACTGTGAACAAGACTGTGTCCCCGTCTGCATTCTGTGTGAAGCAGTGGGTGTCAGCTCCCTCTGTCGGCCAGCAGCGGGCTTGTAAACTTTCCACTAACCCCACTGGCTCCTTCCCTGTTTCCTGTGGCCTGACAGTCTCTTCTGTACAGACAAGAAAAAAGCTTCTGTCACCACATTCAGTGGCAACAGATGTGCAACCTCTGGGCGATGGACCAAAACAGTTCCTTCAAGACTTCAGTCTCAGATCAGATCTTTGGTGTGAAATGACAGATATACTGTATGCCTGATTTCATTACAAATGCTACTTAAGTTTGCTTTTGGGTTCTTCTCATTTGTGTTTTCCTTCATGAACCTAAAAGGTGAAGTTTTTTTTTTTAATAATGTCATTTATTCATCAGTTATTTATTTATTAATTGATCTGTCATTGTTTTAGTGCATTTAATAATGGGAAAAATAACTAGGAACAAAGTAAAGGGACATAATGCAAAATGAACAGTGTGTGGTGCTTGTTCTTTTCTCACTTTGAGGATTGAAGGGTGGTAGGGGAATGCATTTGTCAGGTTGATTTTTTTTTCAAAGGGTTTTGCTCTTATAGAAAACGACTGCCTCTTGTCTCTTTTCGACCTGTATCAGGACTGTCCAAGTCTGCGCTGTTGTGGCAGCAGGTTGTGTAGGTCTCTTTAAACCATCGGCAGCACAAGACCCCAGGAAGAGTGTGAAACCAGCTCAAACAAGGGACAGCGGGATCAGTTTATCCCTCCTGACATGTCCAGTCCTTCAGGTATTTTGGCTAAAAGACTGGGGAGATGCGCAGCAAGTTTGTCAAGTGATTAGATCAATTAAGAATCTAAGAGCAGAGAAGAGATGAAAATCCCTCAGTGTGTCTTGAGGACCGGCCAAATTCAGCATCATTCCCAGGTCTTTCATGCTGATCAGTCAGGCCACTGAGACCTCAGGGTTCCCCGAGTCCACTCATCAAAGGAAACAGACCAGTAGGTCTTTCAAATCTTAGTGTCTTCAGACCATTGCAGAAGAGTTCAATCAAGACTTACCTGAGCTTAGTTAAACATCCTTCTGAGGTCTTGTACTGTTGATGACTTAAAAAAACCTACAACACCCTTGCGACAGAGATCCCTGCAGTAAAGAGACCCTGGAGACCCTGCTGGACTGTGGTCATCACTGGTCTAGGTTGCAGTGAAACAGCTGGAAACAGTTGTCATGTGTTATCTGTTCTGTGAATGTTCTGCTGTGTGTGATTACATGTCCATTAACTTTTACAATGAGAATCCATTCTCACCCTTTGCAACAAACCAAATAAAGACTAGATTGAAATCAAGTTTCAGGGTCTTGAATGGACAGTGGTTTCTGAAGTCAGTGTATTAATGTGGCTCAGCCCTAAGGAGTAAAGAGAAAATGGGTGATGATTTCCCAATCCTTCTGTCCCAGCAAACAGTGCTAACTATATAGTACCTCCCTTCCTTACCATGAGTTTACAGTGCTTTACCACACTATACCCAGTATTTACCACAGGTGTATATATTTTTTGTTCACTTTTGTTGTAACATGGCCTTATAATGTGAGCGGTGAGTTTTACCTGAGGGCAAGATATCAAACTCATATTCTAAAAACAATTACAGCTCTTTAAACCTACTGTTCCGAAAGAATACAGGCCAGAGCGGTAGAAACAAATATTTCACTATTTCAGTTTTGGGAGTGGGATTCGTTCTGCAAAGAGGAACGGAAAGAAACTATGCACAACAAACCTTGGAGCTGAAATGATATTCAATCTTTGATACTCTGTTGTTTTAGGTGCGTAAATTATATGCTAGGAGCCGGCAGTGCACATACAGGGCTGCACGCATTTAAAATGGTAACTGTGTGCCTTGACAGGAGAACTTTTCATTTAATTTTATGTACTTGGAAGAGTAAGGCCAAGGCGTTCAGATCTTTCGTGTAGGTAGTCAAAAGTTTCATGGAAGTCATCAAAGCAGAAGCTATCTTATTTAAATGGAATGTTATTCCCTTTTTCCATTACATTCCCAGATGCAAGCAATTTTGGTCTCAGCTTTTATGACCCAGTAGTCATATACTGAATATACTAAGATGCTTCAACAAAAATGTCCTTGGACCCAGCTGTACACAGTGTTGATCAGTTCTAATTATTTTGCAAAGCGAACTTGGCTGCTGCGTAGATTTTTAATTATAACTGCAATAAATAAGTGCAACAAGTCTCTTAACATAACAAAAGTAAAAAGTCCACATTTAGAGAACATAAAGGTTAATAGTTTGCCCTATAACTTGCCCTTGTTTATAAAACATACTCCATTCTGAGTATCTTACCCAAAGTACGAATATGTTAAAATAATTAAGAAACCTGCTTTAAAATTGCCCCCTCATAATATATTCCTTCTATAATTTGTAAGCATTTCCATTTTTTTCACTAGGCCCCTTCTCCATAATTTAGAGTAGAACTGGTTGTCTGTGGACTCTATAACAAGGAAATGACTTTTTCCTGAACCATAATATGATGAGGCTAGGAAATTGGATTGAAAAGACTTTACAGTCACATCACAAATGGACACGTCCAAGTTCACAAGAAGCCAGAAATAACTGTGACTTTTATTCAGCCTCTATTTAAGGACCATGAATGAATGCCAGAAAAAAAGGCGTCTGCCGAGATGTACATCTTATTAAAAAGCCTTTTTCAAAACAACCTCAATTATTGGCGCAACCTTCTTTTAGATGTATGAGTACTAACAACACATAATAAAGAGGTATGGAGAAGACAGTACTGCTGTCTCCTTGGTTACTGAAAGCTCTCAATCAGTGGAAGGGATGAAGTCGTCATTAAGGGTTTTGATAGGAAAATGCACCACAGGATGTTTTGCATAATGAAATTCCTGAATTATACCTAAATAGGTCTGAAATCCATTATACAAAAAAGAGAAAGCTAGGTAAATACTCACATAAACATGGTCTGATATGAGCTATAAAATTACACGCTCTTAATGCAATAGCATTGTCATAAGATCTGTAAAGGAGTCCAAAACAAATCCTTGAATAAAACTGTGTCCTTTAGATCTGAAAATTTAAATTAAATTACATTTAAGACTCTAAATTTTTGCCTCACTTGTCCTTATTCATTTGAAATGTTGTTATGTTCATGGGATCATTTCTGAAACTCTTACATTGTACCCTGGCTCAATGTGAGTTTAGGTAGTCCTGTCCTTTGTCTTTACTTCGTCCCTAAACCTTACCTGAGAAATTCCAGCGCTTTTACACTTACTGTGTGCACAGCTGTTGTTCCTGAGCTGAAAGAGAAAAGGCTGTAGGCTTGGTCTGTCATCCTGTGGGACAGCGGTCTCCAGGGCAGCTGCAGGCTCTGTGATTTTACAGCGATACACCTTCCAGTATCAAGGTCCACACCGATGAGAAAAGGAAACACTTTCATGCACAAAGTATGGTGGGTGTTTGTTTGAATCAAGCTCCTCAGCTAGTTATTGAAAGTGATTCCTTTTGATATTTCAAAGAACAATTGGAAGCATCCGGGAGTTTCTTTCCCTGTTGTCTCCTGTCAGATCCCATGTTTTGCGATCTTTGAGTGTTTGTTGTGTTTCATTGTCTAGGACGTCTTGAAAATTAGTGATTGGATAAGGTTGGTGATCGGCAAAGTATCACCAACCTGCTGTAGTTGATTAGGTGACGTCTTTCTGGTACTGCAAATGGCTTCTCTAGATATACCTCTTGC
Source organism: Lepisosteus oculatus (assembly GCF_040954835.1). Lineage (NCBI taxonomy): Eukaryota > Metazoa > Chordata > Actinopteri > Semionotiformes > Lepisosteidae > Lepisosteus > Lepisosteus oculatus. The sequence continues at coordinate 11,079,095 of NC_090706.1, read as the reverse complement.
AATTTTCAAGGTATTTGCAAACATTATGCTGGTCTCTTTCTCCATTGCTTCCCAATATTGTCTAAATCAGTAAAATACAAAAACAAAAGTCTTTCTCCTTTGCTGCTTTTACGAGATCAGAGACGTTTATTTGACAGCAAAACACTCAAACTGGACTGAATTCTTCTCTGTCTTTCTCAGCACTCAAGGGGTAAAACTCATTGACTTTCCCTCAGCTCCATCTGACTCTATGCTTTCTTTTCCTCCAGACGAGCATATTCTAAAATTAGCAATTCACAGAACAAGATTTGTCTGGCTCTCTCCAGGAAACAGCTTCACCTCTCTCCCTCTCAAAATGAAAATAATGATTATGATTTAATTAAACACTTCCACCCTCCTCCTCAGAAATCATCACCTACTGCCTGGTCCACTTCCTCTTACAGCAGATTGTTCACAGACATCCTGCCAGCCTCTTTCCTCAGCAGAAACACTCCTAGGGCCCTGAGCTTCTGAGGAATGCAATCCATATGAATAGTACACAGCACCGCCTTATTAAAAAAAACTCCTGCCTCCAAATAATACAGCCGCCCATCTGCCCATGGCATTAATATTAGGGTTCTGCATGATTGTCTTCATCAAATTCTGCGTAATACCTTAAGACAGATATGGGTGTTTGTGTTTGCTCTATTTAATGCTTAGTGTTGTGACTTTACAAATTATCTAAATATCCACTGCAAAAAAAAACAGATTCACCCCAGTTCATCAATGAACATTCTCTTGACATCTAATTGACCTTTTATCTCTTCCTGCCACTAGTAAAGATTATCACTGTCCTGGCTCTGCTGGAGATTATTGCTGTCCTGGAACTAGTAGAGATTATCATTTAATGCAACATTAATATTCACAGTTGCTTCTTAATATCTCAAAGTACAAATGATAACACATTTCCAGCCGTCTTTTTGGTATAATGAGAAACCTTTGCAATGAACCTATAGACTTCTTCAGGAGACTAATTAAGAGCCTTTCTGAAAATCTTTTTGCCTTAGTTTACAGCAGCATTAGGTGATATGACAAATTTATTTCTTTAGAGAGTTCTGTGATTGCTGAGAATTCTGTGATTGCTATTGATTTTTTCTTCTGTGTCGAGCCACAAATCTGCATTTTAAAATATGAGAGCCCTCACCTTCAGGGCAGTTTGTCATCATGCAGAGAAAGCTATACTCTGAAATGCAGTCCAGCAACAAAGTCGTGTTGTGTAAATGCCCAATGTCAAATCTATTGACGGACAATACAAAGACAGCTCTGATTCTGCAGTTGCAGGACCACAGGTCTTACAGATACAGTATGTCTCTGTGTCTTGTGATGTGAATGATTTTGCTTAATAACACTCCTCCCCCCGCCACAACCACACACTGTACCTCCCTCTCCTCTTTCCTCAGGGCTCTATGATCCACGCGTCTGAAGTGAACACATCCCGCACAAACTGAGCGCAGCACTGTGGCTCACAGTCTCTCGCTGCTCGCTGCTCAGCCCTGAACAACAAAGTGTCTCTTAGAAGAGAAGATGTAGCAGGTGGGGGCTTGGTCAGCTGAACAGAAGAATACAGAAGACAGCCCATCTTCCGCTACTGTGACAAGGTAAGATCAAGTTTATTCGCTCAAGGATCAATGTACTGGGTTTAAGTGGGGGTTAATGTGTCTGAAATTGACTCAGAGAGCAGCACAGGTGAATGCTGACAATTAAAAAACAGTGATAACTAAGACTTGCTTCTTGTCACACCTGCCAAAAGGCTCTCAGCTAAAGCTGAGACTGAAGCGATTCTGTGTTCAAGACGTCCAAGTGTGAGAGTGTGGTGTAGCTAGATGTTAGGCTGACAGCACCTGCCTGAAGAGTAAGTACACAATGCTACTGTAGGTCTTACTGTACAATCCCGACAGTGCTCTGTAATTTTAAATGGAACAACTATAAAAGAGGAATTTACATCAAACACTTTTACTTCGATTACATTTCCAGTTGTTTGGATGTCCCTGGAGATGATTAAATGCTTGAGGTTTTACAATCTGAAATTAGGTCAATCTAATTTAAAGGGCAATTCAGTATGAAGATAGGAGTGGTATGTACCCTAATATGGACATTCTTCGACAAATATAGAAGTAAGCACCAGGGATCCCAGCTGTTGCAGTTATTTAGTCCTTTTTTTAGTTTCAAGATCCATCACGGTGTGCTTGCACAAAAATGCGAAAATAGTCAGAATGCTGTGATTTGCCCATTTGATAACTCTTCAACCCAGAATGGATAATATTTAGCTACTAAGGCAGTTGTGATTTTAATCTGACAATGCCCTCAGGAGCAACCTTCACATTCCACTCACTTCAGGACAAATATTTTAAAAAGAATAAAACAGGAATTCTTCCTCTACCAATTTACGAGTGACTGCAGTTTCTATTTAAGATGTCTTTGGCATGTAACTCTAATAGTCTGTTTTTACGTGGTAAAACATCATAACAAAATATTTGTAAGGGCTCAATAGCCGCAGCCAAAGTAAATGTTTCCAAATTGCTATTTGATTACTCTGCACACTAAGGGAGTGGCACATTGGTGCAATGGTTAGCATTAGTACCTTGCAGCACAGGGGCGCTGGACTCAGTTTTGGACCTGATGTACTGTCTGTGTGGAATTCGTGTGCTCTCCTTGTGTTTGAATGGGTTTCCTCCTAGAGTCCAAAGACATACTGGTAAGTTGTGACTGGCTTCTGGGAAAATTGGCCCTGGTGCGAGTGTGCGTACATGTCTGTGTCGCTGGTTGCAATGGACTGATGTCCCATCCAGGGTGCACCCTTCCCTGTGCCCATTCCTTTCTAGGAAAGACTCTGGCTCCCCTGCAATCCTGAAATGGATGAAACAGTTATAAATGGATGGATGGACTACAAACTAAAAAATGTGTCGGATGCTCAAACAACCTTAAATACCTAGAAACCAGTAGTGCAGGCTCACTCCACTACTTTTCTGAATGATAGCGTGTTGCCATAGCGACACCTTCTTGTCCTTCTGCGTAATCAGTTTGCCCTTGTTAATCTGCGAGAGTGTGGAAGTGGACTGTTCTTTGTTATGACACAGCTAGAGTGGCTTTTCTTGTGGAAGTGCCTGATAAAAGGGCTCTGTGAACAATGTGTTTAAAGACTCAGCCAATGTCTGCTTTCACGCAACTTCTTCTTCATCTCCGTATTCCTCTGTTTGTAACATGCGGAACAAGTTGGTAGAATTGGGAAAGTAAACACGCTTCCTCCATAAAACATAAAAGGAAGCTGCAGAAACTTGTTAATGCACACAGATAAGAAGCTTCACATCATAAATACCTTTATAGAGATATAGAGACAAAGGGTATTAAACCCTTATATCATGTAACATGCCTGTCTGTGGGACCGGTTCTTTTAAACTCTAAAGTGTAAACACTGATACACAAGAGAAACAATGACAAACAAGGCTCAGAGCAAAGAGCAGAAATATTCTGAAAGCCCACCCTAGTTATGTAATGTAGCTCCCCCAGCTCCAGTCCACATTTATGCCACATGGAGAAGCGTTTATAATGTTTGAATATCTATCCATCCATCTCATAACCACTTCATCCAATTTAAGGTCCCGGCGGAACTGGAGCCTATCCAGAAAGCAACGGGCACAAGGCGGGATGCACTCTAGACGAGACCGGTCCATCGCAGGGCAGACACACAAGCAGAGATGCATACCTGTGTATGTGTACAAGCTTGTCTTCGGATGGTGGCAGGAAACCCACACAAACATGGAGAATATATACAAATTCCACAGAGATAGCACTCCAGGAATTGAACCCAAGGCAAGGCTAACCACCATGCAACCATGAGGATGGATGAATAGCCTTTTCCTATACAGTGGAACGTGTATCAGGTATACAAATTAGGTAGATGGGCCAATTGACCATTTTTGTGATCATGCACATACCTGCATGAACAGTTTTTTTTTTCTCCAGCTCTCTGCTAATCTGTTGCTGGCCCAGGGAGGCTCCTCTCCTACCCGGCTCCCTCTGGCTCGGAACCCGGGATGCAGACCCCAACGCCGATGATCGCGGGCATCGCCTGCACGCCGGTGGGGCTGATCTTGGTCTTCACGGCGGTCATCACGCCCCAGTGGAGAGAGGGCCACGTGCGACTGGGCAAGGGGTCGGCGGTGAGGACGGACGGGCTGTGGGAGTCCTGCCTGCGGGTGGCCGAGCCGGAGCTCAAGCTCTGCTGGCCCGTGTCGGGGGCCGACCCGCGAGACGCCGGCGTGCTCTGGGCGCGGGGCCTGCTCCTGGGCTCCCTGTTCCTCTCCGGGGTGGGCATTGTGCTGGCTGGCATCGGCGCCCGCTGCTGGATGGACTTCCCACAGCGCAATGTGGCGGGCGCCAGCGGAGTGGTCATCATGCTTTCTGGGCTGCTGTGCCTCGCCACCCTGGGGATCTATGCGTGGCACCTGGGGGTGCCAGCCCCTGACCACCCCCACATGCAGCACTGGGGAGGCAGCTCACTCTATTTTGGCTGGGCGGGGGGCAGTATTGAATTCCTGGGAGGGGTGGCCCTCTCTCTGAGCTTCAAACACACTAAATGCACCTTGTGCACAGCAAAGACCCAGAATGAGGACAAAGAGGCCTATGAGCTTAACTGAAGATGCTTTTACAACCCTACAATTCCTTAGATTTTACTCAGAGGACACCAAGGTCAGACTCTGAAAGGGGATGTACTTTAAGTCAGGCCAGGCAATTGTGGCAATGATCTGCCCCACACAGTCCTAGTCAGACCCAGGAGCAGGGTGGCAGAGCTTCTCAGCCCCTCAACTGGAATGTCAAGCCTGTTGTTCTGATTTAAGGGGTTTACTCATGAGTTTTCAGAAGCTTAGCTAGCTCTGTGATTGACTGATTGGATGGCCTCGTTATGTCATTATTCTCTCTGGCCTGCTGTTGTAGATTTATTTTAGAAATATTTCAGTTGCTTCATCAATGGAAGAAATCTTTGATCTTCTGTAAGAAAGAAATGAAAACAGTGGTACAACACGAGGTTCTTATTTCTGGTTATTTCTCCTCCACCTTATTTAATCAGCATATCCTTCCACATCACACCTGACTCCAGTACTGTGGAAGCAGCAAGGTCAAGGGAAACTCAGGAAAAAGTAACCCAGGATCGAACAGCTTGCCTGGGGAGCTGGATCACTGATCATGAGCAAAGGAAGGAAGGAAGGAATGATATGGATGGGTTTAGGTACATAATATTCTTCAGTGCTTTTCAAAGGGTTTTCCCCAGTGGAAGTGTGGGTGAAGAGGATGTTGGGGACCTAACATATAGACTTCCTTTTTGCTTTCATCGCCGCCTGAAGCACAGTCCCCTTCTGGTACAGAGCAGGTGAGGGCGATGCTGAATCAATTATGTTTGCCTGTAAAAAGGATAAAAAAATAATGAAATGGGTGACCATGTGATGTTACTAGAATGTTATAACACAAATATAGTAATGTTATAACACAAACAGCAATATATTAAAAAGATAGATGCATTAGTACCTTTTGCATGCACAAAGTTTCTGGGGGGGATTTTAAACACACTGGCATTTAATATAACACCCATAAGCTTTAAGGTATCAACCCAGGGGTGTCAACATGCAGACCTTGGGTTTGGTCTGGCTTTCCAAACCTGACCTGAATATGTTGGGTCCCAAGCCTATCTATTGAGCCCATGTGGTAGGAGAGGTCAGAAGACACCCCTGTTAATGTTATTGTGATACACAGTCTCATATGCATAGCACTAGCTATGGTTTTCTTGCTCTAACCAATTGTAGTGCGCCTGTTTGATGATGTCACAGTTCCTGTCAGACAGGGCCATGTCTTAGCATGAAAACAGAAGGACAAATGGCACTACAAGACCCATACACACACTTCTATAAACCTCTCCTCCAAGGTTTGGAGCAACCTCAGAGACTGAGTTGACATTTGAAATGTCATGAGGTTCAAGTGGTGAGTAGTTTTAGCGTCCAGCAGCAAGAGAATAAGTAAAGACTAATTCAAGGTTTGGAGCAACCTCAGAGACTGAGTTGACCATCATTATTACTCCTCTTGCTCTTTTGAAAGCTGAGAGCAAATTCCTGCCTGGCTGGAATATTTGCTAAGGTAGAGGTACATTTCACTGGGACAAATAGAGAAAACAACCAACCAGCAATGTCATCACACTGCAATCTTCCTGTTTAACTTTTTTAAATTCAAGGAGGTGAACACAGAGCTTCCACCTGAGGTAATAGCAGTGGAAAGCATTGTTTTTCAATTTAAAACCAAGCCTCTTGGTGATTTTTAACGCGTGCACTTGGACCACACTTGTTCTGTATGTCTTTACAGTACACATGAACATTTTCCCATGTTCTGTATTTGCATCCTGATTTTTCTGTCTAATTGTTCTGTCACAAGACGTGCTCTTAGTGAGAACAAGGTTGTGCTTAGCTGCCTTTACCATGGCAGAGTACAACAAAGTCTTGCAAGTGAGTGTTTGACTCCTAAATTCCCTGGAAACAAGGAGCAATCCATTCATCCTAGCCAAAGCTGTTTATTTGCTCTAGAATCTGAAAATGAACTTCTGTTTGTAATTCACTGAGTTCATACTCAGTAAGAGTTAATAACATACAGTAGCTGCCCTTTACTATACTATAATTATTCCACTGGACATGGGTCCTTGGCTTTAACAGCTAATACCCCTACCTTCTCCAGGATCATGAGTGTGGACAGCATGTCCCCTGTCCTGCCAGTGGCAATTTCATTCATCAGGAGGTTGTCCTGCAACAGTGAGGCCTGTTTGTTCCTCATGATCACCTCCTGCTCCTGCTCCTGGTTGAAGGATATCCCTTGTACTTCTCCCACAATACTGAAGAGATGAAAACAGCATAGGGCATCACAAACAACAGTATTTCCTATAGCTAATCAACTCAAAATCATTACCTAGTCAATCCAAATGTGTCCCATGGGGATGGGTGGGTTTGAATGACACTGGCCATGTTGATCTCAGTAACATTAGGTTTTTAAGAACAGACACCAAGAAATAGCACAAGCAGACAAAAATGAGAGAAAGTCACTGCAGAAAGTCAGAGAAATGCAGAGAAGAGAAAAAGGCTTGATATTTTTTCCTGCAGTTCTATTTGTTTATTCTAATCACACACAAAACTGTGCTGTGATCTCTGATGTGGGTCATGCTGCAGTTCGGTTTTTTAGACGCATATAATGGTGGTGCCATTTTGAATGAGCATGACAGGACACCATGTGCAGTAACACCAAGCAGCTCTCTGCCAGGCATTACACCTGGCCCCACCTGTTCAGCTCCTGGCGGATCTTCTGGTAATCCTTGATGTTCTTCTGGATGGCCTCCAGCACCATGCAGAATTCTTCATAGGACTCAATGGTCAGGTTCTCCAAGCAGCTGTACTTGTATGGTTTTTGCCGCTGGGTCATCTTGGTCTCCCGGAGCACCTCTTCCAGGTGAACTGTGTCAATATCCGTGACAGAGTCCTCCTCCAGCTGTTTCTGGGTCTAACACCAGAGGGCACACTCACAGATCTGCACTACTCTCTCATTTTCTGGACTGTGCTGGATTGTACTGTGACTGTGCCATACAAGGTGGTGTCGTACATTGTGTTGTGCACTTCTGCATTCTACTTACTGTACATCTACAGTACAGAGTGGTCATAAAGTCTTACAATCACCCTTGAAAACATACAGTACCTCCAAAAAGTATAAGGATTGCGGTTTAGGATGTTTGCAATCAAGATTGCAGAAGACAAAGAACTTGCTGTGAAACTTTACAGTGTGGACAGTGACACTGTGAAGAGACAAACACTTTGTACAGCCACACTCAGTTGTAATCTCCCAAAAAGTAAGAGTCAGAAACAACAGAAACTGTGGCCAAGCAAGATATAGGAGAGAATCACAAGAGCCTTGTGTTATCTGGGACCACATCTGTCTACCTCTGCTGTATTTCACTACACTACACAATTGAAATTTAAAGAGGTTCAAGTGGTGAGTAGTTTTAGCGTCCAGCAGCAAGAGATTAAGTAAAGACTAATTCTACACCACAAAACAGAAAAATGAAAGTTACATACTGTACCAGCAGAAGTCTTCTCAAATGAAAAAAGGTTTTTCTACTCCTTTCTTTATATGCTACAGCATAGAATTACCCGCTACTTATATAATAACTTTGTTGTATTGTACCCAGTTCTTCCACGTGACCCTGTATTAGACTAATCGGTTATTGAAAACGGATGCACCAAATTACACTATATGATCTTAAGCTCCATTGCATTGTTTTATACCCTGCTGTGCTGTACATTCAGTTCTATGTCTGACCTGTTCTCCCCATCTAGGATCAGTTCCCTGTGGTCAGCATTGTTTTTTCATCATACTGACACTGCAAACAACATGCACAACCAACACTTTTCCTTTCATTCTTTTTACAGAGAGAGCCTTACACAGTCTGGGTTGTAGGCCTACTGTGCAGTACTTTGCTGCAATGTACAGTGATTCTGTTGTGCTGTACCGTGATGCTGAAACAGAAATAGAGAAAAGGGGAGGTCCTGAACGTCATTAGCAAACGTGAGCACTGACCAATGCGACTTTGTCATCCCCCTGGCTGGAGCTGTGCTCGTCATACTCAGCCATGGCGAGTTCCAGATTGGTCGTCACCACGGCAACCAACAGGTTGGCGAAGATGAAGGCGCCGCCCGTCAGGAAGACAAAGAAATAGACTGCAGCTCCATACATCAAGCCCTCCTCCTCCGTCCTGACCACACAGGAAGAGACAGGGAACAAAAAAGAAATATGAACATTAATCCTGGCCTAGGAGACCTTGTGCTGAGGGCCGTGGTGGTGGTGTAAAGAATAGGCCATTGTACACAAAAGAAAAAGAGTGTCTTCAGCTGAGCTGTCAAGCACTGCTGACAGTGCCACTTGGCCATTGTTGTACTGTTGTGCTGTTGTCCCATATTTGACTTGCTCTCTCAGAACTAGACGTATTTAAAGCTGCTGACTGTTTAAGGCTGCACTGGTAAAAACAAAATGAAAACATTGTGAAATAAAAATAAAAAAACAAACTTTGCACTTTGAGAGTGAGCTGAGAGTGAGCCAGTCACAAACCAAGTTTCCCTAAAGTGTCTCCTTCTCCCCAGGCTAGATAAAAGTTCTCACTGGGAGCTGAGGATGGCACAAGGCCAGGGTGATATCTGTCCTGCTCCATGCTTGGTGTCGTGTTGCCATTTTTTTTTCTTCAGCTGCACACTGAATAGCAAACTAAAGGCCATCCTGCTTTAACCTACTATACTCTAAATCAGATAAAACAGCACCCTTTTTTTTAGAAATGTCAACATCACTCCTCACTCACGGAAGCACCACGGCTATATAGCCTAAACCCCCTTCCGCTTACTACGCTAAGCGCGCAATGTGATGCCACAGGACTGCCGCGTCAGGCCGGGTGTTCGTGGTACAGTACGTACTGAAACTGCTGGTAGATGCTCATCCAGCCATCCTGCGTGATGCAGATGAAGAGAGAGTACATGGCCGTGGCCAGATCCCCGAAGGCCGAGGGCACCGCCACGCCGAACAGCGTGACTCCGAACACCGCAAACACCTGGGAGGAAATGACCCCAAGCAAAATGAAAATCCCCTTCTAATGCTGAAATCAGTCACAGCGACATTTCAATTTCTATGGGATTCAGGTAGAGAGAGAGATTCAGATAGAGCTCTTACAAGTCCTATTATTCATACTAGTACTACAAATTAGTAAAACAATCTTGTTTTGTAAGTCCCATTGCTAAAAAATGCAATTGTTTAACTATAAACAACTGAATAACAGATGTAATCTTGCTTGGAGTCTTCTGGATCCACAAGGCTACCAATTACTGGTGTGTTTGTGCCTGCTCTATTTTGTGCTTAGTGTGGTGTCACAGTACTTGTGCCTTTGTCAGAGAAGGCAGGCTGTAACGTGGCGGGGTTGAGCACTACGCAGGCATTTGCTGGCGTCGCACCCAGCGGGAGCCAAAGGTCATCATCTCACCAGCATGATGATGACCAGCAGCAGGAAGATGTTGGCCATGTCCGGGATAGACTGGAGGATCACCTGGACCATCATGGCCACGCCCCGCAGGGCAGCGAAGCCCCGGATGCTGCGGATCACCCTCAGAACTCTGCACGCGCGGAACATAAGCGGGCCAGTAAGACAAGCTGACTCTGCACCAGTTTAACTCCACTTGCCTGCCTGTGGACAGGTGCTGTCCAGATGACGCTGTTGCCTTATACTGTTCCTACAGTAAGTGAACAAACTGAACACTGCCATGAGCATTAGCATGTAGTCATCCTGGTGCCATTTAAGAACTTAAGCTAACTAACCTGCCTGGAGAAAGAGTCCACCAGCTAATAGAACACGACTGGCTTTATCCCTGACCACACACATACAGTACTGTACATAACCATAAAATCCTGTTCTAATGGTTTGATTAATTTCACTACCTAAGTCTTTATAATCTCAGCAATATATTCTTCACAAATAGCGGAATATGTGGTCACAACTGGAAGAAGGTGTGCTGTTGGCTACATCTACCGTAAAGTTCTCTTTAGTTGATTGTCATTAATATAAATAGCTTAACACTGTGCTAAATGCGTAAATATATGGGATGTTTAGTTAATAGTTGGAGAAGTAGCATTTGCAGTAGTTCTTCACATATATCATGGACCCACTGGGAGACACTCCAGCAGGCCCACTGTATAGAGCAGTTAGAGAAGAGAGAAAATACCTCACCGACTTATGGGGGAAATTTAGGGGCAACTACTTTGTACAAGCCGAGAGTGGATTTTAGAATGTAGCCAAGACATCAGGGTTTACACCCCTGCTCTTTCGAATGGTGCCTTGGAATGTTTCATAGCAAAATAATCAAGACCTCAGTTTTAATGTTTCAGCTAAAGGGCAGGGTGTACTGGATTTGGAAATTCTGAGTCAGTAGTAAGATTGCCCCCCTAGTGGTCTACCAACACAACGTACAGCTGCAACTGCAGCAGTGTTTAGCTTTATAGTAGAAGCAGTAACAGTAGTATCAATAGAATTGATTGACTTATCCACTTGTAGCAGCAGTAGTTTTAGTAGCACTAACCTGAGAATCCTGAGAACGTTGGTGCTTCCCGGAGACATCACAGCTGGACCCACAATCAGAGATGCAATGATCATGAAATCCAGGATGTTCCAGCCATCCTCAAACAGGAATCCAGATTTTGAACAGTCAGTTTGAGTTTTCGATCAGCAGAACAAACACAAGCCTACATCGTCACAAATTATTTTGGATCCATCAGTAACTGGAGAGTCACCTTCCAAAAGATGTAGAAGCCGTAGTACCACTTGACAAGAATCTCCCAGATAAATATGGTCAGGAATATTTGTTCAAAAACATTGAAAACTGTGGCATATCTCTAAGAAAAAGAGAAGACACAAGCATTAGAGAAAATAACTAGGGGGCAATTTTAAAGATGACTGTCCCCCACACATTCTGGTGAACTCACCTCAGCTATGAAAGGGCTGGTTTGGAAAGCAATGATGATGGAATTGCCCACGATGGAGGCCATTATGAATATTTTGAAGAGAAAGTGGTCAAGAACGGCTCCAACAAGCTCCTGGGACACATAGGTCTCTATATGGGAGTCATCCTGAAAGAAAGGATTCACAAAGCTTTTACTTCAATATCCAGGCAGGCAATTCATCCACCCTTAAATCCACCACATCCATTTAGATATATTGTTATGTATTTAGTATTCTTTAATAAAAACTAGTGAACTGCACATATCTGTGGCTTCAACAACATGTACCTTGTTTTAGTCAAGCAAGTGGTTTTGGAGACGTTCTGTATACAGTAGTTTTACAGGTGGGTAGCTGCGTCAGCATGCGTAGGCTGCAAAGGAACAAGTAATAGGTTTATTCCATGCTGAAAAAAAGAAGAAAGAGAACACAACGTTTCGGCCGTGGAGCCTTCTTCAGGTGTGACACCTGAAGAAGGCTCCATGGCCGAAACGTTGTGTTCTCTTTCTTCTTTTTTTCAGCATGGAATAAACCTATTACTTGTTCCTTTACAGTAGTTTTATACATTTTTCAGCTAATTTCCACACTAAATTCAAACCTTGGTTTAGATAATTCTTGTACTCCATATATAAGGGGACCTCAGACAGCGGAGAGTTCCTCTTCTTAAACCTGTGAGATTTAGCTCCAGATCTCTAGTCTCTAAAGGGCTGAGCACGATCCAGGCGATCTCTGCACAGGCTCAGCATGTGGGGTCACCTCCTGTCATTGCTAATTAGCGGTGAACTGCGCCTCCACACTACTGTTAATCCTTCACTCCTGCACTGTAAAGGAGAATCCTATGTTCCCGGTTTGGTTAACTCACTCACCTTAACCTGAAATATCGCCTTGAAGTCGGTGACTTCCACTTCTTCATCTGCATCTGGTATGGACCCCTTCCGGACCCTCCACTCCGAACCACGCTGTTTCACACAAACCGTGCAGCAGAAAGACAAAGAGCGAGTGGGGAGTCAGGTCAGACAGGCGTGGTAGGTCAGAGGAATGAAACATAACCTCCAGCCCCCCTGAATCAGAAACAAAGTCATTCACTAATAGAGTATAGCGCCTAGCCTGGGGGCAGCTGAGAGGTCGTCAAGGGAGCCACAAGGAAAGCAAACCCCATGATGCCCTCAGGGGTGACAGCTGTGGCTCATGCCAACTGCATACTCATCCCAATCCTGAGGTTTACTGGGCAGGTAGGGCAGGTGGGCTAGAAGGATCACCAGGGGTTTTGGACTGGTTAAAGGGCACTGGTAAAATTGGGTGAACGGGAGTCCTCTTTTTCCTTATTGTTGTTCTGTGTGCTTATGTTCTTTACAACTTTGTAATATCATGGCTTTCCTCAAATAACCACATATTCATAAAGAGGACACTCGATCCAACAACAAAAAAAAGATATTGCTGTAAAAAAGAAAACAAAATTAAGATACGGGGCCCAACCTTACACATGCAAAGCAAGTGACATTGATTTTTTTGACCCGATGCCCACTAAGGCTCAATTCGTCACTGTTTCATATATGCTTCGGAATGCTTCTTAATGGCTTTATGAAGCCTTGAACTTGGAATGAGGAATTCATGTATAGATGTGTGTTCTGTTGTAATGCAGCTTCCCAGGCTGAGGTCATTTATGCCCACTGTTCCCCGCGTTTAAATTTCCACACTAAAAAAAAAATTGGATGCAAAAATGCGCAGACGCCACCTGCTGGTAATTCTGCGTAGAATAGTTTTGCAGCGCTAAGGTATAGCAGAAGATTTTTGAAAAGATCAATTTAGTCCCCGATCTCTTTATGTAAGACAGACAGCGTTTAAATATGTGTGCCTGCAAGTAGGTAGTGAAATGAAATTATGGTCTAATTCAAGAACATGTTATCATGAGAAACGATAGCCAGAATTTTTTTAAAAAAGTGGTGGAAATAAAGTGCTCTAAACTGGTTAATATATTGTACACTGTACGTTTACGAGTTGATTATTTTTAAACGTCATATATACAAATTACAATCGCGTAATCTATTATACATACTATTTTAAATAATAAGAGATTCGGACTGAAACTACGAATCCGACCTAATCCCACTTACTTTATAAACATAGCTGTTACAGCGTTCGAAGAAAGCATCTTTGGAAAGTGCATACCCAAACAGAAACCCTGACAAAGACTAATCGATCACCTTTGAATATTCAAAAGCTGTCCGTCCATTAACATAATATTTGAAAAAATCACCAATACCGGTGATATGATAAAAGTAGCAGCTAAATAACCGCTTTTTCATCAGAGAAAATAAACTAACTCACTCTTGTGTGCACTTTAGAAAATGTCCTCGATTCCATTCTTCATGTTTCTACTACTGCATTCTTCGTTACTAGTGATTTCGACGAACTAAACTAGTCTTACTTATTCTAGTGTGGTTTAGCAGCATGTCATGTGACGTCTGCAAGCAAACCTTTAAAACTTTCGTATGTTGTGACGTCACAATGACCCAGCGATTACGTCAGCGGGAAGGTCAGCCAAAGTGGGTCACCACCCATTAAAACTGAACTGAGCGCAGCGCAGAAAACTAATTTGCAGAAAACAAATGTTCTTCAGTTAACTCCCTACCTATGTTATTGTCTCACATTGACATAGGAAAGGTTTTACCTGGGTATAGAACAAATTATCAATACGTGTTATCACCACAGGCTAGATATAAATTTAAAAAAACTTTTAGTAACGAAAATGTTAAAATACGATTGAGAGAGCATTAATTAATCTACGATCATAACTTTCTTCTTTCAGGTTCTTAATTATCTGCTGCTAATTGTAATATATCCATAGCTTGTTTTGTGTTAATCTTCTTTTTGAAGTACTCATAATGTTGTAATTTACTTTGGAAAAAGGCATCTATCATAATATTTTTTCTGTATAATTTTAGAAAAAAATGCACCCTTCCTTTTCATAAATAGTGAGAGTAAATTAGGTGCCACCCAAGGAAATCAAAAATAGAGCATTACTAATTTGATGTAAATTAATATTAACTTATAGCTAAAAACATAAAAAAACATAAATAACTAATACAAATTAGATCAACTTTAATCTGTTCTTTGCAGATTTTCAAGACTCAGCACCTGATGGCTGTACAGTTTTCATCAATTTTCTAAACATTGAGTCATCGGGAACAAAATTTAGTTTAATGTAAAATAGAAACTCACAGTCCAAAGATAAGACTAGAAATAGTGGTAGGTTAATTGGCTTCTGGGAAAACTGGCCATGGTGTGAGAGTGTGCGTGTCTGTGTGTGTCTTGTGATGGACTGGTGTCCTGTCCAGGGTGTGCCCTGCCTTGTGCCCACTGCTTGCCAGGATAGGCTCTAGCTCTCCCATGACCTCAAAATGGAAGAAGTGGTTAGAAAATAAATGAATGGATTAACAATTATTAGTTGGCCACAACCTCCAAACAGGCCTCCCCTTTAAGACAGATAATCATCCAACTGTGGCAGTAAGTCTAATTTAGACCAATTATATGGTACAGGCCTGTTTTTTCCAAATAATACACCCTTTACCATTGGACATATCAATGGATCATTTAATGGAATGTTATTGCAGACATACAGTAAGAACTGGCACTCTGTAACTAAAACAACGGCTTTATTAAGTGTATTTTGTCAGTGAACCCATTGATTTGTGAAAGACAGATGTTCTAAAATGTTTTTGGGGTTTCAATTGTCCATCTAGATTTCACTGTTCCAATCTCTAGATCACCTATTGTTCAAGAGCTCAATTCCCTGTTATGATGAGCAGTAACAGTACTGGAGCCTACTGTCCCAGTACTGCACCAGCACTGGTGAACCAAGGTTGTGCACACAAATCTCCAACATGGTGCTTACTGGTGAACCAAGGGCTGTGCAGACATACAATGCTAAGGGTCAAGCTGTTACATGCTCACATGCAGAATTTGCAGCATTGCATGCACTCACATCCCTCGCAGGTCCCAAGGAGTCACTGTTGCCTGGCCAAAAAAAACATCCAGACCTCAGGCCACAGTGTAAATTCTGAGCAGGTGCTTTTACTGGTTGAGCCATTCAGGGTTGTAGCACATGTACGATTACAAGATGTTGATGTACTTTCAGAGACCCTGATTAAAAAGTCCATGAAATTCTTGCCTCACTTAAATTGAGGTATTCCAGGGTTTGTGGTAACCAGCTGATGAAGCCACAATACAGAAGGCCAATTCACCCAGCTGTATTTGCTAAACAGTCTCTAATCTCTAATCTACCTGTACCCACAGGATCCAACAGTAAACGTGCTCACAAACCATTTTCCACCACGCTAACATTAGCACAGAAAAATAAAAATCAACTCCTAACGTTTCCCATTAAAAATGGATGAACTATCCTGGAACGTGAATATGATATTTGTTTTTATTGCGCTTTGAAATTGAAAAAGAGCCTCAAGGTTTTTACATCATTAGATTTAACAACTGTATTATGTTTAACTTTCAATTTGAAATAAAAAGTTGCTAATGTAGCGTGGAGGTAAATGATTTATGATCACGTTCCCCATTGTTGCCTCTGCAATATTCCCCGTTGCTTTCCTCAGGCGGTGAGGTTAAATGTGTGAACACATGTCCCTTTTCTCAAGATTTTATCCATTAGTGTGGCATGAAATATTAGAGGTAATACTTTTAGACACATTTGCTTCAATAATTTGTATATAAAACCAATATATACATACAGGTATTCTTAAAAGATTTTTTAGCACAAAACTGAAGGCAAAATTATACACACGTAAAAGCTGAAAGAACCTTAACCAATAATAATTCCCTAATATCAACACATTTAAAAAAATAGGATTGTCCTCCATTAAAAAAAAAAACATTTGTCTTTTTTCCTGCTAAAAACTAGAGATGAAAGAATGAAAAAAAAATGCTAAGGCTTTGTGAGGATAACCAAAAACCTCCTCTTATTGGTTTCTTCTATCATCAAATTAAAAACACTGGCTAAGAAAATACTGCCGGGCAAAATGGCCAGGGCATGATGGGCGTTCAGCAAGTTACTGTATGTATCCAGACCGGTCAGCTAGCCCGGGCTTCTGGCTTTGTGAAGGACTTTCACGAAGAAGGAGGAGTCCTCAGATGAAGAAGTAATTGTCTGAGGACACGTTTGCTGTCCCGCTGGGCAATGTGTCTGCAGGGTCCGTCTCCATCGGGCAGGACTCGACGTCCAGGCCCGCGGGCTCCGAGTCCACCAGCTGCTCCCCCTGGGTCAGCCTCACTCTGAAACTCGCGTCCAGCAAGGCGTCCCTCTGGTTGCTGCTGGGGCAGTGTCTGTCCAGGCCCGACTCCTGGCCGCTCTCGTCCTCGCCCGCGCCCTTGACCTCGCCCGGCGTGGCTCCTTTCACAGCCCGCTTGGCCTTGGCCAGCTTGGCGATCTCCTGGCACAGCTCCTCGTTCCTCTGCTTCCACTCCCGGAATTTCTCCGATGTCAGCCGGGGGTCATCCAGGATCTTGTTGATGATCACCAGCTCTGATTCCTTCGCCTGAAACCAAACAGTTACCATCACGCTGGCGGAGTGCCGGGCCTTGGACTGTCACTGGCAGTGGGGCCGGCTTTACCCAGGAGGCAGAAAGACTGCTAAAGCTCTAGATCATCTCTAATCGCCTTCCAGCATGAAGTACATTCTGCCACATTAATAATTCCTGGAGCCTTAAAACACAAAATACAAATGCTAAAGAACAGAATGTGATTAAAGAGAGCCAAATATCCTTGTACACATTTGTGTGTACTGGATAGCAAGGAAGATTTTGCAGAAGGCTAAAACAAAATAGTTATATCTGCCCTTTATATTTATTTCTGAAGCTGGCCTCACGTGCTAGCAAAGTATCAGCATTGACAAAACATACTGGTTGTATTGTAAGTCAGGACACTCCCTTAAATTTTTGATTGCTTATTTATTTGTTTGGAACTGTAGCACAGAGGTTTGTCTGCTTAATTTACACAAAGACCCTTTTCTGAAGGTCGAAATCCAGCAGGATGCTCAAACTGGTTAGATTGTATTAAGGAACATAGGAGTGGTTGAAAACCCAGTTCCCCCAGTCCTTCAGTTTACAGTGTCAACTCACGACCCACCTGCCCAGACTGTACTCTCTGCATTTGCTCTAAATCCTGTTCCTGTCACTACATTATGTTTGTATCCAGTCTGCCCTTGAAATACTTATGCTGTTGGTATTTACAACTCCGAACATCTGTGTCTACTACCACGGTTAAACCAAGCATCAGGTAAACTGTAAAAATACACTATTAAAAATGTTTATGTACAACAGATTTTTGAAGTGCAATACACAACTTAGTAGTTGTGTACCCTGCCTTGCTCCTGTTGCCTGATGGGATAGGCTCCAGCATCCCCGTGACCCTCAATTGAATGAAGTCGTTAGAAAATAGATGGGTGGATGTTGGAAATGAGGGTGTGGAATGATGCACCTTCCTTACTTTAAGGGTACTCTGCAGCATTCGCAGGGTGTGTATTTTCTCATTGATGACTGGATTCTTGCACCTCTTGATAAAGGACTTCCGGAAGTGGTCTCTGGTCAGCAGCTGCTCATTGCCGATCAGAGACACGCCCCCTTCCTTGAGACGATGAAAAAGAATGCCCATCTCATCTTCAGGGGCAGGTGCTAGAAAAATGAAGTTAGATAAGAAATGAACAAAATCCTGGTTTCCTGATATCCCAGTTATTATAGCTGAAGTAGTTAAGAGTCAATGTACTCAAAATCTAGAAGCAATATTTGAATATCACATTTTGAGGTTTCAGAAAATCAGTGAGATAAAAGGTTACTAAAACAATCTCATCTACTGTGAAATTAAAGACTCTCTGGATGTTTCAGTCATTTTTCACAACACAAGAGTGCGACATACTTAAATGTTTTCCTATAAACCAGTTCAGCATTTCCAGGAGAAAGCTGGGAGCAGGCTACCTGTCTGGCTTTTGTCTGAGGCAGTAGTCATCACTCCTTGGGTCAGGATTGGTTTTTTGGGCTGTTTGTCTTTGACTTTCATCCTTGGTAAAGTGTTCACAGCTCGGTCAGAGGGCTTTTTCTGAAGACAAAAAAGAAATAAAATGAGCGGAAGAAATACCACATGGATCAAATAAATAAAAACAAGAGTGCCTTCTCTCGACTTCTCCAAGAAGGCAGTTGGGTTGACATTTTCACTCCCACCAAAGACAGGTCATTCTGGACATTTCCACCTCCAGGCATACCAAAATATTGGAGTATACTCCCAGCAGGGAGTCAGTCCACCTCCACTGGAGATTACGCCTGGAAAACTGGGTGGCACTGATTTCACTAGGCGTTCACAGATGTGCATGGAGGTAGTGGACAGCTCCCTGGTTTTCTCATAGAATGTGACAATTGCCATCTCTCCCTCTAGTAGTTTGTTGTAACCTGAATAGCACTTCCTGTTGGAGTTTTCTTTTGTCAACCACCGCCTGCAATTCCTCAAAGGGGTCTAAATTGATGTATTTGCTAGGTCTGCTGTTGCAGAAGAGCATGTACCACCAATCACTGTTATCAGTCTTCGTTTCACAGTAAAGGTAAAAATGCCTGGTGTGCTTCTACTTCCTCAGAAATCAAGGGACATACCAAGGACTGAGTATTTCCACTTCTTCAGAGAGGACAGGACAGGACACTCCTATGGAACACATCATCATCTAACATTTTGGTAGGCCAGTTTATGTTAACAGTAACTTAACTTTGCCAGTTTAAGATTAATTAATCTTCTACTTTAAGATTACAAATTATGAGGAAGAGAGCTTCAGGAAGACCTGACTGGCCTTACAGGTAGTCAGATAGTTTGGTGCGCCACATAAGGTGCAGGTCTGTATGCCAGCAGGGGGCAGTATCTCCTGGTCTGGTGTGCAGGTCGGTATGGCAGCAGGGGGCAGTATCTGCTGGTCTTGTGTGCATCATACTCACTGTCCCTGCTTTCCGCCTGGAGGCTCCTGGGGACCTTGGTCCTTCGTCTTCAGGCTCCGTCTCACTGTAACAGTCTGTAGAAGAATGCAGGACAGGAGTCAGCACTAACACCCCAACCCAAACCCAAAGTGAGCAGCAGGGGTCTGCAGACCTACAGCCCCAGGCCTACAGTCATTCAGGCACTCAATCAGGAGCTATTAAGCCATTGAAATTGCCTTCAATGAAACATGTATCTGCTTGACTGGACTGGAATCCAAAGGAGCCTGCAGCAATATTTATTTTTGAAGGTAGCCTAAAGTGTTGGCAGGTTATGAGCATTGACCAAACTTACTGGTTTCGTTTTAAATCGGGAGACTCACTTGTAGATCAACATAGCTTCAATAGTAATAATTTAAATATTTGATCACTTATTTATTTGTTTTAGAACAACAGTACAAAGTTTTTCCGGTTCATTTAAACAAAGAACCTATACTTAAGGTTATACATTATACACTAGTCTGAGCAGCCTGCTGAATTTATGAAGATTATTGTCAGGAACACAGGAAGGGTTGGAAACACCTGTTTCCCTTCCCTGCTTTGAAATGTAATATCAGACACAAGTGTTCAGACTAGTGTTGCCCATCTCTCCCACAAGTAGCCATCAGCCTTCTGGAAGTCAGAGGAGGACTATATCAGGTTGCCATGGCGACCTCCTCCTGGGGAAACCATTAGGGCAGCACTAACAAGGGGCAGAACGATCTCCGAGCTCTACATTAAAATCACCAGCTGCCACAAAGTCATGTAGGCACAAGGCTTTTCGGTGGACAAACATGCTGGGGAAGAAGCCATTACTTGCTCAGTTCTAGCAATCACACAAACACTGGCCCACCTACTGTTGCAGCTTCCGTTAATAATAAAAGTTAATACAAAATGACAGAATTTCCTTGTACTTCCCTTTTCCTACCTCAAAGACAGAGAAAATAATCTTCCATTTTTGGATAATAACGCGCACTGATGAAGACAACAACAGGATTTCATCCATATAAACAGTGAAACACAAACCAGAGGGCACAAGAGGAAACTGCATACAGTATAAGTGTCCTTAAAAATGAGAACAGGAGGTACTTCTTTACCCAAAGGGCTGTGGGAGTGTGGAACAAGACAGGCAGTTGAAGCAGAGACCCTGGTTTCTTTCAAGAAACAGCTGGATGAGATCCTCAGATCAATTAGTTACTATCTACCAGCCAGGCTAGAATGGCCTCCTCTCATTTGCAACTGTTCGAAGGTTCTCATATGAACCCACCAAACTCATGTGCATATCTGTTGGTTGAACCCAGATACCTTCACATCAAGTCCTTCACAATATCCATGCCACCACAAGCCCCCAGTGCCAGAGGTCTGCCCTGCGGCATTCTTCTCAACAGCAGCAGCATATTGTTAGTCTAAAATGTATTTAACAACATATCCCCAGTGACAATTTAGCAGGCCAGCACAAGACACTTTAGCTTGTTTCATCTGCTGTCAGGACTGGGTCCAGCTGCAGCTGAAACTCTTCTACTGCTGTGCTTTAATTACCCGAAATGCAACATGTTTAATAACTGGTGTAATTAAAGCAAAGCGTGTTGCTGACTTGTTAATCAGCCCAGGTGAGAGTCATCAATTCAGGCGCAACCATTGCAGAGAAAGGGGTGTTGAGACAGACCTCATGTGTTGTTTCTGAGGAGAGCTCTACACAGCACTCTCCCACAACTGGCACTATTCTTTCCAGTAACCATCTTTTCTTAAATCCCAAACCTTTTAATAGCAATATAAATTCCTTGTTATGATGTTTTCGAGACTGTTCTCAATGTGGCACAGTAAGCCACTCTTTTGTGTGCAGTTTTGCCCCTATCAGAATGCTTAAATATAAGCTCCTAAGCTGGCAGGTACTGCACACACCCACAAACTGCTAGTACCAGGCTAAAGACCTATGACAACAGAAGGAAAGCACCATGACCCACTCACCAAACACACAGAATATGAGAGGACTCCTTAAAAGCCGGGGTGAAACAAACTTAGCTTTTTGACTTCTACTTTGGCAGATAAAATAAATGCCACTGGGGCTGTCCCTATCTCCACAGACATCTGGGAACATCTGTCTACAGCAGGTGGACCAACATGCTGTCAGGGCACCCTCTAATGATGTAGGAGATTATATCACATTATCATGTAGGATTGTACACGGCTAAAACGATAAAAGGATATCTGGGCAGGAAAATTCTACTTGCATTACTTCAATGTATCAGCATGCAGAGAAGAAAAGTTGTATTTCTGAGAATTTTAAAAGCAGATAAGACTAGATCACACTCCGGCCTACCTTCTTCGCTGTTTGGAGGGTTGTTGTGGTCTTTTTTGTGTTTTTGTATCGCAGTAATTAAATAGTTGATCCACCTGGAGGAGAAAAACCAGGGTGACTTCATCATCAACAGCAAAAAGACGCTTTAGGGAGTTAATGGTGGCAATATCTCCTGGCTTGTTAAAACCCTGCGCATTGGTCTGAAGCTCTGAGGCCTGCAGAGGTCTGATTCGTGAGCCTCTAGTGTAGCCAGTGAGAGTGGTCTCTTCTCCCACTGGTGCCAGTGAGGCACTGCAGAGCCTTGGCAAGTGGGGGTGAATGGCGAGTGTTTCTGAAAGCAAAGTGGATAGACTCACACCTCCCAGATAAAGGAGACAGCAGTGACCTGGCAGTGGTGAGATTCCACATTAGGCAGGAAGGCAAAAAAACATTTTTTTAAATTAATTTGAATTCCAATTTAAATCCCTCCTGAATTAACAATAGTGTTTACACGGCTCTGACTAACAACCAACTGGTTTAGCGGCATGTTAGCGTAAAACCTCCTATAATCACGTTTAAAATACTGTGCCACTGAAAGTACAGTAATGCATTATTAGGGATCTGAACTCCTGATCAAAGGGTAATGGATTCAAAACCCAGGCGGGATACAGCTTTTGTAATCTTAAATAAAAATATCACTCAAAATGCTCCAATAAATGCCCTGCTGTATGAATGGATCTCCAGGTTTCCTTCTGAATATACCAGTTCATTTACTTGGACAAATAAAGGAATAAAAAATGTAGCAAGGTTTTCACAGTAAAAATAATGAGCTGACAGCAGGGGGCACTGGTCGACTTTAGAAGCTGAAAAACCTGTTTTGTCTCTTGCAGTCTGTGCTGTGTGCTCTGCCCAGCCTGCTGACAGATAAGTGCACCCATGCTTCGTGAAGATAACAGAGCTTGTTTTTAGATCCACACCAGCAAGAAAAGATCAGCTAAAAAACCCATAAAAATGACTCCCCAAGCTATTCACAGATTATATTCACTTCTATATCCTTTTATGAGTTTCTGGATAGGGGCTGGAGAAGAGACGTCACTTTTCCATGAATTGCTCTTCTGCTTTTTTAGCTGTCTTTTATCCATTTGTTCCTGTTTTACCAGTATGCCTTGATGTACAACTGCATTTGTTTAGTTTTACCTTGAACGGGCCTGACAAAACCGCATCCAGAGTCGGCTTAAATATTTGTGGTAAAAGGCGCTGGCAATACTTGGTTCTTTCGAAGGCTCCCCCGTGGCAAATAAAAAAGGAGTGTTTTTAAAATATTTATTACACATCATGTCGAGCCAAGTCCCAAAATATATTTGCCCTCTCAGTCAGATAATTAGCACACTACTTTTGTTGGATGGGAAAGCAGAGATTATGTCCTTCCACTCTGTATCTGTGCGAGCTGCTTTCTGGTGCACTAACGGCAGTTCTGGGGTGCCAGGTAGAGTGAGGGGTGCTCACTCGGGAAGCCCTGCTGGCCTGAGATCAAGCTAAAAAATTTAAACGAGTGCTCAAGGGTAACAAAATCCTAGGGATCAACAGGGCCGTGATTGGAACCCCCTGTGCAGTCCTAAAAGCACAGGATACTTCAATGCCTTTTGAGAAACCCAATGAGTGACATCACCGTAACAGATTTACTTCTTGTAACATGAGAACTTCTACACAGACTCAGTCAGGAATATGCCCAGCTACAACACTGCGCCAGAACAGGTGCTGCATCTAGGAGCCAGACTGATCAGTAACTTGTCTATTCCGAACTGGAAGAGTAGAAAAGGTCCCTTTTTCGGCTGGTCAGCTCTCTGTTACAGTTCACTGTGCACCACAGATCCAGCCATAACCCAGGACGCGGAGTCCGAGCAAACAGGCAGAGAAGAGTTCGACCCCACCACCCTGTCCACCGACCCTCAGCACATTTCAACAGGACAGCAGGAAGGAAAAGAAAAATGCGCTTCACTTACTTGCTCATGTCTGAAACATTGTCCGCGGCGAAGAAAAAAGTCTGGAAGCGCTCATGGCACACTTTGAACACGCTTGAAAGGAGGAGAGAAAGGAAAATAAACAGCGCTGTTAGACCTTGTACACTCCGGATTCAGTGTTGGCACAGAGGGAAGTCTCAAGAGGCGTCACACTGAAGAGAGGAAACTGGCTTATTAACACTGCAAACACCCCCAGCCTCCGTACCTGAACCGCAATTCAACAAGGAGTTTCACATCTGTTTCAATCTTATAAATGTGTTTTTAGCTGTGGAAAGAGAATCTCGTTTTATTGTTATCGACATTATGTGTTAAGTATAAAGGGATCCAGTGATGCAGGCACTACACAATAAATTACAATCATACAATAGTGAATAATACATAATCAAATGACAATAAAGCAAGCAGGAAGAGCAGCTCAAGTTTTACAGAAAGCATAACAAAATGCAAGAGTTACAACAACCTTTCAGACAGCTTCCTCTCAAGATGAGCTTGCCCATTTTTCTCATGATCATAAAATATGAAATTCTAGGCTCCCAAGTCAATATGAATAGAGGACAACTTAAAAGTCCCTAACACGGACAGTTAAAATGCTTTCTTTATAAAATTAGGACACTGTTTCTACTGTATTTTTTCAAATGAGTACAGGCCAGTCCTGCAATGGAAAACACTTTTCATTTGGTTTTTTCTACCCATCACCCTTTATTTCTTGTCTCCCCAGCTCTCTGCTGGACGATCAGTGGATACTGGGTAGAAAGTTTGTCTGGCTGCTAAAGGTTTCAGCCTCTGCAAATGACACTGCAGAGAAAGGCAGGACGATCTCGCCTCTCTCTGCAGGGATGTGATGGGAAAGGGGAGAGAAAGAGGATTCTGAGACAGCAGCAGACTGCAAGAGGTGCATTTACACTTAAGAACAGGCTGCCCACATGTGCACATGAAGCCAACAGCTTGGCTTCTTTCAAGAAGAACTCTGGCTGGATGAGATCTGGGTAATTAGCTATTAGCCAAATGGCCTCCTCTTACTTGCAACTTCTTATTTGCAATTGTTATGATCTCAAGAGCAAAAATGCGAAAACTCCCAAAAAAGGGTTAAATGACTACAAAGTTTTTTTTTTATACACAAGAAAACCACAAAGACAAAAGGACAGTCACCAAGCTCATTTTCCCTGTTCTTCTTGTGCAGATATTCTGCAAAGTGTTCCCACTTTGATGTGGTTTAACAGGACAAGTGGCTGGTTGTCAAGTCAGTCGGGTTCGCCTCCTGACTTTCTGCCGAGCAAATTAACACTGACGCAGATTGCAGACTTACTATTTCCTCTTGTGTTCCCCAGCACTCTCAATGCTGTAAGCTGATATATGAATCAGGCCCTCAGCTTTCTCTTCCTAAAATAGAAGGAAAGAAACAAAACAAATTCACACGGTGATGTCTGTGCTGTGACACCCTGTAGTACATACTAAAAAACAAAGCCAATCAGCTCTTTCTCAACATCTTTGCTCAATGCGGAGATCAAGAGAATGAATAATAGTTTGTGCCATGCATCAGCAACATTGCCAACTAGGTACAACTGTGCCCAAGGCTCAGCTTTTCCACATACCAGAGGTTAACTCTGAATGCGAAAGAGCATGTGGTCATTTCACCATATCTTACAAAATAACAGGCTGATATCTGCCACAGACAGAGAAGGAACAGCATAGAAAAAGCGGTACAGTTAGTCATTGTCATCAATGTACCTGGGATAAAATTTGCCTCAGTGCTGTCTAACATAGCCACAGCTATTTTAGGTCCTACTGGTACCTGTGACTTGTCCTACATTTGGTAGAGTATGTGCTTATGGATGCTAGAGCTCTCCATCCTTTGTCTGGTGAAAGCCACAACTTTCAATTTCAGAAATTTAATCTGTGCCTTCTGCTTTAATTCATGCTTGTTTTGTTTTCCTCAAATATGCCAAGCTTGGTTTTGCCCAGACATTAATTGAGCTGCTGCCAAGACAAGCACTTTGTTTCCACTAATGCAAATTAAAACCACTCAGCTGTGATTAATTTCCCTTTTTTTTACTATTAAGCAAAAATTTATGTTGAATACTGGCTGATTCCATACATCATATTCTCAGGCCTCAGTCTTTGCCAGGTATTAGCCCTGAAGTCACTGTGTTTGTCTTTGCCCAGCAGGTGAATGTCTCTTTCAAACAGAGCTTGTTGTGGCTCACAGTACACACAGCTTCATTCAGATCAGACATGGTTGCTGCCTGAGCACTAGCAGACACTTCACAGACAAATGAGTTATTCAGAATCCCGAAGGCATTTTTATCGGCATTTCAAAAGACAAGGACCAAGTATTTAAGAAATAAATGCAATGCACAACTATGTTACCATTTAGTACAGTATATAAGGAAAAACATGTTACTGACTTCACTGTTACTGTCAGGTGCATTTCTAAGAATTGGTTTTCTTTCTTTGTGAAATACATCTGAAAATGCTTTGATTCATCAAAAAAAAAAAAACACTAGCAGCATTCTAACCAAGCGATTTTGTGCTTTTTCACATAATTGTTACCAGTAATGTTACGGGCTCTAAATCTGTTTTATTGAGAGTATAAAGAAATACAATGAAAATGAGGCTCAAGGCCATCAAGAGCATCAAACAGAATTTAAAAAAGATGTTAGATGCTTTTAGTCAAGAAATGAATTTAATTTTTTTTTAATAATTTCAGCTCAGACTCCCCTTTTAATCAAGGTCCTCCTGGTGTGTTTATGTGGCAGGTGCCGAAGTCAGGCCCATTTTAAATCTAACTCACACGCTAGTTACAGCCTCAGAACTTGACTGCTTTATACTGGCTAGAAAAAAAGGCAAACAAGATCCACTCTCAAATATGGGCCTGCTTCTGCAATTTATAATTTATAGGCAGTTTAAAGTTTGATTAGATCCGATTTCCCAGTCTGAAATAGACACTTAAAATATTCCCTTTAATTAAAAAGTACAACTCCTAGCAGTCGACTGTTTTAACTACTGTAATGTTCAGTGAAGCTTCCTCCAGTCGGAGCCTGTTAAGGTGACATAACTTTGCAGAGCCTGAAAGGTGTGGCAGATCCGATAGGTCGCACATCCAGATTTTTGGCTCTGGGACATGCCTGATGCCTGAGAGACAGGAGATTGCATCCTGGTCGGACACAAATCCAGCTGGCGAGACTCTTTTCGGGAAACATATCCACCCCCCACTGCACGAACAGGCGGATCCCATTCAGATTTTACAACCTGTTGGCCCTGGCGCCAACTGGCGAGGGGGAAAAAAGGCCCGATTCTCACATTTAAAATTCCCATTCTGCACCGGGGGGGCTGGGTTGTACAGCGCCCGGCAGCTCGTAAAACCTGAACTGGAACACCAGGGGAGCCCGGACTCACCTGCTGGCTGGCGTACCAGTACAAGGAGGGCCCCTTCAGCACGAACCAGAAGCGCTGCCACTTCTGCGCCACGAAGACGCCGCTGTCCTTCTTCTTCTTCCACAGCCAGCCGTCGCAGTCCGCCCGCCCCAGCTCCCGGCACGAGACCCGCCGGCGGCTCATGGCGGTGAGCGTGCCTGCCGGTGAGGAGGCGTGCCGTGAGTCACATGGGCCACGAACCCCCCCCTCCCATCACCCCCGCGGGGCTCTTCCAACGTCCGCTCGACGGGTTTCTCTCGCCCTCAGCCGCAGAAAGTGTGGGTGTCGTCTTGACGATCCCTTACGTTCTTCTCTAAAATTGGGATCCCATTTCTCAGGACTCAACCTGAAGGAGCCCCTTTTCCCCAATAGCGCTTGGAGTCCATGAACCTCGCGCTGCTGAGGGACTGTTTCTCTTTCTGCTCCTTTTTGTTTCTGAAAACATGAGCGGGCCTTACAAAAGAATTACACCACTGGCTTTTCTCTCTGCTTGTGCAAGCGGTTTGCTCACCCTATCTGTCAGGGCCTTATGCAACAAGAGCCTTTTGCATAGAATACGCACGCTCCCTGGCCTGGCCAAAATAGTTGAAAACACAAATAAAGGCTATTCTGCTGAAATGAACATGAAATATTCCCCTGCCCAGTCGATTTCATGTTCAAACCGTTCTTGTTTCTCACAGAGGCCCAACATTTCATTTGAGGGGGATCCTAATATTTTGGCAGGTGACCAAACATGACCCCAAAATACTGACTAGGACTTGGATCTGAGTTTTATTTTTAATACTTTTTACACCTGCCCCTACGGCTCAACTGTTTCACTACCCAGATACCTGTAGGGGGAACAGGAAATGTGGCTGCTGTGCTCTGACACCTCCACTATTGGGCCCCTCATCGCTGAGCTCCTCAGTGCCCTACGCAGGTGTACAGTAAGTGTCATCTGGAGGAACGACTCCTCTCTGATTGACGTCAATACAAACTCCCAGAGCCAGGCTAGGGGAGTTTTGATACTCGACAAACAAACAGGTTGTCCCACCTTATGTTGGGGGAGCCAGCTGTGCACTATCCACTGAGGAATTATATAATACGACCCGGATGACAGATGGCCGCTCAATAAAGTGCTCATTTTTTTCCAAGTTCCATTACAGAGCTTGTTTTCTCAGTAAATCTTTTCTTTAAACCACAATGTTGGGAGTCCTAACTTTGCTTTTAAATAAACTTTTGCTCTACCTGTACAGGCGGTGGAACTAATTCCAAACCTCTTAAAAATGATAATGATTTAACAAAACTTCTTTAATTCACTTCTCTCTGTCTCTCTCACCACCAGTCTCCTCTTCTCAAAGAACCGCTCACTTCCTCCCTCTTGCTTTATCACGGTCATCAGTTTTGTCAACAATGTGTTCAGGCCTCTCAATCTCATTTGCACTGAGTTACTATGCCCGATTCTTTTCAGGCACTTCTCCCTACACAAACCTCCCGGGGACACCTCAACTGACTCTCCCAGTTGGGAATGTACTGTAGATTCCCTCATGTCTGGGTGTAGGGAGCTCAGCCTGCACTCTGAGAGTGTCTTCACTGACTAAATCACCAGGGAGAGACCTACAACAGAACTATCTTAATGGACATCTTGCTCAGTGCAGTGCTTCACCACTGAACCTCCCTCTGCAGCACCATGCAGTCCAACATGTCCAAAAACAGTGTCACTTCCACCCCTGCAACTGCAATGCTATTTTCATATTCTGGGGTTAGAAAGAATCAGCATTGATGAGTGCCTGTCAAACTGCAGTAACAGTAAAATGTACATTAACTCGTAAAACCCCCCAATCTCAAAATAGATTACATATGCGATTCAGAATGAGGCAAGAAAATTTCTGGTGACATGTGTGGCCCTATGACATCGTAAACAAGCAGCTTGTGAATACACCTCCTATAATCCAATAGAAATATTGCTTTTGATTTTGAGGCGGTTTTGATTCTCTCCACCAAATACTACTCGCTTGTTAACTCTGCATGAAGATCAAATTTGAAACACTTCTGCAGTAAAATGTCTGCTGCACAACCTGTATTTATTCGCTTGTACATTCCATCACATCATTCATTACAGAGACTAATGGGCAGAGAGGGCCCGTCACAGGGCAATTCATGGGAACTTGAGTTGCATCAACATGGTGACTTACAGGACTTTCACAAAGTTCACGATTTTGTGCTTAATTCAAAATGTGTCATTTTGTTCTATAACGTCAATGAAATTATTTTGTTACAGAGATTTAATAACTGGTCTGAGAAATTGGGACTACAGTTCCCCCTTCAACAGGAACTGAGCCCTCCCGTCAAGAGAGGATATTTGGGGAAGGGAGATCATGTGCCAAACTGGAATATTCTTTGAGACTGCACAATGTATTGTGGGAAAGCACACCAGGAAATAAGCAAACAGAACAGTTATCTTGATGCCAGTTTGGCATAGTACGTGCGAATCTTTACTACCACTGAAAGGCCTGATCAAACACAGTACCTTTCAAAGAAATAACCCTTAAGCTTTTGAGGATGTTAGTAGCTTTCCACAAGAAAAAAGAGCGAGGAGGACGTGACCCAGTCTCTTACCTTTCGTTTTTAGCCTTTTCTCATCCTGCAAAAGAAGAAAATTTTTGCTTATGAATATTCCTGTAAATCCACACTGGGAACTCTGCTCAACCTGGCAGTTGATGCAACCACACATTACAAAGATTCAGTGAGAGAGCACTGCTGGTTTCAAATCTGATGATTCGATGGCTTCAGAGACAGAATGCAGAACTGCTCAGCTGAACCCCAGCTAGGGTTAGGGTTACAGTCCCACGCTGCTCAGACATTTTTACGCTCAGTGCTGAATTTTTGGGACCAAGTGAACTTTAAGATGAGTGATAATTTGCTGTTATCTTCAATTTGATTTTTTGGGAGAGTTTTGGCTGATTACAGTATATTGTATACTGCACCATTCAGTAATTGTATTCCAAAACTGAGTCAAATCAAAAGATGTAAGAAAAAATGTTCTATTGGATCTGCTCTCTTAATTTAGTCATTTAAAGAGCAACTAGAAGTATTACTGCAGTCAACATTTAATGGTTCTTGCAACCCTAGCCCTACACTGGCCTGAAATGCATGCTCACATAAAAACAATTTCAGCAACATTTTTTAGCTGAGTAAAAATTTGCCTAAGGAAGATAGATTATTGAAGAAGACCAATTTCCAGGAGCTTTTTCCAATGATTTTGACTGTTTTAGACTCATAATTTTTGCTCTGGGGAACATTTTAAAATCTGATGCCTGGAGGGCTTCAGAGACCGATTGCAGGATTGCTTTGCTGAAACCCCAGCTAGGGTTAGGGTTAGCATTCCTACACTACTTAGACATTTTTATGCTCAGTGCTGGATTTTGGGACCCAAAATGATTTATCTCTTGCATTTATGAATACGTAATTAAGTACCTTTTAAAACAAACTCACTCCACTTCTGAAAAAAAAAAGGGGAAACTATCTGATTCAGAAGAGACGGAAGTGGGTAATGCAGTTATTTATTCAACGAGACAGCTCTCATATCAAAGTGCTCACATTCAGGCAGTCCAAGCTGTGCAGTTTTCCTGAACCCAAGACAGCCTGATCTTGCATCAGTCTGCTGTAACAAGCTCACTCACTTCCCTTGATCTGCATTAGATTGGTGTTATTGCAGTGTCACATACGACAGAAAAAAAAATTCTGTATTACTGCAAGCGTCTTCTAAAAAATACTATCTATCCATTTCCACACACTCACAGCCCACTCAGTATTGATGGAACGGAAGTGGAAACAGTCATCAGCTTTAGGTTTTTGGGAATTCACATCTCTAGATCTAACCTGGACTGTGAACAGAGACTCTATCATGAAGAAGACTCAGCAGTGCCTTTATTTCTTGAGGTGCCTCAAGCGATGGGGGATGCCAATACATGTGTTGGTGAACTTCTACCGCTGCACCATCGAGAGCATCCTCACCAACGGGATCACCGTGTGGTATGGCAACACCTCTTCGCGAGAAAGAAAGGCACTGCAGAGAATGGTCAATATGGCCCAGAAGATCATCGGCTGCGGTCTCACCGAGATTAAACAGCTCTATGAGGACCGCTGCAGTGGTAGAATTCTGGCCATCACAGAGGACAGTCACCACCCCGGGCATGAGCTCTTCACCCCACTGCCCTCAGGCAAGAGATATAAGAGCATACGGACACTTACCACTAGATTCTTCAATGGCTTCTATCCACAAGCAGTGAGATTGGCGAACACTTTTAGCCATCCCCCTCGGACCACACCTACACCATCACCATCTACCTCATCATGATTTCTTTTCTTTTGCACATCTCCAGTCATTGTTTACACGTCTGTTTTGTTTACATTCAAACTGTCTACATGTTTACTTGCACATTGTCTACTGTTTGTTTGTATATTGTCTTGATGCACTGTTTGCACTTTGTCTTGTTTTTTACACTTGTTTTACAATCGAGAGACTTTCTGTAAGTAAGAATTCCATTGTACCAGTACCAGTTACATATGGCAATAAAGTTCAAGTTCAAGTTCCTATCCATTACTCAATTAAGGTTTGCAGAGCCTTCAGCCAGAGCTCTGAAATCCAAGTGTACAGTACTTGTGTAAACCCTGGTGTAATGTCTATAACAGAACAGTGCATTATTTGTTTTGGAATTTCTGTTTTCTCGCGTGGTAAAATTACAGAACTTACTGCACTAATACGCCCAGTGATGTCAAAAACACTGAATTAACAAAGTCCCTCGTACACATATACAGTACATATTAATTGCCAAACCCACTGCAAGGGTTTTCCTCTCCAGCTCAAGCCAAGTGTTTTATTTTCTGGGTTGCAAGGGTCCCGGGTTCAAGCCTGGGACCGAGCGTGACAACAGTTCTGG
Source organism: Lepisosteus oculatus (assembly GCF_040954835.1). Taxonomy (NCBI): domain Eukaryota; kingdom Metazoa; phylum Chordata; class Actinopteri; order Semionotiformes; family Lepisosteidae; genus Lepisosteus; species Lepisosteus oculatus. Next base: position 11,046,899 of record NC_090706.1, on the reverse strand, counting down.
CCCACCTGTTGCAACTGACCCGCCATCTCGGGGCAGGAACTGCGAGACGTGACGCTGGCGCGGCTGGCTTCCTTGGGCATCAGCTGGGGGCTGTCGGGTAACACCGGGGAGTCACCGGGTCCGGAGGCAGACTTGGGGGTATCCCAATCAGCTCGCTCTGTCAACAACCACAAACAGCAGACGGAATATTATTGGAATAAGCTGTTACAACCAACTTCCAACAACATCGGTTCAGTCTTTATTACTTAGTTTAACACTCACAGGTGTTTAAGGTCTGCACTTCCATTTAGTAGAGATGTTTCTCATACTGTCAGTCTTAAACTTGCAATGTACTTTGGCCTCTATGTTCAGCACAGATGATGCTTCTTTATTGCACAAATTTGCTCATGTACATGAGTACATGTACTTTTGAAAATAGTTCAAATTGTGGGTGAATCAAAACTGATGCTAAATAACAACGTTTGTAGAGGTGAGTACATACACACCATTATTGCATTAACACAAAATACAGAAATCTGAAACTGAGTGGCATGAATATAGGATATAGGAATTGCAACAGGTATCAGGCAAAACAAAGAACTTGATCAGAAAGGTCATTATCTGAGCAAAAGCAGTGCTGCTCTCACCCGTTTGGTTTAGCGGTGCAACTCCCTCATTGCTCCAGGGCTCCCCCCCCTGGCTGGGGTGTGAACTGTAGAACACGCACTCGGGGGAACTGTTTCTGTCCCCTAGTTCTAATTCCAGAGCCTTCTGCTCTTTTACTTCCTCTTCCTGAACTGCTGCTCTGAAAAGAGGATCGGGACACATTAACAGACCACAGAACCTATTAAGGGAATCACAAATATATAAAAAAAATACAAGAATCAATCCATACATTTTCTAATTGCTTCTTCCAATTCAGGGTGGTGAGGGGGGCCGGAGACTATCCCGGCAAGCAACAGGCACAAGGCAGGGTACACCCTGAATGGGATGCCAGTCCATCACAAGGCAGACAGACACACAAACTCACTCAACCAAAGCTAATTTTAGAGAAGCCAATTAACCTACCAGTGCATTCTTGCAGACTGCAGGAGGAACCCGGAGTACCTGCAGGAAACCCATGCAAACGTGGGGATAACATACAGACTCCACACAGATAGCACCCCAGGTCTTGACTTGAATGCAGGGCCCCAGTACTGCGAGGCAACGATATTAACCACTGAATCACCATGCCCAAAAACTAGAATGTGAAATTTAAAAACTACTATTTATTCCAATGCATGCTTTTAAACATGCATTGTTGAAAAAGTACATTGCCAGTGTAAGTATTGGTGTAGGAGGAGATCCATTTATTGGTTTGATCCCACCGCCACTTTTCAAAACCTTCCTGAGCTTTTATCATGATATTCAACAGTAAATGTTTAACAGGAAGGAGCAGGATGTCTGCCAGTGCTCCCAAAATGAACAATTCCATTTTGACATTTGCTCCGGTGCTCCAGTCAGACCTCAGATGATGTCCCTACACATTTATTTCTAAAAGGGACACGTAAAAACTTCGTCCCAAAGAGGTCTTCACAAGTGAAAATGTACAAATTCTGCCTACCTAGTTTTCAATATCAACACTTAGCTGAATAGATAAGTAACCACCAACTATCTTCACAATCAAGCAGAATGCTCCAACACACTTCACACAAGAGAGTCATTGCCTTTCACACATAACAATTCAGCTGTGCACAAGCCTGCACTCAAACAGCTCTGAACGCACAAATAAGACAGCAACTCACTTAAAAGAGAGAGTCCGTACTGAGGCAGCCACTCTCTGGAGTACTGAGGATGGGTCACGGACTTCTGGATCTTTCTGAAAGCAACAACAAAAAAAGAAACCGACCCTCTTACAACGTCTTTGCCCCACAAAACAAGAATGAAGACTGGGAAGGAAATCTCCCACGTTAGTGCTAGCTGAGCTCACAGAACCCACATAAGAGAAAGGCCAAAAACCGTTTCCTGTTGGGCCAAGGTGTCTGTTTTTATTTTTGGTCTGTTCTGCAAATTTCAGAGACTGTAGACCACTGACAGAGGCTTACGGCTGATAGCAATCTTTGGATAATATACCAATAAAAAAAATAACCTTCCCCAACATGTCAGGCAGAAGGCAGAAGAAAGGTAGAGGACTGAATCTGAAGACTACTGGGAACACAAACATTCCCCATCGCTGGGGCTGGGTTGGTGTGTCCCGAGCGATGCGCACATTTTAGTGTTTGAGTTAGTCACTGTGCAAATGAAAACCAACAAATTAGAATCCTTAACCGATGCCCGAAGAGAAAGGAGTCTAATATTAGCAATTACAGCAATATGCCTCACGTGCAGTTTAATAAAACAGAAAGAGAAATGGACACAAAGCTAACAATGGAAATATTATTTTTCATCTTGATCATGCTCACAATATTAAGCAGTATGATTAGTCAGTCCCACAGCACCAAGGAAGAAGCCGACTGCTCAGAACGTCTTATTTTAAGAAGATAATACTCTTCCAGATAACATGAAAATGTGTGAGCAAGTCATTTTATAGTAGCTTTACACTCCATTTAATAATCTGTTGTTTACTAGCTGAGGAACCCAACGCTGCCTAGGAAAAGAAATGAACAAGAAACTAGTATCAGAGTGCATACGAGCTGTGCATGTGTGTGGTCCTGGACATGTTTTCTAAAATCTTTGTCATAATGTAGCCACTGCAAATGTGCCTAATTTGGTGCTTCAATGCAAAAACAGTGGCAGAGCCATGAATGCAGAAAGAACTGCACACTCTGTAACTTGTGCACACTGCACCTTGGTTGATGTTTATGACGGGATTTGTAAATGCTCACCAAATAACACATTTTGATTTAAGTCAGGGCTAAGGTGTTGAGATCGCAGACAAAATCGCTTACCGGAGAAGGTGAAGGCTTGGCGGCTCTCTCTTGGTGTGCTACTGACACAGGAACCTTCTTGAGAACCAGAGTCACTCCGTGTGGATTTTCCTGGAGTTTCTTCACTAGGTTTCTTCGCGTCCAGCCCACCTACAATGGTATACACACAGCAGCTGGTACTCACTGCTGAGTAAGCAAGCATCCAGATAACTCCAGATAACAGAGCATGACACTTCACATGCCGATACAGCTGCTACAGTAACACAGCTGATTAACATCCTGATCCTTCTCGTCTTAAAGGGAAAACTCCAGACATTGCTTTGTTGTCGAGACCTCTCGATTGATGCGTTATGCTCTGTATGGGTTAACTGTACTTCTGGATCTCTCAAAGCAAACCCCCCAAAGCTTTGACTTCTGTGTCTTGTGACATGATAGGTTCTAACTACTGTGATAGCGTTACACGGGTGTGAGCAATAAAGATCAGAATGTGGTGGTGCACAGAATGGCTCCACTTCAGGGAAATGGGTCCCCTGTTATATGTAATGTGTTTAGTGATCCTTTGGGTGGAAAAGATCCAAATAATATTTAAATGGAAAAAGAAAACTTCTACATATCTAAGCTGTCTTTCATCATATATGCACCATATAATATCTTAAGACTTACTTGAAAAAAAATGGAAGATTTTTCTCTAGCGTTCAGAAGCCGGTAATGTATTGGGAGATGATTTATACAGGAAGGATGATTTTAGACTTCTAACACGCATGCTCACACGGGCAGTAATTGTGGAGTTAAATATTTAATGGCACTCAACAGGGAATCAGCAGTGGCAGAAAAGGAAACGTCTTCGCCCTGTGCCTAATTGTGGTGGTTCCTGAAAGCCCACAGACTGACTCGAGTGGAGTCCGTTTCCTGTCTGGGCTCTCTCTCCTCAAGTAACAAAGAAATGATAAGATTAGCCTGATGGCTTCATCTGCCTAACCTCTTTCCTTGCCAATCAAAATTATTTTTGGTCATTCACATTCCATAAATCAAATGAATTGATTAGAATACCGGAATACTTCTAATACCATGGTCATTAGGTGCGTCAAGCGTATATACTGTAGATCTGTATTAAGATATTTAAATCTTTTTCGCGTGCCTAAGCCATCTGGATCACCACACTCACACAACCCTTCCCTCCTGAAAACAAGAGAGATGCACTTTCAGTATCAGAACCTGTTCCCTGATGTTTTGGGAGAAAATGGGTTCTGATTCAATCCAGTGAGATTGGAGGATTGACAGGGAGAGAATGCGCCTTTTGATAATACAGGTGAAATACCAGGTATCAGTCGGCTCAGTGCAGTTCAACACTATTCTATAGCCTGAACTGGATCAGATCTCAGAAGCTGCGCTTGGTCAGTGCTGGACTGAGAGGCTGCTCTAGAAAATCAAGTGGATCTATTGTACCTGATTTTCTGCTAAAACGATAAACTCCTCCTCACCTATCACACTCAGTCAGCTGTTCAGCTGAGCTACAGACGCTGAATACTCTCCCCACCATGCGAGAGTTGGACTTTAAGCAGGAACCAAACTGATTTCAAGCACTTTGGGGTCTTTAAAGGTAAAAATCACTATAATGATGCCAAAATGCAATTAATAAAAAATAATCCCACAAGCAGTACTTACCACTACCTGGTTGTTGACTTGAATCACTTCATCTCCCGCCAGAATCTTCTCGCAGACTTCTGCGGGTGACTGCATGCAAATACAAGTAACAGAAGGAATTAATCAGCAACGGTAAGTTTGTCATGTTCTAATTACCTCTGTAGAAAGTGTACATTTATTCTTCTTGACATCTGCAGCTTTCGTTTGCCTCATACGTCTTCTTTGGCTGTGGAAACCCCACAGCTTTTCACATGAAAATCTATAACCCCAGCCATGAGGGAGGGCTTTTATTTATTAATTGCATTTTTGTTTTGACAGCCTTTGCTTCAGTCAAATAAAACTTGAGTGCTGAATGTATAATGTATTTGGAACAAACTTTGCAGCCGTGCTATTGACGTAAATTGTCTGGGATCCTTCAGAAAATGTCTAGGCTACTCTGCTTTTGACTAATTACGGGGCGCTTATGAAGTTACATCCATCAAACCACAGCATTGCGAAAGCTGCCCTGTGTCCAATGACAATGAACACCAGAGGGCGCTGCAGAGGCACACTGAAGCTTGCCCCCGTCTCACCCACTGGCATTCTGCGCTTCTTTGTTAAGCTCAACGCAGAGACGAACCTGGCGTTTGAAGTCGCCGCTAAATCAGTAAGAAAAGTGCAGTAATAAGAAATCGTTTAGTTTAATACCTTTGATTAACTGCCAGCAAGTCCAGCTATTCTAAGGTACCTCTGTATATAGTACTGCTGTCACATGTTGAGCACCTATGACTAGATCATTGTGCAAAGAGCTTTGAATTCCCTGTTCAATTTAATGAAGCAGTGCCCCATTAATGCAATCACGTGATTTGTTTTATCAGATGTTTCTTTGTTCATTTAGCCTTCCCACACCCCGGGCTAATCTGGTGGGATTTCAGAAGGTAAGGCAGAGCCAGACCAGTGCTACAATAGGGGGTCTCTAAGGAACCCGATTTATGTGATGTTAATAGACCAGTAGAGGGCATTTGGCCCTGTGGTGAAGTTGCCATCCTAAGGATGACACATTAAATTGAATTACTGACCACTCGGCCATTTAATATCCTATTTCGAAGAGTAGAGGTGTTAACCCTGGTCTTGGCTCCCTGTAGTCTTAACTTAATTCATTTGAGGAAGCAATTCCTCTCTCCTCCCTTGTTCTGCTGTGCAGACTGAGGCTGCTGTGTCACCCAGGCGAGGCTGCACTCCAGGGGTGCAAAAAAGTGGGTTTCTTCCTATAGGTAAAGCACTTTTGGAGTATTTGGAATGAACAGGGCAATATAAAATGCAAGGAATTCATTCCAGTTTCTTGTTATTAATCCCAATGATAGATGTCCGCCAGCTAAAAGACATATTTTTTGACACATCATTGTCATTCAGTTATAAACTGCAATACTACCAGAGTTTAGTCATGATTTCAAGATGACCTCGAACACTAGGTCTGTCCGAGCCCGACACTGGCAGTACTCCTGCAAGGGGACAGTGTGTGGATCATCGACCACGCTCATGGCCACAAGTTACAATGTGTGGAAGTGAGGTGCTCTCGGTCCTATTTCTGCTAGCGCCAAATTTCATTACTCCTCACTGCACTGTTTATCGCACTTAAACAGCACTAACAACCAACACAGGCAGGCTGGCCACATGTCCTCCTTCTACTTGTAACTTTTCTTATTTCCTTTTTTCTCTTGAGTGCTAACTGGGGAGGTGACATTTTCAGTTCTGATGTTTTGGTGGCTATACACCAATAATTGATAGTTCCAGAGACAACAGTAAATGTTTGAAGCTCAATTGTTTCCCACAGTAAACCCTGTGTAAAAGTATACCGAAGAGCCACAACCCTTTAGTGCAAATTATTTGCAAAGATTCCTTAATGAGAACGTGAGGCCGTGTTCTACATACAGCAAACCATCTTCCATTCTCTCTCAACCAGCAACTGACTGTTGTAAAGGAACATTTCTATCAATGAAAGAGAGAAGATCTGATTGTCAAGCAAGCAGAAGGCGGAGATGCCACAGTGAGTGTTTGCTGAAGAATTGAGTGTGTTCGTGAACCTACCCTAATTGCTAGGTCAAAAGTCACTTATAGAGAATGGGGAGGCCTTCAAAGACAAAATGGAATCCCCTATTTTCTAGTGGGGTGTTCACAGTGTGGAGACCCTACTACTAAAGAAAACAGTGCTGTAGGTAAATACTGTATAATATGAAAAAAAACATGCACAGCTTACCCACTCTGAAAATTCATAGAATACAGGAAAACCCCATTCGTGCAGCTTCAAAGCTGCACTCAATCACAACCTCGTCGAATTATAATATTCCTGCCTGCTCACGTGTGCTAAATTAGAGCTTTTTACACACTGCCTGCTTAACCTCGGAAACGCATTCGGTTCCCAAGAAGGACAACTTTGCAGCATAAGTCATCCTGTGTGCGGTGTGGAAGGGGGAGGGGAGCTCAGAAAAATTCCTTTAATGGGAAAATACTTTGGAAGGAGACATCATGGAAAACGCACAGCCTTTTTCATGCCCCCTGTCGCAGACAATTTTTAACTGTGTCTACAAGGGCCTGAACCATTTACAGAGCACAATTTCCAGTGGCCATATTTTAGACAGGCCTGCCATCTCGTAACAAACAATCAGGTATCATAATGAGCAACCCTCACAGTTTGGTCTACGCTGGCCTTGAGGGCACACTGTGTACCCATCGGATTCATTCACTGTGGAGTGAGTGATTGGCTCCCAAGGAAAATAATGACCAATACATACTTACAGCGAAACGCCAACATTTTGCTTATTCGTGGAATAAGGCAGGGCTCCGCAATTACAATACATAGAAAGTGATGCATATAGGAGGAAAACAGTGAATGATAGAACAAGTCCTACAATTGTGCTCCCACACAAACACACCTGTGCTCCTGTGAAAGCCCTAATTATGATCCATCAAACACAGAAAAACAGGATTGCACTGAATTACTGGCAACACAGAATGATAAATCCCTCCGTAAGAGAGCTCCCCTCCCTTGCAAATCAGAACCATTAGCTGAACATGAGCTGAAAGGCAGCCGACTGACCTCTGCGGCGGTGCCCGTGACGTAGTGCAGGCTGGAACCTGTGGATGTAATCTCGATGCCCTGCCAAGAGAAAACAGAGCCAGTTTCATCAGTGAGTCAGACCCGGCTCCGTCCGGCAGACGGAAGAAGAGCGAGCAAGCCCTGCCTGTGAAGGCTCAGCCTTATCACTCAGAATGACAGCCACATTAACACGAGCACCCCTAGAGTTTCCCACAGCTCCTCAGTATCCCCGACACAAAACTAAACCTGCAACCTCATGCCTACTGATATTGCTGTGCTTAATGCTAATGAGTAGAGTAGTGTAGGGCCACATGCACATCAGAAATCTTAATCGCACTGATCTCTCGGGACATACAACAGACAACACAACACAATGTAGACAACAGGAACAAAAAATATGTTGTGGAATAATGAATATGTAGTAGTGAGACCCAAAAAAAACAAACATGGTAGACCGTGAAAAAGAGCATAGTGCAGATGTGTATTGAGCCTGAGGAACTGCAGTTAGCTGTTGAGGATGCGCACTGCAGTGGGATAGAAGCTGTTCTTGAGTCTAGTGGTCCTTGCTTTAACAGTACGTTACTGCCTGCCAGAGGGTAGGGGGGAGAGCACTTTGTGGGTGGGATGGTTAGGATCCTGAATGATGGATTGGGCTTTATTGCAACAGCGGATGGTGTGGATCTCACTGATTGATGGTAAATCATATCCTTTGTAGTGCATCTCTGTCATGCACGGTAGTATTGCTGTACCACACAGTGATGCCTCTAGTGAGGGTACTTTCTGTGGTGCTGCAGTAAAAGTTCATGAGGAACTGCGTCCCCATACCGCATTTCGAGTGGCTCAAGTGTTTATACTGTAACTTGCAGAAACGTAAGGTGCAGAAATGTTATCCATCCATCCTCTAACTGCTTCTTCAATTCAGGGTTGTGGGGCAGCCAGAGCCTATCCCACCACAACCACAAAGCAGGATACAACCCGGTCACGATGCCATTCCACTGCAGGGCAGACAGACACAACCACAGACACACACACACCTAGGGCCAATTTTCCTAGAAGCCAATTAACAATCACTACATTTTTTTAACTATGGGAGGCAATTTGAGCACCAGAGGAAACCCCCATAAATATGGGGAGAACATACAAACTCCACACGGATACTGTAGCACCCCAGTTCCAAAATTGAACCCAGGAACCCAGCTCTGCTAGGGCGCAATGCTAACCACTACACCACTGGGCTGCCCAAAATGTCATCCACATTCTGAAATTCTGTGATGGAACCTAAAAGCTAATCTCGCCTCCCTGTTGTTTATTTTCTAAATAAGGTTGCACGATTATTTCTTCACCACAGAACCAAATACAATCATTACAGCTGGCAACTGCATCCAAGAAGCCTTATCCATGCCAGTTCTTTCAGCCATTAACCTCTGTCTTTCTGCCTGCAGGGGCTTGTGGAGAGTACTGCTTGCCAAGGATACAATTTTTACACGCATTGCACCTGAAATGAAAAGGCACTGGTTCAACTGGTGCTCCCTATAATAATTTGCTGTTAAGATAACAGCACAGCACACATCCTATCAAAAATAGCTCCAGAAATTAATTTTCAAGACTACAGGCGAGGAATGGAAGTGAGGTACATGCCTGTTGTGCAATACCTTGGCAAGGGGATTCAGATTGGTTTTCTACGCTGATGTGCTTCTCAGTTTCCTCTCCTGCAGCTACCTGTGAGAACTGGATTCAGATGTCATTTTTTACTGAATGGATGTGACTCAACAGCAATCCTAACCAGCCTTTCCTCCAGCACATTCCTAGGAACTCACAGCGTGTTTTTGAAATCCAGAAAGTGTCTCATTACCTGTTTCTACACATTTCCAAATCTGTGCTGTATGAACATACTCGTGCCTTCTGGGACCTGGACGTGTAGCAAATATTCATTCTGCTTCACCATGGTACAGCTTGTTATTAAATAAACTCCAAAAAATAAATATACTTGGAAAATCCAATATTACAGAGTTCACAGGACTGGGACTAGGAGCAACTAAACAAAACTATGCAAATCAGATGCAAGAAAAATCAATAAATACAGAGGCAGACTACTATTTGCGTAAAAATAAGAGCGAAGTACTCAGATTTCTAAATAATTCAAACATCATTGCCTAAGTCACCCAGACTCTTAATATTTGACTTTAGAAAATGATTTAAGGCAACTTCTCTTCTATCAAACACACCATGGTACAAACACATTATATGGTACACACCATATAATGCTCATGGAAAACGGACCACATGCTGGTCAAAAGAAGAATTTTATATTTATATTCACCCTTTTAATATAAGCAAGTAAAATCAACTAAAATAATACCTCCCGAAAGAAAGAATCTGGACTTTCGCAAGAAGACAGTAGTATCAGAGAGAGACAAGAGACTAGAATAGATATACAATTTGCATGCGGTTGAGATCAATCGGACTAGACTCTACTTTAATTATATACTCTTCTCTGCTAAACAAAGTTGCACTTCCTCATGTTTCAGGAAAACAAGTGATGCTCTAGATATGTTCGGTTGTCTCACAGGGAAGTGCCAAAAGTGAAAATGAGAGCAAAAAAGCTCATATTGCTTGTTTCTTATTGATCTCGTATCTTGTAACTCAGAACACTTTCTTGTGCCACGTCTCTTGAATATCATGATGCTTACAAATCCCTAATAATACTGGTGTATATAACAGAAAAATCAAAATGTAAGCAGTAAACTCCTGGTAAAAGCAATGTGAAAGAACATAGAAGTATAAAAATCATGATGGAGTCTATGGTACGGCACTGCAAATTCACAATATAAGCAGAGGAAAACTTGAAAATGACCATGTGAATTTACCCCAGTCAGATTTTATAAGACTGTACCTTATACACATTCCTGGAAGCAAAACGTTTAGCTAACGCTAAACATTTCTTTAGAAGAATTTATAAGAAACCACTAGAACAAATCCTTAAATCCTAAAAAGTGCACATTGAAAACAAACTTGATATAGGAAAGTTTACAGATCTGCTTTTAACATATTCCAGGATGAATAACGTGAAACAGAAAAGCTAGTTCACCCCGATCGACATTAAATTACAAATTCACTTATCAGGCAGTGATTTCTATTGTATCCATTAACGATGGCGCACGTTTCCTCAGAATGTTTGCATTGAGAGACCATTGGACAGGCAGGGCTTCGCATTAAGTTCCTGGAGGCCACTATTATTAGACAGGAATGATTGCACTGCTGGTAACCCAATCTTTCATTCTGGATATAGAAAACAAGTCAAGAGAGAGACTGCTGAAACTGTACAATGCATTAGTTACACCACACCTGAACTACTGCACACAGCTCTGGTCTCCAGTAGTTAGAACAAATATGGTGTACTGCACACAGCTCTGGTCTCCAGTAGTTAAACAACATTACAAAGGGGACCAAGAAATACAGAAGGAAGTCCAAAGAAGAGCAACTCCAGGGTTTTGAAAGATGAGTTATGAGGACAGGATGAAGAAACTTTTCAGTCGCATTACAAGGTGGCTGAGAGAGAATCTGGTATAGATCTTAAAATTTTAAAGAAAATAATTTAAGTCCCTCTGGTTATTATAGTTAAAGGTCAGTTAACAGTACACAGCTGGAAACTGCGTAAAAGCTGATTTTGCACTACTAGACATTTTAAAAGACTACTAATTCAGTACTGAAGAGGGCTCCACGGCTGAAATGTTGCGTTTTCTTTCTTCTCTTTTCAGCATGGAATAAACCTACAGTACGGTATTACTTGTTCTAATTCTGTACTAGGCATTTTTATCTTAAAATAATTAATGCTGCTAACATTAACAACTAGGCCTGATACTGTCTAAAGAAAAATAACCAACTGTGAGGGGCTGAACTGTATGTTGTCTTCACGATCTGTTCTTTCATTCCTAATAGACATAAGCGATCACTGAAGTTCTTCCTCCAGATGTTTAATAAACACAGGTTTGGCCTAGTTGACCTGAATAAATGTCTTAATAAACTTAATAAATGTCTTAATGTGGATCAAATGGCTTATTCTAATTATATACTACAAATAACGTCAATGTCAGAGTCTGATGCTGGGAGCATCACTGGTGCCAACAAGGCCAAATCTGTGTTTATAAAACCTTTACTGGGAGAACATGTCAATTTTCACTTATGTCTATTAAGAACGAAAGAAAAGATACAGTTCAGCCCATCAATGTTGGCCATTTTACCGTAAAGATGCTTTTGAACAAATTCCAATAAATCATTCCCTGGCATGCGTTTTCACTGCATCCACCACTCCATCCTCTTACCAGGATAAGGGGTACCCTGCCATCTTACCTAGATAAAATTAAAGCTTTTCTTTTGCAGCCCAGCAACAGAAGCCATTTGCAAACAGGGCAGCAGATATCAAAGCATGGGAGCAGAATTCACTTGGATAACAGAAACAGGGTGTCTTGTAACTTGAAATGTATCAGTGGAAATGAAAACCACTACGATTGTGCATAAAAAACCTGCAAGGCTGAAAGGGTTAATAACAGTACTCCTACTGGGGTTATATGTGTTTACATGAAGCAATGAGAATTTCTCCATATACAGTAACTGTGTGGAGCCTCAAAGGGAATACTGGTGTTGCTATGTTCTTGTAGCTGTGCCAGATCACAGATACTTTTCTAGACTGTATATGCACTTGATTGTAATCAGTCTTCAAAACAACAGAGTCGAAAAGTTAAAATACACCCAGCTTTACTCCATAACCATACCCCATGTGCAAAGAGGGTCTTTTAGACTTGTGACACACTCTAAACACCCATTAGTTTTCAAACCGCCTTATCCAGTTCAGGGTCACAGGGGAGCTGGAGCCTATCCAGGCAAGCAATGGGCCCAAGCAGGGGTACACCATGTTTGGGACACTCGTTAGTTACAGGGCAGATGAACAGACACACACACTCACACCTAGGACAACTTTTCCAGAAGTCAATTCCAGTATGTATTTGAACTGTAAGAGGAAACTCAATGCGAGAGACTAGAGAGAACATGCAAACTCCATGCAGATAGTACCCCCAGTCCAGAATGGAACCCAGGTCCTCAGTGCTGCAAGCGAGCAATACTAACCACTGTGTCACCCCCACCGAACATGAATCAACCTTTCAGTTCTTAACGCGTTCAGGAACATTTTCATTTTTGAGCGAGTATGGGTATGGGCGTTTCAATTCATTTTTAAAGTTACAGCTGATGAAAGCAGGTAAGAATTTTTTAAAAGCCTAAACTGGAAAGGAAGAGCAGAAAAATGAATAAAACCTGAAGAAATCCCACTCTTAAATGTAGTTTAATGTAGTAATGTGGTGATGTTAAACACTTCATTTTATGCAGCTTTTACATTTGTTTGATCTTAAGAAAGGTTGTAAATGGTAGGAGGCCAATCCACCCATCTCGCCAATTTGCTAGTTGGTAGTTTCTCATCCAGCTGTTTTTTGAAAGAAGCCAGGGTATCGGCTTCAACAACACGTCTGCGTAGATTGTTCCACCCCCCCACCACCCTTTGGATAAAGATGTGCCTGTTGTTCTCGGTTTTGAAAGCACTTCTTGTAGGCTGCTGCTGTCTCAGAATCCTCTCGCCCCTTGCCCATCAGACCCCCGCAGAGAGAGGCGAGATCGTCCTGTGGTGTCATCTGCAGAGGCTGAAACCTTGAGCAGCCAGACAGAAGCTCTGCCAGGTTTCCACGGCTTGTCCAGCAGAGAGCCGGGGAGACAGGCAAGGGAAGGGGAGGGTGGGTACGGTACCAGATTGTCTCCTGTAGAAGCAGGCACCAGGTCAACGCTCTCCAGGCTGGTAGTGTGGTTGAGGAGGTTCTCTGGGCAGCTGCTGAGGACGTCGTCACAGATGGCCACCAGCTTTCGGCACTGCAGGACGGGCAGAAGGAACACGATCAGGTCCCATTGGGGGGGGGCACAGTGTCTTGTCTCTCCAAAAGCACCTCACACACGGGGGCCCACTTGCCTCACGCCTCCTCTACACACACTGCTGTACTGTCCTGCACTACTGCCACCACCCTCTATGTGAACCCCAGCACTTCATGATGCACTTTCAGGCACTCCTCTTGGTGAGATGCCATGGGGATTTCTCTAGCACATATGAATTTGTGAATGGGAATATTAATTAGCTCTGACCTTTATACAATACTAGAAAGCAGAGCCACCTAAAGAGACTTCTAATTCAACTTTCTGTGTATAAAGTCAAATCAAGCAAACACACAGCTTATTACAGCTTATCAACGCAACACACCTTACTTTGGCCAGTGATACTATATGTGTGTATATGTATTGCACAAAGAACATATTTCAGTTTTCCCATGGTGTTTCTAAGAGCAAGCATTAGTCATTTTAAATTATGAGGGTGTTTATATGAACCTTACTTATTTATATTATTAGCTCTTCAAATATCTGCTCTCCATCTGACAGGTGTTCCTTGCAAGATACATTTGTGTGTACAATACTGGCTGTGGGTTCACTGGCATCACTAAGAAAGAAGAAACGTTTTTATTTTCTGTTTGGGAATGGTTTTTCAAATAACTCTTAATCCCCCCAGGCTGCTGCAGTCGAGAAGGAAATATGATCAATGAGAAAAAAATGATCACACTGCTATGCTGGGATCTGGTCCCTTTCCTTTGCAATGGAATGAAGGAATAGTCATGGTTTCCCAGGTCTGCTGGAATCCTAACAGAGACAAGGAATGACAGGACAATTCATCCTCTCAATTCAACTCGGATAAAGAAAGAAAACAGAAAGTCATGGAATAAAACTCAGGATACTCACAATCGATATGATGTCTTTCTCTTTTTCATAGGCATTAATGTCCTGTAAAGGAGAAAAGGAGCATTTTGTTGAGTTAGAGAAAATGGAGTCAAGGAGTCTTAGAGAGGAAAAATGAATCAACCTGCAGCCTTAAAGTTAAAGTAAATTATTTTTACCAGGGAGCTAACCAAGGGTTTTGGTTCAACAAATAGAGTGGATTGTTTAACTATCTTTTATTAATAACTGATATTTACACTTTAGTCAACAAAATATGCACAGAGCCCAGGTGTATTAGTGAGCACCCCATCAAAACTTTGCTAAATTGTACAGTTTTTAAAATGATTTCAGGTACCTCGTGTATAAGCATCAACCTCAGGCCCTGCTGAAAACAGACAACATACTACCATGCATGTTTTGTGTTTAGATCTAGTGGACTAATCCTTTGCCAAAAGTGGTGAAGCATATAGAGAACCACTCTGTGGTGTAGAAAGCTAAACAAAAAAGCGATAAAAAACACTGGGTAATCTCGAATGCAATGGCCCACACATCAGAAATAACTCAGCAGAAACAGCTTATTCAATCAAAGCCTCTTCCATTGCAGAGAGTGCCAGTTCAGCTACAGCTCAAGCCCCCTTGTCAGATGCGACTAGCAGCTCTGATACACTGATACAACACTGATAAAAATCTTCACAGCGAGCGATCTCAGTTTGCTGTGCTTGATGGCTCCCCTCACTTCACAGCAGCTGCTCATAGCAAACCTGGCCTTCCTCCACCTCTGAATGGCAGATTCTACACTAAACACACTGAATCACAATAACACAGAAGGTCACAGACTGGGACTACTGCTGTCAGCCCACTTACTTTGTAATATTTTTAATATTATATATTATAAAATATCTTTTTTTGAATATTCGTTTGCAAAGGCATAAAAAAGTCGGATTGCTCAAAAAAGCTTTTGTCTTTGTCACGCCCCCCCATACTAAAAAAAGACACAGGCGATGCTGGCTTTGAATCTCAATATTTTTGGAAACCTTGATCCCACAATCAAGATCTCTTTTTATACCAGTGAAATCTCTTGACCCAAGAAAAGGTCCTCTTTCCCATTTTAGTTCACTTTCATTTTCTCTTTTTCTGTTTGGATATGGATCAAATAAGCTAAATTACCAGTTAGCATCCTAGGCTCTTACTAGTTAGGACACAAATTGGTAACTGAGTAGAATTTGGCTCATCCCTAATATAGGCTCATATACTGTAGGGTCAGGCCACACATACTGTACAGTATAACATTGGCTTGTGCTGCTATTTGTACAAGCTCTCACAAAGTAAATTACTTTCTTATTCATGTAATTCAAAACCAAGCTCAAAAAACCTTAAAATGCACCAGCATAATGCATTATTAATTCCACCTAAATTTCTCTAAAATGAAAATAGAAAAGCTTTAGAAAATTATTGAATTGCTAAAAGAGGGTGCACATAAAAAGATATTTAAAAAAGAAGATCCCTAATATAGCAAGCTGGTGGCAACTGTAGAGAAAAAGTCAGGATTGTTCAGACTTACTGTGACTCTCAGGTAGGCAGAACAATTGCATTTTTCTTTCTCATTGACTCCTCTCAAATTCATATCTGTCAATGGAACTTGTGAATTAGTTAACCCCCTGATATCAGAGCTCTTCCTGATGAAAACAAGCCTGCTATTGCACTCTACACCAATAGCGGGAGCTTGATTCTTCCTTCTTTTTACCTCTATTTGGTTAAGATTACACAGGCAGACCTGCGAAGCTGTAATAGAATTGTCCATTCTTTATCAAGACAATCTGTATGAGAGTTTACAGCTTGTAAAACCTGAAATGGATCCCATCAAATTGTCAGGGTCCTCTGTTTTAAACCATCATGTGCATGGAGACCCAGAGCTCTTCTATAAATTCTTTGAGTCCAATTCCCTTCCGTGCAATGGCAAAGATGTTCAACCAGAGCCACCCACAGACACTAATTCTTGTGCCAGCACAATGTTGCTTATCCAAATCTGCCACACTTCACAAATTCCTCAAGAGATCTAATCCCTACAAACAGATACACCAACACTACCTAGGGACAAGCAGAAAGATTAGTAAACTCTCATTAAAGGCTTAAATATCTTTACTCAGCTATCGATGTACAAGTGCAGTGTTTCCTGTTCAATGTGGATGTTTTTTCTCATGTTACATTCAACAGATATCCAGAATCCCTTCCTCACTTGCCAGAGGGAAATAAGAGACTTTTTTTCTCATGAAGGAAAGTGTTCTTGTTCCACAGGGTTGCACATTTTTTATACTCCAGTTATAATTGGGACTTCAGTCCTGAAAACAACAGGAAATTAGATATACTAAAGGTTTTGTTTTGCACAACAAAGTTCCCCTATCTAACCAGAACTGTTTCCTGAAAGCCAGGTGGTAGATAGGAAACCCAGTAACCATGGTTTGTGCCATCTGAACCTTCATCATGCTCACGCCTTCAGTATTTCTGTCCCGCAAAGAGGTAAAATCGAAGTGTCACAGTTCATCTGACCCCCATGCCTCTTTCTTCTCTACCATCATGCCATCATGGTAAATCCCACTTATGTTATAAAACAAAGGATGTTTCCTGATGGGGGGGCTGGGGGCGTTAGTATCTCCTGGCTGTGCAGCACAGGCGGATACATGGGATTATGCTTCCTGGCTTGCTTTAAGAATCTGATTACTCTTTCACTGGTTCCCAGTGTTTAGCATTGCTGCCTCTCAGTGCTGGAGCCCGGGGACCGATTCTGAACATGGGGTTCTATATGCGTGGAGTTTCTATGTTCTCCCTGTGCTTGTGAGGGTTTCTTTCGAGTGTCCTGGTTTCCTTCCACACTCCAAAGACATGCTGATAGGCTAACTGGCTTCTGGGAAGGGTAGCCCTTGTGTGTGTGTGTGTGTGACCTATGATGGACTGGCGTCCCGTGTTGCTTGTTGTTTTCTAGAAGAGGCACCTCCCATGCTCTCCCATGCCAGATTGGATATCCTGAATTGGATAAAGCAGTTAGAAAATGGATGGATGGTTCACAGTGTGACTTAATGATATAGATTTGTCTCTAATTATAGTTCAATGCGCAATGCGGTACTTCACTGCCGAGCTTGATTAGAACCAGAGGAGAAATGTGTGTGCTGAGCAAACCAAGGGTGGTAAATCTGCTGGTGATCATGTGGTACATTAGAGCAGAGCTGCCCAGTCTGCAGGTTTTTAACTCCACTTCAGCTCCTATCTGCTAAACCTCTATTCATGACTGGCTTGATTGGACCAGTTGCACAATTTTCCCTCAATCTTAAGGTAGTGCAGAATCAACCCGCTGATCTTGCAGCCCTGCAGGAGGAGACCTCTACAGGCATCGTTAAGACATAATGGGAGCCTATAATGGAAACCGCCCTGCATAAGGAGTTACTTAATCAATAAATTACAATGACAGATAATGCTGGGAAAAGACAGACCATGTGACCATGTACAGCACTACTCTGAGAAGGTATTCCACAGCCTTTCATAAGCTCAGGGTACGTACTCCACAAAGTACTGGTTTGATATTCCACTCAAGTCCAAATATCTTTTCAAAGAACTGCGATAAAGACTATAATAACCAGGTGCATTTGAATAAGGTAAACTACCTTCCTGTTGTCAGAAAAATTCCTTACAAACTGCTATAAAATGCGTGTGATAGTGATCTGAAGAACATTCTCCCAAGACAACTCCTATTTTTATGACAAAAACCATGAACAAGGAAATGCAGTGATACATTATATTATTTTATAGTACATGGCTGGACTGATTACACACAATCTTTTATGTGACATTATAATCTGACAGAGTAGGAAGCACAGGCAGATATACACATTCTATTAGCTAGTGCTGATTGCACTTCCTAAAGCATTTACTCTCGAAAGGAAATTTAAAAAAAAATGTTTAAAAATGGTGAACTTCATTATATTTAAAAGCAGAAATGATTAGCATAGCCAGGGCTGACTCACTGATGGAACAGAGTGTCTGCAGTTAAATTAAAAACCATTCCACATCCAGAAGAAGAAACGACGCATCCACAAGTAGCTCAAATGTAATTAATTTATGTGCTGCCTTACGTATTCCAATTCACTGTTTAACACGTTTTTGACATTAAGGTATAGGAAGAGTTTTTTTCCCCTGAAGGCAGGTACCTACAAACAAAGTAACATTGATGCTGTAGTTTGTTATTTAATTATTTTACTATAATTGACTACGGTTGTTTCAGCCACACATATGTTAGAAAACAGATGAAAAGGTGACCCTAGCTTTCTTCTCCAACAGGACCTCAGCAAGCCTGACCTCATTTTAGAAAATCAAGCTGTGAAACTGCCAAAGGTGTTATATTTCATAGATCTCGTACAACACGACAGAACAGCAGAAAACAACCAAGCAGAAGTCAGCATTTCTATTAAGTGTTTCTCGCATGTTTTGCTACTCAATTCTGAGCAATTTTGGATAAGTATCTGCCAACAACTGCAGCTGTAACAATGACATTAGTTATTCAGCTACATTAGCTACAAGGAACATTTACTGTACAGTAACTCACGGCATGATTCACTACTCTCACACATTAAACAAATTTCAAATGCGAGGGTCATTAACAAAAAAGTGATTTTAAAAGACAAAAAGCTTTTGAGATATAAAACTGACTCATTCATAGCTGCTCCTGACACAAAAAGGCAGGGAAATCACTTTTGAATCTGAAGCAGACAGTCCTACTATTATTACGTGCAATGCATCTGGTTAAGAAACAAAACTCGTTGGATATTTCCAGCAAAGATACAAAAAGACACTAGTGAAATTGTCAAATAAAGTAATTGCAAGAGACACTAACTCACCTTTGTGTGAAATTTAAAAGCCCCTTTTAAAGTTCACGCAATGCAGGGCACAGAACAGAAGCTTTAAAAGAAGTACGATCCACAGAAATCCACAGTTACAGTACACGTATGACTGACAGGAAAAGGTCAGTCATTATAAAGTAGGAGTGTATTTTTCTTGGCTTTTTTCATCTTCCTCTTTTTTGTCTCACATCCTTAGTAGACCTTCAAGTGAAAAAGGCTTTCAGGTGAAAAGCACCCTCTGCTACAGACCCTGGAGATGTAATACTGAGCTGGACTCTGAAGTCACTTCTGAAAGACACACTTATTTTTGATGCCAAATACTCTTCAGCACTTTCTAATTGAGTAGGAAGCTCATGAAGGTTAACATGCTGCTTGGTTTAAAGAACCCACATGCTATTCAGAATAGTGCTTTTCAGAGGCATATTGTTACTAGAAGTCATTTTGACTTTTTTGTATTTTTTCGTTCTATTTTACATTTCTCGTTCCACGACTGCTTTCCTCCTTTGGCAAGACAAGCCAAGTGACTGGAGTGTAAGACAAGCCTCGGACAAATATTGCAAGCGCCTCGGTCCCGCTCGGAAAACTGAGACGTCCTGTTTAAGCTGGTCCCGACTCACTGGGATATAAATATGGTCTGGGTGCTCCTGTCACCCGGGAAAGTTATAAACACGCGATGAGAGACGGGGGCTTGAATTTTGGAGGAGGAAAAAGGGGCCTCTTTGGCAGGGTGATCTTTAAAACAAATGGTGACCTTAGCCTTTCCAAAAAAAACCTGTTGGCATTTTCTGGTGCTTTTCCCCAAAATGGACAAAGATGACATTAGGATTATTACGCAGGTTAATAGCCCTACACAGAAGAACATCTCTTTCTGTGAAGAGGCACTCTTTCATCACGTCATTATTCTGCCAGAGACGTGACATGTGAACCCAGATTATCCCACAATTATACAGCCTCAGTCTTGTTAATCAGGGGGACAAAGTGGACACAGCGGAGGCCGGGCAGGTTTCTAAAAATATCCAGCAGATATTTGTTTTTCCAGGAAACACACGTTAAACACAGCCTGCAAAGGGCACCGAGTCACAATGGAGAAGGCTGGGACAATTTTAGCAGATTTCTGTTCTGCAAATCTAATTAAATTCCGCACTCATGGTGCAGTATGTGCTGTAACTCGTATCTGTCTGAAAAAGCTCAGCTTCACTTCATGTGCAGTACAGGGCTTTGCATTACAACAAGAAAACAAATAGAGAAGAAAAAGTGTACAATTCATGCCATTTTTAATAAAACACAACAAGGGTGAATTAATCTAATTCTTATTTCAAACTCATTTGACCTATAGTGGAACAATTATCCTATTAACTGATTATGGGATGTTTAATTCAATTAAATTAAAAAGGACATGGCTTTAACAAAAACCAACACTAGTTTCAGATCGCAAACAAAACTTCGACCAACTTGGCAATCAAAAATGTCAAACTTCACGACGTGTTCAGTTTGCCAGGTGTCTCTCCTTATGAAAAAGATTCACATGTTTGTGTTGAAACATCACTTACTGTATGCCTTCCAGACAATGCGAGGACGCCATAAAAAAGGCAAACAATATGTTAGGCTACATACTGTAGTCAAAAAGTGTAGAATTTCGAATCAAGTGATGTTGTCTTGAAAGGGTATCCCAGTTGGGCTTCATTTAGGATATTGTGTACAATTTTGGTCATCGTGTTACAAAACAAGATATTGCTGCCCTAGACAGACAGCCTGAAGGAACTGAACTTCATTCGTCTTGAACATATAGGACGACGAGGAGACCCGATACAAGTATTCAGAATTCTTAACAGCACTGACAAAATGAACATCATCTTCAAAATGAAAAGTAAAAATTGAACCAGACGACACAAGCAGAAACTACAGTACATGGAAGTGCTACACTGAAGTTCTGTGAATGTGAAAAAAAACCCACCAATGCCTGCGGTTATAGCCAATACTTTGGCTTCCTTCAAGAAATGGCTGGATGAGGTCCTTCGATCAATTAACTATTTACATACCAAACAGGCGAGTTGGACTAAATGGCCTCCTCTCATTTGTAACCTGTTCTTATGTTGTGTCCATACAAGGGAAAGACACCTTGATGCACTGGGCTGGAAATCTGCATTTGACAGCTGGAAGCTTGTGTACAACCCAGGACACGTATGGCCTGTTTTCTAACGACGCAGTCTACCTGAGCCAAGTCTGCCTGAGAGTATGGGAAAAAAGGTCGAGTCAACACCAGAGTCACAGTAGCTTATCAGGCCAGAGTTCCTCATGGTTCCTGTACAGTTAAGTGGACTTAAGGGTATGGGGCTTCCCAACTGGAGGGGACGCACAACCATCACAGAAATTAACCCTGGCAATGCTGGTCCCCACTCGTACAGCTGGGCGGACTAGAAAGGTTAAATTACTGGACAGCCAGGAAACACATTTATTCACAAAATAAACTGAATGTATTCACAATTCTTGCACTTATGCTGAATGCAATTATAAGAAATTAAATAAATTAAATTTATTTTACACATACTACTGTAAAAAATTTAAAGAAATTGCTTCCCCTAGGACTGAACAGCTGAGAGAATGTTGCAGGTCACAGACATGAAACATAAAATCACATCAGAACATTCTTTTCATACTGCACAATCACAGGGCATTGAAGAGAAGTAATCTGGAGTGAAAAAGATATAACAGCAAAGAAACTGAGAAACGTCTGTGTCTTGGACAAAAATAAAGACAAAAACAGTTGTCAAAAGGTGTCAATGTGCATTGCACTAATCTCTGTTTGCTTTTCAAAGCTCATGTCCCCCCTTTTAATATAATAATAATTTACAGGTAGTGGGGACCCTCCACCACCACCAGTGTGCAGCCCCACCTGGATGATGCAATGACAGCTCACCGCACATCAGCTATCGGTGGGGAGGAGAACAGAGTGATAAGCCCGTTCATAGATGGGGATTATTAGGAGGCCATGACTGGTAAAGGCCAGAGGGAAATTTGGCCAGGACACCGGGTTAATACACCCCTCCTCTTTTCAAGAAATGCAGTGCGATTTTTAATGACCACAGAGAGTCAGGACCTTAGTCTTACATCTCATCCAAAGAATGGTGCCTTTTTTTCTTTTACAGTACAGTGTCCCCATCACTATACTGGAGCATTTATACCCACACAGACTGCAGGATGAGCACCCCCTGCTGGCTCCACTAACACCGCTTTCAGCAACAACCTTAGCTTTAACAGGAGGTCTCTCATCCAGGTACTGACCAGGCTCTCACCTGCTGAGTTTCAGTTGACTGGCAGTTAGATACTGTGGGGTGATGTATAGTAGCTGCTGGCTGCTTTTAGTTTTTAGTTTCTGATAGCGATTCAAGGTGAAAATGACATCCAACCCACAGACCAGAGGCAAAAACCACAGAATCAGGGCTCAGAGAAATCAGTGAAACTGCAGGTGTGTGTGTGTGTGTGTGTGTGTGTGTGTGTGTGAGAAAGCTGATACAATATCTTCTGCTCTGAGGACTTAGAATTGAGGCCCCAGGTGGAAGAGCATCTCCAGACACAGTTCCAGGTCTCTCTCCCCTCCCTCTGAATCTAACATTCTCCTGGTGTCTGTAAGTCACTCTGGATACAAGTGTCTGTTAAATAACTAATTACAATATCCCACAGGCAGTCGGTGTTTGTGGCACATTAGCGTTCAAATCCTGACACAAAACTCCCCCTAGATATGCAGGGGTGAGTCAGACATTTGCAATATTGTACCCTCAGTCACAGAGAGTGCCGAGCCTCGCTGTGTACCCCACTACAATGGAAAAGTCCATCGCTCTTTTCTGACCTAATCCCATAGGCCGCCCTCGACACAACCAGGCACACTCCCTCGTGAATACCATCCTGGGATCGCTGTCCTGCCAACCTGTCGAACCAGATTCTGGGTGTTGCTCTGCGCAGAGAGCCACGGCCCAGATCTGCCAGCCACTCCACTCTGACGGGGGCACGCGTTACATCATGCCAGGAATTCAAGACACACACACTCCCGTACAGCACTGTACTGTATTTCCTCCTCCGCTCCCTATCTGTGTAGGTGAGGTAGTTTTGCAAAATTGCACCACCACTGACCTCTTTAAGCTTAGAGAAAGAGATGCTAAACAACTGCTGTTTGATTTTACTGTACTTTTAAAAAAAAAAAACACTTCGTTGGTAAAAAAACACTTTGCTGTATACACATTACGCACTCACAATGCTTTTTATATCCTTATGACCATGACAAAAACTAACAAACCACTAAACAAAGTTACTTTTAAACAAGCTCATCAGTAGTATATCTTGGGTCACAGGCATGAGTTTCATCTGCTTATTGTAATGTTTAAACCTCATTTTGCTAGAATTGCAGAAGGAGCTTCATTAAGCCCTGAAAAAGCAGAGATCACTGGGTGCTCCTACTCAGCAGGTCCTAGGTTAGCTCCTACCATTTTCAATGAACGGCCTCCCACAGCTAGCCGGGGGAGAGAGAGTAATGCTGTGTTTGATCAGTGACTGAATTACACAAGGCCAGCCACCTTTAAATTGTCGTTACCATGGAGTGTCCCCAGGGCTCATGATGAAGCAGGAGATCCTGTTACAGCTCCGTACCTGTTCACTCCCCCTGAGGAAATTCGTTTTTGAAGACACTGCCTTACTAAGACCTAATAATGGCTTTCGAGTGACTGCAGGCAATTTTGTAGCAGATGAGGAATTAAACAGACCAGAACCTCCATGACTGACACTGGTGAATCCAACTGGCTCTCCACACGAGTGTGCCTCCGCCTGTATGGTTCAATCTCCTAACACCACATACAGTATATACTGTATATATAAAGAAACCTGGAATTAAAACCCCAAGCACTAACCTTGTGGACAATACAGCTCAGCTCCGTGCAGTGACTGATAATGTCTTTAATGGGAATGTAGTCACTCGGCTGAGAACACAGGTACCTGACAGAAGAAAAGAATTCACCATTAGGTGGGCTTCAAAATGATGTGAGCACATCCTAATATCAATATTTTACAGGAAGGGAAATTAGACCAATATATCCTCAGTAAAAGAACAGTGTCTATATAAAAACAAAAAATCTGCAGAAAATAAAATAATAAATGAATGAATACTAACACAAATGAATATTTCTAAATTCAAAAAGATCATCATTAAATTTATAAGATGGGTGAAAGAAACTATACTCTATCACACTGAGCTCTATTATCCCGATGTTGTGGGCTTGATCTGGGGTCATGACTCAAAGCAGCTGTGTTTAGGATTTATAAGGGTGGTGGTTCACAATTGGCAGAGGGTACAGGGATGGGATTTGTGTGCTACAGCGCTCTCAGCTTTCTCACCACTCAGCTTCTGTGATTTATCAGGCCGAAGGCTGGCAGTGAAGTCAGTAAGACTGGAGCTAAGCTTGCGCGTCACATGACAAGTGAATCTACAAGTGGGCGTGTCAGACGAGCATGTCTGTGCCATGTGCCTCATTCTGCCCTAGGTCTTACGCAATTCGCTGTCGGGAGAGCCTTAAAATAACGGACTGGCTTGCAAGCTGCATTTGCAAATTCAAAACATTGCCTTTTTGAACAAAAACAAATTAAACAAATAAAGAGCAAATATAAAACACTCAATATGACCCCTATTAAAGCAGATGGGTAGTAGGAGTTAAACAGGATCAAGGATGAGAAGTTGTGTTCAAATAAAAAAGGGCAAACAACCAGTGGCTCAGCAAAGACTCTCTGCGAGCATAAGAGATGCGAACTTTGTTTGATTCTCAAGACTTCAGGGATTTTAATGAACAGAAATTTTTTAAGTGTGTCATATGATCAAACAACCATCACTGCAATCCAGATGCCCGAAATGTAGAGTTTAGAAGATTGTAATTCGGTCACTCCGTCTTTGAAGTTGTAGCCCTGTTTTCCCTGCTTCTCCTTTGGTTTATTAACATAAAGAGGAACAGCTGAATGAAAAAGACTTTACTTTTAGATGTGCAGATAGATGCACTTCAGGCTCTGCAGAGCTGTGAGCAATTCTAACACTAGTCCATGTGTGATGGGAGCAGCTGATCATGGTCACAGTGGCAAACTGCACAACGCCCAGAGACCAGGTTGTCTGCAGAGGGAGAATCCTACATTGTCTGGAATTCATGGGGGAGATATCACTTCAGTGTCATTGAGTCCTGTTACACTGACACAATTTCTAGAAAAAAGGCCGGTCCCTTCAAGCAGGTGCGTTAAAAGAAGCATACCTGTTGAGCCAGGAGAAGCAACCCCTGACGGCCACGATGAGCTCGATGACACAGACGAGAGTCTCGGAGGGCAGCTTGCACACCGATTGGCCGTTGTAGGTGTTGACTCGCCAGCGGCTCTGAATGCCCATCTGGAGGGAGTGGGCCATCCCGCGCAGCTTCTCCGTCACCGAGCGCATGCTCTCCCCAGACATACCGTAATTCTGTTCGCAAAACACAGAGCACACAGCGGGCCGTCAGCTCTCCACGCTTATCCAAGAAATGCAGACATCATCCCCCATTTTAACATGTTTGCAAGGCGACGCCAGGGAGTACAGTTTTATTTGGTATGGACTTGATTATTTGAGGGGCAACAACCTGGCCACGAGAACAAGGTAGTCAATTTTTCACAGTTTTTTTTTTTGGGGGGGGGGGATCTTTCATTTAATGTAACTGGGAGCTGCCAGTTGTATAACTTTTTGGAGCAGCTCCCAGCAATGACTCCTGTAGCTCACATGGAAAAAGGAGATCTTCTGACACAATGAGTGCTCCACAGCACCTGTCAGGAGGGTTGGTGTGTGTCATTGACATCACTGCAAGCCTGTGGCCTTCTGGGAAATTGCACAACTTACTGTTCTAGTCCGACCCTTCCCAGCACTCCGCCAAATGTGGCAGCTTGCAGACTTCTGGTCAAAGCTGGCTTATGACGTGACATGCAGTATCAGGATCCTTGAGCTCAACCTGTACTCAGAACAAGGGCCTTTACTGCAAGGGCGGGTGAGGTAGAGAACAACTGATGGTCCCTATCTATATAGGACGTCACATTAAGAAGCTGTGTCTTGCTTTCTCTCAGAGGCTTTTGTCTAAACTCCATGTCAATTCACCCTCACCCCAACACCTTCTTCCCACACCCAACTATAAATCACACATTCCAAGCCAAACAGAAAGCCGCCATCTTGTGAAGTATACCGCAATTTCTGGGGGCTTCAGTTCTGATTAAGGTCCCAAATTATGCCGCAGACACAATAGTAACTTTGGTTCTTCCCAGTTCTAAAAAAATGATTGACACACTGCCCGACCCTCTCACCCATGGGCAGATGTATCTATGATCACTACGTGGTGCCTAGTCTCTTGTCTGTGCGACTTTATTCTCTCACTCAAGATCAGTGCCCTCCCAGTCACCTGTCATTTGGGACAGAGAACTAGACACAGCGGAGAGTGGAAAGGAGTTTTCAACAAGAAGGTAAACCGTCATAGACTTCCAGGAGTGTAAAACGTTTCTTTGTGATCTAATAATACATTCGAATTTTAGTATCCTTGTATGCTGCTGAGCCAAATGAAGAATTAAATAAAAGGTTAAATTCTCAAGCAGCATGGAGGTGCAGTGGATTGAACTGCTGCCTAACTGTTTTGGAGCCCTGGGTTCAATTCTGGACCTGGGGTGCTGTCTGTGTGGAGTTTGCATGTTCTCCCCAGGTTCACAATGGTTTACAACAGGGTGTATCCTACTTTGCACCTGCTGCTTATAAGTATAGGCTCTGGCTCCCCCTGCCACCCTGCACAGGGTAAAGCAGGATAAGAAGAACAGACAAGTACAGAACTAAAAACGAATTTTTACCAAATCAGCAGAGCCTTAACAGGAGAATTTTCATATTTATTCTGAATCTGGGAGAAACACGTTATCAGATAAGCTTGCTAGTTCCCACGTCATTAGGGCATTAGTGCAGTCCTCATGTGACACTCACAGATGAAGACTAATTCTTTCATTACTCAAAGAACCTTTCATTTATTTTTGTTCTGCTTGTACTACCTGGAAACAATTTGCAAGCAATTTCCCTTGACACTTCTCAGCAAATTCTTTTCCACTATTTTGAAATGCAAAAAAAAAGTAAAGCCTTCTTGCTCTTGATGTTTTCTCATTTATTATTGAAACTGAAGAAATTAATATACGTAATTTAAAATATATACACATATATCTATGTGGAGCTTGTATGTTCTCCCCATGTTCACATGTTTCCTCCAGGTGTGCCAGTTTCCTTCCACAGACCAAAGAACTTCCTGGTTGGTTAACTGACTTAAACAGGAAAAAACGACTCTGATGTGAGTGTGTGTGTTTGTGTCTGTGTGTGTCCTGTGATGGACTGGCCAGGGTGTATCTTGCTATGCACCAACTGCCTGCCAGGATAGGCTCCAACTCTTCAGCAACCCTGAACTGGATGAAGTGGTTAGAAAATCAATGGAAAGATACATATTTATATATTTTATATTTTATTGTATTTTATTCTGGAAACTTGCAATAAAAAGCTGCTATTATCATAAATAAGAAGAATAAACTAACAACTTAAAAGGACTAGATATTATCTTAGCTCCAAGCATATTTTGTGGGCCACTACTCAGCATATTCCTGACTAACATTGGTATGTAATGTCCTTGACAGTGAACTTCTGTAAAAATCTAAAGAGCTCTTCAGAAACCTGAGAAAAATAGATTTCTCCTCCAATCACAGACTAGGCGATGAGAGCAACTGACAACCTGATGTCAGCTATTGTACTAGGTGCCAAGACCTGTTTACTTTTATCACAGGAAAGGTGAAAACAGTTTTAAAAGAAATAAAAGTGTGAAGGATTTAAATGTGTGAAGTGGCAGGTTGTGGCAAAAAGGAAGCAGAGTGTAAATCTTTCACCCTGAAGCCTGCAACAGCTGGGTAAACAGAATGCTGCACAGAGTTAAAATACTTGCATGGCTAACTAGTCCTCTGTCCTATTTAATGCTCTGTAGCTCCTTTATGGCCTTGAAATTCAACACAGCCAGAAGAGCCAAAGGTTACAATCGGTCAATGCTCTTTTCAGAATTAGCCATTATGGAATTCAGGTAAACTGAAAGGTTGATGACTTGCTAATATCGGTTTCTGCAAAGAAAATGACTAAAAGAGGAACCTGCTAGGAATTATTTTCACGCAACCATTGCATGAAATTACATTGCTGAAAAATAGATAAAATAATTACTACCTGTGACTTCTTAAGATTCCGATTTTGATTCCGGTAAATCTGCCTGTGCACATTCTGTGTGATTGCTAGACCACATCTAGAAAACTAAATTAGTAAAATGAAGAAGAAATCCAATTTCTCGTAGATCATAGGAAGATCCAGTAATGACCTTTTCTAACCAAACCCCACAACCCCATTTTTAGAAAATGTATAGCAAACAGACTACCTACAATTCCTGAAACTGGGTCCCCGCTGGTTAATGTTACTACTCTTGAGCTGTGAATTCACTCGGCCATGGTGTACAGAGACACCGTGCGAAGTCAGAGATGGTGCATGCTGTAACAGAATGGCAAAATAATTTTCTGATCGATAAAAGTGGCAAAGGGTTTCGTTTACCAGTGAGCAGAGCTTTTCCACGGCCTCCAGAAGGAGCTCCTGGTGGCCAATCTTTTTCACCCCCAGCCCTTCCAGATCCTTGTAGGACAGCTGCAGTAAGTCCTGCCCTGTCAGGTGCCACTCTTCAAAGGGGTACTGCTGCAGGCTGGGCTCCAAACCTGAAAGCACAGCAGCCAAGCATTGGCAACATAATTCTGCAAAGACTGCAGCTATTCCTACATGCCCATCCTCGTTAGGCACACTAAGAGATTCCACTGCAGCACTGAGCTGAATTTGGAACAATCCCATCTTGAGAATCAGCCCACCTTCAGTAGGTATTTGATTCTATGCATGAGGCCAGGTGGTGCAGTAGGCAAGGTATGCACTGTGTGATAAGCAGGGTCTGTTTAAGCCCTGGGCAATTCAGCACAGCCAGTGGAACCAAAGGCTACAGTCAGTCGATGCCCTTTTCAGAATTACCAGTTATGGGATTCAGGTAAAATAAAAGCCTGCTGACTCACTGAGACCTAATCTGAGCATTACTTTTCGTTTCTGTAAAGTGCGCACCTCTGAAGCACTGGGCATGACCTCAGGCGCGCTACTGCAAATGTAAATTTCACCCCTTGGTCTCTGTAAGCCACTTGAGATAAAATGCAAAATGGCTGATTATTAATAACGTTCCCGAGTAAAAAGCATTTTCTATTACTGGAGCAGAATCTACAATTAAGCATCTGAAAACAAAAAGTAATACAGAGAATAGTGGGAACTAGTGGGAACTCACTGCCAACTTAGGAAAATGCTGTACCACAGTACACTTAACAGCACAAACAACACCGCCCACATTCTGCGCATGGAAACTCGTCCCTTGTGTGAGAGGAATTCAACCCTAAACAAAGGCACCACCACTCCCGGTTTTTGTTATTCTATTTTTTTATTGTTTCAACAGGAGCATTGCAATCAAAGGGTTTTAAACAATGCAGAAAAAATAGGATGTGTGATAACTGGAATCCATTTACTCAACAAGCCCCTCAGAGCAGACTCATTTCAGTATCAGAAAGCTGTGCCTTGGGCTGACTAGCACCATGCATTTCAGCAGTTTACTTCCTCATCCTTTTTTATCTTTGCCTAAAGCTCAAGAACGTCGAAAAACAGATAAAGAACATTTTTGGGCCTACACCGGAGCACAGCTTCCTTTCAGCCACCTTTCTATTGTTTGTACACAAACAGTATGACTCTGAGCCAGGGCAGGCAAGAGAAGAAATATTTAACTGGGCCTATTATGAATTTATATTGTTATAACAGGGGAAAGTGTATTATAACGTACACTGTGTTAAATTATAATACACAACAAATACTAGGTTACGCAAGACCAAGTTATATTTCTTAAGATTGCAAAAATCGAAATATTAGATGGTAAACTAATATTAAAATAGTTCTGATAAGATACAGAATATTCAACTACAAAGAGGTCAAAGAGCTGAAAACAAAGAGCCCGAATGAAGACATATCCTACAGTGGTCAGTCAGGTCAAGATTAACAGGGTTCAGTCTTTAGAACAGAAATATAAAGATTACATGGGGGTATGATAAAGCAAAATCCAAGTTTGATGGGTGTGTTTACAAAAAAGTGGGGACACTCACATTGCAAGGCATTTGATGAATCAACTGTTACCCTGGTAAAAAAAAGGTCTTTCACTAATGTGGCACTGGCACATACCAGGAGATATATCAGTTTCCCACCATAGTAAAATTACCACACTTTGGTGGACACATGAAAAACCTGCGTTTTTAGCATGATACAGCTAATAAAGTCCCATTAAACTTTCCAACAGGTAACAGGTAACTAGTAGCTAATTGATGGGAGGATCTCATCCAGCTGGCTCTTGAAAGAAGCCAAACTTCACCACAAACCATGTCTGTAAATTGCAAATGGTCTGCAGATCAGAGTTTGCATTAAAACTAGACTCAAGACAGATTTTTCACAGGGGAATGAGACCCCCCCCCACACACACACACAAATGAGGTCACATTATATAAAAAAGTAAATGCAATTGACAAGGCCCACGATGAATATTATACCAAGACAGAGATACAGAAGCTAAGTGTCCGTAATCACGTACTGTACCTCCACGTGTGCAAAGATGTTGAAGATCATTTACTACTTAAATAACAAACCAGACACAATATCACAGTAAGAGCTGTATCCCTAAAGTGCTGTTACACTACCTTCACATTACATTTTAGTGACAAAAAAGTCGTGGTATTAAAAGATAAAACAGAAAACTGAAATTGTTGGCAAGGAATTCTGAAATAAAACAAAAACACTTTACCAGTTGTTTTTTTTAATGAAACATGGCCCTATATGTGTTTTGTAAATTAAAAATGATCTACTGTATGTGCTTTCTTAAACAATTATGGAATCACTTCTCAAAGGTTTGAGATTGATTATAACTTAATTTTCAATGCAGTTTTAAAGAGAGTTATGTACAGAAAATGAAACAGGAACAGGAACTTACATTTCTTTACGGCTTTAGGATTTACGTTTGGTTACTAAGCAACAAGGACTTTACTTGAGCTAGCTGGATTGGCGAAGTTTCGACTTTGTGTCTAACGTAAGTCAAGAACGGGCTAAAGACAGATGCTTTTCAAAGTCATGTTTACAGCAAAGCAGAATTCAGGTGCCTTCAGGTGGGTATGTGGTTAAAGGTTACCAGGACGTTCCAGACACAAGCTGCAGTTCTAGTCCTGAAACAAAGTCACCTTTACTGAAGTTATTACTGAAGTTATTGGCCCCAGCCCTTCAGGTGACATAGGAACTGGGGTGCAATTCAAAGTGACTTTTTATCAGCTGATTGATTGACGCACTGATCACACAACAGGCTTTTTAAAAACAGACCAGTATATCCTGAACTAAAAAAAAACTTGTTCTTGGCAGATAACCCTTAGAGAAGTTAAGACCTATAATGTGGAAAACTTTCATGAAACCTTTAACGTCCTTTAAACATTAGCACGTCCAAGGCAGATCACCAGTTTCATTGGTTTCATTTTAAATTGTAGATTTCATCCTATGAATCAGAAGGCACTGGGTACCTTTACCCTTTTCGGAATAAATTACGGACTGTGTCGATGAAATTTGGGGTGCAAATTCAAAAATAGTTCCGAAAAATGAATTCCTTAGCAGTAACCACAATAAAAACGTGGGATTTATAAAAAGTCTCCTAAATTTCAATAACGCTGAATAAAAAGCTAGTCCTCATTGAAGAAAAATAATCTAGTGCATATGAGGAAAATACGACCTGTTAACTTAACCTCAGTTTGGGTTAAAATGTGCGGGTTGACACAAGGAATTAAACTAAATTCTGTATTCAAAAACCCAATTATGAACTTTGAACACATACCACATGCTATCCTGCTGGGCAAAAAAGTTCATGTTGACATTCGTGTTGCTCGTACTAGCGTTTCCCAAATATATTTGACAAACAATCAATAAAACGTCCGTATAAGTGTAAAGCAGCTGGGGTGCTTTTTAAATTTAAGAGGGGCGGTTGCTCGCACGAAATTGAAAAATTAGTACTCGCCAAGTGTCTGTGCGCTCCCTGCCTAGTGCGTCTATCCTGAGTTTACTGCACCGACGCCTGCGCATAACTAAAAGCACTTCCTCGTTCCAGTCCCAACGAGAACTGTCCCATACTGTATGTTTTTGCTGTTTTAGATCGGTTTTCCTGACAAGTTACATGTCACGATTTTGTAGAAAAATAAATCAGATCCCCACATCCAGCTCTAACTTACCTTTTAGCCAGTCCTTAACTCTGTCGTGACTCCAGGACGCAATAGGCTCCATATCTTGTGTCCGGGACACTTAAAACTCCCCACTGTATTCCTTACCAGACCCTCCCGAAAGTCCTCAGGGAAAATGCCTTTCCCACGGCACTCCCACCAGCAGGTAATCCACACAGGCTGACCAATTGTGCGGTATGTTACGCCCTGTCACGTCTCCTTACAGGCTGGAGCAATTCTCCAAACCCTTGAGTTATGCGTTGAGGGAGGGAATTGAAAAGTTACTTTTCCACCTTTCTTCTCTCTCTCTAGGCTGTTTTCTAGCCCCCGGCTAGAGAACGCGCGTAAGTTTGGGAACAAGGGTTGGGTTTTATTTACATGATCAAACCTCTGTCTTGAGCGAGCTGTTTTGATTTGCGTGGAAAATTCTATTCTGATTCACTGGGCTAATACTGTAGTTTCGCGACTGTGGGAAAAAACTCAACCTACTAACAAGGCTTTCGTCTCTTCAAGAAATCAAACCAGTTAATAAAAGTTTTCTTCAATAGCCTATTATTATTATTATTATTATTATTATTATTATTATTATTATTATTATTATTATTATTATTATTATTATTATTATAGCGTTAGCTTCGCCGTGTAGTATTGTCAAGCGCCTGGCATACTGTCATTCAACAAAATGTACGGGTAAACCAATGATTTATTTGATTTTCGGAAAGAGCACAGGGCTCGTAATTACCAACCCCAAAAGCTTCTCAAAAACCTTACAGTATACTGTTTTAATGATACTTATTTAACGCTCTTAAAGCAATTGGTATCCACATTTTCCCCACGAAAGCGCCAAAGAAGAGGCACACCTTTATTGTTACTTTGGTCTGAGGCTGCCGCAGCTCTTTGAGGGAACTGGGTTGAGCATAGCTCTGGTATCACCAAGGTTCAGGGTTCAATTCCTGTCTAATCCCACCGAGAAAGTGGGCTACACGACGTTTATATTATCGCCTGTGTGTGGTGAAGGGTGATCGTGAAGCTAATCTGCCTATGGGACAATATAAATCATCGCGCATGCTGTAATTCACCCTTGGTCCGGATAATGATTCATTCTATTTATTCTCAATCCCCAGAGATGACGGGTCGCTTTATATACAGCAGGGAAATATTGTCGACCAATAAGGAGCAACTCTCACCCGGGTGCACAGCACCCATTATGTTCCGATACAATAGGTGGGGAAGTCTTCTTGACCTACTAAATTAGAAGGACACCTTTCAGGTCTGCCAGATTGTGTAAACTCAGAGTGGAATTCAGGCAGGACCACAAAGTTGACACACGCAGCTCAGTGTCAACAGCCAGCATACCCGGGACATGGATTTGACAACGCCGGTCCAGAGGGGAGTATCACAACCTGTGCTCGTGGATTGCCCTAGTCTACAGGGCAGCTAAGGAATGGGATTCTTACAAGGTTATCATGAAGGAAACCCTGCTGAGATGGAGCTCCACCTAGTGTTGGCTTTGTTTTCCTGTCGGTCTGTTTTCAGAACAATGTCATGAGGCTTAAAACACTCAAATCTCTTTGGAAAAGACCATGTGCTATGCAAATAAATAATAATATTGAAAATTATAGGTCTCACTGCCATCTGAGTAGTTTATTAACCATAAGCTTATCATTGTGTACTCCAGTATCATTAACAAGGGGTCAGCCGTTAGAATTAACACGAACCCTTTCCAAGCTGAAGAGAGAGATACTCTAGACATTTCATTTTTTTCGTGCTGTCTTTCTTTACAAAACCGCCTCAAATGCTTGCTCAGATGTTTTCCACTGAATCTGTGTTTTAATTACCGAATTAATTCATGACTCTGTGATTGATAAATGCATATATCATCAATTTCCCTACGGGATTAATAAAGTATTATCTATCTATATATTCATTACAATATCTCTCACAACAGAAATATGTTTACCCCCCTCCCTCACCCACCAGACTCTGCTTTTCCTCCTTCACACTCCTCTCTGACTCCTAACCCTCCAGAATCTCCTTCCCTATACTGTTTCCTCTTCTCAAGGCTGTTTTCCCTCTGTTTCTAAAAAGCCCGGCATTGCACGCCTCCTAAAAAAATACCCTTGATCCCTCATCCCATCCAAACTTTCATCCCGTCTTCCCCCTCCCCTTTCTCTCTAAAATCGTCTGGCGGGCCGTGGACTGCCAGCTCTGCACTGCCCTCGTGCAGCCCTCACTCACAGACTTCAGTCTGGCTTTCATTCCGCAGGTTCAGCTAGGTTTATTTTCCTCTCTGTTATCAATTCTCTTCACTCCACTCAAGCTGTCTCCCTGCCCTCTATCTCAGCGCTTCTTGATGTCTCTGCAGCTGTCTCTCCATGGATTTTCATACACTGATGCTGCTCAGATTTCCTTCTCTTTTTCCTCTGATACTCATGTCTCCTGATTTATCTCTGCCTGTCTCACAGTCTCCTCTATGGAACTCTCGTGCCAGTTCTTCTTGAATTCACAAAAGCCTCCCCTTCCTTACCAGCTCTTCTACTCTGCTCCTAGTCCAGGCCCTGGTATTCTCCTGCCTGGACTAACGTAACTCTCTCTTCACTCTTGAGCCCATCTGCCCACTCTAACACATCCAGAATCCTGCAGATCTCCTTGTTTTTTCCTAATTTTTCACACACTGCTGTGTTACAGTAGTTACTCCACTGTCTTCCTATGGTTGCATGCATCCAATTCAGTACCCCCTGTTCACTGTCACACCCAGTCTCCTCCTGCCTATCTTCAGGGTCCTATCTCTCCCTATACCCCCTCTCCACTCCCCCTCTTCCGCCAGACTTCCGTTGGCCCCTCTGCATTCTCCCACTGCCACAGCCCTTCATTCTCCACCCTTGTTCCTCAGTAATCAGAAGTGCTCTGTCCTTTCTGCTACTGCTCAAGACCCACCTGCTCAGACAGCACCTGTGATCTCTCAGCTCTCAATTTAGTTGTTTGGTCACTCTTAACACTGCATTGCACCAATGTGCTTAACTTTTAAACTGGCAATGTGATTTGCTTCATGGTCTGAATCACTGTGAACTGAGATGACATACCATTACGCTGTTTTTTTTTTTCATCCAGCACAGCTCCTGCACTGCTCTTCACGTTTCTGTCAGACTTATTATTAATAAGTATCCAATTCAGGGGTGTCGAGAAGTCGGAACCCTTCTCGGATAGCATCAGTGTCACGATTGTAGTCCCTCCTCCTTAAGGGTGCTCCGGCTCTTTTACTTCTGTCTTGATTTTGTGCACCTGCCCCCAGTTCCAGCCTCCTATCCAGCCCACCTTAAAAGCCAGATGCTCACTCTGTTCCGGGCTCTGCATTGGTTCCCGTACCAAGCGAGTCCGGGATCTGGAGCACCTGGTCCCGTTCCCCCCTTGTCCCCCCCCCACATCCACCGGATCCCGTTCCGGTTTTTAATTCTGTTTGTCTTCGTCTCGGATGGACTGCCCGGCTTTGGACATTTGCCTCGCCTTGGATTTCCCTATGGGCTCTGCTTTGGATTGTTTGCCCCGGACTCACCCCCCAGAACACCTGCTCACCATGGACACGCCCCCTAGTTGAATTCCTGAACCCTGCATGCTTTTTCCCCCCTGTGTTTTCCTCACTCCTCCCGGATTGTGTTGTCTGCATAGGGTCCTGAAAGAACGTTCCGTTACAATCAGGACTGGATGGGACGCTAGTCTATTGCAGGACACACACAGACAAGATCACAGTCACACCTCAAGCTCATTAACCTACCCGTATGTCTTTGGACTGCTGGGAGGGAACCAGAGCACCCAGAGCAAATCGACGTGAACAAGAGAGTGTAAAACGCCACATAGATAGCACCCCAGGTCCTGGAACTGAACACAGAGCCCCGCCAGTGTGAGGCAGCAGCGCTAACCACTGTTCCACACGCTGCTCCATCAGCCTTATTATCATGCCATTCATTTTTCTTGTAAACTTGTTTACATATTTGTTGTATATGTCCTTGAATAACTACCATTATTGTAACTACCATAGCTATAAATATTAATACAAGGGCTGTTATGTGTTACTCGTTTTCTCTCATTGCTTCTTTTTTTTCTGGTAAAATGACATATCTATCAAGAGAGCTTTGTCTGCCTCCCCCGGTACCAACATTTACCTCCACTGTGGTCTCAGCTGTCTGACCCTGCCAGGTGTTGCCTGGCAAGTTGGGAATCGCTCTGAAATTCCACACATTCCTCCTCCCGTCGAGACAAGCTCGGCCTCAGCACAAAGCCTTTCCAAACGGTTTCGGACTCCCAGCCATCAGAGGCTCTGAGAATGTTTCGTTCCTGCCAGTGCAAAACTGTGAAGTGCAGATCTTTTGCCCATCCGGCTACAGCTGCTCTTTCATTTGGATTGCCAGATTACAGCTCATCTAAAGCAAAAGCAAGAACGAGAACCTGCGTCGTGTTTCTCTTTTTTGTGCAATTGTCTGAAGACATTTGATCGCTCTGATGCAGACGAGCCCCAGTGCAGTTTGTCTCAAAGGGTACCTGCTTCTAAAGAGCAGGAACACCCATAATGATCAATGGAGCAAGCAATTTGTTCATAGAACTCTGGGCCTCATTGGTTGAATGGTCATATATTTTAGGCTTCAAATAATTACGTAAGGTAACCTCTCATTAATCACAAATTGTTTAAGGCTTTTAGAAAGAGCTGATTAATGGCTACTTGTAAATCCTGCTTATTAGGGACTAGCTGAACATATACAGTAGCTTTGCTAATATTATTATTTTTTTCAACAATAATTTTCTCCCAGTTATCACACAAATGACTTGAAATCTTCCACAGTATTTTATCCCTAACTAACCAGTTTTCTGTATTGCCCTGTTTCCTACATTTATCCTGAAAGGGTCTCGGTGCAGTTGGACCCCTACCATGCCTGTGGGTGTATATTTTCAGTTTTGACATGCAAAGAGGCAGCCTCACTTCTTCCAGTCAACACACAAAAAAATTTGAATTTATTCCAGATAATACTATTTGAAAAAGTAACTGCAGAAACCTGACAGAGAGTCTTATTAGCCCAGTGGCATTCAATAGTGTTTCCATAACAAATAGCATTCGATATAACTCACATCATTTCTAGTCTGAAGTGAGGAGCCCGCAGTACACATTTATGCTAGCTCGTGGCATAGCCCTGGGAATCCTGATCTGGCTGAGTCATAACCCTCATGCGAATGAAGATCCTGAGATTCCTCGAGGCTTTCGGTAATGATGGAATAATCTCTCAACATCACTGAAATTCTGTACTGGATTTCAATGTATTTTTGAAACACAAAAATATTAGTTTGGTGTAGCATTGGCGGCACAGTGTTAAGCATTGTTGCCTTATAGTGCCAGGGCCCTGGGTTCAATTCCTGGGGTGCTGTCTGTGTGGAGTTTATATGTTCTCCCTGTGTTTGTGTGGCTTTCCTCTGGGTGCTCCGGTTTCCTCCCACAGTCCAAAGACATACTGGTAGGGTAACTGACTTCTGGGAAAATTGGCCCTGGCGTGAGTGTGTGTATCTGTATCTGTGTGTTGCCTGCGATGGACTGGCATCCTGTCCAAGGTGTGTCCCACCGTGTGCCTATTGCTTGCCAGGATAAGCTCCGGCTCCACTGAGATCCTGAATTGGAAGAATCAGTTAGAAAATGAAGGGACAGAAGATCAGTTAGGTCTCACTGCGATTCATTATTTCATTTTTGTCATTCTTTTTTCTTCTGTGCAATTTCTGCTCAGACCGGTTTGCACTCAGCTCTCAAGACTCGAGAAATATACTTAATAAAATAACGTCACAGATGGGAGGATACCGTTGTGCCAATCTGTCCTATTTGTTGCTAACAGTTAAGTTATTCTGAGGGTCTCGTCCAGTTTTCATCAAAGAAGCCTGGTTATTGGCTTCAAACCCATTGCAGAATACCTTGTTCCTGACTCCCACAACCTGTGTCAGAAAGGTGCATCCTGTCCTCATGTGAATTGCACTTGCTTGTGCTCTGATTTGTGTGTTACTGGTGGTCTAGTCCACTGGGGTTTTGGAATTCTTGAATCAGGTCCCTTCGCAGTCATCTCTGTTCAAAATGTAAAAATTGTGAATTGTGAATTGTGGGAATCTACAACACGCTTCCCAGGCAGGTGGCTAAGACCAAAGCTCTTGGCATTTTAAAGAACAAGCTGGATGAAATCTTAGTTTAAATTTACTAAACTATCAAACTCGGAAGTTGGATATTTGATATTGCTTGCATTCTTTCTTATGTTGTTGCTTAAATTATATTATGTTAAAATATTATTTTAACTTTTAATTTTAAGTGTATAACATTCCTGTGTATAAGACCAGGGGACCAGGGATGTACTGATCACAAATCTAAATGTGTTATTACTAATGTATTGTACACATGTAACATAATATCCCTTTAAATTTCTCTTTGTATTTTTTAACTGCATATAATTGCATATAGTTCTCCCGAGTTGTCTATATTAAATACCAGAAGGTGTTCCACCAGGTTTGATTTTATACAAGTTATTTTTTCATTTCCTCTGCTACTTCTACAATCTTTGCTCATCTTCCCATTTTCTTATTTCAGCTGTGAACTTGACTAGTTTACTGACTATATGCCAATCAAGTTAACATAGGAACTTTGCTGATTTATGAAAACTTTGGACTCTGTTTTAGTAGTCATTTCTCCATCCAAACACAAGCAATGTGTTTGATCTGAGCATTAATCCTTTTATTGGGAACCTCATAAAAGGGCTTTTGAAAATCTAAATATAGAATAAAACGTGTTCATCTTTCATCCATTGCTGGTGTTACAGTACTTCTCCAAACAACTCTAAAGTGCTTTAGTTAGCAAGACAAACCTCTTGCAATCCATGTCAACTATCCCTTATAATCCTACTACCATACAGTCAGTCCTCTACTGTAATCTGATTATATTCTCCATTGGCTTGGGTTCCTTACTCTTCTTGTGAATGGGTGCTATATTTCAATTTTCAATATTTCTCTTCTCTTGAGAGATTTTTGTTAGCAGTGTATAATAAAAACCACTTTCTTTCTTTAAGTATGATTAATAGAATAGCAGAAGGCCCTGCTATTTATTAATGTCTGCCTAGTGTGCCTACATTGTCTCTTTTATTATAGAGCTTTGTCTTTTCTCAGCCTGAAGGGTGTTGTTGAAGATTATTCCCTGGCATTCTTCTAGCATCGAGAATCGACACTATTACATTAGCGAAGATGTGATGTCACAGATGCAGGAGCTCCGGAATTTCTGCAGAACCAGAGCACATTGCTTCAGTGAGCAATTTCCACTGGTGAGGATCACCATTGGAAATGTCTGGGTGTTAGCAAGATCTCTCTTGCTCTACATCATACTGCTGGCTAGGGTCCTGTTATTACAGCACGTTACTGACACCAGTGATGTGACTCTTACCCTCGAGTAAGCACTCTAAATTATTTTCTGTTGTAGCAGTTTTATACAACTACTACTAATAATAATTGTTAATATATTTGTTATATTAATTTATTATTAAGGATTAATTTTGGTATTATATTTTTTATTTAATTAATGATATTTAAGCAATACACAATTATTACTATTAAATAATAAT
The DNA here is from genome assembly GCF_040954835.1 of Lepisosteus oculatus. Classification (NCBI taxonomy): domain Eukaryota; kingdom Metazoa; phylum Chordata; class Actinopteri; order Semionotiformes; family Lepisosteidae; genus Lepisosteus; species Lepisosteus oculatus. The sequence continues at coordinate 11,006,584 of NC_090706.1, read as the reverse complement.
AATAGACTCTTAGTAGTAGTAGCTGCTGTAGTTTATCATTAGTAGTAACAGTAGTAGAGGAGGGTAATTTGGTTTTATTCTTATTCACTCCTAAGGACAATGTACTGTATAATGAGGGAACCCAAAAGTGTCGACGGGAAGCACTTTCCTGGGCGACAAATCGTGATCGGCAGCTCACGCTCAGAAGAAAAGGGGGAGACGTGCTTCACCAATTGAATCACATTGGAAGCGAAAGCAGGAATGTTATTGAAGAGCCCCCTTTATGAATGTATGAATTTCAAATGGTCTAATCTTTGAGGATTGATTGCCAACAGAGGGCCCCAAAGGATTCGTTTGTTCGTGAGAGAAGCTAGTGAGCGATAGTTCGCCTATTTTTTTTTTAATATCGAGGCAGGAAGAAAAGCAGTGTGTTATCATTAAAAAGAGATCCGAACCGGTGTGGGACTGAGTTGTCCCCCGTTTCTCTGAGCTGTTCATTCATTTCTTTAAAAGACGGTGCTCTCTTCCACTGCTGGCTTCTGATGTCCAAGCCGGGGATACTGAAATCTTCCCCAAAACAGCTACATTTCTGAATGAATGCAATATATTGATTAATATTTCACTAAATTAAAAAATCCACACTTCACAAATTGATGGTAACAGTTAAGTTGCATGCTATTGATTTTTAACACGCGATGAAGGCAACATTAAGTAAATATTTGTAACTAACATTTTTGGAAATTAGAATAATACATAGATTTTATACGGAGATATTTGAAATATTCTTTGGGAGGGATTCCGAAGACTGGCCACTATCTTAAAAAAAACAAAGTTATTTGAACGTTTTTATTTGTTTAATTTAAAAATAAAATAAGAAAGACTACCATCTCCGGACTGGCGACATTGCAAATACCCTCTAGTATTCCCCTGTTATCTCCCCCCATCAATTCAGTCGTAAGGAATAGCTGTCCTCGCTTGCACCACGTCTCCGCTAGAGGGCGACAAACGGCCCGGACGAGCCGTGAAAGGGGTAGGGTGAAAGCTGGCTGGAGGCTGCCAGTTGCGGAGTCAGAGATACACGGCGCTGCGCTCTCGGTTCGCAGCGGAAAGCGTCTGACAACCTGGGTTAAGCTCCATGCAGCTGTCGTAAAACGCCTGTTTGGAAACAACGCATTGCAAACCTCTGGGAAACGATTTGCGAATTTATTATCCAGAAAGCGATTCCTGGGGCGTAAAGACCCAGGGCTGCTCAGGTGCGAAGTGCCATCGACCTTGGAGAGCTTCGGCTACATTGTTTCTTTCTTGCAAACCTGTACGTACCTGCCTAGAAAGAGCCCGCCGAGTCACACCGAAGAATCATCCCCTTGCTTGCTCGGGCTAACACGGGAGACTGTATCCGTCTGAAGCTCGCAGGAGGACAAGTGGACAAGTGGAGACGCCGACGTCATTTTTAAAGGGGGATCATTATTGTTTGTAAACGACTGGGTTATAGAGGAGCTGCTAGGAGGTTTTGCCAACAGATTCCCACGGTAGGATCCTGTGAGCGAGCTTTCCTGCTAGCAAGACGTGGACTGCAAAAAAAAAAACCTCGGGAGTTCTAGCTCAGCCTGGCTTCATTAGTGTAACGATTTCTACGGGTGTTTGGGAAGATACGGTTTCAGGATGCCACTCGCACAACTTGCAGACCCATGGCCCAAGATGGAGCTTGTTCAGCTGGAAACCGAGGTAAGAATGCAGCCGGTTCGCTTGGCGTTGTGAGTCAAGTGTCCCCCCCCCCCACTTTCCCATTAAGTGCTGTGGAAGCCAGGTAGGCACACGTGGGGAAGAGGTTACAGCACTCGAGGAGTAAACTCCATAAGTTCTTAATTTAGGTGTTATGAAGTAATGGTTGCATAACAGCAGAGCGTTTCCTATAGCACTGCGATAAAAAAAATAGATTGAGTGGGGGAAATAAAAAATATTAGGCATTAACAAGTTTTAAAGAATTTAGGAGAAGATGTAAACATTTGAGCGCAGAAAGTTTGAGGAGTATGTGATTTTGCCACAGTTAACACCGAGTCCCAGCAATGTATATTAAAGTTTTGTGAAAAGTTTTACTTTGTCTAGTGTGTGAATACATTTGAAATCCGCTTGCTGCAGAAAAGCCTGCAGCAAGATTCATCCAGATAGTTGTACTTGCCACTACCATCCCAGGCTCATCACACGCCTGGTTCGAGATTGCATTTTATTTTTTTCTAATGTAACCTTTAGCATTAAACAAGTTCTGTTGTTGTTGTTTTTTTCCACTGAAGCTCGACCCGTTGATAGAGCAACTTGGGGTTGTCGGTTGTACAGTAAGTGGCAGAGCTGGTGCGCTCTTCTGCAGCCGAAAGTCCAGATGTGTCGAATCTACAGGTGTCTAGAACAGCGAGGTGCTGTAGGAATGACGGTACTGAAGTATAGCGTTAAATCGAATATGGACTAGGGACGATTAGACTGAATTCTGTTGGTCCTGAGAGCTGGGTTCCTACCTACATATTGTATACAGAGCCGTCCGCTGTACTGGGTGTGGTTATTCCTTTTAAAGGGGTGGTGAAGACGACTGCGTTATCTGATTGACGGTGTCATCCTTATATTTGTGAATCGGTTTGAATCACGGCCCCTAGTTACAAGTAAACTCGCTAATCTCTCAATTCCCTTCTCCTCCAGTCAGTGTTCTTGGCAGCCTCGCCAGTGTGTCTAATCGATGATCCGTTTGACTGGCCCGATTGCTGCTTTCTTCCTGAAAATGCTTGGGAATGCAATGAAAATGCTCCAGTATTAGTGCTGGCAGTCAGTGTGGCTGCTATGCTTTCCAAACAGAGCTTTTGGGACTGCACAGAATTATCTTTTAACAGCCGTAGACTAGTCTTGACAGACGCGGGGCAGAGAAAGAGCCTATTTCTGAGTGTTTTTCCCCTGTGTGTTTATTGCATGGGCTCCAGCTTTTCTTTTGTACGGCCTGATCGACGGGAGCTCTCAGCCTTTTATAGTAAGTGGAGGCGGACAGGATCGTGACGGAGGGCGATCACCGCTAATAAGGAGCCAAGATTTTAATTACCCTGAAGTTCACAACTGTGATTGCAACAAATAATGTGAAGGAGGTTGTGGTTGAGAAAAGGTTGTGTCTTTGCTGTACAGTAGGCTGCACATCCCCTGTAATATTTGTCAAAGCATACAGAGTCCTCAACGAGGCTGTTAGATTTTACACTATACTGATCGTGGGATTAAAATTCCCTTGATTTCTGGGGACCCCCTGGATAGTGTCAAAGACGCCCAGGTTGACAATTCAGTTCTGAAAGGTTTCACTAGTGATGATGAAGGTGTATTTAGTGGGGCACATTGTTGGATGGGTAGGTCACGCCTTTCCTCCTGGTGCAGAAGTTCCATACTGTTTGCCAAGTAGGGGACAATGTTACGGTTGGAGCCAACCTTTGGATGAGTTGACCTTAAGTTTGAAAATGACCTGGCTTCTGGTAATTAAACTAGATAACTGGAAAAGTGCAGAGCTCCTGTGTTCTGGTAGAATTCATTTCAAACATTTTCTGTGCCCCCGTGTTAAATGAATTGGCTGGGACATCCCAGCGTTATCTACCTTTTGTGCTGTCATTGAGCTTCTGGTGTACAGTGACTGTGCACCTCAGAGGAGAGAGGAGAGAGGGTTGAAGTACAGTACCCTCCACCCAGCTGCATTATGTCTGCAGAGTGCAAAGTGCCTTTGTTATAATTCTCAGAGTTATTAACTTTGTGGCAGCACAGTGGTGGAGCTATTAGCAGAGCTGGGGCCCTGGGTTCACTTTCTGGAGTGTTCACAGTGGAGTTTGTACAGTATGGTGTTCCTGTGTTAGTGTGAAATTTCTCCGGGTGCTCTGGTTTCCTCCCACAGTCCAAAAACCTGCTGGTAGGTTAATTGGCTTCTGGGAACATTAGCTTCAGGAGTGAGTGAGTGTGTGCGTGGCCTCTGTTGGACTGGCCTCCTGTTCAGGGTATATCCTGCCTAACGCCCATTGCTTGCTGGGATAAGCTCTGGCTCCTCTGTGACCCTGAATTGGATAAAGGAGTTAGCAAATGGATGGATGGATTAACTGCTTTGTATAAAGAAAGCCCTTGCCAATGCACTAAGGTTCTGTGATGCTTCCTCAGCTATGCGGGTAAGGATTTGGCATTGCTGGAGTGCTCTGCCATGCTGGGCAAGAAAAAAGCCTGCTGTGTGGCAGAGGTGGTCCAGCACAGTTGTTGTATTACTTTCCCTTGGCACTGATTCCAGACCAGAGCACATCCCAGAACACAGGAATGCATATTAGCTGGTGTGGAAATGCAAATGGAAGTGGATAAAATGGAAAAAAAAACCCAGACAAACTGAAGGGTATTTCAGTTCAGGGGATCATTTGTTTTCAAAAGTGTTTTAGTTAAAATGAAGCTTTTTGTGAAACCGAATCTTTGTGCATAGATTATTTTATTGCATTTGGATCTGAATTGTCTGGCAGGTATTGTTCCACTTCTGAGAGAGTTACTGCAGAGACATTCAACCTTTTGAACTGAAGCGATTGACTCTTAATTGCAATTACATCTTCTGACTCCATTGTGCTTCACTGAAAAACCTGCTCTGTGTTTGGAACGCAGTGCAATAAATCAATTACTGCAAGGCCATGTCTGTAGAAAGAGGTACAGACTGCTGCTTTTAAATGAAAACTTCAATATTTTTTTATTTGGGGCAAAATCAACTCCAGCATTATGATTATTCTTTGTACCCACCTGTAGATACAGTATGTCAATTTGGTAAGAAATTTCCACCCTTTGGACAAATTACCGATAAGACTGCCAAGTAAGATCCATTTTGTTTACAAATGGTGGTAAAAGAAAGAAGTAGCATACCTGGCACACAATGGCCATTGCAGGAAATTCACCTTGCAGGACTGACACAAAGTATGCAGCACATGATATTCACAATACCATTCTTGAAAATCATTCTGTTGGAAACGATGAGTCCTTACAAAAAGAGAGTAAGAATGCACAACCAAAAATTATGAACCTGTTGCCCAATTAAAATAGAAATCAAGGAAATATCGCAGAATCAATTGGGTGCACACTCTCTCGAATCTAAAAGAATGATCACTTGCTAATATTTCAACAATTACAAGTCTTCATGGGGAGAGGAGGCCTTCCCCATGATGGCCCTATTGACCTTGGTGTCTTCTGGGTTTCTCTGCTTTCTTCCACCTCATGGAGATATTAATCGAATACAGTTTATTCTCATTTGACCTTTTGTCATCATTTGCACTTTATAAACTTGTATAGATATAAAGTAACAAGTAATAGGCTTATTCCATGCTGAAAAAAGAAGAAAAAAACAGAACGTCTTGGCCATGGAGTCTTCTCCACACCTGCTCACACCTGAAGAAGGCTCCACGGCCGAATCTTTTTTCAGCATGGAATAAACCTATTACTTGTTCCTTTGCAGCCTGCGCATGCTGACGGAGCTACCCACCTGAACTTGATATAAAGTAAAACATTTTATTTGTAAATTGGACTTACTTTTTTATAGTGGAAAAAGCTCCTGATCTGAGATTAAGCAAGTGATCAGTTTCATTAAAACCACCAGCTGAGTAACAGAGCCCTGCTGGCAGGAACCCCAGAATTCTCTGGGATCATGAAGGCCAAGGATTGCTCTGCTCATTGAAGGCCTTTGCTCAGCTGCTCCAAGGTGCAGAGCAGCTCTTATTACACTGTGTTAGTGTCAGGACAGAGCGCTTTCGGACATTGGTGAGGAAAAAAACTCCCAATGCAACTCATTAATAAAGGAACATTTGCAACATAAGGTAGAGTAAGATGTAGTAGTTTTAACAGCAATGGTTAATTATATCCTCATCAGACAAGAAAAATTAAGTTTAAGAACAGTTTAAGAAAAGGCTACATTGCAGCTTTGCTACTGAACAGAGGATATTTGAATATAATGAGTTTATTTCCTATATAGTAAATAAATAAAGTTATATTTTTGAACGTGCATTAATTTCTGTTTACTGGGTCTTTTTATATGAGTATCAGATGGAAGTTTATTCCATGACATTCTTTTTAAAGAAAAAGGGGGGACTTGTTTTCACATGCCTGTGATTAGGGGAACTCTTTGCTAGCAGTTTGTCATGGTGAAGGTTGTTTTGTGGATGCCAAAACATTGACAAGTGTTAATGAACTGTTTTGGAGTAGAGAGAGTGTGCACGTCGTGGTGATTTTGCTGTTTTTATAGAGTTTTGCTACCACCAGTTCCTTGATCCTTCAGTTGATAACTAGGGGGGCATCGGAGCAGTAACTCATGAGCAGGTCCTGTAGTGGAGCAGGCTACAGGAGTTGTGTGCTGAGTAGGCCTCCTGAGAGATGTTTTGCTTCAGGTGGATTTTAAAAGTAGAAACTCTCTGCATACCTGCGGCTGTTCTCTTCCCACAAGCACGCCCAGAAAGGCAGCTCTCCGCTCTGTTAGCTGCTGTTTCCCAGCGCCATCCACACTTCGGCGTTCACCAGAATATTTGCTTACTGCTCTGTTGCTTATTTCATAGGCCCCAGTGTTTGTAGCGCTGTGCTGGCTTGTGGAATGGACACAGCTGCCGTGTGCTGCTCTCAGTCATTGCCTTGACCCCAATGTGGAGTTTGTTGCTGAATTTCCGGCCCCGTCGCTGTGGGACCTCAAGAGCCACATGTGTACACAAGGCAGGGGTAGAGGGTGCCCTGTCTCGTTCTCCCCAGCAGGCAGGCCGATCGCCCAGCTTCTTTGCCGTCGTGTGTCTTTATATCGCATCCTCAGCCTGCGACAGCTGAGCGCTGACCTCTGTCCCGGCGTCTCCCCACGCGAGGGCCTGACAGCAGGTGGCTGAGAGCCTGGCGTGCTCAAATGTCCCGCCTCTCTGATGGCCCACTTTCCATTTCGCACTTGTCACAGGGCCTCGGGAAGCTGGAATGCTTGAGCCATGCTGCCTCGTGGATAGAATTCGGTTGCCCATGCTCGTTACTGGACAGCATTGGAGAAAGTGTCTGCTAATGTGCTGGAAACTGTCCGTGTGGAGAAGGACTGGGGTTTGAATGCTTGGAAATCTAGTGGCAGTGTTGATGTTGGATGTGTGTTAGGGATGTTGGGTGACTTTTATTTTTTAAACACACTCAATGGAAAGAATAAACCAATGTTGAATTCCTGTCACCTGCTGACTATTTGTTCAGCGAAGGTGTAGAATTAGACTAGAGATTAACACCTAGGAGGCCAAGGTCCTGTGTAAAAGTGAAAGGGAGTCCTGTGGGAGCGATTGTCTCTTGGAAATTTGACCTTTCATTTATTAACCCTCACCCCTATAATAAAGTCAGCTGGCATGAATTGACTTAGTAATTTGAGAATAATGAAAGACATACTGTAAGATGACGAGCCTTACTGTTAAAAATCAAACCTGAGAATATGTAGTTACCGCTTCACATGGAAAAGCTTAAGAAAGAGTTTTGACACTTTAGATAGAAGAGTGTTTCATTTGCAAATAAAACTCTTGCAGTCGTAAAGTGAGTAGAGAAAACTTCACTGGGTGATGATGGCTCTGATAGCTAGGTAGCTTGAAACTGCAGTAGTAGGGTAGTTTATTGCCGTATGTACACATACATTGGAATTCTTAATCGAGCTGATTTCTCAGAACATACAACGGACAACACCACACAATGTAGACAACAGGAACAATAAATATGTTGTGGAACAATAGATATGTAGTAGTGAGAAAAAACAAAGGTCTACAGTCATCTATCTAGAACACAGCTACTACATGGCTTTGAAAAAAAAAATCCCAAGAATCGTTTGAGGGGTGGGTCCTTAGTCTTGTGGAAACTGAGAAACTTTCTCCGTATCCTTCATGGTTGCCACCCTTTTCACAGGGAAACACTGGAAAATGTGATCTGAGTAAACGGGCCGAATACAGAGAGACGTCATTCACCATTACTAAAACCCATCGCGTGCTCTCTCTCTCACACACACACACACGTGCGCGTATTCAAACACCTGTGCCAATCAGACCTGTTCAGGAGCAATTTCTTCTCTCCTTGCCCTGCAAAAAGGCCAGGCAGCTTCAAGAAATCCAACTGGCTTTGAATAATGCTCGGTGATTTGGTTTGCATGCTGGAAAATTGGAAAACAGAATAGGAAAGAAATTGCACCTTTGTGTTCATCTTTAATGGTATTACCATGCAAATCTAGCAACACCCTCTGAGCTGTCAAGGCATCAGATAATATTAATTAATTCCTATGAACTGGAAGAAATTCAAAAATGTTAATCAACATGCCATTACCTCTTTATTAAAAAGAGCTCCTGCTGAGGTTATTGTAAATACACTTTCAATAGGCTGAACCAACAGTTAACAGTTAAGACAAAGGAACCTCCCATGCTTTTATCCTATGTAATGGTATGAAAGATTGTCCTTCGAAAATGGCTTTTTACTGTAGTTCAGTTAATGTTTGTCCTTGGTGTGACAGAAAATGGGTGCTGCACTGTACCTGAAAAAGGTACAGGTACAGTTTTAGAAAAAATGAAATAACTTGCTTGTCAGTGTCATACTGGGGGTGCAGTTTTTTAGTTACTGGCTACTGTGTTCCATTCTTTCGTCTGAATCTGCTGTTTATATGAATGGAACACGAGAGGGGTGACGTGGCACTCCCTGTGATCACGTAGGGTTTCTCCAGGAACTCCAGATTCCTCCCAGAGACAGGCAGGTTAAGTTTGATTGGCTGTTCCAAGGTCTCCCTTTCTGATGGGAGGGGTTCATAATTGAGGGGGTGTGTCCTCATTCCAACCCTTAGTGGCTATGGGACTCTAGAGGGCTAGAAATTAACGTGGGGCTGAATGGCCTCCACCTGTGTAGGACCTTTCCAGCCTTCTAATATTACAGTCAGATTCAAGACAAATGCAAACTGTGCCTCAGTTTCTCAACATGGAGTTCCCCAACTTCAAGGACCTAAAAGCCAAAATGCTGCTCTTGATGCAGGAGCTAAATGGTTCAGTGAGCGTGAGTTTGTGCAGCTCGTACTGGCACTAGAAATATTTTAACAGCCTCCTTTTAAAAAAGTCTCCTTTGCCTCGGGCACTGTTGTGTTCAAAACTGGGCATGTCACGGATTGCAGCTCAGTGAACCAAGCGCCCTGGCGATTAACTGAAAACATTTACGGATATGGCAGGTGTTATTTTAGTTATTTTCCTTGGGAGAGAAAAAAAAACAGAAAAGACTGTGAGCTTCACTCTCTGCTAAAATTGATTCAGCATATACTGTATAGAGCCTTTTATCCTACAGGATCCCAAAGTGTTTTTCTTACAGGAAGGGGGCCCACTTTGTCTACCATTGAAGTGCAGTCCCACCTAGATGTCAAGCAGCAGTCATTCTGCACAGTAGCCCCCCTGCACAGCAGTTAATTTAAGGGGGAGCATTAGGGAGGCCTGCCTGTACAGGCCCACAGTGGAATTTATCCAGAACCCCAGGGTTAACACCCCTGCTCTGAATGTATTGTAAGAGAGAATCCTATTGCTGTGTGATCCAACATGTAGTCAGGACTTCAGTTATACTGTATGTCTCATCCTAAAGACAGTGTCTCCTACAGCATGGTATCTTCAGTCTGGGGACATTGGTTTGAAAGGCAGCAGGCATTTTTCCCTGAATGGTACCTGAAGGATAAGCTTTTTGCTCATTTTGGCTTCACTTTACCTGTTTGTAAAGTTTGGGCATTCAGGATGTGTAGCCATTGTGAACAATCATTTCTTCCACCAGCATTTTGATCACAAGAACAGGCCACTCGAGGTGTAAGATCTCACCATTTTTCAATGAGATGAGCTGCTTCAATATTGCCCTTCAGCAGAATTTGGAAAGATTTCCCACGCTTACAGTAGCTGTCCAGTCTTGCAGTCTGATGTCTGTGCAAAGTGACTCCTTTCAAGAATCCTCTTTAAGATGATTTTGATTCTTTCAAATTTGTTTGTTTAAAAGTCCAAAAATATGGAGTGTTTGCACATGTTTCGTGCAACAATGCTGGTTGTCTCAATGCAAATGAATTGTGGTTTTTGTTGCACTCTGCTCCTGCCAAGTTTGGTGCATAAATCATGATGCATGTTCTCACTATCAGCAGGAGTAAATATAATGTGGATTCATTCCTTCAGTCTAGCCCCAATCCTCAGCCCCACCCCACAGTGTGCTGAGAGATCCCTCCCTGCAGCACACAGCGTAGCATCGTCCTTCTGTAAACTCTAGAGATTAGGGATCTCAAGGGCTTGTTTAAAAGACTCGGGAGAAGGCATTGGGCGCGAGAGTTTTTTTTATTTGCCCTTTGATGTCCTATGGATGCAACCGGGTATTTCTTTTCTTGAGAGAAGGTAAGAAATGAGAGACTCCTTAGCCCCTGCAGTTCTTTCGGTTGCTATCTGCTGTCTGAGCCGAGGATCCCTCGCAGAATCCTGGGTATCAGTTTCAACAGCATGGATGGGTCACTTGTTCCACACTCCCACAACACTGTGTGTAAAGAAGTGTTCCCTGTTTTCGCTCATAAATGCACTTCTTCTTAGTTTTCACATGTCTTCTGGCTTGTCTTTAACTGTTGACCTTGCAGACGACTGCGCTTGCTTCCTCAGTATATTTTGAGGATTATGAATTCTTACTGCAAGGGACTTGACTCATCCGTTTTTCCAAGACTTAAGATATTCTGTTCTATTAACCCGTCTGTGTAAGACCTTCCCTTGAAGTCTTTGAACTGATTCCAGTGCCGCAATAGTCTTTTTGAAATGTGATTAATTTCACCGTCATGGCTGCGTTAAGTCTAAATAGTTAGAAGAACCAATTTTCCAGAACTAGAAAAGTACGCTTAAGAATTAACCTCGGAGATTCTGGTTTTGTGAGAGTAGGACACTTGTATTCTTTTCCATGAACAAGTACCTGGTATTTCTGAAGAAGTACTGAGGGTGAAACAGCAGCCTGAGAGTTAACACAGGCCTGCGGCAGAGGCAAGTCCAAACTGAGGGCCAGACAGGAAAGTTAAACAGAACGTGAAGACCTGTGAAGTCCAGAGCTCATCCGTAACGTTAACCAGAAGGCCAGGATAAACACACTCATCCCGCGTAAAAGAAGACAAATCCTCTAGGAGAAAGGATACATCTGCACATGTTTTCCTAGTAAGGGAATTTTGTTCCTGGAAGGATAGGAGAAAAGATTAAAAAAAAATGCATGTCCTGCAACCCTTTTTTTTCCTAGAGGGTATTTTTCAAGTGAAAAGAGAGATATGGTTATCTGGAATATCCCATAGAGGTGCTTAACAAGGTGTGTGATATGAACTTGAGCTGTGTTTTTTAAAAATATTTTAAAAGTCATTTCCAGTTAAAGTTCGTTTCTGTTTAAAAGGCAATGATTGCTGTAGAACACGGGACCCACCAATAGCCTCAGAATGGTGTAAGCAGCTCTTGATGAAGAGTTTGACTGTTGCTTTTAAGGCTATAGAGCTAAATCAGCTGTTTATGCCACTAAAGTCCATAAACTGTTGATGATTAAAGATGGCCCTGATCCTAGAGTGCCACAACCCAGTTAGTAGTGTTTTATCAGTTAATCACAGTTCAGTAGTTCCAGATTTGAAAATGTGAAAATTGAGGGTTTCGCAGGTAGAAATCCTGCTCTAGAACAAAGCTGCACAGTGTCTAGTCTAGAATATCTGCGGCCACTCACTCTGGAAACATTTACACACTGGTAACAAATAGCTCCTTGTTCCTTCAGCGATTAGGAGGATCAGGGTGGTTACTGAGTTGCTGGTTGTGGAATAGTGCTACTCCAGGGTGGATTGGAAGGGCTACGTGTTGAATACATGTTGTCTTAAACGTAAAGTGTTAATGGCAGCATGGTGGTGCAGTGGTTACCGTTGCTGCCTCGCAGGGCACCGCGTTTAATTCATGGGGTGCCATCTGCGTGCAGTTCGTGTGCCACAAGCCAAACACATGCTTTTAGTTTAATTGGCTTCTGTAAAATTTGCTGTAGTGTGAATTTGTGGGTGTTGGTGTCTGTGTGTGGTCAAATCAGTGGTCTCTACTGGGGGGGCTCCAGTTCTTCACTGCTGGTATTTGAGTATTTTATACACTGCAGTGTGTGAGCTCCTGCCTTCTAGGTGTTGATTTAGACGACTTGAATTCAAATACAGTAGAATTAAGTTATCTTTTATTCCCACAGCTGTTAACCTGCTTAATTTGGACAATTGATTGTATATTTTACTTTACTTTTACTTTATCATCATACAAGGACAGTATGTCTGAATTAGTGAAAGGGTTCATATTGTGTTCATGTATTGTGAACTGTATCTTTTACCTGCCTGCTGAGCGAATTTCCCATCTGGGATGATGAAAGGAAGTAAGTGTCCCACAGAAATATGTTCATTTTCTTGATGGTGATTTCAGTTATTTGGGAGGTACAGTATGAGACAAATACTCCACCATCTGTAAAGTATGTAGAGCTGCGTTGCTCAGTACAGTGTCCACAATGTCCACAATAAAAGGGTTTGCAACTTTTTTTCTCCGGGTCTTAAAAGGTAGGTTTTGCGTTGATTTCTCATGAGTCGAAGTGTCTTGTCAGATGCCTTCATGTGCTCATGTAATGAAAAAGGGCTTTAAAAAAAGTGATTGTTCCATTGTCCTGACTGATTAGAATTGTGTGGCTCTGCTCTGTTTCTGCTTTTTTAAGGATGCATGATTTTGCCTTAATAGTCCTGACACCTATATTGCGCTTTTCTGGACACTCAACGCACTTTACAGGTAATGGGGACTCTCCTCCACCACCAATGTGTAGTCTCTACCTGGATGACGCAACAGCAGCCATAGTACTCCAGTACGCTCACTACACACCAGCTGTCAGTGGGGAGGAGAACAGAGTGATGAGGCCAATTCAGAGATGGGGATCGTTATGAGGCTGATTAATAAAGACCAGGGGACAATTTGAGAAGTTTAGAAAATGTAACACCCCAACTTTACATCATTGTCCACACAGACCGCAGGGTGAGCGCCCCCTACTGGTCCCACTAACTTCCAGCAGCAGCCTTAGTTTTTCCTAGGAGGTCTTCCATTCAGGTACTGACCAGGCTCACAGCTGCTCAGTTTCAGGTTGTGAGCTGCAGTGTGATATACTGGCTGACCAGTCAGGACCCTTCTCCATGCAGCTTGGTTGGTTGCTGGTCCAGGAGAGACAAGGCAGTTGACATTTGCAACTCGCTTCTTGGCAAGGAGCATGCACCACAGCCAAGTACTGTAACAGGCCGACTAGATTTCAAATAATAAAAAAAAAACCTCTCATTAAACCACTTCTCATCACGTACTCCAGCGCACACTGTGTGGAGTATTGTACTGCTGCTTAGGTCTGCCAGGCCTCTTTTCTGTCTTTGTGTAGCCTACAGTATGCATAATTCATTTTTCCTGCACACATGCCAAACGCCAAAAGAAAGAAACGAGAGACATAGAGTATACGTAATTAGTTAAATAAATATCCCCAACAATAATTCTTGCATTTTAACTCAGCCGAATCAGGGAGTTGAAGTTCATGTTTATGCAAGTGAGGAGTTCAGTTTTCTGAGTAATGCTCGGAGGAGCAAACATTTATCCTAATAGAGCAGTGGATGTGCTCTGCCCTCATTCAAGAGATTAAAAAATGGCACAAAGCTGTCATATTAACTTGATCTTCACTGTCACAGAGATGATTTCAACTGACATAAAATACCACGCTCAAAATGGAGAATACACGAACACAGACATACAGGGTAGAGTTTGGGCTTGTGTATTGTGCAGGGTCTTCTGTTTTGTCTTTGCTCATCCTATAGTATGCATAATTAATTATTCCGGTGCCAGACATAAGCTAAGATGATTCACATGTGGCAATGGTAAAAAGGGAATGCTTTCGAATGCAGACGGTCAATCAGAAGGATAAGACTGGCGATAAAGAAGCAAGGAGCTGTTGTTTGTTGAAGGGGGGATTCCCAGCTCAAACCCTAGCTCTGGTCAAATTGCTGAACTTCTTTGTGCTCCATTCTTGAAGAGACAAAAATCTCAGGTCCTTTTATTAGAAGCCTTGCTTGGCAGCTGTTGAGGTGTAAGCTATTTGAGAATTTGTACTAGCTTTTTTTGGTATGGGGGCACCCCTGTCTGTGTGATAGGCTAGGCTATGAGAAGAAAAAACAGATGTACAGTGTGCATCAATGAGAAGCCACATTTCTTCTGTTTTGCATGGGCTTTCTGTGCAGTGCTGAGTCGGGACCTGACTGAAACAGCTTGTTTATGAGGAGTAAGAGCCATGTTTCTGGAAGATTAGAGGATTTTGGGATACGTCCCCAAACCTGGAATATAGTCCTGAAAAGAGATGTTCAGAGCTTAACAACAGTTTCATCTACCCTCTCATACCTGTTCAGACTCATTTGTGCTTTGAGGGAATGGGAGTCTGCAGCAGAGCAGCGTTAGGATCTCGTGGGCTGCGTGCTGGGCAGTTGGCCCGTGCGCGAGGCCGCGGTCAGGCGTACTTCCGCAAGCTGCTGCAGACGGGCTCCTTGGCCACTCGGTGCACCGCTCAAAATTTGTGACCACTTGGAAGAAATCAACAGCGTACTAGAGAGATGGGCGGGGTGGGGGGAGTTACATTTTTAATTAACCACTCACTCTAAGGGAGTTTAAAACCCTGAATATAAGGGCGAGAGGAGTGTTGTTTGTTTGACCGCTGGTAATGACCACTTGGAAATACAGTCGCTAGAGAAGTGAGGTGACTAGAACGTGAGGTTGTGAAACACCAGTTAGCTGTTCAAGCTCAGGGGGGTGTTCTACAGCCTGATTGTGTATGTTCTGTGAATATAGCCAATGTGTGAGAGAACAGTATTGTTCATTTTTCCCTACATCCTTAGAAATCCCTGATGTCCTTACATTCCTGGGCAGAAAAGAGATTTCTAGAAACATCTGCAGATCGACAGCAGCCCAGTGTATCCTCTTTTTGCCATGTAACGCTTGTTCACTTTGTGCCTGTAATGATGACATTTACCCTCCGGAGCAGGAAAGGTGTTGGGGACTCACTGAGTCACATGACTGGGCTTTTGGCACATTTGGTTTGTTTGCCTAGCTGGCTGGGTGTGCAGTGTGGTTTCAGGAGGGCTGAGACAGGCCTGAGAGATGGATGTTTGAGCCCTGCCCTTTGTTTGTCTGGCTTCTTGTATATGCAGTGTGATCTCAGGAGGGGAAGTGGTTTGAGCTCTGTCGAGTGAATCCTTGTCTACCAGTTTTTTTTTTTCTGTGAGAGCCCTTATTTATCATTGCTGAGCCTATTGGTTGTGCATTCATCCCTTATCCATTAAAAACAGGTTGATACAGAATAACTTTACAGTTCTTTTTATATGAATGATTGTGTTGTAGTGCAGAGAAGCCTTTCACAAACAAGGAGACATTCAGATCTCGGTATACGATCCACTATTGAGTGCAAGAAAGCCCTTTTTAAAACATGAGAAAGGTAGCTCTCAGAATTTGGGCTAGTCCAGCTGCTTGTACAATCTTCATTCCAACCTAAGCAGGCTGACTGAGAGAGATTACGGCCACAGTGGTGTAATCTGTATTTTTTTCAGTGTTTTATTTTTTTGTTATGAAATGTTGTGTTGCAATTCTTCTGTGATATGATAATAGCCTACATAATGGATCTTTATTTTCCCCAGAACATGAGTATATTAATTAGTACAATAGTGTTTTTTGGTTCTGAATAATAGATGTTTATCAACAAGGTATAAAAACTGCAGCATTGCTTTTTTAACAGGGGAAAATGTTTTTAAACAATAAAGATGGTTTTGTTTTAGTTTTAGCCAAGCAAACTGGTGATATCAATAGCTTCTCCTTGGTTTTTAAAGTGAAACAGGCCTAGATAAACAAATGTCTTGTGTTTGGATTATTTCAGCAGTAAAATGTAAATTCGTCCTTGTTTACCAGCCTTCCAATTGATTTGTATTACCCTGCTCTCAATATCCACTGCTAGATGGAAGGACTAAGCTGTTTTTGTTGCTCTTTCAAAGGTCAATATTTTGAAGCGTGCTTGTTTTGTCAAATGCTGTATTTATCATTAATGCATTTCTCTTCTTGAAACCTACTCTGCTTCATCTCAGTTTATGCTCACTCAATACATGCATTTCACTGAGCTATAAATATCTTTCTTTCTTTGCAGAATGGACAGAGCATAACAGAGGAAGGTGTTGCTCCAGCTGTAAAGGTAGGATTTTTAAATCACTTTCTTTGGCCTCTGGTTCCTCTCCATGCAGAAACCACTAAAAGCAGGGGCTGCATTCATTTTTTGTTCTGAGATCTCCTACGTGGGCGATGTCTTTGTAAAAAAAAAAATGAAACCAAAAAAACTGATGATATATGCAAAAAGTCACTTGCACACTGACATAATATTTAGTCTCCTTTCAGGTGTTTTATACCATTCATTAATCCATGATCAGAGCCACTTATTCATGTTCACACCTCAGAAAACAGATGTTTTTCATTGTTTTTTTTAAAGTTTGATAGTGTCTGTGCCAGGTTCTGAGCAAACCAGCTTATTGATGAACAAAATTTCCTTTCTCACTCTTGGTGGACAAGCAGTTGTGGCACTCGTGTCATAAAAATGCTGAAATACCATCAGGTCACTGCCATTTTAAAGCACTGACTAAACGTCACAACGATTTAAAACAAATATTAAAGAGGTAAAACAAAGAGTCTGAGTCATTACCAGGGGGCATGCTGTCTCAAGTGACTTTCTGTTGTAGAGGTTGAAACTGGGCCACTTTGTCTGTTTTCCTTTGAGTTTGATCTTGTTTCTGAGTCAGAATCTGCTGAGGTCCCATACTCTGTCTGGGCTCATGGATGACTAACTCTGTCCTCTCCAAATCACTAGGACAGCCATTGGTCCCCGAAACCAAAGCGCTTTCATTGTCAAAACCCTTTCATGATGAAAGGTAGCTGCTGTGAGGTGGAGAGGTTTCAGAACTCTCTGAAGTCCATTTGAAAGTTGTTATGGATGGTACTTCAGTCAAAGTCTGGGGAAATGTCTCCTGAATGTTGTTTTAACATTTGATTTCTTCGGTCCCTCACTGCTGAGAGAAATAGCAGCAGCAGATTAGACCCCGGCTCCAATTCCAGGTGCCGTGAGATTTCTCTGTTCGGGCGGTGCCTTCATACTCTTTGTTTTGAAGAAGTTTGCATTGTTTAAATGGCATGTCAACTGTGAAATGAGTGTTTTGAATGTGTATAAAAGCATTTCATAATTAATTAAATGTTTAAACCTGCAATGTTATTTGTCATCCATGATTAAATCCTGCAAAATATAAAGGAAGCTTGACGTCTTTGAAGTCTTATGCAGCAATAATGTTTTGTTGGAGAACGGACAGTACTGTATAGAGTTCACTAAATTTCTCAAAATGTTTTTTCAGGTAAAGTGGTTTTCACACTTGAGGTACAGTGCTATATGTGTTTTCAGTTGTGACTTAAAATCGCATGTCTGAGGCTCAGTGGGCCTGATTACATTGGGCTCTTGTCTGTGCCGTTATTATGCTTCAGTTCCCTGCTGTTTTTTTCATTTCCTGAGTTGTGCGCAAAACAAGTTAACTGTAGAGACATGAAACAAGCGTGACTGAGTCTCTGAACAGCCTGCGTAGGAATAGGAGCATCCCGCTTGTGATTTTTAAATGCTCCACCAAGCCGACCTACAGACGAAGGCAAGAACTGACGTCCTGTGGTCCCCCACCTCCCCCCCTGCATTCCCTGCCTCTCGCCTCCCCAGTGGCCTGGCACGTGGCATCGTCAGCCTTTAAACCCCCTTCAGAGTCAAATCAGCCGCCCTTACGGCATCGCACTCCAATTAGCCAGGAGCCGTAAGCACAAAAGCTGGAGGTCATTTGCACATAACACAGCGGGCCCTTAGCGTGTGGATTTTGAACTGTGTACGTTCGTAATGCCCAGGTCTGTGTAATTGAATCTAGTCTTGATCTTTAAAACAACTCCGTCTTCTTTGATTATTTTGTGTGCAATGGGATTTCTCCATTTGCTTTCTGTGTGGCACGCTTCAGCATCTGAATTTATTCTGTCCTGTATATGCAATTTAAGTTATTCAGTAACCAAAGCCAAGCCCAGCTGGGTAGGTGCGGTGATACAAAAAACACAGTAAGAAGCCAGTGTAAGTGTTTCTCTTTTTCTTCAGTGTTTATGCAATCGAAGTGCATCGGGCACGCTATTGGAGGTTTTCTACGTATTGATTTGGGTCATCTGCGTAAGCATGACCTGCTTTTGGGTTGTCACATGACGTGGTGTGTTGAAGCACAGCGCCAGGTTTCAGTCACTTGGCCGTGGTGGGTGGTTCTGGAGGATCAATATGTCTGAATTGTAACAAGAGAAATAGCTTGGCCTGTCAATAATGCAACCCATTATGTGTGTTTCAGTCCCAGCACACCCAGGGAATAAAGGCAACACAGATGGCCTTATATCCAGCCGCCAGGGAGCAGAGCGGACAGCAGTGTGGTGAATTACTGGAGGGCATGTTCTTGTGAAAATGACCATTGCAGGGCTAATAAAAGAAGGAAACAGCACACTGATTTTAGAGTATGCCACATCCATCTTCCTGAATCGCAATTAAGAGCAATACAATAGCTCATTTGTCTTTTTTTTTAACCAAAAGCAGCATTACGGCCTTTCAGGCTGATGTCATCATTGCCGAAGCTCAACAAGGCTGAGCCAGGTTTGTAGTGTGATGGGAGGCCTTTAAGGAAAACCTGGTTGTGGCGGGCGATGGTGGTGGACCAGTAGGTGGCGCTCTTCCCTGTGGACCAGACCTCAGAAACCACTGCCCCTGCATAGTTACTGGGTGAACTGTGCTGTAGGAGGTGCCACCCCTCAGATGAAAGTTTACTCCCAGAGTCTTAGCTAAATTCCACTCCAGGCTTGTACAATCCAGCCTTTCTAAAGTTCAAACTAAATTTAAATAATAATAAATGTTATCCAGGTGAGTGCAGCTTTTCAGAAGTGGATGAAGTGGATCCCTTCCTACATGTAAATTTCTTCAGGATCTGTTGGGATGAGAAGTGCTAATCAAATGTACAGAATGCAGTCTCTTCAGAAACAAGAATGAGGGTGAAAGACTGGGTTTTTCTAAGTTAAGTCAGTAAATCAGTAATGTGTGGCACAGTGGGTAGCATTGCCGTCTTGCAACTGGACCTGTGGTGCAGTCTGTGTGGAGTTTGTATGTTCTCACCTCCATGTTCATGGGTTTCCTCCTGGTCCTCTATAGTTTTCTCCCACAGTCCAAAAACATACTGGTAGGTTACTTTGGCTTCTTGTAAAATTGTCCCTGGTGTGAGTGTGTTTGTGTCTGTCTTGTCTGTTTGTCTTTCCTGCAATGGCCTGGTGTCCTGTCCAGGGAGTATCCAGCCTTGCGCTCGTTGCTGGCCGGGATAGGCTAATAAAGCGATTGGGGAAAAAGGATGGATTTGTTTTCTTTCCAGACATTGCTGCACCACCAGCATAACAGATCCACTTTGCCGTGATTTCTGCTGATCTCATTG
This sequence comes from Lepisosteus oculatus, assembly GCF_040954835.1. Classification (NCBI taxonomy): domain Eukaryota; kingdom Metazoa; phylum Chordata; class Actinopteri; order Semionotiformes; family Lepisosteidae; genus Lepisosteus; species Lepisosteus oculatus. The sequence continues at coordinate 10,987,017 of NC_090706.1, read as the reverse complement.
GTGAAAAGGGTCCAATGTTTCGCTTCCCTCCAAACCGCATGTCAGGAGCAATACATTTCTAGACAAATCATCTAGTTCATTTTTGTGAATTCATAGATTGCGTGACCAGTACCCAGATATAATCTTTGACTTTAAACAAGTGTCACAGGAAGTGTCCCAAGTGTCCCATTACCTGGAGATGCAAGTGTGCATTCAGCTGATTCACCAGAACGCATAGGATTGCTGCGTTGTATTTCTCCTACCGTTCGGTAAACGGTACCGAAGCATTCGGTCCAAGTCCAACAGACTACAGAACAGCTTCTACCTCCAGGCAATAAGACTGCTAAACAGACAACCTGCAGCTCCTTTAGCAAATCACCTGTAATGGCTACATGGACACACAGTTTTCATTGTATTCAGCATACTGCACTACATGTATATATTGCATACACCATGGACACATAGCAGCTATATTCATATTAAGTTTTATTCAGTTTCTATTACATCTATTATTATGTAACCTTATTTTCGTAACCTTAATTTTGTGATTTTTGTGAGCTCGCAGAAAAGACATTTCATTGCTAGCAGCTACTGCTGCACGCTGTATTATTGTGCATTTGATAAATAAACTTTGATTTGATTTGAGAAGGTTCTAAAGCCAAAATGTAGTAATATTTTATTAGCTCTAGATGCACAGTACGGGGCATTATAAACTGCATTATAAGTATTATAAATTATTATAAACAATGATGTGATGATGTGCGTAACCAAGCAGTAGGTCAGATCCAGGCTGGAATGTCCCAGCAAGCTTTTCCAAACTGCCTCATCACAGAAACGCCATGCTTACACTTTTCCATTGTTGGAAAGCTAACCTTAATGCCAGGAAAGTCCAAGTTTGGCAAGAATGACAGGCCAGGTCATTGCCCCTATGATATGGCAACACCCCTAGCACTGCCTAGTAACCAAGAGCATAGGCCAGAGCCCATCTTCAACCTTGTGAACGTGACCCTCATGGTCAACTGGCTTTGTGACTTTCCTGATGCTTGTTGAGGACCTGGAAGTTTGAGCTGTGTACAATGTTTTAAAATTGCTTCTGCCATTTTAGTTATTGTGTGTAGATCTTAGACCATAATAATATACTGCTTGGCAGTTTCATTCATGGTGTGTTTTCTGGTATATTTCAGTGTGGATAAGCTACTATAATGGATCTCTTTTCTTATCCAATTAGCTGGTTTTCAATCTGAACAGCTGCACAGCCCCCAGGCTGGTGGTATAGGATTTCCCACAACTAGATGCAGGGATGCCGGAGACACTGGAGGTGATGTCTGTGAATGGCAAACACCAGTAAGGCAAGATTGTCATAAGAGCAGGATCAGGATGGGGAATGGTGGTGGAGAGCTGGAGTTAGCTGTGAGGCAGAAATGTGTGACACGGAAAGGCACATTATTGCCAAAATCAGCATGCATGGAGCCCTTTGTGGTGGATTAGAGGTGCAAAATGAAACCGAGTAATGAACAAAACAGTATTTTTCTATTAATCTTCACCTAATCAAATGACAGTTATTTAAAAGAAACACTGGAGAAAGGAACGTGCTGGCTGGAATGATGAAAGACACCTCGTCTTACCTTTTGCTTGTTGGATTTGATAACTGGTTGTGATCTGTTATCTCTCAGGCAAAGAACCGAAGACCTTTAATTGTATAAACCTGGAGAACATATCACTGTAATAAAATAATTGTTTGCGTGATTCTAGGGAGTATTGCACGTAGGACACTGAATTCACCCACCACTCAAGTGCAGCTTCCACCTGGGCGACATTTGAACATGCATAGAGATCAGAACAGGAAGTGACATCACAGTTCACCTCTGACCTTTATGGCTCAGATGGCTCCATAAAGGGGAACATAAACCCTTTTGGGTGATAAGGGTTCTCCACAATGGCTGTTAATTTTTATTGGAGAAAGACTTGTATTACACTCCCATCTGTGCATTTAAGTGCTGTGAACTAGGACATCCATTTGGTCCATTTTACTCTGGGCCCCACATCGAAACATAAATTAAACTGTATGAATTTTCGGCCACCAGCCAGTTCAATGAGTGGTGCTGTTCATTTAGGAGCTGTTAAAATCAAGAGGAGGCCATTCAGCCCATTTGGTAATTAGTAGATTATTGATCGCAGGATCTCATCCAGCTGTTCCTGAAGGACGTCAAGGTATTGACTTCAACAACATAGCTGGGTGGGTGCCTTGTTCCCCACTCCCACACCCATTTGTGCCTTGTGTTCCTGTATTAGGTATACTTTAATGTAGTTTCCACGTATGCCTTCTGGTATGAGTTCTGAAGCCATAGCGCTCCAGTATGCTAACCATACACCAGCTATCAGTGGGGAGTGATGAAGCCAATTCATAGATGGGGATTATTAGGAGACCAGGGGGAATTTTGGCCAGGACACTGGGGTAACACCCCTGCTCTTTTCAAAAAATGCCCTGCTGAATCTGAACCTCAGTTTTACGTCTTATCCGATGGATGGTGCCAATTGTATGGTATAGTGTTTCCATTACTATGCTAGGGCATTATGACTCACACAGACCACTGGGTGAGAGCCCCCTACTGGCCCCATTAACACCTCGTCCAGCAGCAACCTTAGCTTTCCCAGGAGGTCTCCATCCAGATACTGGCCAGGTTCCCACCTGCTTAGCTTGGATTGCCAGTTGTGAGTTGCGGAGTGATGTAGCAGCAAAAGGCCTGCTGCAGTGATCAAAGACAAGTAAGAGTTGACCATTCCAAATTGCAGGCAGTAAAAATAACAATGATTTGTCATTACTGTTTTTTAAGAAAATCTGACTTTGAATTCTGTGAGTATACTGAGTTTTTGGTTAGGGCTAAAATGGTGCATTTTGTAGAGGGAGGCTTTTCAGCGTGAAACTGAAAGGTACAGAATTGATTTTGTGTTTTGTCACATTTGATACGTGAGGGCAACAGAGAGAGCCCCACAGGCAATTTGTTTATTTCCACTATGTTGACTAAAAATAGACTTGTCATCTTTGTGAACCCGCTGGGTTCATTTGTCTTTGTCCTAATGGTCTGTACCATATAACCTGATGTTGAGTGTTATTGATCTGAAGTGTTAAGCGAAACAAGGAATTCGAGATTCTTTTAATAGCCATCCAGTTATGAAGCACTTCCTTCTATCCATCCAGAGTTTCCCATCTCTCTAAGCCAGCATGGTGCTGATTAAAGCTCATTGGGCTTGGTTTTCTCCTCATGGGGGGTTAGAATATTATGTGCAATTGAAGGTTGTGTGAGCTCTTCAAACACAGCTGTGTTCCAGCTTTATGGGGTATGAGGATTTTGGGGTCTGTGAATAATGAAGGGAGCTAGACAGTAGAAAGAATCATTCATCTGATCTCTGTGTATTTACCTCTGTCTCTAGGGTGCTGGGAGATGGTAAGAGAATTCCACTATTGCCTTGTTCCAATCTTCCTCTTTTTGGACCATGGAACACTTACAACCACATTAAGTTGAAAGCTAATTTATTCCTAAAAATACAGCAGCACAGTGTTGTCAGATGGTCCCATGGGCTGTTCCCAACCATCCATCCATTTTCTAACTGCTTTTTCTAAATCTGATTTGCGGGAGAGCTGCAGCCTGTCCCAGCAAGCAGCAGACGCAAGGCAGGATGCACCCAGAATGGGACGCCAGACCATTGCAGGGATCAACCACAGACGCAGACAAGCACACACTTGTATCAAGGCCAGTTTTCCCAGAAACCAATTAACCTATCAGTATGTCTTTGGCCTATAGAAGGAATCTGGAGGAAACACATGCAACCGTGTGGGGAGAACATACAAACTCCACACAGACAGCACCCCAGATCTTGAATGGGACCCAAGTGCCATCTGTTCTTCTCACATGTTTCTTTAATGTTTATGAATTACAGTTTTATAAAAAGTGAGGCTAAGTTTTGCCAGGGATAAATGCTTTTATATTGATGTCTAGAGGAAATAGCAGCATTCCACTTCATTTTGAAGTCCAGTCCATCCAGTCTCGTTTTCCAGAGGTCATCCTTTATTGGGTGCAGCAGACCTCTGACTAGGTAGTTGGCTGTTGATGCGTCTTTCTGCAGCCCTAGGTGTGATGGAAGCACATCCTCTGTGTTTCTGCAGCAGCTGAGAGAGATGTCAGAGAGCAACTTCCAGGACTGTGCCACCCAATGGAAACCTGCCCTTTTCCCAGCATTATTGTAACCGCCATGTCAAGCACTGTGTGGAATCTGGCACGGGGCAGAGCAGCAGATTGATTTTAATGTTCACTATCGAAGCGTGTCTAAGCGACGGGCTTCCTCCTGCCTACCCCTGCAGGCCACGTGTGCAAGCGCGACCTCACTAACCCCGGTGCTCCAAGCTCACGGGTCCTGCAGGGGTATCGGTCCCCAGGCGTGCTGAGGCGGCACCGGACAATTGAGCAACGCAGGCAGAGCAAGTCAGAACAAGTGTGAAACAGCAGGAAATGGTCAAAAACAGCATCAAAGCAATTTTCCTCGATTCACACAGTCTATTAAACTCTGCAGGTCGAGGTACTGTATGTGCAATCCTCAGTTCCCGAGCACTGTTTGAAGTTCTTCTTAATCAGCACTACGATATTTTAGATGCACAGAAACTTTCATGGAAGCCTTTCTATTTATAGTGTTACATTTGAATCTGCTAACTTTCCAATGAATCCAAGCGCTTAATGGTTACAATGTTTTCCAACAGCTGAAAGATGACAGCACTGTTGTGATGTGCAGTGTCAAGCAAATTAAATGTATTCAGAAAATGGAGATTAGATGTATTATATTTAATAATTATCTCTTGTTCGTAATAACAGAGCTGATTAGAAAGCTTGCAAAATTGCATCTCCTGGTTAGACTCCAGATAGTAATCTGACACTGATTGCTATAAATAATTTAGAAAAAATAATTGATTGTATTAAATTGACAAGATCTTGTCATGCCTACCAGATTAATGATGTTGTTTACAGCAGTAAATGCTGTTCTTGTAGAAATTAAATGTTGAGTTCAAGAAGCCAAACTGTAAATTAAAGGTCATAAAATCACTTAGGTAGGATCTTGTAAAGAGTATTGGTTATGGTTTTGATCACCCTATTATAAAATCAAGCTTAACAAGGTCAATTTCTGGTTTGAAATGAAGGTTCATGCACAATTTAACTTAGTCATTATTCTTAACTTCTTTACACAAAGAGTTGCAGGTGTAGAGATCAAATTTGAAAGTCTTTGAGAAAGGGCTTGACAGTTCTCCTCCTAAGACCCATAATGTTGTAGACTAGCCAGAAGGACGAAAGGACTTCCTAGTGTGTCCTTCTCAGTTCATGAGTGATATAGAAAACAAGTCGAGGCCTCTCAAAATACTGTAGCACACATCGCCGATGTAGCATTTTAAAAAAGCCTATTAGTGCTTTAAGAAACCCATCCTTTTGGTTTCAACCACACACAGGTCTTGCTGATATAAATGAAACTGACATACAGACGTCTATGCTCTGCTAGGTTCTAAAAGAATTCCTCACACTATCGGCTCTGTCTGGTGGGATTTATTACAGCTGCTGTGCACCAAGACTGCCTTTGAAATTCTAAATGAATGCCAGAGAGATTCCATTTTAATAATTATGTTCCAGTTGCATATTCAGTGTAAAGAATGAGTCATTTTGCTGTACGTTTGGGTCTGCCGAAAAATTTACACATCTGATGCATTTTTTTTTTTGCTGACATTGCTTTTGTTTTTTTCTTAAGAGGAAAGATTGTGTCACTGTGAGGCTGTCAAACTTCCTAAAGTTTTCAAAGAAGCAAGTAAAGGTTAACTGATCTTTTGCTGAGAACTTTTCAGATGTGCGATTCACACCTGAAGGAAGACTCCACTCCCAAAATATTTTCTTCTTTTTACTTTCCAACTGGAAATGAACATTTACCTGTTCCTTTGCAGCCATCACACAGCTCCCCACATGAACCTTTTCGTACTGTTTGGCCCTGAATTACTGTATTCACAGCTTTAGTGTTTTTAGGTTTTGTTTTGTTTTTAAAGCCCTACATTTTGGGTGTAAAAGTTGTTTGCAAAGGTCAGTCATAACTCGGAATGGGATGTGGATTTAAACTGTTGCTGCATCAGACTAACTTGGCTTTATTAAAATGGAATTCTAAAGAAATGGTGCAATTATGCATCTTTGGATGACCATCTGGAGTCTATTACAGGAAAGCAAGGTGACAGCGAACGTGCTGCTCAACATACGGTCTCCTAATTTTGCTGTGCTGGAAATAAACCAGAAAAGAATTCAACAAAAAGCCATGTGTGACAAAGCCTCTTAATCCAGAGTGTGAAACCACCGGTTGTTTCATTCACTGGGATTTTAAATTCAATTATCATCCCCCCACCAACTCCCCCTGCCTTGTTTCAACACAAAACGGTAAATACAGAGACTAAAAGGATGGTTTATTTCTCGAAATCAACGAGCGTTCTCTTTGACAACACATCTTTCACAGCCTCTTTTCCCTTTTCCTAAATGGTGCCTGGAAGAGCTGTGGCACCAGCACATCTTTATAGGATTAGAAATGATCGTTTTGATGAGGGGAGCAATCCAAAGAAGAGATTAACGTCCGTCTATTTCTGCACAGCTCGTGGCATCCTTAATTGATACCGTTTAATTATGTTTCAGTGCAAAAAAGCAAACAGTTGTCATTTTTGGTGCTACAGGAAAAAAGTGGCTTTAAGAAAATGAGATTAGCTGCCTAATATAGTGGAGCATCACAATATTGCTCAAAAACATGAACTCTTACTTATTTTGTAATCTTGTGGATTCTGCAGTCTATTTAATAGGTAAGCTGGGAAACAAGCAAGCTTATTACTGTCCTGTCATATTAAAATAAGCTCTCAAAAAGTGTAGCTGTTCAAGTCATGCAATTGTTTTATCACAGGTAGAAAAATGGTAGTTCAGATTGTATGATTAGGGGATAAAAAAAAGACTCCAGTTACGTGCTGTCGCTCATGGTGTTAAAAACACTTCTGCATGAAAATCCCCTTAACGTATGAACATGCCCTTTATGATATTCAAGGCCAGTCCACCGAATCCTGCTGTGTTTCAGTCTCATCCATTTTTGTGCCTGGTGTTATGTCATATACCTTTTGATAAACTGTTTATTTTAATGTGCCAGGGCTTTGCATTAGCGTAGGAACAGGATCCAGGGTTTGTGTAAAAAAAAGAGAAGTGCATGACCTTTAGCTTATCCAACTAGTGTTTGCAGTGTGCAGTTCGGATGAGTGCCGGGGGAAGCAACTGTTTGTTTGTTCTTGTGCAGTTTTCCCTGGAACAACAGTGAATGAGGTGATGCCAACAAGAATGTTATCACTCAGCCTGCTGTTCGAGGAAAGTGAAGATGCTACTGTTTCTGGACAGAAAGTGGAAAGGGGAGTTTGACATGGTACCATGTACCATGAGTCCTAAGTACAGTATATGGTATGGGATGGAAATGTTCCAATTTTGCAAGTCTCCCATTATCAACCACTATTGAGGTTCCCCTCATAGGGCCAGACTCTGCTCCAATGTTTCCAAGATGGGATATTGTTTCATTTTTCCTCCAAAGAAAAAAATTGAAATGTAAATGGAGAATTAGAACTGCTAAATTGATGTTGTTGCTTAGTTACACCAAAGCATTGTGACAGTAGCACAGCCCTTTATCACTTTCAGAGAAGAAATTTTATTTTATCTTCAGTTCCACTTGTCTTTGGTTGTCTTTTAGTTGGTAGCCTGTGGTCCGGGCTTGAGCCACATAATGACACTTGAGGTTATTACAGGGTGATTGATTGGTGCAGCTGACCTGAAGCAGTGTCCACGCAGATTTGGGAGATATATTCACTTGTGAGCTAAAATATAATCAAAGTAACTGGGGGAAAACAAAACAAAGGAATATTAAAAAATAATGACCTTTTAAAAATTGGCTTATTTTAAGAATTGTGGTGCGTCTTGTGATTAGTATTATCACATCCTATCATCATAAACCTTTCTCATGTAGAATCAGTTTGGTGGCGGTAAATTTAACTTTAAACTTAAATGTAACTTTAAACTTGTGTCATAGTGTGTGCATTATCGAGTCCTGACCTTGGCCCTTCAGAATCCAGGAGACTTAAGCTCTAACATCTGTAGTTCAATTGATTAAGTTAAGTTTTAATTGAATCAATGTATCCCTTCATGTCTTAATGCTGTTGATGTCAGATAAGTAGTCGAAACCCTCCAGGATTCTGGGCCCTGGAGCTGAGAAAGCCTGCCTTGGTCAATAGGTGACTAACTGCAGATATGGTCATTCTTACTGGAACCAGGGCCAAGTATAAAAGGCATGCATAATTTAAACTAAAGATCTAAAACGGTCATGTTGCTGTCAGTCAGTGGGTAGTTAAATTGCAAGAAAACCCTCTAATTCTAGCAGAATGGTGCACTCTTCTTCATTATTAAGAGCTCTGACAAATTAATATCTGTGCCACGGAAAGCATTGTCTCTGCTCCCGAGAGTTTTGAAAGTATTGCTGGTGTGTCGGCAGCAGAAGCACGACCGCGTACAGCAAATTGGACCAACCACATTTATTTCATTTTCTCCGAAATGACATTTGTTCTCTCTCCAATTATTAGAGCTTCAGGCCGTTGGGCTAAGCTGCCCAGGGTGTACTTTTCATATAGAAGCACAAGTAATTAGAGGGCACGTGCCTGGTGAGTGAGGCAGACTTTTTCATGTGTTTTCATTTATCTACGGAAAAATAAAACAAATTTAGTGCAGTTTGTGCAGTGATGCTTCCTGTTTTTCAGAATAAGAGCTTTGTAAAAAGCATACTACTTCAGTGCTAACCACATCTCTACACAATGCAGGGTCATCTATATTCTGCTAGTGTGGTTATTGCTTATGAAGTCACCGAAGGTACCATTCATTATGGGTTTTTTTGCATTAAAAGTGGAGTGTCAGAAAATTCACACTATTGAAACTCCAGGTTTTAATTGCATGCGTTTCAGAGAATTGATGTGCTTTCTATTGGCATCCATGTGTAGTTAGTGCTCAATTCTAACACCTGGTTGGCCCATTTTTTTTTCATTTCTGTGATTTCTATTTTGTGACCATTGTAGTAACAGACTCTAAAGCATTGTTAACATCCGTAGAAAGCCATTGTCAGCATGTGGAAGAGACAGATACTGTACAGGAGCCTCCATTAGACGAGACCCAATGACATATGGCAATTCCAAACTGTGGTGGATACGTGATGATGTTAATATTCAACAGAATAAAAGTTATCGTTAATAGGACAATCATCCACACGGGGAAAAAAGGACGACTGTCTGATATTGACTATATCAACATTTAAGGCCCTCTTTATGTGAGCTGCAGGTGTTATCTGAGATATGCTCGTTGCTTAATGGTTGCACAGCAACAGAGTGTTTACATAAATTTCAGGTTAAACTTTGTTCATATCCCAGTGCATTCCGACAACTAAAGTTGGTTTATTTGAACTGCCAATATCTGGCTGTCAGTTCTTTCTGTTTATTACAGAGGCCTCTCCTTTCTCAGCCATCTGCGTTACTGCTTACAGCACTAATAATGTTAGTGGCAATTTGAGTTTTTATTGCTGAGATATTACAGCAATTGACAGCTCTAATTCGTCTGCCAAAACGGTCGGATGTATTCGGCGGATGCTGTTGTATGTTTTGCGGCACGTACCGTGTGACACTGCTAGACTGCAATTTCATTACTCGATCGGGGCTGCTGAGGGGAAAACAGAAGCTGCCCCTCGTGAAACTAGACAAATGCCAGATTGTCCAGTGATTTATGAAAACGGGGGTTTCAACTGGGATTTTTAATGACCGCAGAGAGTCGGGACCTTGGTTTTACATCTCATGAGAAGGACAGCGCCTTTTTACAGTATAGTAAAAATAATATAGTCACAGACTATACTAATATATAATAGTGTATACTATATATATGTATATATAGTATATATTATATAGTGTATATATATATTTTATACTAATAGTATAGACTATACTACAGTATAGTCACACAGACTGCAGGGTGAGCGCCCCCTGCTGGCCCCACTAACACCTCTTCCAGCCGCAACCTTAGTTTTTCCCAGGTGGTCTCCCATCCAGGTACTGACCAGGCTCACACTTGCTGAGGTTCAGTGGGCTGCCAGTTGTGAGTTGCAGGGTGATATGGCTGTTGGCAATTTAAATCTTTTATTAATCTTGATAACAAATGTCTTCAGGTCTTCACTCCACCTAAGCTGAGGTTTGGAGACCTGTTGTTTTGTGAGAACTGTAGCTGCACTCTTTTCTATACTGACCCTAGGACACCTCTGAAGAAATTACTCTGAAAGGCAAACACCATTAATTAATAATTATAGTATCACTGTAGGCCCTGTAAGAGTAAATCCATGTCAGAGTGTTGGCTAGAATAGGGAGTCAAAATGTTCTCTGTGTTTCTGGGGACCCTGTGCACAATCTCCGAGGGCTCTCGGTGATTCCCAGATATCTGGTTGAAAATCCTCTGCTTATACAGTCTGTACAATATGGAGGTTTTACATTTAGCAATATTTAGCTCCTTGTGGTACCATCTTGGATCTGATCCATTCCAGTCTTCTCACCTCTTGTCCAGGTCTGTGTGCTGTTCCTTCCAGGGACATTAAGGTCACATTCCCACTGCACAGTGATGTGGTCCATTCCAGGCTTTACCAGAGACAGCGTCTTGTTTCTTATAGACCTTTTATTCTTTTCAAGGAGTCAGCCTGTTACTGAAACACAGCCAGGACCAGACAAGACTTTCCCTAAGTAGGTCTTTTAAGTATTTTTAATATAGAAAGAAATAGCTGCACGTTTTCAAATTCAGTGTTTTGATCCACAGCATGTCCTGTGCTAAAAAGTACTGTGCTTTACGCTGTACAGAGAAAGTCTTGCACTGAAGGAATTGAAATTAATTAGACATGAGCATCTGTGCTTAAATCAGTTCTACAACTCATTAAACAATTAGAATTTAGAAATTCTAAAATTGTGTGCTTTATCCCTGAATACATTAAATGGCAGCAGCTGTACAGGCATATGTCAGAATGCTGATGGAGCTTCTTTCGAGAAATAAGAGTAGTAGGAACAACGATTATGAGCGATGGTGTCATAAACTGTACACTTGAATTGTTCCTGCCTCTGCAGTGTGTTTCACTCGACCTTATGATCTAAGATCGAGTGTTATTTCAATTACAATGTCTTTTTAAATGCCATGCATGTAGTTTCTTTTTCTTTTCTAGTAAATAGACTGTCATCTTTACTGACAGGAGACAGGAGCTGCTGTCATTTCATCCAGCCATTGATGGCCCCCGAGCCATTGATGTGTGTGCTTTTCCTCGCAGTGAGTGCTGCGTGGAGGCTGTTCTGGCCAGGCTCTGACATCCCTGGCCTGGCGGAGTGATGTCACAGTTAAACTCTCCTAGTGTAACAGCAGGGCTGGAGATCTGTGCTCAGAACTGTCAGCTCTGCTCTGGTCTCCAATTTGTTTTGACTGACAAACAGCATCACGAAAATGAATGTAGAGCTCATCTGGGTTCGAGGAAAACGACTCTAGGGAAGATCCCTCCTGTCAATGATTCTTGCTTTCACCCTGGAGACAGCTGCTGTACTTTGCTGAACGGTGTGTGTGGCTGTCCTGAGGTCTTCTTGACAAATGTTGTGAGTGAAGTGCTGTGTTCACACCATTGTCCTTCCTCTGTCCTGACCGAACACTGGTAGTTCTCTAGTCACTTGAGGGGAGGGGGATCAAATTGCAGTCCTCCGAGTCAGAAATCTCCAAGCCTGTGTCTGTCAGGAGATTGCCCGTTTTAATGATGATATCTTCAAAAAAAAAAACCTTGGAAAATTTTCTTTAAAAGTAAACTAGACATTGAAGGATCTGTGTACTCTGAATGATAAAAACAGAGCCAAGTCATAGGAGAAAATGAGACATTTCAAATTTCAAAAACACTGTTTAATGATTTTTATTTACAGGTAGAATTGAGGAGTATTGTTTCAGGGCACTGAGGTATTTTTTTTAAATATTTTTTGTGTTGTGTAGTTTCAGTTTCTCTAACATCAATGTAGGAGTTTTTTCTATTGTATTGTTACACTATATATACTAGTTTTAAGAATAGTGAATTGTCTGCCATGCAATCATTAGTCACTATGGGGGACTTAAAACCAACAGTATAAACTCATTAAAGTCTAGTTACAATAACCATAGGCGACAAAGATAATATTTTGAGTACGAATCTTAAGGGACGGGCTTTACTACTTTTTCACTTCCTCACTCTGAAAGCAATTCATTCCTCTTTATTTTTAAAAATAGACAACAATGCAAATAGTTCAAAGACAAGTCTGTACTGGTATTTTAAATTATACTGTATACAGTATCTTAGTTTCCACTTGCAAATGAGTTGTCTCTTGCCTCAATTCTATATTTTTGGTCTTGATTTGTTTAGATAATTTTTTCGGGGAGATGAAAAGAAACGGCGAGAGAATTTTCTAGGAATTCTTTGAAGATTTCTAAAAATTATTTGAACTATCGCAAAACGCTGCGCATTCGTATAGTGATATGCAGTGGTTCACATTGCTGCTTCGCAGTGCTGGGGCCCTGGGTGCAATTCCAGACCTGAGGTGCTGCCTGCGTGGAGCATTTATGTTCTCCCCTGTTTGTGTGGGTTTCCTCTGGGTGCACCGGTTTCCTCCTACAGTCCAAAGACTTGCTGGTAGGAGTAATTAGCTTCTGGGAAAATCGGCCCTGGTGTGAATGTGTGCTTATGTCTGTCTGATCTGCGATGGGCTGGTTTCCCGGCCATTGCTTGCCGGGATAGACTGGCTCCCCTGTGACCCTGAATTGGAAGACGTGCAATGGATGGAAAAAGTGATCAAAATAACAGTTGAAACAGAATTGCAAATATTCCTTTTGCATCTTTTTTTTTAGGCCTATGGTTTTCCTCCTTGATTTTTTTTGGTTCAATATTTGCACTTGCCGGTCTCTCTTTTTTTATTATTTGCGTCCCCAACCAGGGTGCGCGCTCTTTAAAACTCGGCTCTCTGGCAGCTCCTGTGCCCGCCTGGGGAAGAGGGAGGCATGCAGACGCACTCCCCGCCTGCAGAGTCAATTTGTCACCACACACCTTGTGAGCTCCCAGCCTCTTACAGGAGAGTTAGTGCCAAGTGAGGAGGTGCTGCATGGCCATTGTCCCACACATCTCAAGATTGCTATGCTGCAGGATCCCTGACTAGCTAACTACAACCCTGGCTGCTCTTGGTCCATTGTGTACTGATTGCTGCTCAGGACGTCCTGGTTACAGAGTATGCGAGTGACATCTGGGTCATAGGACTCAACCTGTGTGGTGGGACTGTGGCTAAGGATCTGCGCCTGTGGCTGGAAGGTTGCCGGTTCAAATCCTGCGGCCCCTGAGCAAGGCCCTTAACCCCAGCTGTTCCAGGGGTGCTGTACAATGGCTGACCCTGCGCTCTGACCCCCAGCTTCTCTCCCTGTCTGTGTGTCTGTGTCTCATGGAGAGCAACCTGGGGTATGTGAAAAAGACTAATTCCTAATGGAAGAAATTGTATATGGCTAATAAAGTGATCTTATCTAATCTTCTGATCTTATTCTTGTTTCCTATAGACCTAATAATAACTGCTGATTGGTCCAGACACTTTATGTAAATATATTTGCATCGACACATCTGCCCCTTTAAGCAATATTAAACGCACTGCTTTTCATCAGTACAGTTTGTGCAACAGTAAATCTGAGTGGGAATCTTATCTGCTGTACAAGTCACCAAGTGGTTTTGCCATAGAGCCTCTCTGGGGTCCTGTTTTTTTTTTTTTAAAAGACTCTGATTTTCATGATTAAAAGTAATGACACATTTTGTAGCTGCTGTCTGTGGAAAAGACCGATTTCTGTAGACACTTGATCAATGGAATGGCCTCTGATGTCCCTCGTAACTATTTTTCAAAGTGGAGCTTTCTTTGGCTGCTCATTGGTATTTGTTGTTGTTTCTGAGGAAACGGAAACCTCTAACACGTGTGCTTAAAGTAAATATTTTCTTCTGGATGTGCATTAGCTGGACTTAAGGAAGGCTGTCTCCACTGGGCTCTGGGGAGACCCAGCTTTGCTGTCAGTGGATAAACCCCGGCATGCCTCTTTGCAGAGTGTCTTGTGCACGTGGGGAGAGTTCTGTGGCGAGTGTGAATTCTGCTGAGACCTGGGAAGGTATTTTTTTTTATTTTTAGCTGTGCCAACACTTAATGTGAACCGTGATTGGGTGTCATCATGGCGGAGACTGTGCCTTCTAAGGCCTGCTACTTTGGTCAGGGAACTGTGATCAAAATTCGTTACAGTGAAGACTCTTCGAAGCCTTCCCTTCCCCACAGAAACCCACCCGCCTGTACACATTCCACAGAGAGAAGCAGTGGAGAATTCCCTGGTGTCATGTATTCCTTGTTCATGAGTCTTGGAACAAGGAATTCTACGGCAGCTTTGTTATGCTCTGTGTACACTGAGCTAAGCTCTCAAGGATAAAGTCACATCCCAGTATACATTACGTTACCCATTAGAAATACCAAACAAATCCACAATTTTACAACAACAATTTAGAAGAAAAAGGCCAGTGCCAGACCTCCAACAGTTTGTTAAATTTTTTTAGGGGTTAACATGCAAGTTACCTGTGGATCACGGGGCAAGAGTTTTGTGTTTTTTTTCTGTGAAAGTTCTGTCTTTTTCTCAGGCCTGTGTTTGCAAACTTTTTTCTTTTGCTGAGCAATGTGTCTTGACACAGGTGAGGCTCTGGTGTTCTCCAGTTTTTTTAATGTGTCAGGCTTTAGTTTCCTTTCCTGTTACCTCTGCCAGCCATGTTCCCAAAAACTGAAGTAGCAGTCTTCATTGCTGTTCTTGCTGAAGAACTGCTGAGTGATGTGTTTTCATTTCACAAATGAGTTGTGTTCTCGAGCATGCAGAGCAGAGGCTGAGACTTGTGTGAGCACAGCTGGGCTGTGTACAGACACACTTGTGTTTAGAAATACAGTCTGATGCGTCCACAGTGGAAAAGAAATTTAACGATTGGAGCTGCTCTGTTTTGTGGCCAAACAGTCAGCCATGTGCTTTATGCACATCTTTGTGAATGTTTTGTAGAGCAAAGAGGGTTATCAAAGTACCTTACAGTAAAGTACTTCAAGACCCTAAATGTCCCATAGAGTCAGACCTGATCCCATTTCTGGAGTGTTATATGACCTGACAGCATAAAACTTCCTCTGGACAGAATACAGTCTCTGGCATGATGACACTCAATCACGGTTCACATTAAATGTTGGCACAGCTAAAAATTAAAAAAATACCGTGCCAGATCTCGGCAGAATTCACACTCAGTGCAGAACTCTCCCCGTGTGCACAAGACACTCTGCAGAGAGGTATGTTTATCCACTGAAAACAAAGCCATTCACCACAGGTAAATTACTGTAAATCATTGACACCCATTTTGATAGCTGGGCTGGACTATTCAGTCTGAAGTATACCACGTTTCTAAGTGTTTCAGGTCAGCCTGAATTCACAGGCCTCTGGTCATGGGTCTGCAGCTTAACCACTGCCCACGCAACCCCTGTATAACAGTCTAAAGGGTACAGTTTTGTTTTCTGTGCTTAGAAGCTAGTAATTACATTCATGCTCCCTACACCAGACAGGGTTACACCAGACAGTCGTGGTTAGGGCTCCAGCCTCCTAACTGGAGGGTTGTAGGTTCAGGTCCCCACTGCTCACACCAAGAATGGATACAGGGATTATCCAGGGTAACTCTGTGATGAACCCACTTCCTATTTAGGGGGTGTCATAGTCCACTTCATGCTACAGAAAGAGGGATAAACTATGGACCGATGAGATGGTAGACTTTAGTATAGACTTACTGTATGTATTGTATTGTATTGTATTTATTGTTAATATTATTTGACACCATTGGTTACAGATCCCCATTTCTGACTTGCTGCAAGTTCAGACCATCATGAAGCCTCCGTTACCATTTTCTTTTACTAATCTGGGCATTTTTAAGATTTCTTTCAAAATGTTTTACAGTAATTTTACATTTGCCGAATTGAAAAGTGCTTGGTTTGTGGCTTAGCTCCTTTGGAGGCCCGAGGAGGTGTTCAGTTAGTCCTGCTGAATAATTAGAATAATTCTAAAATCGATTGTGCCTGTAATAAAGAGAAGAATGTCTTCAAGGCTTCCCAATCCGTGCTGAGGATTTGAAATGTCAGTAAAAATATCAATTTTGTCTTTCTAAAAGACTTGGATATGCAATCTAAAACAGCAGTCCATCTTTCTCAGGGAACATTGAATAGCACCACGGCATTGATCAAGTTTGCTATACAGGGTGTGGTGGATGCAGGCTCCAAGATCAGAGTTTGAAGGTTGTCTGCTGCATTCCTTCAGCTCTGGGAGAAGAGAAGTTAGTGCAGATTGGGCAGTTGGCCAGGCCGATAAGGGAGAGAGAGACTATAAGAGAGAGGTTGTAATTGTGTGCTTTTATGCCTATATTACAGTACCAATACCCTTTCTGCAAACAGTTAGAGCACTATATCAACACAACTTGCTGTTTCAAGTTTCATTAATCATGTGAGCAAGGTGGAATTCCACCTTTGAGTGCACTGTGGGGTGTGTAGGGTGTGGTCATTAAAAACTGGCGAGTGGCTCCTCTGAAGTAAGATTTGCTAGAGCTCGTGGGAGTGAAGGATGGGGCTTTGTTGGTTAAAAACTGTCAGATTTCTCCCTGACCGTGGGCTGTTTGTAACCAGGTTACCCAATGGAGCCCAGTGGTGTTCTGGCCTACTTATTTTTTTTTTCACACTTACATTGTGGTCAGGTGACTTTCCGACGGCGCCAGACGTTAACGTCAGAAAGTGTTTGATGTCCCCGCTTCATATCTGCAGGCTGATGTGAACAACCAGGGTAGAAATTGTTGGTGCCCTGAGGGGATGACCTTTGATCTGCAGTGACTGCAGCCCCATGTTTCTGTCACTTCCAGTTAATTATCTTCATAAGGTTTGAGATGCCCATCTCCTGTTGTGAAACAGTCAGATCTGTGCATGTATTTGTGTATTAAAAACAGACCCTCTAACACACTCAGTTGCAGATCAACTTAGTTCTTGATATTTCCAGTAATCTGGTTTTACCGTTTTGTGTTGTATGAGTGTTTTTTATTTCACCCAAAAATGTAAAGCATGAATTTTTATTCCTGTTCTCTCTCAGCTCAAATACACCATTATTCTAATATGAATTGTGTAGTTCACCCTTCCTTATTATGAAAGCCCACATTTGGTTAAGAACAAAAAGAGATCATGGTGGGATGTTTCTGCATTTTGATCATTTAATAAAGGGGCATGTGGGCAGACATACTGTAGAAGTGAAGGCAACATTATTTTTGCTGCATACAAAATGCAGCCGCTGAAGATCAGCTTTTTGCTGTTCCTTTCTGTGAATTTGTTCAGAATATTTCATGCAATTAAATGTTTGCAAAAAGCAGATTTTGTTCCTTTTTCCCTCTGTGTCAACAAGAAATTAACTTCTGCTTGCTTCCTGAACCTGAAACACTACACTGAGTATGTGTGGGCGGTCCGTTCCTTTCTCTGTACATTTGTTGGCATTATGTTTGTATTGTATTATTATTTACACCAGTTGAAAATGACTTTGGTGCAATGTTCTCTCTGTTTACTCAGAGAAAGTTCAAACAATCTGAGAACTACAGTGGGCTTGCTGATTTTATCAAAGTTTGAAAGCAAGCATTTTTATCAAGAATAGTATAATATCTTCTGTCTCCTAAATAGACTTTGGACTGTTTAGTCAAAGGAAGGTCTTTGAAATATCTTTATTTTAAGAGATATTCAAAATTAATTCAAAGACCACCACACTTCCGTACTTCCACTGTTTCTGTCCATGACATGTAAACTGACACCATTGGCTAGAAGAATCCCAGTCAAACTGGGGTGATCTGATAATGCCGTCTTGGTGAAATTATATATCCTCTCTGTAGGATAAAACCTTCACTCTCAGCTAAATACTAGGTCCTGTGTTTCTGTCTCAGGCCGTTCATTTTGGGCAGCATTCTGCGTTTTTATCTCAACCCTAATTAATTAAGGGGATTGACTCTGTTTTGGGGGCTAAACTACATTATTCTGAGTTTGTTGTTTCTGGCTGATGGGATGGAGAGGTCAAACAAGCCCGTAGATTCGGAAGAGGGCTGGTTGCCTCAGGAACTGATCGATTGACACGCTGGCTGGGCAGCTGCTGCCTTCGTCTCCCAACGCTGCATGAGGCTACTGTGACCTTGACAAGTCATAGGAAAAAATGTCTATCAAAAGAATCAAATCCAGATTCATTTCAGCAGCGCTGGACCTGTGTTGTCACTGCTGTCGAGGCTCCGTTTGGTTTACAACGGGGAAAAAAATGTAGTGCTTGGTAACTATTCACCGGGAAGGAAACAGACGTGTATGTTTTCATTACACTTTTTTAAAAATTAGTCTCTTGGCCACCAAGGCCAAACTGCAATCTCTTTTTTATGAATGTCTCTTTTATTCTCCAGTGGAATAGAATCCTGTTAATAAACCCCAGTCTTGCTGTAATCTTTATTATTTTTTAAGAAGCTAATTAAAAGCACCCTGGAGTTTTCCAATAAGTCGCTATTAAGTATAGATAACCTAATGAAGCTATTGATGCTTTGTCCTGCAACCCACCTTGCCTGTTAAAGCTGTTTGAACTTTGGCCTCTTTGTGTGAAGCCTGTCTACTGCAGGCAACTGTACTGAGTAACTGGTAATGCCTTTTTAATAAGATCATCTATTCGCAGTGATGGGGACACATCCTGATTACTGAGCAGCAATAGCCATTACCTGCTTTGTTATGTGTTTGATTTTGTCACCTCTAAGTCCATTACTGAACCGGTGGGGCCATAACCTTTGTAATCAATCTCGGGGCTCATTGGCTGCTTTTTTCCCCAGTCTGCTTTTACTGTTTGTCTAACCTGGCTCTCATTTCACTCTCTGCTCTCAACTAATTTTGAGGAGGGAGCTGCGGACCTGTTATGTAATGTGCAGTTCCTGCCCAACAACAACGTGTCACTTGTTCATTCAATCCCACCATTACTTTCTGCACTGGTGCTTTACTTTGAGTATAGAAGGTGTAGCACTACAGTAGTTCTAAACAAAATACACACAGACTCTTTACTGCTTACAGGCAGGATCACTGTGCTTGTCTTAGGAAGGATATTTTAAGGAAAAAATGACTGTGAATAAAAAGCAAACAAGTTTTCCGGGTCTGTGGAATGCTCCCAATTTCAGGCTGCTGTACAGTGAACTGTAGCAGACCTCTTGCACTTCCTTCAAACAATATAATTTAGGACCAAGGAACAGGTATGTAGGTTCCTGAAATACTCAAAGAAAAGGAGGTCAGAGGAAGGCAGAGAGGGTCAATTTAAAGATACTATTAAAATTAAATTTAAAATAAACTTTATCCAAAAGTGGTTTTTAAGGTCATGGTAGTTTTCCTTTTCCCATAATACTGTATGTAGAGAGACAGCATGAGAAAGAAGATTATATTTTTTGTGAAAATCCTAAAGGTATTTTAGGAAAGTAAAGGTATATTGAGGTTATCCATCAAAACTTTAGGCATAGACTTATCTGCTCTTATATGAGGTACACCCATTGTTACAAATTTGTTTATTGTTTGATGTAATTCAGGAATTTTTGGAAAGTCAAATCAATACTGTGGTCGGAAATAACTAGCAAAATTCATTCTTCATCCTCAGATCCACACAGATCATTATTATTTACAGTAGGTGATTGCTTAATGTTTACTGTATCGCATTCGACTTGGGTTTCCTGTTCCTGCTTTTGTCCTCAGAGCTCTGAGATTGGAATGGAATATTTTTCATTGTTGGCTTGCTTGTCTCAATCCTCAATACATCTCTGAACAAAATGACAGTGAATCAGATTGGGAAAAGTGAATTGATTCATTTGATTCACCAAAATCATTCATTCAAAAAAGGATGCATTGTTTGTGAACTGTACAGCTCAGGTCCCTGTCTCACTGTTAGATTCAGAGTTTGTTCTTTTATGGATTTTAAGTACTTGTATCCAAGTGCAACCTCATTCTTATCATTGTTTGTATTTACAGTAGATTGCACTCTTCCTTCTGAAGACTCCTAAAGCCCTTTAGATATAGTAGGTAACCCTCTTTACTCATCACTGAAGTACAACGCCCATGTCCCTTCTGTTTTCAATACTGAACACATTCAGTTCCTTCTAACTGTCTTTATATTTGAATTTGTCACTTGTTATTACTGGTAGGGCAAACACGTGGCTTGTATTTCCGGGCACGCTTTGAGAAAGAACAAAGTTTTAAAGCTGCCTGTTGTTATATCTCTGTTAAAATTTAATGTTGTTCCTTCATCACTGAGGTTAGGAAACAAGAAACACTCGATCGGATGTTCCCTCTTCCACTAGCTGATCAGACCAAGAGATCTGCTTAGCTTGACTGATTTTATCAAGAGAACATACAGTACACAAGTTAGAATGATTATTAAGTAACAGATCTTAAAATTAAATTTCAACTAGTGAATGATTGAGAAAAATGTGCACTAAAAAGCATTTTGTGTGAGGGAGACGTTCTTGAGGGGATTTTAACTCTTGGAGAAAGAGCAGCGAGGATGTATGGAATTGTATGGAACTACCAGTAGCAGATGTGGCCTGTACCTTTAGGAGGTGAACAAGACATCAGTGTTAGATGGTGCAGTGTTGCATAATTTTCAGTGGTTTCACTAGTGGGGCCCACCCTATCTTCTTCTGGGTGCTCTGGGCACATTGAAGCAGCTATGAGTCACAGTCATTCAAGCTGCTGTTGAGGCATGCCTGGGATTAACTTCGAGCATGTGCTGAATGAGAAAAAAACTGAAACCTTTATCCTGCAGTGGTGTTTAAAGTCTGTCTGAGTTAACCCCTCGCATTTCCTGTGTTCTCTAATGCAACGTGCACTAAATAATTAATGCTGCACTGTCTCTTGCAAAGGCTCTTCTCCTTTCCTTTGGAGCACGACTCCATTGTGCTCCCCGTGTTAGTGGGTGGCCTACTTTTCTGCACGGTTATGACATCGCATGCTCTTTGACCTGATTTTTTCTGGAAGAATGGCAATTTCGACTTTTACCTCCGTTAACCCCTTTGCCTCTTCGTCACTCGTGTTTCAACCCCTCGGGACAGTACATTGCAAGTAATTCTGGGCACCACGTATGATGCAGTAAGCACCTTCATTGCCCCCGCTCATTTCTGTGATAATATTCGTCAGCAGAAATGACTTGCGGTCCCTGGTGGGGAAGCTTTAATGAAATTCCTGTTCCATTAGCTGTTGGAACTGCTGACATTTCAGAGAAAGTGACCTCTTCCTTGAAGCTCCAATGCAAGAAAATAAGATTCCTATTTCACAGTGATTTGATCCCGGCATTGTGAGCTGTTAACCAGCACCTGGCTTTTGGGCCTTTAAGTCCATTTGCACAACCAGAGGTATGAAACATTCAGATTGCCTTTCTGGTATCATTAGTAATTATCACAAAATGCAGCAAGTACAATCATAAGTACTGTAGATTAAACAATTATGTAACTGGAACCCTGCAGATTACTCTGCATTGTTCTCACTGCTTTGAACAGTATGTATATTATATAACTATGTATATTGATTCTTGTTGGGACTAAATGTACAAGTGCCTTTCTGATTAATATTAGCAATGTTAATTCAAGATGTAAACTCAATAGATGGGTTAACAGTCTGAATTGTCTATTTTTTTATACAAGTTGCTTCCAACAGTAGAAGAGAGATTGCATTGATTGATTCTTTTCCATATAGTAGGTTACAAATCCTTTGAGATAGTGCCTGAACGCACTAATTAGTTCAGTTTCTTTGCTTCTAATTACTGTTTTTTATTACGATTTGTGTTTAAAACAACACTAAAACGTGAACGAAGCAAAATTATTTGCATAGCTGGTAAACAAAATGAAAATGTTCTTTTGCCAAGTATGTAAGGCTGAAATTTCTTTGATGTATTATCTTTTCTTTCTGTTCATATGTTTTCAATGCCCAGTTTACATCAGTACCCCCTTATGGTTCTGAAACCTTTGATTCTGTAAATACATATACATAAGATCCTAACGAGATGAGTCCACTTCACTGCAACAGCTTGCAGGAAACAGATCTCTGAGACTGTGCTGATGGTTTCTTTAAAGAGCTACTCTGAGGAGCACACATTCATCATTTACGCAGTCACTGACATCAGATTCGATATCTTCTTTAAAATATGAGCTTGATCTTTTTATACGCTGTGGACTCGTGCTGGAGAATAACTGTTAGGGTTACCGCAGTGCGCTCTGCTTGATGTGTGTTAAGGAGCTGCAGAGCGCAGAAAAGTGAACCTTGACTTGTTGGGTTTTATGTCAGTTTTTTAATCACTTGCTGTGAAGGAATTTCTGATAACTATCATGCGTTCTGAAAGCTATGAAAGCCACATCCTGGTTTACTTTCTTAGTAACAACTATTTTAAGTTGCTGGTTTGCGATTTACCAGATTAGTTTAAATAACTGTCCTATGAAACTGTAACTGTTGGCTAATTTCTGTGTTGGCTGAAGAGCTGACTTGTGGAAGGAATTGTGCTGTACAACGGTTGTAGTGTCAGAAGTGCACTGGGAAGATCCTTGGCGAAGAAAGATAACTCTGAATTTTCTCTTACAGGTAAAGGCAAAAAGAACTGAATGTGTCCCCTGGCTGCTATATTTGACCCCATCTTTTCTAAACTGTCACTTAAAGAGTAATGCTCCAACACCACTGTCTGAAAAAAGCCCATAATCCACAGATCAGCAGTTGTACAGGCCAGCTTGATTTACTTGTATTACTAAAGGGCATTTTCTGCCACTTTGGAGACATAATTCAGTTTCGCAATGGCTGCTGTTAACACAAGATTCCTGAACTTGTGTCAGTAGATGCGCTGATAGGGGATTTGTTCATAAAACGATTTTCAGTTTTATTCCGCACTTATTATCAGAGAGCTCCATTGAGTCTTCTGTTCACTTATCTGATGAAGGCTCTTCCGTGCGGAGGAAGAGAAAGATTGAGGCAGGGACAATGTCCTTTGTGTCTGTGAGAGAGTGCATCGGTCCCATACAGTACCTTGTGCGCTAAGACGCAACATTAATGCTTTCCCATTGAACACGTTTCCACTCTGATCCTCAAAGACCACAGTCAACAAGATTTTCTTTAGCTTTTGAGGCAAAAATTTAAAACAATAGTGGGTTATTAAGCAATTGGTTTTGTCCAGAGTGACTTACAGCATCTGTGGTTGCTGCCTCTGTGGTCTTCCCCAACTTGGGGCTGCAATTTGAAACCTCATCTGAAGGACAGAGCCTAGCGATGTTTTTTCACATTTACTTAGAATGGCAGAACCAGGAGCCTTAGCTGCCAATAATGAGGTATATCAGACATCAGATGGTCCTGAAAGAAGAAGAATTTCCCCCTGCGTGTATATGTGATTCTGCATTGTGTCGGCCAGACTGGAGCCGCTGACATTGTACCACAGTTGGAGGGCACAGCTGTGAGGCTGCTGCCCACAAATCACACAGGCCTGGGCTGCAGCTTCCACTGAGCCAGGTTACAAGGACACGTACCGGAATCAGCTGGGCTCAGGGGCTGCTGCAGGTGCCCGCGCTGTCCTCTGGAGGCCTGCCCATCGTGCGCTGTTTTACAGGCTGGCTGGCTGCTGTCCGCAGTCTGTTAAACAGCGCGTTAATCTGGGTGTTTGAAAGCCATCCCTCGCCATTAGATGGATCGTTTGTTCTTGCGGAAACTGCGCCGGAGCTCGGGAAAGCGTTTTCTGGTGGGGAGAGTGCCAGTTCTCTTTAAACGAATAAATGAGAGTCGTTAATCTTTCTCGCGCTGCCGTGTCCTCGCCGGGTCTCTCTCTATTTCGCTGATGGAAATGCTGGCAGAACGACCGCGGCTCAGAAATACCCTCGTGAAACTTTTTGTGTGGCATTTTCACTGTTGTGGTTGCCCGTAGTGGGTGATTCACTGTATCTCTATGCTTTATCCTGCTGTTCATTAACATTACAACTGTACACATTTATCCTGAACCTAAAGCTCTTCCTGAACAGTCTTGAAACTACACATAGGCTATTAGGAATATACAATTATTTGTTGAAGTCTAAGGGGAAAAAAAAAGTTTTAGGACTGTATTCGGAGCATGGCCGAAGTTAATAAATCTCTCTTTGTACTTTTACTGGTTTATGATGTAGTAGTCATATGCCAATGTTTTCTAAGAAGCCTGTCTTCAAACAGGTTAGAAGGAGTCAAGAAGTAAAGTACTCAGTGTGTTCCACTGAGGGATTGTAGTAGAGCTGTTAAATGTCTGATGGATTGTTCACTGGAGTTATTAATAACCAGATGCTTATTCCAGACACTTGGCTAATGCATAATATGCAGTACAGTGGAGCATGGGATCCTTGCAGCCAAACTCACAGTCTCTTAATTGAACTAATCAGTTGTTTAACTGGAATCTTTTCAGTTGAAATTTTACAAGTGCTTCATTCTTGACCTATGTGACTAAATTCTCTGACTAGGGTGCAGCAAATTAAGGTTTTTAAGGGTACAGAGAAAAATGGAAGAATTCACCAGCTCTGAAACCAGGAACCAGGCATGAGTGTACTATTGGACAACCTCAGTGGGTAAATTAGTATTCTGCCAGAATGCAAGTAGTACACTGGTAAGCAGTCCGGGGATATGTGGAAAAAATATGTATTCCTGAACATGTGTTTCTCCGTGTGTGCTCGAGACCGTTGTACGGTGACACCCGTATTGTATTAAATTTGACTTGCACGTAGTTGAGACCATGAGGTAGTGGTCAGTGAGTGTGCTGCTTGAACCATGTACATCAGGCAAGCTGTTGTGAAGGAAGAGTGGTCACACAGAGGGTAGTTTCATCCACCCTGCTGACCTCGCATTGCCAGTTGTATCTTCATGAAAGATTTTGAATATTTCAATTCAGCACCATATATATATATCAGTTCAGACATTCATCCTTCCATCCATCTCAGTCCATTTTCTAGCCACTTCATCCAATACAGAGAGCCAGGGCCTATCCCAATTAGCAATAGGTACGCACACAGGCACCCAAACACTCACTCCCAGGCCAGTTTTCCCAATTAACCAGTACAGTATGTCTTTGGGCTGTGGGAAGAAATCCACACGAACATGAGGAAAGCATGCAGACTCCACAAAGAGGGCCCCCGAGGTCTAGATTTCAATCCAGGGCCCCTGTACTGAGAGACAGCATTACTACCCACTCTGCCATTGTGCTGTTCCATATACACCTGTGTGTATGTTCTGATTTATTTTTCCTTAAAAAGTTATCTGTATAATTCTGCATATAATGACATGAAACATGTTACTGTATATCTACAGTTTTAACAAATTTGGACCATCTAAAACATGTTCAAAGGGGGAGTATTTGGGAAGTCCCCCTGAAAACTGCCCCGTGCTGTATCTTACTGGCTTCCAGTGATGTTCCACAGCTGTGTCGAAGGTAATAACTAAGGGTGGAGGGCTGATGCTGGTGTTTCCATGGCGATCTTTGACATTTGGACTTAGGAGTTGTAGCTGAACAGTGGTGGGTTAATACATCTTCCCCCCCCCTCGAATTCCTCATTCCTTTCAGCCCTTTTCAGTTGTCTGGCTGTTCCGGAGCCCAGACGGCTGTGCGCCGGGTTCTGGCACAGGATACATGTTGTGTCCCAGGAATGAAGATGTAGTTTTTGGCAAATGATCTGAGGGTTTTTTTTAAATGTACTGAAGACACAACACAGATTCACCATTTTATCCATGTGTGATGTGAGTATACAGTAGGTTTACATGGGATACATTCTATTAATGGAATTGCATAATATTAGGACTGCGTCTCCACAGTTGGACTTTTTATGTGCATGGCTAAATGAGCCACTCATTTGCCATACTTTTCCTGGAACTGAGGGGTTTTGTGCTAATGGAAGCACCATTATCATTGTAACACCCTGCTGTGTTTTAAAAATTGTTCTTCCATGTCGGCATCCCTAACTACGGCAATTTTTTAATGCACACTTTGTGCGAAACAGAGCAATTTATTCACAGCTAATGTCTTTTTTTTTTTTCCCTGAGAGTTGGCTGTCATCCTAATAAGCCTTCAGTGATGAGTCTAACAATATGGCTTTAGCTTGTCTTCCTTTTTATTTGTAACAATGTTTTTACGGATCTGGTTTAAGAACATGGCAGAGCCCAGGGAGCCTGCGCGAGCCCGGAGAGCAGTTGGGAGAGAGGCAGGAAGGAGCCGAAGAGTTAAAGGACTGATCCAGGGTCGTCTCCTGTCTTGTGGGGTCGGCTGAGGGTGTTTTAATTGCAGCTGTGTGCTGGCAGCGGAGGGGGGGCGGGGGCCTGTGGGAGGCTCTGAAGCCTGAGCCCTGTGATTCTGCCCAAGGGCGAGTGGGCAGTGGCTGTCCAGCAGTGTTGAAAGGGGAGCCATTTTACACAAACAGCTTGAGGCTGTCGGCAGCCCAGCCCCCACACATCAGCGCCCTACAGCCCACCAGAAACGGCCTTTAACTTTTTAACTCCACGCACACTCCATCCATACACACACCGCAGAGCTGTTACCAGGCGAGAGGTACTGTAATCTTGTCGAAAGGTCCAGCTGTCCGTGGACAAATATGTGTCAGACACTAGAGGAACAGAGATTCCGGAAATGATTTTGGTTGTCCTTTTAAAAAAGGACCCTTTCCTGTTTCTAAGACACTTAGTTTAAGTTGTGTAAGGCTATTTTCCAAGTGCTGTATTGAAAAATTGGGTGTTCAAGTGCTGTAAGAAATGAAATTTTGACTAATGTGGGGTTTATTTGCTTCTTAAACTAGGTTTCAGAAGTGTTGAAAGTAAGATTGTAATAGCAAAAGGTGCAATACCAATGAAACCATAAATTGGAATTTGAATGTATTTTCATTCTAGAGCTTGAACTTCAGATTTCTTGAGAATGCTTGTGGTCTCGTGCGGCTACAGTGCAGAGCCGCATTGCCTTGTATAACCCCAGTCGTACTGTACCCCCTCACTCCTCCCGACTGTGGGGTTGTGATGTTACAAGGACTAGTGGTCCTGCCTGGTGCTTAGTTACCTTGGTTGCCATGACAACCCGAGGATGGGGGAGGTCTGTGAGAGAGCTCTTTTTCAATGGAGTCATGTTTCAATGGGCTCCATTCATTTATCACTTCATTCAGACATGCCTCGGCCAGAAGAGCTTTTCTCTTTTTTAAAAAAAGGTAAAATAATGCAATTTAGTCATCTGAAGATTTAATGCAGTTCATGTCTAGAGACAATCCCTTTCAGTCCCTTGCAATTAAGGTTTTGGTTTCGTGAATACAGTCCTATCTTCCTACACTTGTTTCCCTTTCATTGTATTCTGACAAAAAAAAACTCAATCAGTCCCCTGTGGATTCATAAAAGAAGATGGAGGGATGCGTTCAATCTTTTTCTCTGCTGCATTTGTGACTCTGTTTCTTTCTTTTTTCCATTTATCTCCCATTATTTGAAAGCACTTTTCTATCAAAGCTTGTTCTGAAGCCACCCTGGTTTCTGCCAGGGGGATGATTAGACGAAAGTGTGTACAGTGCTGAAGGAACTACAAAGAGACTTAATGGAAGCTGTGTGTTTTTTTTTACCTGTATTTCTTTCTAACCTTAAAGAGGTTACTGCGCAGTATGTGATAAAACATTACATATTGACACGTTCATTCCTTTTCCTCATTAGCATTAATATTAGGATTGCTTTGTCGTGTTTCAAAGCTCTGTTTGTAATGACTTTGAAATGGCCAGAAGTCAGGTGTTGCATTCTCCTTTCTCAGTGCAATGTCTGTGGTATCTTTTGAGATGTCACTCTCCCAGTATTCTGCACAACATATTAGTCTCTTTTTTCACCCTGCAACCTCTTTCTCTTTGTGGCCTGTGTTAAGAAAGGGTGTGCCAGTTTTCCACTGGTCTGGAGACTCTTATGGAGAGAGCGATAGCCGTATTAATGGGATTTATTCAATCAGGAGAGAGGCATGTACATTTTCAAGGAAATTGTATTCTACTTTCTATATTCCTTCTGCTGTGACATGCAGCATCATACTGCAGTAAATGAAATGCACTAGGCAAGCACTATTACTGCTCCCTATGACCTCATTCCCTATTGCTATCTGCAGAATGCCACATGCTTTCTCTGGAAAGAAACTGCATTTTTCACTCTGGTGGTATTTTTTGATACACTAAATCCATTACCCTAATTATGGGCGCCAGCCTCTTTGTTCTGATTGATCTGAAAAGAAGAAAGAATATTGGACTTCCTGGTTATTGTGTCATCCACAGAGATTCACAAAGATTTGAGGTGGTTTTCCAATAAAATGATCAGGACAATATCTGCAGATACGCCTGTAATGTAACTGCCCTGTTCTGAGTTGTGCTCAGTTTGACTTTCCTGTCTCGCTGCAGCCCTGCTTCAGTGTGATCGGTGACTGTGAATTGAATCAGGGAGCAGAGGCTGTACAAGGTGGGAGTTTGTTATGCTGGCTGCTCTTCTGTGACTGATAAGAGGGCCTTGTGTAATTGTACATCCAGAGGTGTTAAGAGGTCTCTGTAACCAAACTGATCAAATACAGTGTTTGAAGTGGCTGGAAATTTCCCTTGAAAAAATTATAAAAAATCATTTTTCCTCAGCATCCGAGAAGATGCACCCTGAAGCATTGCATATTCATTCTGTAGGGAACCATGGTGTCGCAGTGTCTTTGCAGCACCTGGGGTTCTGGGTTCAATTCCTTTGGTGCTGTCTGCTTGGAGTTGGTATGTTCTGCCCATGTTTCCGTAGGTTTCCTCTGGGTGCTCGGTTTTCCTCCCACAGTTCAAAGACTTAGTAGTAGGTTAACTGACTTCTGTCAAACTGGCATTGGTGTGAGTATTTGCTTGTCTATATTTGTCTGTGTGATGGCCTGGTGTCCCATCCAGGTTGAACCCTGCCTTTCCGGGACGGGCACTGGGCCTCTCTGACCCTGAATTGGATAAGCGGTTATTGATGGTGATGGTTATTAATAAATCATACAAGGTGCAGCATCAGGCTTCTGCCTCTGTGTTTGCCCTGCAGTGGACTGGTGTCCCATCCAGGGTGTATCCTGTCTTGCTCCCATTGCTTGCTGGCTCCGTCTCCCCTGCGACCCTGTATTGGATAAAGTGGTTAAAAAATGTATGAATGGATGGATATTTATTTAATGGTGATTTTTTTCTCTCTATTAATCCCGTTGGTTTCGGTCTTTATATTTAAGAAGAGGGCTTTTTATTACAAGGGAATATCCCTCAAAGTAAGTAAAATGCCTAGGGGACAGAGAAATGCATCCCATCTCGATCATGCTACAGTTGTTGGTAATAATGAGAGCTTGTAATTCCACAAAGTCCTTGTGTCTGGCGTTAACACAAAACAAGGTGTCCTGTTTCAGTTCTTGCTCTTGTTGTAATACAAGAAACTGTTTGAAAGGAGCTCAGGAGGCAGGCCCTTGTTACCTCTTTTTGGCCTATTTTACTCCAAGCACACAGCATTTGGAACTTGACTGTACTTGCTAGAGCTGAATCAGGTGGAGGATGGGCCTGTAGCTCCACTTAGTGGCCAACACTAGACATTACACAGCTTTCAAACACAGCTGGGACCCTTCTTTTACACAGTCAGATTTCTGTAAGAAGGAGTAAACGCTTATTGAAATCTCCTGTTTGGCTGGCAAAAGACTTTGGGTAGGCTGAACTGGGGAAACCATGAGCACTGACAGTATTCTGGATTCTGATCTTATACTGTAGGTCATTTATTATGTTACTCAGTGGTTATTTGATATTTTGAATAAATAAAATACTCATCCAAGTTCTTGGGTTGGAAATAACACGTTTCACTTAGTAAAACTTTGTTTTACTTTTTTATCAGTGCAACATTAAATTGAACATTGTTATACAGGTTTCATAGCAGAACTTGTAGGGAAAACATACAGTATATCGTGTGTGAGTTAACATACTGTATAAGCGGGCTGACTTGTGTACTTTGTACTTAGAGAGTACTGACGTAAAACACAGGTGCTTTGCTAGGCTAGCCTTTACTGTTTAATATTTACAGACAGGTGATCAAGGGAAATAAGTACCTGGTTAATCTGTATCTGTCTGCTCCACTAGGCTCTTGAGACATGTTCACCATAGGGTGTCATTATCTTTTGTGGGCCAATGTGCAATTATGATTTTCACAACATGGACTCAATCATGTGTCATCCGTAGGAGTCTACAGTTATTATTTCCATGTAGATTCCATTTCAGTGAGTGACAACTAAAGGAATAAAATAATTTTGGTTTTGGATGTACTGTATATTGGTTGATGCCAGCTGTTCCTTACAGAATTTATATCATGGGCAGCATGTGCAAAAAGCCAAAAATGAAGGGCATGTAATGAAACTCCATATTCTCAAGCCATGAAAACTCTGCATCTGACAGCCTTAGATATGCATGCGCATACATGCAAATACAAATGTGTAAGTTTACACATGCTGAACACTGAAATGCATGTTAATGTACACATATGATGTGGAAAGATTCAAAAGAAATGGGGATAACACCATTCGCTTTGTATTGCCAAAGTATTTCTAATTACCAGTAGCTGGGACCTAGAGCACTGGTTTTTATCTCATCACAGAGGTCCGGAAACCATCAGAGCAAAGAGGAAGAAGACACTGAAGGACTGAAAGACCTTGTTTTTTCCATTTTAAAAACTTAATGGGTTTTACATTTTTTTTGTATTGACAATTCTATTCACAATATCCCTTAAAAAAACAATTACTTCTGTTTGCACTGTCATATCCATTCCAAGTGCCTGCCCTGTCCTTCATGGTCAACGATGCCTGTGTGCAATGTGCTAAAACTTGAACACTCCTTGTTTTCAGGTGCATCATCCGATATGGAACAGTTTCTCATGTGACCTGTGCTTAAGTTGCATCTGGACGTGTGTTAGGTTCATGTTGCATTGTTGAAGATATCCTGGTAATTTCCATGGCATGTCTCTAACTAAAGGGCCCTCACCTCGGTGAATACAGACAATTACAGCTCATACTGCTAATGGGTGAATTTGGATACAGTTTCCATGCATCTTTTGTAGACATTTACTAAATTTTTTGTGAATGATTATGGAGCAGACCTGTGGTAATGTAGTCGTTGTAGTCATGACTGTCATGACAAGGGCGACGGTGATGATTATGATGCAGGGCTCTGTGTGCTATGACTCTGTGCAATGCAGTTTTTATTGTTGTATTGTTAAATGCAAGTGTGAAGCAGCTGAAAGTGATACCACTGCTGGCTCCAATGCTTAGAAACCACAGGGGTCAGTGTTACATGGCAAACTAGCGAGAGTTCTGTTCAACTTGAACCCAGCCTACCCATCTGGGGCTGAAGCATGTGTGTAACACCTCCTGGCAAAATGACACTTGCTGGGCAGTGTCTGCTCACAATATACACACACATTCGAGGAATACAGCGCTGAAACCACTGCCTCACAAAACGTGACAGCTTGGCTTGTAGGTTATGAAATGAAGAGACAATTTTACACAATTCAGAGGATTTACTTTAGTTCATCCATCTGAGAAATTCGAACACACTGCCTTATTCCCGGCGGACGGACGTGAATTCTGTGTGGGAGGAATTTATCTAAAACTATGTAAATTTACACATAAAATACTAAACAGCATGATATTAAACAGGACCTCTTGCTGTGTTACAAACAGAAAATATTTTTTGGTAGAATTATTTGAATGCCTTTTAATGGTAAGTAGAGGGAGGGGAAGTCTTTAGGATACATCTGGCGAGAGAACTGAGGCTCAGATTAACAAGTTGGATCTGACCTGACCTTACTGGTTAGCCGATACAGTTTTTTGATGCGTAAGATAAGAGCTGCATAAATCAGCTTTTTTTCTTCCTCTCCTTTTCCTCCGATCAACATTATTACTGCATTCCAAAGTCAGGTAGGACTTGGCGCACTCTGCTGTATGGAAACTTAGAGTCTGCATGTTAAGCTTGGTGCACTGCAGTTCGCTTTATGTGAACGTCTGTGTTTGCTTCCAAAAGGAATTACCTGAATAAATCCTAATAATAAATTACTAATCAAAACTAATAAATCCTGGAAAGTTTCGCCCTCACCATACATATTAAGTCCCTGACGGTCTGCAAAGTTCCTTATATTCCTTATTTTTCAGTTGTTGTGTTCTTAATATCTGTTTGAAAATGTAATATTTTAGTATCAGATGTCCCGCCAGAGCCATCCTGAAGAGGTTCTGAAGCTTTAAAGCTGTTGTGTTTCTCAGACAGTGCTGCCCATCTGCTCCTCTCAAAGCTTTTTGTCCTGTCTGGCTCACTGTACAGATGCCTCACTTTTTTCAAATAAGTGTCAAATCTAACAACAGGCTGGGCTGACTCATTCATCTCTCTTTTCAATCAGTGAGAATAAATTTGCTACAGTTTTTTATAATTGGTTAAGAGATTGGCAGGCCAGTTGTGTAATTTCAAGGGGAGCTGCAACGCTATTTTTATATTTTGGGGATAGAAAGAATCGGCTTTGAGGACTGCATTTCAAACCACAATAAAATGAAATATACACAGGAACATGTAAAATCTCCAATTTACATCCCAATAAAGACGAAATTTCCAGGTACGCACAATGCCATATTCTGCAATTCAGAACAACGCAACAAAACTTCTGGTGAGGTGAAGAGGCCTTATTACTTTGCAACCAAAGCCAGCTTGCGGATCCATCGGTTTTAATCCAATTTAAATCTTGCTCTTGACTTTGAGACAGTTTTGCCGACAAATCCAGCTTACTTGTTAACTCTGCACGCAGATCACGTTGGTACATTTCTGTGGTGAAATGTGTCCTGCACAACCTGTACTTATTCACTAGTACATCACATTAGTCATTGCAGGGACTAGTGAGCAGGAAGGGCTGCATCATGTCACAATTCCCGTGAATTCTCGCTCTAGTCGGTGGCGGGACCGGGGATTTGCGAGAAGAATTCCAACCTCAGAGCTCCTTGTCAAAAGTTCGCAATTTTTTGCTTAATTCAAAATTTGTCAAATTTTTCTGTACAACCAATGAATCTATTTTGTTACCGAGATTGAATGACTGGTCTGAGACACTGGGACTGCAGTTCCCCTTAACTTCTCACTTTCAGTTCAGACCTTGGTGAAGTTTTCAGAATCCTGCTGCTATTTCAACAAACGCTCCCTGTAGCTCTGAGTTAACCAGCTGCAGGCCCTTCTCAGAAGCTCACCGCTGAAGTGTATTTTAAGTTTTATTGTGGTTTAACCCTAGACTGTGGAGGTCAGATTGCTATGCAACGTTTAAGTTGGCGGGGAGGGGGAGTAAAAATTGTTTTTTTGGAATACATTTATGGTCAAACAGTTGTGCAGCTCAATTTAGTAAGATATTTGTAAATCAGGGGTGGCCCAGGGATGCAGTGGTGAACATGTCTTCCTCGCTGCGCTGGGGCCCTGGGTGCAATTTGCTGGGTTTCTATCTGCATGGCATTTTTGTACGATCTCCCTGTGTTCGCGTGGGTTTCCTCCGGCTGCCCTGGTATCCTCCAACAGTCCAAAGACGTACTCTTAGGTTAATTGGCTTCTGTAAAACTGGCCCTGCTGTGAGTGTGTGCAAGTCTGTTTGTCTGTGTGTACGCTGTGATGGCCTGATGTCCTGTCCAGGGGGTACCCTGCCTTGTGCCCAGTGCTTTACAGGACAGGACTCTGTGATTTTGAATTGGATACGTGGTTATTGATGATGATGGCTATTTATAAATCATACAAGGTACAGCACCAGGCTTGAAGATGCTTGGAGTGAACGCAAGGACCGATGTGTTATAAAGGAGGAGTGTACTGTGGATATACACACTGAAGGCCAGCTGATGATCAGTGGAGATAAGAACTTGAGACAGAATAACATGGAAATGAAGGGAGCAGTAGGTAAGGATCTTAAATCAGTGCATTTTTTTGTCCCACATGAGATTTATTCTTGGGGGGGGGGGCGGCGCGGCACTTGAACAGTCTACTTAAGAGAAGTTTTTTTTATAAAAAAGGGAACTCCCTCCTATTCACACTCCACTCAATCGCCCTTCGTTCAAACGGTGATTACAATTCTGCTACAATCTTAAACTGCATCCAGACCGCTAAGAGATCTGTGATGATCAAACGGTCCATACAACATGTGTGAATCATCCTTACCCTCCTTTCTGGCAAAGACATTTGCATCTTTGGCTGTTCTATATGTCCTCGCAAATCTCCTGGTTAAGTAAAATGTTTGAATCTGTAATGTTTGATTATGAAGCCAAGCAATTTTAATGAATGGCTCGTCCAGGAAATATTGTGCAAGCGGTATTGTTCCGTGTGGAGTGTAGGCTTTTTGAAAGTCTTCTGGTTTTGAAGTGAGTCTCTGTCGCTATATTACAAGACATTCAGTTGAGAAATGAAATTCTGTCAGTAGAAATTTCCTCTTCTGCTTTTTTAAACCTGGTTAGCCTCTTCTGTATCTTTCCATGCAACCCTGCACCATTTAGTTTTAAATAGAAAAAATAGAAAAAAACAAAATTGAATAGCTTGCTCATATTTTACATTCTTGAAATAATAACTGTTGCGATTAGCAGATAGATTTAAATATATAAAGATAAAAGAATTGCGCAAAGGGATTCTTTAAAAAAACGTTTTGTGGAATTTAATAATTACTGTTCTGCAAAAGACTTTCTATGATGATATTTAACAATCAGTACACATTATACAGATATGCTTCAAGAAACATCTTGAATTTTGCATTGATTTTGAAAAAAGTCATTGTTCAATGTACCATTCCTTTTTGCAGTTCAGTAGAATCAATGAAGAACTAAATATTGGGTTTGAACAGTTAATGATGCTGCCATAATAATGTCGTCCAGCTGAGTAACATACTTAAGACAAATTCTGTTTTGTGACAGTGAATTCACCACCCTGCCTTGGGTTGGTCAGATTGGTAAGTTTTTTTTGTGAGTAAGCAGTGACTAAAATGTGGTTTCCTTAGGAAGTTACACTGTTTCCTCCAGTTTCTCAACAGCACCCCCCAAACAGAGAAGGGCTAGCTGTTTGTGAGAAATCTATTTGCATACATTTGTTTATCTCTCCATTTTTGTGCATATGTACTGGTGTGTGTTTTTGCAAGAGTGCTGGTGCCGGCTAGTGACCGTCATTCCCTGACAATGATAAAGGGCAGTTAGGCAGGCTGAAGATGACATGGAAGTGCCCAGCCAGTTGTGTCTGAAATGTGGAGGCTATTATTCCGTACCAAACACCGCGATCACCAGGCAAGTGTCTCTCTTTGTGGGGTTTCTCATAGCTTCGTTCAAGTGTAGGAGCTGCAGTGAGGTTTCGTGAGAACGCAAGGTGCAGAGGAGAGAGGTTTTGTGGTTAACCTGTGAAGTATCTCCGTAAAAGCTGAGCAGCACGTGTACCTGAATCCAAGATGACATGGAAAATTACATAGTTTGACTTATGTTTCAACATTCCTCTGTGCTTGGATGCATCCATCATTTTTGTTTGTTTTGCACACTGTTTAATTATCGAATAATTAAATGCTTAATGTCAAATTAGCTGTTTTTTCTTAAACCCTACAATATAAAATGAAGAGTGCATGAACTTTCATTTTAAATTACAATATTATGTAGGAAACCTCATCTTGGTTTCCTCAAGCATGTTCTGTGCGTTCGGTCATTAGTCATATTTTGGATCTGTGCAAGTTTTCAAATCTTTCTCCCAAAAGCACTACAGTATCTGCTCTATACGAATAACAGAGTGGAACAGGAAAAGTAAAAAAGATACAAGTTAAATTTGAATAAAAGAGTAATATTTAAAAAGGTCAAAAACAGAGCAACAGAAGGGTTAAAAGTGTGAATAAGCCAGTTCCCAAGATTAAGCATGTAAAATTGGAATATCACTATATATTAATGTATACATTAATGTAAGCCTGGTAGAGTCTATGCTTCAGTTTTAGCATACAAAAAATGAACTTGCTGGAAGGCCAATTAAAATGTGCTCCCTTATTTTCCGACCACAAAGGTTAGGCAGACAAATTTGTTTTCCAACTATTTGCCCATAAAACCTAAGAGTTTGAATGAGCATCATAAGAAAAGTATGCCTTATGGATCAAGTACAAGAACTTAATTTCATTCCTTCTCAAACCGTATGAAGAGACAATTTCTGTAGCGAAGTAGCGAAATCGGATGAAATGCAATTTTGTTGAATCGTATCCTTAAACAATGCTTAAGTGCTTGTCTAAGAGCGAGTATACTATACATTTTTCACAAACTGCTGAAAATAAGTCAGGAATGCAGCAAAAGGAGTTTAACAGAAACAGCTCTGTGTTTTATTAATTTACTCCAATCTGTTACTTACAGTAAATGTATATAATTTATGCATTCTTTATAAACTGTCCAGAGCTTACAGAGTAACCCAAATAATGCCACTGAATCATACAAAAGGTGTTTCCACACGCATGAGGCATTTATTTGTTTCTGTGAAGTGAAATTTGATAAACGCTTTTTTCTTTCAAGCACCTATGTACTGTACCTTCTAAAAGACCTCTAATTTGTCATTAAAACACTATCCTTTATATTACACATACCACAGAATCTTTATATACTGTACTAAGAGGCATTAGAAATGCACTGAAACATGTCATTTTAATGCCTCTCGGTAGATGTTTTCAGTTTTTGGTTTATTTGGTTTTCCTTTTTGATTGCTTCTGTTAAATGGTAACCCTCCCTCTTGTGCTGCTGTGAGGTCAGAGACTCTATAGAGTTACAATGAGAATAAGGTACATACAGTAATTATCATCTTTTAAAAGATCAGTTTCACAGCTGCTTTGTTTTACATTTTGCGTGAAAGATTAACAGTTGCAGTACTGTCTGCTTTATATTGACACTGAAATGTTGTTCCATTTATAAATAAAGTAATGGAGTCTACCAGTCAGTGTGAAGCCCCAGTATTGGCTGCTGTTAGTTTCATCCAAGGAAATGTCTTTTTTCTCTTACCTTGCACTTCTTTTTTTTAATTATTCAAAAAGTACGAAAAGGCAGTAGAATCAGAATCAGCACTTTCTGGCAAAAAGACTTGTCTTGTGCTTTGTATAGGACATGACACCAATGACCTTAGGCTGTTGGTTGTGGCACAGAGGACAGACATGGTTCAGGGAAAAGTGGACACTTCATTTGTGATCCCACCACAACACAGAGGTCCAGCACTTATCCTAACTGACAGTTTACCTGCCTTAACCAGACAATAATACTGAATATTTCAGGCCTTTTAACATAGGGGCTTTTTTCATTGCTCAGCTGGGTAAGGATCTTACGGAGAACAATCTGAGCAATACACTTCTAAACAAATGAAACAAAACATTTATTTGTGTAAACTTGAAAAGAACAAATCTAGAGAACCCCAGTTCTCCTCCCAGTCAACTCTTTGGGACATGAATACGGTCAGCTAGCGTATGTTTCAGACCAAACAACCCCACTGTGAGTACACCCTTAAATGCACAGAGCTAACATATTTGGTTGCCATAGCAGCTAAACAAAGCAAACCATTATACAAACACAATGAAGGTTTTTTTTTCCACTCAGGTAGATTAATGAAGGCGCTGTGCATTTGATATCAGCAGTGCAGTGGCTTTCACTTCCTACTTTCAGTTTTAGTGCTTTGTGTTTGCTTTGAGTACCTTGAATGTAGCAGTGGTCGAGCAGCGGTACACTGTAGTAAAATTACTCTTCATTGCCGGCTGCTTAGGCAGACCTCCTTCAAAGAGCATGTTAGGAAAGTTCTGTTAAATGCTGGTTGAGCATTGTGCTGCTATTTAAATACTGTGCACGACACCAGCCGATCTATCATAGGAGTCACCCATCAGCCTGTTGGCACCTTGGTTCACACCCTTGTCTCACTGGACTTGGTTAAGTGACAGATGGACTTCCCACGGCAAAGGAATTTGGAAAATGTAAATTGAGGGCCAAATCACCTGAAATGATTGAATATTTTCTCTTGTTTGATGGCTTGACGTTTTTTAATTTTGATTAAAGTATGTGCTCTGGCAAGCAGGACACTGATGTGAGTCTTCTTGTGTGTGGAGCCCCCCCACTGTACAGTGAGAGAGTCCTCCAGTGTGTGGAGCCCCCCACTGTACTGTGAGAGAGTCCTCCAGTGTGTGGAGCCCCCCGCTGTACAGTGAGAGAGTCCTCCAGTGTGTGGAGCCCCCTGCTGTACAGTGAGAGAGTCCTCCAGTGTGTGGAGCCCCCCGCTGTACAGTGAGAGAGTCCTCCAGTGTGTGGAGCCCCCCGCTGTACAGTGAGAGAGTCCTCCAGTGTGTGGAGCCCCCCGCTGTACAGTGAGAGAGTCCTCCAGTGTGTGGAGCCCCCCGCTGTACAGTGAGAGAGTCCTCCAGTGTGTGGAGCCCCCTGCTGTACAGTGAGAGAGTCCTCCAGTGTGTGGACCCCCCCCGCTGTACAGTGAGAGAGTCCTCCAGTGTGTGGACCCCCCCCGCTGTACAGTGAGAGAGTCCCACAGTGTGTGGACCCCCCCGCTGTACAGTGAGAGAGTCCTCCAGTGTGTGGAGCCCCCCGCTGTACAGTGAGAGAGTCCTCCAGTGTGTGGAGCCCCCCGCTGTACAGTGAGAGAGTCCTCCAGTGTGTGGACCCCCCCGCTGTACAGTGGGAGAGTCCTCCAGTGTGTGGACCCCCCCCGCTGTACAGTGAGAGAGTCCCACAGTGTGTGGAGCCCCCCGCTGTACAGTGAGAGAGTCCTCCAGTGTGTGGAGCCCCCCGCTGTACAGTGAGAGAGTCCTCCAGTGTGTGGACCCCCCCGCTGTACAGTGGGAGAGTCCTCCAGTGTGTGGAGCCCCCCGCTGTACAGTGAGAGAGTCCTCCAGTGTGTGGACCCCCCCCGCTGTACAGTGAGAGAGTCCCACAGTGTGTGGAGCCCCCCGCTGTACAGTGAGAGAGTCCTCCAGTGTGTGGAGCCCCCTGCTGTACAGTGAGAGAGTCCTCCAGTGTGTGGACCCCCCCGCTGTACAGTGGGAGAGTCCTCCAGTGTGTGGAGCCCCCCGCTGTACAGTGAGAGAGTCCTCCAGTGTGTGGACCCCCCCGCTGTACAGTGAGAGAGTCCTCCAGTGTGTGGAGCCCCCCGCTGTACAGTGGGAGAGTCCTCCAGTGTGTGGAGCCCCCTGCTGTACAGTGAGTGCTCTCCTGTGTAGGACGCTGTGCAGGGGTTGTTGGGAGTAACTGTAAAAAGTCTTTGAAACAGCAGATGGCTCTGTGGCTTTCTCACTTCCTACTTATAAGATACATGATTCATTGCTTGGGGAAGGGTGCTTGCTAAAACCTTCAAAAGATCTCAAGTTTTCAGATTGAAAATTTTGCAATTTGGTTCCAGTCTTCAATCCCCCATCAATATTTTTTTTTCTTGAATTTATTGTAAAAAGCAACCTCCTGCATTTCCAAAGACAGTCTCCCACTTTTATTCTCACACTACCCTTCTTAAATCTCGCCACTAGATTTCCATCAAATCTAAGTTAGAAGAGCTTACCTTAAAAAATTCAGCTTTGACCATATTAAAATTGTTGGTAAGGCCTACTAGCATAAGTTACATAGAACTAACATAAAATAAAAAAAAAACCTATTACATAGTTTTTACATACCTTTGCAGTTAAGTTCTGGTAGAATTAGTCATGGGTGTCTTCAAAGTGGTTGACACTATTGACCTGATCACTAATAATGGAGTCTGATGTATTGACACATGTCTTCTCCCAACCTTACCACAGGATAAATCAGAAATAACCTGGGTAGAGAAGGATTTTGCCAATTTAGCAGTCAAGGTAAGATCTTTATGACTAAAACTGATTGCATTTTGCTTGTTTGTGTTGCTGCTTTCTTCTAATTTCTGTCACGCTGACTTGCAGATTAGATTGCAGCTTTTGTGGTAATTTTGCAGTAGTGAGCAGGGGACCAAGTAGCACAGTGTTGCAACTCTTATCTCCTAACTGCCATGTCACTAACCCAGCCAGTCCTCTGTAATCTTTGCTGCTGCTTTTTTTTGTTTGTTTTTCAACCAGGTCTCCAAACGTTTAGGATGACTGTTGCAAATTCCCATGACTCATCTTAGAGGTAGCTTTATGCTCCCAGAGTGTCTGAAGTTTCAATCACTGTCCTTTAGCGAGAGGAAAACAGGAGGTTATTTAGACCCTGGGCCTTGGTACTGTCTGCACTGTGCTCATCCAAGTCCTCAGATGGAAAATAAATTGGTTAATAATAAACAGTGCAAAAATGTTATGAGGAGAATAGGTCATCTGTCTTTATAGTCCCATAACTTGAATTGATTGTAGACATGAGAGGCACCAATAACCATCTGACTGATGGCAATGATGTGGCTGACTATCAGCCTTCTTGATGGGTGTGAGGTCCCATAGGGATAATTTAAAATAGCTAGCCAGGCCTATTTTGCATGTTTCTGGGAGATAGGAGGGGACCTGAACACAGAGGGAGAACATGCAAACTTC
Source organism: Lepisosteus oculatus (assembly GCF_040954835.1). Classification (NCBI taxonomy): domain Eukaryota; kingdom Metazoa; phylum Chordata; class Actinopteri; order Semionotiformes; family Lepisosteidae; genus Lepisosteus; species Lepisosteus oculatus. The sequence goes on along the minus strand of NC_090706.1, from coordinate 10,946,291 downwards.
ATGGAGACAACTCCCAAAGACTCAAAATCTATCTGCCCTTCTACCAGAGCTTGCCATACAGTATTTTCAAAGCTACTCCACGTGCCTCTATCATGTACTGTAGCTGCGTTTTGCAGCTTTCTAACTCTCTTTGCTTTCATGTGCCTTTTGTGGAAAGAGTAAACCCTCTCTAGCATCTATAATAATAATGTATAATGTTTATTTATTAGCCCTATACAATTTTCTTGCATTAGGAATTCGTCTTTTCGCATACCCCAGCTTTCTCTCCATGGAGACACAGACAGGAAACCCTCTCTAGCATCTACATGAATGTCATGTTTTTTCACACCTCGACTCACAGCCACAAAGCCCTTGACTACACACAGGAGAGAAAGAGGCAGCGTGGGCGTGGGCACCTCAAAACCACTCTTAACACGTCACGGGCAGCAGTGCCTGCGAAACGGAGAAGATCTTGGAGCTTATAGCCGAGAGGAGCCCTCTCTGCCCATCTTGCTGTTAGAGAATTGATCTCAGGATCTCATCTAGGAGTTTACTGAGGTTGAAAGACTTCAGTTCCTGTTGTGTGTTCTTGTAGGTCATGTGCTTAAGCCCTTGGGTGAATCAAGTTCCTCTTCTTTCTCTTAGGTTTATATGTCGTTTTATGATGTGGAGAACATCAACATTCCCTACTTTAAAAAAACATTTGTAATCCCTCTTTTACATAGCCCTTTCTGTCTCTGGCCTCTCTTCCGACACAGCAAGGGGGCTTTCACGGAGCACATATGGGAAAGACAAATTCTGTTCGATTTCTCTGCTGATAAAAATAGCAGTGGTCTGAGGCTATGTTTGGTTTAATGCTTGTCACACTAGAAAGTAGAAGATGGGGTATTTGTTCCTTTCAGTTTACTGCAATTGGTGTGTGTTGTGAATGTTTTACTGCTGTACTGTAATCTATGTGTTCCAGAGTTTATTAGATTAAGATGTCCATTCATCTATCCATCCAATTCAGGGTCGCAGTTCAGCTGGAGTTTATCCTAGCAAGCAACAGGCACAAGGCAGAATACAGCCTGGATAGGACACCAGTCCATTCCAGGGCACGCACACAGACATTCTGTAGACGCACACTCTAACACCAGGGCCAATTTTCCTAGAAGCTAATCTACCAGCATGCTTTTGGACTGTGGGAGGACACCAGAGCACCTGAAGGAAATCCACACAAACACTGAGAGAACATACAAACATACATACTCAGGATCTCATCTGTGAGTTTACGGAGGTTGAAAAGACTTATGTTGCTGTTGTATGTTCTCATAGGTCAGCTGATCTCATAAACAGCAAAGCTGGTTGAGTACATAAAGTATTTTAGGTATTTTGTATTTTGAGAATGTTTTGTGTCCTTGTTGAGATTCCTTCATCTCAGCTGACTGTTAACCTCTCTGAAGATAGTTGTTGACTCCAGAAGCCCTGAAGTTCCTGGTTCCTTTAGAGAATTGTGATGTGACCTATTGATTATTTTGCAAAGCTTTACTATGATCACTGTGTGGTCCTCTTTGCCTTATACAGCATGTTTAGAAAGGTAGCTGATTGGCAAGACTGTGCCTTGCTGCAGTGGAATTTGGTGCATGCACAAATGGGACCATCACAATGAAAACGTACACCACTCAATGCCACTGCACCTTTATGTCCTAGAAACGGACTCTCTGCCCTCTGGTGGATGCGAGTTATATTGCCCTTGAACTTGTATTGTTGCTGTCCCCTGGAATGTGTTTGCCATTGTTCAGTTTGTATGTGTACCCAAACCCATTGTTTTTCAAGATTCAGGTGCTCCAGTAACTCGACAGACTTCATAGTCAACCTGTACAAAGCTCGTTATTCACAAACATTGAGTTCCTACACGTTCTGTGATTTGTTTGGGGGGGTCAGCCTGCGCTGACACTTGCCAGTGAAAAAGCTACGAAGCTGTGTCTCGGTCCTGTTGAAAACTAGGTGCTACAGCTGGCGGGAGGTGCATTATGATTCAAATTGTTAGCCTCAGTGAGGTAAAAAACACTTTTGAGGATAATTTGTCACAGCTGTAAAAAAAACCAACATTTTATTGAATGTTGCATTTCAACAAACTGAATTAGTGGGAATTCATGGTGCCTTTTTTAAGATCAAATGTAAAGTGGTATTTTTTAAATCTGTGCTTACCTTGTGCTGATTTAGAGGAGTCAATTTCCTGCTGAGCAAGTTGGTTTTTTAATTTAATTTTCCAAAAGGCGGAAACATGCACTCTAGTCGAGTATTTTGAAATACTGAATTTGTGTATTTAGGTAAAGACCAGGTAGTTACTTTCTAGTTATCGAGCTATCTCTTTATTAGTTAGGACTGTAACCAGCAGGCTTTCTGAATACTTCCCAGTGTGCCTTTCTGCCTTTTTTCGAGAAACTAAAGCTGATTCTGTTTTGGAAAAGAAAATGTTTTTTAATTGATGTGAGAATTGGTTGTTTCTTTAAAAGAGTCCAGGGTATCAGGTTCATCCTCATGGCTGGGCACCTTGTCACAGACTCCCACAAGCCTAGATTTTGCGTTTTAGGTCATTGTGTTTTGAGCAATTGCAGCCGTGCAAAGACAGCATTTTTGTAACAGGATGTGAAAGTCCAGCACTCCCTTGGTAGCAAAGACAGGCTCATCTGTTTCCCGTTTCAGATCGGATCTGTTAGACTGTGTCTTTCTCACAGACCACCTGCTCAAAAACTGCAGAGGTGTCTTGAACTGAGGATCATGCTCGTCCTTTGCTCTTCCTTTTTATGTGGAGTAACCTCTGTCTAGTTCTCTTGCACGGCTGTTTTATCCAGTTAAACCTTTTTTTTATCTGTACATAGTTAAACATATACTGATTTTTCAATTGCATTTTGTTCAGTTTAAGAGGTCAAGCTCACCCGTAAGAAGTGGTTTGAAGTGGAGGACAGTCTTTAGTTTCAATTCAAAGCATTCATTTCACAGGAAAGAGGAAGAAGAGTTATTATTGACTATTAAAACTAGCCCTCTGTTGAGCAGTATTTACAGTCAGGGAGTTACCTGCTGTTACTCTGTGGTAAGAGGGACGGGAGGCAGCGATCATGAAGATGTGTATCGATACAAACAATGTTTCTAATGTTTTAAATACTGGCGGAAGTGGCTCACAGGGCTGCACATACTGACTTGCCAAGTTCTTTGGGACACTGACTTGCAGGTTCGCTGGTGTTATTATTTAGGTCGGGGCTACACCACCTGCTTCCTTCCTGCACTGCACAGAGAAGCAGAACAAAAGCAACAACCCCGAAAAAAAAATTAAAGAGACAGATTGAAAGAGAGAAAAAAGAAAACCTCGCTCGCCCGCTTGCCTGCTCGCTTGCCTGCTCGCCCGCCCGGTCTGTCTGCCCTGCTGCGCGCGGATCCGGGGGGTCTCTCTCTGCCCGGGGATGATAGCCGGGGCCGCGGGGGGGGCAGCTCCAGGGCTGTTGGGGTGACATGGAGAAAGAGAAGAGGAAGTTCAAGGTCAGCAGGTTCCTCACACTCTACCTGTTCAAGAAGCATCAGACCAAGGCTCTGAGCAGCACACAGGAGCCCGTGAGCACCTCGGCAGCACCCACGGACGGAAACGAGTGGAACCCGGTTAGTACCCTTCTGATCACTGGACCTGACTACAGGTTACGCCACATGGTCTTTGAAAGAGCCTGATTTAGGCAGCAGCGTTCTGGGGAGAGAGTGTTTCATACAGTGCAGTGAAAGTTTGTAACCAGGTGGCTGGAAGAAGGATTTACCATCCCTGGTATCGAAGGCATTTTATTTTTCTTGGTCCTCTTTGTCTACCAGTTGGGTTTAAGTTTAATTTGAGGTTTTTTTTTTTTTGCAGCTCTACCCTTTACGTTTTCCCATTTGTACTCTTCTGATTTTTTTACCAGAGGGCTTTGAGAATGTCCTGGAATCTGCTGAAAGGAATTGTGCAGATGTGTGTAAGCTTGAAAAAAGGAAGGAATCCACATTTAGTTGTGGGCTGAGGTGTCTTGGCATTACACTAACTGGAATTGGATCTGTGTTTTTGCTTAGGTTTCAATTCAGTGCAAGTCGCTCTTTTGTGTGTGAAAATGCACCACAGTATGCTGGCAATCTGAAGTCTGTATTAATACAGTATATGCGCATGTATACAGTACAGTATATATGTTTTTCAGTTTATTGACAAGCTCTAAAATAATGGTTTAAAGGAGCTACCACTTTGCATTTTTCATCTCGTTACATTTACAGCTGTGACCTCAGGGTTAAAGCCAGGGTTATGTGCAAAAGCAAATTTAGCCCTGATGCAAAAAAAAAAACATGCTTCAGAAATAACCTCCGATTGCGAGAGAGCAGGTTTAGTGCTGTTAAACGGTCAGTTTATCCCAAACTTACAGATCAAAAGCTTGTTTCAATAGCATCAGATAAAAAGAAACAGTGGCTTAAAGTAGATTTTCCTGCTCGTTTATAACTCACTGCTGTGTGTTTTGGTTAGAGAGGAGCTGTGCTCTGCATGCTGCTTGCTAGTCTACAGTCCTTACCGTCACAGCCTCTGCTACAGTATGTCACATGGGAGCTTTTAAAGAGAAAGGCTTACTTACTGAAGACCTGCTTGCTGCAGACAACCTCAGGCTGTCACACAGGTGTTAGCTCACTGCTTTTGCAAGCTTATTAATTTTCAGGCAGGAAATATGATTGTACTCCACCAAACTTCATTGTGTACCCTGTTAAATATTCCCACAAAGCTAATTATTTTGATCAGTTTGTGCTGCTTGTCCTTTCTGTATCTTTAGATGTATGTGAGTTAAAATTACACAAACGAATGAATTTTAGTTTTAGGAGTATGATTAGCCAGAATTCACTATTGTTCTCCCATTGTGTTTTTCAACACTTCTTCACTAATTGTTATGCCTGTTTCTGGCTTTTTTTTGTTTTATGTTAACTTTCTACCAGTATCGACATGATTTGGATTGTTTCCCTAGGATTCTGTACCTAGTTATTTCTGTAACATTGATTTTGAAATTCTCAGATACTTTTCCTCAGGAAGCACTCTAGCACTGCTGCATCGAACCATTTCCTCTCTGAGCAGCAGGGCCTTCTGTTGGCTGTAGTCACTGTGTGCAATATTCTGACTGTAGGTTTTTGGTTTCATCATTGTAATTGTTCTGGTGTTAATTTTAGTATGGCCTCACTGTTTCCAGAACTGATACTGGAACTACAGAAGCCAGCAGATTGTCAGGGCCTGTAGTCCATCTTCACCAGTGTAAACAGGGAGAGAAAATATGAGGCCTTAAAATAAGAAGCTGGCCAATGAACAGTGGAATTTCCAATGGAATTCTTGGACAATGGAATTTCACTGTTAGCAATAATAATACAACTGCTAATGACAAATGACAAAATAACACAATTCCCAGCAGCAACATTAAAAGGCTACAATGCTGCTGATTCTAGCAGCGATGTACTCTAATTGAAAATGTTGTTGCAAATTGCTGTGCATAGTCTCCACACATTGTTCTAGGTACTGTACATGTTTGGATACTATAGAAACCAGAAGCTAAGCAAGGTTTGGCCTGGTGAGGTCTATGGTGGTAGGTGGTGAACTTCCCTCTCCCTATGCTGTCTTTTAGTTTGAGATTAAACAGAGTTCTTGACCGCTTGGTCATCAGACCAGCATCGAGGTACTTGAATAGTGCTGTGTTCATTCTCATTTTGCAAATGTCACTTTGGTCTGCCTACAGTACATGTCTCTGTGTATAGATATTGACAAGTACATTCTGACTTCTCAATGGGAGTTGTGACTCCCACTGTGGAGTGGGACTCCTGGTGCAGAATGGATGCTGTGCGTCTCCCATATGGGATCTGCAAATGGAGGATAAAGTGGATTAGAAAGAGGCAATGACTTGTTGTAGTAATACTTTGAGGCTTTATGAGACTTGAATGAGGTTAAAAAAGCACTCCTAAAATACTACGCAACACATAAGATGCATAAACCCTAAAACTGTTTGTGCACATCACGTGACAGGACCACGATTATTAGCAGTTATTTGTAATGTACTGTATTACTATGCCACACTGTATTGTACATCTACAAACCAAGAGCTAATCTTCAGGCAGAGGGAAATCAGATGAAAATGGAGGAAGACACCTTGAAGGACTTTAGACCGAAGAGAGACTTTCTGTAGATGCAGCTCAGTAACAGTGATCCTCCTGTGTGTACAGTATGCAAAATTTTATTTTGCTAAGTGGTTCTTATCCGTTATATTGTATTGTTTTTAGGAGGGAGTTATGGTGGTGTTTTTTTAACATTAGTCAAGCAAAGCATGGCCGTGGTTATTAAGGCATCTCATTTGTAAGTTGCCTTTCATATGACTGCAGTTTGATCCACTCCTGGTTTTCACTAGATGTGGACCCACGATCAGAAGCCAGCACCAGGGTTTTTATGTTTCGGCTTATGTCAGTTAATAAATGTCTTATTCATAGGTATTTCAACTTGGTTTATAAATGGTTCTTTTCCCACATTTATAATAGTAGCAGTTGTACTGTCTGGTGCTCTTCCCGTGTTAATGCTTCAGGCTGTGTTGCATTGCATAGGGTAAGCATAGTCACCCTTTGCACCTGGGCTTTGAACCTTCCAATAAGTCAAGTACTGAATTGATTCTTAATTGCTTAATTAACCCATGGGCTGCAGACCCTGTCAATAATCTGGGCATATTTCAAGGTCTTTGATCCCAATGCTGAACAGCAGCAGATTCTGCTGTTCATATATTGAGCTTGAGCAGTCAAGTAGCTTTTAAAAGATGCATCTTCCTTCTTCCAAAGTCAGGGCTGTGATGTTTATGAGCCCCCTTCCAATGTGGACCTGAGGGGCTTCAGTGTCTCTTCTTATCCTTTTATTTCTGTTTACTTGTGCTTGTGCCTGTCAATGTTTAAGTAAAATTGGTAATTCTCTGTACGTCTAAGTTTAATACCTGATTACCAGCCTTGAGGCAGGTGAAGAGTTAATGATTCCCAGTAACCTTTAAGAAAGACTTGACACTCACCCCACTGGTTTCCGGGTACTTGGATATCTCTGCTTGTTGTTTGGAGCGTCCAGTTGATGATCAGTGTTCTCTTCCTCTGGAAAGAGTTATCAGACTGTCTACCTCACCTTCACTGTGAGACCACAACTCCAGGCTCAGTAATCAGTTCTTTTCAATGTTTGTTTTTTCCTGAACACTGTGATCAAATCAGTATGTTTTCACCTCTCCTAGTAGTAATAGTGGTAATGATGTGGTAAAGAAGAGATTTCAGAAAATGAACGTATTAATAAAAATCAATTAAAAACTTGATTTGAACGTGAATCATTGGCTAAAAATATGCAGGTTGAGGTTGCTTTAATTTTAGGATTAATCTGGAAAAAGAAAAAGTTAAATTACTGATGGTAATCAATTTAAATGGAGAAGCTACCTTATCCCTGAATGGCCAAGAAAGTGATCTACACTTGTGAGGGCTGACCTAAAAATGTTCAATTTAGAGGTGAGCATTTTGTTGTGGCATTTTGTGCAAAAACTGAAATATTCAAAAAGCTGCAAGCCTGCTGTCAACTCATTCAGCACAGGTTACTCAGTGCCTAGTGAATGTCACCACTTAAAGAGACCTACTTAATGTTCATTATGTCCAAACTGTGATCCTGAATTAAAAATGCTGTCCGTTATTACTTCAATCACTTGGGAGGACACCCATTGTGTTGTGATGCAGCTTCAGCAGAAGAGGTCAGAAGATGTTTGCCTGATATTCATTTTTCAATCCTGTTCGCTTTCCCTGAGAAAGGATGGAGTTAAAAGCTTGTTTTATCCTCCTTTTTGGCTTTGCTTTTACTGCTTCAAGTGTCCCTGAAATTCTTGGCTTGTTGTGAAGAGAGCTGGGGAGCTGCAGGAGCCCTGGAGTGTCGCACACCCCAGTCCTTCCCTTTCTGACGGAGCTGTCTTTCCTTTCAGGAGGACGATGTTATCAAGGAGATCAACATCACGCACCATGTCAAGGAGGGCTCAGAGAAGGCGGATCCCTCCCAGTTTGAGCTGCTTAAAGTCCTGGGGCAGGGCTCCTTTGGGAAGGTAGGTGTCCCAGAAGGTAATTAAAAACGCACATTAAACAGGTGTCCTTTGGGTGGAAAACGCCACTAACTGCCTTTCCCTCTGGCTTTCTTTAGCAACTTTAAGACACTGGTTTTAACTAGATCAGAGGTTCTTACTGTACAACATGGAATGAAAGGGGAAATGGTTTGTATAACAATTTCCATCCATACAACATACCTGTGAGAACTTTTAGAAAGGGGTAGGAATTCATACTATATACTGAGAACATTTCATTATCTTTTATAGCTTCCTTCTCTGAATATAGATAGAAAAACACCAAATGTACAAAAACTCTGCAGTCACGACTCAAATTGGAATTTCAGTACCCTGAACAATTCCAAAATACAGTGCTCTGGAAATAATAATAATAGCTATTAGTTTAACCTGGTATTTTTTTCTCTGTATCATCTTGGAGATTGAATGCAAAACTTGGGTTTCTTTCACTGTCCACCCCTTAATGGAAAAAAGAAATCGGTTTAGGAGATCACAGCTTTATTGTTATAAAGGGGCTCTGAGGTCTGTGTGAAAGGAGCTTTGTTGTCTTGTCACGGGCCTGCGTATCAGGTGGAGGTGTGCATCACAATGTGAAGCACGGCATTAAATTATCTACTAAAGAGCTGGGGTGTCATTATTTGTGCATTTATGCAAATCGGCATCAACTGCAGGCAAGGAACCAGGGCACTTATCTTTCAAACTGACATGAAATTGGTTAAAAAAATTAATCCATGCAGAATTAAGGGATTTGAATGATTCATTCTTTAGCCTTGCTCTTAATTTCATGCCTTAATTAAGCGAGAGAAGACAGTTTTGGATTTATCTTTTCACGGCTTTAGTGCCACTGCTCGGTTTCCCAGCTGAAAAGCATCAAGCATCGCATTGGAGTCTCTTGGCCTCTGTCCTCAGCAAGAGTAGCGTGCTTTATTTTATCAACATACAGTAGACTAAAAACCTCAAGGTGCTTTGCAGGTGCAGCTGCCAGCATGCAACACTTAAGATCAAAAAAGACCATTTTCAGCAACCTTTAACAACCCAGCTAGAATACGGTTTCCCCCATTTTCTTAAAGTGTCATCTCATTTTCAAACGTTTTCTTCTCTCCTTTTTTGAAACATCCCATTACAATTAATGGGATTTCCCAAAACTGCTCGTTTAGCATTGAGAACAAAAAGGGTTAATCGCCTCTACAGACCTAATATCCCACTACATCTGGAGCACAATGGTACTGTACCTCCAGCACTATAGCATTAAGCAAACAGGAAGTTTATGTTTTCCCAGAGATGGGACCCTAGTCCGTTTAGCTTTAAACTTCTACAGTCAAAGCTACATTCCACCCTACTGTACCTTCCTATATTCAGTGAAGTTACAGTACCTAATAATGGAAAGCTTTTTAGATATCAAGGGTAATGTACAGTACATAGAGCAAGGTGTAAAAACTATCCAGTCCAGTTTTAGTTATTTGCCATATTTTCTGCTCTCAATCTGAATTCATAGCATTTTTGGTGTAGTAAATTTGGATTTTACCAGAGGCATGTTCCATTTGGAAAATACTAGAATTGTTGTGCTCTTGAAAGCAAGAGCAACAAGTCCCATATCAGAACCTAAATTCCAAGAACTGTTTTTCTAATTTGGAGACTACCTGAGATATTTTTTCAGGTGTAGAATTCCAAGTACAAAGGATTTCAAAAGATATTTTATAATTAATTTTCAAAAGGTAATTTGACAAGCCCTGAGCTCTTTTAAAACCCATCCATTATTTGAGAATGCAAACTAACTTACAGATTAGTTTTTAAAACAGTTATTTTTCAAGAACTGCTTATTCATCAACGTTAACTTATAGAAGATTTAGTAGTTTTTAATGGATGTGTTTTAACCAAAGCAAGCCTAGGATCTATTTTAGATCTATTTAGGTTAATCAGATGTGTAAACTGAGAGAAAGATTGAAAGAAAACCTCCTAAAAAAGTAACCTCCATGTGGTCTGCTCTTTGGAAGAGATGTATAATCAAGACCTTGTTAATGACTTTACACCAGCTGGAGTTAGCACCACAGTTAAGGGAAAGTCAGTCATGTCCTGAATAGAGCCAAATCAGAATAGAACCATATTCCAATACACATGGCTTCCATATTCCTAAACAGCACAGTGAAATTGTATACAATGTTGTCCCACCACCCATTATATTTTGAGAGTCATTGGGAAGTGTTTTTTTAGGAAAGAACTGTATATTCAGCGTAAGAGGAACATGCTTTATGAATATGGTCCTATGTCTGCTTCTGTTTTTCGTTCAGGTGTTTCTAGTCCGCAAAATCACACCTCCCGACGACAACCAACTATACGCCATGAAGGTCCTGAAGAAGGCCACTCTAAAAGGTAATCAGAGCAGCAGCGTTCCACCTTGTTGGAATTAGTATTTCTGCTACTTCAAACTGGTGTCCCTGAACCGCAAGGCCTGGGTTTTAACAGTGGTTTTGCTTGTCAGGTTTGAATTGCTGTTCTAATCTGTGAAAATCCACAGTATTGCGTTTTCATTAATGGTCCTTAAACATCAGCTCAGCCAGAGCTACCCAACTCATGATTCAGATTCTATCTGGTGCAATAGCACACGCAGGACAATATGTTCTAGACTAGAGATGCACTGCATTCATCTTTTGCAGCTGCCACTGGAATGGACTGTTCCAGTTGTCATGAATGTGACAAGGTTTTCTTGGTTTTTCTTAATTATGTTGCACAGAATTGCCTGCAGAACAGCAGGTTTGATTTTATATAGCAACAATATGCTTTCCAAATGTTTTGAATTGTCATGGGGTGATGCCTCTGTAGTATCTGAAGAAGTCTGGAATATCCTTAGTACTGGTTTGCTGATGAAGCTCTGGCACTGACAGTAGACATGTTAAAGATCTTAGCAATCTCTTTTTATGGTTTCTCAGCAAACTCAACGTGTTTTCTATTTTAGTACTTAAACGCGTTTCGTTCTTCATATTATACTGTGAAGGAGATGGATTGCCAAGTCTGTAATTTTACAGTACTTTATAAATCATGTATGTCCTAAAGGGGGTTTCAGATGCTCAGAACTGGTGTTATCTCATCCTGAAATCTTTTTGAACAAGCACTCATCAGGAAATGACATATTGACAATTTTTTTAACTTTGAGTTCCCCAGCTCCACATAAGTACTGATGTGATCATTATAAATTCTACAAGAGGAATGCCTGTCTGTACAGAAACATTGATTGCACTTCTGACATAGTAAATGTTTTTACTGTAGATCACAAAATTACACCAAAATGAGAGAACTTTCAAGTGCAACTAAGCCCTGACTGGTGTCTTCCATCCAGCTCTTACCAAGTGGCAAGTTTTCTTTTTCCAAGTTGAAATATAATGTATACAGTAAAATCTCAGGGTTACAAATGCACTATAAAATGATGTATTTTGCTGCAGTTTACATGATTAAAAACCCCTCACTCCTCCCAAATTTCATTTGTATGTTTTTCACTCAACCTCTTGTGTGAGTTCAAGCCCTAGCACTGTTTTTGCAGGAAGTGGCTGTTTTTGTTTTTCAAGAGCTACAGTGCATCACAGTTTCTTCAAAGAGCAGCCAAAAACATTTTGTGTTCACAGGGCTGCCTCTTTGTTGCCCCCAGACCCCACCCCACCTCCTCACCCCTTCAGTAAAAAAGAGAGGTCTCGCTATTTACCCCTCCCTCTTAAAACCACTGTGGAGTACATAAACAAGTGTGAACTCTCGTATTAATTGGAACACTCTGTAGGTTTAAAATCCTTCCATTATAAATACCTGTGACCTGTACAAGCATCTGCGTCAGGCCCTGCTTGTCACATGCAAACAGGGAACATGTTATCAGATGCATTTTTTTTGGTGCCTGCTCCTTCATGTGCTTTGTGTTTTGTCCCAGGTATATTCTGTTTTCTGTGTGTCTGGGCTCTGATTGTTAAATGTTGCTTTATAGTGGGAGTCCCATATATGATAATTCATGTTCTTTTTAACACTATATGGACTGTTGCATAAAGTTTATGGCCAGTAGAAAAAGTATGATCTATGAATCTTGGTTTCTGGGCTGTCAGGGCTGTGAAATCAAGTCTAAAGACAGTAGACTGCAGAACGGAGGTGGACACAGGCCAGAATTAGAGCCAGATGGGAATCGTGTGCCACTAAAAAAAAATATTTTCAGCCACATTCAGGGTGCAAACTGTGCAGTTTTCTTTTGCAGTGATTAACTGCTTTGTGTGCTTTATTACTGTATACAGAAATATTTTTTTTTTCCATTGAACTTGAATCATTGTAGAGGAATCATTAATTAATACATCCCATACTGTACATCTTCCTTGGAAAAAGGTATAAATCTGATAGTTTTATGAACAGTATCTAAGAAAACAATACATGCACACCTTGTCAGTAATGAAACAATCACCTGACAAAGTATTCAAAATATATACAACATACTTTCAGAATAGGACTTCTAAATCCGATCTTCTGTAAATATTGTCATTCAACATTGAAAACCTTTTTTCTATCAAAGGAAGTATTCCTTTCAAGTATTCCTTAACAATATCAGCACTTATTCCTTTTGATTAACATGGAAATATGAATTTGAGCCATAAAGGTAAAATAATTCAGGCCATTGATCTAGAAATCTTCAAGACCAGAATTGGATCCCACTGTTTGTGACTCAAGGACCACTAAAACAACAGTAAATTTCTAACACATCTGTCTGCTCCTTCCTCCAGTGCGGGACCGAGTGAGGACGAAAATGGAGAGGGACATTCTAGCTGATGTGAACCACCCTTTTGTTGTGAAGTTGCACTATGGTGAGCTTTCAGGAGGCACGAGGGTGTGCCTGCAAATCTATTTGTTTTTCTCTTGTTTGGTCTCGGACAGTGAGCACGATGTTTTGGTCTCTAAAGGGTACTTTTAAAATTACAGGCTGGTTATATTTGGAAGCATATTCAAATGTACAGCATATTAAACGTTTTTTTAACCTATAGCATTTAAATTCAGATGATGTAAAGCCTCCAGTTATCTGAAAAATCAAATTGCACAGCTGCTGCTGTGAAGGCGATTATAAATAACCCGAATTCAATAAGCAGATAAGACGTCTGCACACCAGCAAGCAAGAAGCTGCTTGCACGAAAAATGTGAAATTTAATTTTAGACTGCCTTGGTCAGAGATCTTAACAAAAATGTATTGTAGGTGCAAGATTTGTGTATGATGATTGTCGGTATATACAGTGGACCTCAATGACAGAGTAGAAAGAGATTTCATCTGTTATTATCCAGAGTGGTATTCCCATGGTCTTGTCTAGTGAAGCATAGTGACGACCTGGAGAGCCCTTGGTGTGAAAAGCTCCTTTAAGACCAGTGTGAAAATGCTGTCATTCACCAGAGTAGACTTGCATACAGTAAATGAAACATTAGGAGCAGAGGACTCCAGAGACAGTGTCCTGTTGCTTGGTTTGATGTGTGTACCTGTTTGCAAGATGTTGACATGTTGTTCTCTCTGTTTCCCGGTAGCTTTCCAGACTGAGGGAAAGCTCTATCTAATTTTAGATTTTCTTCGCGGAGGGGATCTCTTCACCAGGCTGTCGAAAGAGGTATTTCGGGGTCCGAAGCGCTTGTAGCACCCTCACAGTTTTCTCATGTAGGAAAGGCTGCTCATTTATTTTTTAAAATTTGCTTTTTACTTAATTTCACCAGGTAAGCGAAAAGGGGTCAGGTTCTTGTATAAGTGATTATCTACTGTACATAGAGCACGTATGAAACGTGATTGGAGGATTGTGAGCCAAGGGGGTAGCCTGCAATCCAAAGTAGTACTTGCTGTTCCACTCTGCTGTCTATCCTCTGCTAGTTTTGGGGTCATAAGAAAAATGAGTTTTTTTCCATCAACAGCGTCATGTATGCTTTTGCTTGGCATGATATATTTGAATGAATATTTTGAATGATAGTGTACTTTATTTAACATGGTGTAAGAGACGGAGGTCTTCAACTGTCACTTGGGCTCCATGTTAATCGATTTGATGTGTACTGTATACAGTATGTGTATATTTTTAAGTTGAGGCGTATGTGGCTGTAGTGAAAAAGAATTTCGGTTTTGAATGTCCTGGCTGGTTTTAAACACACTGGGAAGAATTTATCGTTATATCCTTTCTTCTTTAGGCTCTTTAATCATTGAGCTTCAGATTTTCTTGTGGGGATTTTTCCCTGTAGGGGGGGTGTATTCCAAACATCTTGGTTGGGCTTTCTCTTTCAGGTGATGTTTACTGAGGAGGATGTGAAGTTTTACCTGGCTGAGCTTGCCCTGGGCCTAGACCACCTGCACAGCCTAGGCATCATCTACAGAGACCTCAAACCAGAAAAGTACGTACCTCTTTTCATGATGTTGTCCAGTGATGCCTTGTAGTCGAATGGGATCACCCTTATTTATCAAAGAGATGCCTCCTAATTACACCACTGCTAACTGCCATTCTGCTACGCAAAATGTATATGATCTTCTCAAGCACATCTCAGCTGTCACTTCCCAGTTCACCTCAGACTTTATTACCCGCTGGGGGAAAAGTATTTAACATCAGATTCCAATTACATAAGCAAATTACTTTACATTGTTTGCAAGAGATATTGCATGGGATTGCCGTTAATCGGTAGAGGTGTGATAATGAGGTTTCACCTTGAGTGGGAGTGCATCCTGTCTCAAAACTGCTGTAATAGTTTTTCAATAGTAATTTGCAGATCATATCTGAGATCACGTCTGCTTGTGGTTGTGGGGAGGGAAGATGAAAATGGTTGAGTGAACAAAGAAGGAGCATAAAATGCAGTCTAAACAAAGTTCTAAAGGAGAAAGTTTCACTTGCATGGGGAGAAGTCTTAATATTTGTTAGCAAGTGCTTTGAAATCCACTTAGAGTCTATATTTTGTTTTGCTGGGAGTTATCTTTAAGCCAGAGGAAGTGGTCAAGTGGTGATTGACTATGCTATGACGCATATTCGATTGTAGATTAGCCTTTTTGATTTGCTAGGCATTTCTGTGCATTGTATAGCAATGCCATACCATCAAAGAGGCCTGAAGCTCAAAGACCACAGGCATACCACTTCAACAAGCTGGTTGGGTGGATTGTTCCACATTCCCACCACGCTTTCTTTTTCTCAGTGTAAAATGCAAACTCTTAGCTTCCATCTGTGTTGTCGGGTCCTGGTTTAGTCGCTGGTTCTGAAGTCCATGTAATATGAGTGATGCTTAACAATTGCAGCATGAATCCTGTTCCTAAGCAGTGTTTCCTCTGTTTGTTTCAGCATCCTCTTGGATGAAGAAGGACACATTAAGCTCACAGGTAAGGAGCTGGAAATGGTCTCCATGCAGTATGTGATCTGTAGGTGTAATTTAATTTTTGTCTTGTTTTGTTCTGTACAGTATATTCCAAGAACATGTGCATTTTTTTACTTATCTGCGTTTTGTATTTTTCTTAACCATTTCAGTGAGCTCTGTTGATTAATTTTATCAGTTGTTTATAATGTTGCTGGTTGATTTATTTGATGACCGTAAGATACCTGAAGCAAATCAAATGGTTGTTCCAGAACAGTCTTAAGATTTTATTGCTGGCTAATGTAACATTTCTTAACCATTACCTCAGAATACTCCAGAATTTCAATGAGCATCTATAAAATAATATGAAGTCAGTTTTAAATGAACCATCCATCTGCTAGCAAGGATATCAACAATCGAACAGCATGGCTGAGTAGCTTGTTCTTGGACCCACAACCTTTTGCCTCCTGTTCTTATTTTTAAAAATCGTTTTCAGTTGTGTCCTCTGGTTTGTGTTTCATTGACTCTGAACAAGTTCAGTGGATTAAATTTGTTATTTCCTTTGAGGATTTTGAGTACTTATGTCAGGTCTCTTCATAGCCTTTGCTGTTCAGGACTAAAAGTTTTCTGTCACCCTGTAATGGTAGGACATTCCTTTGACCCTAGAATGTCTCTGGGTAGACCAGGTCCACATTATCCAGTAGGCACAGTAGACGCAGTGTATTGTCTGTTGTACGCTGTGTGCTGTGTCTAAGGCCTATGAAAACTGAAGGAACTGTAAAGAAATGTTGTCTGTTTTTTGTTTGTATGATAAAAATGGTCTGCTCTTGAATATATACTGTACAGTATATAGCTAGAGTAGGCTATCCAGAAAAAAAATTCAAGATCATTTTCAAAATCACCCCTCTACCCATAGTGACTACACCTGTAAAAATGCCTCCGCCACAGGGCATTAGGAAACAGAAGTGCCCACGGCCTACAAGGACTTTAATCAGGTCCTGGTGTAGACAGCAAAAGCTTTATTTAGAACCATTACACATGGAGTCTTCAGGGGAGAAGACAGAATCCACACTTAAAGAAAACAGACTTTCTACAAGGCTGTGTTGCCCTGTGATGGACTGGTGTCCCATGCAGGAGGAAGAGCTGTTGTGGATTCTTAGCACCTTCCTTGCATGCTGTTGCTTCTGGAATAGACTCTGCCTATCCATACTCCTCCTCAGGATAAGTGATTTACTGACAATGGCTGGATAAGCTTGGGGTCACACTGCAGAAGAGTGAGTCCTGTAAGTCCTGTTCTTGTCTGTAGACTTTGGCCTGTGTAAAGAAGCCATTGACCATGAGAAGAAAGCCTACTCTTTCTGTGGCACCGTGGAGTACATGGCACCAGAAGTAGTAAACCGCCAGGGCCACATACACAGCGCTGACTGGTGGTCATTTGGGGTACTAATGGTAAGTAAATATGATACACCCTTTGCAGTCCATCCTCTTGACTTTGCTTGGCTTTTGAATAATTTTAGGAGAACAGACATTTGTAGATGTACTGTAGGTTTTATGCTAACACTAGGTTTGAATGTTTTTATTAGGGGCATTGGTTGGTTTTGGGTAGATTCTTATTTTAAATTTGTGTTAATGTGACTTAAATGTAACTTTTAGACATCTAGACATCGGTGTTCGCAATTGTTTTCTGGTTCAGTCTTGCAGTTCCATTGCAGAGCTGAATCTGTCTGTCTTTTTCAGTTTGAAATGCTCACAGGATCGTTACCATTTCAAGGAAAGGATCGGAAGGAGACCATGAACCTCATTCTCAAGTCAGTACTGCTGTTTCTATGAAAGTGGATTATTTTGTTGGTCTGCATTAGTTAATGGCGACTGTGCTGCTGTACTGTGCTATATAGCCTTTCAGTTCAGACTGTTGAAGGTTAGAAGCATAGGGATTACCATGGGGTGCCCCAGATGGCTCAGCTAGTAAAGGTTGAGCTCTGTGATCCCGGGTTCAAGCCTGAGTCATGTGACCATGACAGGAATTTCCCAAGTATTGGCACATCAAAATGTAGAGTAGAGCTTCCCCTGGCCTCCCGGGTACTTGCAAGCATATGGGACCAGTGAGGGACACACCTCTCCTCCAGTCAGCGCTCAATCTCCGGAACAGGGCTGTGGTGTCAGGGCCATGTTACAAGACTAGTGGCTCGAAGATTGGTGGGTGAGAGGAGTCTGTAAACATTCCCCTATTCCCCCATGTGTGAATCGCAGGGTTTGTGGCAGCAGGCCGACACGTGAATAATACACAGTAGGCTATTCCAAATATGGGCAGGTGTAACAAAAGAAATTTAGGATTTTGTTCTAAATGTCTTTTCTGTGAAATAGTATAAACAAGTGAATAAAGAAATTCCCTTTTTATTGTCTGCGTACCAGTTATCTTCCTACACAGATCTCTTCATTCATTCTTGCTTTTGTTGCTCAAGTATTTTAACACAAGCTGTATTCAGTATTCCTTCTTCATTGTTGCAGGTCTTGGTTCTTTTGCTATCAGGCTCTAGTTTATTTCTTAAACTCAGCTTTTATGAAGCATTACAGTATGTATTATGTGCATTCCTAGTTAATATTTGGTTTGGACCTAAATAGCTACTGCTAAAAAATGCTCAGGAATTTGGTTAATGGATTAATGGAGTTCTAATGTTTTAGTACTTCTTTTCAGGTGAATGGCTTCAAATGTCTTCTTTTTTTATCACCCATCCTGCAGGGCAAAACTCGGAATGCCTCAGTTCTTGAGCGCTGAGGCCCAGAGTTTGCTGAGAGCCCTCTTCAAAAGGAACCCAGCCAACAGACTAGGTAACTTTTCCCGGTTAACCAATATCAAACCTCATCCTGTGAGAAGAATGTTTTACATTTCAGGTTAAAGAACTGGAGGCAAAGTAGCACCACGATAGTAGTTATTTCATTACGAGGGCTAAATTTGAAGTCATTTGAGCAACATGTGGAGTTAGATAATACAAGGTTCAGTCTTTACTTTTCTTCACCAGTACAGGTCACATAGGACTTTTATTAAAACTTAAGTGGGTCAAGCCATGCACAATTTCAAATCTTTGTTCCATCACACACAAGTGCATCACGCATTCTGTATAATGGTCTGTGGGACATATTAATAATAATCATTAATTGCTTACAGTTATATAGTGCTTTTCTGGACACTCCACTCAAAGTCATTTCATTAATTAATCTCATTAAATCATCGATTGCAGGCTCTGGACCTGATGGCGCAGAGGAGATTAAACGCCATGCTTTCTTCTCCACAATAGACTGGAATGTAAGCATCTGCTTTCATTTAATTTTAAATTTAATATTGCCAGTTACTTTTCTGATTTCATGTCCCCCAATTTACAATCGATTGTTAATTGACTTGGCTCAGTGTTGCCACCCCAACACACCCATGCTCAAGCCATGTGTCTCTCATGGCATGAGAACACCCCTTAAATCATCCTGTACCTTATTCCTGCTCTGGTACGAAATCAACATACTCTGGATTGCTGCAACCTGCTTTTCATAAAGGGTGGGTGGATACAGGGAGAGTTTAATACAAAACTATTTCAACTAATACAGTAAAGACATCTATTAGGGTTAGAAAGTACCATCAGGCCATGAATAACACCACAACTGCATCCTGCCTCTCTGCCCTAATTCCACTTGTCCGTTTAAAGTTGGCTGGCCTTAAGCACTGCTATCTCATGCTGCACCTCCGGAGGGAAGGTAATTTGCCAGATTGAATCAACTGCAGCTGTGAGTGTTGATGGCATTATGGGTGAAAGGTAGACGAATATCCACGTCCAAGCCCTGACCTGAGACTCAGAATCTCCAGTCTATACAACAGCAAAGTACAGCTGGCAGTTATGTCCTGACTCTAGGAGCTTGTCACAGATTTCTACTGATTTGATGCCGTTGGTACCATGATGAGGCACAGGCTTACACAGCAGACCAGTTTTGCCACATTTTCCCCCCCCCCCAGCGCTTTACATGAAAAGATGTGTCTAAACAAGGTGCCAAAGCTTGGAATCATATCTGTTAAGTTCAGAAATACAGCTGTGCGGTGGCTTTCTTCTCCGTCTTCTAGAAGCTTTTTCGGCGAGAAATCAAGCCCCCGTTCAAGCCCGCTGTGGCAAGGCCGGACGACACTTTCTACTTTGACTCCGAGTTCACCTCGCGGACGCCCAAAGGTGAATGTTTGAATGTTTGAACACTGTGGGCAGGTCACACTGCAGGGGGAATCCTTATTTTTAAGCAAATTGACAAAGAGAGGCAAATTTAAAAATAAAATTAAATATGAAAATCTTCCACTTTGCCAGTACAATTTGTATAAGAATCTGCTGCTGGTCAAAGCTGAAGTTGATCAAATTGCTCTGCATGCAGTTTTTTCTTCCTTGACATTGATGCCAATAGATGTACTTCTGTTATTGTTCTTCAGAAAAACTAGATGTAATTTCTGCACACAAAGAGAGGATTATATTAACTCCTGGGGTCCTAGAGCACCTAAAAATGTAGAATTGTAATGTATGATTTGTGAAGCACTTTCTGAAATCTGAACTGGTGATCTCGGACAGGAATTAGATGATTGTGGAGCTCTGTGAATGCAATAACTGAACAGGCCATGTGGTGTCATCAGCATTCTCTGTATTTTTCTTGAAGAAAAAAAGATACTTGAAGGAGACTATTTTGACTGCAAACCCAAAGTAGCAAAGTAATTTGGGTGGTGTTAAAGGAATACTTATTCGCTAACCAGAATGTATTAACATTTAAAATCTCAGAAGTTATAAACTCTATTGCAAAAACTCTATTGCAAATCACTTTTTTTAACCTGTTCCTAAGACTTCATCTACGTAAAGTACTAGGATACTTGTGCTAGAAAATCACGTCACCTTCCATCAGCTTATTTCCTCATCCTAAACTAACACTGGGTAGCACTTAATTGATATTATGGGACAGTAGTAAACATTTGCAAGCCTGAGTGTTCACATTGCATGGGAAAAATGTATTTTTTGACTACTGTGGGTCTACCCGTGTCTGTTGTGGGTCATTTTAATAACTGAAAGTCATTAAAATGTTATTGTTACTGGTATTGGTGCGGACAGAGTGAGAATGTGAGTTAAACACCTAGAAGTGAAGCCCAGCCAGGCCAGGGTTCAAAGTTCACCTCTGTTGGCCCTGCAGATTCCCCGGGGGTCCCGCCCAGCGCCGGCGCACACCAGCTCTTTCGAGGTTTCAGCTTCGTTGCCACAGGGATGCTGGAGGAAGAAGGGAAAGAGGAACCGGTCCATCTGACCTCACACCCCGTAGTGCAGGTCTGCTGTCTTTCAGGGGCTTCAGTCTCACACCCTTCAAACAAGGCACAACCTATAGGTTGGGAAGAAATCTTTAGAGCAGCTCTCATATGTAAATTGTGTACAGATTAATTCAGTTAAAGGCCCAGCCAATTTTAAGACTCATCAACCATTCACAGCTTAAGGATACTTCATGTAAGGCTTAATGGTTTCCATGGTCATGCTAGCTGTTTTCAACCTTTTGTGACTGGAGAATCTTTGAGAAAGCCCTATCAATAAAGATCCCAGTTTAGGCATATACTGAGACTGACATCTGTAATTATTATAGACAATGCAGTTATTAATTGTTAACCTTTCAAAGCAGAACAGCAGGAACATGCAGAATCAAGTACAATAGCTGTGTAAGAGCATTGATTTCACACGGTACAAGGCTCATAGTGAAAAGTGTCCCTTTGTTTTTAAAACTTTAAAAACTTTAAAAACGTTTAAAACCCTTTGTGTAGTCCTAGGAAACACCTGGAAAATAGTACACCTCGGTCAAGTTTTGAAGTTGGAATATGCTGCTGAGATTTTTTATTTAGTTTGTATTTAATTCAGGCCTGAGTTCGAATCACTTATGAATCACATTGAAGATGTTTTGGCATTCTAGCCTAAACGTGCATTAGAAAGGTACAAAAACGTAGAAATTAATAAGTATCCAGCTAAATCTCTGCATCAGGAATTATTGCTTGGGAAGGAATTGGTGGAAGAGACATTGCATGGTCCACAGCCCATTTTCCAGCTAAAGAATATTACTGGGAATCCTGTAGCTTCTCAAGTGCCATCGGAGCAGAGCGTTGCCACATTTAGCCAGAAGGTGGAGATACTGTACATGTCAATTTATAACAACAAACTGTTTCATGAAGTAATTCAAGAACTGTTCACTGTTTCTTGAGGTGTTTCTTTCAACTTTAAATGCCCAACTTTGAAGTTGTACGTGGCCACGTCTGCTGTGTGAGAGCTCTGTGGTTTGTGATTTCGTTTAGCAGCTGCACGGGAAGAACACTCATTTCACAGACGGCTACGTTGTGAAGGAGGATATCGGAATGGGGTCCTACTCCGTGTGCAAGCGATGCGTTCACAAGGCCACGAACACAGAATACGCCGCCAAGGTAAGAGTGCTTTATCTTTATTAGCATTCTTTTTTTGCTCCAGGTGAGGGCGAGGATAGGGAGGATTCTTTTTCACCTCTGGCATAATTAGAAAAAGGCCTGAGTCAAAATGAAAAACATCTATTGTCAGAATTCCATAGATTTCCATAGATTGGAAAGAGAAACATTTTAGTGTTTCAGCAGGCTATATTTCGCTGGGAATAACACGCTAGACTTAAGCATATTGAAAGGTTTATAGAGTGTCTTGGTGACAATGGATTTGGCTGGGATAACCTCCTGGCCAGAGGATAAGGAGGCTGGGACATCTCTCTAGAGTGAGGAGTGAGCAAGGGGCTGCAGAGGTGGAGATGGGCCGGAGGAAAGGATGCAGAAGACATATGCAAGAGAGACATGTAATACAGTATTTATAGTCTTTTTTATGGGAGGAAATGATGTCAGGAATGATTACAGATCACTGACAGCTGGGGTTGATTAAACATGGTTGTTGCCATCCCTCTTGTTATAAACGTTTTAAAGAGCGTTTAACACACTTTTCAACACAAGAAAAATAGTCATGTTTAACTGATTCAGGATAAAAAGGAGCCTTATGAAACAACACCACCCACAACAGGACTGTACATTTCATCACCAGGAAGAGTGAAGGTTCCATCAAGTGATGTTCCAGCATCTCTGATTGGATAATGAGCATTTATTCTCCACCTTGAATTTACTTTCAGGTGATTGATAAGAGTAGGACGGACCCTTCAGAGGAAATTGAGATCCTCCTGAGATACGGGCAGCACCCCAACATCATCACCCTGAAGGACGTGAGTGGGCGTCTCACACTGGTTGAACTGAGGATTGACTTGATTCTTGAATGCTTGCTGTGCACTTGTAAAAACTCTGGTGGAAGGAAAAATGTTATTACTAGCAGGCCAGCAGAGGGCACTGAACAACTTGGCCAGTTCACAGGCACTAAAAAACCTTACACAACTGTAAAAGTATTACACATGATTTTAGAATACTAATGCCTTTAAACACTGCTTTTTTTCTGTTGTATACATTTCACTATAGCGTGACCAATGTGAACCTTTCTAAATCAAAGGTAAATGACGTGCAAGGTTTACTGTTTGAAATCACTTGCCTTTGATGTGAAACCTCTACTTTCAAAACCATACTTGGGATCTTGTCATTGAAAAGTAGATACCGCCTAGTTATGGTACATCATTACTGACAACAAAATGAAGAAACTCACTGAAAAGATGTTTCAGCAGAGATTAAGAAAGAAGAGGTGGCTAACCATGGGGAAGTGTTCTGAAGCAGCACAACTAACAAAAGTTTAGAAACTTTTGGCCAGACATGGCTGGAAAAGAGGGCTCGTGCCCGAGGCCAGAGTGCCGGTGGGGCGTCTTCACTGAGGCGGTGTGCTGTTGGCGACAGGTGTACGACAATGGGAAGTACGTGTACCTGGTGACAGAGCTGATGAGGGGCGGGGAACTGCTGGACAGGATCCTGAAACAGAAGTGCTTCTCTGAGCGCGAGGCCAGCGCCGTCCTCTACACCATCACCAAGACAGTGGAGTACCTGCACTCACAGGGGGTAAGTTGGAGAACCTATAGCTCTATGGAGAGGATGAGCCCTTCATGGAGCACAACAGCCTCTTGCAGCAAGTGAAAAATTAAGAAAAAGGCCTTTCATCCTTCTCCCTCCTGGTCTGCACTTGTCTTTAGTTTTTATCTCAGTACAGAGTTGTATCCTCCAAGTTAACCTTTAACCTGTCTGTGGAAGCCGCCAAGATGCAGGTGTGAGATGGTTGTCTCAGGACTGCCTTCTGAGTTAAAGTGTCCCACAATCCTCGATCTACAGGTGGTCCACAGAGACCTGAAGCCCAGCAATATCCTGTATGTGGATGAGTCGGGGAACCCAGAGTCCCTGAGGATCTGTGACTTTGGATTCGCCAAGCAGCTGAGGGCGGAGAATGGGCTACTGATGACCCCATGCTACACCGCCAACTTCGTCGCCCCTGAGGTCAGTGTGTCTGGGCCACACACCTCAAGCTGCAAGACATCATGCTGCAAATTGGCAGGCTGTGTTCTGAATGGTTGATTGAATAAATTGCACCTTTTTTGTTCAAAACACTCAGTAAGCTGTACATGCAAACACTAAAGTCTGTAAATACAATAATTCAGCATAATACTAAACAACTGAAACAACAAACAACAAGGGTCAGAAAGTACTGAGGTTACACTTAGAAGAAACACCAACACTGAAAGGAAGCCTACAGTAAGCAAACCTAAAACAGTACAATATAATGTACAAAAACATTGGAATGCATAATAGAATATTAACATATGGTCTAAATACAGTAAATAAGTCTGGAGCAGGTGACGAAAAATTGGTGCAGGTGAACTCACCTATTCTCTTGGTGCTGCCAGGTGAAGAGGGGATGAGGAGGAGTAAAAGTTAAGTTGCGTTTGTAATTGCCTGGAGCTGACGTTCACAACAGAAGGGGGTGTGGTCCTGTTTTCAGAACATGGCTTGTTAACTGTAAAGATAGTGAACAAGTACAAGCCAGAGCCATTGAAACCTGTAGTCTTCTCACACACGTTCAGCCGCAGGGCTTTCCCAGTTTTCTATCCAGATGAGCTTGCAATTACTCAGTCAGAACTAATAATTTGTTTAATTTGATTACACAGTGGCTCAGCAGTTAGCAGTGTTGGGCCCTGGGTTCAGTTGTAGTCTGAGGGCTCCATCTGTACAGTTCTCCCTGAGCCTGCATCAATTTCCTCCCACTTCCCAAGGACAGTGGCTAGTCTGATTGCCTGTTCGAAATTGCCCCTGTGAAGTCCTGAGGTGTGTCATTCAGGGCAGCAGCAGTTTTCTCATTAGTCTTTCTCAGTCCTGCCATGTGTTTTCGGCAATTCTGATAACGAGTGGATGGATAAATCACCCATTTCTTATTTTTTAAGATGATGGGGGAGAGCAGGGGGTTTTAAAATGCTGTGCAACAATTTCAATTAAGAATAAAATGTGGAGAGAGTGGAGCCTGCAAGGTCTTGTAAACCCGGCTGCAATAGTACAGCATAGTCTTGTGCTGTCAAGACCAGCCTGGCTTTCTCAGTACTAAATGAAAGTTTGGTAGAAATAAATTCTGCTTCTTCTGTACGTTTTGTTTTTCTTCAATTGCTCAGGTCCTGAAACGCCAGGGCTACGATGAGGGGTGTGACATTTGGAGCCTGGGAGTACTGCTGTACACAATGCTGGCTGGGTGAGTGGAATCCACAGTGCGTTAGCTTCGAGGCCTCTGGCCAGGATTCTGAAAGCCGTGCTGGACTGGCAGCCCTTGTGAGTCGATAATTCAATAATAAGAGCATTTCAGCCTCACAGTGCTGGAGCCCCAAGTGCAATTTCTGGGGTGCTATCTGCAAAGCACCCTGGGAATCAGACTACACATGTGTTATGTAAGAACACTGTATGACATGAATTTTGCTTTGGAGATAATCACAGTTTTCAGAACAGAAAGCGCCATATACAGTAGGCTGTGATAACTGTGATCTCAGTAGAACATAGATGAAGTGATACGTGTTCTTAGTTATACTGTATGTGCATCTTAATGATGTCCAGGAGTCTTGTTTGTGTATGGTATACAGTATGTAAAATGTTTTTACAGCATCATGTACACCAGAGCAAATTCCTTGAAATGTACTTGGTGAATAAAGATGGTTCTAATTCGGTTCTGCTCTTCCAGGCTCTAGTTCTGTAATAGGAAAATTGTTCTTCTTTGTACTGTAGTTGCTTTATGAGGTCGAATGGTGGGTACTGTGAACCGGCTGACCTTGACACCCCTCTCTCTCCAGGTGTACCCCTTTTGCGAACGGTCCCGATGACACCCCCAGTGAGATCCTGTCACGTATCGGGAGTGGGCGCTTCAACCTCAAAGGGGGAAACTGGGATACCATCTCAGATGCTGCCAAGGTGAGCCTTCAGAAGCTCTCATGGGATTTTCATCTGACTTTATTTTTAACTGATGGGTTTTGCATACAGTAGACTGTGGCTATAAGCCACACAAGCTTTTATTAGTTCTAATTGTGAATTGGGGCTGAGAGACTGAATTAAGAGTGGGTTAAGAATGGAAAACATAAAGGTCACAGATGATACCGGAATATCTTTCAGCCAAATGTTGAATCAGCATCAACACCTTGTTTGTTCAAAATGTTTCCAAGAGTTTTGATACAAATGTTTTGCTGAGAAGACAGCCCTAATTCTCCACATTGGGGCTCTGTCTTGGCTGATACCTCAGCCATATAGCTGCTGTATGTATCACAAAAGGCCACAGTTCTTTTGCGTAAAGACAAGAATGTATTAAAATGTAGAATGTTTAATGTATTGTTCCTCTCAGGCCCAGTGGTGTTTGTTTCTTTGTTGAGGCTGAAGTAGACTATGGGAGTTTTAACCAAATGTTCATGTATAAGAATTGCAGAGTCCCTAGTAAGCTGCCTTCAAGCCAGTTCCAGATAAATTAATTGTAATGATCAGATAATAATAACAAAGAGCTGCACAGTGATTCTTGTCTATCTGGGACCTCCTTAGGACCTGGTGTCCAAAATGCTGCATATAGACCCTCACCAACGCCTGACAGCCAAGCAGGTCCTGAAGCATTCCTGGATAGTCCACCGTGACAAGTTGCCCCAGAGCCAGCTACAGCACCAGGATGCCCAGCTAGTCAAGGTACCTTCTTCCCAGGATTTGCAGCTTCCACAGGACAGTGTCTGCAGAAACACCTTAAAATCTGGAAAAATAACCTTTGCAGGGTTTAAATTTAGCTGAGTGCCTTTCAGCATTTGCTGTTGTTCTCAATGCTTTTGTTTACCAAAAGAAACACGTGAATTACTGTGGTTTTTACACCATTTATTTTTTGTATTGGTTACAGAGGGATTAAGACTGTTTACCTCATGCTAATTTTAAGGTTCTTGCATGTTTTTGAGAACTGTTGTATATCAGTGCTAGTTTATCAGTAAACCCCCAAAAATCGGGGGTAGCCAGTGTTGGAAGCGGACGTCTTGAGGATCACCCTTAAATCATCTTTTTTTAAAACACTATGGACCAGGGTTGACCACTCTTGCAATAGATTTACTTTTCTATACTCCTGTATTCCTGTCCTCTGACTTTGAGGGGTAATTAAAGGTCATGTGTTCTGTATCAGAATAGCAAGGTCTGAATAAGAAATCAGGGGGTTAGAGGCAGGAGATAGTGATATACAGTAATTTGGCCTATGCGAGTGACCATTTCATTAACTGAACATCCTGTCCAGACACAAACTACAGGATCTTAAGTTTCCTGACCCAGCTGATACCTTAAGAAGTTCCTGAAAAATGTCATTTCAACACTTGTAATGTTCAGCTGATTAACTGAGCCCTGTGTTGCATTGTGCTTTGCCTCACAGGGCGCAATGGCAGCAACATACTCGGCGCTCAAGAGCTCCAAACCCACACCACAGCTCAAGCCAATCGAGGCCTCCATTCTGGCTCAGAGGAGAGTGAAGAAACTTCCCTCCACCTCCCTGTAGGGCATGGCACAAGCCAGGTCGCTATGGATACGGCGCCATGGGCAATGACCTTCCAGCAGCTGATGCATGATGGACTCTTGTCATTTTATTGGGCTTTGTCAGTGGCAGAATAGGGGTTGCAGCGTGGTTGTATTTATCTGTAAAGGACGGTGTGTCTCCGTAGCATGCCTCAGTTGGCCAAGCGGTGTGTTGACCACATGAACATCTGCTTATTCTTCAGGGTTGCTTTTTTTTAGAAACAAATTGCACATCAGTATTTCTTTCTTAAAAAAATAGCCAGCTCTACGTATTCATACGGTTGTGTTTGTATTTCCGTGTTCGTTTTTGGTTGAGGATTACAGCTGGGGTTCTTGGATCTGAATAAAGAAAACCTATGTGAACGCACTTTACTTCAAGCATTTATAGAACCACATGAGGTCCACTAACGTGCACCAGATAACCACACAGACACTGTGCGTAGAAGCTACTGTATTGTGCCTGCAATCACTTTCAGATTCTGGTGGTAAAATATCCGTATTTATACTTGGAGTTTTTCAGTGCATAAAGAGACAGAAACCAAGACTCAAAAGCATAAGGCATGTCTTACATTTTGTGTTGCGTCTTGTGTGCTACCCTGGGCTTTGTGCTTGGTAATGTGCTGGCATCTGTGGCTCAGAAATGGCATTCTTTCGAAAAACATTTGTAAGAGTGTTTTTGATGTACAGTTGTCCATGAGTCAGCTAATGGCATGTTTAGATACTATGTTCCTTTTTCTGGTTTTCTTGGACTGTGTTAATTTTGCCATTTTTCCTTTCCTATTTTATAAAAAAAAAGTCATGTGGAATTTTGGGCACAAGAGATTAAGCAACAGTAAGAAAAGTTTCAGGGGTAAAAATTGAATTTTTTTTCCCAAATTCTCTGCTAAAATTGAAAAGGGGATAGGGAGTGACACTCTAAGATTGTACTACTCATTGAGAACTCCAGTAAACTGCTGGAGACCAGAATAATAAATAATTGCATTTTAAAGATAATTTGGTCACAGATACAGATGGGGTTTTCTTTGTTGACTGAATATTGCATATGCCACCTAAACTGTTATTCCTGGAGAATCTATTTAAATATTAAGTGGTCAGTCTTTCATAGTCAGTTTTCATACAAGAGTACAGGGGAACCAGGTGGTGAGATGCTCACTGTGGATCAGGGGTCCTCAATCTTGGCTGCTGGTTTTCTAGGCCTCTTTAAAGCTGCAGTACCTGAAGAGCTGGGAGAAGCTGTTCAAATGCTCTAATTAAAGAACTGACTGGGGACACCCCTGGTTAATCCAAACTTCTTAGGAAACCACACTTTGGCTTATTCTTTTGTGGCAAAATGAGGGCACATAAATACACCCTGCTTGTACAAATTGCATGGTGTAGGACCTATGCCCAGGTTTTGAATCTCAAATTAAAACAAATATGCAGAAAAATTCCAAAACAATGTAAGCACACTCCCGTACAGTCCGTTCAGGGTTCGGTCAAAAAAACAGGATTGTACTCTCCTCCTGGGCAGACCTTTGCTGAGAAGTGTTCTGTTTATTGACCAGCAGGTGGTCCACATTCCAATTTGAAGCCATCACAGTCTTTCTGCTTTAATAGGTTCTAATAGGATCCTAAGTCATTGTGCAGGAAACACAATATCCCTCTTAATAAACCAAGAAATACTCAAAGCATAAGAACACAATATGAAAATTCACTGTAGTGTCAAGGTTGCTGGGAACCATAAATCTTCTGCATCATTGCGGTGTCACTTGCATTTTCTGTCTGTGTTTTTTTTTTCTGCAGTTTTATATTTTTGCTGGGTGTATTTTTTGTTCAATACTAGATGCCTGTCAGCACACCCGGGAATGTCATTTAGCATAATGGGTTTCACAATGTTTTTGCCCTCCAATCTTGGCAATCGCAAAACCATTTCAGCAGATTGTTGGACATGTTTGTAAAAAAAAAATCTCTTCGGTTTTGTCAAGTTTTATATATTTGGATAAAATGTGACTGTAGAAGGTTCTCGCCGTACTAATGTTCTTGTGTGATTGCCTGTGTTCTCTGCGGTTTCCCCTGTTCTTTCAGGGTGTGAGTGCCCAGGGCTCCAGACGGTACTTACCTTGTCTCTCTGTGGTGACTCAGGGGTTTATCATGTTGAGATGCCTTTGTATTAAAACTTATCTCTCTTCGACCTGTTTCCTCTGCTCTGTTTCCCACAACTCATCTGTCTCCTTTGTTTTTCTTTAAACAGGGATCACTGCTCTTGCTATATCCATTTGATCTTATTTGAAATATTATGTTAACTTAGGCTGTGGGACACTTTAGTCATCACAGAAGTGTATAAAAATGGCTTGTATGTTACTGTCTCGCGCAAACAGCTTTCTTAGAGAATGGGAAGAACCCTGTTTCAGGTCTGGGCCATATGGCAAATCAGTAGTGTCCTTCCAGACCTGCGTGTCCTTTGCTTGACAAAAAGTGCCTAGATCTATAGCTTGATCATTTACAGTCAAAGACCTTTTTTTTAAAAGGTAATCCTGCAAACTCTCCCAAACTCTGAGTATCAAATAAATGGCTTTTTTCTTGTACTCTTACAGTTCAAAATATGAGCGAACAGTGAAAACGTTACAAGGGTTATATTGGGGGGGGGGGGGGACTGAGGAGAATGGATGTGCTTTTTAATCTCTAAATTAAAGGGATTAAACCACTGAAGACAACGGCAAGATGGTGATACTAGCAGTGGTATTAAAAACAACATTGATGATAATGATATACAAAAAAGCATTCGCTTCCGAGATCAGGTGTGCTCAAGATGGTCTGGCCATAAGCGAGAGCGGAGATCCCTTCCATCCTTCTGAGACTGTTAGCTCTTTCCATTTCCCCTCCTTGTGTCTCTCTGCACTGCCTCCATCCCTCCATGCCTCTATCCCTGTTCTCTTTCACATCAGTACTGGCTGGTGCCAACGGGCTGATTAATACATTTAGTGATCTTTTTACAATAGGAAAAAGAGGAACAAGCATGTGGGAAAACATATGTATTCATGTTTATTAGTCCAATAAGACATTGGAATTCCTCTTTTCAACTCCCCAAAACTGAGTATCAAGTATCAAACATCTTTTTTTTTTTGCAGTTAAAAATAAGCAAATAGGAAAGAAATTACAAGACAAATATGGAGAGACTGAGGATATTTGGTGATGTGCCTTTACATCTGATAACATGTTAAAAATGACAAGTCTTGACAATAATATGTCTAAAGACAATGGTAAAATCCATAGCAGTAGTAATAAAAAGAGCATTGTC
Organism: Lepisosteus oculatus; assembly: GCF_040954835.1. Classification (NCBI taxonomy): domain Eukaryota; kingdom Metazoa; phylum Chordata; class Actinopteri; order Semionotiformes; family Lepisosteidae; genus Lepisosteus; species Lepisosteus oculatus. Next base: position 10,915,582 of record NC_090706.1, on the reverse strand, counting down.
GTAGTAATACACACAACACATAATGATTTACCAAAGCTGTCAGATAAAAATTTGAATATGAATAAAATCACAAAGAGCAACCAGATGCATTCTGAGACTTAAATGGCTCTTCCCAATGACAGGCTGAAAGATCCAAACCTTTTTAGTCTCGAACAGAGGAAAGTAGGAGGTGACTGCATTCAGCATCTTAAGTATGAACAGTGAAACAGAGTGGAGACTGTGTATTTATAAATGAGAAGAGGAAGTGCTTTTCCCAAAGACTGGCAGGAGTTTGGAACAAGTGGTCCAACCATGTCATTGAAGACTGTAGCCCGGCTTCTTTGGACAAACACCTGGATGAGATGCTGGGATCATAAGCTTTTATGCACCAGATGGGCCAGAGGGGACTTCCTCTTCTTTGAAACACTTTCTTTTGTTCTGAAGAGGTGAAAATAGAAATATACAGTGATCTAATGCCTCCTTTATAGGTGTAGCCTAGCGGAAAAGTCTACAGCACCAGGTCCCCAAGTATTTCCTGCTGTCTGCAAAAAAAATAAATAACATTGCTAGCATCTTGTCAGGTCAGAGGTGTGGTGGAAGAGGGCTTCAATGTGCTCTGATAAAAGGCATATGTTGTAAACAGCTACTTGAAGCTCTGCTATCTCTCTCTGCTATATAACATTAAGCTAAATAAATACTAAAGTAGGAAAGGAGAAATGCTACTGGGCTCAAAGTGCTGGCTTTCCCTCCGTATATATATATAAAAAAAAAAAACATTTTTACTGCCAGTGCAAGGAAAGCAATAGGGTGAAAATGTGCTGGCATCATCACATATAAGATGTGTGCTGATAATGGCATGCTTCTAGCATTTAAAATATACCCTGGGGTCTCTGATCTTTTACTGTAAGTACAGTGTTGAAACAAGAGACTTAAATGCCAAATCTCTCTTAAAAATCTTTATAAAACACTGGAACTGTTAGTTCTCATGGGCAGGAGAGGTAGTCAAAGTGGAGTTCTGGTAAAGTATTCCAATACAAACATTCCAGCTCTGTGAATTTGGCAACCCTCTGCACTCCACCTCCCAGAAGGGCACATAACATCCAAGGAGAGCCAAGCCAGTGTCATTCATTAATGTTCCGTCTGTGCTGATGTGTGCCATCAGAGGTGCTTTTTCTTTCTTTCTGACTCTTGTCACTGTTGTAGGGAAGCTGAGTGATGTCACACCCTGGAAAAAGAAGGTGCTTTATCTGGGTAATTCAAAAACCTGAGGCACTACTTTCAACAGCACAAACCAGCACAGACAGAGCACAAACAAATGCAAAGGGTTTCATTGTACTGTTTGTAGGGAGGCCAACTTCATGGAGCTAAACATCACATACAAGATGTGCACTCAGCACTAACATATGTTGCAAGTAGCTAGTATAAGCACAGATGTCTGTCTGAGTTACAGTGGGAGGAGTGTGTAATTAAATATTGAGCCCAGGGAACAGAGCTCACAAGTCTTGCTCTGTTTGATTAGTTATAATGTAGTCTGGGGCCACATTTCTCAAGCCCTCGTCCTCTGACCACCACAGGCCACTAAGCAATGCTAAGCAGTCCCTGCTGTAACCTTAAGTACTGAATTGCATTCTTGCTATGGACCCAATTCCCTTTAAACAGTCCTTAAAGGAAAAGGACCTCAATGATGTGGTTCCCTGGTTCAATATAAGTTTGGAAACACTGGTCTAGGGAGTCATGGTGGCAGAGAGGGGGAGCTCCTATTTCAATCTATTCTAATTCTAGGAGCACTATACCTGCTGTCTTTTTAGAAGTAAAACACTGTTCAGTAATGTGCATGTGCTGAAGTTAGTCTCCAGTGTGGTCTAAAGGGTGAGGTATAGGAGCTCTGCAATATAAATATCACATACAGCATGTGACCTCAGAATCTGCGTACCTTGCAAGATGCTATTATAAGGGCTGATATCTCTCTCTGCTACATTGCATCTAGCAGAATGCTGCAGCCCAGTGAATGCTTTGGCAGGGAGAGAGAGCTCACTTTCTGTCTATTCTGCTACAATACTGACTCTCCATGTAGAAAACACTCATATTGCTAGAACACCTGAGCTCAAGCCAACATGCAGCACAGACTAAGGGGTGTGGCAGCAGTATGGGTTTGTTCTGGGCTCTTGGTGACTTCTGTGCCAAAGTCTGTTCTTCAGTAAATCTTCTGTAAGCCTAGCTCTCAGAGGACACAGTAAAACAAATCTGGAGGCCGAGACTTAGCTGTAACAGGCCCCTGTATCATCACCAGTGTTGCAGGCAGTGCAACAATTTTGGAAGGATACCAGTCCTTCTCTGTGTCTATCCAGGCATGTTTAAACCCATTAGGCAGCTTATACCTCTGCTCGCAATGGAAAAGGGTCAAAGAGGCAAAGTATGTTTGGAAAACCAATGAATTTTAAATTCTTCCTCATACAATGTTATACCTCTACTTTTACAAAGTCACAATGAGGGGAATTACTGGAAAACATGTTATGAGTTAGTGGAGGGTGGGAGAGTGTAGGTCTTTCCCACTTTATAGCTGGTATGATTAAGAGATGAAGAAGGATCTGGAAAGCATACAAAATGCATATTTCAACACTCCTTCAGAAGTGCCCTATTTAGAATGCTATAAATATATTATAAAATGTATTAATTCTATGATCTTGAAGGCAAGGGTAAAGACTTGCAATAAAGAGCTCAAAGATTTGCAGTAAGGACACACACTTTCACTCCTCAAAGACACAGAGTCCCTTGCCATTTGATGAGTTCCACAGGGGCCTCACTGGAGAGTGCTGAAGGCCTCTTTTCTCTGGAAAAAAAAGAAAGAGTTTATATCTGAATAATTCTTCAATACCATTTTTTCAATAGATTTCAATACATTTTTTCTGATGTCCCTGAATGTTGATCAACCCCTAACATTTAATAAATCCCTACATTCTGCAAAGAAACATTTTGAAAAGAAATGAGAAATTTAGACCCAGATCAGGTTTTGCTCAGCCTGCCCAGGGATAATACAGAAATGAGAAACATTTAGGAAAATATCACTGACTTGGACTGATGAACTGCTACAGCTGTATCATTTGCAGCACATGTGCTGTGCCTGGCTAGTGATGGCATCCATCCACCCATTTTCTAACCACATTATCCAATTCAGGGAAGCCAGAGCCTGTCCTGGCATGCAGCATGGACAGGACATCGGATTATCACAAGACACATACAGACAAACACACCAGGGCTACTTTTCCCAGAAGCCAGTTAATCTACCAGTATGTCTTGAGGTGGAAACCCTACCACCTGGAGGGAACCACATGAACACTCCACACATCCAGTACAGCAGCGCAGGAATTGAACCCAGAGTCCCAGCTCTGCAAAGCAGCAATACTAAGTACTGTGCCACCGTGCCGCCCACGAGTGATTACAAGATTAGAAAATCATCTCCAGTCTGTGTAGCATAACAGGAGGCATAATTATTATTGTTCACTCAGCAGGTATACAGTATGTCAATCTGCAGCAGCACTGATTCACGCACCAGTGAGTATACAGAGACACTATTGTTTAGTGAATGTGTCTGGACTGTGAATTAGGACACATAACAGTTAGATTGACTATGAGTGAAGATGCTTTTTAGAGTGTATTTAGGTGATTTGTTCAGGCCAGGGGTGTCTTGATCCTGGACAGCCACATGGGAACTGCTGAGCTTTCCAGGACCAGGGATGTCCAAGACCAAGGCCTGACCCTGACCCTCATCTCAAAGTCCTTCAGAGTTTCTATTCTGTCTCGTTATGTCATTACTTGGTTTCAATCTGGGAAGCAGATTAGTTCCATTTACTACTGAAGAGCTCAGTAGCTACAGTAACCCTGGAGCACTGGAATTGTGTGGTGTTGATCCTGAAAGGTTACAGTCAAAAAGGGTAATTACTGTTTATTAAGGGAACCACAGATTTCTCCTTAAGTAATACAATTCTGAAATCATAAATGTCCTGCGCTGAGAGTAATGAGCTCTAGAGTAATGCTTTTATCCCCACTTACGGGCTGTGAACTTAAAGTTGCAGCTTCATTTGTGTCTCAGGTCATTTGTAAAAATCAACAAACATTCCCTATTTAAGGACTGCTGTCCTTTGCAAACCTCCAGTTAAGAAAAGTCGAACTACACTGGTCCTGATATGCCTCTCAATGACAACAATACAAACCACAGTGTGACAACACTTAAGAAAAAGAGGAAATAAGAAGGGTTACAAATGAGGACCTTTGAGCTGTTTCATGGAAGTTTTGAACACATGTTTTCAAAGGAAAGTGACAGATAAGCCCATCTCATCCAACTGGTTTACATTACGAATCTTACCGACTTGTGCTATATATGTCTTGCACACACTTCATCCTGCGTTTTCCATGTTCATCCTAAATCCACCCCATCTCCACCTTTGCATCTCCACCTTGCTGGGTTCAGACTCCTCACCTTAAGCCCAGGAGGCTACCTCTTTCCCAAGAAGGTTAAGCCAAACCTTATTATACTTAAATAATCAAACATTTGCAGATCATCTAATTCCTGGATGGCGTTATTTCCAGTGAACCTCATGTAATACATATCTTTTTAAATGTGAGAAAAATATCCAAAGCTGAACAGTGCCCGGTGCTCGTAAACTTCAGTTGTTCCGTCAAGCTTTTTAATTTCTCGTTTAGCCTTTGATTTTCTCCGTGAAGCACAAGCGTACTGTTCTCTCTCCCTCTGGAGGGCTAATGTTTGAGATGACCAGCGAACCATCTGATAAAATATTCATTGATGCCAAACGAGTGTACATCAGGCCTTATAATTGCGTACTGTACGTTTTTGATGGCTCCTGACAGACACGACAGTTACCCAAATTTAAGTCAGCTGCAGCTAGCTATGTAGGGAATGCAGCAGACGTTTTGCCGCAGTATGTGTCTGTGCTTTCACATTTCTGCTTGTGAGAAGAAGCTGGCCGATATGCTCCTTGCCTGGGCATTGAAACTCAAGCCCTGCCTGGGGCAGTGCTGAGAGAGTATTCTCGGCAGGGCTGCTCAGACAGGCGAGGGGGCAGTCAGCTTTCTTCTGCTTTATTCTTCTGCCTTCTCGCGGGGTAACACGGCCCTCCTGCTTCCTTCCTCACAGCTCCTGAAGCAGACCATCTGCAATGCTGCACATGTTCCCCTTCACTGAGAAAAAGGGCATTGCTGTGGACCGCTGTCCGCAGGGCAGGTTTGAAGTGATGCGCCAAGCATCGTCCGGTCTTATAGATTCCACCAGGAGATAACTCAGCTCCATTGTCACAGAGCTAATAATAGCTTCCTTTATTCATTGTCTCACATAACACATTTATTCAATATACTGTTGTCTCAGAGAAAAAACAGCCATGTGTGGACCCTGCCAAGACCAAGCACGGTGCAATACCTAGCAGGAAAGAGAGGGGACACAAACACTACAGTTACTAGAAGCTCAGCCTCACCGTGCAAATAGTCAAGCAGGTAGCTTATATTTGTCTCACAGATGTCAAAGCATTGTTGTACTTGGGGCAGGAGTGATAACATTTAGAGTTATACTCAGGCCAGTCCCTCTAGAAATATCTATCTGTTATTTTTCCAATAGAAACTCTGTAAGGGAATATACGAGACATTACTTTAATGGCCTGCAGGGGACGTGCTAATTTGTGGCAAGTACTATAGTTCCTGTCTCCTTAACAAAATTGAATCCTTTTTGTGAATAATTCAACATGCTGGTTTTGTTATAAAGATTTTTTCTTTCCTTTTTTTTTTACTGAAAAAAAAATGTGAAAGTGATCACTCAAATGCAGTAGACCTTTCAGAGGACCTTGTGCCTAGATAAATATGAGGCTTTCTTAGGAGCAAATATTAATGAAAAATTAATGAAAAATCTGCTCCCTGTTCAACTGATATAATGCTTACTGTGTATTAAAAGATAAACATTCAGAGCAGTCAAAAACCTAACTGCAGTCATTCTCTTGTGACTCAGCTGTCAGCATGCCCTGTTCACTAGCCTTCACATCAGAAGTTAAAAAGATTTTTTTATCTATCACCCTCAGATAGTCTCCCATCACTGTCATACATAAAGCAATCAATTATATTCCTGGACAGTCTGACAAAATCCCAAATTGTATTAATAATGAAACATAGGCTTAAATACATGAAAATACTCTTTTATATAATTGGGGAATGGATTCTTAATGTTGGATTGTTGGAGACTACACTCCCTGAAATTCATGTGACTGGCCTGTCACGTTTACCAAAAAAACAGCCTTTGTAAGAAAACAAAAAGATTGAAGTGTTGCTGACTGAGCAATATCTTTTAATTACTGGTACCCCCTTATCCTAATTGCTTTTAAAGCTCTGTAGGAAATGTGATCACTGTTAATGGATATTCTCCATTACAGTGGTCATATTTTTATTTTAATCTCAGATTACATTCCTATTGTCTGCTGCTATGGTAACCATGCACTTGTTTCCCCTATTTTATTAATTCAGCCAACGCAGAAGATTGATTAACTGGACTGTTTTTACTGTGGAATGGCCTGCCTGTTGCTTAGCAACAATCTCATTAGTGGGTGGCCAAATTTTGATGTACCTTTTAAAATTAATTCTCAACTGAAACAGCACACACAACAGTTTTGTGCTGTAATCGAAGCGTAAAATAACAATTATCTGCTTGGTTTGTTTTTAAGCATATTTTCAGTGAAGAATTTTTAAGTATATTTGTGTGCGTGGTCATTGCTGTTGCAGTTACGCATAGAAATCTTTATTTTTAAAGGATGAAAGCCCAGTGCATTTATGACAGAATTATTTAACAAACAAAATATTAAAGTGCAAGTATTAATGAGTCTCTAAATTGTCCTGTGTGCCCAAGATTCCAGGATTTGTCCAGGATTGTTTGTCTGGACACTTAAACCAGGAATAAGCTAGTAATGAAAACAAATGGAAGTAATGAGAAAATTGCGTGTGGAAAATTGAATTTTTTACTCTTTTTTTAAAAGATGAACATAAAAGAGCCAAATCAAAATGGTGAGACCTGAGAGACCTTTTACACAGAACACTTGCTCAGAAAGATATCTTTTTTATTCCAGTACACTAACTCCCAGATGTACTCTGCTTTAAATCAAAATCAAATCAGTTTATCAAATGCACAACAATACAGGGTGCAGCAGTAGTTGCTGGCAATGAAATGTCTTTTCTGCAAGCTCACAAAAATCACAAAATTGAGGTTATGAAAATAAGGTTACATAATAATAATAATATAATAAGGTATAATTAGGTTTTACCTTAAAAGGAACATTCTGTTTCTTTTAAGGTAACAGAAACAGAATGTTCAAGACTAATGGCAGAGTAGCATATCTCTCTCAGTCTAATCCGAGTTTTAAAGTACTGGTCTGTGCATGGCTTAGCTGTGGAAGTCGCATATCGCTCACTCAATCTGAGATCCTGCTGTAATGTGCCTCCTCTGCACTGTTGACATCAGAAACTGGCACAATGTGTTTTTACTTTGCTTTGTACATGACAGGTTGCTTTTTTAATTTGCTTTGCTGGTCCTTGCTTACTGGGGAGAGGCAGTGTAGTAGTCAAGGACTGGGGAAGTCTTACAGGAGTATGCCTGATACACTCCATTGAAAATATAGTATTCCATATAACCAGCTGCCTAGTTTGTGTAAACCAATTGAATGAATTGGTATTCTGATCAAACAGTTGGACGGCAGGTTTAACACAACTGTTATATGTTGTTATATGTATTGGAAAGTTTGGGATTTGACTACCCCTGGAGCAGAGGAGTGTTTCTTGAATAAAAGATCCCAGGAAACATGGGGAAAGGTTTGGAGTCTGTAATATCAAAGTGAATTCGGTCTTGAAATTGCTAACTGTAGGATGTGTGGACCTGCTGTTATATATGCATTGTTTTATAACTAACAGTAGAAATTATTCTACTAATTTAGTCAGCAAGCCTTGCAGCGCTGGAGTTATAGGTCCAATTCCTGGAGTGCTATCTGTGTGGAGTTTGTGCAGGATTCTTCTGGGTGCTCCTGTTTTCTCCCACTGTCCAAAGTCCTATACTGGTAGGTTAATTGGCTTCTGGTTCTGGTAAGATTTGTAAAAGCATGTTAACTTCTCTTAATTAAGCAACAGATTGATCCAGTTATTCACAGCTCAGTTAAAAAAAATCCAGTTTGTTTCCAAGTTCAAATAAGAGGGAGTTCTTGAAAGAGTGTCTCCCCAATCAGAAAAGGCAAAGCTTTTTTAGGAAGCAAGTGATCAAAACACAGGGGCACCAGCTAGCAGAAACTCTGAGAACTCTAGAAAAAAGAGAAGTGAAAAAGCTTGTTTTGAAATATGTTTTTTTTTACCAACAAGGAGAGGTACAGTATCAAATAGAATTTTTCCTCTTTGTTTATAGTGTTTATCCTGATATGATATTTTTTAAGCTCACGCAACGCACCAAATGGGCTGTCATCTGTCCTGCACAGTGTGAAATATGCTCTATCAATCTCCCCCCTCCCCAACTCCCAGTTTTGGGAAGTGGGCTCAAACACGCACGTACCCTCGGCCACCCTTTAATCTTGTTACCTTTCTCTCCCATAACTGTCTGCCACTCAGGGCAGAACAGCTACAAAAACGTCATCCGAGGTCTGCTTCCACGTCAGGGAGCTCGCAGTTGGAAAGACAACCCTGATGCGGCTGATAGCTCTGAGCGCTCTGAGAGAAGAGCAGGCACACCCCCAGAGACAAGCCACTTGACGTCAAGGCCTTGTTGCTACGGGCAACGTGTGGAAGGGATGGAGGCGGAAGAGTGCTGGAGCTGGGAAGGAAGGGGGGAGGTAAGAAGGTGGATGGGGAGGGCTGACCGCTGAGGTGGAGAGAGAGGTAGAGAAAAACAATTGCTTTTTTTGGGGGGGGGAGAAGTAAGCAGTTCTCTCACACCGAGCACCAGGAGTGAGGGGGAAAGCAGGAAAGGGGGCAGGACTCGGAGAGGAAGGCAGCCACTCGGCAGGCGATGTAGTCATCGACCAGGCAGCCAATCGCAGGCCGAAACACAGTCCCCGAGCTGCTGGGAATCTCTTATTAATGAATGAAGCAGGAGTAGGAGCAGGCTGTGCTCTCCTTCCCATCTGAGGAGATCTAAACAAGCTACTCACCAGCTCCGCTCAGTCTCTGGCCATGAAGGGACACTGCCAAGAAATGGAGAGCCAAGGACCCAAACCCAGAGCCTCTGCCACGCGCCGCTCCATCTCCCTGGGGGACTTCAAGCGGGTGGCTACCCTGCCAAAGTCCGAGCCCCCCCCAGCGGCCGTCACCGCCCCGTCCTCCAAGCTGGTGACTCCCAGCTGCAGCATGGAGTTTGAGGCGGCCCGCCGGAGGCTTCTGGAGGTGGAGGAGCGTCAGCGGGTCATCCTGGAGATGGAGAGCAGGCTGCAGGAGCTCCATGACATCTTCGTGCAGTCCGAACAGGAGGTGGTGGAACACGGGGAGCTGGTGGCCCGCATTTCCGGCGCCGCCCAGCAGGGGGAGCTCTTTGCCGCAGAGAACTGCCGCAGCCTGAAGAAGAAGACCCTCAAGTTCAAGAAGCACCGACCTACCATCGTCTTTGCCTCCATGTTAGGTCTCAGGACCTGTCTACCTTTGCCAGTAAAGTTCAAGTAGGCCCTGTTGCCATGGTGACCTCCACTAGAACTGTGCCTGGATTGCCTTTAGCTCTTTGAACTCTCTTCACCCATAAAACTGGGTTTGCTTTCTTTCTAAATGCCAGTAAATATTTGCCCCGCAGTCAAAGCCCAACAAATCCTTTTTTTTCTCTCTCAACCCTTCAGACCAAAACTTTTGAGACTCCTCTCGGCGGATGAGAAAAAGTATCCTTTTTTGTCATTTTTTTTTTAACATCCCTGTTTTTCAGTTACAACAGGCAAGGACATGTCAGAGCCTGCTGCTGTTTTCCTGGAGACTTTGGCTCCAGGGATACGTGCAACGCTCAGCTGTAAGGTAACGGTCTTCAGTTCTAGTTTGCAGGTTATGTAAAAAATTGGTGTTGCATAACCATGAGAGGTCAGTCACTGCTGAGCTAAAGGGTTTGAATTCCCAAACCTGCTAATGACACTAGAAGGGCTACGCTGTAGTCTTATGTAACAGCACCAGAGAGTGAGAGCATCTGAGCTGTTAATTCCCTTAGACAGATGTGTATTACAACATCCCTGTGTTTGTAATGGGGAGGGGAGGGGGGTTTGATACACTTACAGTACCTGTCAGTGTGAGTCTTGTGTGGGAATTGGCTTTAAGCTGGATCCTAGCTCTGCCCTTTCTCTGCAAGCAGGCTCAGATTTTGCTATCCAGACATTGTGGAGAGGGGAATAGGACTGTCAATGGAGATCAAGCAATCCACTTTGTATCTCTCCGTCATGATCTTGAAAGGCACTGCTGCAATCTTTCCACAAACAGGCTTATCAACACACCTTCAGAAAGAGACCCTCAGTTATATCTAAAGGTGGTGTACTGTATATCTTCACTGAGCAGATTGCGTACATTAGATTGACTAAAGATTTTGACCAATTTAATCTGCTATTACATCTAACAGAATGTTGTTTGTTTCCAGCTTTTGTCAAACTATCAAGCTGGCTCTGTCTCCTAACTGATATTTCTTGAAAACGCTGCTAGACAGGACTAAATATTTTTTTCTTGCAAGTTTCTGTACTGTTCTCAGGAGGTAAATTGTACCGGATCTCAGTAGATCCTAGATAACAATATCTATTCGTCGTAGCTTTTGAGAACATTCCAATTTGCAGATCAAATTTACTGGAGAAAAAAGTGAAAATGCATGCTACTTATGTATACCAATGCAAAATTACTATAAAAATCAATTTCCAAATAGAATTATTTGAACTTGACTTGGGGTGTGCAGGTCCTTATACGACCACAAAACTAGCAGTTATGGTCTTGTCTGGCTAAATCGTAAAAACACAGCTTCATGTATCTTCCACAAAAGATGTGAGAATAAAGATTTTCTACAGAAATTAAGGTATTAAATAATATGGGTAGGCAGTAAGGTAGTGAGATGTGTTGCATCCAGTTTTATAGCTTTTAAAGCAAAGCACTGGTTATCCAGGTTCCTCTGTATTGTTATTATTCTCAAATTCACTTAAATACTATACACCAGGGAAAGTCAAATACTGAAACTTTCAATCCATTACTGTACAGAATCCGTGTACAAGAAGCTTTTTAATTATTTACTATAACAGTACATTAGACCAGGGGTCCCCACTCTGGTTCCTCAGGGACTGCTGTCCAGCAGGTGTTATAGGTCTCTTTTAATCTCCATCTTCTTAAGACAAGTAAAGGCTTCCTTGTCCAGTTAAGCAAACAATGAGTTCAATTTGGTAATTGAGAGCTTCATGCGGAATTCATGTGGAAATTTAATGTTGAAAGAAAATTCAGGAGTGGAGCTGTGCATCCCTGCATTAAACTAATGTATATGATGAAACAGCTGATTCCAGAAACTCACACTGGAGTAGACTGGAAGTTTCATTATTTGATTTTTCCTACACTACACCTATAATGCTGTACAGATTCTAAGTAATGGGTTAATGTGTGGGGTTTTATGTTATATTTTTATGATACAGTACATAGATGAGAAAAATAGCGTTTTTTTTTTAATCCCGGTTGCTCATTGTAAGAAAAGCTACCACTTGTCCTTGAAAATGTTCTTTAAAACTGGGTTACTTGCAGGTTTATTTTTTCAGAATAAGGTCGTTACTGCTTTTCTCAGAGGTATGCAGCAGCCAGCATGCGGTCCCAAAATACAATGTCCTCATTTCTGGTTCTACCTCCTGCCTTTGGGAGAAATCTTGTGATCATTTGTCCTAATTCTTTAGCAGTTCTTCAGAGTTTAGTATCAGCACTTAGTGACAGAGAGTAAATAAGTGTTGCGATAAAGACTTGCAAAGCAGACCTCTCTCTTAGACGTCTTAACACATAACGGGTAATGTGTGCTGAAGAAAGAGGAGTATAGAAAAAATCTTATGCAAAAGGGAAAAACTGGCCTGAATGTAAGCATGATGCACTTCATGAAGTCTCACAAAAGCTATTTTCCACCCATATTCTAAAGTATTTATTTGCAAAGTCTGCATGTTCTCATGTGTGCAAGGGTTTTCACTTGTTTCTCTAGTTTTCTCCCTCTATCTGAAGACAGACTGGTTAGGTTTGAGTAACTACTCAAAATTGTTTGTTTCTCTGTGACCCTGAAATGGACTGGCATTCTAGAAAGAAAACCCCACCTTAAATGGTATTCTTCTGGGAAAGGATCCATGTAGCCATGTTGCAGGCAGCCTCCACTGGATCAGTGGAGTAAAAGATGGATGCAGAAAGGTGGACTGTAGAAATACATTGGATTGCTTTATAGAATGATTCTATGCCACTGAATGAAAAATGTGGTGAAGAGAACATATTGCTTAAAGAAAGTAGAATTTTCCATTCGTCATAACTTTAAAAGGATTTTTTATTATGGAGTGACACATAAAGGGGTATAGTTAAAACCATGAGAGTTTTTGTTTAGCTTTTTATTGGTTTTATAGCTAATGCACAACAGAGGGCTCATAAGCATCCATTTCTCAAAGTTAACATAGCTAGTTTTGTTTCACTTGGCCAGTTAGAGCGAATTGTTTCTTTTTCTAAGTGCCAGAAATTGAGGAACCGAACAGAAACGAGATCATACAGTACTTCCTCTGCTTTCTTGCAAAAGACCCCAGAGAATGGGGCTCCTCCATTACTGCTTGAGTGAATTGATTCTCTTTCTATAATGGGGAGGAGCAACATTTAGCCACCAAAGCCAGGCAACATTTGCTTTTTCAACTATGCATTTCTTTGTTGAAACCAGTAAAACAAGAAGACACCCCATTACTCTCAGGATTCAAATCAATTTATAACAGCTTTATGCATATGCATTTTGGGCTCTAGCCAGCAGATAAATGCATAAATGCTAATGTAACAGACTGCTAAAAGGGCTGGAGTATGGCTTTGATATGTAGTTGTGCCACTAATTCTGCACCGGTTCTTTTGCTTTGTGAAATTCTTAAATGTAGCAATTACCAACACCAGTCATGCTTCCTCCGTGACTCCCAAGAGACGTAAAATCGTTGGAGAGGTGCTATCAAACATTTTCCTCAGTCAAGCACTTGTGTGGGATGGACACAGTACTGCATGTAGGCTGGAGTGCTGCTTCAGTGAGTCACTGACACCAGCACGTTGCACGCAAGGGGACACAGTGGAGGTGTACCTAAAGAGCTTCCTATTCGATCACGTTATTGACTCTTAGCGCTGAGGAGGGCGGAGGAAGATCAAATCAATTGGAACGTGCATCTTTGTACCACTGTGCTTTGCAGATCTGCCTCATCATACCTGTGTTCTTATTCGCCACTGCTTTCTGCAGCACTCACTACCAAATCCCTTAGCCCCAAGCTGCAAATGTTCATATCATTACTACAATCTATCCAATGCAACTTACCTCATTCCGCTACTCCAAATTCTCACAGTAGAATATCGTACAATGCAGAGAAAGAACTCTTGTTGTATATTTAGGTATTCTAATATTTGTGATTGCAGACTCAAACAGGGGAAATACACTAACATGCTCTTCAGCTGGCATGCCTGTTTGTTCAGAACTAAAATGCCTCTCACAGCCTTCTAGTTGTAGTTAAAGAAATCAGACTTGGAGAGATGGCTTTTTCTTCTTTTTTACTAGGTGTGAGTGGAGTTGGGAGACACCCCCACACTCCCTCAGACTATCCTCTTGGCTGCCGATTCAATTTGTTCAGGAAAACGCATAGTCCGACCATCTTGTGAGAAAAGAATCCTACATTTTGACCTGCATATGAGAAAGCAGTACCTAACAGCATAACCAACCACTGCAGCTAAAGAATTCTGCCACTGCAGAATTTTATATCAGTGAAACTTTGCCAATATTTTGAAACGGAAAAGTCAAATAGCATATTCTTTTTCTGGACCTACCATACACTCAGCTAAGACACTTGCTATGCCAAAGTTGGCTCTACAGCTGCCTTGCTATAGAGTTGGAGACATGATGCATTAACGGATGGTGTAACAATGAAGTCATAACTGAAGCAATTTTAGTTATTTCCAAATAGCACTCTGCTCTGTGCTCTGATTCTTTAAGCACTCCAATCACCTGGAACAGAATGCTGGATGTTTCTCAACAGGCAGTCCACAACAATCCCACTTTTCCTGTGCGAGCTCCTGTGATAGAGGATGTGAGGAAAGTTATGGCATGTGGGACTGAACAAGACTGAAATCTGTGGAATGACCCCACTGACATTATAAGCACCTTTTACACTTATTGTTCTTCAGCATTAAAGACTGTATACTGTATATTATAGCAACAAGTCTTCAAAGGGCACTGAAACTCTCTCTGGGCAAGGTTGGCATTGCAAAATGAAATACGCATTCAGCAACAAATTTTTAAAAAGCTATTGTTTCATAGAGCACCAGTTCTTAGCTGTTCTTGAGCCTTAGCCAATTAAAAAAAATGGAATGTAGTATCCATTTACGATAGAGAATCAGCACCTGCACCTGGAGATTCTCTTAATTCTTAGGATTATGGCATTTGGCTTCCTGACCACTGGAAGGTAGCTATAATCCTGAAGGATTTATAGATCTTTTTAAATTATTGTCTGTCTAAAGCCAGGGAGCAGGGCCAAAGTTGAGTAATTCACTCCACGGTCGGTGTGGTAGGCTCTTAGCTGGTCCTTTAAGCCCTGAAGCAGTGCCACACAGAAAAAGGACTTGACTGGCTTTACAACTTCTTGCAGGTGTGCAAAGTGACATTTAGTTTTGTTAATTCTAGGCTGGCAATGCATTGGCTCTGCTATTGGAGCATCAGAAACCTAGCAACACCTCAGCAGAGATCTCACACTAGTAAGAGGGTGTTTGGCACGTTTCTGAGCCTGAAACAAACAGAAAAACCCCAGAGACCATCGTTCTAGCTGGATATAATCCGCACAGAGTACACTAGAGTAGCCTAGCTTCAATGCTTCTGCTTTACCTCCGTATCCCTGCCAGATAAAACAAGCCGTCTTTGAATTATTAAACTGCTGTTCTGCTCAGAAAATACAAAAGTAAAAAACCTGTTGTACTAGCTATTGTATTTTCCTATACTCTCAGTTGACTGTTGGGCACCTTTACTTTGCAATGGTAAAATCCAGCCAAATTGTGCTGTAGTCACTCCTGCTTGAGTCATGTTATAGATTATGACTCTTCTGTTGTGTTACTTATGTGCTTCAGTGCAGATCTCTCACAGTTGCTTCAGGCTCAATACGACAGTGGAATTTTTTTTTCCCATTCCACAATAATCTGAGAATTTCAGTTCGGAATCACAATAGAAAAATAAGTCAGGGAGCTAAAGAGAGATTCACTTAGTTAAAGTGCTTTTCTGGAGCACTGGGCAAGTTCATATGCACTGCAGCTTATACAGTATGTTACTGGTTCAAGTGTGGGCTATTCCATCAGTCAACTGTGATCCAGCTCATCCAGTGACCTGACAGTACAATATTAGTGCAGTACAATGAAGGCCAAAGGGTTTAAGTCAGCCAGTGTTGCCTATGTGACAGTGACCTGCCATGAATTGCAGTGCTGTATCTTCCATCTGATGCTGACCCTGTACAACAAAATATTTTTTTTACCCACTCAATTTATAATCACCTTTACCTGTCACATCATATTAAGGCAACCAACTGCTTCTTATAGTCTCAACAGAGAGCAACAACTCCTGCACAGCAAGAAGTGAAGGAGAAAGGGCAGCCATGCTCCCCCAGTCCAGCACTTAAACCATTTGTCTTTTGACCCACTGTGAACTCCATGGCAGCTGACAGGAGAAACAGCACTGAGTGGTGGCGCAGTAGGTCTCTCACAGACATCCAGGAAGTTGCAGTAATCTGGGTTTCAGCATGGGAACTCTTGACTGACCAATCAACCTGACCCCCACTGACCTTCTGACAGATCTGCACAGCTACTGTACCTGCAGAGCCGTGGTCACAGGCCGTGTCTGTCTCCTCAGGTTTAAGGATGCAAACATCACAAAGAGCCACTAAAGACAAATGTGGGGAATAAAAAATGCTGAGTGATGGGTGAGGGTTTCATAGGAACATCTTAAGGCTCTTACATCATTAAGTGCTTACTATTGAATCTAGATTTCTTAGATAAATCAGACTGAGCTTCTAAGGTAAACAAGTATCAAATATTTCATGTGTCTGTTTAGGGATCTTTTATGAATGAACTAAACTAAATCTTAGCATTTAAAAAATGCTCCAACTATATACTAACTTAACCAAGCTTAGGAATCTTTAGATGCTGATGTATTGCTGATCATTTGTGATGTTCATTATAATGCCTTACTCATTGTTTTTTTACTGAATGGTGTAATCTTTAAAATGCACTTCAAATTCCTAGAATGATTAGTGCAGCCACATCTTTATCACTCTAAACAGGAATGCAGCTGCACTGTATTTACTTTGTACTGTACCTTTTTTTTCCTTTCTTCACTATGTAAAAAACACTTTCCCAAAGAAATGTGGGCCCACAAGCAGTACGAATGTACATTTAAGTTTTTGTTGACCATGCACAAACTTCAGACTTTTTTTAAGGGACACAGAAAGGCACAGCTGTTAATTACTTTTAATAAACGACAGGAATGTTTTTGAGTGAAGTGTCATGAGTCCCCAACCACTCGTAACTCCCTACCACCACATGACTGTGTTGTTTGCCGAAAAAAAGATGTGAGGCATGTAAACTTAAACCATTTAACAAGAGAATACTGTAGCACCGCAAGCAGTTTGCCTATTAGATTGACTACATTTCTCACAGAACTATATGGCAACAAGTGGAAATATACATTGAACACCCTGCCTTCAATAATACAGCTACTGGACACCAGGAAGACCAAGAACATAACAGCTTGTCTCTGCAAAACAGCTACTGCCACCTCAGCTGTCCCTGGAAAGGATTTAGCATTAGATTTGTTGTAAAGCCTTCCAGACATCAGTCTCCACAGAGGAAACACCATCAACTAACTCCCGCTAACTAGAAAGGATCAAGAACATCAACATGGAGTCATGCTTTGGAGAGAGATGGCTCAAACTGTTGAACAAATGTCTCAAATGAACAAATGTTTGTGGGACGGTGTATATGCATTTCGATTTGTGGTTGTACCCAATGTGGATTAATGTCAATCTCAACCTGTGGCTGCACAAAGATGAATGTACACTGAGCAGAATGTCTGTATGAGGTTTTAATTGTGAAATAAAAGTTATCTGAGAAGAGCAGCTTTGTCTTTGATGGTTTATCCAATCTGTTTACATGCACTGCCCCTCACAGCCTGTTAAAAGTGACTTGGAAGATCAAGCCAGGAAGAAATGCAGTTAAATAGAAAAGGATCAAGATCGGAAAGTTCTGTGCTGCATTTGCACGTCCCTGAGTTACTTAGATTAAATTTCTTGAAAAGAAAGGGACCCTTTTTATCACTTTGCTATTGTCATTTGCTTTTGTTTTCATCCATCCCTTTCTAAACTTATGCTACCAATTGTCAGCTCTGCTCACTGTTGGTAGTACATGTATAATTGAAAAATGGACCTTTTCTTGCATCTTTACCTTCCTAAAATGTTATTAGTAATATTCATAACATTCCTCACATTTCTGTAGAGATTTTCATCACAAAGTAATCACATTTAGGACTTCATCCACCACCCACCGGAGCGACACACAGCAGCCTGCATAGCAGAAGATCTGCATAGATCAGGGGAGTCAATTCACAATTAATTAAAGGAGAATATTAGGGAGACCATATCACACAAGCACAGAGTGGACTTTAACCAGGGTGCCAGGTTAACACCGCTACAGTTGTGAATAAGAGGTGCTCAGTGGGGTGTGTTTCTACTGGGGAAATTCCAACAGCCCAAACTCCACTCTGAGCAAAAAAGCCTTAACTGGTTGTGATTTTAGAGCAGCGAAAAGGGGGAAACAGCAATGGCTAACCACCGTCTGCTCATTTTTCAAGATGCAGAAAAACCTCCTCCTTCAAAATCCAGTCCCTGGTGTTTGCGAGGCCTACCTCAGCCCCAAGAGTCAGGCCTTGAGCAGCAAAGACATGTGAAAGCTCTCTGAGGGGAAGGCTGAACATCTTACCATAAACAAGTTGTAAAAGATTAAAACAGTCCCTGTTGTTATTCCAGTGGACACACACAAGGTAAAAGAGGTGCCAAAGATGTGTGTTGAGAAGGTAAATGATTCAGAACTCCTCCTTCATACTGTAGGTCCCCACCTATAGTCTAACAAAAACCAGAGTGAAATCAGTTTCTTTGTCGTACAATGTATGCACACCACTCCCAAAATTAAACTCCATGCATTATATTTCTTGTTTGTATTAAATGTGCAAGATGTGAAGAAAAGGGACAGACAGGGCAGACACAGACACAAACATACTCACAGCATTGCCTATTTTCCTAGAAGCTTATTAACTTACCAGTATGTATCTGGAGGAAACCTGAGCACCCAGAGGAAACCCACACAAACATGAGAAGAACATAACTCTAAACAGACAGTTTTAGACACCCCAGGTCTAGAATTGAACCCAAGGCCCCATCTCTGAAGGCAACAATGCCAGCTACTGTGCCACTGTGCCATCCTTAAGAAGACTTATCAGGAGTTATTTAGTCACATAAAACCATTGTGTAGATACAGAAATTTCTTAATTGTACAAGTAGCACTGGACCACAAGTGTTCATCATGAAAAGCCTAATGTGCACTGAGGTACACTCTATTAATAGAGAACAACATAGTACAATCTACAGTTCTCTCACAGAGGAGTGTCAATACAGTTTTGTGGCCCCATGAGGCATGGAGGTTGCTCTTTTTTTATGGTATTATCTCAAAATGAAACTAGCAGTGACCTGCAGCAACTGTCTGTAATTTTGACTGTAAATAAAGTTATTCATCCAGTGTCTTCCAAATCGAGGTCAACAGGGGCTCTTTGCCAAGAGGGAATATCCATTAGGAGCCATTAAAATGAGGGAATTGAAATGGATAATGAGACCATTTTTTCTGTAAAACATTCTAATCCGCCCTTACAGATGTCTTTACTGCTAATCCAGCTCAGGAGACAGTGCCTAGTTAAATCCATAGATTTATATTGAAATTCTGGTGTAGGTATATGTGTGTCGGATATGGGAGGGGGTATTTTACACAGGACTCCAGTGTGTCTAATGTATTACAGTACAGTACAGTGTGCCCAATGTATTACAGCTGTCCAACACCAGAGGACGAAGTCAGCACAATCTCTGGCTTGTCGGTGAACAAACCTATTTTACAGGTACAGTACACCTTTGTAAAAAAAAGGTTGATTAAAATTTGAAAAGTGTCAGATCAAGGCAAAAAATTATCAAGAGAGCTCACAAAAAGGGGGAAGTACAGCAATTAAAAACAAAATACAAAGATTAACAAGATATTTTGGCAGTCCTTAAAAACCCCACATTTTATCGCATGTTATGAAAGTAACACAACATCATGTATTTCTTCTTAGGTTTTGCCACAAGGTTGATAACTTTCCTTACACCTGACCACAGACACCCCATGGCCACCAACAATTTCACAATTCCGCCTCTGTGACTGCAGGCCAACGTATTGTCTTTCCATTTTACGGGACAAAGTTTAGAAATACAGTTGAACTTCAAGTTGTCTTCAGGCCATGAGCATGACTATGCTGACATATTCCCACAGATATTAGGAAGTGTTATTGGATTTTAACCACTTTACTGAGGTGCCCAGCTCTGACTACAAAAACATTTTTACTAAACATTAAAATGTCCTTTTAAAGGTGCTTTTAAATATTTTAGATCAACGGCGAAGGGCTGTAGACAAGGAGTCCCTTTATGCATCATTATCCATTTATTCCATTTAATAATGCATAAGCAGTAATTACAATGTACATCATTAGCAGTCCTTTCTGTCTTATTGGGAAAATAGCTCAATATTATCCAAGGACCTGAGTCAGAAAGGTTCGCATGACCACAGTGCACCATGCTTTCCAGGACGTGTTACACATTGGCCCCTACTACTCAACATTTTCTTTAGTTTAAGCTATTGGTAAATTGAATTGACTGCACCCAACTACCCCTCCACAAAATCAATGCTATTGATTCCAGCATGAAAATCTGCCATCTCCTTAAGAACATCCCTGAGTCAGCACATGAAGAGCCAAGATGGTCATATTAACCTGGGATCCATACACACAAAATTCACATTTGAGGAATATCTGCTGAAAGATTGGTGACTAAAAGCTGGTTATTTGGCATAAGAATATCCATTAGTCAGATCTAAATTTACCTTTTTTGTCTTCTCTTGTAACAGTTTGCTTAGATTTCTTTCTGCTCTATTAGAATGCAGGATTTTAAAAATAAACTAGACAAAAAGAGGAAGACATTCAGCTTAGCTTTCCACCCACACACTACCAATATGAGCTCATCATGACCGGTCCTGAAATAATGGCACATCAACAAACGTGGGAGAGTGGACCGTGTAACAAAATTATGTGCAAATCCATAATTATTTCTCATCGCTTTCTTTTATCTTAAAAGGAAGGTATTTCTTAAGGCTTGCGGCTTTTTAGTATTCCCATCATTCTGGCAAAGCAGAATTTTGAATCATCAATAATTTTTAGGACACTGAATCATCATCAGACGAATCTGAATCATTTTTCATGTCTCATATTATGGTATCAAACCTAACATAAGCACACGGGGGAGAATGAGGAAATGCAGATAGGCTCCTCTGACCTGTGCACCTTTATGCCTTTCCTCTCTGAACATGATCTAAGCATCACAAACATGTAGAGTAGTTTCAGACCCCACTGGAAAAGATGAGTGTCTCTCTCTAGCACCGCAAATGTGCTGGTGCTGAGGTGGACACAGCCAAACCACTGGCTGACTATTCCCAACCTGTCCTGGAAGGTACCTGGCCAATTGTGTGGTGCCACTTGGGGAATTCGGGTCACAGTTGTCTAATAATATGCCGTAGATTTGAACCCGGGATCATGTCTAAAGGATGGTTGTTTGACCATTACAATATCCGTTAGTCAGAACTAACTTTACTTTTTTTTTGTCTTCTCTTGTTCTATCAGAACAGGATTTTAAAAATAAACTAGTAACTGCAGTTACTAGATTAGACTACATCGACCAGCATTTTGGGGAGTGCCTTTCCTGGTTGAGTCACACAGGAGGCCCCAGACTGTCTCATCTTAAGACAATTTCCAGTTTCAATAAATAGAATAAATCATCTCATACCCCTGGGTCTGAGAGGTAGATTTTATTTCAATGCATAGAACTGCGCAGTATTAACGGGAATCTGGCAGTTAAGAAATCAATATACATCTAAAAATGTGAGTGAAGGTAATAATATGTAAGTGTCCTTAAGTGCCTGAACTGAAGTTTCCTATCAAATTGGACTAGGAGATTACAACAGCAGAACTTATCCTAAAGACCAATTAAAAAATTGAATCTAAACTTTTTGGCATTACAATCTTTCAATTTTTGATTCCCTTTGCAACCCATCTCCATTCTTCTCAGGACTAGTCTCTTAGAAAAGCAGTGCTAAGACCTGGTGATGAAAGATCTTTGGAAAATAGTCTTGCCTCGCAGGTGTGAAACAGATACCAAACATTAAAAATGAATTCCTGAAAAAGTGTTCCCAGAAGGGACTTTGTAACTCCCTGCAGAACAACAGACATGGTCTTATTGCCAGCCCCTCACTGCATGCCAAGCAGTTTGTGTGTTTCTAGTCTATTTTAAGGATGTACTGTATAAGCACTGGTAGGCTGAAACACCTACTATGGAATAGGAAATGTAGACTTTATCGAAGCTTGTTGGCATATTTCTTTTCTGTGAAGCATAATTCTTTCATTACCAATGGATAGAATGCAAAACTATAACATTGATGTTTTTTTTTTTATCCACACAGCAGCGATTATAATTCTATTACTGCGTGATTTTGTTGTGGTTATAAAACAGGGTGGTGGTTAGTGCTTCTGGCTCACACCTCCTGTGCTCAGATCTATCCTTGGGTATCTCTATCTACCCAGAGTCCGCATGTTCTCCTAGTGTTTGCATTTTTTCTTCAGTTTTATCCGGGCAATTCAGTTTCCTACCACTCTTAAGGACAGATAGATTTTGATTGGTCACCCTAAAGCAGCGGTTGTCAGTCCTGGTGCAGAAGGATCCCTGTATCTGCTTACTTTTGATCCAAAGTGGACCCTTAATCACTGGTGCCTATAAGTGATCTGACTTTCTGCCCTCAGTCCTTGGTTTAAAAAATACCATAAAGAGCATTATTTCCAACAAAAACAGAACTCTACACAGCCTCTCTTTATTTTGCTAATAAGAATTTGTACCCTTATTGCTGGCTAAACATCAATCACACTTTAGGTGATCAACTCAAGATGAACAGACAAAGGTGGAAATGACTTTGTATCTGTAAAGCAGTGTCTCCCCTTCAGCTTAAGTCCAACTGGTAATATTTTCGCTAGCTAACCATCTGACCGAGTATAACCAATTAGAAATCTCATTGACGTTCTTAAGAACAGGAAAGAATTTTCAAAAAGCCCTCAAATATATTCGTTACAAAAGGAATCCTGCAATCTGTCTCTGAAGCCCTCTAGTCATTTGGTTCGTCAAACCAAACAAAATTTGATCCTAAAACCATTGACAAAATTCTTCTTCTTCAAGAATGTGTTAACTAAAGTTAAATTTTCAATTAGCTACAAACATGCTAGAAAATGATATTGAAAGGAGAATTCATTTCAGGCTAGTATAGGGTGTGGGTTACAAGAACCTTTAAATGTTCTCTCCAGTTATACATGTAGTTGCACATTACATAAAAAAACGAAGAGAGTTTAGAACAGGTTTTCTTTTCATCTAAATGTTTTTGAGCACAACCACAAAAACGGTGCATTATTCAACATCTACATCCAAAAGTGTCCTAAACAAAAGTTGCAGATAAGAGCAAATTACAGCTCTTCCTAAAGTCCCCTTGGGACCCAAAATCCATTACTGAGCGCAAAAAAGGTCGACGTTTTGTGGGAATGCTAACCCTAACCCTAGCTGGGTTTTCAACAAAGCAATCCTGCAATCGTTCCCTGAAGCCCTCCAGTCATCAGATTTCATAATGTTCCTGAAACCAAAAATAACCGCGCCTAAAACCATCAAACTCTTGGAAATTCTTCATATTTTGCCTTCTTTAGACAAGCTTTCAATCAAATGAAAAATGAAATTTTCATCTGACTCAGATTTGAAATGAAATTACTAAAGGCTGCAATATACAGTACTTGCCCAAGAGAGAGCTGCTCAAAATACTCAAGGGCAACCAACTTCTGACCTACATGCACAACCAGTCAGATACAGGTTGCAGCTGTGTGGCAATATTATGGTACAGTAGGTTTATCAATAGGACATTAAGTGACAATTTAAATTTTCTTTCCTTCTTACTTTTGGTTAATTGACAGTGTTCCTTCCACCCCTCAATGACTTCAATCAAATTACTGCATTGCAAACACAGTAAAACTCTGGAGATTGCTACGAAAGAACCCGACAGGTATTGCATCATCCCATTTCTACCCCCCCTCATCTTCTGTAGTGTGAACAGAGTGGAGGCTCAGTATTCCACAGGGTCCTTTCTCCCAGGAGAGTCACTATATGGCAGAATAGGCACACAGTTAACACAGAAGGGTTTTTCTCTTATCATCTCTGGGCTTTTCATAAATTATTGAGTCCCATACCAGTGGGAGTCACAAGGATGAAGAATGGAAATAGAAAGGCTTTCTGACTTATACGGATAGAAAATACGTCATATCTGAAATATTCATGTTGTCTATTTGGGGAAACCAGCCTCGTTCATTTTTAAACTTTCCTTTTGATGTTTTTCTCCCATGAATAATAAATAAGGCCATGGTGAGAAATGATTGTGCTGTTGTAGCTTTACAGTTAATTTCACAGAAACTGCATTCTGTGCTCTTCAGAGTTTCTTCCCTTTTTTCCCCCATGATCATTCCTGTCCTCCCAGCTCTTACACTGCGAGTTGCAGAGTGCATCACAGAGGAGAACAGTGGAGGTTGTCCATCACATTGCTATGGAGGGTATCTATGACAGTGGAGGTACCTGCCATGATTGACAGCAAAGTCTCCTTGCACAGTATTTTATTCAGCAACATCCCATGATCCCACTACACAAAGACCTACCCTATAACAACCCATCACCAAGTCCCTCCACATACCATCCATCCATTGTCTACTGGCTTTACCCTGTAGAGGGGTGAAGGGGAGCCAGAGCCTACCCCTGAAAGCAACAGGTACAAGGCAGGGTACACCCTGGACATCACAAGGAACACATGCACACCAGGGTCAATTTTTCCCAGAAGCCAATTAACCTGCCAGCACTCCAGCAATTCTGAGCACTGCACCACCATGCAGCACACCTTTTATATACCAAACTGATGTAAATCAACCCCATATGAAAATGTGGCACTCAGTCATTCACTAATTACTTATTGAATCAATTAATACATTGCATGTGAACCTATAAACAAACAATAGAGGCCTTATTGACCTCTAGACACAGGTCAGAATATGGTAAAAGGCTTATTACCAGGAGGCTTCCTGTTCAAGTCCAGGTTCTGCCAACAAACTGCCGTCTCTTACCTCGGGTGCTTAATGTAGAGTAGAAGTTAGCACTCTGGGCTCATAAGTGGGAGATCGTGGTTTCAAGTCCCCTCTGTGAACACTTCTGTTGTACTGTTAACCATGGTATCTAACCCCAATTGCTCCAGTCCAACCAGCTGTAAAAATTGGCAAGACCATTGCTGTGTTTAACCCTGCAAATGATATGCTTGTAAAGAGTCTGTCTCTTGATAAAAAGCAACTGCTATATCCTAAAGATATCACCTGAATGTGGTTTGGTGCAGCACAGTTGTGTGTCTGTAATTAATATTTAGTTACAAATGTTTGCATGATGCTCACCCTCACAGCTCCCAAACTCAATAAATCTTTCATCTGCTCTGTAATCTCTTAAAACATAAATACATTTTCCCCATGGGACAATAAAGCTTGGATTTAATTGCAATGTCCACCAGGTAAAAGGAGAAAATGAATTAAGTTACTGTTGCAGAGAAGATAAAGATAAAGACCACCTTAGGAAAATAGTTTAATTCTCCAAAAAACCAACCTGCCAACAGTCATTAGAAACCCATACAAATGCATGCACCGATAATACAACAGAAATTGTAACATTAAGAAAATGGAGCCAGCATGAAAGAGAGAAAAAAATCAATTAAACAAAGCTAAACAATTAAGGCTTTAAGGCCTTATTGTTTCTTTCCGATTCTGATCTACTGTATATTAGGGAGCACAGGTGTGGTCTGTTGAACACTGTAGGGGTCTTTATATTGAAACCAGGGAGCACTTTGACAAACCTTACTCCTCCTCAGAACCACAGAAAACACAAGCATATTGAAAATGTGCAAAACCTGAGACAAAGAGAGAAATATACAGTAGGGTCTAGACATCTGCAAATGTAACATTTGCCGATTCTCTGTTTTTTCTGGCAGATGGGATTTTGTATGGAAGAAGAGCAGAGCAGATTGAAACTGAGCTGAAAGCTGCTAACTGCAGCTTTCAAATCAGCAGCACGACACCCTAGGATTGCAAGATGAGCCTAGCTAGTGAGCCTCTCCCCACACCCTGCCCAACTACCCAGCCTCTGCATCTCAGCGCGGCCCTTTCACATTGTAACGAACGCTCCAGGTTCCGTGTCAGCAGTGTGGGGAATGACAATTCCACAGGCTCACTGACAGTTTGATTACAGTGGGGTGTGCTGATCATGGAGAAAGTGCAGGCAGGATACAGAGGTGGGATTTATTTTAGCTGATTACTGTTTGTCATCACTGTTGTTTCTTTTACATTATCAATGTAATTTAAATTAACTGGATGTCATTGCATTAGTACTTTAATTATCATATAAGGGAAGGTTACTTATGTCTTACATACTACTGTATATACTGTAATACCTTATGCAGGGCTATGGAGTGGACTAATATGTTATATGTGAATTTGGCTACGACTGAATCCTCATGAATGTGAAGACTTTGTTGTACACTAGTCCAATGAATCAAATTATATCGTGCCCACTTTTGCTCTGGGATCCATCAGACAAACGTCAATACACATCACTCCTAATCCAAGTCAATGAGGTACTGTACACCCTAATGAGGTCTGTAAAAGTATATACAGATTAAAAATAATAACTGTTGGTTTGCAAAACTAGTGCTATGACAGTGTATGGATTGTTTAAAGTAGAATATTCTAAACCATTAAATTGCATCTAAATTGCTTTATGGTGAACTTAAACTAAACTAAACTGCAGGACCACATGCCATTAGTTAAACACAGGCTTTATGCAGGCCTCAAAACCCTTGCTCCAAATGTTATCCTGGGCCAAATACCAGCGCATCCTTCAGATTTGTATGTGCTGTACCAATAGGCAGATATTTAGATACATCATATTATAGATACATCTGGGAATAAAGATTCTCTATATAGACACACAATTCACTGCAGACAGCTGTCGGGAAGAAAGGAGACTATGTGCTTAGGATTTGGAAAATCAGGCAGTTCTGGTTATTTACTCATTCTAAATGTCCGCAGGAAGAGCTGGTCACTTACAAGATAAAGATGCTGACAGACGGAGGACATACAGTTGAGAGAACCAACGAAAAACCATTGAATCATGGGACTTCAGCCCATTCCAGCAGCACAAGCTGAAATCCGAGGAAACTGTTTAGTGCAGAAGAGACAAAATGCAGAGGCATTTTGACAGCATTTTTAGTTCTCAATAGGTGAAACACAAGGCACATCTTGCTGCAAACGCATGCATTTTAAGAACTTTGGGGCACAAGTGTTATTGATAGCAGGACACTTGAATGTTGTACTCAGCAAAGGCATAGTGTTACTCCCAGAATCCAACAGCCCAACAGCTTGCTGAGGGGCTTTATCAACTCATCACATAATTAAAATATACTGAAACAAATGACATTTTAAATAACCCACATTCTATGTAGAATAACGAAGTACAGTTTTTGTGCTTATCGATTTTTTTCACCATAGAAAATGATGATCTAGGATGATATGTGTTAACTCAACAATTGTGCTGAACATAATGAGCAGTCAGGTCAGTGTTTCATTGAAACGATGAAAGACGTCTTGTTGAGCAGTGCTCGCAAATGTTGCTTTTTACAGACTGTTCATTATGTCATTATCACTGGGATCAGGTTTACTGGAAAGGGTTACTGGAAATTAGTTTAGCACACAGCTTATTGAAGGACCAATTCACTCATCAAGTGGATGAAGCATTTTTTAATAAAAAAGATACACACTTTGAAAAAAATTATTTCAATGAGGTGCACCAGCAAAATAAGAACAAAGGCAGTCTTTCACATACAGGTAGCACCTTGAAATGTGCTAGGCTATTAGCACAGTCTTTAGCATGGGCTTTTGGAAAATTCTGGATTTTTAAGGATTTTTAGAAATAACTTCCCATGAAGAAAGTCATTCCACTAAAGTGGATTTCCTATCTCTAGTTAAAAGGCTGACTCAGAGACCAAGTCTAATGAAATGATCTGACAAAATTAAAACATTCAGCAGCTTGAGATCAACACTATGCTTTTATGTTGGAGCCAGATTTTCCATATCAGCATGGGGCTCTTTCAATAAGGATCACCCCTGTAACCACTGCAGCTTGAGTACAAAAAATAGTATCAAACATTTACCTGCAGTCCCAATATAGGGTGAAGATAATGATATGAAGTTTTGGTAATCTGGTGACAATCCCTACCACACCTGATGGCACTTTGATCTAATTTGCCATTGCTTAAAGGATCAATTCCTGCCTTGTAACAAAGCAAATGGCTCAGAAACATAAACATTTGATGAAGAGCAACCAATTCTGTTTACTTTTCCTAGTGACAGTTATTTTTTGAGACAGTTCATAGTTCAGGGATCAGTCAGGAGAGATCTTAAACTTAGGCTGAGCATCTCGACAAACCCCATGAGCAAGCTGCCACAGTGTGGCACACAGAGCAGTGGGCTTTCAGTCTGAAATAAGCTACAACTCCAGCTCTGAAGCAGACAGCCATTTCTGTCCTTTTTCGTTTTTGCTGAGCAATCATACCAAAGAATTCAGTCACTAACGTCAAAGACATTAAGGAAGATTGCTTGCTTCTCCTATGTCAAATATCTACAGTAAAATAAGCACTGTGTGCTTTCGCAAATATCACAAGACACATCTGTACTCGTTTAGTACAGAGTACCCTATGTATTCCTCTAGGTCATTGATGAATACCACCCAGTCAACTGGTATGGGCCACAGCACGTGAGATTTCTCCACTGCACCAGTTGTAAATGGAGAACTTCCAAGTTGTTTTTAAGACTTTTTGTGCAGTTTTGAAGAGGATGTATGATGAGTGAGAAAATCCAAACATGACTCTTCCTCCCTTGTGAGCAGTATTTGCCCACATTTCCATTTTGTACTATTCTTCAGGGTCTTATTCACGTTTGTCTTGTCAACTGAAAACATACACTTCCCAACAAGCAGGACAGAGACTGCAGAGACTTTCTTTGGTCCATCCAGGCAAAGACTGTCGTATTTGTCTAGGAGAAGCAAGGGTGCTGATAAGTGGCTGACGAGCAGTGATGTTTCTCACTTCCAAGCAGGCAGGTCAAACTGAAGTAGGAAGATGTGCAGACACGGGTCAGGTTGGAGTTTTTTTGGGAAGCAAAGATCTAGTGTTCCCATCAGCACACATCCTCTTGCCAGAGAGGAAGGCTGGCATGAGAGATCAGATCTCATAGTTCACAACTTGCGTCACACAAAGGCTACTGCAGGGCAAAAGGTCAGTAGGACGCGATATGGACTTTCTGAAGCTTATAAAAAATGCACAAAAAACGTCTGCATACTAATGGAGATCAACAACCAAACTGCTGGTTGTCCAATCTTATTCACAATCTAAAAATACAGTTTTCTTTCCTTTTCTGGTCTTATACATTCATCCATGCTGACCAGACTGCTGGTGCAGTCGAAAAGCTGGTGTCCCATTTCCTGCTCCCCCACCTGACTCTGGTCTGTGGTTGTCGGTGCCCTCTGGTGTGAAGAGCTTGGAAGTGCTAATCTGGCAACATGTGTACGTAATTCACTGGGAATGTTCCTGTCCTCGATGTGTCTCCAACGATGTGACCCACCTGCCAACATACAGAAAATCAGCAAACAGACAAAGAGTTCAAACATCACAGTTCAAACATCTGCTCTGGCCTTTTCCAAAACCTACCCCACCCATGTTTACTACTACCTTTTTAACGTGTTAATGCACACTGGAAAATTCTTATGAATGGCACATTCGTTCAGTCAAGATGACGTCCATTATCTTTTCACATTCTCTATCATCATTATTTTTGGCGGCGGCTTTGACCAAACGAAGCTTCCTGTACAAGTCCATTACCGAAAGGGTCCAAAAGTGACGACCTGCGCAACAGACATTATCATCTTCTTCTAACCCCAGGGCCTGGGTCACAGAGAGTCCTCTTCCTCTCCTGGTACAGGCCACTGGAGGGAGCCCCACCACGCTTCAAGGACAAGACTTCAAAGCCGCTGCCAGCTGGGAAGGGCTTCGGGAATCACGTACCCACCAGTGTGCGTCCTCCACTCCAGTCACCACGATCACCTCGTCCTTGCAAAATGCCAGCTGTTCTGTGCTGACCGGCTTGCAGTCCACCAGGGCTTGGACCCTCTTCTGCCTCGGCTTTACCTGCAAGCAGAACACGAGGATCCATGGATAGAAGCAACTGCAACTGGGGAATAACAATTAATAAAGGACCGTGACAAACTGAAGCTGTCTCCTTTTCCCTTACACTGGGTCATATAATGCAGAACAACTAAATCTGCAGTCCCTTCAGTCCTCTCCCTGCTCCTTTATTGCTGCATTGATCCAACAAATGAACACCACATTAAGAAGCTAGCTGCTGCAAAACTGGCCAGAGAGATGAGGGGTCACTCTTGAGTAGACCTGATTTAAGGCTTTCATCAAATCAGTCTCATGCA
This sequence comes from Lepisosteus oculatus, assembly GCF_040954835.1. Classification (NCBI taxonomy): domain Eukaryota; kingdom Metazoa; phylum Chordata; class Actinopteri; order Semionotiformes; family Lepisosteidae; genus Lepisosteus; species Lepisosteus oculatus. Next base: position 10,885,388 of record NC_090706.1, on the reverse strand, counting down.
GTTGACAGTTTTCACACTTCCTGTGTTCACAGGGCGTGACAAAAACAGAGGCTCCTGTTGTTGAGGTCCACAGTTCAGAATGGAGCCCTGTAGGCCAGAGATTGCTGTACAAATGACTCCCCTAGCAAAGTCAGGGTTTCCTGAGGTTGCCACACCACACCCACCCCCGCACCCCCTTCTCAGTAGGTCTGTTCTCCGATCACTATTCTGTAGCACCCCTCCCTGGTAGCAGTCTGTCCAAACACCCTCTGAACACTGACCACTTGCCCCCTTTTACAAGCTTACTTCCTCTCCCCCTGCCCTTTATAAAATGGGACTTCTTTCCCTCCGCCTGTTCTATAGCTGTTACTCCACTGCTTGCCCTCTCCTCCAAGCTTCATCTCTGCGACTAGCACACCTGTCCAACTGGCAAGCGTAATAAAGCCAGTGAGGTGCAGTTACCACCTTCTGCCTCTTTTCAAACACCGCCGACTCTGCAAGGGAAAACTAGTGGAATCGAGCCACAGGCCAGTAGGTTTTTTTTCTTTACCTTTGTGTCGGCCATTTTTAAACACTTTCTTTTCACCGCTTAAGAAGTCAGGCGATTTGAGTAGTTACAAGATCACCCGAAACTAAAACACCAGGTTCTTGTCTCTTTCTCTTAAGGAACACACTAGACCATTCCCAACTTAACTGAACCAAGACATTCCAAGTATTTCCAAACGGGTAATGCCCTTTACAATGGGTGACCTTATCAGGCCTTCTTTTACTGAGGCTCTCAGGGGTCAGAGTCGGCCTTCCCTGCAATACACAATTGTCTACGTTAAGGACCGTCTATCTAGAAAGCAGATGGGCACATCTTTGGAAACCCGGGCCATGACTTCCACAGCTTTCCTAACAGAGGAGGCAATACGAGATTATTCCACGACTCCAAAGCTGGGGAGTCTAAAGAAAGGAGATACAGTAGATAGAAAATGAAGAGCCCACAGGCGCAGAGCTGCACAGAAGCTCGGGCCACTCCCACTCCTCATTTCCCGAGCTCAGACCCCAGTGAGAAAGGAGCTCTAACCATGGCGTTCCTCCTTGGGCGTGGCACGGGAACAGGGATGGGCGGCGAGGCGGGCGGGTTTGCCATCAGGCCGCTGTACAGCTCCTCCTGGCTTTCCGCGCAGCTCGTCGAGGTGACCGCACACTTCCCCTGTCCCCCGCTGCTCGTCCGCCGGTACGACGTGGTCTTCTCCGAGCTGGAAGCACAGAAACGGCGCCGGCATTTAACGTTAAACTCCAGCCCCAGGAGCTTTCCTTCTTGAACAACGTAAGCTCTTTTTGTGCAATATATGCCATGGGCCTGTGCAATACATTTATATCTATATTTATATCTATATCTATATTTACATCTATATTTATATTCATATGTGCGATATGATTTTTCTGTGTACTGTTCTGTTCTAGTTTGTTCTTTGTGTGTCCGGACTGTGAGTAACTCTTGTATTGTATTGTATGTATTGTACTATTATTATATAATTCGTTACACTGTGGCTGTGTTGTCTGTGTTAAGATGCTGTTGCACTGCAATTTCCCTCACGGGATCAATAAAGTATCTATCTAATACACTTCTGATGCAAGAGTGCAATTAAAGAAAAAAGACAGGTAAACGCAATAATAAAATAAAGGTATTCGTAATTTAAAACCTGGAGTCAGCAGCTTTGGCCACAGTTTTCACACAGAGCTCTAAAGCTCTGTATACACAAGCAGGACAGTCAGCCAACCCCCGCATTAGAATTAAACTTGAAACCACAGAGCTAGGACTCACAGCTGTCCAGTAGGTGGCGCTGTGGAGAAGGAAATCACAAGCTCTGTGGCAGCAGCGCAAATAATATGTATTAAAGGGGAACTGCAGTCCCAATTTCTCAGACCGCTTATTAAATCGCAGTAACAAAATAAATTCACAAAATCGTGAAAGTACTGTTAGTCATCAAGTTTCCACAAATTGTGATGAGAGGCGGCACGGTGATTCCTGTTTACTAGTCTCCGTAATGACTAATGTAATGTGATGTAGCGAGATCTGCATGAAGAGCAAGTAGTATTTTTCGGCAAGGCTGTGCTCCACCTGAATGGCCCACAAGGCGTCGCTGGGGAGATGACAGACAGCCGGTTTTCTGAGCCAGTGGGGCTGGAGCCCGGGTCTCCTGCTGCCTTGCGGCCATCATGCTGGGGTTGGCTCTCCCAGAAAACCGTCTGCCTCTGGCTGCGCAGCACGCCGTTGCGGGGGGACCTGGGGGCGGCTTGCGTCCGGGGCGCCTGGCCGTCCTGCGCGGGGGGGCTGTGGCGCTGCGAGAGGGGGTTCGAGGAGCGGCGCACTGGCGGGTTGCCCTCCCAGGCGGAGATGGAGATCTGGGGGTCTGAGCGTCCTGGGGAGGAGGGGGGGGGAAGGAAACAGATCCAGTTCGTGTCTGTCTGCCCTGAGACTGTGGCGCAGTGTAGCGCTGCTCCAGTCCATGTACTCTGAGACTGTGGCGCAGTGAAGCACAGCTCCAGTCCATGTGCCCTGAGACTGTGGCGCAGTGTAGCGCAGCTCCAGTCCGTGTGCCCTGAGACTGTGGCGCAGTGTAGCGCAGCTCCAGTCCGTGTGCCCTGAGACTGTGGCGCAGTGTAGCGCTGCTCCAGCCCGTGTGCCCTGAGACTGTGGCGCAGTGTAGCGCTGCTCCAGTCCGTGTGCCCTGAGACTGTGGCGCAGTGTAGCGCTGCTCCAGTCCGTGTGCCCTGAGACTGTGGCGCAGTGTAGCGCTGCTCCAGTCCGTGTGCTCTGAGACTGTGGCGCAGTGAAGCACAGCTCCAGTCCGTGTGCCCTGAGACTGTGGCGCAGTGTAGCGCTGCTCCAGTCCATGTGCCCTGAGACTGTGGCGCAGTGTAGCGCAGCTCCAGTCCGTGTGCTCTGAGACTGTGGCGCAGTGTAGCGCAGCTCCAGTCCATGTGCTCTGAGACTGTGGCGCAGTGAAGCACAGCTCCAGTCCATGTGCCCTGAGACTGTGGCGCAGTGTAGCGCTGCTCCAGTCCGTGTGCTCTGAGACTGTGGCGCAGTGAAGCACAGCTCCAGTCCATGTGCCCTGAGACTGTGGCGCAGTGTACCGCAGCTCCAGTCCATGTACTCTGAGACTGTGGCGCAGTGAAGCACAGCTCCAGTCCATGTGCCCTGAGACTGTGGCGCAGTGTAGCGCTGCTCCAGCCCGTGTGCTCTGAGACTGTGGCGCAGTGTAGCGCTGCTCCAGTCCGTGTGCTCTGAGTCTGTGGTGCAGTGCAACCCCTCACCTCTCTGGATGCTTTTGGCAGGCAGTGGTGGGGGCTCAGAGGGGGAGCTGTTGGAGGCTGGGCTTCGACACAGGAAGTCAATGTTCTCGTAGGTCTTATTGGAGATGCTGGTGTTGGTATAGCTCCAGCGGGTCGGAGGTGGCCCAGAAGGTATGGTGGAGCGCAGAGACCTCTGTAATGGGCTGACCTGGCAAAACAAGCACAGAGTAAAAGGACGGAGTCGCTAAGGAGGACCCCATTTAAAAACGTTACTGTAGCTGTTTGCTCACCCCTGGGTGACTCGAGAGTATTTAGGAACTGTAAAAAAATAAAACAGCTTTTTATTAAGAAACAAATAAATTTGTAAATATTATTTGTAAATATACCCTGTAAATAAGCTTGGTAAGATGGCACAACTGTACATTTGGTGCAGATGACAGGTGTTCAACAAGAGGAGGCATATGTTCTTCCACCAGAAGGCTCAAACACAAGAATTTGAATTTACATACTGAATAAACATAATAACAGCAAAGTCTGTGCAAACCAAGTCCTGTTTTTCAGCCTTTTTTATTCAACCTTTAATTGAACTATATTTCAAAATGCATTCATAAGCAAATTGCAGCTTTCAAGGAGGTCATCTGAGGAGAGGAATTAGCACTCAACCAACTGCTGTGTTTCAGAAGAGCCCAGTTCACATGGATTGCCGTGGTGTGAAGAACAGAAGTCTTGCAGGATTAGTCATGTTTGGGAACAATGGCTGGTTGATTCACAGCCCTAGCGTCCGGGGCTCAGTTCCTGTGTGGGCCTACTGAAGAAGGAAATGGGCTCTTGTCTGCTGTCCCCAGCCCAGTCAGGATTAACCCTGATGCCACCCTGTCCTGTGCTCATATTTGAGTCAGGAGTGTTATACTGTAGGTATATATTACAGGAGTTTTTGACACAAAAAAATTCTCACCTGTATGGACATTGTCAACAACTTACTAAGAGCTGTTTAGACAGTACTATATATCGGAAAGGGAAACAACAAGCATTTCAGGGACAATATTTGGGGACTCCTCACCATAGTAAGCAAGAAACAAGCCAAAATACCGTCCATCCACTTTCACTCCGCTTTTCCTTGTGAGGGTCGCGGTTCCATGGATGTTAACCCGTTATGCCTTCCGGCATGTAGGGGCAGCAACATCCTGTTGCTGTTTCCATAACATTCGTTTTTTATGGGACAGGGTTGTTGGCCTGGGACATGGGACACGGACCCACTACCCTGAGATTATGAGTCTCATGCTCTACCAACGGAGCTAGTCGGGGGCCACTTAAGAGACCGCTGAGATTAAAACAAAATACAAGACATAGTCCAAGAGAAACACAGAGTAGAGAAAGTGTGGTTTAGGGTTGTAGTTTGTAATGAGCCCACTTAGTTTTGGGGTCACCTCGGGGTGCAATCGCCTGTTGGCCATGTATAACAGGAGCTGTGTCTTACCCTCTCATCCAGCTCATCCTCACTGTCGTACATGTACTCCTGCTGCGTTTCCCAGATGTATTCCACGTGGATCTGGGAGTTGAATTTCCCCGCCTGGGCCAGCTCCAGCTGGGACAAATACAGAGGGCAGAAGCAACGTCATGATGGCAGTAAACCCATCAGGGCCTACTAGCCTCCTGACCTCTGACAGTCAGGCGTCATTGTGAAAGAAATCACCCGGTAGGCCTCTATAACACAACAAAGAAAGTTTGAGTTTGATGCTGCTTTTAATCAATCCTCTTTGTGACCAGACTTCTTAAAGAGCAGATCTATGAACTCTTACGGACATCTAGGTTCTGATTTTCTACAGGCACCTTTCACAATTTGTCTCAGTTTCCCCACATGCTGGCATAGGGTTCACTTTACGTAAGGATGTTCTGAGATAGCACCATTATTCTAAACTTGCCCCTTAAACTAAACTAATCCAAAGTGCAAATTAATCAATAATAAGCCCTTGTTAGACTGATACAGTATTACATTGTGCAACAGATAATTCACTCTTCCTGTCCCTGGTAAGACAGGACGATCACCAAGTTTCACGCCACCCACGCTACCCTGATTTTCGACATCATTTCTTCCACTACTGTGTCGATGTCACAGTTTCTAATTCTTTGCAAGATACCGTCAGGCTTCCTTTTTTAGCACAGAATTGTTTTCTTTACCAAAGAAATGGCTTGCAAATTCGAGGTCCAGTGGTGGATTCATAGCAAATGTTAAAAAATAAAAAGCAATAAACTGCACTCATTCTACTACTTATTGTGTTTTATAAAGAATGTTGGAATATATTGTGGTGTGCAGTAGTTATGTCCCTCTCAGTGAAGTAGCATTCACTTGTGCTTCTTACCAATTCCACGCACTGTGTGTGGTGAAGTCTCTTTGCTATGTCCAATGCTGTCTCCCCGGCGCTGTTAACTACAGAAGTGAGTAGAGAAAAAATGTGAAGGTACCCATAGACCCCAACTTTTCAAAATAATTGGCAGGGCTTGTAACAAACTCATATTAACCAAGCATTTATATGCTGCCACCTCTTGCCTTAACACACAAAAAAATAAAATATTTTCTGATATTCACTAACCCCAAGAATGTGTTAAGGAAGACGTGTTGTTTTGCACTTCTCTTCTGCTAAATAGCTTTAAAGCTATTTAAAGTCTTCAATGTCTAGTAAAATGGAATATCCATGATTACGTGGCAACAAAACCTTTTATGTTCGTTATAGAAGCTTCATGATGATGATCAGATTGGTTTTGCTTTTAAACCTTTACTATTACACTTTGCCTTCCTTCTAATCCCTTCTTCAACAACACAGGCTCCTCTGCAGTGTTGCCTCTGGCGTCAAATTAATTGCACATACTGGAGTTTGTGGGGTTTATTCTCTGTAGTGCCAGTTTTCCGAATTTATTTAGTTCATCCATTTCTGAAACATAACTTCTGTAACGTTCATTTGTTGGCAGGGACCAGCCCTGATCCCTTTTCAGCTGCCCATTATTCACTGATAAGTCGATAAATCATCATTAATTAATTTGATAAATTAACTGAATCTGAATTAATAGACAGTTGAATTGACTACAAAGTTCAAGACAAGAGAATGGTTATTTAGCCTTGTGTATGCTCAATCCCTTGGTATGCAGTCAAAATTCATCTCTGGGGGTGCTCAAGCCAAGTCCCCAAAACCAGGCGTCCATTTCCTGTCATTAACTATGACGTCGAACAGGAGAAGGCAGATTATGAGGCAGGCTTTGTGATGAGACCTCACAACAAGCAATGCCAGCCTGTAGTATCTGTTCCTATTTTGTTATGCTATGGACAGGAATGCTCAGACCAGATGAGTACTGTCAGCTGGTCTATTTCCAGTCACATGCACATCTGGTAAGAATATGAAAAAAAAAAATGTTGTCAAAGCTATAGTGACTGAAAAACAAGAAACAGAACTGTGATACACAGCCACGCTTTTAAACCACAGCTAGTGCTGGGGGTGTGGGGGGAGGGAGGAATATTGCAAGTAATTTAAAGGGTATATTTAGGGAGAAAAGGCTGTTTGAGTTTAATTTAAGTACTGTAATTTAAGAAGGAAGCAGAATTAGGGTGGGTTATCTAGAGTAAGTCTTGTACTCTGATTTGCGTTACAGGGATGAGCTCAGACTTTGAACTTCAACCGCACCTGTCCATCAACAGAAAGCCACTTATTCTTGCCAGCTGTCGCAGTAACACCAGCCCTATCTCAGAAACACAGGAAAAGCCGGGACCACACTGTGGACAAGATGCATGTACATCACAGGATGCACACACAAACCCACCCACGTAAGCACAATCCAGGGACGTCATCTAACCTATTGTCGTTGATTACCGGGAGGAAACTGGAGCACCTGGAGATACCCCACATGGATATGGGGGAGAACATGCAGACTCCCCGACAGAAGGTGCCCCAGTCTGTAATCAAACCCAGGACTCAAGAACTGTGAGGCAGCAATGCTAACCACCATGCCAAATTTAACCTGATCTTTAAGACAATCCAGTAACACTTACCAGACTTCATAGAATTTAAAACAATCTCTAGCTCAAATCTTAACTTTGTCTGCACTAGAATGAATGATTTCCATCTTCACTGTAAGGTAGCATTGTATTCTTTAAGCATGAATTTGATTTTGTGATTTTGTGCAGCTGTAGGAAATTCTAATGGAGAATGCAGTATCTTCTTACCGGTGCTTAATGTTGCCTTTCCTTTCAGCAGCAGTTTGAGGCACTCAGTCTTGTTATACAGGCAGCTGTAATGCAGTGCAGTGTTGCCTTCTGAGATCTTTTTCTCCAGGCACCCACTGGGCAGAAAGGTAAAACAGGAAGCGTTGACACACTGCATGGCCATAATCAGTACTGTACTTTCACTTACTGTACGATATTCCAGCACTGGCTGTTTTCCCTAACACACAAATCAATGCAACCTGTGAGCTCAAGTCCCTGGAGTGGACACTCCAGTTGACACTGCACTGACAGGAGGGTGATCCAAGCTGGCAGGCAATAACTGGAGATCCAGCCAATCAGGATACACAGACCTAGCCACCTACTAACCATTCAGACAATCCCAGAGGAATTAATTACAGCTCTAAGAGGTACTTGCTGGCTGGCCACGGACTCAAAATGTTGATCACACTGCTACTTCTGAGCCTTTCAGTTGAGATAAATGATTCTATAACAGTCTAATTTGACATTTTTAGCAAAAACAATTTAAATTTGCTAGACACAATGTTTGACAAACTGTTTTTATCAACACAACTCTAAAAGGAATATAATGTAAAAAATTAGAAACAAGAAAAGGACTGATTTATTTGATTGACTTTACAAATCATGTTTACAATTAAGACACTGATCATTAAGTTAACGGCACTGGTGGAGATTTAAGGCCTTCACAAATAACAGTTCTGCCATCAAGTTTTTGGGAAGTAGTTTGAAGATAAAGATCAACTCATAGATGAAGGAAAATGTCCAGTGAAAATGTCCAGTTTGCGAAGGGACTGCTCCACCCAGTTGCTGTAATGTAATGGACTAGACAAGCCCAAATGTTGCATTTCGTCTTTCTATTCTCCAGCATGGAATTAACCTTAACTTGTTCCTTTGTAGCCCACGCACAGATCCCCGCTCAAACTTCGTGTAATGAACTATAGTTTCCCCAACCAGGAGCTCTGTTCTATCAGTTTGCGCACCACTACAGAAAGGGTGCAGTCCAACCCTAGTAGTGACATAAGCCCATGAAGAATTTAACATAATTCAGTTATTTAGTTTGCTGTAAGAGAGAGCTACAGTGTCAGGCCATTACATCCACATAATTTACTTTTTAATTCTGTATTTTCCTGCCATATTCTGCAGTCATTTAGGAAGGAAAAAAAAAGAGGGTTGGTGAATGTAGAAATGGATCCAGGCACCCGAAATTATTCAGGTCAGCTGGAAACATCACCTGGTGGTGAGGAGACGGGTGATGGGATTTCACAGAGCTGCTGACCTGTTTTGTGCGAGAAAGTCCACCAGAGCCAGAGAGCTCTTCTCAGCCACCCTCACTGCCAGGTGAAGAGCTGTCTCGCCAAGATCCTGCAAGAGCAGAAGAGAAAAGCCAATTACCTTCACTGTACACAAGTACTCTGCAAAGCCACATTTTCACCTAGGACCCGTCCTGTTGCTTAGATCTTCCCTCCATCGAGTCCTGAATCGAAGGAAACACATTCTTAACCAGATCCTTGTAATTGTTTCTACCTAACAACTATTTTTTTAAAGAACCTGACTATATAAATGAAAAGGTCACTTAAGACTAGGGAACTGAATGTTCAGCTTAGTTAGAACCAAAACTAGCAGACAAAGGAGTCTTCCTGTACCCAAAGAGATTATTACCCTGCACTCTTAACACCTGAGAGACTGCAAAAGCAGATTTGCTGAGATCCAAACTGCCCGACATCAGTCAGAGAGACTGAAAGACACTGTGGTCTTTTAACCACACTCTGGGTGTGGTACTCTGGCAGGGACTAAAAGACTGGTAGCATGGTCAGCTTTAAACCCCTGAGAGCCTCAGAGCTTCAGAGACAGAAGTGAATACCAGGTTAGAACTGCGGCCCAACTGATGTGGTGACACTGTTTGAGACTGTGGCCTGGGAGACAGAGTGGTTTAGCAATGTCTGGTTTCCAAGACGAGACATCTTTGGACAGTTTTCCAGGCACATGTGTATAGCAAATTGTACCATGCATGAGCAAGAGAGATTCCCTGGCTTCTGTTTTCCAGCAAAGTCATGATTTCCTGGCACATTGGACTGTCCAGGTGTTCAAGCAGACAAGGCACTGATTCAGAAGGCAGGCTGAAACCAATTACAAGCCTTGATGTCTCTTATTGACATTGAATATGAAGCTTTGCACAACTGTGCAAGTGCTGCAGGAGTTGAGTTGGTTGGGGTCTCCTCACCTTGTAGGACACCTGTGAGCTCACAGAGCCATCAGTGAGCAATGCAACTTTCCTGATGGGTACTATGGAGCTCACACAATTGGTATAGTCCTCACTCTTTGTTGCTACAGTTACAGTGGCAAATCAAGACCATTAAAATTAGCCGATTTCAAATAAGGGAATAAAGAAAGAAAAACAAATGGCAATTCTATTTTTAATTTGGACTGTCAAATTGTTCCATTTGGTCTAACAGCTACAGTTATTTCAGCAAACACCCTGCATAGAAGCTGAAGTAAGAGCATTTTGCTAGGTAAACCTTCATATTTACACAGTTTACTGCACAGAGTAGAGTCTTCAAGGAGTACAGCATCTTCTGGCTTTCATTCAACCCAAGGTCTTAAACACACAAGATTGTTGATTAAACCAGTCTCATCTTGTTTCCAGCTCTCCAGATATTGGTAGTTTAAAAGCAGCTTTATGTGGTTTCTGGCTCTCAGGAATCATTATGTTCGAAACACAAGCCTACTGCTTGTAGATCAGGCATAAGGCCATCAGTGAGGCAGAGGCTGCAGTTGAGAGTTTCAACAGCTGTTTGGCCAAAGATGACGTTTGGCGTTTCTATAAGCTTGAGAGGTCCGTGTTCTTTGGCGGCTGCGTGTCCAGATGGCAGTAAACACATGTGCAAGCCAGCAGGGGGTCTTTAACGGATGTGCTCTGTTTGTTTGACTGTTGTAGAGTGAGACGGACCCCTGCAATTGGAGTCCTGAGCAGTCAAGCCGCACATCTGCGCAGCCCTGGAGCGCTCCCAGGCTAGACTGCTGGCCGGTTTCTAACGGCGCTGAACGAAAGGGTCATGGACACCGGTGCCACAGTCAAATGAGAGACCTGCGTTTGCGAAAACTGACAGACAGAGGCTGTGATGTCTACCATGGGAGGATTTAAGAGAAACTAGAACAGTCTAGTGAATGTGCTGCCACTAAAGCCTGCCTATAAAAATAAATTGATTGTTGTACAATTGAATGTTTAGACTTACCTTGAAACCCAATCATTGATTTTAAAACATTAACATCCTCAAAAAAGCAAAAGATTTACCGTGGCCAAGTTTATGTAAAGCTGTTATTTTATTCTCTAAAGATGTCATATATTGAGACCTTACAGCAATATTTTCATCACTTCTTTATATGTTTTTGGGCCACGATTTTAAATACCATAAAAGCAGTAAAACGGGTTAAAAATGAAGGAATTGCTGAGCACGTACAACACGTTGGCTATAAAACATGGGATTGTAGCCAAGCTCCATGGACTTAAATTAACAATTGCTCCCCCTCAGTTTCTACACTTAAAACTAAGAGTTCTCAAAAGCTTGTGCTCGTGGTCATACAGGAAACTCTGCATAGTCAAATTCCATGATGACCAAATCTGTAGCTGACAAGGGCCAATTGCAGTTGTTTTTTAGAAGATAGCTTTAGAGCTTAAACCAAATGAATAGCATATTGGAATTACCATTAGCACTGCTGACTCACAGTTGTGGGTCCTGGGTTTGACTGCAATCTATTTAAGAGCCCCCATCATTTTGGGATCATTAATTATTTATTCATTAAGTGCACCTTTTAAACGCTTACATCAGTACACAAAAAATTAGAGGCTTGTCCAGAAACATGCACTGCAAAATTACCGGGGTTTTTTTCTCACTGTAAGCAGGATCACTGTAGATTTGCTGCAGCTCTCAAAGACAATCACATTGACATCTCACAGTTGCAGGGCATGCTGCCAGTGGCAGGCTTAAGGTAACCCACCCGACATTGACCCCCAAACCCCAAAAGTTTTGAGCCAGTTGTGGTTCATCCCTTTGAGGAATCCCAATTACAACAACGGAGCCCAAACCACAAAAGACGAAGACAAAGCCCAATTTCCATTCAAGCAAAGGTGTTTATTGCCTGAGCCTCTGAAGTTCTAGATCCCATCCGTAACACAAAGATATTCCTACTCAAATACTTCACTGACCTGTCCCTCTGGGATGGTCACTGGTTTGGTCAGGTCTTCTCCTTCTGCATATATCTGGAGCAGCGTGGTGATGTCTCTGCTTTTAATGGCATCGTACAGCCGGTAGGAGTCCTCATCACCGCTTCTCTGAACATACCGCCTTTCTGCATACTTAGCTACGATATACTCCTTTCTGGCATTCCTGTAACAGATAAGATACTGCTGTTAAAAAATGAACTGCAGCCCAAGACATTTATTTTGCTAAGAAATCAATTAAACAATTAGAATCATATCACAGAGCAACCATTGTTTAATCATCTGGATAAACCTCCTGTCTGCAATGGTAAACTGTTCATGCATGAGCAAAACTCATTTTAATCTCCAGCAGCAATACACTTACATGTCACTGTTAGGAAGAGGTTTCACAGAATCACTGGGTAATCCTGCCTCCATGATATCATTAAACCTTGTGTTTCCGATGCTCACAGCAAGCTGCAAAACAGAGCCTCATGGTAAATGTGCAACACCTAGCCTTTGAACAGAATACTCCACAATCCACCTTGGGACAGGTGCCAAGGGGGCAGCTGACCTACCAGCAGCTCAGAGGTGCTGAGCATGTCCAGAGTGAGGGACTGGATCCTGGAGTAGTGCACTCCCAGCTCCCGGTGAATTCCAGAGCACTCGATGCAGGTTAGGATCCCAAGATTGGTGGATAACCATGTGGGATCTGCAGATCAAGGAGTCAGGGCCAGTCAGTGAGTTTACAACAAAGAGGACTCCATTTTCCTTGGCTCGCTGCTTACACACAAGTCAAAAGAAGGAGCTGAAGACTCTTCCAGCACTATTAGGCTGTCAAAATTCTATTCACATGCAGATCTGTAGTGATATTCACTCAGGTGGATCCAAAGTAAAAACATCTGAGGAGAAGATAAAAGCCATGTGATCTGTTAACAGCCATACGGAACAGAACCACTCTTCCAATGACTTCATAGCAATAACAGGTCTCCTTAAGGCCATGTCAGCCTGGCCTGGGAGCACCTGTGATTCCCTCACTGCCTGCCTTCCAATCAACAACTGGACAGTGTGCTGAAGAAAATCGGAATGAGGTCATAAGTAATATGAGGTCACCTGATTGAGACCACAAGGGCCTGTGGCTTCAAGCTACTGCTCTAGTGAAGTAAGGGCTGTCATGATCACCATCGGTCTTGTCAAGTCCCAATAGGACCATTTTCCTTTCAACTAGCAGCTCCTAACACTGGGCGTGGTCACCTGTGACCGATGCTCACATGCAAATATCTGTTTAGCATTTGCAAGGTTGTGATACTTGATATTTCCCGCATATGTCTTGTAACTGTAATTTAAATGCCTACAGTTTTGATGTGAAAAAAATCAGATGTCCACCATTTAACATCTCATCCCAATTTATACAAAACCCTAGATGATTAGTTTTTTATTTTAAATCATTTGGCCAATGTCTTTATACACTCTTTTACAGGTGTACCCGTTTATACAGCCAGGTACTCTACAGAAGCAAGCTGTGCAAATTATCTTACACAGTCATGTCCCCATCTGGAGACTGGATCCCATGACGTCCGTAATACGAGCCCTTAACCACCTCCTCAACCTACTGCTACATATACTACGAATTTGCATGACTTGCTAGCAATGAACACCCAAGTGTTGATTACGAACGCAAACGGAGAATGGAGAGCAACACCCACCCACAACAATAGTGAATAATTTAGTGCAATACTAAATAAAACAGTACTTAATAAAATTCAATGTTGCAGTCAGCTCTGATGGGGGTCGGGTCACTGAACTACAGTGATTTAAACAACTTCCTGGCACTTCAATTGGTGTTCATAGCGACAGTGGTCAAGTCCAAACCCCGTCCGGGACGCAACAGCACCACCTACTGGTGGGGCTTTGAAGTGCGCGTACCTGGCGCTCCACAGTCGCAGCACACCTCGTTGCCCGGCATGTGGCGCACCTCGGTGATGATGGCCCGCGCCAGCTCCTGCAGGCTGCTGTCCTTGAACTGGCTCTGGTCTCCCCTGAACGCAGCGTTGAGGGCCTCTTCCTTGCTGTTCTGCAGCACCGACACCCATCTGCGGTAAGACGTACGCAGCCACCTCGTGAACGCTCACTTCTGTCTCTGCTCCCCGAGCGTCTCGCGCTCTGAGGTGAAGCGATACTAATACCGCAGTCCCATCCAACTAGGAACTTGGAAAAACCTTACTTGGTTTTAACCCATACTGTTTTTGTTAGGGATTACTCATAATAAAGGTCCATTAAACTGTCAAATCTACCAGGAAGGCAATAAATTTAACCAGCTCACTTCCATGTCATTTTTGGGAATTCCTGTGACCTTTTTCAAAGCGTTCTGACTTTCCTCTCTGCTTCCCACCCTCTCTCTTTTCAAAAAGAAAGGAGTGGCACCTTCCCTGAAGCTAAAAAACAGGATTTATGGTACTTTTAAATAAACAGAACTGCAATTCCATTAACCTTGCATATGATCTCTTTTTTCATTACAGGTTTTTCTTCACAACATCAGTATAATTTAGTTTAGCTTTCTTTCCCCCCCCAAGGTTATTGTCCTCCCAAGCAATTGTTTGGCAGAGCCTGAATCGAGGGTTCAGCCTAAGAGGTGTGGACAACGACAAAAAAAATTGATGCATGTGTACAAAGCAGAAAAGAGACAGATCAAACACTGGGTGTTTCTTTAGCGTCCTGCAAAACCTCAAATGTTTGAGCTCAGGAGTAGTGGGAACTGGAGGAGCAGCTGGAGACAGAGGCCCCATCTGCTTCGCATTGAGAAATGAACTCCCCTGGTGTCCCGAGAAACGCCTGACCTCCGCTCGGCCTCCTCCGGCTCCGCCTCAGCTGGAGCCTGGGGCTCGAGTGAAGGGGCTCTCTGCTCCTCACTGCCTGTAGTCTGGAGGAAGAGGAGGCGTCTGGCAAAACACCCTGGCATGTGGGAAGCCGAAAGGATGGGCAGTCTACAAAGGGTTGCTCCCAAGTGAAACATCTACTGTCTCCAGCCAAATCTAAGGTCCTGCTCTGTACCAGGTCTGAACTAAATTTGAAAACTGCAGGAGAAAGGAGACTATAACAATAGTGTTACGCACTACTGCATATGGAAAGTGCTTTCTAATACATCTGGTTTACTTACATCATACATTCTTGTTCATCTTCTGCCTGGAAGTGGTAAGTCCTATTATCTGAAATTCAGAAAGAGAGGAGGAGATGGAAATTAGTTGGTAAATTACTGCTGCAGGCCAGGTTTTCTAACAAAGCCTTGCGTGCAGAAATCAAACCTGCAAAAAGAAACCAAAACTTCTTGCACAAGAACTAACTTGCTGCTCCATACAGCCATTTTCTATCAGTCAGAATCTTCCAGCCCCTAATTGCTCTTTATTTCTGAAGAATTAGAAACGTGAGGGTGGCGGATGGGAGGAATTGTTTACAGAGATTAAATAAATCAAGTTCACTTAAGCCTTTAGAAGGAAATTCAAAGCTGTAACTGCTGTTGTTTTAATGAACCTGCTTTAGGAATTACAGCACAGTCCAAAACCACTGGAGTACCCAGTGCACTGTCTGGCCATGGAATAGCAGTGTTATATCCGTAAACTCAGCAGGAGCCAGTGCTGCAAGGAATTATTCCGGTGTGGCTCCTTGGGATTAACCTTAATGTAAGACAGGTGCTTCACAATCTGATGACTTGCAGGATTTCTATGGCCTTCCACGCTGAAAAATGAGCAACCGGTAGTGCCGTTAATATGTTTATCCAAAAATCTGAGCACATGTGCTTCAAATCAAAACCTGACCTATATAAAGGATTAAACACCGGCTAGCAGGAGAGACTGCCATTCCTGACATACACATTGCTTGGCACACAATATAATTAACAAACAGAAACAAACAATACTGGGCAAACCTCTTACACCCTGCTCTTTTAAAGATGTGCTTGCCATAGCTGCTGAATTCAAAGGAAAAAAAATGAACGTTTTCTTTTGCTTTCTCAAGTCAGCCCGTCTTTAATTTCACATAGTCTGGCACTTGAAAGTGCAACCTTGAAAACTGCCCTTATAATGTACAAAACCCAAGCAGAGTAATTCCTTAATATAAATCATTAACACGAGCACACAGAATCCAACTGCTGGCTGCACTGCTCAGATTCGATGGTGTTAACGTACACCGGACTCACTGCTGTAAAAAGTGGCAAAAACATTGTCTGAGAGGTAGTTTCTTGTTTGAGGGACCTATAGCCACTGCAAACAGTGCTGATGATAAATGGCAGCAGTTTTTATGTCAGTGTGATGATTTCTAAAACTAAAGACATATTAGTACACTAGTTAGCCATTGTTCTCTCCACAAACAAATATTCGAACACTCCTTTTCGCCTCGCGTAAAACTTGTCCGCTCGAGAGGCTCAAAACAAGGTGTCCAGCTGCTACCCGTTCTGTCTCGTTTGAGCAGCTGCTGAGGAGTTCCACAAGCCCTGCTGGGACTTACGCGTCACAAGGTCGAAGGTCCTTCTCTCCTCGGGGTTGGGCCTAACCTGGCAGGTCAGAAGGTTCAGCTTGGCGGGGGGCCTGTTGATCTGCGGGATGACGAGAGACAAATCGGCCCAACGCGACAAACCCAAGAGCGCCGTTCATGAATGACAGAGGAAGGCGGCCAGGCTGACGCGTCGGCAGCACCAACTTTGCAACATACGCCCAGGTTTCAAACATGTAAAGTGCGTGGGTAATGTGGGTAACATTTACACATTAATGGTAAAAACACACAGTTATTGGCACACATGCTGGGCAGTACACAGGATAATTACCCAAAACACAGCTTAAATTGCTGTATAACAGTCTGAAACATTACGAGCTTTTTCCTTGGCGCACATCTGTTGCAGTTCTTTGGAAAACGCATTAGGCACCTGCCAAGGCTCCCTGAGTGCAGGGAGACCGCTGGAAGTGTAAACAGATCATTAGCAGAAGGAGAGGCTCAGGAGCAGGAGCCTGCCATACCGTGCTGTGGGATATTGTCAGGCAGCCATATTTGATTCCACATTTCCTCTTCTGCCACACCTTCCTGATCCTGCAGGGCGTGAGAAAAGAACCCAAAAATTGATTTTTAGAATATCCTCCCACACTACAAAGACATGCTGGGAGTTTAACTGGCTTCAGAGAATACTGGTCCTGATGTGAGTGCGTGGCTGTTTGTGCCCTGAGATGGACCCATTACTTGCTGGTATAGGCTCCAACTCCCCCATGGCCCTGCACTAGATAAAGCAGTTGGAAAATGAATGGATGGATAAGTGTTTTGATGTCTTTAATCTTTGACACCACCAGTCTACATTAAATAATGTACGTAAACAGACAAGAGACCCAAAGGTTTAGGCCTCACGAACCGTTGATCTCAGCACTTAGTCACTTAAAACAACGGCAACAGAATTTGTTTAACCAGTACTTCCTCTATATGTTTAATTCAAAACAGACTTGAAAAAAATCCACCCTCCCCCACCAAAAAAAAAACCCCAACAAAGTGATCTGCAGCTGCATTTGAAAAGTTTGCTACTGCTTTCAAGCAAGACTTTCACCACAGCCTCTGATCATCTTGGAGAAACTAACAAAGCAGCCCCACCCCTGTGATCAGGGGCTTGCTCATTTTCCAGTTTCTTTAATCAGACACAGCTTTACAGCGATTCGGCCCTGTAAAGGCTTAACCACCCCAGAGCCAATGTATTCCCTTCACTCATGGTGAAGGGGGGAAATAAATCTAGGCCGAAAGACCCCTCACCCGTCGCTCTTCTTGAGCAGGAATCCAGATTTCTCCGTGCCATACTGCTTGTTCCCCTGAGGCTGATGAATGCTGTAGCCATTCCCAGAGTTCTTCCTGTTCAAGTGGTCCTGATAAAGGACAGAAACTATGAAGATTAAGCAGAAAAAGAGAAAAATTCCCCACAGGCTCGGCTTTTTCCCCAATATACGATTCTGCTCAGCCATACTTGGGCAAGAGTAATAGTGCTGAGTGACCTGGGCCATAGGTCCAATACACTTCAGGCTGTTCTGGCAGCAGAGAGTGAAGACTTATTCCCTGCAAGGTAGGTCCTGTTTGACATGTCTCTGAAAAAGGTAACGTAGTGGCATCAAAACGCTGTTTGAGGAGTTCAATTTTGCAAGGAGCTGCAGGAGTTAAAAAAAACAACAGAAAAGGGCTTTTCTCTTGCAAACTAAAATGTTTTCTTTTGGTGTGCAGACTTGATCGTTTTATTACAAATAGTATAGTATCCATTTAGGAGCTGGAAATGTAGGGATTGCTGATCATTTATACTGTACAACAGTGTTAACACTGGCAAGAAGAGAGCTGCGGGAATCTGTAAAGTCCCGGGGGATCAGACACTGGACTCACCTCCTTGCCCTCCACCTGCAGGAAGCCCCTCAGAGAGTCCCGGACCTGGGCCAGCTGCTTCATCTCCTCGTCCTGCGCCTGCCGCAGCTGCAGAGCACATCGCACAATGTATAGGACCCACAGCACAACATATAAAACATACAGAACAATGTATAGGACCCACAAGACAACGAATAGAACATATAGCACAATGTATAGAACCTACAGCACAGAGCACATCGCACAATGTATAGGACTCACAGCACAACATATAAAACATACAGAACAATGTATAGGACCCACAAGACAACGAATAGAACATATAGCACAATGTATAGAACATACAACACAGAGCACATCGCACAATGTATAGAACATATAGCACAATGTATAGAACCTACAGTACAGAGCACATCACACAATGTATAGAACATATAGCACAACATACAGAACATATGAGACAATGTATAGAATGCACAGCACAGAGCACATCATACAATGTATAGAACATTTAGTATAATGTATACTCACAGTACAACATACAGAATATTTATCACAATGTGATGAATCTTGAATCTTGAATGTATAGAACATATACAGTAGCACAATGTCTACCCATAGCACAGAGCACATCTCACAATGTATAGAACCATACAACGGAGACCCCAACAAGAGCATACCACACAGCAGAAAGCACAGAGGAATCTGCACCCAGAATGCAACACATAGATGGGGAAAGGTACAAAAGCACAGAGCTATAAAATTCAGTAGGCATAGACAGGGATTTAATCCTCTATGTACACAGATAATCTGTAATAATACAACCATAAAGGCTACACTGAAATACATTTCAGAAACACGTTTCAATGAGGCACCATCTTGAGTTCTTCCTTAGAATAATTTTCATTCAAAACTAGAACATCTTTCCTTTTATCTTTATTACCTATCATATATAAGAATGGACCAGGAT
Source organism: Lepisosteus oculatus (assembly GCF_040954835.1). Lineage (NCBI taxonomy): Eukaryota > Metazoa > Chordata > Actinopteri > Semionotiformes > Lepisosteidae > Lepisosteus > Lepisosteus oculatus. The sequence continues at coordinate 10,866,353 of NC_090706.1, read as the reverse complement.
ATTATATTCCTTGCATTTTTACTTTCTATCTTTTCTCTTTTATGAAGTTACTGAACATTTTTGTACATTTAGCTGTCTCTACTGAATTGTTAGATTGTTTTGTCTATTTTACAATTATTTTGTCTCTCATATGTTCCAGTCCTTTATTTGAGCAGTCAACACCTCATGTGTATGAGTCCCTTAATACTTAATACATTATGGTACTGCTGTCGGGTTGTGATTGATGGACTTGGATCACATGATCTGGGCTTTATAAAGTTTATAAAGGTAACAAGAGAACAAGAGAACAAGAGAACAAGAGAACAAGAGAACAAGAGAACAAGAGAACAGCACAAGACAAGACGGCCAGAGGGCATCAAGTGTGCGCAGCAGGGGTGACTTGTCTAACCAAGCAAAAGGCACAAAGTGGGGTACAGCCTGGACAGGATGCCAGTCCATCACAGGTCAGACACACAGAGACACTACACACTACACACTCACATCAGAGCCAAATTTACAGCATGTCTTACATGTCCTACCAGCATGTCTTTCGACTGTGGGGGGAAACCAGAGCTAATGTGCAGTCTGTCACATAATCATTGTCAGGCTTTTACGGTTACAGTGGCCTGACATCATTCTCATAACTCTAAGACGACTGTCTCCAAAGGGACTTGCAAGTTAAAGAATCTCTCTACGTTGCCGTGACTTTGCATAATGTAAATTAAGATTTACCATGTCTTGCCAATCAGAAACAATTTCACAATGCTACACTGCCCTACACTGCAAGGCATACCACAGTAAACACATACTTTTTGGTAATGCATTCCTCGCATGCAAGAAACCCTCGTTTTACTGTATGATAATCTAGAAAGGATCATTTCCAATGTCTTCACACGGAAAATTCAAACCCCTATTAATGCTTCTAAATTCTTTCAGACAGCGAAGATAAATTGAAAAAAAAACGTACTGTATTATGTCTTCCTTTTTAAATCCAGACATTACCATGGTTCGTGTTATGCTAAAAACAGTCACAAAACCTGTCTGTTGAGTGTTCCTCTTTCCTTTCATTTGATAACTATGCAGACAGATTTCAAGAATCTTAATAACTAATTGTCATCATCTTAAAGCCATCAGATACTGTAGGTGTTGCTCATTCTAAACCCAGTGAACCACGCAATTCACAAACATGATCCATCAAGGCGCATCGAAGCAAATTCCCAGTTAATACACTTTTTAAAGAGCTTTCCCAACAGCACAGTTATCTCAACTTTCCAAAGGAGGAACACATCTTGGCAGCTGTACATCAATTCTACCCATGCCCTAAATCATCATGTCCCCGATTTCCACATTCTTCCCTGCAAAGTTATTGCAAACCTCTCCCCACTGTAGGAATCCTGTCTGCAGACGGGTAGGTGCTCTCTAATCTTCTAGTTTGTTCAGAGCCGTTTGTGGTCAACAAGACCTATCAGTACATGCTGACAAGCCAACAAGGCCAGAAGTGAGCCCAAACATTCAGAAGACACCCTCTGAAAAGTGTTCTCTTCACCACAAGGAATGCATCTACAGACCTCTGTCTCCCAGAATCATGACTTCGGCATGGAGCCTCACTGAGGTTCCCAGTTAACACCGGTTTCTGGTTTTCTAGCACTTCAAGATGAGACATTCAGATACGATGAGACCAACATCGAGTCGAAATGTTGAAAAATGCAAATACAAAAATGGATGAATGCAAAGAGAAAAAGGAAAACAAATGTATTGGATCACAAAAAAATGCTGTTTGATTTGCAGTTTAGGCAACTATAATTCCTTTCAACTTGTCATGCTAAGAATAATGAGGTTCAGAGCTGTAGTGTGAGGTTTTTGCTCTCCTACAGATTACAAACTCTAGTCCACTCTTATGTAGGTCAGATCAGCTTAGAAGTTTGGTTTCCCCTAGTCTAAGCTATAAACTGAAACATTTTCAAATTTGAGACGTGGGTAGGTGTTTCTAAAGAAATCTAAAGAAAACTTTTTTAAAAAAGATTTGGTAGATCTCTAATGGGCCCCAAACATTTCTACACTCATTAAGTTTCCCCTGTAAATTATATGAAATCTTCAATTTTCAAATTTAACTTGTGATACAGCCTCTTTAATCCATTCAAAAAGTGTCAAGTGTGTCAAAAAAGTATTTTTATATTGAATTGCTACTTTAACCTTTGATAAATCACCAAGGATACGTGTTCTGAGAGTAAGTGGAATTGAGATATTTAGGTTCCTGAGAGCTTTCCCCACTGTGGAGTCCAGTTTGGCAACTGAGAAGAGTTCTCCCACCCCGCCAAACACAAGGATTTTGAGGAGTCTTCTTGTTTCTTCTTTTAAAACAAACATTAAAGTGTCAACGATCCTGATGATGACAAGTCTGAACAAGTAGTATCATGTCCTCGACACAGCAATATTAGCAGACGATGCCAGTCTGACTCCACTTTTTAATGGTACTGCCTTATTAATAACACAATCACTTGTTTGCTCTTGCCTGCAGAGCCAATATTACAGCCACAAACAACAGACAGAAACAGAGACAGAGATTAAAAAGTTTAAACAAACACAGGTTAGGCACCACAAATTAAATTAGACTGGGCTTATGCAACACCAGACATTTGTAGTCTCTTTGTGCTTTCAGTGAAATAAAACTGATAAGCAAAGTTGGAGTGCCGAGTTGCATCACACTGATGCAGAGGAACAAGTAAAAGTTGATTCCACATTGGAAACTTGAAAAGAAAAAAGCACATTTCTGTGGTCGAGCCTCTTTAGCTTAACAGCCAAAACATTGCATCTTTCTGCTTCTCGGCAGGGAATTAACCTTTGCTTGTTCCTATATTACAATCTGCAGTGATTCGTCAGGCCTTGAGATTTAGGTCTCAGGCACAGAGTGAAGACTAAACTTTCTGATACATTAATAGAGTGTGTCTGATGATGCCAGCTCAAGTTGGGAAAAAAACTGGCACCTCCCAGCGTTTCTGTGTGTATTCCTGAGCATACAAAACAAAAGGCTGAATTGCTTCAGACTGCAATTTAAATTTGGGAGTGTACAAGGGCACAATTCAAGGACTCACTGGCTGCTGACATCCTGTGGAATGTACAAAATGTCTGGTTCTGCATTTTACTAGGAGAACTGCCTCCCTGCTCCCATTTTATATTGTCTGCATCTGAGTATGGCAGGAGTTGGATATATTGAAAAAGGCTGCAATAAATGTTTAATAAAGTGAGAAGAGAAAGTGAGATTTCTGGTGACCCCAACACAAAGTTTCTTAATGAGGCCTAAGAGAAACACAGCATGGGACAGAGGTGCATGCTGGGAAATGTACAAATTGCCTTACCGTGTGAACAGAGGCCGCCAGCTTCTCTACGAAAGGATTGAGGTGCTCAGCAGCTTTCAGGCCATCCTGGAAAAAACTGAACACAGAATACTGCACTGAGCCACTAACTGCTTTCGCTGTAATAACCCGAAACAAACAGAGATACAACAATATTAGCACACAGGCATCCACCACGGGTTACTGGAACAAGTCAAACTGTTTAATCCTGAGCTGTTATTTTTTTTTAGTTGCATCTGTGAGGGTAATGCCATTGCAATTTCACAGAAAACTGACAGACATACTGTATATATGTCATTTGTTTGCCCTGCCTCTCCAATCAGTTCAGTTACTGGAACTGCCACTTTCTAGAATATGCAGTCAGCAAAGCTAGAGGAGCTGACAAATGGGTCCAGTCTAACGATGGGGTTTATTATAATTAGTGAAGAAACTACAAAAACCAGCCAGAAATCTTGTTCATTTATACTCATATACTTTAATATTCATATAAATAAAAAAATATTTTAAATGAATATAGATTTCTTTTTGCATTTTATGTGTGTTAGATATACATATTTTTATATTTACAGATGCGTTTACCTCTTTAATTTTTGCAGCTCAGTCACTGACTGCCACCTTATTCTTTTTAGAAAATATGCTGGCCACCATGTTTTTGGTTTCGCTTGGTTTGAGGAATCTGAGCCCACAAGAAAGAGTATAGCCCAGTCACAAGACGGCCTCTGTCTTGGCATCCTTGTCAGAGCGGCTGGGATGAGGGAGAATGGGAAACTTCCCTGAGGCAGAGGACACCGAAATGACAATGGAGGGGGGGAAGGATTACCCTCAGCACCGACACTCACTTCAGCTGCGCCTGGAAGTATTTGATGAGACTCTGGAGCAGATCAGGACCCTGCCTGACCTTCAGCTCCTGTGTCTTCAGGAGATACTGGAAGACAGCGAGGAAAAATACATATCAGTGAGACATACAAATCAGATGTGGAATCTCTGGCAAGAGTGGTCTACACCCAAGTGTTTCTAGGACGTCACTGCCCTTTACGCACCATGGAAAATGCTTTTCTCCAGGTTCCATTAGCAGCACCAAGTCTGTAGACTAATAAGGGGGCCAATTAGCTTCAGAAGCACCTCGTGCACTCATTTACATTGTGCACAACTCACTAATGCCTTTGCTTTAAAACTGGAGACCTGTGCTTGTTTTAAATGCAAAGCAGAGCAGATTTCTAGAATACTCATCGGGTCAAAAACTCAAGACTGGCAGTGGTTGGACATTCCACAGGTTTCATATAGTTTCCTGACTAGGCCCACTAACCGCAGAAGGACCTCCACCACAAGGGAATCAATCACGCTAAGTCCTGTAGATGTTAAAACAATAAGCTGTGCAAAAGGGGGAAAAAGGCACAACGATGGCCCAGTTTCAGGGGTTTGGTTTTCAGTTTGGTTCTTTAAGGTTGGCCCAGACATGTCCCCCCCCCCATCACCTCACACATCTGCAGCTGAAAAACACGCCTCTCCTTCTCCATGTCCTCAGCAATCTCGGCCGGAGACACCTCAGTCTTTATAACGCCCAGCTGCTTGGCCTTCTCTCTCCTCTCCTTCTCCAGCTTCGCACTGCGGGGAGAGACGGAAAGCTCAAGCAGCTTGCAAAGCCCGCAGGGACAAAGAAAGCAAGCTGCACTCAGATTCACCTCCGGTCTGCAGGGAAACTGCTGATGTGCTGACGTTAATCTGTACCTCACAAGCCACATGTTATAAAAAACCAAAAGCAGAATCTGGGGTTGTGCCTCTATATGGCCTGCAATTTAAGAAAAACAAAGGTGGAAAGTCCGAGCTGTGTTTTACATTTAAAAAACCAAAACGTGTTTGCACGTGAGCATTGAGCATTGCAGACACAGGTCAATGACAGTGACCTGTGACATGACAGTCTTAAAATAATGATAGGAATCAGGGTGTCTGTTACTGAAAAAGACAAATTTGAATTCAAAAAGCCATCTGAATTCAACTACTCAGTTCCAGCTGGGGTTATCTAATTCCATCCCAAGGCCAAATTCAACTTGTAGGTAGCTGATCAAGGAAACCCTGCAAGAGCCTCACTGGGAAAGCAAGCCCAAGAGTACTCACACTTTCAGGTCATAGTCTTTCCAGCTCTTCTCCATCTGTTTCTTCAGTTCCTGGAAATAAGAGACCGTTTTAGCTCAGCACATGACCAGGCTGGGGCTCTTCTCTGGCAAGAGCTTTGGGGCTATGAATTCAGTCTAAACACATTGATTCTTCAATGAACCTAAGGCACGTGACTGTGGAGCAGGTTCAACTCCAGGCAGAATAGCCTAGCCAGTGAAGTCACTGGTTCTTTGGCTGTAGCTCAAATATGAAGAGTGATGCACAAAAGAGACCTTCTCACCTTAGAAACAATGTCCAAACCTATATGCCCATTTGAGTATCCGGTTATACTATATAATACACTATACATATTTAAGTATACTTGTCCAAGTGTGTACGCATACATACATTACACCTGCTGGAAGCCTGTGGCCTCCGTCCAGGTCTGGACCAACATGGATCTAGTTTTGGAAGTTGATTGTTAAATCAGTTAACCAACATGCCCCTTTAAAAGCAAACTTCGCTATTTGTTAATCCTGTGTCACTTGGTAAGATTAGAACACTCCTATAAATAATGAAAAGGAAGTCCCCATGAAAGAGTGCACATTTCCAACAAAAAAAGACATGTTCATCAATTAATTACATTGTATCACACCTTGACCCAATCAGCTGGGGTATGCGAAAAGACAAATTCCTAATGCAAAAAATTGTATAGGGTTAATAAAGTGATCTCGCTCTCGCTCTCTCAACTTGCTTTAGAAGTTCAGTAGTACAATAAAGCCATAGCAGCCTGGGCAGCCTGAATATGAAGAGAGTACACGTGCAGCAAAACTCTACAGGCACACTGCAGCCAATACAAACACCAGCACTTGAATCATGCAGCCAGACCATCACGGAGTGGGTGAACATTCATGCCACAGACACTATTTCTTGAGAAACCCGAGAAACCTGTTTTAAGGGGATGCCAACTCCACACAACTGTGGTAGGCCTACTGCACTATCCATTCCTGTTACATTAAAAGCTCATATCCAGTTCATAAGAGAGTACAGGGAAACATGCCCAGTGACACTTATTGGGAGTTCCCAAAATTTCACGTAACTAGTCATTTAAGGAAACAGTTGTACCTATTGCAGTCATTTTGTCTGCTGAACCATTAATTACAGTACTGTTCCTAATTATACATTAAAAAGGAATTAAAATAAACCAGTTTGGCCGTGTTTCGCAAACAGAAGGAAAACCACCCAGAATCCTACTGCCAGCTGAGACTCACCTGTCTGGCGTCTCTCAGCTCTCCCTTCAGGATGTTCTCTAGAGGGAAGGAGACGATGTTGCTCAGATTCTGAATCTGGAGGAGAAGAGAACACTGTTCAGCCCACGTGCGTTTTAACAGAGAGGAGACACAACAAGAAAAAAAAAAGAGGGCTTTGACTCACTGAAACCCACCCTGAATTTTCTCTGCAAATCACAAATGAAAACTAATTCCATTTCTCATGACCCAGTTAGCAAAATATTCGAATTGCTGCTGCTGTAGTAAGTAAAAGTAACTGTTAGTAAGGTAATGTGCCAGCTAAATGTATAAATAATGTAGTAATGTAAGAGTTACACTGGGTCCACTTAGTCCTACATAAACTAGGAGCTCTGGCGCAGTATGTCAATCTGGCTACAATTTTGAGACTTTACTTTTTTTAAAATACTGTATGAAAATAAAACTCAAAACCAAACAGCAGGCTAACAAACCCACTACAAGTGCCCTCGCACAGATCCATTAATGGAAGAGATTGTCTTTCTACTGTATGTTACTGGGGGCTAGAAGGTTTCCTTTTGTTTCAGGCAATCTCCTGGTTGAGAGGCTCAGTTAGAAAAGTTCTAGAAACCTCTCCAGAGATATCTCTGAAATAACAAAATACAGTGCATGCTATAGACAAGTCCTCCTTTTCAAACCCAAGTGCATTTCAAAATCTGTTGCAAAACCACATTTCAATTCCAAATTTCATTTATCGTTATGACAAAGGGTCTATTAAGCAAACGTACAACTTGGCAAACATCTGCCTCTTGTTAAGAACACATGCATATATTATAATGTCAATTTATCAAACCAGTTCAACGTTTTGTCTGCATGTACTGTATACTGGCTCTGTGCAGGGACTAAGGTGGGCCCCATATGTTATTGCAAAATAAGCTGAGACTGCAGAAAAGCAAGATACACATTGGACCAAAGTAAACTGTTCTGAAATTACACCAGTTTTTACACCAAGAATTCCTTCAGCTTTCCAAAGAGGAACCCTTACCTTTAGATTTATTTTTAAGCACGGACCATCCACGAGGGATTCTACTACAATGAGGTAAGTTTAATTTTAATTATCTTAAACATTAAACTTGATCTTAATTTCAATTACAATCCTACTGTACTTCTTGTACAATTGCTCAGTACTGCTGGAGCTGTATGTATCTGTAAGACAGATGTCTTTCTAACAGGACTTAAGGTAAAATAAAACTTATGAAAACTTACACTAAAAAAAGTTAGTCAGAGTTGCTCTATTTTGAAGTTTGTCTTGTATTTATATTTTCCCTCAGAATACTGTAGAGAATTAGTTCTCGTTAAATATCTTATTGAAAACATTCAGACACTTTTTTTCTTAAGAATGTCCAATAATCTTTTTCCATCTGTGAAATCTGTACCACAATGATTACATGTTGTAACCTGCAAATGAAAAATACTCAGAAAATGAAGAGAAAATGAAGGTAAAACGGAGCATCATAAGTCTATTAACATGCTGCTTCACTATTAGGGTTACACACAGGGAATCTTTGGTTTTAAGATTCCAACCATTTAATATAGAAAATACATAGCTAATCAATTGAAAGTTGACACTTAAAGGGGAGTCAAGGAGGCCAGAATGAAATCTTTCGCTTCAAAAGTGGATTGCAGTCGCTTGGTGTTTTTCTTAAAGATGAATGTCAAAGAGCTGCGAACGTACTTTAGTTCTTAACAACAGGACAGGTATCTCAGCTCCCCGCTCTTTCACAAATCTCTCCACACTCAGGACCTCGACATACAGGCAAGGGACTGAAAAAGCTGCATTGAAGGCATTTCGGATTTGCAAAAACTAAACGGATGATTGAACAAGAGGCCTAAGTGTTGATAGGTCTGTTAGTGTTAGGTGATGTCAGGTATCATGCATATCCCCTGTGTTGTCCCTCATGAACCCCAGAAATCTCTGGGTCACAGGGCTGTGGAAAAGGCCAGTAAAGAGTTAATATGTAAAGGGTGGGCCGGGGGGGGGGGGCAGCTTTCATTACCCATGGAGGTCTGGGATAGATTAGTGCTGCTATGGAGATGAGCAGTAGGAGTTTTTTTTTTTACAGAGGGCTGTGGTCTGGAGGCCTCACAAGCAGATGCTGCCCTGCCCCTCTCCCCTCGGAGTGGAGAGTGTGGGTCTGCTGGCCCTCAGGAGAGATAAGCCAGCCCTGCTCACAGCTGGAGAAGAATGTCAGCTTTTCATTCATGAAAAACCAAACCCACAACAGTGATCATTTAGAACCGTGTGGAGCTTGTAAGGCTAAAATAATGTTGGAGCTCTGAGACAGGTTGCACAATGATACCCATTGTGTTTTAATTAACAATGTACAGAATGACTAATACCAGGCTCCCAAAAGTTTGCTTCCTTTTGTGTTTAACTTTTGATTATCTTTGGTTTTTCCCTGAAGTCAGACAACTGACTGAAGGATGATGCAAAGCTGTACATGCATTTCTCTTCACTCGTTTCCTCCCTCGTCTAGAATTTGCGACTTTTGCACGGCCCTTCCTAAATGCATAATCTGGCAGCGTGCACAGGGCATTTTCCCAGCTTTCTGCAAATCCGCCAGCAGCCCCTTTATTTCCCCACAGCAACTCGGAGAGCTTAAAGGAGTAAATCCAGCACAAGGCAACGCTGGTGTGGAAAGCACGTCCTCGTCGCGTTTCTGAAAATCAAATTGGGTTTATCGGACTTCAAAAGGGTAAGAAGTGAAAATCTTCTGACACTGTCATCGGATTTCCAACACTTCCTAAATGGCTTCCATTAATAAATGCCAGGCCTCCAATCTGCATTCAGAGAATCCTAATAAACTCAGCCAAGGAAAAGAGGATCAGGATAATGGAACACTTGCATGGCCTGTGCAGTACTGAAGTCTATCCTTACAAACGTTTAGTGTGTCATAGTAAAAACACCGTCTGTTCAAACTCAGTGAACAGCTGATAAATATTGAATGAATATCATCTTTTGCAAAGCTGGTGTGGACACTGACACGAACAAGAGCCTAGGCTACCAGCCTGACGGGCATGACGCCTCTCACCAGATTCTTGAGCAGTGCCGTGACCTCCCGGGTGAACACAGCCAGGTTGAGGAAGCCGGTGGACACTTCGTTGTTGTCCTGGGACAGGTGGTTATTGCCCAAGTTCTCCAGCACCTCAATGTACTGCTCCTTGCTCTCGACGTGAGCTGTCAGGGGAACAGAAGAGCAGAGGAGCACCTGAGCATTCATTCTCTGAATCAACAACAAGTCACAGGCTGAGGTTTGTGATGTGGATCCACATCCTGGCCGTACCTGAAGTTGGTTGAAGTCACGGAATGTTTTAAAAAAACAGAACACTGCATTGCAAGGCCCCAGAGGAACGTAACTGTTTTCCATTTTCAACTTGAGACGCATCTCTGACTAGTGAGAAAACTGGAACATTCACGTTTTTAATAAACACTGAAAACAATTCATACTTGAGGTGCCTTAGAAGCCTATCTACCTTCTTCCAATGATGTACCATTTTGCTGAATAAAGATGGACTGTAGGCTTTTGAGTGAATATTTGTAATCAAAACATGACTGCTCAAACTGAACACTTCCACAGATGAATGAAGTCAGCAAAAACTGCAGAGAAAAATCTGAAACTAAAAAAGCTGATTGTTTAAGTATTCCATCCATCATGCTTTTCTTTCTGAGGCAATAATCCCTTCATCTGTTTGTCTTTAGCCTCTTTCTCACAGGCCTGATTCCAGACCGCACAATGGCCGGAACCAAGACTACCAGCATAACTCATATAGACTGGAAAGCACAAAGACACAACAAAATGTTTCTATGCTTCACTGCAATAATGGTCACTGCCCCCCCTCAATCCATCCCAGGCCATAAAGGTAACCAACCCAGTCGCTGTGGTAAGAAACGACGACAAAGCCACTCTTTGATACCATCAAATTAAGAGGCACTTTGGGGGAAAAGAAACATCTCTAAAGGAAAATTCAGTTTTCCGTCCAAAACACAAGATCCCGTGGACAAGCTGAGCCTGAGAACTGCTCGTGAAAGGCAGAAATACAAATCAAGAGAAAGCAAGACGGGAGAGTGACTAGAGGAGGAAGAGCAGGATTGCAGGAGACAGGAGAGTGAGGAGAGGAGGAGGAGGAAGAGGAGGGTTGCAGAAACAGGAGAGTGGGGAGGAGGAAGACGAGGGTTGCGGGAGGTGGGAGAGTGAGGAGAGGAGGAGGAAAAGGAGGATTGCAAGAGACCAGCAAGAGCTGAAGTGAGAGAAGAGTGGAGTGCAGGGAAGAGGCCCACCATGGGACAGAGCTCTCCCTCCAGTGTGCGTGTTCATGAGGGGGGCAAAGGACTGAGCTCACCGGAGCAGCCTGCACTCAGACACACGACTGTGTTTAAGAAGAGGAAGCTGGAGGAGGACGTCCTCTTCCATTTGAACACAAACCTCCAGGGTCAATCATGCCTATGTGACGTTTACAAGATGCCAAACCTGGATTACTAAAACAAACACAACAGGGTACCAATGAAGGCAGCCCTACAGAAAAGGTTGGCTCCCCCATGTTTGCACAAGTTTTGCAATTGAGAAAAAGCACTAAGTAGATGCAGAACTGCATTTTTTAATAAATTCATAATGGATAACTTCAAGTCTAATCTGTGATTCAGACAGGCCGATACGGGCTTTTAAGTAATTAAATTGATTCAGTGAAACCTATTGTCTCGTGGTTACAATGACTGTGACATTCCAATATCCCCCCTCACTGTAATGAGTTCAAATGTTAGCCTCTAAATTTTAACTGCTGAGCAAGGAAAGGGTTCAAGATTTTCTGTTCGGCATCATTCACCAAGATAATCTTGCTTTATACAGCCCTGTTTATAAAAATCTAAGTAAACCTGTCACGAACAGGTAGTCCCTTTCAAAAAGGTAATTTTATACACTGATGTACCAAGATCAGCACATTTTCTGATCTACCAACTCTTTTTTAAAAAGACTTACGGAAACAGTCTCGCCAAGACCTGCAAAGTCACATGCGACCAGAGTTACTTTTTTTACTGCTCTCATAAGTGAGTTGGGCTATTTTTTCCATTTTCCTCTTTGAAAATTAATGCATTTTGGAAATCAGCAAAATGTTGCACAACCTGGCTCGCTAGTTACAGCTGAAACTCTGGGAATCTAGCTTTACAAACCACACTCTTGGAATAACAGCCTGTAATCAATGCTCTGAGGGAAAAAAACAATACAGTTTACTGCATCAAACCGGATTTTTAATCCTACTTCATAGAACTGACCAATATCAGAGAGATCAAATGTAATTCCAAATGGTGATTTTTACCTCCTGAGAAAATACAGGGATAACACAACCTTCAAAACATAAGAACAAAAGAAACAAGATGAAATAACATGATCCATCCGCATTGCTTAATTATTAGATGGTTTGTGATTCAATGAGACATTTCCTAAATTTTTCAACTTGCTTTAATAATATGGCTGAGCTGATTATTACAGCCAATGAAGACTCTTTGTGCAAAGCAGTGCCCTATATTTTCTCTCCTTTATGCACATCTTCTTAATTTCCCATTTGTGTCCTCATTTCATTTGCTTTGGAGATACGAGTGTCACCACTAACAGTACAAGACCATTTGGCAGGCAAACATCTGGCAGATTCCATTTCGTGTGGAGAAGTGCAGAATATGTATACACGTAGCAAAAACAAATTATGAATGAGAAACACCAAGCTTGAAGAAGCCATTTGTAAAATAAAAAGACTTTTTAAACACTTTTTAACTAGTAAACATCTTTCAATGAGTGTAACAGATTACCACACCACAATATTGAAGCATAAATGTCTGGGATCTTTCAAAGCCACATAAAATCACTCCGTTTAGCCTCTAGCCTGAGTGGAGTCTTCATGCAATTTGTTATGTAGTCCTCATGAGGACTAAGACCTAAGGTGAACAAGTGAACACCAGATAAAGAGAAGCTCTCCACTGAACCACACTCTTTTCTTCACACCAGCGTACTTCACACAAGCCAGTTTGTTGGCATTAAATGCCCAGTCATTCTTCAGCTCTAAGGGGGGGGTAGTGGGTGGTCTGTCTTTGCTGGAGAATGACCTTTAACTTGTGCAGCAACTGTTATTTTAGAAGGTGCACCTGAGTAAACCTGACCTGGAACAGGCACACAAACAAATCCCTTAGCCTTCAGTCAGCTCAGACCAAGCACAAACAAGCCTTAGATAAACAGTAATTATCTCTTATTATGTAAGAAATATCAGACTACTGAATGAGCTGTCTGGGTACATTACACACTAATAATTGATTATTCTGTTTCAATGAAAAGTATAAACATTGGTTTATGTGTATTGAAACGCAGTTATGAAGGCAAGTGCATTTGCCTCAAAGCCATAAAAAAAATGCAGAAAATACCAGTAAAAGTGCTAATGAAGACTGACTGTGTATCGAGGGGATTTGTAACTACAAAGTCTTGTGCATGTGCTTTTATGTGCACTGGATGTTTCTCCCGGTGCAGTCTCTCAGTCCCAGACCAAACGAACATGCCTTAAAGAGACGCACACTCAGTACAGAGCACAAGCCACAGCACAGAGTGGCTCAGTAAGTAAGGGGCTGTTGCTTCCAGTGCAGGTTCAAGTCTAAGGACATGAAGCCGTGAGCTCAAGCATAGCAGACCAGGCCTCTCACTGCTCTAGGCAAAACTAGGGACTTCTACAGCTTCCCTAAATTCCTGCTGGTCTGTGGTGAAGTCCATGAAAGATCGTAGCAAACATGGACCCTGAAGCTTGTCAAAAGACGAAAGGCTCGATTGCAGTGAGCCAAGCTGTGAAGAAAAGTTTGGGTGGGGTCTCATGAGATTTGAGGTGGCCAGTGCAGGCCAAACCAATCAGCATGAGAGAAATGCAAGCGAGTGGCTGGTCAAGTTAATCATTTTTCTTCACTTCCTTAAATGACCATACCACCTGTATCAAGAACCGTACTAACAGATGAAGACTGATTTTTATGTGTTAAATTACTACAAAGTTTAGAACAACAGTGTTGAAAAGGTAGTGACTTACAAAGTCCTGTTGAATGAATGGCCTTGACCATTTTCTTCATCTTCTGAAGGGTACTCTGATCCATTTCCAGTGACTGAAACACAAAAACACAAAAAAACACCATGACTCCCACACTCTGCATCGATTAACTATTTACAACATTCCTACAGACAACACACACCCTCAAAATACACAGAACCCACGGTGTACCCTTGGCAGGTCCACACCTCAACACAGACAGATTCCAAAAGAGATATTAGACAAGTGCTGCAGTCTTTTCCTTCCTCATTCTTATGCATGTGTAATAGGGAACTGAAGTCTAATGCTAGATGTCTCTATATCTCATAAATGCATTACTATGTGCCTAGCATGTCAAGTTAGAACACAGTCCTGAGCTGTCATGTCAGACACAACTAAGCACCCAACCAACAAAGCACAGACATGTGTCAAACCCTCTATGCTAAAAAAGACTGGCATTGCAAAACATGGGAGTCTGAATGCTCTGGAATGTCATGGGGAACAATGCTACAGTAGACGTCTCGCGTCACATATTAAGAGACCTGGTATATGCATACTCACATCGCTGTAATAATAAACCTCGATACGCAGCAATAAATTAGAAATTACTCTACACCCCTCAGATGTCCTTGCTCTTCCATTTCATATAAACTTTACTTTACTCACATGACTGGACATCTTGGACTCTGGTGTGTTCTATGAAGAACTTTTTTTATACTTTAACCAAATTGTCAGTACTTTTTCACCTTCTTAAAAACTCTATGAAAACTGAGGAATGGCTGTCATGATATGCACTCTTACATTTTGCCAATATTCTTGTACTACGTAATGCATCAACTATACCGTTAAAGCTACTGTACTACTATCTGTGCCCTGTATCGTAAAAGTGTTAAGGTTTCATACATTTAAAGGGTTGACTGATCATTTGCTGATGCGCAGCAAATCAAAGAATTTTACACTTAATAATTCAATGAGATTTAGAAGGAACTGAAGGAAAAAAATGTGGCTTGTTAACTTCAGCGCCCCTTAAAACCAACTGTTTAAGAGGCAGAGCAGCAGCAGCTGACAAGAGGAGTGAAGTGACTTGTAGGTTGTTCACCCTCTGAATGACAGACTAGCTTAATGCGTTGCTCCGGCTTTTCCAGTGAGATGGGATGTCTGCGCTTGCTTTCCCTGAAGCACTGGCATCCAGGCACACACATCCCAGAGCGCGGCCCCTGCCCACCGCCTCCATCGTCTCGCCACAAGTCGACGACAGGAGAAAAAGGGCAGCGGATGGTCAGGGGTCCAGCAGTCTCTTCCAGCACCACTCTGCGAGCTCATGAAATCATCGGCGCTTAAGAACAAGGGGCTGTATTTATCTCAAGCGGCCCAAAGAGACCGTCATTTCAACACGACAGAAATATGGTGTCCCTGTGATGTTTTGTTTTATTTTTTTACACTCTGTTTATATTTCTGTTCTGAAATAAGACGCCCACTGCACAGCAGTTTGATCCACTTCGGGGCAGAACAACAGTGTGACTAAAGGACAGATTGTTCAAGCGGCCCAGTGTCATTTTGCCTATCTCTTGCTGGTCATAGCAGGAATAAACCCCTCTCTTGCACAACCAAGAAAATCTAACTTGCTAGTCTTGGGAGACAGCAGGAAACCAGACCACCTAACAGAAACCCAAGCAAACTCCATACAGACAAGCATCTACAAATAATCGAACCCGGGATCCTGGAGGTTTGAGACCACAGCACTAACCTCCAAACCAATTAATAATCCAGTGATATGACCAGCAGGAGGCACTTGCTTAAATCTGACAGTTTAGGGATTTTTTTTAACTTAACAAATGTTCCTGACATGGGATAGTAATTAAATACCCAGTTCAGTTACCCTGCAGAAAATCCAGAATGGCAGTGTTGATTTTCATCACATTCACAAAGAAAAGAACGAGATCTTATAGATTTGTTATATGTTATAGATTTTCTTTCTATAACAAAACTAGACTAATGTGCAATGAATACTTTTTTTAGAACTGGCTCAGAACTGCACCAATGCCACACACGGCTACCTCAGGGCTGTGGTATCTTGACCTCAAAGAGCTGATCCTGTACCCCCAGGCTCCACACCCAAAGAAAGGTGATAAAATAATTAAGAACTGATTACAGATTACTTTAAAAAAAAATCTTACACTAGAAAGTTTCACAACACAGCTGTATTGAGGAATGCAGAGTCACTTCAGGTAGACATCAAGAGCAAATGTTTTAAACTGTGCCTCTAAGTAAGAGCATGTTTTTAAGAATAGCTCTGTTGCCACACTCCTTCATGTTCACCAAGCGAGTCAAAGTTCTTTCTGCCATCAGGCTCAAATTCCTTCAAGCGTATCTACATACTAGGGATGGTTTTACACAAGCAGCACTGGAGCTGGGGCAGGAATGCACAAAAACATGCTGGCAGAGCCTCTACATGTCACAGTGAGTGGGAAGGGCAGCAATAAGATGAATGAACTCAAGACAAAACTGCCTTGTCAAAATCTGTTAGGTCTCTGAGATCGGGTTTTGGTCATCTAAAAAAAATCCGAGTGTGGTGACAATGAAGTTAAATCACTTGAAATGGCCTCGCTATCCACCCCCCGGTTTGAATCAAAGATCTTGGAGCCTCGTCCTACTCCGTGACTAACGGCAAGCGCTTGTGCGCCCCTTGTGTTGTGATGGAAGCTGGAGGATCGGGCAGCTGGCTGGCCCACCTTCAAGCTGACGAGGCCCGAGGTCGCATTCCAGCCCATGGGCTCCATACCAACGTTTATTCTCTGTCAGCTTTCACCTCATGACACACCGAAAGAGTGGAAAGTGTTAATAAGGCTGTGGAGACACACTCCTCCACAGTGGGTGGCCGGGCACTATGCTCCTACAGCCCGAGTTCAGGACATAGGGGCTTTGAGCCACTCCAAAATCACAGCCTACCAGGGCACAGACACTCTTCTAAGGAGGCAAGAGGTCCTATGCCAAGTGGCACACACAGAAATGAACTCCTGAAAACAGCCCTACAGATGTTCTGCTGCTGCCTAAAATCTAGGAGGATTCACATGGACAACTCCAACAAGATGAGGGAACCTCAAAACCTAAATAGAAACCAATCTCCGCCTTTCTGCAGAGAAAGGGCCAACATTCACGTTTCCCCAACATAAAAGAAAGCTTTGCATGCACTGTGCGTGGTGCCCGTTGCATAAATCTGCCATCTAAGCAGATTCCTGCAAGGTTTATACTAATTAAAATGCTAATAATCCTCCCAAAAACCTCGAATTTCAAGACGGCTCTTAAAATCTTACTTCCTACTCATTTTTAGCACGTTTTTTCACTTGCAATGGCTATTAACAAGGCAAAACAAGACCATCAAAGCCAGCAAACACAGGGTTTCAGACACTGGGACTCTGTCACAGGACAGTGCAGAAAGAACAGTTGAAAATGTAATGGTGCATCTTTACTTATGATTTTTGCCAAAAACATGTTTTGAGTTTTGACAGGCAAACAAAACATGCATCTCTCACATCAAAAACACACAAGATGACAAATGCATTAACAGCAGTATTTATCAGTATGTAATGCAGTAACCACATGACTGAATAATACAAATACTTGCAGCACCCAGTCTGATCTCCAGACTGAAGAATGTAAGCACAAGGTGACAGTGTGCCAAGATCTGAGAAATTAGGAATGCTTGCCCAGACAGAAGAAGTAGATTTTTCTAAGGAATTATTTTCATGAGAACTTAAGTCATCCATTTGGTAACCATTTCAACCAATTCAGAGGCTCCCTCCACCATGACCTTCTCAGCAAGCAACAGGCATAAAGCAGGATACACCCTGGATGGGACACCAGTCCCTCATTGTGCACACACATACACACAAGCATCAGGGCAAATTTTCCCAGAAACCAACTAACCTTCCAGGCACCCCAGGTCCAGAAATAAATCCCAGGTGCCAGCGCCGCAAGGCTGCAACGCTAACCAATGCACCACTGAAAGAAAGTCACGCAAGTGAAAGAAAATATAACTGGGGGGCTCAGCCCATACAGACACTCATTTAGAGTGCAGGATGAACACTCTGGCACATTTCTGGGTCATGACCCTAGGCAACCGCAAACAAGAGTCACCAAGTAGTGCCAAAGGGGTGTAGAAGCTGACAACACAGCAAAGTGGTTATTAGTGGGGCCTGGAGCTTTTCAGCTTCCAGCAAAACTCCAACTCCTGGGACTCCAGGCTGGCAATGATGTCATTGAGAGTGCGCTGCTCCTCCAATCAGCATCAGCTCTCCCAGGAGGCGCTGTGGAGGAACAAGAGGGGCGACTAACTGCTGACTGTGTCAGAGGAGTTCGTCTGGAGGTCCTTGTTCCGTCCTGTAGAGCATTGGAGTCGAAGCCGTTTCTTTTAAAAGAAATGGGAGTACCACATTATGTACATATTTACCACCAAAAATAACTTGCAGTTCTATTTTCAAACATGAAATGTCTGACCAGTATTTGTCATTATTTTGTTCATTACAAGCAAACACCATTCCTGGTCCTTTTTGTCAAGGAATGACACTTGTAAAAGACAAATTGCCAAAGCAGAAATAATCCCTTCTAGTCCTGGAAAATACCAAAAGTTTTAGTTTCAGCTCTCTGTGAACCTGGCATTGCTGTAACATTCCAAAATCCGGAGACGCTCTTAAAGTTTCCAGTCACTAAAATTGCACAGATGCACATAATCTAAATGAACAGATCCAGCGGCTGAGACGTCCACTTGACAATGGCCAGCATGCTGGCAGAGACAAAGAATGAAAGTCTCCAGACTCTCATTTCCTTGTCCGAGAGGATACAAATTTCCTGGAAATACTGTAGAAGTGCCGACTCCTTGCTGCCTCTGAAACCCCAATCTCTTCGAAATCAGAGAAAGAATGAGCACCCTGGGCTGACTTCAAAGAACCTTCGGTACACTTCTCAGATTGCACTTAAGTGCTTTTTTAGGCAGTACCATTGCAGGACTTTGACTCAGCTTTTATTTTAATTACTTCGCTGCTGCTGTTTGCCGAAAACCACTCAATGAAATAATGAAGAGCTGGCACATAGACCTGCAGTCACTGCATGGAACAAAACTGAAAAATCTGCATTCACTTCCAATCTGGAATATTGGAACAGTATATGATAACGTTTTTGATGGCCTTATTCAGCTCCTTGTTCATTTAATGACCAATTCATCAACTCCTCGTGACAACCTCTGGTTATTATGTATTACAGTAAGTTTCTAATGTACTGCCTATGTTTGATGCTACTGTCTGTTGTTCCGTGCTGTCGGCTGTACTGCGATTGTCTTGAAAGAGTGGCGCAAATAAGAATTTCAATGTACATGTACATATGGCAAAAAATGCCTTCACTACTACAACTCTACTAGAATCAGGTGCTGGCACCTTACAAAGACCTAAAAAGCCTGCAGACACACTGAAGCACTAGGAACCAGGACTGGAGACCCCTACAAACAACAGATCTGTATCTTTACACCAGCCACGATGGAAAGAAGCATCAGTCTAAGGCTGGGTTCTTCTCTGGGATGTTGTGCCCCCTTGATTTTCATTTCTCAATGATGTGTTACTCTAAAGAGTAGTAACAAATGGAACACCATATATATTTTTCACAGTGTGGATCACAATGCAAGCAACTCCACCACATCACATTTCTCTCATTTTTGCAGTTCATTGCACAATGTGGGGGACAACTTTTTTCCTCCTATCATTTATTGGTACACATCTAATCAGGAAACACAAGTTGTGTGCTTTCAGGACTTGGCCCCTGGGATGCAAAGCCTGCAAGCGCACACAGGAGACCTTCTGACCCGCCCACCTCCCACTGCCCACTTTCCTTTCAACAGGTCTCAGGCACCACAGCCCTGCACTGGAGGCTCAGCCCCAGTATCCTTCACCAACATCACCCAGGTAACATCTTGGAAAGCTGCAGGTGGCTAGTGTATTCCTGGGAGCCTGCCAAGTAATCCCAAGCCTAGCACTTCGGAAACCCCAGTCCCAAATGAAGATATGACCCGTATTCAAACCCATGATGCTTGAATCATAGAGCTCAGCATGCATTTGACTCTAATGGCAGAGACATTCAAGAACAACTGGAGTTTCTACAATAAAGTTGCCTTCAGGGGATTCTCCACTGAGATACCAAAAGAGCATCATGCACCGTATTTGTGCACGACTGATGAGAGAAAATTGATTCTTGATGCCTCCTGCCCTGCCTGTTTCTGCCTCTGCTAAAAAAAAAAAACATGCAGTTAAACAAAGTGCAATAAGGTTTTTTTTACACCCCTTCTATTTCCTGTAGGTTGTCTGTCAGGCTAAAGCAGACCTGGTAATTGAAGAGGCAAACCAAACAAAGGCAGCACCATAACAAGCTGATAGAATAAAACAGACAAGATTGCCCAGTTTGACATAAAACCAGAAGGGTGATGCTCTTGACTCAGGCACCCGTCACTTGCTTGAACCTTTCTAGCCTCGAACACAGAAGACTACGAGGAATTTGGAATTCGATACAAGTATTCCAAACCCTCGACGACCTCATCCGAGCAGGCTTCTTTCCAAAGAACATCGAAATACAAACCAGAGATCACAAGTGGAAACTAGAGGGAAGGGCATGTAAAATTGAAAACAGGACACAAGATACCAGCAACGTCCCTGAAGCTGATACCCTGGCACCCAGGCTTCTTTCAAGAAATGACTAGAAGAAATCTTCATGTGAATCAGATAACAAGTGGGCAAGACGGGCTTGATGACCTCCTCTTGTTTGTTACCGCAATAGGAGGACTTTTTCAGAAGCTAAGGAAGAAATGAAGCATCCTCAGTCTGCTTAGATGTAGGACAACAGTACTGTAACCCAGCTAAGCATAAGGAATGACAGTGAAAACGACAGCCGCTGGATCTGTTTGGGCCCGTTCAGAGGTGTGCCCGTGACAGCAGTTCCTTCCGTTATAATAGCAGTCGAAAGAATCGCCATGACGTGCAACGGTCTCTCCACCTGTGACACCCTCAGAACCTACACCAGCACCCATCTTCCCAAATAGAAACACAAGACCAGAAACTGGAGTAAGTCAGTCATGTAAACAGTCGCTCTGAATGACAGGGGTCTCTCTGCTCTGTGTCCTCAATTTATCTAAGCACATACGTCCAGTTTTGGGCTCAAAGCTGGAGGCGTTTTGCACTCTGGAACAGGGGGAGGCTGATTGTTATTGGTGGTTATGATAATAATGCTAAACTCTGTAAAACGGTTTTGCCAAACACCTGCAAAGGCACATACTGTACAGGAAAATTGCACATTACCTCTGGAATGAGGAGTGATTTGGTAACAAAATAAAAAAATATATATATAAGAGTTGCTCGGAGAGTGATTGCTGTGGTTTGCGGGTAGAGAACAGTCTACAAGACCAAGACAAATGTTGAGAGAGAGTGTGTTTTGGGGTGCAGTAAATCTCTCTCGTTCACCCGCCGCCAAGGCTCAACGCTGTCACGCTGTTTCTCAGTGTACTTTCGCCTGGTCTTACAAACTTCAAAGCGCTCAGAAACCCGAGTACGAGTCGCTTACAGCCTCCCCACTTCACATATCAGCTTACTGGCAGATCAGAAACTTGGTGCCACCTAAGAAGTACGAGGAACTCCCACCCAACACACAAAGCACAAAAGCAAAAAACAGGTTTTATGCTACAAAGCATATCGTGAGCGTGTGTGAGACTTAAATGGAAATATGACTTATTTTTTATATGCTGGATGCACAGCCTTTTATTATCCGTCTCAGCAAAAACAAGAAAACAGAGAAGTGACTGCAACTGACCTAAAAGGAAAGTTGCAAAACCAGTTCTCCCGTACCAGTCAGGATCAATCCTTGCACTGTTCTCTCCAGGTCCAGCGGCGCTATCCTGTTTGTTTAAGCTCTCACAGGTAAACAAATCCTAATTGAGCCCCTTACCTCTTCCAGGGCGGCCACGGTGGTCCTGCAGTCGCTCACTTTGTAAGGGAAGGTGGAGAGAGACGGAGAGGCGATATCCTCATTCGTTAAGTTAACAAACTCTGCGACGCTAATTAGCTCCGGCATTTTCCTTTTTTTAATGATTTTTTTTTGGCTGATCCGAAAAGAAGGTATGTCGTAAAAATATAAATTAAAAATAAATAAAATGTACTGCTGCGGAATCTTCCTAACTCCGACACCCCCCGGATTTCACGTCCAGCGCTCGTCCCGTCATGATCCACAACAGCTGCCGTGTCGGAGCGGAGCTCGGATTCAAGCTGTACCGTGTGCGGGGCAGCGTGCCTCCCCTCTCAGAGCAGCCCAGAGCTGGGAGGGAGTTGCTTCTCGATCACGTGGGAATGTTTTCACTCCGGTCTTGGGGAATTTTGTTTCAGTGCAGCTCGTTTTCTCTGTAAAGGAGGAACGGTCGTGGTGCGAGTGTCACCGTGTCTCTGAGCGATTTACAACCTCAATCCCAGTGGTTCGGGTCATGAGTTGTAACTCCGGACAGATCAGTGAATTCCTAGGCAACAACGGTGTAGTAACTTGCTACTTTATTTTATTTAAAAAAAAATCCTAATGAGTGATAAGAAAGTGTAGGCTCCAGAATTTAAAATACTATTCAAACGAAATAGCCAGAAAAAAAAAGAAAAAACCCTAGAAAAAGGGAAGTGGACGAATACGAGTATTTTTTCTATTATTCCGTTATTGTGAATCCTCCCTCACAGTTACAATGAATACTAATTAAATAATAGTTTTGGTGTCTATTTTCATTTACATGTATGTATAATTTTACATATTTTAACTTTGTAAAATATATTAGTTTAAAATGAAAAAAACTATTTTAAAATAGTTTAAAATCTATGAATTCTCAAATGCAAGGCATTTCTCAACACCAGGAGTTTCTATAACTATTATAATTATCTTCATCCTGCACTTAGGGCATCATATGAAACCCTGTTTTTTCCTGGGACACTGTTTGCATCACTGCACGGTGTGAGCAACCTCCAACTGCTCCCCTGTGACTCACTCTGGCCTCTCTGGGAATAAACAGATCCCCCTGTGACTCATCATGGCCTCTCTGGGAAATAAACAGATCTCCTGAGCCAGCCGGGCTTTCACCTGTGTAAGCAATCCTCTTGATAAAAACCGCATGGACTTTGGGTGACCGACTCTGCAGAGCACAGCTGAGACTCTTTTCTTCTCCAGCCTCAAACACTGCAGCACAATCAATTAACAGAGTGATTGTGATCATGAAAACTTTATACCTCCCCTCCCAAAGGGACTAAGGAAGAGACAGGGCATTGCTGTTCAAACCTCCAAACAGCAGGAAATCACCTGTGCCACAGGTCCTTAATTCTGCACCTGGAGGACCAGCGTGTGTCTTACCATCTCAACCAGCTTATAGTTTACTTCATTGGAACAATTTACTAACTTCTCCCAGCTCCTCAGGGCTTAATGCTTGCAAGCAGAGGTTCCAAGTCCTGGTCCTAGGGTGCCACACAACCACTGGTTTTCACTGTTGCTCCTTTACTTAATGGAACCAGCAGGTTGTTTGGTTAGAACTCTTACAATGTTTTTTTTCTACCTAAAATTGCCATTGGCCCTTACCAATCATGGCTTCCTAATAATTCCCATCTATGAATCAGCTTCATCACTCTGTTCTCCTCCCCACTGAGAACTGGTGTGGGGGTAAGCATTCTGGCCCACTATGGCTGCCATCACCTCACAGATGGGGCTGCACATTGGCGGTGGTGGAGTGGGGTCCCCATTACCTGTAAAGCATTTTGAGTGAAGTGTCCAGAAAAGTGTTAAATAACTGTAAGGAATTATTATTATTATATCATGTCAGTCCGATAATATGTCAGTGCACCAGGTACACATTTTCTTTATCATAACTTTATGAATGTGTTGCAGTTTCTTTTGATACTCAGCATATTAGTAGCACTACTGTAATACGCTCTAATTAGTACTCTGTTAATACTCTAAGCCAATGTCATCAATATACTCCATATACTCCTCCATATGGCTATCACATTTACAAGTGATGCTAAAGTTGTAAATTCAGAACTGAGAAGAGAAGACTGTTTGATTGTTACTGGTGGTTATGATAATAATGCTAAACTCTGTAAAAAGGGTTTGTAAGTATTTTCCAAACACCTGCAAAGGCATATACAGGAAAATCACACATTTCCTCTGGAATGAGGGATGAATTGGTAACAAAATCATAAAAAAGAACAAAAATACTGCAGTTGCTAGGAGAGTGATTGCTGTGGTTTGCGGGTGGAGAACAGTCTACAAGACCAAGACAAATGTTTAGAGAGAGAGAGGGCAGAGAAGACGCTTCTTTTTACAGAAGGGTTGCAGAGCACACTGCGGCGTCATGTTCTGAATGCTGACTCACTGGGATGAACAGACAAGGCCTTGCTGAGCAATCGTGGATCAGGTTTCTAATAATCCTGAATGCATGATGGGCCCAAGAGACTCCTTCCATCTTTTCACCACAATTGCATTCTCTTCTTTCCTTTTCTGAGAATGTTTCTTTCCGTAGTTCTCCCTGCTATCACCATTTATCACGGCAGTTGCCAAGCCAGCTTGCTCACAATGCCTTTTATTATCGAAGTGAACCCCCCCTCGGTTCTGCTCCTTTGTGTTGCGCTTCAGCTCTGTTGTCGGCCGGCCTGCATTCAGGCCAACATGCTGGCCTAAAAAAAAGAGGCAGAGGAGAGAAAAGAGACCATTTAGGCAACATTTACAGTCGTTCTTTGTCCTGTTGTGTATACACAACTCACATGACTCATTTGCTTTCCTCCCTTCCTCCCACCTGAGAGACTTTCTCCCAGCCACCAATCAGCAGGGACAAGAGCCTGGGTTTCAGGTTGCAGCGGTTAGTCAGAACAGGGCTACTCTGAGGCTTTCCAGTAAAAGTTAGTGGGGCAGAGAATTTTCCCGGCAGAACTGTCCTGGATTTATTCAAGCTGTTGACACGGCCTCGGAGAGAACTACACCACCCAGCGAGCTTGTAGTGAGATGAAATGTGGATGTTAGTCAACATTACTACTGGTATAGCAGTGACCAGGTGCTTCTTTGCTTTTTTTTTGTTTGGAGTATGTATATAACTACTTATTAAAGCCAAGGATCAACAGTTGACAATTGCCATTAAGGTTCCGTAATCTTACAATAATTGTGCACTAACAAAAGGAATGAGAATAATTTCACGTTAATATATTTGTATGTAGAATGATATTTTGAACTCTTCATTTTGCAGTCCCTTTCTTCTCTAGTTTTCTAACTATTCCACTGAATTACCATGCATGAGGATGGGAGATTGCATCACGTGTTCTCTTAGTAAGATCCAGGGAATGTTTGACACTATCCATATTTTTTTCATTCACTCTGGAAATCAGCCAAGAGCCTGCATTCTTTTCCAACCGCCCGTTTTATAAAGTCATCCCATAACTCACAGAATGATTTCCGTGGCATACTGGTGCAAGAATTCACTGTAAGTTAATTATTGCAGGGGAGTTGCACAGAAGGGACGGACTTTACAAATCTGTATGCTACATTCCGAGATTCTTCTGTGTTTTTTTATTTAAATTCTCTCTTCACACAGTTAACATGGGTGCTTTGTCTAATACTGAGTTCTAAGCACAGGACAGTGTCTTGTGGAACAGTAATAAATAAGATTCCTCTAACGTGACAGAAGTGCTGCTCAAGTTTTCCACTCCTCTGTGCAACCTGTACTTTTTTATTTCCAAAATGTAATACATCTTAAAGTCCCAAACTTCCACTAGGAAAACAAGAAAATCCAGACTGTATGCCCTTGTAGGGTTAATTCATGGCCTACAGAGCATACCAGACAGATCATTGAAAAGAACTGTGTCGGACAACAGGAAATACAGTGGAACTGATTCAGGTACTAAAAACCCTAAAAATCAATCAAGGGAACTGCTGCATAGTCATTTGTGAATCAGACAAGCAGAAGTTAAGTGGATGGGCATTTGGGAATGTAATCAGAAGGTAGGCCTTTACAGAAAGGGTGGTGGGTGCCTTTAACAAGCTGCCCAGCCATGCTGTTCCAACAGATTCCCCGGGATTCATCAAGAAAACGACAAGCGACAAGCAATCAAAACAAGCAAGATGGGATTTTCTCGCCTGTCCTAAACACAGTTCCCACATCAGTTAAGACAGCCCCGGTCCACCAATTTCATCTCTGAAATATGGACATTTCAAATTGTCAACATTGTTTCAGATTTAGCTGTATAAACCGAGTAAATTGCTCAGCTTGTATGAAAACCAATAGACGATGAGGTGAGCAGGACTTGGACTGGGGATTCCTGTATTAGGAAGAGGATACAGCCTCTCACCAACAGAAAGATGAGATCTTTCTCATCTTTCTGTTGGTGAGAAAGATGAGGTGTTAGTGGGGCCAGCAGGAGGCGCTCACCCTGTGGTCCATGTGGGTCCTAATGCCCCAGTATAGTGACGGGGACACTATACTGTAAACAGGGGCCGTCCTTCGGATGAGACGTAAAACCAGGGTCCTGACTCTCTGTGGTCATTAAAAGTCCCAGGGCGTCTCTCGTAAAGATTAGGGGTGTAACCCCGGCATCCTGGCCAAATTTCCCATTGGCCCTTACAAATCTTGGCCTCCTAATAATCCCCATCTATGAATTGGTTTCATTACTCTGCTCTCCTCCCCACTGATAGCTGGTGTGTGGCGAGCGTTCTGGCGCTATGGCTGCTGTCGCATCATCCAGGTGGGGGTTTCACATTGGTGGTGGTGGAGGGGAGTCCCCATTACCTGTAAAAGCGCTTTGAGTGGAGTGTCCAGAAAAGCGCTTTATAAATGTAAGCAATTATTATTATTATTATTATTATTATTATTATCTGGTAACATGTTACCTGTTTATGATTGGCAGTCCAGTTGGGCATTTCATTTCATCCAGCAGTCATTTCTGTGGCTTCAACCACTAGGAAAGACATCAAATGTACCCAATGTTTCTAGAACACAATAATGATTTACCATTAAACATTCTGTCCTACTGTGTCTTAAAGCACAACCAGGTTTTAAAGGCCAGTAACAAGTTCACTTTAACCACTTAATTGATTAGGTAATGCAAGTCATTTGAAATAAATGCAGGGTCTCCCAGCCTGAAGCCTTCAAGTGAACTCCTAATGAGTTTTCTTGTTAATAAGAAAGGATGGCTTTGAAGGACTTGTGTTTTATGTGAAAAGGAGCAATGTGTTAAGTTCGACATCTTTTTCCCCATTTTATTGTTTGCAGAGTGGCTAACAGACACAGGTATCCTGGAGGGCTGTGTCAGCTCTTGTTACACAGCAATGTCTTGCAAACCCTGATAACTCAACGATAAAAGGTAACTCTCCACAATCAGAGATGTCCTCTTTCTTCTCCATCAGAGTGGTTCAGCCCTGGAAAAACGTGTCAAAAGAATCCCAAAATAATCAGCACCGTAAAAAACTTGCAAAGTCTGTTAAACATGTCCATGTTACTATTAGAAACGGACAGTTAAGGAATGAAAATGCATAAGCCGTCCAGGACCCTCCTAAGTTAGAAGATAACAGAAGAAGCAGCTAAAAGAGAAGACCTCCGGTCCATTCACATGCTGGTCTTTGGTAAAAACCAGATACTCAGTTGTATCACATTATAACTTTCCAGCTGATCAAACACTTGAAGAGAAGCTTCTGCTTCACTCCTACAATTGCATTCAGTGGAAGGCTTGATTGTCACCTGGGGCACGTTGCTTGCTAGGATAGGCTCCGGCTTCCCTGCGACCCTGTATTGGACAAAGCGGTTAAAAATCTCTGTACCCCAGAACAATTCATTAACTCTGATCAATGTTTCAGTAAACACCAGCTGTCATCAGGTTCTGATCTGGCGAAACACAAAATAGGTGACTCATTGCGACGTCTTTGTATACAGGCAGACTTTTTGACGTCACTGAACAAAGGGGAAAAAAAATTCCTGAATGATTTTGGACGAACAAGTCTCTTGTAGTTACTCCTGCTATGGTATTGCGCCAGGACACCAGACTGGCACCCTCTTTGTGTACACAGCCCGCATTGTGAAGAGTGTTTCTACTAAGCAGTTATGACGTTTTTTTATTTCTTGAATCCCCTGATAGTGACTCCCAAGGACAAAATAGGCTTGCAAAAAAATCACTTCCTGTCGATTTGATCAAACAAATAAATTTGTTTAACTCTGAGGTGTTACAGTTCTTGGTCATAAGCATTAAAAAAACAGTGGTGTTACAGGTTGCTCCTTTGGAGAGCTGTCGAGATAACGTTTGCTGCAAAATAAATTAAAACATCTGTTGCCTTCTCCCACAAACCTGTGGGGTACTGCCGAAGTCACATGCCTGCGATACGAACGCACTATTTCCACATTCACAATTCTTAAACGCGGGCTCCTCACCAAAGGGAAGTGTTTGTCTTTGCGTGTGTGATTCCTGTGCCAAGGACATGCACATATTCTACAGCAGAAACGCTCACAGAGTTTGGGTGGTGCTGCCAAATGAGACAGTTCGGAGTTTTTTTTTATTTGGCAAAGCTACTTATTAAACATAATTGTGCTCCACACCCTGGGTGCGAACTCACAGACTCCTTCCTTCCCTGCTAAAAACAAACGGCGGGAAGACCGTATGTTCGCTGCAGATATTCCTGTTCCTGGTGCCAGTCAGGACTCTTTTCTCTCCTTCGTTGCGCTTGTCTTTCCAGAAGTGTCTGACATGCCTCGGCTCGTCTTCGAGCCTGGCTGCGCGCCTCTTGCGCTTCGATGACAATTGAATCCCCAAAGACGGGAAAAGATCAAGGACAGGAAATAAAAATACAGGCTGCAAATGCTTTGAGTGTGTGACTTTTTTCCCCCCCAAAATCACCTTTGTGGGATTAAGATGAAAACCAGTGTGCGGACGACTGTGCACTAGCTGCATACGAACTCCAGGCTCCAGTGGTTACGGACACTTTCGTCCTCCTGACTCCATCAGCTAGTGTTGTAAAAACTGGTTTGCAACCTCTCCGGGCGCACCTAAACTGTATCCAAGGAGCAACGGCTCGACAGCTGGTCCCAGTTTTAGGCGTCAAGTTAAAGAAGCCTCTTTGCCCCACTTAGGGTCTGCATTAAGAGTGTTCTTCCTCTTTTGTGCACAAACAGCTGTGCGTTTGTGGGGGGAGGAATCTTAATAAGCAGTACATTCCTGTGTTGCTTCCCACCAGCAACCAAATAAAAAAAAAATACTGCACACAGAAACACAACTTTAGGAACTTTGAACAAAGCTTAGAATCTTTGGCACACAATTGATAAAGCCTAAGCAACAAAGCCCCTTTGTATTACTATGGAAGTAGTAATGAAGACCACTTGCTGAGGGTTTGAATTTCCAACACAGTCTAGATTTGGCAAAGAAAACTTTCAAGTTCTGGTAATAAAACACATTCAATACTGGACACGATCATCAACAGGTGGGGCTAAGAATGCTTCCCAGTCAAGACAGGAGGGACTGTTTTCTATGGATTTGAACTATCAGGATTCCGCACAGTGTGACATCAGTTTCCAGGGAAAAGCTTTAGTCATGCTCCTTTTGCAGGACAACTGACAAACTTTTTGGCTTTAACACTGCCGAACACCGAAAGAAAGAACTTTCCAGAAAGAGCTGCCTGTTCAGGTACATATTCTAAATCCCTTTAGGGGGCCTTTCTTGAAGAGATCTGAAAGCAGTTCTAGCCGTGTCAAATGGCGGAAAAATAAAGAACTGGACAAGCAGGTTACCCAATACCCTATACGACACTTTGGTCGTAAGGTGCTTTACAGAGTCCCAGTTCCACAAAGCACCTTAAAATCCAGAACTAAACGGACAATATCCAGGGCATTACAAAACAGGTGTATCCGACAGCTAGCAATATGGGGAATGTTAAGATGGTTTTCTTCTTTTATGGAAAAAAAAGAAAAGCTCAATATCCTACAATAAGTTGCCTTCCAAAACAGAATTGGTCCAGTCTGGCACACCAGGTCCACAGAAAGAGATCTTTATGCTGTTCTGACATAGTTTAATTTAAGACCTCGCAGAACCGCTGTATTTCCACTGGTAATGTCTCAGGAACCTCCTCTAACTTGGAGCACATGATGTGGCCCAGTAGGACAGCGACAAGAGCCAATAACATTTGAAACTGCAGAACAGAAGCCAAACCCCCATCCCAAAAAGCAGACATTTCTCTCGAAGAAATGAAAGAGGTGGACTCCCATTGATGAAAGGGATAAAATTGAACTCTACCACCTTACTGAAGCCTTTCAGCTACTCTTTATCGGAAAAAAAAAAGCTCAATATCTTGTCAACTCCATCCTGCAAATAAACCAACGGTACGAATACTTTCGCTTAGTGCCGTTGTTATCCAAAGCAGCCTACCGAGGCCGAGGGCGTTTTGTTTGACAAACGGCTGCTCCAGGGAATCACCAGCATGGGGATCTCCTGTTGACGTCTCATCCAGAGGGTCAGTAACCAGTTCAGAAAGCTAGCCCAGTGCACTCAAAGCCTTCAGAACCACATCTTCATTCTTACCACTGGACCCATCTTCTCGTGTTCCGACTGCTGTCAGGGCTTCGGAAAGCCGTGAAAGAAAAAGTAGGCTTCTGCTATCATCTCTGCCGCCAGAACATCTTCTGTAGCAGAACGCGTTTAGATCCGGGGTGTGTACATGTTTATAGAACTATACTGCAAAGTCTATTATTTGAACAAAACCAGCAGCACCTGGGGTTTTAAACCTCTAACCTGCCTATTCGGAGCGTAAACCCTGGCAACTACTCCACACTGCCACTCAAGTAATTCAAGTGGAAAAGCTCCTCAGTAGACATCCCGGTTCTGTGAAGGAGGACGCAGTGCAATGCTGAGATGATGATTAAGACGATAAAATTAGTGACACGGAAAGGTGGCCCACTAAGTTCCAGTGCAGGAAAAGACTCCACATGTTTCATCATGGCTTCAACGCTTTATTGGAAAATTAAAGACCAAAAAACAAATGCAAAATTTAAGTGCCACACATTGAGTCAACTAAAAAAAAAAAACTTACTAGTATTACAGTAAGAATACTAGAATATGGCAGTCACAATGATGCAGGAAACTGCACAAAAATAATCCATTTTTTTTATAAATACAATCTGTACAATGTCACAAAAAATGACTCCTACCCAAACATCAATGAAAATCGAGCACTTACAATGCTTACAATACCAACCTCGTCCTATATGCACACACACGCGTTACAACTCCGATGTTTTTGCTCATACAGAAAAGAGATTAAAAAACCACTTATATACAATAGGAAAAAAGTTTTACTAAAACTTCAACATCCACACTCTGGCTGAAGGCTAATGCTTATTCCCTTGTTTCCCCAGCAACAGAGCTCAAATTCCAGAATCTTCCTTCTCCCTCCATGAGCACACGGAAGGCTGGGAACCAGCCATCGCTTGTGCAAGCGGAATACAGAGTCGAGGAAGAAAATTGCGAAAATTGCTCGGATCAGACCTCGAAGAGGACGTCTCTGAGCTCTGGGGCCGGGCCAAAAAACTTGAACACAGGCTGCACAATGTGGTTGAGACAGGCGGGACAAGGACTCATTTATTCCTCAGTACGAGGAACCTAAGGTTTTACTTTACCACAAGAGCCCTCCTGCCCCAGTATCAAACAATTTGATACTGTTCAACTCCTGAATATAA
Organism: Lepisosteus oculatus; assembly: GCF_040954835.1. Taxonomy (NCBI): domain Eukaryota; kingdom Metazoa; phylum Chordata; class Actinopteri; order Semionotiformes; family Lepisosteidae; genus Lepisosteus; species Lepisosteus oculatus. The sequence goes on along the minus strand of NC_090706.1, from coordinate 10,834,836 downwards.
CTTGGTGACTGGCACCTGGAATGGCTTAAAACGGAGAACTGCTGCCTGACTGCAGGCCAAGACAAGCCTGGAGTTTGACCTCAGTGGCTCCGTGTGTGCCAGTGAGCGACTCCCAAGGCTTTATAACCACAGACCTGAACCAGAGGAGCTTGTTTCACATGGAGGGAAGCATGCCAGCCTGCACACTCAGGTGAGACCCCACACAGCGCTCGCCTTGACATTGCGATTCCAATTCACATAGTAGCTCAATTGAATTAATTACTGGCCCAATTGGAGCAGCTTTCCAAGCTCTTCAGGCGCTGCTGTGTCAGAGCCCTCGGAAACGCAGTGGACTGCGGCCCTGTAGGACTGGAGTTAATCACAACCACAAAGGGAAAAAAAAAACCTTGAAGCTGGGCTCGGTGCGGCCCTTCGTCATCATCTGCCGTCATTTCGACCCACTAGAGGGACAAGTTGCATTGAGACATAACTGATCTTAACTTAATTCAACTCGGTAGTTTGAGTGTTGAGCAAAATGTTTCGATATGGTTTCACACAATGGGCAAAACTTCACTTTTTCACCGCAGCGACAACCACCCAAACTAACAATTTCCATTTTTCGTGCCATTCAATTTACGACTTTCGGTATGGAAAAATACAAACCGAGCAGCTTGATGTATGGAACCTCTTCATAATTCAATTTTAATAAAAAAGTTGCCTTCCAAAACAGAACTGCTCCATTCTGGCACACCAGGTCCACAGAAAGAGGTCTTTATGCTGTTCTGACGTAGTCTAATTTAAGACCTTGCAGAACCGCTGTATTTCCACTGGTAATGTCTCAGGAACCTCCTCTAACTTGGAGCACGTGATGTGGCCCAGTAGGACAGTGACAATAACATTTGAAACTGCAGAACAGAAGCAAAAATCTGTCCCAAAAAGCAGACATTTCTCTCGAAGATATGAAAGAGGTGGACTCCCGTTGATGAAAGGGATAAAATTCAACTCTACCACCCTACTGAAGCCTTTCTGCATCGAAAAAGAAGGGAGAAGAAATAAACTTGCCACCAGTTTTCCCCGGTTTTAAAGCCTTCCGGTAAATTGAATTTTATGCATCTCTCCAGCAGTTCAGCTCGTCAGTTTATCTGTGGTTTTAACTGAAGGGAGGCTGGAGGACATACATAAAATCAAGGCAGTACAGGGTCACTTCTGGCCTTCAGCTCCAATCAGTGCTCAGAGCCTGGGTCTTCCATACAAACACTGAGCAGAAGATCAGCATCTTTCACCGTCGGCTCCACACTTTTCAAGCTTGTGAGCAACTTGGCTCAGAGGGATCCGCAGCAGAGCAACTGCTCCTGCACATTTTGAAGACATTTTTCAAGCACCAAAACATTAAGACTCAAATCATTAATTGAATTCATTAACATAAGCCATTGAGTGATAAAAGCACTCAGCCCTCTTCTATACTGCATTTTCAACTCATAAAACCCCCCAGATTCACAGAATCGTAGCTTATAAAAACATCAGAATTCGCCACCGAAAGAAAAACACTTTTTACAATTTAAAAAAAGAACAAAATCTGTCTTGAAAAAATAGTTTCAGATTTACCACTCAAAGAGGCAAAACTTCCAGAGTGGTTAATTCTTCAGGTGAAGCCTAGCTGCCAACTACTGTCACAACAGGTGAGCAAGACCTGCTGTGAATCTACACCCTGATAAAAACAAGCAGCTGGCACTGATAGACTCAGCGAAGCACCAAGCATATTCACACCGGTCACCAGTTAAAACCAGCTAGAGGTAGCAGAGCGATAAAGGAGATACCATCCCTCTCTGCAGGCTAGTGAGGTGAAGACAACCCAGTATAATTATAGCACCAACATACTCTCCAAGGAGTTAGAACCAAAGGCTAAGATAATACCATATGGTCAGAAGATGGTTCAAATGGGACCATTGACAAGACTGCAAAGGATAACTGGTCACTCTGCAGCTGATCAGTGCTTTGCAATTCTGGTCAAGCATATCGGCTTTAACTATACTCCTGGGCTTCTAAAATAAATCCTCAGTTGAGAAGACATTTTGCTTAAGGCTGCGTAGTTTAAACAGGGCCTAGAAAGTGCCACCATATAAAGACACTTCTGAATTACGGAGTTCACGTTTTGCATCACTGTTTCACAGCTGAATACAACTCAAAACAAGGCTTGGTGAACAAATTATAAGGCAAAGTTTAACAACCTAGCAGAAAGCTACATATAATGAAAACTGAAATTATAATTCGTGAATGAAAGAGGCATTTCACAGGGCGTTTCATGTTTCTTTTGAAATCGCAGATTGTTGAGGAATTGGATGCATTAGTTACTTTCCAAATAACTGCAGTCAGTCATTTCTTTTTCATGTAACCTGTGGCAATGCGTAAGAGATCCTACTGCACCAGAATTACAGCATTGTGAATTATATCCACCATCTGGCCACAGTGAAAAAACAGTTCCTTATTTATCCTGCCTAACACCAGCACAATATACTTTTCTTTTCAGTAGGTTGTATTCAGGATAATTTGTTAACACTTAGTCTAATAATCAGCAGCTGAAGTCTGTTCTGCAACTCTGATATCTATGTTCAAGCCCAAAATATTAAAGGCAGCTATACACACAAAATAATGGCAGTGGTTCCCTCTTCAGAAAAACCTGTAAAAGTAAATGAAAAAAGGACCACTAGCACAGCCAAACTAACGTCCCCCTCTAGTGGCTGAATGTTTACGCAGATTTAAACAAATCTCCCAAGTCTCACCCAGAGTTACACACAAGAAGGGTTACTAGCATCTGTAAGAAATATTATGTATTTTGTCACCAGAGGATTATAGAATATTATTCAATATTCTATTCGGCGTGACTGTTTCTAAAATATCAAGGTCTATTATTCATGTCTCATTTCTACCAGTTGGTACAATTTGACAGAAGTAAAACAAGCTCCTAATGTTTAAAAATGAGAAAATATGTTAGGAAACACACCATAGGAAACTGGAGATCTGAAAGACTTCCGTGATAGCTTGATAAAGCTGGCCAGCCTTGCTCCGAGAGAGAGGGACAGCCCGGCAGATTTATAGATCACCCTTAAACCTGAATTTACAGATTGGAACATAGGCCAACTAAGCATGGAATCTTCTGCAATAGAGGTGCAAACCACATAGTGTATAAGTACTAATATACACTGGAATATTAACTTCATAATGTGTTATTTTAACCAAAACAATTCAAACAGGAAATATTTCTGGGCAGAGCTACCCTGGACTATCAATAACCAAACTGCTCAGAGAGTGAGTCCTCATCACTAGTTTTTTGGGTCCTACCAGCACCATGATTTCACGAATTATCAAGAACGGTCATGAATCATCATGAACTGCGAGATCTGTGCCAACATCAGAGCTGGTTTACACCACAGTCAGGACAACCCCGAGACAGACCTGTGCCAGCTCTGCAGCAGTTCAAGCCTTGGGGTGTTGAAGGCACATCTGGTCACTTTTACAGGGTCCCGAGCTCCCCAATATCAGGGTAAAAGTCTACGTGAGGCTTTAATATGACAAAACATATTTCAATAAGGTGCTTGAACCTCTGCTTAGGCAGAGAAACTTAATTCCCTACAGCAGCAGGACTGGAAGGATTTACCGTACATGGCAGCAGGACTGGAATAGACACAGTAAACTAAACGTGCAAAATATCCAGTCCACACTACCACAGAACCCCTGGGCTACCAGCTCTTTAATTGCCATCATTAACCCAGAAAGCCAATTAAATCATTCAGGTGTTAATCAAAGCCGAGTTCTGTAACCAAGAAGACCGAAGAGGTCTAGAGTATGGGTGGAATATGGAACATCCACAAATCAGTGTCAGAAATATCTACTACACCTGAACACTCAAGATACCACCTCAATCTGTAGTTTTGAGGCTACAATTTTTGAAAACGGGTTTAAGGCGAGATATAAAAATCTGCGCGGTGAGGACTGGACTCCCCTCTCTCAGAACTTTAACACCTGGGTTTCACATTAAAAATAATGTCCATTTAAAATGGTGTCTATGGTTTTGTACCTGAAGCCTCTACCCATGGAGAATCTATTTCCCCACTGTCTGCAAACCACAGTAGGCCTCTCAGTGCAGTGCTCAGTGAGCAAGACCGAAACTACCACACACTGATAAAATACCTGCAGCGTCAGAAACATTAGATAAAGCTGCTGTACATCTTCTGTGTCTTGCACAGTACACAAATCCGACAGACTGACGGTCAGCTACATGCAGATTTTAGGTTTAAGACCTGGAGTTGTTTTCTGACAATTTTAAAAACCAACCATGGCTACTCATCTGAACACACAGTCATCGCGTAGCATCAAAAAAGGTTTGGATTCGGCAACCAAAAACTTTCAGAAATCCACAATCTTCAGTATCCCGCAGAGAAAGTGGATCCGTAAAAACATTTTCACAAAGTGCTCTTCAAGCACAGTACATTACATACAGGCAGATAAAACATCCTAGAACAACTCTTGACAATTTCCCCAAAGCAACAACAATAAAACATATGGCTTAAAAAATTCCATCATACAGTGGCTTATTAGTCCATTTCATTCGCTTGGGGTTTAATTGCAGAGAATTAGGGGTACAACCTAGGATGGGTTAGGAGAAATCAGACCCTTAGTGTGAAAGGACTGCACCCTGCTTTTTAACTCCTGAGTTCTGGGAATGGAGGCATACCTGTAAGAACCTACAAATAAAAAAAGAAGATCCCTTCATCTACAAATGAATCTTTGTATCAGCACAGAAGGGTGCACCACTGAAGATCAACTCAACTTAAGCATTCCAAAATGTCCCATTGGAATATTCTCAGATTCCTGCTTGCTGGATTCAGAAAACACACTGCGATCCCAGCAACTCATTCAGACTGCTGGCAAGGGACAAGGTCTCCTCTCAGTTTCTGAAAGCCCGTTACTCAAGACCAACACTGCTGAGACGAGTAACCTGTTAAAAAGTACACAGAATCCATGATGCACAGGAATCAGGCGGAATTAGTTTTGCTGATGGAAAGAGTTCTCAAGTAATCAGAAAAAAAAAGCCCTCACCATTAAGGCAAGGTTTATATGGGAAATAATTTTAAAGCAATTCTGTTAGGCAAATGGCTACTCAAATCGTATTTGAGCACCCAGAGTAGAGTGTCCACATGAGTCTGTATCACTCTGTCCGATAAAAATGGACTTCCTGGAGAATCAGTGCTGTGACCACAGGAGGAACGTCTCAGGTCACGACGAGAATTTTTGTTTTTTACTTTTCTGGTGTGGGAGGCGAGGAACTTAACTTAATCGGTGATAGTCCAGACACCGACGAGTTCCTATAAGAAGGTGCACACACAAAAAAAAACACAAAAGGAAAAACTGAATCCTGAATAGAGGGCCAGAGACCTAGGAGATCTGATGTCTCAGGATCTGCTGCCCTCAAGCAATGCCATTCAGAGAGCCGCTGAGGAAGCCCTCAGCTCTTGAGTAAGTCACCCAGGTCGTAGGTGTTGAAGAAGTCCGAGACCCCCTCCCCATCCTCCAGCCCCCAGAGGTAATCCTCGCTGTCCAGCGGGGGTGAGAAACAGACGAAGGGGGCGCCGTCAGCGGCAAAAGAAGAGGTCGAGGGCAGCTGGTCCTCGGTTATCTGCAACAGGCTCGGGGGCAGACCCAGGAGCCCCTCCACATCCAGAAGCACGCTGGATGCTGGGGAAGGTTTGAGGGTATCTGCGGAGGGAAATACATCCCAGACAGGGGAGAGGAAGGGGTTAAACTCAAGGAGCAGGCCCGTGGGGAGGCCACACTCTGATGTATTCTGGGACACAGCTGCTAAACAGAAGTACAGAACCCCTGCTCAGCTATCCAGGTCTGGCAAATCAACCAACGCTACCTAGCACAGGCAGCGGTTTCGCTTGCTCTGTTTTATGGCTGGGGTTGTATCTCAGAAGGTCTTCATTTGTAGAATGCACAAGAATAAATCAAATTTAACAGCACTGTCTTTAACAAAGATAATGAAGCCTTAACCATGGCCATTACTTTATCTATCCACTTATACCAAACGGTGTCGTGGGGCCATGTGTACTATTACCTATAAAAAAATCCATCTTATTTAAAATTTAGCATCCATGGTGTCCACCTTATCGTATAGGAGCAGCCTGTGCATACTCTGAAAGACAAAACGACTCCAGTGCTCTCTGCTATACCACGTTTTGGTGCTCCATGGTGAATTTGAAGTGCTGTCGTTACACACCCTCAAAGGTTTTTAATATACAACAGGTATAGGGTGATTACCTGGACCTTTAACATTCAATACACTGAGACAGGCAGGAAAGTCTGCAGTTGCCTTTAAACCGCAAGCACCCTCACCACATCTCCCAGGAAAGGAGGAAACCAGCTGGCAGTGCCTGAGCAGAACCGCATACTGTTCCACTAGGTAGCTCATCAAAAACACGGAGGTGCCCTGTGCCTGTGCTGTACGACACAGCAAAATCCAACAGCCCTTTACAGATCACCCTAAATTAGCTTTTTATTTAAAAAGCATTGATCAATTAAGCTAGGAAAACACCAATTTGTTGGAATTGATCTCTAAATTACTTGTTTGCCCCATCACAGTTAAAATGAGAAATTCAGACTCTGGTGGTTTGATGGAACTGGTAAGGCCTGCCAGAGCTGGAGCTCACCAGGACCAGAACACACATAGATGAAGCAGCTCTCCGTATTTACCCTCCGCAGGCTCCTGTTTCCCAGGGGGGGACTGCGGCGTGGATGGGGTCCAGGGTTCCTCCTCTTTGATGGGTGTGCTGGTCTTGACTGGGCTGCCGTCTTGCAGCTCCTGCTCTGGACACAGGTACACCTCGATGGGGCCGTTCTTGCTCTTCAGGTAGATCTGGAGAGAGCCCTGGAGAAGGACAGACCTGTCACCACCCATGCCACAGCCCTCTCCCAGCCCCTCAGACCAGGCAGGTCTGCAGAGCCTTGTCACATCCGGTGAGGACCGAGAGCCTCACCTGGAGCTTAAACAAACGAAACTTTTCACGATTTAGGCCACAGTGTAAAACAGCTCCCCCAATTCAAAGGGAAAACATTAAGTATTATATCAACTGCATAGAGTACCCCCAACCTGTACACCTAGATTCACATAATTCTTTACTCTTTTATTCACGCTTTTCTGGACACCCAAAGTGCTTTACAGGTAATGTTTAGCAGCCATATCACCCTGCAACTCACAACTGGCAGCCCACTGAAGCTCAGCAGGTGTGAGCCTGGTCAGTACCTGGATGGGAGACCTCCTGGGAAAAACTAAGGCTGCTGCTGGAGGAGGTGTTCGTGGGACCAGCAGGGGGCGCTCACCCTGTGGCACCCACAGTGCACCAGCACGCTCACCACACACCAGCTATCAGTGGGGAGGAGAACAGAATGATAAGCCAGTTCATAGATGGGGATTGTTAGGAAGTCATGCCTGGTAAAGGCCAGGGGAAACACCGAGACTTTTAATGACAATGGAGAGTCAGGAGCTCAGTTTGACGCCTGAACCAAAGGACTGTGCCCTTTTAACAGTACAGTGTCCCCATCGCCATACCGGGCATTAGGACCTTGCCCCATTAACACCTCTTCGAGCAGCAACCTTAGCTTTCCCTTAGAGGTCTCTAGCAAGGAGATCACTAGTCCCATCCAGATCTTGTAGTTGCTAGTAGAAAACTAATTCAATAATCTCACAGAGCTGTTTGTTGAAGGCTCCCAGGTTATTAGTTCCTACATCATAACTCAGGCACCAACACTCCTCTGTGCAACAAAGCACCCAACCAAACACCCTCTACATCCTATAGACTACGCTCCAGGGACAACACTCGAAACTCATACCCCTCTCTCCCCTTGGCTTGTCCACATGAGAATACAAAGTTACTAGGCTGAGCGATAGACAATCCATGACACCTACATCTGTGGACTCTGGGACCTCCAGCTTGGTCTCCGATGGGGCTTTGACAGCGATGACCGTCTGATCCTTCAGGCTGGTGATGGATCGGATGTCTTGATAGGTGACATACCCCAAGGTAGGCAGGAGTTAAGGGAAGCCAAGAGCAAATGGGTCACCTTCAGCAGAATGCACTATTTTACAGAATAGAATCATGGACACATGGGGAGCGCTTGTCTTTGTTATAGTATCCCGAGATCCATACCAGATATTCAATCCTTTTCCCCCAAATCATTAATGAATATTCCCAAACAGACTCTGCCTGGGACCGGTACGGTAAGACGGCAATTTTCCCCAGTACCCTTTCCCCTTTCTTCCGTTACCAGTCCCCCAGCCCACCCCAGCTCAGGAGCAGCTCCTGGCGGAAGGATATCGTTGGTTGTCCTTTTGCTCCGTCAGCTCCTTCAGCTGGGCGCTACTGCTCCGGATAAGGTCATCCAGGGCCTTTTCCGCTTTATCCAGCTCTGCCAGCTCCCTCCGCAGGCCGCGCTGCTTCTCGGGGCCTGCAGGCGAGCCCCCCAGCACGCTCCCGCCCACCCTGAAAAAAATCAAGAAGAAACGGGATCGTAAATCTCCATCACTCGCAAGCCTGAAGACCTAAAACAAACATTTATCCAGCTATCCATTCATAAACCAGCAGTGGGCAACCACCATCAACCTGGCACCAATCTATGCTGCTGGGTTTACGGGACAAAATGGAGTACATTACAACCCCATTTAACAGCTCCAGACCAGGAACTCATCCCGAGTTCAGAGCACTTTGCCTTTCTCCACACAGCTCTGTCTGGGCTGGGATTGCACAAGATTACATTAGAATGGTCACAAACGGGCTATTCAGCCCATCTAGCCTGCTTGGTAGCAAGGAGCTAATTGATCAGATGATCTAATCAAAGAAGCCAGGGTATCGGCTTAGTCCACACGGCCCCCGAGGAATCAAGCACAACGAGACACTTGGTTTGGCTGTAGATTTACACAGGATGCGTTATGGAGAGTATTGCATTTGAACTAAAAATCAGATTCCTTTTCCTTTACATAGGGTTATAGTTATCGTGTGTGTTCTGCAGAACTCCAGCAGCAGCAGCGCTTGAGAATTTCGGCCACTCCTGCCGGAATCCTGCTTGCTGCTCCCAGCCCAGCTGCAGACAGATGCGGGTTCGATGGCCGCCGCGGCGGCCGACCCAGGGGGAAAGCGGCCCAGGCCCAGCGCGGGGGTACTCACACCCACTGGATGTTGTTCTTGGATTTCTTGCGGATGAGCTGCACCCCCTCCAGCACGTTGGTGATGTCGTAGATGCGCCGCTTCTGCACCTCCAGCACCTCGGCCGCCCAGTTCAGGTCCAGCACCCCATCCGCCGACTCGCTCAGGAGCCCCACAAACTTCTTGGTGAGCAGCCCCAGTGAGGTGTCGTACCTGGTGCGCTCGCCGGGGGACTTGGGCGCTGTGAGGCAAGGAGAGAAAGAGAAGAATTGCCTTTGAGGACCTCTTTCTGCCTTTGAATTTTGAAGCATTGGGAAAAATTCAGCGCCATTGTCCATCCATTTTTTAAACTGCCACCATCTTGCACCCATTGCTTGCTGGGATAGGCACCGGCTCCCCCATGACCCTCTATTTAGAAAACGGTTGGAAGATGAATGGATGGATATAGAGGTTTCTAAATGGCCATGCTATACATGAGTACACCAAACATCAATACAATGATGGGTAACACGATATTTAATAAAAACAGAAATTACACCAATATGGGAAATTGCCCAGCTCAAGAGCTGTGATGAAGCCATGCAATCTCTTACAATTTATAGAGCCTCTACAAAAATCCTGATTTTTTTTTACAAAGTACAATGAGTTAAACTGAAGAAGCCCTACAGACAGCCTACATCAAACCAAGAAATGAGGAGGAGACACTGTAACAAAATCAAATATGTGCCAAGTGAAAGGTTCTAAATCCAGTTCCACATCTGGATTTCCAGCCCTCACTCTGCAGATGAGTCCGAGCCCCACGCCCACACTTCCACCTGTCTCCCGTTCCAGGATCACTCAAATGTTTGAAAAGGAATCCATAAGGTTATGGACAGTAAGCCCAGGAGCCCTAACCTAATCTCCACCCCCTTGTACAGCAGGATCTGTTTAGTTTTTAAACAGATCCTGCTGTACTTTCAATATCAAAACTGAAAGAAGCAGCCACTCTGCCAGTCTTCCACCCACTGTCTGCCAGGGAAGTCTCACTGAGCCCCAGGACTGGACCAAGAACTTCCTGGCCTTCTGCACTTCAGGCAAGGAGGAAAAAAATCAGTGGTTCTGCAGTAACAGTCGCCGATTACTGACCCAGTTCAACCTGCATGAGCAAAACTTCTGAGCTTCACACTGGGATTAAAAAACAACAACAGAGAATAGAGATGATAAAGAAAGCTTTAAAGCATCCCCTCTGGGTTAAATGTCCAAGCACAAACCCAGCGCTGTTACCAAACTCTCCCCGATCACTCACTCTTCGGGCTGGGCAGGCGGGGCACAGTCCTGCCCTTTCCTTTGGGGGTGCGCAGGTCTGGCAGATACAGGGGATCATTGCCTTCCAGGTCCAGCTTCCTCTTCGCCTGAGGGAGACAGAACACCCATCACAGTCGGCCCCCCAAAAAACCACAGCCGTCCCCGTGCCCCAGCTCTTCAGCAGAAGCACGACGCGGGCCCACTTTTACAGGTGACAAAGACGTACCGCTTCACAGAGGTGCCACAGAGTGGGTTGGTAATCACCTAGTGACAAACCCAGAGAGCCCCCAGTGCATCTCCATTATGAAACAGAGATCTCACCTCTGGGTTTTACCAAACGGTACACATCATGATCGCCCATCCCCTTTCTCTTCTGCTGCAAATGAATTCCAGTTTGGTCTGCAAGTAAAAAGTATCAAACCTTTAACCAAATAAACCGAGAATACCCATTTCTCTCGCGTATGTTGTCCATCAACCTGGCCAGTTATTTTGCACCGGGTAATCTGCCCTTGTTTTTTGTTTTTGCTTCTCTTTAACACGTGGAGTAATTTCTTTGCGATTCTTTAACACTCTTCCACCACCTCAACCGATTCTCTGGTTCACAACGGCAACGGGCCTCAGACCAGCTCAGCTGGCTGTTCTCTTTGTGGGTTTATAGCCATGGAAAATGAAAAGAACTAGAAAAAAAAAGTTATTGGCCACTTTTCGGCTTGAAGTCTCAAGTGCCAACCCACCACACACACACTTTCTCACCTTCTTTCAACTAACAATAAAGCCACATCCTTAACCACTTAAAAGCACAGCCTGCGCCTGACATGAGGCGAGTTGCCGTAACTACTTCCCGGCAGGAAGTCGCGTTCCCTTTGACTCGTACAGGGGCCTGAATAGAGCTGAGCCCCTCACACCCCCCCCCCACCATGAATGTTTCTCAGCACATCACCGCAACTAAGAGAGGCCCCCCCCAACCCCCAACCCCCAACCCCCAACCCAGATTCACCAGACCCCACACCCCGCTTGTCCCGAAACGTGACAAAATAAAGAACACCCCTGCCGCCGTCGGCAACACAGAACTCCGCGATGGGCTACAAAAAGCACAAACCTCAACAAGCCAGGTGGTTTGCACTGGACCGTTTCTTTATAATGAACAGACTGGAGGGCCAGCAGGGGTTTCTCTCTCTCTCTCCCCAGCAGTCGCTGCTCCAGGCCCAGTACGAGCAGGATTAAAACCTGGGATCGCTCCAAGGCACGCCCCAATCCACGCCGGTCCAGGGGCTACGGTTAACACAACCCACAATCCTCCTCCTCTTGATCTCAGCCCCCCCGGGATGAAACCTACACCAAAAATCAGGGCCTCAGGCTTGTTGCCAAGAAACCGGCAGCAGTGCATTTAGTTAACCCTGTTTAGTCGAGTTATTTCCGGAATGTAACTAAAAAAGGGCTCACAGGTAGCCCTGCAGTGGAGGAACTGATGACTGAACTCATCTGCATAGCAAAGGTGATGGAATTCAGCTGGCGGGCAGGTAACTGAATTGAAAGTTTAAAAAAGAATACTGAAGGCAAAAGGTTGTTTGTTTGAATGCAAATATGCACCACAAGCACACTGGAAAGGAGTAAACACACAGGTATTCCCCAGCCATTAACAGTTTTGGCTTCAGGTAAGGATTAGACAGCAAGGGGGATTAACCACTGTCCTGTAAACTCCATTACAAAAGAAGCATTGGAAATGCCCTTGAATGGATATATACATTCAATGCATGCACATACAGGCATCCAGACATGCTGTAACTACATGAGTGAGGACTGCAGCTATAGGGCATGACTATACCAGCACATCTAACCAATCTGAACAATTTCATCACGCCACAACACCCTCCTTAAAGTACATTGAAACTTAAGGTCCAGACTGTCGGTACAGTGCTTCGACTGTGCAAATCGGAACAAAAGGCCTTAGTCCTGGGAACACATCTTGATCGGAAATTGACCGGTTGGTCTAGGAGGTAAAAAGGCTGCTCTTCCACTACAATCAAGCTGATCGAGTCTGGGTCGAAGAGTTAAAGACCAGCAGCTCACCCTGATGGCTTGTCCCCGTTTAAAAACGTCAGCAGGCGAGAGCCAGCAGCGAGCAGACATGTCAGGAGTGAGCATGCGGCACGGCCCTCCAGAGAGGATCCAGCAGGAGGGAAGAAACGCTTCTTTGTTCCACCCTAGATTCCCAGGCTCCGCTCCGCAGCCACACCTGCTAGCGACATCTGGGGGTTTCCAACAGGTGGGATGAGGGGCCGAGCTGAAGCAACAGCAGGGAGCAGCTTTAGAGCTCCACTTATGCTCTCTTCAAAAGCCCAGTCATTGCCAAAGTAAGAGAGGCAAAAAAATTGTGAATAGAAGGTGTGGTGGTGGTTTCTGAAGGGAGGGAACAGGTAGGGATAACCAGTTTTGCTTGGTGTGCTGGCTATTCTGTAGATCCCCAGCAAAGTCATATAAAAAGGTAGCAAACAGGCAAACAACAGGGTAAGCCTCCTAACCCACCCCGACAAAACGACAACCTGCTTTAGTTGCGGCTGCATTGAAACTACCCTGTTGCGATACAGACCAGGGCATTTCTCAGAAAAATCAGACTCCTTCCTCCCACACACGCACACAGAGACGGCCAACACAGAAGGGCATAGGAAAAAAAACTCACTAGATCTGCTGACTTCACCATAACCAGTACAGCTTACACCTCTACTGCAAAAACAAAAAAAAGACACCCAAGAACAACTGCAGCTGATGACTTGCAGGAATAAGCAGCTCTTAAACATTCAGACACATTCCATCACCTCCACATGCTGTTCTTGTGCAGTCCAGGCTCAGTGCCACAGCTCCAATAAGATCCTACGAAGAGCAAGAAGATTGTATGCCGGTGGCTTACAATAACACAATCAATTTCTATGTTATTGTGTATTTTGTTCTTAGAAGTACAGGTAGAAATCAAGGGTGGAAAATGCCTCAAGGGCAATACCACTGGATTGGTTTAGGATTTATTAACCCATCCCACTGTTCCTTTCTAAGACCTGAGAGCCAACTGCAATACATTTAAATCTCAATAATTTCAATTTCAATAAGTCTGTGCTGTGCACACCAGCCTTTTAATTTAAGGGTTAGCTTCCTTAAATATTCTTAGTTTTTTTTTTACTTTGTTCCAGTTATAATCAAAATTCTTGTTCTTAGAAACAGGCTCCAATATGACTTTAATGAAGCAACTTAATACTTAACTGAATAATTGCTTTATCTTTAGAAACATTCTCCTGCAAGACTAACTGGAGCCCTGCTCCGGTCTCATCAACCACATCTTTAAAACAACTTATCGTGTGAAACGGCACAGAAGCCACCGAGACGTGCCAGGGAGGCAGGAGAAGCAAGATGAGAGTGGCAGGGACAGGTCAGCGCCACAGGCTGAGAGCTGTGCTCAGTTTCAACACCACTGCCAATTGCTTAATGAGTGATGCATAGCTCGGCCCCAGAACGAGCTGGAGAAACTCGGACCGACGCAGTAACCACAGGAAACAACTGCAGCAGCCCTATCACCCGCCTCCAGTCATTTAGCGCCATTTGCAAGCTGAAAAGTGTCAAATCCGTGCTTATGAAATTAAACAAATGAACTAGAAAAGACGTACTGGTAGGTTAATCGGCTTCTGGAAAAAAACGGCCCAGCTGTGAGTGTGTGTCTGTCTGCCCTGCAATGGACTGGCATCCCGTCCAGAGTGTACCCCACCTTGCACCCATAGGCTTGCCAAGATAGCGTTTGACTCCCCCAGTAATCCTGTACTGAATAGAACAGAAAATGGATTACGTGTCGAAGCACAAAACGATGATATTCCCTCAAGCCTGTAAAACACATCTACTGTAACACGTGGAGCTCACATCATGAACTTGAACAGAAGCTATGAGGCCAGGCGAAGCTTTACTCAAGGTTAAGGATTGCAGATTTTTCTGGGAACATGGCAGTTTCTGTTTCATCGGGAAAAAAAAGGAGAGGCACTTCCACCCACTGAAGAGAACAGAACCTCTTACAACAGAATCCATCTGTATTTCGCAGCCTGCCACTAAAGGAACCTGCAGTTCTTACAACATACCTGATGCAGAGACCATTACACTCTCACACGACTGTTTTTCCACCAACCCTCCTACTGCTGCAGTATCAGACTGTGCACGTGGACACGCCCTTCCCACAATCCTTCACAGAGAAACCTGGGGTCTGTGGGACAATCAGCTCCTTTCAAAGTGCAATCGGTCTGACAGTCTTATCAAATTCCTTGAAAAACCTATGATATCCATCCATCCATTGTGTTACCACTTTATCCAATACAGGGAAGCCAGTCTATCCCAGGAAGCAACAGGCTCAAGGCAGGAAACACCCTGGACACGCTTAGGCGCACACGCACACGCTTAGGCGCACACGCACACTCTGAGGCAGGAGAGCCAATCACTGTGCCACCCACACCTGTGACACTAGCAAAGAATATACTGCAGGGGTTCTTTCTTGATCGCCATGACACACCTATGAACAGATTAATCTTTTCCCACTGATCTGCACTTATGAACAGCACAGCCCACTGCTGCTACATCCTAAAGGAGGAGGGCTTTCAGAAGCTCGGCAGGCTGTGACTGGAGAGGTCATCCAGCAACCACATCCGCAAAACGGGCAGGGCGGTCACACTCACACGCGAGCAGCTTCCTTCTCTGAAGGGCACTGGCCGACAGGAGGCCAGGCTAACAAGGGCCAGCCCCGGGATTAGTGAGAAATCCGCTTTGAGCACCAAATCTCTGAGCAAACGACCAGAGCTCGGGATGACAAGACCACGGCACAGGAGAGAAAGGAATGGGATCACCTTCCCACACCAAATATCAAGGAACAGACAGATCCTGAAAATGTATTGGATTTATGTACTAGAATGAAAACAGGTTGTCCACACTTGAGCCTGGGTGCAGGGGGGTGGGGTGTTCAAGATCTCAGCAAATCTGTCACATTAAGCCGACAAGGAGCTGACTGAGCTCGTTTAGAGCCAAGCTGGGATGTGCCAAGATGTCCACCTTGCAGGACTGGGGTTGCTCTTCCCTGATCCAGGGGTGCAACCATCTGGAATTTGTCCAAGAACCTGTGGCTTTAGAGTAGGACTGAGTGATCATGATCCCTCTGTCCTGGTAGGCAAGTCTCTTGAATAATCAGCACTTCCAAGGAAACCCTGAAGAGAACCCATTTATCCAGCAGCCTTTTACTGGAGCAATGATGCTCAAGGCTACCATACCAGTGCCCCATCTGGGATTTAAACCTGCAGCCCTCCCATTAGTGCCGATCACTGTGCCACACTGCTGAACCCCAAACAGCAGCAATACCACATGTACAGCCCAGAGAGCTGCACAAATCGGGGTAGCCCACCTCCAAACATCAATAGCTTTTAGGAGTACAGTGCTTTAGCCACCACTCTGCACTGCCCCAGAATAATAAGGGAGTGTTCCCCACTCTGCATACAAACCTGGGATCTGAACTCCCAATCCTCCAGTTACTGGCCCAGACCCCTGCCCACTGCTGCCCCTTAAAGAAACTTAATTACTATGCAGTTGTGTTGTTCACTGTATTGAGATCCTAATCAAAGCACTTACACTTTTATACCTTTACATCACGATTTTTCTAGTAGCACAACGCAGACCTTTATTTTTCAGTGACTTTCCTGTTTGAGAATAGTAATAATCCATGTTCCTGCAAACTACTAATTTTGGCAGTAGCTGTACTAACAAATGCACCATCTCACAGCTGACAAAAAACACAGAAATTTCAGAATAGTCTGTGAAGAGGTCAAGATGCAGTGCTTTCCTCTCAACACAACAACTTAAAAAGACGACCTGTAATAGGAACAAAGCATCACATATTGCTGTGAGTTTGAGCAATTGAGGACCAGAATACTGCACACCTGTGTAGTTCAATGTAAATCCGGCTGGGACAGATGCAATTACTTCCCTGTGCTTCAATCCAATCAAAGGTTAAAAATAATTGCCCTCTCCCCTTCAGGCTTACCCTATACCAGAAAAAATACAGAGCAGGTTTGAGTGACACACTCCTACATTCTCTCATGCAAATCAACTGTTAGTTGATAGGGCAGACATGAGCACCCAAGAAAGTCAAATCAAGTGCTATTTTCATAATGTGGCACCACCAGGTTACGCTGCAAACATCACTTCAACTGACGTGGTGCACCCAGGAAATCTGATGTGCACCACAAAAAGCTGAAGACCATATTTTTGTAGTTCTTGAAAATTTGAAGTGAAGGGGCAGGGAGGCACCCTGAACTGCGCAAGTTCCAATTGCTTTTTCTAAACATCATCTACGTCCATCTGAGGCTATATACAGTCTCAGCACTTCTACTCAAGCAATTCATTCATAAAGGAGAAGCAAAAAAAACTGCTCATCACACTTCGATCCAGTTACCCCAGAGGCTTTTAAACTGTTGGTTTTTTTTTTTTGTTTGGAGTAGAAACACCTTCGCACGAACTCCGCCTTAAACTGGCTTTTCCTTGCGAACAGCTGAATTCATCCGAACTACACCTGCGCAGACCTACCCCCGAAGCCCTCCTGCCCACTGCAGCCGCAAACAGGGCTTGACCCCTGACCTCTGCACTCTCCACCCTGAAGTGACAGCGGCAGGTTGTGTGGATGTGAACGCACTAGGAGTACAGCAGGTGTCACACAGAGTGGCAAACCACCGGAAAAGGACACCAACAGCTGTGCAGAATGAATGGAGCAAGTTGGTCAAAATTAGCGGATAGCGCACACGATTCAACTGTCTCGTTTTATTCATATTTCATCACGCTCTGCTGTATTATTTGGGAACCATTGGAGAGGTTTCATTTCCGTTTTAATGACGCACATCTCCCGGTCTTGTGCCTCTGTCTCGGGCTATTCTTATGGTACCCCCCCCCCTCTTCAGGCGTGTCTCTGGTCCTCCACTGACCCCCTCTCTCAGGCTGTAACAGCTGGGATGCGAGACCACGGCCTCTATCAAAGGGGAGCCGCAGCCTCCTTCCACGCCGCCCGCGGGAAAAGCCCAGACCTCCTCTTCCATCTTTTTACTGCCGCTTCAGAAGGCGGCCCCACTGACTTTGCGTTCGCTTCCAAAGCGAGTCACCGTTTAGAGCCCTTCGCCACTTGAACGACTTCTGGGCGCCGCAGACTCGAGCACTGCACAATTAAACAAATCTCGCAATTTTTTGGGCCGAAAAATTAAACCATCGCTCCCCCCCACCCCCCGCACATACACTCACATTTAATAACGCGACACGGATTGAGCTCTAAACTTGTGCTCGCAAAATTTACGCATCCAGCCCAGTTAAAGCGATCAGTAAAGTCAATCTGAAATTCTCATATTGACTCGACGTTTCGATTGAGACGCAACATTAAAGTTGCATACAAAACGACACGCCTTACAGCTACGGGGGTACCATCCTAGACCGCAAGGTGTAAGAAAGGGCACTTTATTCAAAATAAAAGGTTAAGATGGAGCGCATTAAATCATTGCGGACTTACCGGTAGCCTCCCGGAGGTAGCTCTGATGGGCTTCGCTTCAGGCCCGTGGGGGGTCGAGTACAGACAGCTCGCCCTCTGATCCCCAGAAGCGGTGTTGCAGATCTGGCTGAGGTAGCCGGACGATAAAGAGTTGATCGGAGGACTCGACAGTTCAGTACCGAATAATTCGGTTCTTGCCCCGGCTAACACCTTCCTCGTCGACCCCGAAAAGCCAACTGCTCCCTTACCGGAAGCCGGAGAGACCCCTCTGGGTAACCGCATCATCTTTTATTCTGCTCTGCTAAAAATTCCCCACTCAAGTCTGCCACTCAATCGGGGGAAAAAAATAATAATGCGGTATATCCTTTTTGTGTGAACGACCGGCTTCCAGAAGCTTTAGCAGAAATGTGCATTCATAAAAACGATTAAATATTAAAAACAATGCAGCTGACTGCTGCTCTTGCCGATTGTCGATAAACAATAGGTTAAAATGCTAAAAATACGCAGAATACACACAAGTAATAAAGTCTTAAATAATCTATCTGTAGTAAACGCCACCTCTTTTAAGATTTCAGTATTTTTAAACTAATCTAAAACAAAATTGCTTCGTAGACCTAGATCTGGTTACTGCATCGAAAAGCAAGAGAATGAAAGTGGACTTCCAACTCTAATAGTGTCAAAAATCCAAAAAATACCGCCTATCCCTTCCAATATAGGCATATCCAGATTCAGCAAAGTCTGCAGATTCACAATCCTGGATCAGAATCCCTAATACAAGTGTATTTTGTACAGGATGCTTCGGATTTTCATCGGAGTGCATGAACAGTCCTGCTGAATTCCTGCTATTTCAAAGTTACAACAGCTTCAACTCCCCAGCTGATCAGACCTGCAGTTTTAGCGCCAAAGTGCGTCCCGCGAAATTTGGATCTCCCGCGGCTGGAGCTCGGCTCTGATTGGTCACAATGCTGCCCGTTTGTTGGTTATTTGCATAGAACTGTTGGAGCGCGAGGGGAGGGTCCCTGTCTTTAAAGAGACAGAGGCCGATATTCTGGACTAAGCTTGAACTCTTTATTTACCTGCTGCATTTAAATTGCTTACAGGCAGCAACTCGAATCAGACATTTGGGGACCTGAAGAAATGCGCAGGATTGCATCGTATTCAGTAGAACTTTGTTAAGAAGCAGCTTGTGGGAGCTGCCTCCCATAAAAAAAAAAATCCGATTATTTACCAACGTAGTTCAGCCTGAATACCACCAGGAGGACTGTAATGTAAATATTCTTCAAGCCTCAGGGGAATCGTACATCCGGGGGTTGACACGAAAAACTGAACGCTTCGGATTTGTTTTTCTTTAAAGTGAATTTCAGGCTGAGCTCGCTTGTCCTGCGCCCCAACCTTTTCTGCTACCTGGCTTTCTGAACGCTTAGCCAAGCAACTGAGTGTGACCAGCTCTTTATATACATGATGTACACGTATTTATTTATATATTTACTTATATATTGCTGTGTGTAGAGTATACATTTTGCAGCAACTGAACGTTTAAGTCTTAATAATAATATTAGTATTAATAATAATGTCCTCTCCTCACTGTGCCCACTAAATCACGGACTTTTGGCGACTGTTGGTTCTGTCGCTACTCCAGCGTTGTGGGATGACCTTCCTCAGACTCTATGAGACAACTTCTTTAACTCTCTTCAAATCTCAACTTAAAACTGACCTTTTTACCAAGATCTGCGTCTGCTTGCCTACATTTGTAAACACCTGTATTATTATTTTTATTCTTGATTTACTTTGTATTGTACTTTTTCGTCTTCTTATTAATGATGAACAGCGTCATTAGAAGGCATTTTATAAATAATACCTTTCAAAGTTGTTCGTACACAGAAAAAGACCCAAAAAGTACAATAAAAACTTTAAAAAAATAAGAACACATGGTATCATATAGATAGAATATGGTGGATGCTGCACATTGGTGGTGGTGGAGGGGAGTCCCCATTACCTGTAAAGTGCTTTGAGTGGAGTGTCCAGAAAAGTGCTATATAAGTGTAAGTGTAAGCAATTAATAAAGGTCAATCAAATAAAGGCTGTGGTGAAAAAAGTTAGTTTTGATTTTGGATTTGAAGAGAGTCTTGAGGAAGGGCTCTCCAAAACATAATGGCAGTGATAGAAAAAGCACAGTCCCCGAGAGTCCGAGATCTAGTCCTGGGTACTGTGAGCGGAGGACCAGTCTCAGCTGAATGGGGCTAGAGGAGGGAGTGTAGACATGCAGGAGCTCAGAGAAGTATGTTGGAGCCTTGAACAGTAATAAGATCTTATCTTGAATACATGATTCTATAGGCAACCAGTGTAGAGACTTGTGGAGGAGTAATAAGATGCTAGCATCTGGTGTGAGTTAGTAGTCTAGCTGTCTAGAGTTTTGAACATATTGCAACTCACTGAGAAGAGTGTTAGGGAGCCCATTGAGTAAATAATATAGATCTAATGCTTTATACTTACCTGAAACAGGACTTTCCTATTGGCCTTTATCTTTTCATCTTTCAGACTGTACCAAGCTGCGCGAGAATCATGCAGGACTGGAGCTCTCAACTTACTCACCAAATGGATTAAAAACATAAAAGAGATCCAGCTCTTTTTGTGACAGTTAACTTGGATCTGAGAATTGTTTCTGGTCAGTTCTTAGAGGATCTCCAAGAGGCTATATAATATAATAGGGCTATATAGCATGGAGGTGCTGCTTATTTCAGACCCCAGCCACTCTTTGTGTAAAGAAAAGCTTCTCACTCTCCTATGGGTCATATGAGCACACCTTCTTAACTTCGATGTGGGTCCCCAGATCCTTGGTGATCTTCTTTACTCCCATTGCTCTCTGGCATCTTCTGTACACAATAAGCACTAAACAAATTCCAGCCTGAAGTCTTCAAGTGCTTATAGCAGGTCTGTGTTTGTCCCTCGTGCAGTAGTAACAGCAAAAGGGAAGGCCCAGAAAACGACCCCATCCCCACTCCCAGTGCATGGCCATGTTGTGATTTTGTGCCTCACAGACCTGGGCTCTTGGGTTCGATTCCAGCCTTGGAACTTGCTAACTTTGCAAGTTCATCCCCATGTTCATGTGGGGTTTCTCTGGTCACTCTTTCACGTCTTAGGCATGGCTGGCCACTCTAAATCGTCCCTTTTTTTTGGAGGGTTAAAGGCAATTTCCTTCATGGAGGGGGGTTTTCTCCATGTTAGTATGGAGACGAATTGAACAGAAATGAATGAATGTGAATATGGTGTGTCATATGGCCTCCTGTCAGTTATGCTCTTTCCGACATATAAATGCACACATCTAAACTGTGCGTACCTGGAAGACGCTTGGGGCCAGACAACTGCACATCAGTGGGGAGACCACAGCGACAGGGTTTCTGAGTGGAAGCTCCTAACTTGCTCGGTCAAGCAGAAAGTGATGCTGCCTCCACAGGGGAGTGATGTGGAGTGGTGTGAGTGGATCTTATAATGAATACATTAATACATGTACTATATATGAATACAGAATAATTGCTTACACTTATACAGCGCTTTTCTGGACACTCCACTCAAAGCGCTTTACAGGTAATGAGGACTCCCCTCCACCACCAACCATGTGCAGCCCAATCTGGATGATATGACGGCAGCCAAAGTGCACCAGTACACTCACCACACACCAGCTCTCAGTGGGGAGGAGAACAGAGTGATGAAGCCAGTTCATAGATGTGAATTATTAGGAGGCCATGATTGGTAAAGGTCAATGGGAACTTTGGCCAGGATGCCGGGGTTACACATCTACTCTTTTCGAGAATCGCTCTGGGATTTTTAGTGACCACAGAGAGTCGGGACCTCGGTTTTAACAGTATAGTGTCCCCGTCACTATACTGGGGCATGAAGACCCACACAGACTGCAGGGGGAGCGCCCCCTGCTGGTCCCACTAACACATCTTCCAGCAGCAACCTTAGCTTTTCCCAGAAGGTCTCCCATCCAGGTACCGAGCAGGCTCACACCTGCTGAGCTTCAGAATGGTTGTCTTTCAATTTTCAAACTGATTAATGTAATACAGGGTGGTGGGGGAGCCGGAGCCTATCCCAGCAAGCAATGGGTGCAGGAGAAACCCTGGACACACCAGTCCATCACAGGTCAGATACACACACACTCACACCAGGGCCAATTTTCGCTAAGGCCAATTAATCTACAGTACCAGTATGATTTAGCTCTCTGGGAAGGAACTGGAGCACCCTGTGGAATCCCACGCAAACACAGGATGAAAATACATACCCTATGCAGATCGCACCCCAGGAATCGAACCCAGGGCCCCAGCACTAAAAGGCAGCAACCACTGCACCATGCTGCGGACTCTCCTGTACTTGATCATATACAGTATAATTCTCCTCCATTAGGAGGACACCTTTAGAAACTTGTCTTCTGACCTTCATAAATAGTGCCGTTAATTAAACATCTCCCTGAAGATGTCAATCAGTTAACTCATATGTGTATGACCTCCGTAAAAATATATATAAAAAAGATGCAATACCTATCGTAGGCTACACCTACAGGACAACTGGGACACAAGATTCGATCTGTGCTACCGCCCTGGGCCGCTAGGTGGCGCTCCAGTCATGCAAGACAAATCCACCGTCCTGGCAGGAGTTATATTTACATTGATTCAGATATAAACACCCCAACTTAGTACGACCACCGAAGCTGAAGGTAACAACAGTAGACATGAATCAAAACTACAAAGGAGACTTGTATAGAATAAGAAGAGTAAAACTTGTCACAATGAGGAAGTCTGGCTGACTGGGCATTGGGATTAATAACAGGACACAGGGTCTCTTTCACTGGGTGGCGCTTAGGCCCGTGGAAAAAAAATACAAAACGCACTGTACTTCGACAGTATGAGGGTATTTACAATACACGAACTAGCAAATTTAGATCAATCAAACATCATTTAACCAAGCTATTAGGCGTTTCGTTTCGAGAATTACTGAGAGTGGATCGCCGCGATCAAAGAAATGAATACATTATTATTATTTGTAATGAGCACTTAAAAACTCAAGAGGATTAGAGAAGACAGTGATGTCACTAAAGGCCTACCCGTACGATCAAAGTAACAAGTTAAAACTACTCGTGTAATCTTAATCTGAAATTGAAGCGACGGAGTTCAAAGGACATAAACGGGGGTTTATAGCAGGAGCCATCACTCCTGTCTTTCCAGGACGCTTGTGACCTCTAATGTAGGGCAGAAACGATGCACGTGGGTCTTTAGCTCACCAGTGGGGAAAAGAGGTTAGTGTGCGTACAGCACTGGGACCAAAAAATAGATTTTTTTTTTGTTTCTGGGTTTTTTTTTAACTGCAAGGCGGGAGCGATCTGAGGCAGACTGCCCGGCGCCAGTCCGCACCTGCGAGCGAGTTACAAGCCCCAAGATGAGTTACACAGGTGCGCTCCGGCCTCGCCGTGAAAAAAAAAAACAACAAACAAAACAAACATCTCCCTGCTCCTCTGTGTCCAGAAGCTCCCGGGACAGGAAAACAGGGGGTGTTAACGACGAAACGACGGCAAATGAATAAAAGCAAACACCGGAGCCGTTAAGTCGTTCACGAGAGTACGAAACGGAGCCCGAGTGTCATAACACACGAGCAGAAAGCGTCGGCTGACACCGGGATCCCACGAAACCGAAGGCAACTTGTGATACCAAACGGGATCTCTCTCCGGCAGGCGGAGCAGGGTGCTGTCTTGGTGCAAAAGTCAGAAACCAGGGCTCTCGAGGAGAAAGGACAGGAACAAAGGGGGTGTTGACGACGAAACGACGGCAAATGAATAAAAGCAAACACCGAGTAACTGCGCATTTGATCTCGAAGCTCTGCGGGATATCCAGTACAAACAACTCGGATCAATGGAGGTTAAAAAGCAATATCTGGGATTAAGGTCCTTCATAAATCTTATTTAAGCCGATTCATGACGTTTCTCGACGTCAGCTTTGCTCACGGAGTGTGACCCATACTGAGTTTTACAGGCTAAAAACAAAGGGTCACTAAATTATTAAACCCGCCTTAAGAGAACCGTAACCCTGCCAAGTAAAAGCAAAACTTGTATCACTTAAAAAGAATGAGGAAGCCACACAACGCAGAAGCCTTTTCCCAGCACAGAAAAAAATAACCAGGCGAGACGGGCAGTTGAGAGAGTTCGCAGAGGAGTCAAATCGCTGAAATGCAAAGAATCAAGGACGGTTTAGTTCCTCATACCAGCTGAAAACAGGAGGCTCCTTCCTCGACAAAAAAATATGTTTCGAGGAGTAGGAGGATGCAGATATTACGTTCACAGAGCAAGGCTTTTTAGCGCAATCTCAGCCATCAACCCATCCACAAACTCCTTCTTCCGACTGAGTGCCACCACAGCCTATCCAGGGGAGCAATGAGCACAACACAGGGTATGGGACACCAGTCCATCACAGGGCACACACTTACACCAGGGCCAGTTTCCCCAGAACTGTGTCTTCTGACTGTGGGAGGAAACTAGCATACAGGGAGAACATACAAGCTCCACACAGATGGCACCAAAGGGAATCGAACCAGGGGCCACAGTGCTGCGAGGCAGCAATGCTAACTGCTGTGCTGCCAGATTCATAACTTATTTGAAAGTGTATTGGTCAGCTGTGGGATTTAGAGAGGGGCTTCCATCTGAAAACAGCACTAGAATCGAGCACTGGGCCATCACCAGATCCCCCCTGTGTGCAAGGTGAAAAACCACCCACAATCTTGGCCTCGATCCTTCAACTGTGCAAAGTGGTCAGCTACACTGTCCCCTGGGCTCTTGCAGCAGAGTAATGTGATGAAACAGAGGTTAGCCATCAAGCAGAAGAGCAGGGGCTGCTGGCCAGACTGTTGCCCACAGAATTTCTGTGTTGCTCAAGACAGAATAGTGACCCCCCCTCTTTAGTCCACTCTGATCTGTAGCGATCCAGTGAAGTGACGTGACTTTCCCGCGGCACATATTCACCTCCGTACCCTGCACAAGTGGAGAGTGTGAACAGGTTTAGTTCGGTGCAAGAAGATGCAGTTTAAAGAAGAAAGTGCCAAGTGCACTGAAGTCTAATGGGACTCTAGCAAAAAGCCAGAAACATATGGCCTGAGCCATTTGAGAGAACTACACAATAAGTATTGCTGCTACTCTTACAACAGCTGCCAAGTTTCAGAAAGTCAGAGCATTCAGGGACACAAGTGCTGTTGAAGAGCAAGTGCATTTTGGCCTTAAAATCCTCCCGAAACTCAGTTATTTGCACTTATCAGCATTAGACTGAGCTTAGTACTGGTGAGAAAACGCAAAAGAACAATCCATATTATTGTGTGTGCAGTGCTGCTTCCAGAGGCAATTTACAAGTGTTCAGTTCCTCTCTAAAAGCTGCAAAACATTCTGAAAGGGACATATTACAATGTACTCTTATGGTCCCGGTGTGCACACTGTATTTCACTTTTCACTCCAGTTATTTGTCATTCAGAAGTAACAGAGTAATTGCCTTAGTCATTAGAATTACTTGATCATGTTTGGTTTTTACTGTTCTAAACATTTGGTTAACACCACACAATGTAATCTTGCACTACTGAGTTTCATGGAAATGTTTCACAAAATAAGTAACGCTGATAATGCCGTCAACGCTGATAAATCTACATACTGGCGAAGAAAAGCCATTCAGCTGCAGTTAAACAGCAAAAAAAAAAGATCAAACTTGCATAAATGTCTGCAAAGAATGTCCTTTGCAAGCACTTTCAACAAAATCCATTCAAGCAATTCCAATGCTGGCCAGCTGCCAAGCACGGCTGCGAGGATTTTTACAGCTGTATCCTAAACGGTTCGGAATATGTGAGAGGAGTGAGTTTTCCTTTTTCCTTAATTTATTCAGGATATAATTCTACATCCTTGAAATGTGTTATATACATCAGCAAGCACAGGGGGTAGTGCAGTGGTTTGCACTGCTACCTCACAGCACAGGGGCCCTGGGTTCAATGCCTGGGGTGGTATCTATGTGGAGTCTGTATGTTCCCTTCAGGTTTGCACGGGTTTCCTCTCACAATCCAAAAAAACACTGGC
Organism: Lepisosteus oculatus; assembly: GCF_040954835.1. Lineage (NCBI taxonomy): Eukaryota > Metazoa > Chordata > Actinopteri > Semionotiformes > Lepisosteidae > Lepisosteus > Lepisosteus oculatus. The sequence goes on along the minus strand of NC_090706.1, from coordinate 10,808,744 downwards.
AGGTTGATCCGCCCTGGTGTGAATATGTGTGTTTGTGTGTGCACTGTGACTGATTGATTGTCCAGGGTGGATCCTGCCTTGCACCTGTTGCTTGCCAGGATAGGCTCCGGCTCCCCCACAACCTGCTTTGGATAAAGCCGTTAAAAAGAAAATGGACAGAAATGCGGCGAGACACACCTACATTTCCACCTTCCGCCAAGAAACTGAACCAATTCTCACTTTTCAGACTAAAATCAGAATTAAACCACACCACTCACATCATACTGAACTATCTCCTGGAGACAATATTTGAGGTGTACATGAGCCATGGTTACATGAATCAAAATGTATAAACCTATAATGGAAAGAACAGTCCAGCCTTAGAAGAAATGTAAAACTTTCTGTGACACTGTGGGAGCATTTCACAAATCGCCTTCCAGTCTTCGGTCTTCCAAGGATTGGTTTCAGCTCAAATGACAGTAGCATTTGCGCTTGGGCAGCCTGATCTCACAGCTCCAGAGGCTGTGCTCCGGCAGGATCAGGTTCGGAGAACGACTTGGAAAACAAGATGGACAATGGAAGTGTTCTGGTGGACCACTAGGTGGCCCCCTTTCCCCCAGACCAGAATTTCTGAAGTAGAGCCCCAGCATGGTGGTGAGAGATTGTACTGCAAGAGATGCTGCCCTTCAGTAGAGCCCTTAAACTGAGCTCCTGATTATATGGTTGTTGAAGATCTCCCATGCACAGCTTGGAACAGCAGGGACATTACACCAGGGGGTGTCAGCCAGAGTGTGCAAATCCAAAATTCTCCCCTTAATTTTCCCCGTTCTACATTGATTCTCACACACAACAGGGATGCTGGCACCTAATGGCCGCCTTGCTATTGGTGCAGCATTGGGGACAGCAGGCCCAACACAAAGCACTTCAGATGGAACTTGAATCTGAAACCAAAAGCCACCATCAGACACCACCTGCAACTGAAGCATGACGATGCTGGGATTCAGCCAAATTCCACCACACAGCCAATGGGGAGCAGAGAGTTTCTGCTTTGACAAATGAAGTAACTAATGCTAATGGAAAAGATTCCAGGAAAAAAAAAAACATTTCATTACAACTGCAACCTACTGGAATGATCAGGTGTCTAAAAATGCACACAATCACCATAGCCTTCTTTTCTGTTTATTATGTAAAAAGGTAAATGTAAAGCATACTTTTATAAAAAGTTTATAAAACTCGGCATATAGACACAGTCTGTAGAAATCCACATCTCTACAAACAGCCAGAATCAACTCTATTATAGAGTTGTAATTAACATTTGGGTAGTATCCCTAAAGCCCACCCACCCCCTCCCACCTCTGATACCCCCCTTAAAAAATTTGGTATATACAATTTCATTGTGACCTAGATGCATTATAGCACAACTCGGGGGAGAAAAAAAAGGGCTCCCCAAAATAACCTTATAGACAAATCAGCAATCACTTTGGGACAGGGAGAAAGATCATACATGGGAAGAACAGCCCTCCGCAGCAACTTACAAGTTTAAGTGGAAGGTGATATTAAATGTATAAAAAGTGGTTTAAAGGGACTGAGGGGGGGGGGGGGGGGGGGGGGGGGAGTCAGGACAAGCTTTGTCGGTTCTTAAAAACAGATCAGGGGCTTTGGAGAGTCCGATGCGCGATAGCCGGAAGTGCGGTCGTTAAGCTTGTCAGCAGGAGCCCACCCCGTCTCTGCCGGGCGACTCTCGCCGCCTAACCCCTCCTCCTCCTCCACACGTAGCCTGGACTGGAGCCTTGTGTCACGGCGCACCTGCACAGTGAATAGGGAGAAAAAGGCAGCAGCCCGTCAGTTCTCTCTCTCTCTCTCCCCCCACATGGCAGACAGATCACAGGCAGGTCCGCAGACAGCCTGGCGCCTGCGAGGAAACTTTCATTAACCTCCAGCTGATAAGGACAAATCCACAACAGCACACACACAATGTTTGCTAATTTGGCAACCACGGCGGACGGGGGCGGGGGGGTAGCGAGGGAAGACAGGGCTTGCAAGCAAGGGGGTGGGGGGTTGGAGAAAAAAAAACCCGAAGATCTTGTGTTCCTAACTCTTTACAGATGGATCTGCAATTATTCTCCTCGGAGGGAGGAACCAGATTCTCGGTGGCGCCTTCCTGGGTATTGGCAAAGCCATTGACTCGCGCCGCTGCCTGAACATCTGCACTGTTAGCAGAAATCCCCCGGCGGATCAGCCTGTGCAGCAGATGTACGCGCGGTGGGGGCCGTGTCGGAGCACGGAGGATTAATTCATTCCGAGAACGGATTCCCGGCCTCGATTATCTTTTGTTGAGCGCTCGCATTTATTAAAAAAAAAGAGGAACCTCCTCCACACACACCTTCCACAAGGCATTTCAAGCCGGAGAACCTGTTACTGTAACCCTGCTCATTCGTCGTCAGGAATATGCAAAAAGGAAGCGAGACAGCTGAATCACTCACCGTGTGTTCTGTAGGAAGCGACGGTGCGGTCTGGTTAGTCGCTCAACCCCCTGCTATCTTCCGATAAATCGCAAGCGAAGTCCGATGCCTGCAATAGAATAAACGTTGTGGGAAAACGTTAAGAACATTCGCATTAGACGGGTTGACAATGGAAAATATTGTACATGACACGCCGTGTACTTGTACCATGCCATCATTCCCCATAGTACAGCTTGTGAAGAGGAGCCCGTCTGCCTTCGGCCAATTAAGAGCAGACAAATCCACACCATCATTCTGGAGCCTGACGACCCCCGATAAACGCGCATCGCGGAATACTTCGGAGGCAACATTTTAGCACAAGTCCGCTCACCTTTAGGGACAGCACAACCTCCGGTGTCTTGTCGGGAGATTCGCTTTCCAAAGCGATCTGCAGGTCGAAGATGTAGTCGATGACGTGCTGCAGTATTTCCACCTGACTGACGGACTTGTTCTGCGGGATGCTCGGAACGAGCTCCTTCAGTTTAGAGTAGCAGTCATTCATGTCGTACAGCACGGTCATGGGCTCATCCACGGGGTTTTTACTTCGGGAGATGGCGAGACTCTGCTCCGACACGCAGCACACAGCTTCGTAACAGCTCCTGACCGACCGGACTGGGCTGATGGCCTTCATCATATAATCCGCAGCAAACCAACAACAGCGACGCACTAGGAAGAGTAGATCACAGAAGCCACAGAAATCGTATTTCTGTACCAGACAAGCGTGTCACAAACAGTTACCAGGTATCACAAATCCCAAAGGCTGGAGTCCGTTTTTTTGTGTTTTTTTTTCCCCCTCGTTCCTCTACACCCACAATAATCGGTGTGAATACTCCGTGCTGCGCGGATGCTGCCCTTTTATACTACACCCTTGCCGTAGCCCCACCCATGCCCACCTTACAAACAAACCCTCATGTTCCTTAGAGCCAATGAATAGGTCGGCCGCAATAGTCCTGGGCGTGGTCAGGCCAGCGCTCGCTTCCCATTGGCTCCCAAATCACGCCGGGTTGCGAGGTAACTCGAGGAATGAGGAAGTAGTGGCGGAGAAAGTGCAGTCAGATGTGAAACCTCGGCACAAATCCCAAATGGCTGCCTAGATAGTCTCCCTGAAAAAATGCCTGCGTTTTCCTCACTTGCTTGTCTCAGACAAACAAGAGCCCAAGAACAGCGCATTAACACTCCTTAAAGTAAGACAGTTTATAGTTCCCAGCCTTTCACTGGCGTCTTGTAAATAATTAGTGACGCCTAGTTCACAGATTTGTTGTTCACATGACCCGTAGACATCCTGGCGTCAGAAAATCTTTTTTCTCCTCGTCTCTTGCCCTTAGTGCACAAAAATAAAAAGGGTCATTGTGTTCTAATGGGAGTTAATGCCATAACACCAAATAGGGATAACTTCAACCGTAATTCTCAAGCAAACTGGAAAAGTAATTCTGACATGTTTTAAAAGTCAGATCGTTCCGCTCAGTTAGTTACTTAAGCATTTTAATTTTAATGAACGGGGAGCTACTGTTTGCTCTGCAAATAAATGCTTCTATTCGGAAAGGCCTTTCCAACTACACTTCAAAATACATAGGTTGGACAGTAAACCTTAAACATTTTCTGTGAAGAAAAGTATGTTAGTGGTATTACTGATTTTGTCCTGCTTCTACTCAAGTGAATTTAAAATATGATAAAAACATCAATTTAAATGAACGAGTCGCAGTCATTAAAATGAGAGATGTCTAAAACGACTTTCCGTGCAATTACTGCAGGTAAAACACTGCTCAGGCATGTTCGCGATTTAAGCGAACCGACTCTGGTCTTCTGATCCACGGCTTCACATCCAACTACTTTCAACGATTCAAATCTGGGATTTATTTTTCCGAGGAAACTTCCACCTGCGAACCGTGCCGAGTGACTTCGCGAACAACCACTCGCGGTTATTTCGCGAGTCACGCCAACCAAAGTTGTTTTTCGCCTCAGTCAACCGCAGGAACACGAGCAACAATTTCATTTCATTTTGGTCTTTTCATTTCATTTTGTTTTTTGTCAAAAAAAAAGCACAACTACTCAATCGCGGGGGAAAATAAAATAATGATCAAGTACTGTGACGACTCTGTTCTCCAGCTGTATTTTAGACGGCCTACAAAGAAATCGTAGAATTTTTACAAAGAAAACGCAGCATTTTTAAGTTTGCATCAAAGCGTTTTCCCCTCTGTTCCTATTTGGTCTTATTTTCCCTTTTCTCACAATCCTGTTTTTGTTGAGGAATGCACTCCCTGGCCAGCTGTGTGTCCTATTCCTTCGCAGCTGTGTTGATCTAACTAGCCAGCCCCAGACAGCACGGCGCCAGTCTCCCGACGTCATCCATTCACCCGCTCCAACGCGTCGCCCTGGCAACCGGCCTGCCTTGACCGACCAAGCCCTCCCATTCGGCCGTCACTCCACGGCCTAACCCCGCCCCAAGGCCGTGCAAGTCAACGGGAACGTCGCTGTCCATCAAACCCTTGCCCCCGCCCATTTCCAGATGTTGCGCTGTGCAGTATTCTCTGCTTTGTCATTCGGTCGGTTATATCTCGCACAAAGCGGATCTGTTCAGTTTTATTGATTTGACAATTAATCCTTTATGCCTATGTTATGCACACATACTTCATGCTGTTATTCTGATTACCTACGTGGAAGCTTCTTATAGTTCTTCTTATGAATGCAGTATGGTCTCTTGAAACTCATGGCACTAAAATGTCTTGTAACATACGATGACAAAAAAAATACATTTTAAGCTCATATAAAGTGTTTAAATATGAGAGGGGAATGATTCGCATCAAAGCTCTGGAATGTGGGGGTATTAAAATATGTTTCGTCTTTTCCTTGACGATGATTCGCCTATCAGCATATTTGTCTCCCAGCAGCAGACAGACAGACGTGTTGCATTAACCTCGGCTCGGATAAGGCTGTTTCGCGGCGTTACGAGATGTGTGTGTGTGTTTTTCTGTTGGTTTTTTAGGAGACTCCTAAATTGAGAGAGCGTGTCGGGCCTGAATGTTGGAGCGGGGGCACCCGAGGTTGTGAAACTGCGTGAAAAAAAACGAAACCCGCCACATTGATATTAGTAATTACGGTAAACCAAAAGAATTATTTAAGTGTGTTGAGCCAGTGATGAATTCATCTGGGCTTTTCTTTCCATGCTTGCCTGCGCAACGAGGTTATCGCTCATGGTGACGAAGAGTCGAACAAGCCTTTATTTCATTGCGTGTAGTGAATAGCTCCTACGGCTACAGAAAGTTCAAACAAACCCTTCCCGAGACAAGTTAATGTGCCAACCGCAGCAAACTGTGCTTGCCCTTTTTTTTTTAATTCCATAGCTGTCTGTCACTAGTGTGACTGAGCAGGAATCAGGTGTTCCGACACAGGGCTGCCGGGAAAAGCCCAACAATCGAGAGTCTTTTCCAATGGATGGGAGAATTTGGAGACTGGCGTCAGTGAGTCTGCCTCCCCTCGCGTCTCCGCCCTCGGCTCTTCCCCCGGTTCCGTGTGCAGCTGTACGCGGACAATCAAGCCATCAGCGATCGCCATGCATAATTAGCAACACCCCCCCTCGCCTTAAGAAGACCTCTCACAGCGGCTTTGCTCAATCTATGGTCAACAAAGCCGCTCTATTCCTTTGCTGGTCACAACAGATGAAAGTGAGGAATTCAAAAACGAAGTGTTTTCACACATACGGACGCGGAGCCTCTTGGACAGAACAAAGGAGACGATTAAAAAAAAAATACCCACGTCTCGAGTGCGTCTCGGGACGCTGGGGCTGTACAAGTGTGTGAGTGTGTGTGTGTGGGGGGACAACAAAAGCAGCTCAGAGCGACGAATAACCGTGTCGCTAAAAGGACGCAGCCCCAACGCCTGGAAGCTGTCATTTGGTGATGGGTTTATTTTCAACGTCAAGACTGAAGAAAAATACATTCCGATGCTCCCCCTCCGCCCTCTCCACTTCAAGATACACAGCAGTCTCGGAGTAACACTTAACGCACTTAGGGACTTGGAGATTAAAACAGGCTACTGCCCTCTTACAAAGACGTTTGACATTATCCTACCCATACGTTACTTCGGAATGTTAAAAACACATTTAACACACATAGCAGATGCCTCTATCGCCATCCTATTGTGCAGGAATTCATTTCAAACCTGCGAAGAAATCATAATTTAAATCGTAAACACTTGATTGTACTTCGGGGAATCTACACTTATCATCTTCATTCATCATTGAATAATGCAATAAAGGCAGAATGAATACGTATTACAGTCGCATTTAACTCATCATAATTAAATACGTCGCAAGCTTGAAATTAAACATTAAATCGCAATACTTCCCGCCTTTCATAAATGATCTACAAGGTTAAAATTGTTGCCCCCTGCGAGGAAAACAGGTACGTCATCAAACATTGATGCCCAACACTCGATTTACAGAAGCCCGCACTCAAAAAAACATGGCATTTTATCCGGATCATACCATATTATTGTGTGTTGATTTTAATTCAAAACTGTGTTGTACTTGTCTGAAAGCCAGAGCGAACCATTTCTTAAGCGCAGGGACATTCCACCCTCAGCTTCCTCACTGTTAAAAAAAATTAAATAAACATTCAGGCCTAATATATCCTAGTAGTTTTTTGTCATAAAGCACAAAAATGTACATACGTGAGATTTTTAGAACACGAGTTACTTTTGAAAGATGTTTGCGTGTTGATTTTAAGGTACACACAATTGCACTGAAGCGGTTGTGGGGTCTCGGTGGACTAACCCGACCTGCAAATTGCACATGAGTCCATTAATGAATAAACAATATCTTCTGCTCAAGTAGAAATTTTACGGCATGATATAATCCAAACAAAAAAAAAGGGGGGGGACAATAATAGATTGTATCATACTTATCTTACTTCAAATCCAACTGTATTTGATTCCGCGTCATTAGTACCGGGTTGTATCTAATTTACGCTCACACGCAGACCTTCGAGCCGACTTGCAGGCTCGGGAAGCGCGCCAAAATGGATTCACGAGTGCAGGTGGTTGTCGCTCCAGGCTACATCGGAAAACGCACAATGTATTGGCTATTGTTTTTGGGATTCTGGGGCTCCAAGATCCTCTTTCGGTAGCATTGAAGCCCCCACCCAAGAAAAACCCAACAACAAACAAACCAGTGTGATCTGTACAACTCACTGAATTTAAAAGGACCGGGAAAAATCCGGAGCAAGAAAACAACAACAGATATTTGTATTTTCTTAAACCGTCCCATATCTAGAAATTGCTGTTATATGACATAATATGATACGGTACTAATGCTACCAGAGGAAGAATTATGAACCTTTTCCAGTCATTCCAAGAAATCATTCTTTAAATCGTCTTCGTATGTCCATCATTGCTTTTCTCCTGGGACACAAATCCAGGGGAATGGGGTTACCGATATCCATCTGTTCACTTTAGATATTAGGAGTTCCAAGGGCTTTGCCCTTGTATTTAAAATCAATGCCCAAAAGAATTTCGCTTTTTGATAGGCAGAGGGTGTTCTTAAATGAGAACCATTAGTTTTGTCCTGGGACACAATTCCAGGGAACAGGAATCCCACTCCGCAGTTGTGTCTAATGCTTGCACGTGGTGAAACAACCTAACTGACCTAAAATATGCATGGTGGCAATCAAGACAGTTTATGTCCTAGTGACACCATCTGCGAGACAAAGTGCATCACTGCAGCACAGACGGATCATATTAACAAAAGATAGTCCACAACATTAAAACGTACGGAAGAAAACTAAATCTAATCACGTAGCTGATAGGCTACATTAGCGATGGGGCGACTGAAAAACTCGTCCCAGAGGCTTCGAAAAATCCACCTGCCCAAGTTTTTGCTCAGGGTTCTGAGTGGCTACAGTGCAGTCCGGAACTGCTTTTAAGCTGCTCTCTTTCAGGGGTGCCTGTACTTTCACCAACACGGACACTGCTTTCTTCACCAGTAGACCATGTTGGCCATAATCCAAAACAGGGTCGTTGTGGAGTTTGAGCTTATCCCGGCAAGTAATGGGCACAAGGCAGGGTACACATCCCTGGAAGGGGATGCCAGTCCATCGCAGGGCACACAGAGACATCGCCACACACTCACACCAGGGCCAGTTTTCACAGAAACCAATTTACCTACTAGCATGTCTTTTGACTGTGGGAGGAAACCAGAGCACCCAGAGGAAACCCACACGAACTAGGAGAGAACATACGAACTCCACACATAGAACCCCAGGAATTTAACCCAGGGCCTCAGTGCAGAGAGACAGCAATGCTAACCAGTGTCACTGTGCCACATAAGCCATAATATAACGGCCATTTTAGTTTGGTACCCTTCAAAAATGAGCCTCTGCCTTCAACGTGTGACCACATTCTTAAAAAACAGTCTTTTGGTTTGTCCTTCGCAGAGCAAGTTGTTATTTAAAAGTAAAGAAAAAAAAACACACAGAACAGGTAGCTCTGATAAGCTTACTCTGCAGTCTATCTCCTCAACCTCAGTCACAGCCTGAAGTTAACTGATCTTAAGATGCTGAAGGAAGTAAAAAAAAAAAACCAATACCTGATAAAAAAACAGAGGAAAAGAAGCAGTTGGTGACTGCAGCCACTGCAGAGGACAGAAAGCTTTTTGAAGTCTGAAGCTGTCCTAGCTGAATGTATGTCACTGAAGCTAACAGAGTCCATGTTTGGATTGTGAGATATTCACCAGGGAAAGCCCCGTGTGATGAGTCATGCTATCACAGAGGTCTGTCACTCAGAGCGCAAGCAACAACTGAAGACACATCTCGTCTGACACCTTAATTTCAGGCCAACTGAAACACGCACACCTAGTGAAATCTTCTGGTGTATCAGGTAACAAAGGTGTGCACAGGCGGCCTCCAAACTTTCAGCTCTGAAAGTCCACACTCTCTCTGCATTTGTGGCAGCTCATTTCTGAGGAAAAGTGGATTTTAAGACGCCTGAAGTGAAAAGACACAGCTCTCTCAGTGACAGGGCAGTAAGAAAGGAGGGGAATGTAATTAGTAATAGTGGTTTGGGGAAGTTAGCCAGACTATATTTGGTATTTGTGGAAAAACTAAAACAAGATAAACTGTCCCTTTTATTGTGAAATCGTGTCACACCCCAAATAATCTGAAAACAATGGTAAAAATTGTATTTGTAATGTATGTTGTAAGATGAATGTACACAGTATTTGTCAGACGTATATTTTGCGGTCAGAAATAATCACATATTCCGATCATATATAAGTCTAATATAGCAATAAGTGTAAATCACTGTGGACTTCCACTGACAAATATTCAGAATGTGTTTCAACTAAAGAAAAAAGCAGATATTGAAGATGGTCCTGCACCCCAGAAGCACAAGTAGTACCGCAAGGAAGCAATACCAAGCACCGTACGGCCGTGCCGCAACCAGGCAGGATAACAATTCATACAAATCTAGATTTGTGGTCATTACACCAAAATCCTCCAAGCATTCGCTGTGTTGCCTGGATGTTAGAGAAAGGTATCTCTTGACAAATATACGATATGCAATCATACTGAAAAGATGAGACACATCCGTGTTCACAAGAGCACCCTTTACCCGCTCTCGCTCAGCCACACCGAGGACCCGGTGAAACGCGCTGCTTGCCTGTTGCCGAGTTTCAGCAGAACCGCACGCCCGGCGAGGTGCGAGCGGAGCTCTCGGTTCCACGCGGCAAGTCCGCGCCGGTCACAAGGACTTCGGAACGGGGGAACTACACGGCGCCTCCATTCGGGTGCTTTTGTAAAGGTACGCAGGCTCCAGTGAGATAGGTACTTTCCAGAATCCGTCGTTAAAAAAAAAGAGCAAAACAGATTTGACCTTTTCATACCAGGATTAAGTGATATTGCAGTTTTCTTACATCAAACATGAGTGGATGCTATGCATTTATACAAACTGCCAGATTTTCATAACACTGCACTAAATGCTGTTGATTTTGGATAAATTGGAATGATATATTCCCCATAGTGTTTTTTAAGGTGTTCTAGGCTGCACGGCGACATACTTAGTGGTGTCTTTTACTGGTCTGTAGTCCTGGGCCACATCTCTGTGGGGAGTTTGCATGTATGGATGGGTTTTCTTCCAATACTGCAATTTCCTCCCACTTCTGAAAGACATGTTAGTTGGTGGGTGACAGTGTGGCAATGATTAGCATTGCTTGGGCTGTGGATTCAGTTTTGTTCCTGGGGTGCTATCTGAGTGGAGTTTGCATGTCCCCCCCCTCCCACTGGTTTCCTCCCACAGTCCAAACACATACTGGGTAGGTCAATTGTCTTGTGGGATATTTGGCCCTGGTGTGAGTGCGTGTTTCTGTCTGTGTGTGCTCTGTGATGATGTGATGGGGTGTATTCTGCCTCGTGCCTGTTTGTTTGCTGGGATAGGTCCGGCTCCCCTGCGATCCTGTACTGGATAAAGCACAACGAAAACGGATGGATGTTGCGAGCTTAACAGCTGAATTTTCAATTCCTTTGAAAAGGGTTCTTAACCTGACTCATCATTCATGCTGTCAGTAGAGGCTGGGGTACAGACGGAGCCCAGAATACTTGAAATACAGTTCAGATAGTAAGGTTTGTTATTCCTCTGCAGATATATGATTCTCTTTAAAGCACAATAGGAATGCTGTACTGAGACATAGTAAAGGTTAAAGCAAGGAAAGAGAAACACCATGTGAAAATGCAAAGAAAAGAATATTCAACCCATTCAATCCATACTCAGTCATGCCAGGAGTGTGTTACTGAACTGGAAGTCGTGCAAAGCTCAAGGACTTCTGCAGGGGATATTCCCAGTCATGAAAAAATAAATACAAACTCAGTTGCAGGCACTGAGTAGGTGGGTTCGGCTCCCTCTTGGACTACTTCTGACTGAGGGAGCAAGTACTTTCCCTTCTCCCTGACTTCTATTCTATTCAAACAAACAAAAAAAAAGCTTATTTTTCAGAAATCATCTACCCACTTGCAAAACAGGATGGGTATGTTAGATATTAGGTATTTATTTTTGATTGAGCAATGCACTTCAGGCAAAAGGTCACTCAACCTGCTAATGCAGAAGTGCTGAACGCGCGCCCTTCCCCCAGCCGAATCTCCACAGCGCCTTTGTGAAAATAAACAGCGAGGATCCAATGTTTTGTTTCTTGGTGTTGTGTACCATGTCACCCCGGGAAAAAGAAGAAAAAAAAGGACTCTTCACCTTTTCTTGAGGCTAGATGGGCTGCTGGGACTGGGCGAAACCAATCTTTCCACACTTCATTTTAGGGCAACAAAGAAAAGTCAGGTTTGATCTGGCCTTTCCCCATCAACAAGTGAGCATGGGGATGAAATTCCACAGCATTTCCCCTGTTTGCCCTGTTTCCCTGGCCTATAGAATTACTGCCATCACTGCACTCTCCTGCAGCATGACTCAGCCACGACTTTGTTGCCTTTTCAGACATTTCAGTCCTTCCTGAAGAAATCAATCTTGTTTGAAATCCCCCCTAGTTTTTCCAAAGGCTTAAACTGGTGCTCTCATAATCATTTACTTTTCCCCCCTCTTTCTTTTATCTCCTGTGGAGTTTTTAGCTGCAGTTTTCTGCAGCTAAAACCTTGCCATGACTTAAAATTAAATTTAAATGAAATCACATTGACTCTTAATTGTAAAAAAAAAGATCTGTATGTCTCCTCATAATCCTGGGGCCCTGGGTTCAATTCTGGATCTGGGGTGCTGTCTGTGTGGAGTTTGTATGTCCTCCCCAGGTTTGCTTGGGTTTCCTCTGGGCACCCCAGTTTCCTCCCCCAGTCCAAAGACATAATGGGAAGTAATATGGCTTCTGGAAAACTGGCCCTGTGCATATGTGTGTTCGTGCCCTGCCATGGACTGGCGTCCTGTCCAGGGTGTAGCCTGCCTTACGCCTGGTGCTTGCTGGGATAGGCTCTGGCTCCCCTGCAACCTTGAATTGGATAAAGGAGTTAGGAGATGGCCGGCTGGGTGGATCTGTATGCCTCCACGCACACGAGGTGCACATTCCCTTCCTTTTCTGTGTGATCTGCGTAAAAAGTCCTATCTGTTCAAAAACGATCGTAAAAATGTGTCACGTGCGTTCCATTTGTTCTGCTGAAGCCGGCAATGCAGCAGACAGCAGGAACTGGGGCTGCATGCAGCACAACTCTGCAGCCCCCCAGGCTCCCTGCCCCCACCCACTAGTCTCCCAGCTTCAAGCATGCCCTACAATGCCTGGAAATTAATAAGACAGCAGTCAATTAGGCAGTTGCTGGCAGTGTTGTTTCCCAGCTGTGTCCAGGAAGGAGATGAACCTGTGCACAGTCTGGAAGGGCTGAAAGACAGAGCTGGGCCAGACTGCTGATTTGCATAAACTGAGAGGGGGGTGGGGAGGCTAGAGCCGAAGGAGACCCTGCCAATTTCCAGTCAACCTCCCTCTCTGGTTTCCCAGGAATAGGAATGTGAAGCCAAATGCTTTACAAAGACGCATCTCAATAACGCAAACTTTATAATTTAAGCTCTGGCAACTTTACACATTTAAAACAGGCATCCGCCCAAAGATTGTGTAATTGTCCAAATTTCCCACCCACTGTCTAAATACCCGCTCCCTGCAAGGCGTCAACAGGCCCCAGGTGCTTCACAAGGCCAGACTCTCAGGTGCGGTTCTGGTTGGGTTTGCTGTTTTGTGTGCTTCAGCTGATTCACCTCTGTCAAATGCCTCATTTTAATATGGCAGGGCTGTGTGTACACTTAGAATGTTTAGCCTACACAAGATCCCATTTGTCAATTGCAGGGCCCTGCTGTTACGTGGCAAGGTAACACGTAACCTTGTTACCTTGTCACGTTGCCTTGTGACGTAAAGTCACAAGGGCAGCCAAAGGAAAAAGAAGTCTCCAGGTCCTTGCTGGCATATCCCTGCGCCCAGCACTAAGGACAAAAGGAACTGAGTGCACCTGTCTCAGGTGGAACTATATTTCCCCAGAGCAGGAATCTAAACACAAAAGAAGCTGCATGCTTCAGAAACGATCCGAAGGTATTGCATTTCAACAGCTGATCAAACTTTCGTTAAAAAAAATGTCACGGTCCGGCTGGTTTTGGCGTTCAAGCTGTTTACATGTCATCCTCCGATTCACGGAAAAACGACGTTCTTCTGAAATTGCAAATCAGTTTCAGGCCTTTTGGAAAACGTCAAGGCAAACAAAGCCACAGAGTGTGGCATTCACGGTGGTGATTTAGGCATTTTGTTTTACTCTTCCATGATACTTCTCAAAGCAAGACGGTCATGATCCTTCTTGTTATTATTGGCAGGTATGTGTGAGACTGCTGTTTTCATGTCTGTGTCCGCGGCAGAGAACTAGGAGAGGAGAGAGCACTGTATTCCTGTAGCAGCACTGTAATCGCTGAACCCTGTCAATGGGCCCAGCTTCCTTGATAGGCCTCAGAGCAAGCTGCAGCAAAAACGCTTCAGGAATGCAAGAGAGAGGGAGAAGCACTGCCAAGAAAGAAATAAGTCCGTCCAAATCCACAGTGGCCTCTCAGCACCCTCACCTCTGCCCCACAGTGGCCTCCTCTCTCCAGAACTGTGCAGATCTGAAACCCCGAGAGCTATCTATTGAGTGTGCACGTGATCTGTCCAGCTCATCAGCAAACTGAAAACTGGAAGGGAGAGAGGCCGCAGAGGGGATACTGTGGCTTCCAGGGCAGACCTCAAGATCCAGTTCCTGTGCGCCGTTTCACAAACAGATCAACAGGGCCTCCCCACCATACCCCTTCCCATCATGCTCGGCGGCGGAGACGAGACGCTGGTTCAGTTCCAGGGTTCGTTTCTTAAAAGAGTCTGCTTCACTCCTGAGCTCAGGCTTTTAAAGGTTTCTGTTCTGTGTGCTGAACCAGAATAAAAACCCTTTGCCACCACAGTCTGAAGACCAGTGTCCACACACCTCATATAAATAAGGCCAATACATTCTGGATCGCCTTAAAAGTCCCCCAAGGCCTAGGTTGCCACACAAACATTAAATAAGAAATTAAATAAGAAGGGGAAGTAGTGGGAAAAAAAACAGAGGCTGAAAAAGAAAGGAGGAGGAGAAAGGGGCCTTGTGGGAGAGGGAGAAGCCCTGGTGGGTATTTCTGCACCTGCATCACTGTTTTATTAGGTCAGGGGTCTCTCTCGAAAAAAAGGGGTGGGGTGCCCCCCTCCCCCTGCCACTGATTAACGGCTGCCACATTCAGACGCCTCAAGTTCAGCACTTCTACACCCCCCTATACCCACCGCCGCCCCCCTCCCCCTGCGATTCTCGTTAAAGAAATGATACTTTGCAAAGAAAGCGCCTGATTGCAGTGGCACCCCTGCGTGGCCGATCTGGGTCAGTCTCCCTGATGAGACAGCCACACATGGGGAGACGGACCGAGGACACTGCCTGACCTGATTAGAGGCCTGACTGCTTGGGCGAGCCGGCTAATCAAGCACCCTCCCCCTCCGGTCTCTCTCCCACCCGAGCTCAGATGCGACACGCAAGGGAGAAGAACAGGACTCAGGTCACAGAATAGTAAAGCCAGGGCAGACTGGAGCAACTGAAACCTCCCAGGCGAGAGGAGCCAGTTCAGGGTTATCCTCATCATTGTCATTCCCCAGAATGGGCAAAGGTCTATTCCATGCTGAAAAGAGAAGAAGAGAAACACAATGTTTTGCCTGTGAAGGCTTCTTCGGGTGTCACACCTGAAGAAGGCCCCACAGCCAAAATGTCGTGTTTCTTTTTTCCCCCTTTTCAACATGGAATAAACCTTTACTTGTTCCTTTGCAGCCTATGCACACTGACACAGCTACTGTACCTACTGTGCTTGAACATTAGCATTCACCCTAGAGTCTGAGAAGCTGTGCCTCCTTCCAATGTCCACGCCCTAGACTACTCCTTGTACCGACTAGAGCAACAGACAACTGGAGCATTAACAGCAGCAGAATTACTCTGCACCAAACAGACTAGGGGAATACTTTCCACTGTATTATGGGAGCATAAACAACACCAATCCCGCCTTACTGCATCCTCTTGAAAAAGCTGAGGGTATATTCCTGTGCATCTGGAATATTTGTGACTGTGAGTGTGCTGAGGGCATTTCCCAGGACAACATGAGAAAATTCCACAGGGGCCACACACACCTGCCAGGAAAAGGATCACATTTTCCGCCGTTATATAAAGATATTAGCATCAGCTGGAAGATGGCCTGTTTTTTTTTTAATCCAATGACATGCACTTTTTATTTACTGCTTATATGCTTACTGCTTATAGGAGAAGTCCATTGCTACAGGCCTTAAAGGTGTTGGCCCTTGATAATGTCATCAGATCATTAAGCACCGGTTCAGTTTGTCTTTAGCGTAGCATTAGCAAGTCTTTGAAATCCAAGGTATGCACCTTCAAACTCTTCGCCTGGGAGAAATGCCCCCTGCTCTTTCACACAGCTGTGAAGGCACTGATCCAGAACACAGTGTCCAGAAATCACAGAAGAGTGATTCCAGAACACAGAAACAAACACACCTCACCATTCCCACCCCTTAGCCTGGTTTGCTGGCTGTTGCCAGTAACAACTCAGGATTTCGGTTTCCAAAATATATCACCATTGGTTTGAACAAGTTAGCTTGAGCTTGTGTGCAATAAGAGATTGCAACAGTGCATTTGGTTTCCGTTCATTTTAAGTTGCATGTAAGATAGAGAAGATTTAGTGCTGGTTGTGTCGGAAATCTGCACCTTGTAGGGCCGCAGGATAGCAGCTAAAAGGTCTTCAAACTGCCTTTCCCAGAAACTTTAAATGTCATGGCTAACGAATCAACTCCCTCAGCAGATTTAAGATCTACTGTGTAGTTTTTCTGATTCTGGAGTGTGGTATAAAGGTGAAAAACGCCTGTCTCTAAATGGCTAACAGTATGAGCCAGATCATGGCAAAAATGATAAGCCTATGCTGTCTGACTCTTGCAGACCACTGGTAACTCCGACACAACTCACTCCAAGGCCTTGAAGCTGAGTTTTGCAGACGCTCCTGCAGACGGCGACGTGTTTTTCAGATTTAGCTATCATCCGAAAGTGAACTCTGGAACGCGAAACAGCGCGCGCTGAGCCTTGGGCAGGCTGATGCAGCTGATACTTGATGACCTTTAAAGTCTGTTGAAAATGTGTCTGCGAGGCCTTTGAAGTTAACCAGCAGCCTCCTCAACGCCACTCGGTGTTCCGCTCACCAAAGCCTACAGTCGCTTGAACCGGCTCTGCCTGTGCTGCTGTTTGTCACATAGAAACAGGGAACAAAGGCGAGGCTCACCTGAGAGCTCGGTGCACAGTGGGAGCAGGTGTCTGCCGGCACGCTATTTTTAATTAGCTGCAGCAGAGCCAACCGCGGCCCGACACTGAGTTCAGCCCCCCTGCTGCACAGAAAGGGCAGAGCCGACAGGCTTGTTTTTCTTCCCCTGCCTTAACCTTCCAGATCAGGTCTCGCTTCTCTCCTCGACTCTGAGCTCCTGTCCCCCCTTTGTGATTGCACCGTGATTATCTTAATACACACTGCCAACAGCAATGCCGAGGGCAAACTCAGAAGGAACGCCTCTAAAATTCCAGACACTGGCCGGGACACCGATAGCGAGGGCCAGAAATTCCCACCAGCACCGAAGCTTCAAATGCCTTGAAATCTGAACAAAACTCAAAAAGGCTTTGTTATTCTACAAACAAATTGACTTCTCAAGTCACGCACCATAGCTCCATTTCACCATACAGGAAAGCATGCGCCACTGTATCTTTAAATCAAGCCGAATATTGGGCCATTATAGTGAGGTGTTTCAGAATCTTGCCATGAATCCTATATTAACACTGGATCTAAAGCAGCAATGTGCTCTTCCTGCACGTCCTACGCTACAGGAATCATCAACATGGTGTCGAAAAGAACATTAACTGATGAGTAGGGAGCCTCAATGGGTATTTATGATTCATCAGAAATGACTCTTGATCTCGATTTTAGGCACAGTTCAGAGATCAGGACCATCGCACAGACGGGCAGAGAGATGCAGCTTGTGGCAGAAACGGGAGGCCGTGAGTTGAGGGGACAGGAAGCCATGCCGTTGATGTTGCAATCTTTCCAGGAAAGGTTGAGAAATGTTACTAGATCAAACAATCGACAAACAACCAGGTCTCCCGCGTGGACTCCCCACCACCATCGGACTTTCTCTCGTCACTGGTTTTTAAAGCGCACGGGCCAGGCGAGCCCTAGCAGTCGCGAGCACTCCCAAGTTCACGAGCCGAACCAGGAAGAGCATTCCTAAGGGCAGCTGCAGCGCCAGCACCCGCGGTGCAGTTCCTCACTCGCTTTCCAAATGCGCTTGTCGTGACAGAACGAAAGAAAGAAGACTGGAAACTCCCATGCCGTGGGGGAAAGATACAGCATCTGGACAGCAAGCATTTAGGGCCTGGCGTGTCCATGCAGGGCCCAGTCGCCATGATGTCACCAGGGCGCTCACAAGCCAAGCGATCAGGTCAGCGCTCTGCCCAGAGAGGGGAAGCATGCTCAGATCCCTCTCAGGCAGCCGGACGCCGTCCTCAGAATGCGCTTTTAACGGCCTGGTCACTATGTGCCTTGCATCAACAGCGCCTCTCTGTTGAAACAGTTGGGCTTGCAGCTTTCACAGATATAGTTTGATCGCATAAACTGGGGGAAGGAACAGAATCAGATACTGGCGGGATATGAGAAGCAAATGAAAGTCATTAACCCCGATCTCATCACTGCTGTCAGCAATCACAGGATTGGATTAGGCTCCAGACTGAGAACATGCTGGGACTTTGCTGAGGGGGGATGTCTGTTCCTCTGTCGGCTGTACCCAAGCTTGGCTAATCCATTCAGTTTTATCTGCTGTAGCTAACCAGATTAGAATCAAGTGGAAACAGGTACCCAGCTTCTGAGTGTTGTCCTTCATCGCAGAAAAGAGATAAATGCTCCCAGCTCAGATAGGATAGACAATGAGGGATTGCATTAGTTGGAATAAAATGTTGACCAGGTTGTTCAGCCTTTAACAGAAGCTTCAGTTTGTTTTTAAAACAGATAGGTTCATCATCATCAATGGTAATTCCTTGCATTATATAGGGTTTTTTATCCAAAAGGATCACAAGGTACTTATCATGTCGAAGGGTGTGTTCAGTGACACACTGAACAGCAAATCAGAGGGAAAAGTAAGACTTTTGGTTTGGATTAAGGGGAAAAACATAGGTAGAGCAGATTTTAGTAACCCAGAATAGAATTTAGCTAGGATACGAGGGTTAACACTCTTGGCTGTGTGCATTGGTAGAATTTGATCGTACTGAAATCTGCACCTAGACTGAAACAATTGGGACAACATGGTCAGATATTTTGTCTCTGCCTCCTTCTCCCTTAATTTTCTGGTTATGTAGATTTTTTTTTGTTAGATCTTCTTGTTTATTTTGTTCTATCTGTAAAGTGTAAAAAAGAAATGGGTTACACAATTAGCCATTTATTTATTTGAAATAACACCATTAAAACACAGATTTCTAGAAGCTGTGAAACGGTAAATTCAATCACAATTGAACCTGCTAGTTTTAGATGTGCAAACAGGCTGGTTACTCATGAATGAACAGCAGCCTCTGTGTGACTTCCTCAGGTTCAGACAGAGCAAGCTTTAACCCTAGCAAGGCAAGCAAGTGTTCGACACTGCCCTGAAGTGAGACATCCAATCAAATATGGAAGCCTGTCTGCAGTTAAACTCTGCGATCTGAAAATGTATCAGAAAATGTGGGCTAGTTAATATTTGATGCAATTATAGATCTGGCTTCTTGACTGAAGTAGTATTTTTTTAACCTTTCATCATTATTGCCATTAGTTAGAATTGTGCTCAGTGGCCAACAATGTCTTTTAGAGGGTCACATAAGGCTAAAGAATTGGTGTCATTTCAGACTAAGCTAAAAACTCTGAGCCCTGTGCTCTGTGCTAGAGGATGGAGTATCTCAGCCAGCTGACAGCAGGTTACAGTGTGAAATATTTACACAGCACAGAGATACACACAGTTCAATGGGCTTTAGCTCAGCCAAAGTCCTTGCTGTGCAGGTGGCTGTCATTCCAAGCGTGCAGAACAATAGCACTTTGTGAGTGGAATAATTCGCTGGTTCTTTCCCCTGCTGAATTCAACTTCCTGTGCATCATTTATGACAGAGGAAGAGACTAAAACCAAAGTATAGTTGTTGCCATTTCATTCTTTCTCTAACACTTTCAACAGCGTTCTTCCTACAGCAGGGTGGGAAATTGAGATGCCTGCTTACATTTTTTCTGGCAAAAGGGTTTTTCCTGAAACGTTCTGTCAAGTATCCTTACTCCACGTGTCCTTTCTAAGTGCCGAACAGTGTCAGTAAGATTGGAACGAAGAACAAAGTCAAAGCAATGTTTTGGACGAGCAGAATTTGATTTCCGAAGAGCAAAGCAAGGACAAGAGACATATGGGCAGGACCGTAGGATGTCGTGCTGAGCAAGTTACTGAACCTCCTCACTCTCTGTCCTTCAGATAAGTAATAAATGGCCCTGCTATCGTCTGCAGCAGTGATGTACCCCCCCCAGTCTCTGTCAGCAGCTTTGGATAAAGGTATCAGCAAATGAGCTATCATTATGTTCTTTGCGGTGAGCTCTGCTCCAGACTGATTGCTGCCAGTCGATTCGCAGGGCGTTGCTCTTGCAATGCTTTATGATAGTAATTTCACAAGCAGGAGGAGAGTAACACGCCCTAACAATGCCTTCTTGACGGATGACAAATAACCCCAGCAGGGCTCACCTGCATCAGTGCAAGAAGGGTTAATTGCCCTCTCTGGGCTTGTCTGGGCCGGACGCAGGCAGAGCAGATTGTACCTCCTGTGGCAATCCACTGACAAGACTCAATTGTGTCTGAAAAAGGAAACCACACACTGCAGCCAGCCTCACGCCACCTCAGCTTTCTGAAAGGGGAAAGGCCTCTTTCACTCTGATGTCGAGAAAAAGAGGTTCTTGGTCTTTAGCCAAGTTATTCCCAAAAGTTATTCTTGAAGTTATTCCCAAACTGCGTGGGCAGGGAATGAAACACCTAAAAACCAAAGAAGAACAAGCCTTCCAGAACAGATAATGTTTGCTTGTGGTAGCATGTTGCCACAGCTCCAGCCCTTAGTAATACAGTTTCATGTGTCTCCTCAATGTTTACTTTCTGATAGCAAACTAGTTAGATCACTTTTCTGCAGGTGGGTTACTTATAAACTAATTTGCTGTGTAAATGTTGTTTTCTCTTTGTATAAGAGATGTCAACCTGTGCATTTCCAGTGCTCCACCTATTGAAACCACAGCTGGCAACATAATTTGCACAAAATAAGGACTGCTTCCAAAAAGAGCTTTTAAGTCAAAAAAGCACGTGGCGTGTAGCCCACCCTTCCAGTTCATGTATTATGACATCGTTCAGTCCATTAATAAGACAGTGAATCTTCCATTTTGCTTGCTGTTAAGCCTTCAGCTTATAGTAGGCAAAATTACTTTGGAAAGACAAATATCAACACCACCCAAATCTGCTAAAAGCTTAAAGTTAATAAAAGGAATGTATACTTTATGGGAGAGTGTATTTTTAAAAATGGAAGTTTAAGAATAGCAAGATAAAATATTTGAGATTCTTCTGTAATTGGTTATTTGCTTCCAAAAGATTGATTTCCCATGTGAATGCAGGAGGCATGTCCTAGTTCTGGAATCTTAATGTCTGTATGGAGTTGTTCCCACTGGCTGTATTTAGTGCCGTTTTCTCTCCAGACATTTCTTCCTCATAGAACAAGTGCTGTTCATTTCAATGCCTTGGACAGGCTGGCGTTATGCATCTTCTGTGGATGCTCTGGCTAAAGAAGAGTTGATCCCCCACCCTGTTTTTACTGCCTTTAGCAGAGATGAGACTCTGTATACTAGCACCCAAATACCCATCCATCTAGTAGTTAATATTCCAATTCAAATCCTCAAAGCCTCCATACAACCAGTGACAGATAAAGAATTCTTTCACTTTGGATTTTAAGTTTGGTTAATTTATTATGACATCTGAACTCTCACTTGCTAGTACTCCATCAACTGACCTGGGTACCAGAGACAAAGTTAGTTTAATCCACAGTATTGATATACTGTATATGTAATAAGTTACTGTTTCGGCAAAATAGCATCTGCTCTAACACACATGCTTTACACATTAATAGAGCACCAATACGAGTTCAAGATTTTGCAGTGAGAAAGATAAATCCTCATAGAACTCATGTCCCGCTGAAAGACCCCCCATGACCACACATGGGAGCGGGCTCTGTTGCATGAGATTGCAGGCCTCAGCGGCTCTATCCCTGTGCTGGATCAATGCGTTGTGCTCTTCTCTGGCTGCCCCCTTTTCTCACTGCAATGCAGAAGCACAGCTGAAGAAAAAGAAAATATTTTGAGGGGCTCCTTCCTGTAAAATTATTACAGGGGGGAATAATGATGGCTTTGATTGGTGTCTGGTTATTGAGCAGTGCTTCCTGTTTCTTTGTATTAGTTTCATTGTGAGTGCGGGAGGGAGGGGGCGGGGGGGCACAGCTGTCGAGATGCCACATTAAGGCACTGCGCTTTTCACTGCCGTACCACACACACACACACACCACCCCCCCACCTGCGCACGCGCCACGCACACACACAGCATGGACCTCTTTATCTTTCCAGCTTTTGTTCTTTCTCCTTTCTCTTTTAATTATCACGTTATTATCATTCTAATGTCATATTTAATACTTTCAGTGGGGGTAACTCTGGTGCATCGGGGAGCCTGGTGGCTCAGCAGTGAAGGAGGTGAAGGAGCAGGACTTGTTGCCGGGCAGCTCCTGGCTCAAGCTGCTGCTCTGAACTCAAGTCTCAGCGTCACCCTGTATGGCTGTACTTTACCTCCTCCAGCTCAAACAGAGTCAAACCGAGGGCCTGCTCTCAGTCACTTAGCAGCAGCAGGGGCTGGTGCACTGTCCACTTGCTGGTCTTTCTTTGGATTAAAGCGTCAGCTAAGAAACTCATTTCAAACACAGAGCAGGTGGGTTGGAGACCGAAGGGAGGCCCAATTGTGTCTCAAAGCGTTAGAATGAACAGACAAAACAAATGCTGATTCCAAAGGGGCCAAATACAGAATCAACTCCACCCCAAATCCATTCCAATTTCTTTTCGTTACACCTAAGAGGAGGGACAGATACGGGGATTGTGAAAGCCATTGGCGAGACGCAGTCTTAACCCATTTTCTTCTTTAAAACTACTGTCTTTGTCTCAATCACAGCCTCTGGGATAGCCATCTTGACCAACATTAACCAGCTGTGTAGTTAGTTCACTAGAGACTGAAAATCAGCTATTAGAAACCAGAGCAGTTAGGTCTGGTCACCTATTCACCAGTTTTCAGACTAAACACAAACGTGCACACCCCATTAAACATACAACAATTATAATACTGGAACACAAGAAGGGTTATGAAGGAGAAGAGACCGTTCTGCATACCTAGGCTGTTTGGTAGATAGCAGTTAATTGATCGGAGGATCTCATCCGACCATTTTTCAAACGAAGCCAAAGTATCGGCTTCAACAGAATGACTGGGCCACACTCCCAGCACCCCTTGGCTGAAGTGTTTCCTGCTCAGGGTTTTAAAGGTCATTTAAGACCTAAAACAGGAGACACATTGTTACACAGAGCATTGTGGAAGGCTCCCAAGCCATGTTGTTGAAGTTGACTGTCTGGAGTCCTTTACAAAAGAGAACATTTTGGGAGATCATTAAGCTACCCTGCAATCACCTGAGCAACATGGCACAGCCCAGTGGCACTTTCCAGTCCGGGGCTCCTCAACTCACTGCCAGAGGGCCTAGTGTCTGCTGGTTTTCTCCCACTCTGAGCAGTCAATTAAACAACCAACTTCATAATTTTATGAGTCAAACAAGTACCGGATGTAACTTAAGGTCTTTTATGGTTGATTACTCAAAACAGGCACTTGATCAAAGGTACAGTTAAGACACCTTAGAGCCATGGTACATTTGTGTAGTATTACACTTCCGTAGTTAAATAATATTAGCATGCCAGAGCTAGAAATGATTCCCGACTGTCTGGTTCTCAAGAGCTACACTGTATTTTTATGCTCTCATTTTCCCCTCTTATTTAATCAGTTGGCTGCATTTTTCTAAGTCCACTTTTGTAACAAAGAGGGAGCCAAAGCCAAGTTGAGAAACAGTGAGATTGTGGATTCAGAGGACTGAACCCGAGCAGACCCGACTAAAAAGCTGAAAAACCATCATTTTAATGAGCTGTTCAATTAACTCATTTAGAGCTTTTAACAACCTAAATCAGCCTTTAACAACCTACAGCTGGCTGGCTGGCTGTGGCTAGGCCTTCATTCTGTGACACTCCAGCTCACACAAACTGACTCGAGCTGACAGTCCGCTTCCCTTCAGTTAAGACCTGAATTTGACTTGCCTTCCCTGAAAGTTTCTTTGTTACAATGGCAAGACACCGCATTGTAATTGAAAAAGAAAAAAAAAAAGCAGAAGAATAAGAAGCAAAAAAGGCCTGAAAAGACCAAAATGTTGGGCTGTTTTTTTCCATGACCACATTGTAACTGACCGAACGTGTACAGCTTTCAAACGACAACCTATCTGGGCCACTGCCTGACAGCGCTGAGTGCAGTACTAGTGGTTAGTAGTGCTAATCAGTAGTTTTTAACCCGCTTTATTTTTAGATAAGGGCAGAGCATTCATATCACAGAGATCTCTCTCTCTTTTTCTGCCTCGACATATTTTCCATTAGCACGAGCAGGCTCACACACTGGGTTTCCTGCTGTGGTGAGCCTGTCAGAGCTCACCCAGGGCAGCTCTATCAGAGTGCCCTCCCTCTCATATTAACCTATGCCGCACTCTCTCTTTTTCTCTCTCCCTCTTCCCCTGTTGCTTTGGCTCTTTCACTTCTTATTCCAGGCTTTGAGTCTGAGCAGATGTTTTTGCAAACAAGAGAAACAGCCCTTTTCACTCGTTCTCTTACTTATTTTGCCTGCCCTGCCAAAGACACACTCACACACCTGGCTCGCTAGTCATGTGTGTCTTTATGTCATCATTTTACGACAAGCATGGTGTGTAACCAACACAGCCCAGACTCCTCTCTGCTCCAGCAAACTGACGCTCATTTATATTCTTACAAATGCATGCCATTACTGTACATTTATTTTCTTCACACTTTGTCATTATGCAGAACTCAGTTTGCATTCACAATAAACATGCACAGCCTGACCCTTGAACAGAGAGGATCCCTTTCCCCAGGCCAGACGGTGTGTTTGTCCAGTTTTTCTGTCCATAATATTTGGATGCCCCAGTGATTTGTATCTCTTACATGAGCATCGGCACAAGACTGTACATGAAGTACAACATCATGTGACCAGATAATGTAGTTTCAATGCTTGTTCCCATCTGAGTTGTGTCAGGTTTTATGCTATCCATTGTATGATAACATTAATAAAAGAGGGTGTAATCTGTTTAGGAAAATGGGACAAAACATATATTTCAATGGTAAATGTAATGGATTCCCCAGCTCCTGTTGAAGAAGAAAAAAATGTTAAGGAGTCAGGACAATTCTCTTAAAGTACCACAAGCTCTTGGCTTTGCTGCAGAAGTTGAAAACCTTCAATTCAATGGTAAACATAGCAAAACAAAACATTGTTTGTATTTTAGCTCCCATGCATAGTGTTATTTTATCTCTAGTATTGGCTTACTGGATAAAGCCTTACCAGCTGTTTCTTATAGAGAATCACACAGAAGCATATATTCCAATGATAAATGCAAAGCAATGAAGCAATTAAGTGGTTTTTTTTCTTTTTGTCTGTATTAAGAAGTGCTTCCTGTTTTCTGAACCGAATGCTCCTAAACATTTGTGTCTTTTAAAGACATACTCCTGTTCTGACTTGGCCAGTGCCTTTTAGGATGTTGAATGCTCAAATCAAGTTAATGTAAAAGTTCTCCATATAAAGCTAAAATGATTCAGTTCCCTTAATCTGCCTGAGAATGACATGCTCTTCAAACCAGGAACGAGGCTTTCCTTTGGAGTGCCTCATGAGCAGCAATATCCTTTTGTTAACCCATCCATCCATTTCTAACTGCTTTATCCAAAACCGGGTCATGTGGGAGAACATACACACTCCTTGGCGATAGCATCCCAGGAATTGAACCCAGGGACACAACAATGAAAGGCAGCAATGTTAGACAATGTGCCACTGTGCTACCCTTCTGCTGGTAATGAGGTGACCAATCCTGAGCACAATATTGTTAGTAAGGTCTCATACAGTTTTAATATGACTTGCCTTGACCTGTTCTCTGTATTATAACTAGAACTTCAAGCACCCATCTTCTGGCTTTACAATGGTTTAGAAAAAAAGCACTGTAGCCAGGGTTCATGTCAGCAGCTGGTACTAGTGTATTCTCCCTCACTTTGGGCTCTTCCGGTGCTCTGATTAATTAGCTGCAGTGTACATTCACACGTCACACCGTGGCTCTGAAGAGATGTAATCTGCAGACTCGTATGCACTCCCACAGTTTGTGGATTTGTTCTCATGTCCTTTTGCAGACATTAGGCACATTGTGATATTAAGGTCTTTCGGTTGTTTCCTGCACTTCAACATCATTGCCTCAAGAATCCCTGCATCTTTCCAGTGCTTCCATTCTGAAAAAGCCAAGTAATTTTATTTAGTGTTCCAAAATCCTTGACCTTGTTTTAGAAACAAAAATTAAAAAACAGACTGTAAGGGTGCCACTGTTTACTACTGTAAAAGCGTATAAATGGCAGTATGGGCACTGCACATCCTTTAGGAGTTTAACTGGGGTATAATTACAGGCTAAAGCTCAGGGGACAGCAAGGTAAATCAGAGTTCAATGTGAAATTTTAAGAGGAAAATCAGGTAGAAGCTGCCAGCTTTCCATGCAAATCTGACAGTGTTAACCTTTCAAAAGAGGGAGCCGAAACTGAAACTCAGCCCTGGCTCCGTTTGCTCAGGTGTGCCGGAGCGTGCACTGCAGAATTCGTCTGCTTGTGTTCCTGCTGCCAGAACACTGCTGTGCCCACTCGGCAGCAGCCTGGGAAGGAAGAACTCAGGCGAAACCAGGCCGCGCTTATTCAAAACCAGAGCAGACACGCTCAGCACACCTGGGGAACTCGACGCGGCGCTTTCACAGGGCAGGCTGAGCGTCGCCTTAACCCCTTCCTGTCCTGCACACAGAGCAGACGCAGGGCTGCCTGGCTAAAACGAGGGAGGATGACTGAGAGGTTAGGGAATGACACAACACCAAGCACAAAACAGAGTAGACTCAAACACACCAAAGGAGTAGAAGTATTCTAGGAAAATCACACATCTCCATCTCTAAAGATGTTCTGTTGCTCAGGGGGTTGTTATTTAAGTAAAACCGTATGATTGTTATTATTACTGCTCATATGATTATAATACGATGGGACTATGCAAATACAAGGTGATGCTGAAAATAACATTAAATGCGCATAAAGCTGCAAACTGAGTGGCACACCTTCAAAGTGTGCTAACGAAAGAACAGCTGATTCTTAAGGGTTCTCAGCTGAGCTAGACAGTTATATTTATTTACCCGAGCTCGCAAGCCGAAACATTACTCTGCCACAAGGGAGTCATGTTTTTCAGAATTGAAATGTTTTTCCTAAAAACGATCAATAGAAACCTAGCTATTTGCTTTGCCTTGCGCAGCAGATCTGCCTGACCTGACGGGCAAAAAGAAAGTGCTGTGGGTCTGCCCCAGGCTGGGGCAAGAGGGGCTCGCTCTCGCCCCGTTCGGCACGACCCCTGCTCAGCGCAGGCTGTGCTGTGGGGCAGAGGCAGGCTGCTAAGATGCACTTGGTGGGGGGAATGATGGATGAAATCTGAAGTATTTGCTTGACCCCAGCTGTCTAGCGGTTATGAGCTCACCCCTGACAACCCCCCCCCCCCCATCCCCTCCCGACTCCGGCCCCTCCTCCTCCTCCCCCTTCCCCCTGCAGATGTGAGATCCAGATGTTGAGGCAGACTGGCTGGAGACAGGGAGGGCAGAGGGGTCTTGGGTTCGTGACAGTTCCCGCTGATCGCTTTCCCTTCTGTGGGGGAGAAGGCTGGGGCAAGGCAGACATGCTCAGCGGAGAGAAAAGAAAACACACATCAGCTCTTTTACCGCTTTGGGAATCAAAAAATATTTCTGACATTGCTTTCCCTCTTATTACTCCTATCAATTTGAGAATGAGCCCCAACCGTACCACCCAAAACAGACAATGGCTTCTATTCCTGTGATGATCTATATACTGTAACTACCCCTATTCTGGACCTGCACAGGGACAATCTGTACTGCACATTTGCATCTGCTCCTCTTTGTGCTTTGGCATTGCAAATATGAGCTGTAATCTCACAACTTGAATCGCTTTCCTAAAATCTTTGAACTTACTTGAACATTCACAACTGAAACACGAACTAGGACAGAAGTGATAATTATGTGAGAGTGCTTAAAAGCAAGAACAGGTGGCACACCTTTACTCAAAGAGTGGTGGGAGTGTGGAACAAGCTACCCAGCCAATGCTTTGGCTTCCTTCAAGGCATGGCTGAGATCCTTAGATCAATTTTTGCAAACTACTAAATGAAATAGATGGGCTAAATGGGCCTCTCATTTTTAACTCTAAATGTAAGAACATAAGAAATACCCTCAGCAAAATCAATTTGAATTATTTTTAAAATGTTTAATTCTAAATTTAAATTATTTATTTTACCATTTAACATCTTTTTCACTTTTAGGAAAATCTCTTTCTAGGGTACAGTTAGACCCACATTACTTTGGGCAATGGCGAATGCAGTAACACAAGGAACAAACCAGCACAGTTAGTACGTGTAGAGCTGTGAATTAAAAGTTAAACACTACCAGTATGTGACTAAAATAATTAAATTGACTAACTTGTGCTAGAATATGCAGACAGAAGCTCACAAAAGAAGTCTCGTCATTTGAGAATCCAGCTCTTTGAAATGAAATTTCCTTTCTACAAAAGAAAATGCTGTGATGCCTTTACTGAGAATGACCACGTACCGCAAATACCAAGACACAATTTAAAATCCAGGAAATGCTGACTCCGTATATATTGAGAGATGGTGGCATCCCTGCCCCATTTTTAAAGTTTGGAGGTTCAGCTACCTACAAGGCGATAAGCAACAGGACACTCCTCAATTGACCTCATACTGCTATTGCTATCCTTCAGTAATGAATACATCAAACAAACAAACAGTGCCCTTCTGAAAGACACGTCAAGCTTAGCGTTAATGACTTTTCAGTGGAAGAGCGGGGGAAAGAGAGCCCAGCTGTTATTTGTTAGCTGCCGAGTCCGAACGAAAGCACTGGCTGACCTCAGAGTAGGTCACGTGACCTCGCTGTGATGACCCCCCCCAGCCCCCCACACACACACAGTGACCTCAAACTCCACAGCCCTGATGCCGTTTCACAGCCCAAATGCTCTCCCTTCCAGGCTGGCGTCCAGGAAACGAGCTGGGTCTCTCCTGCGTCTGACAGGACATCCTGGGACACGGCCCAGCGTCGGCGACGGTGCTCTATCGCTCCATCTCTCCACCCCTCCCTCGCAGCAGCTCACTTCAAAGAGTCCTGCCTACAGGCTGAGCAGCCAGGCAAGCACGTGCCTGGCCACCGTGAAATTGGACAACCCTGAGGGCTAATGGCACTCCATTACAGAGCCAGCCCTCTTGGCTCGCAGGCCGTGACATCAATGTCATTCCGCCTGTAGTGTCCCATGCACACAGAAGATAGCGAGGTCCAAGGCTCTCAGACTAAATTGATATCGTTATTAAGCCATCAAGTTGGTCAATTCAAAAAAGGTTATAACAGCCTTATTTTTTTTTAAGTAGGGAGCTGCGTCAGCATGTGCAGGCTGCAAAGGAACCAGTAAAGGTTTATTCCCTGCTGAAAAGGGAAGAAAAGAAACACAATGTTTCGGCTGTGGAGCCTTCTTCACCCTCCTCCTCTTTCCAGCATGGAATAAAACTGGACTTGATCATTTATTTTAGGCTGGGCAAACAAAAACGGAGTGCTTTTCTACTGCTTTCTGCGTGCGCCAACGTCTTGAGTCAGACAAGGAAAAAAATCAACTTGGCAGAACACTTTATATTAACATACGTATGTGCCATCTCTGGAAGATGAGTGCACTATTAGGTTGTGCAGGATAATCACATAAGGAAGTGGAACAAATATTTATAATCAAATGTTGTTCTGTTTTTCTACCGACATGGCAAAATACAATTAGTGAAGTTGCCTTCTCTTGCCTCTAATTCCCCTAATGGCTCTGATAGTCCTTGTTTGTTAGCACGGCAAACATTTGCATGAAACTGAAATTGAAGTGAAACCAGGTTTTAGAGATGACAGGGACCCTAAGGAGTAACTGTGCATGATAAAATATGTAACCCAAATCTGTCCAGCAGCATTTTGACACACTCCTACACCCTATACAAAGATACGGTGCCATTATGTTTGGAACATGTTTACCAAGAGGCAAAACATTTACACAGCTTTAGCAATTCGGTCTAAAAAACTCAGAAGCAGTCAAGAAATAATTGTTGACTATGTCTCTACAGCATAGAATAACAAAACAAACTGAGGATGTGGTTAAAGAAAAAGAAGAAAAAACTTCACAATTGCATGCCATATTTCCATGAGTCATCACTGAGTTGTCACTCGTGTATTCTGCAACCTAGTACCTGCTGCTTGGCATGTCTTTGCTACTTGTGTGGAGCAGTCAGAAAAGACATCTCTTCTGGTTGGACCTTAAAGGAGACAAGATATCAGCTTAAAAATTGTTATGAACGATCAGATGACTCCTTCTAACCTCAAAGTGAACATGTTCCATTTTTAAACCTGAGAGATGCTCAGAATTAGAAAGTAGTTTATAGCAAAATTGGTTGTCTTAATTTAATAGTACAGTCACCCTCTTGTAATAAAGACCTCATAGAATATTAAGTAATTTTAGACATGTACTTTCTATGGATGGCTATAAATACCATCAGAGGGGTGATTCCCATATTGCATTAAAATGCAATTTACGTAAATGTACATTATGTACATTTACAGGACAATTCAGTGCTGTTGATACAGAAATGTTGGCACTGTAATAAAAATGTTGCTCTCCAAAATACAGAAGAGAAGTTTTAAATGCTAATCTAATACAGATATTACATTTAGAAAAATTTAAAATGTTTTTTGGTTTCAGAGTGACCCCTTGTGAACCAGTAATTGCACTAATTGCTAGCACGTTGTAACTATCTTTTTTACCACAACTTCCATATCTATTTTACAGAGACTAATTTGAATCTGAGCTATGCTGCAATTGCTCAAACTATACCGGTCTCTGCTGTGTTGGTGTGTGCTCTTTTCTGTGGTCGGTGTTGTGCCTGAATTGTATTACATCTGTGTTAACGACTTTATATACAGCATGGCTCGTTATAGTGATACAGTTCTGCTGGAAACACCAACTGGGTGTTGTTATACTGAAGGAAAACAGAGCACAAAAGAAGGTGGAATTGTTTCACATCATGTCAGTTTTTCATGTCTCCTGCCCCTCACTCCCCCACCTGAGTTTAAAGGCCTGACCTTTAACCAGCTCACTTAACCCTGCTGTCTTCACCCATCTCGCTGTGAAACTGGCCCGCACTGGGGAGGAGGTCAGGTCACCAAGGCTCAAAGGCACGAGCCCTGGATTTCAAAGAGATATTGCTCCAGTACCTTTGTTGGGAGCACATCCATTTCAACCCAGACCCCCCCAAAAAATGCAATGAAGGAAATGTAGCGGAAAAAAACAGGGCACATCTATAATGCTGATCAGCTGTCCTGTGGATCATTTAAGGCCCAAGTGCAGATCATACAAAGTGAATAAACAAGCACAGAGAATCAACCTGCTAGTCAACGTAGACCAACAAAGAACACAGCACTGTAGTTATTTGCGCTTCAAACCCCTCCTGTTCTCAGGGGAGGTTGATGATCCATGTGTGGCCTTGGCTCCTAGCTAATGTTCCCGTCGGAGCTAAAAATTCAAAATTAATGATTGCTCACCGCAAATCGGTGTGCAAAAACCCGACCTTGGGCAGAAATTAGTTTGTTGGGAATCTGATCTCCCCAGTTTTGCAGTGCATTTGTGGAATCAGTCCGTATGCATTCGCTTACGAATCAATGTGTTGTATACAGCTTCATGTTTAAATAGCAGGTAACAACAGGTGCGTGATGAGCTTACACGCATTTCCCCGATTGGTTAGACCCACTGCTGCTGGACCCTCTGCTTCTTCCAATGAGTTCGTTCACCCTCCACTTGCCTCAATGGCAAAATTGACACGGACGGCGGACCGAGTATAATTTCACAGAGCACAAGCAAACAAGCTTGGTTTGGATACGGCTCGGGCAAGGACAGCAGCTCTGTTTCACAGCTGAGACGATGCCTGGAAATGCCCCAGTGAGAGCAGATGGAGAAGGCTCCGAGCTTCCTACAGGCCTTTAGCACATACAGCCCTGCCAAGTCACATCACCCTCCCTGAAATGTCCTGCAAGATGCACGTTTTTGCCGGTTTTAGGAGACGCTCTGTATTTTTAAATACATAATACAGTCGATTCGAAACCTACGCGGGGGTTAGGGATTATGAGGAGCGTGTTAAGGCCAAATTCACGTACAGTCAAATTTTACCCTTAGAGAAAAAGCACAACTCACCTCTTACAGTAATTCAAATGATTAAATATAAGTATAAAACAGTCAAAGTAAATAGGAGGACTGTATAGGCTCACTAACTGGCTCTCGCAGGTGTGGTTGATGAATTTCCCAGGGAATAAAGCATTTTTTCAATATTTTTTTTATTTTCCAGAGCCGACAGCATAAATTGAGAGCATCTCAGATGCAAGTCGACTGCATTAGGCGTCATATTCACAGACCGTTTGTGGCGGTCGGCGTGTAACCCATCCTCGGCTTTTAACAGACTCCAACATGACGGCACGTCGACATGCCAAGGGGACACGGCTGTGGAACTGAATGGCATGGTCTGCCATCCGCGAAAAAAAAGGACTGCGGAACACCATGGTAAATCCTAGTAAGTGAAATAAAGCCACTCAAAATTGGAACTTGTTGGAAACATTGCAACTGGAAACACATGGCAACGGGAAAATGCCTCTCATGCCACACAGCCACATCTTGGTAAACTCTGGGCTCTCGAAGTGGGCACCCCACTCCTCAAGGCTGGGAGGTGTGACTCATTCTTTGTCTTTCTTCCAGTCAGCTCTCAAGGTCGTAGCTCCGGCCTAGACAGCTGAACATTCTCCAGAGCTGCCACAAACTGGAAAACTAACAGGAGGCAGGCTGACTTCCCTGCAGGTGATCCGCTCTGGCGGTTTCGCATTATTTCATTAACCAGGGGAAGGAGCAGGGGAGCCGTTTGGGTTTCCATTCACCGGAGAGGGCCTTCCAATCCAGAGCCATGACCTCGCTCCACAGCGGCTGGCACCGGCACTTTCCCAGATACAGCAGCTGAGAGCAGCACAAGGCGCCGCACATTGAAAGCAAGCTTCACAATTTTAAAGAGTCAGGAGGTATTGCAATAATAATAATTCATAATTCATAATTGCTTACGCTTATATAGCGCTTTTCTGGACACTCCACTCAAAGCGCCTCACAGGTAATGTGGACTCTAACCCCTCCACCACCACCAGTGTGCAGCATCCACCTGGATGATGAATAGAAAACGTACTTTCTTCACGCAAAATCAGGCAGGCAATGAAAAAGGCCCATATGGTTGGGGATGCAATTAAAAGTATGGAATTTAAGTCTTTTAATTGAGAATGTTTGCTTCGGTTCTGGTCATCACGGTGCGGGAAGGATATTGCGACTCTTAGAAGCGACACGAGCAAGACTAATTCCAGACTTCCATACGCAGATTAAAGGATCTCAAGAATTTCAGCCAGCAACAACTGATTGCAGGGGGACTCGATCCATCTGCAAGGTCAACCCAAAGGATACCATCAAGATGAACAAGGGTACAAGGACCTGGGGATACAAGCAGTAAATAAAGCTCAGGAGCATTCAGGACGGCAAACAGGAAACGAGAGCCCACAGAGAAAGGCACCCTAGCTATGGTGTCGAAAATCACTTGGTCTGATTCTTCAAAAAAACTGCCCAGTGGATCACTAAAACTACTTGCAAAAAAACAAGAACTGGATAATTTGATGTGCTTAAGCTCCTGCGCTTTTCTCTCATGTTTCTACAATGCATTTAGTTTTCCAATGACCATCTATAAATCATTATCCAAACTGGTTAACCGTTTCATGCAGCTCTGCTGTGATTTTCCACAGGCTAGTTCTGACTTCCTCGGTCGTTTGAGGAGCCCAGAGTTAGAAACTTCCTTTTCATTTCGAAGAAAGGAACGTTTAGGGAAACCGGTTTGAAAAAGGTTACCTGTGGGAGCTGTAACCCAGCAGCTTTCAGCGGCTGCAGTCTGCGCCCAGTCTCTACTGCTGTAGCCATTCGTTGCGTAGCTCGAATGCTTGGTGAATTACAGAGAGCACCTCCTCAAGGTGTTTTACAGCACAGAGTCTTAAGAACATCAGCAAGGTTACAAGCCAGACCAGGCCATGGTCCAAGAATCCCAACAAGCTGTGTCCAGTCAGCTTCAGTGAGACCCGGGAGCTAGCTTCAGACTCCCTCAACCCTTTGTCAAGAGTTGTCTTGTGGCCTGAATGCTCCCAAAATGAATTTCCTGCCTGTCCTAAATCCTAAAATTGTGGCTGGGAAACCTCCGAACCAAAGAAGGCAATGACAAAGCTTTCAATGCTCAATGCACTGCCGCCACGAGGAGATGACACCCAACAGAGTGTGCTAATGCCATCCCTCCATGGTACAGAGGCTCTGCTTTCAGCAACCAGCCTCCCTAAAAACAGATTTCCAATGAGAGGAGCCATTTTGTAGCTCGTAGCGAAACGATCCTAGGATCTCATCCAGCCATTTCCTGAGAGGAGCCAGTGTATCGGCCACTACAGCATGGCTGGGCAGCTTGTTCCGTACTCCCATAGCCCTGCTCGCAAACCTGAACGCTCGCTTCTTTCCATCAAGGTTACACAGTGTTTGCTCCTTTGCAGTAAAAAAGGAAAGTCCTTTATTTTGTGGCTTAGTGAGCTTCATGCAAAGATAAGGTTGCTGTTTAATTTAGGTAAACCCCCTGGATAAAAGAAGATGTGTTTTGCGTACACCTTGGATCCGTTTACAGTAGCACCATTGGGGGAGGGATCTACCTCACACATACTCTGAGATTAAGGGGTTTTACACTTTAATGCCCTAAAGAGGCATTATGTTTTAAAGTCATTGTTAAGTATTTTAAACAGTGGAATTCATTGTTAATAGGGTAATTGCTTGCTTCTGCATTGTGAACTAATGGAGAGGTACTGCAGGTGTGAGGGTTTCCCTCAGGAGAATACAGTGCCAGGAAGTGTCATAACGCTTAATTATAGACTCATGCCAAACTCGAGTTCTCCTTTCCCTGCTTTGAAATGATCCACGCAGGGCATTAATACAATTAGAAAAGACACAAAGGTTCAGGGTTATAACTTTCGTCCTGTGGGCTGATGAACAATTTCAATGAACGCTGTGTAACAGGACTGTAGTGTCCTGAGGGAAAAAAAAGCATTGGAAGGGACTCCTTTCTGAAGGATTTTCCAATCAGAGCCTACATCATTTTATCATTCAAGAAGCTGTGGCACTGCTTTTCCCTCATTCAAGTCCTTGGAGTAGCAGAGAGAGTGTTTTCCAGATTCACAACCCCCTCTGCAGAACACAACGGGAACTGCTGTACTCCAGGGAGAAAAATCCGTAGGAAATGAAGGAAAATCCGGCTGTAGGGATCCGGGCTGCTGTTCACACCTCCGAACACACAGACACGCTCTCCAGAAAACAGATTTTTTTGCAAAGCAGATTAATTGTCAATATTAAAATTTGAATTCTGTTATATTAGGATTGCACAGGTTAATTCTCAGAATATTTGGATGTGCTGTTAACACTAAAAAGCTTTTAAGGCTTGTTTTGTGAAGCATGACTTCCAGGAACACAGGGCTCCTATCAAACAGATACATTGGAAAGCAGTGAAGAAGATCAGCACAAAGATTCTTCAGGATCACTTTGATACACTCAGACTGTAAGCAGTTAGCATCAAACCAATTAGAGATGTGAGTCAGGAACACTTTCTCATGTAGACCAGTTTACCTGTTCCTGTGTCATTTCCTTTGTTAGATTGAGTGTCGGCAAGGGTTTCTTTCTAAATAAAGTTCCTACCAAAAGGCAAAGGGCTCTTATTTAAAAAAAAACATATGTGATTATTTTGTTTTTTAAATAGTCATTTGGGAAGAGAATTGTCTAACTCCAGGCTTCGCAATATCACTGGCACCGTTTAACAAAAAAAGGTTTAGGTTTTGAAAAAGGGAAATAAAACTTTTAAGAACGCTAGTATCCAAGAAGCCACTTCCTCTGTGTTCTTTGTTTGCAGCTTTAGTGGTTATTTTTGCTGAATCCATCAAAGTAACACTCTGTGATATCACAGGGCAACTGTCTCAATGGATTCCCTTTGTTATCTCAGGAACTGTTTAAATCGTGTAAAAATGTACTCAAATAAGAATTGTCACATGCATAACATAGGGCCAGTATTAAATAGCGTTTAAATAGATTGTTTCATGCTCAGTGATGACACAAGAGCCCAGGGAGTCATGTGGAAGTCATAAGGAAGTGTGTTTAGGAGTGAGAAGAGGAGGCACATCTTTACGTGAAGGGTGGTGGGAGTCCAGACAATCTCATAGGGAGATCTCCTGGTTATCATCAGGAAAAAGTTGGATGAGACACTCGGATCAATGGCTACCTGCAACCAAATTTGTACCATGACCTTTTAACGCTCTTATGAATTTCCATGTAGGACAGATGCCAATATTGTTCATTCAACTTCTTCAGTGATGATCATTTCACTATATATCTTTGTACATTGAATTCTGAATCTGAACGGATCACTGCCTCTTCTTTTACAATATGAGGCAGGACTGTGATGAGGAAGTTGGCTTTGTGCGATAACAGGTGCGCGATAAGAAAAGAAGAATGTTGGAATAATGCAAGCGCCAGGGTCAGTGCATCAGGCGTTACACACATCCTCCACAGTCGTGCTGCCCTCCGGCCAAAACAAGGTCAGACTGAGCTGCCATTACACTAAGACCACTTTCTCAATTAAATCAAAGGTTATTTATCAAATGCACAACAATACGGCGTGCAGCAATAGTTGCTGGCAATGAAATGTCTTTTTCTGCGAGCTCACAAAAATCATAAAAATTGAGGTTACATTTTTTTAAATTGAATAAAACTCAATATGAGTAGAGCTGTTATGTGTCCATGGTGTATGCAACATATACATGTAGTGCAGTTATGCTGAATACAGTGAAAACTGTGTGTCCATGTAGCCATTCCAGGTGATTTTCTGAAGGAGCTGTGGGTTGGCTATTTAGCAGGGCTGGCTAGGATGGAAAGGTATGAATGAATCAATGCTCTGAACTGGCCAGAACAATCTCCGGACCTCAGACCAAACCGAGGAAAGAGGTAAAAAAAGCAGCTCACTGGTCCCATCTGAAAGAACTGGAGACTGGAGATGGAGGAAGAGTCAGAAATCCCAACTGAGAGGAGTCGGAGTCTCTTAAAAGGCAAAAGGAAGTGTCTTTTTTTGTCTGTTATTAAAGCCAAATCCATTCTTAATTAAGAGATGATAGTTAGGATGGAAATTATTTTTAAACATTGTATATTTAAAAAAAAAATGAAATTATGTTGGAGAGACTGTTTTATATAGAGCGCTGGTATTTTCATGTCTTTTCATGACTCCCTCTATGTCACAAACACTGAATGTAAACTTGCACATGAGGTTTGCTCCAGCCCAGTCTGAGTGATACTGCATCAGGGGTAAGAATAAATTCGGAGAATTATCTCATGATGCAAATGAACACCAAAGCAAGCTCCCGCTGCTACTGACAATACACAGACGGAGAATAGAGACACTCAAAGTACGCGACATCGCCAGCTCTCCTACTCGCTGCCCCAGCTCTGTGTGACGGTACAGAGAGATCGCCCGGCTCGACACACGGCTCAGTTTTCTTTGGCTCTCGCCGCTGCTGGGAGGGCACAGCTGTGCTCACCAGGTGCTCCAGTGAACAGAAACAGCAGGAAATAGCTCATACCATTTGCAAAATGATGCCACTGTGCCAACTTGATAAGACCGCCTGGGGCTGCCAACCACCAAACTCTGCCTGGTGCTTCCAGAAGGATGGGCAGCTCTCGTGCCACACCGGGCCTATACTAGAACACACCGCACGTCGCCAGGAGAAGAGGAAATAAACTGTACATAGTAACGATGGCATCCTTATGTTGCCAGAGGTCTGGAGGACACTGAGAGGGAAAGACCCCTTAATATGAAACGCTCAAACACAAACACAGGGAAGTAACTATGCTTCCATCCAATTTCTAACTGCTTCACCCAATTACAGGGAGCCAGAGTCTATCCTGGCAAGCAATGGGCAGGACACACATTGGACAGGATGCCAGTTTATCACAGGGCTGATAGACAGACACACTCGCACCAAGGCCAATATTTCCCAGAAGCCAAATTACCTACTAGTATGTCTTTGGACCACAAGAGGAAACAGGAGCACCTGGAGAAAACCAATGAAAACATGCACACTCCACACAGACTGAACCCCAGAATTGCACCCAGGGCCCCAGTGCCACGAGGCAGCAATGCTAACTACCGTGCCAACTTGCCACCCCTTAAATCAGTAAATTCCATACTTTAATTTAACCAGTCTTTAGAAATTAGTCATTTAGGTTGGGCTACAAAAATTACTAGACTGGGGCTCTCCAGGAGCTGTGACTAAGATCAAAGCTTTATAGATACAGTCCCCTTAACAGACTGTCTCCTGGCTTTTATTTCAATGTAGTAACTATGGGCTCGGCAGAACTAATAATTCAAACTATTATATTCATTTCTGTTGTTTGCCGGAGATTTGCAGATCATTCTAAACCTTCATAAATTATGACTAATCCGGTTATGACTCTGAAAATGTTATAAGTGAGGAATTAGAAATGAAGTAAGTCGTTCTATGAAGAGTTTGATTTAGTAACCGAGAGCTTAGCTTTAAGAAAGATGTAAAAAAATACTGGCAGTCAGGAAGCACTGTCCTAGACTTCCTCTGCTCCAGATTAACTGCAAAACACACAGGATCCCGAACTGACTTCGACAGCGCTGTTGTTCTGCTTGCATGGAAAAGGCAAAGATGCACTTCTTTTAAATCAGTGGGTCTATGGATTCACCGTCTACGTGTGAACAATAACAGGTGATTTTGTTTTCCCCGTTTCTGCTTTCCGGTTATTCTGAGCGCCGCTTTAATCGTAATGGCTATTAATACCACAGGTTCATGAAGATCGGCAGGTGTCAAAACCCTCATCTCTGATCTCACAGCCCCGCCTGGGCTCTCCTCCCACGCTGACAGAAAGGGGGACTGACTGACTGGCTCTTGAGGCCAGGCCCAGGGTTTTGAATCCCCTGACCTATAACGTGGGAATCCACCCTCACCCCTCGACCTTGAGTCAAACGTGGGAAGACCACCGAGCGGCAAGCCAGCTGTGTCTGGGGGGTGAATCAGCAGTTATCAGGCAGCACTGAGTCAACCCGCTCAGCCCTGTTCAGAACTGAACTCGGGGCCGTGTGGTCTAACGGCTACAGTGCAAACAAGCACCACCACGCAGGGGGCAGGGGGGGCACATTTCTCCACACCTGTTCTGATCTCCCAGCACCCCCCCCTGCTTGACCATGAAGGCAACGGAACTCGGCTAGAGAAACCAGAAAAACAACAACAAAAAAATCACTTCAGCTGAAAGAACCTGGTTTCTCCGTGACCCCAGCTTGTTTCGATTTCTTCTTCTAGTTTTGTCTCACTTTCTCTGTCCTGCTATGTGCCATCAAGTGCACAGCAAAATAAACAGAATCCCCCCCCAGAGAAAACAACTTCACATATAGCTGAACTAAATGTGCTGGGGCCGGATCTGAGGGGTTTTTCTTGCAAGGGCAAATGACTAAAAACATGCAATATTAGCTTTGCTCCAGTGGGTTGTGGTGATAATACGATGTTATACCACAGAAAGTGTTCGATAAGCCCTACCAGGTATAACCTTATCATGGGATGGCATTAGGGCAGTACAGTGGTGCAGTAGTTATCGTCGCTGTCTCGCAGTGCCGGACGTGAGGGGCCAGCTGTGTGGAGTCTGCATGTTCTCCCTGTATTCAAACTGATCAGTGTATGCATGCCCATGTGTGCGCCGTGATGGCGTCTTGCCGGCGGGGTATCCTGCTCTGCGCCTGCTGCTCACCGGAATAGACTCTGGCTCCATGACAACCCTGAATTGGAAGAAACGCTTCTAACGCAGGGCAAGACAGTAAAAGCATGGTAACAAATAAATAAATGAAGGCAGAATCAAGGTAAAACGGAGATCAGCGTAGTAAAACACCATAGGCAAACTCCCCAGAGGCCACAGCAGGGGGCGAGGGGGGGTTGTCGGTATCTTCTGCTTTTGCAGGGGACCACAGGGTATCTTCTGCTTTTGTCCACTTAACCCAGCTGGTTCTTTTTCTTGCGTTTCCGCACCGGCAGAATCCCCCTCCAACCGCTTCTTGAGATCAAGAACGCTTTGCTCAAACAAAAAAGGGCAGAGGCACCAGCCACTGGGGGAGCTTGCTCCCCGTCAGTCTCCCTGCGGCCTTCTCGCCACCGCCTGCGAGGACGGAGCCCAGGAAGCAAGTTCTGGTCACGTCAGGCACGGGCGCGGGAGGGCCAGTCAGCCCCTGGAGGCTGGGCGAGGCCCTGAGCTCAGAGGGGAAAGGAAGCCAGCCAGAGGTCCAGACGGAGGAAAGGGCACATCCGCTCACAGCAGAGGAACTGGGAGGGCAGAGAACAACATCTAATTGTGGAGGCCAAGAGCGAAGTGGGGAAGTGGCTCGCAGGGAGAGAGAAAGCCGCCCTTTATCAACGGGGACGGCGCTGCAGCACAGCAGTGAGCTGGCTCAAGGCTCGGCGCGCTTTCTGTTAAAACACACCGACAAAAAAAAAAATGCGCCGCTGAGCTTCCTTCTCAAAGCCGGCTGCTCGCTTTGTTCCGTTTTTGAGGAATGGCTGCTAATAAAATTTAAAAAGCCAAAAAAAGAGCCCAAGGCACCACACGTTGCAAAACATGTTCAACGGTGCCGTGTACAGTCCAGTTCATTCAAGAAACAAGCAGCTGCTCTAGCTTCTGAGCTATTTGAAATTGTCAAAATGCACATTGTAATGTAAGAACCAATTAATTATCCAAGAATCAAATCTCGACAATAAACATGAAATTAAACAGGGATATATAAGAAAGGTGCTTAAGAAGAGAAGGCCATTTAGCTTAAAGGCTGACAGAGCAGAGTGGAGTTTATTTCATGTTTTGTCTTTTAAAAACTATTTATTTCAGGTACTTTGTGTAATTGACGAGAACACCCTAACTAACGCTTACTGGCTTGAATGTTATTGTACCATCAAGGCGAGTCAATGACAAGCATGGCTTAAGGAACAATTATTCAGTCAATTATCTTTGCCAGACTGTGTTCTACTTTTATCATCTACTGCTACGCAAGTTTGAAAATCAAAATGGAAATGGTGCACTTATTTTACTAGTATCAAAGTAACCAGATCTGTATTTAAACTGCATATATGCTTACACAGTTCAGAAGACAAGTTATTTCATGTGCAGGAAAAGACTGATTTATGTGCATACTTTCACACATCTGTATCTATAAATGTGAGAAGAATAACAACACATCCTTGATGCTGCATTTTTTATACTTGTAATACCATAGTCTCTAAAATTAAGAAATAAAATTAAACAAAGTAAAAAAGAGAACACTTTTGTACTGTCCTTTGCGTTTCCAATCATGGAGAACGCAAGTGTACCTCGTTCCAAGTCAAAATGGTAAGCTTATCAAATCTAAATCTGAGCTAACTTTTCACACCGATAAAAACACTAAAACTGTTGAGCAGAAATTTACAACAGCAGAGCTCCACAGAGACATCCCAGAAACAGCTTATTACCATGCACCGTGTTGTGGGACAACCAACTGTTTTTGGAAACTTTACCACCAAAACTGAAGGAGCAACACTGCATCACATCACATTTAGGAACGAACGGCAAAGATGGCAAGCAGTGTGCGGCGAAGTGGAGAACAAAAAAATTCTTGAAGAACTAGAGAGGAAAATAAAAGAATGACTCCATCCAAGGCTGGCCACAGGCTGAGAGCGGGGCTTAAAAAGAGACCCATTACTGAGTCATATCAGCCAGGCTGTGAACCACAAGGCGGCTTCCCTGTATGTCTGTCATTCAGTCCTTCTTTCTTTAATAATGCAATAGAGAGCTCGATGCTGTGTGACCGTCACCAGACTACAATAGCTACGACAGGCCGAATTATAAAAAGAAGGGCCAGCAGGTGGAGTGGGTGGCCATGGGCCTGCCAGGAGCTGTAACCATAGCAACCGCCTGTGTGGAACCGACACTCTGGGAGCACCATTTACTGTTCGCCGCCGAAGTGAAAGCCAAGGGATAATAATAACCAGCACAATAAACTTATTAAAGTTTCAACTTATTATTAATCCAGTTATTCCGTGCCACCAAGCACTTTATCTCGCACCGCATTCAGCTTTTCAGGCCGAATCAAGCCTGACGGGCTGCTCGAATTTTGGCGGCGCAAAATACGACGTAAACTTTGTTTGGGCGCTTCGGCTAGGAATCTGGCACAACACAGACAAAAATATTTCATGAACATTTGCCTTCCCCCCCCCACACACACGCCGTCCACGGTAAAGTCAGAATTAACTATAGAGAAACCAAGGTAAAACGGTAAAACGCGAACTGCGGCAAAGACGCAGAAGGGCGGGTCAG
The DNA here is from genome assembly GCF_040954835.1 of Lepisosteus oculatus. Taxonomy (NCBI): domain Eukaryota; kingdom Metazoa; phylum Chordata; class Actinopteri; order Semionotiformes; family Lepisosteidae; genus Lepisosteus; species Lepisosteus oculatus. The sequence continues at coordinate 10,766,184 of NC_090706.1, read as the reverse complement.
ACGTCATTGTTAAATGTTAAAACTGTATGTGCCCGCTGCTTATCAACAGTCGCAAAAGCCGCTATGGATTGAGATGAACAGGCCAGGGATGGGTTCGGAATTGGAGCAGAAATGCCCTGGTCTGCTGCCGCGACGCCACTACACTCGTGCCCCCTGCGCTCTTTCGTAATCGCCGAGACTCGCGTCTCGCACAAACACATGAGCGCTCCGCGTGAGGCCCGAGACGAGAGCCAGCCTGCTGGAGCTATTTTTAATAGCAGCCTGCTTATTTTCTGCTTTCTCTGTATTGTTTCGTCGGTGCGCTTTTCAAGTCAACCACATCCTTTCACTGAAACCCCGATCAGTAAATATAGAAAGCTAATCAGGCAAGCACAAAACTGTAGCTGAGCTTTTTCCAGCGCTGAAGACGAGGAGAAAGCGCGTCGTGCTGAGGTCTTTGTCTCTCTTGCGCTTGCTTGTCAGAAAGAGCTCAGAGCAGGCTCTCAGGTTCGGCAGCTGCCTGGTTCCAAAAGTCAGCTGGTCCCAGCGTTTCCACCACTAAAGCCATGATCATTTCGAGTGCTGGAGTGGAAACATACCTCATCCCTCACTGGTCATTTTCTATCAACTCTCATTCATCCATTTTCTTTACACTCATTCTAATTCAGGGTTGCAGGGGAGTTGGAACTGTTTCCTGGCGGGGTACAGCCTGGACAGGACACAAGTCCATTGCAGGGCAGACCCAGACACGAACACGAAGGGGCAGCTATCCCAGAAGCCAATTTACCTACCCATCTGTTTTTGGAGAGGAAACCCACACACGAGCACAGGGCCAAAAATACAAACTCCACACACGTAGCTCCAGAATTGAACCCAGGGCCCCAGCGCTGCAAGGCAGCAATGCCACACTCTCGTTCATGCTGTCCGCTAAAGGGAGGCTCTGTGTTGACCATTCACCCTATGCATGTTCTCCAAGAGTAACATCTCCCACTGCCCTGCGTTTGCCAAAGAACTGACAGGTTTCCTGGAGGTCAGCAGGACGTCCAGTGGCAAGGCTATGTAAGGAATGGTTTTAATGCCCAATCAACACTTAATGAATCGCACGTGTTCCATGGAACTACAGAAATTAACCAAATGGCTTTGCTCCTTTTCTTCAGGTATGTTGGCTCTTTTAGGGTTTGTCTCCTTCAATTCTCGACAGTTCTTTTCAGAAAATGTGGAGAAAGAAAATCACACCTTAAAGCCTGTTTGAATAAACATCACGGGTTTCATTAACGCTGGTGTTTTTAAGTGAGCCATCGGGGGACTGTGGGAAGGGGGGGATTCATGGAAGTTCACAAGTTTGGTCACATGTTTAACGATTGCTGGCCTTAGAGAGAAAGATCCTCCTCTATGAGATATGGAAGAATTCCTTTCCCGATAAAGATGCTCAGAGCGCCAAACACTGCAGGACTTGAGGTTAATCTGAGAAGAAAACTCTTCAGTGATATCCAACAAGATCTTGCCTGCATACATTTACAGCAGTCATTTCCAATCCCATAGAACGTGGTAGCCACTCTACAGTTAAGACTAAAACGTGCTGCTTCATTTTAGCAGTCCAGTATCTATAAAGAATCACAAAGCTAGATGGGGCCAAACTTTCTTTGCAAGCTGTGCATTTCTGGTCCCAGTCTACCCCTCTATTAATAAGCTAACTTAATTAAAGAAAAAAGAAGCTGTCGCCCTTCCTCTCAGCTCCACCCCTGCGCTAATTGTTTTCTCCTGTGGCGTCAGCCTGCCCCCTCCTCACCTCTCCACCTGTTTTCCATCAGCCCTCCCCCCCCCCACTGATGACACAAGCGGACACCTTATCAGAGCTCTGACAGAAGACTTCATTAGGAGGGGTTTGGAGAGAGTCCCATCTGAGCTGATAAAAACAGCAGCTATTTCTGTCTGTGGCTCACCACAGTGTACACACATTCTCTCTCTCAGTCACACACACACTCTCAAGACGGCTTCACCCCAGTCTGCTCATCCGCCATTCTTGAAAGAGTACCACGGTACAACTGCAGCAGCGTGAACACTGAAGTCATGGTCAAGGCACAGAGAGCTAACGGAGGGCATGATATTCATCTAGCAAAACTGGACAAAGGACAGAAAGGGCCTCAAAACCAACGGAAAACTACAATCCCGCAAATCCACCCTTCTCGTCCAGAAAAAGACAAACACACACTCACACCAGGACCAATTTTCGAGAAGCCAACTAGCCTACCAGTATCTCTTTGGACCATGGGAGGAAACAAGAGCACTCGTAGGAGACCCATGCAAACACAGGGAGAACATACAAACTCCACACAGACAGCAACCAAGGAACAGAACCCAGGGCCCCAGTGCTGCGCCACCATGCCACCCAACACCATAATTGAACCTTAACATGTCCTTAGAGACAGAAGTAGGAGTAAAGTATTTGTTATAATATGTATTATCACTCTGTTAGACGCAGTTCAGATCTCTGAGCTATATCCACACATTATTCACATATTGGAACAAGTACAGGTTTATTCCATGCTGAAAAGAGAAGAAAAGAAACAACGTTTCGGCTGTGGAGCCTTCTTCGGGTGTGAGGTTATTCACATTATGATTAGTTTATGCTGACCTTTTGAAATTGTTGGTTTGCTATGTTGTTTTAATTGTATTTCATTCTGTTTACATATATATTTCATGATATAAAGCAGTTTATATCATGAAATATATATGCAAACAGAATGAAATACAATTAAAAACAACATAGCAAACCAACAATTACTTTTAGAAATAGTTTCAATATGTCTAAAAGGACAGTGTCATGTTAATCAGGTTTCCTTATTCTATTCTTGTTATTAAGATGCCTTTGTCACATGTGTATTACCACGTTCTGCTTTTACTGGAGCATGAAGACTTCTTACAGACAGAATCCCTCTGAATTCTCAGCATGAGGTCTTGCTTTGAATAACAGGTGTGTATTTCTTGGGAGACAGATCCTTGATGGGATAATGCTTCAGGACACCTGGGATGGAGGGACAGGTGAATTATATGACTGATGTAAATGAGGGCATTCGTGCATTTGTTTAGCGAGAACAAAAGAGACATCACAGATGTATCTTTATCCTGTTCTCGATTTTTTTTTTCCCCCAATAACTTCCGAGAAATACAGGCTTTGCTCCCATTTTGAACCTGCTGCGTGTATCGTTTTACGGAAACAAAGGTTCTTCAGATCTTACAGTTAACACAACAAATAATGACCCCAACTGAAGTGACCTGATTGGAGGTGGTGACACTGGCTCTTCGGAATGGAAACTTTTGAGTCACCACAACAGACAATGGTTCAAAGGGCTGTGCTGCTGGCTCGTCTTTTTTCCACCCGAGCTTGAGAACGAGCCGAATGACTCGTTGCTGCCTCGATGTGTGACCACAGAGGCGCTGAGCTGCTTTGTTTCCATCCACAGACCATCGGTCTGTCTGCTAGCGGAGGCAAGCAGTGAAGGTCAAGGGTCAAAGGGCACCAGGCACTGAGCATCAGCAACTATTAGCACTGACATGAAACAGGTTCTGTTTGATGTAATGTAATGCTTTTTTTTTCTTGGGGATGGGGGAGGTGGCTGCTTAAAAACAAATGATCATGGACAAAAATTCAAAATTCTTCCAAAGGCATCTTAGCATTTTCCCCAGACTATGCCTGTATACAGGATGGCAGGTGAGGCAGTTCTTTGATAGGATAATGCTTTTAGATCACCTGGGCTGGAAGGACAGGTGAATTCTGCAAGGGATGTAAATGAATTTGTTTATGCATTTGTTTATTGAGAACAAAAGATACACCACACAAGAGCAGTATCTTGGACGTTGTTTTTTTTCCCCAGAAACTTCCATCTCAACCTGCCCTCAAGATGGCCCACTGCTAATGTATGAAATAAGGCAAATAAAAAGTGACCAAGCACTTTGCCGGCATCTACCCAATGCTAAGCCTTCACCACTTCATGAGAAAATATAGAGTATCCATGCAGCCATTTTCTAACCACTTCATCCATTTCAGGGCTGCAGGGGAGCTGGAGACTATCCTGGCAAGCAAGAGGTGCAAGGCAGGGTACACCCTGGACAGGACGCCAGTCCATCACAGGGCACACACTCACACCAGCACCAGTTTTCCCAGAAGCCAACTAACCTACCAGTATGTCTCTGGACGGTGGGAAGAAACCCAAGCGAACCTGGGGAGAACATGCAAACTCCACACAGATAGCACCCCAAGAACTGAACCAAGGGCCCCAGTGTTTTGAAGCAGTACCACTGCACCACCATACCACCCAAAATACAGCGCAACCGACAAATCAAAATGGCAACAGTCCTCCAGAAACAACATGCCTCTTTCAGACATTTACATCCTCGCTTCCCCTTGCGGAAGAGCACTGTACAGCTTTGGTGCTGTAGACTGGTACATTTCCAACAGGATGTGAACAAAAAGAGCTCAGGTAGCACGTTTAAGAGCTAAGATGACACAGGTTAGTATCAGAACAGAAGATGCAGTAACAAACGAGATCATCTTTTTTCTTTCTTGAACTAGTCACTTAGTAACAAACTAATCACTGACTCACCAGCCTAAGCAGCCGGGTTATTGCAGGTTCCCGGCTCATCACCACAGCGGTCAAAACCAAAAGTCACATCGGAGACGGGAAAACTTGTAGCACTTATTTACTGATCAGGTTGCATTGGGGTTGCTTATGTAACTAGAACACATCACTACAGTCCTGAAACAGCCGAGGATGGAGGATGGGAGGTGGGGGTGTTTATACAACATATCTAGTCATTTGAAAATGAAAACCAACCGAAAGCATCCTCGTAAATCTTACGCATGAAACTAAAGGGGATGAAGAATACTGACAGGTGCACAGAAAAACTCCTGAAAGTGTTCCGTTTTTGCATCACCATCATTACATTTTGTACGGCAGCGGGCATTTCAAATTGCTTTACACTTACTGAAACCACTGCAGTGACATCTCAAATTAATTTAACAACAGAGTTAAACGTGAGGAGAGTTAGGCGATACTCATTCACCCGAGAGACCATTTGTTTTTCCCCCAACGTATAAAAAGGCAGCAGCACCGTATGGAAAAGCCGTGAGACTGCTCACTTGACGGAGCTCTTCATGACAGGGGGTCGTGTGGGAGCTACAGGTGGGGATTGTGAATGGTTGCAGCGTGGTTACACATGGCTCCCCGGCGTCGCTTTGGCACCGGTCCAATCCCAGCAAGGTGACAACAGTCGAGCCGACTGCACCGAGCACAGTCCGGGGGCAGCGCCGCCGCACGCAGCGCTGCCTGTCGCGCCGGCACAGGAAGAGAGTGGGTGTTAGGGAGCAGCTGCCGGGAGGCACGTCAATCGCGGTTCCCACCTCCCCGCAATAAACTGGGTGTGCGTGCGGCAGGATGAGAGCTCTCTTTGGAAAGCACTTTTTGGGCGGCGGAGAAACCAGATAGGAAAGCTTTGTAGAATATGTTCAGATATGCCAGAAATCTCTTATGAACACGATGGGTTCGAATAGTAGTAATTTTAAAATGGTCGGGAAAAAAAAGAAGCAGCTTTCGACACGGTCAGTTCTTGGTGGGTACACAGAGCTGCGAAATTTCTAAAATAGGATCATCAGAGCTCCAGGCCAGGGTCCAAACGAATTGTCTAGCAAAGGCGCGCTTTACGAATACAGGGAAGCAGGATGGAATGAAAATGAAAGGGTGGGGGGAAAAAATGAAAAGCTAAAATGTGCCCCAAGATCGACGAGTGGTTCTAATTAAACAGGTGGTCAGTTCCAATTTAAAACCCGTAGGTGTCCAGAGGCGTGTTTGGAATCCGCCTCTTGTAATTCACCAGATATGAAAGCTGGAATTTAACTTGTTGAGCTCCGGGCTTTGCCTTGCAACTCTGATTTCCTCTTTTTTTGTGCTGTTTTTAACGCTTTCGGAGCGGTGCGCCCTCACCGCAGCGCAGAGCGCGCCTCGGGCTGGGAGGCAGGGAGGGAGAGCGCGCAGCCCTGGCGGGAGAGGAGCGCAGGTGAGCGGAGTGGGCGGCAGGAGAGGAGTGACACAAACAGGACGCCACAGCGATCAGATTACTCACCTGCAGCTGAGAACAGCTCGCCTAATAAAAGGCAGACGTGTTTCCTGTTTTCATACGCCTTAACCCTTCGTGTGCCGCACGGTTCGAAAACCACAGAGAAAGAAAAACACAAAAACAAAGAAAATTAGAAAAAAAAAGGAGCTGAAGCAGATTACGATAGCGAACAAAGGGGAAAGAGAGAGCTCTTTTATCCTCAATCTCTTGTCTCTCTAAAACTGCTCTCTTAACTGACCTGGGTTTCTGTCAAGGTGTCTTTCAAAACTACGTTTAAAAACATGGATGTTTTCCCCCATTGATAATTCTGTTTCATTGAAGGATATGGCCGTTCTTCTTAATGAGTATAACAAAACCCTTTGTAACAAAGTAGTTTAGGCATAAACTCATCTTTATACTCCCGGAAAACAAAGCATTCACATAAAAAATACGTTTTTGTGCAAGTAGACGCTTCTATCAGGCCATCAGATGAAACCATTATTTCCCGGAACACACTCAGACATTGATACAGTAATTTGAAAGGCATGGTACTTTTTTAAATGCAGAGCAAAGTAAATAGAGCAATGCAAGAAAGGTTAACATGTAAACGGACAGTTTGTACTGTCTTGCACATTAGCTTGATTAAAGTTTCTCAGTCACCTTTGTGCTTCCTCAAGATCCTTCTGTTTGTATAGCACCTGCCACCACTCAGATCTCAACTACTGGGCCCCATCAGTAATGGGATGGAAGACCTATACAGCAATAGTTCTTAGTCCTCCTGGGGGGTGCACTCTGTCTGCTTTTTGTTAAAACTAGAAGCTTAATTACTTATGCTAATTAGAGCCAAGTCATTGATCTGTTTGTTAGGTTTAGACTTTTGCTGCTCACAGTCGTTATTTACAAAAATGTCACGTCTAACAACTTCAGCACACAGACGTTTATGCAGTGTCTCCTCAGCTCAATGATTAAGTATTTCTTCCCTTATTTCTGACTAAGAGGCTGTTGATACGTGATCAATGTGTGACAGACACAGGTGACAATGATAAGGTATCAGACACTCCTGTTCTTTTTCCCTTTCGCTTGGGTTTGATTGGTTATATCCTAGTTCACACACCTGAAAGAGGAAACTCTTGGAAGTCAATACCAACTACAAACCCCATACAGTTTTTTAAGAGCTGGAATTTTAAGAAAAGTCCAAAACCTGCCTGGAGCCCAGAGTTGAAATCAGGTTGCCTGCGATTAAGAGTTTGGCAGGAGCAACAGCCAGAAGACACAAGGGTCCCCCAGGACCAAGACTGAGTACTAGAGCTCTAAGGAAAACTAGGTTGCTGCAGCAAGTGGTGTTGGTGGACCAGTAGGTGACCTCTTCCCTCTGGGCCAGAATTTCCAGTCCAAAGCCCCAGTATGGTGACCAGAGACTGTGTGCTGTCCTTCAGATGACATGTTAACTGAGGTCCTGGCTACTTGCTCCCCAGGATACTGTTTGTAAGAGTAGAGATATCCTTTTACCGGAACTCCATTCATGGTTTTCACAGTCTGGCCTCCCAAAAGATCCCCCTTAAATCAGCTGCTGAAGCCACATCCCTGATCTGCTGTACAGTCTGGCTGTACATCAGTGGCGCTGAGGAGGCTTCCTCTCATGTGAAGCTCTTGGAAAGCCTCGGGATGAAAAGAGCTGTATATAAGCTATTATTGCAATAAATCCATCAGTAACTCTTGCAATGTTTTATTGTACTAAATTAATTTAATTCTTAATTTGCAAATGTAACTCACTCAATGTATTAGGAAACAGAATGCACCATGTCTACATTTGCAGTTACTATTATATGTGATTCATTTATGTATATAATCTCAGTTTGTTTGTATGCCATTTTCTTTTATTGAAATTTTATTGCAATTTCTCTTATTTGTAACCATACCCAATGTTTCCTTTTGTGCCAGATAAGGGCATCTGCAAAACAAATAAATAATAACAAGCATTTATTGATCCAAGAGTCTTATTCATCTGAAGCACTTAGTTCACTTTTAGCACCTCAGTTCAGACTAACTGGGTAGTATATTCCATACACCAGCTGCCAAGTCAGAAAGAGGTTAGAAATTCAGTCAGAGAGACTAGATTATGAGAGGTCTAGCATCAGCACAATTCGTTATTCAGGTGTTTTTTTTTAAAGATTGGTGTGGGCTTAGTGGTTACAAACCCAAAGACTTCATGAGTCTCGCTTCTCACAAGATTACAAGATGGTCCTTAATCTGCTTCCTACTAAAATGTGAGGATCAGCATTTTCTGTTTCCTTTCCTCAAACTCTCAGCACAAGCTGTTCTCTGGGTTATCGGTGCACTGCAGTTTGCATCGCCAGGGATTCACATGAAACAGTCTGACTTCTGGTTAGAGTCTGAATTAACTAAGTCTTTACTGGATGCTGCTGGAATTACACCCCAATAGGTCTCCAGATCAGTGAGCCCCATGTTTTATACTGTGGAGCACAATCACAAGACCTCAGGTTAAAATAGGTTGATTAAAACTCAACAAGGTCAAATAACAAGGTACCAACACCTGATCTGAATTTATAATATTAGATCAGCTGTGTTCAGTTCTTGTCAATCTTTTGATACGTGTACCAGCTGAGCTCTTGGGCAATGCAATTTCATTCATTAGCTGCCTAATTAAGAAAGGTTCACATGTTTTCCCCAGATCTGTGCTCACTAATCTGTAAGCCTATATATCAAGCTTCTCCAGACCCTAGTCCAAGAGAGCCCCAGCCCAGCTGGCTTTATAGGCAGTCTTCAATAGTAATCAATTTAAGATTGGATTGACAATTTGAACAATTTAACTTTGATCAATTAAACAGGTAGTATATGCAATTAAGTACCTGAATGCTCATTTGGAAAAAAAATCGGAATATCCTTCAGTCCTCAAGCGCTCCCACCATTGAAATATTCCATGCTTGATAGATTAATTACATAAAAAAGTGTTCATGATCTTTATACAACAGGTGATTTAAGGTAACCCATGAAAATAACTAGTTCAGGGCTATACTAACTCACATGGACAATGGAGAGGTCACATCACCTCCTCACAGATTTATATATATATATACACCTTCTGGATGACATGTAATATCTCTACAAAGCATACAGATTATATGTATACCCTGAAATATTATGGTGCTCTGCAATGATGGCTGGAGACCTTTGTTCCAGATGACTGTTCCGGTTCTGGGGTCCCTTCTCTATCTTCTGGTTTGTGATCAAGCTGAGGTGCGCTTACTTATCACTTTCACTAACTGCTTATCCAGTTCAGGGTCATTGTTGCACAGAGCCTATCCTGGGGAGCATCAGGTGAAACTGCACTAAACTCTTTTTATTCTTGCCCAAATATTCAGAAAAGAGAAACGCCCTGTTGAGTCTCTCCTCAAATTGCTTTTTAACGTTCTCTCCTGTTGGTGTGTAAAACAACTTACAATAGAGTCCCAATTAATGATTCACAGACACAGGCTGGAATGAGACTGTATTAAACTCTGACATGATAAATATTTGTTGTTCTGAAATTGATTATATTGTAGACTACTTAATGAGACAAACACTTAAAATCTAGAAATACACTGAAGCCCATGAATGACATGACCTTTTGTCTTTCTTCAATGTTTCAGTATGGCTGGTGATTGGAAAAGCTGCTTTGACAACACATTTGTATAGGTTAATTTCTTTGTTTATTAAGAATTTGCACTGTTATTTCCGACTAAACAACTCCTAGCAAGCGATTCAAGATGAACAGACACAGGTGGGAATGACTGAATCAGACACACCCACCCACTGACCAGTGAGTCAGTGTTTTTTCCTCTGCTTAATTCCAACTGATTACATTTCAAGGTAAAACACCTGAATGAGGGTGGTTGTGAAACTCATGATTTGGCACAGTGCTAATACCAATTACAAATCACATATGCTGTTTTAAGATCGAAGATGTTTTTTTTTAACTCAAAACTGAAATCATCTTGCCTCTGATTAAAAACTTGGCTGGAGCAGAAACCGGTAAACACAGCGTTACCCCAGCTCCAGGGTAAAAACATTGCCCCAGAACACATTCATACACGCACTGTGTCATAATCACATCACTTGTTTGTTTGTGCACAAGATTGTTCTTCTGCATCATTTCCCATCTCTGGCCTGAGCTCTGCAGAATTGTGCTGGATCACTCCAGGACCTGCCAGATCAGTTAGATTTTCAATGTCCTCAAAGTGAAAAGGGTAACAGCTCAGAATGCAGGATCAATATTTCTCTGTCATTTCATCTTGCCCCTTTTCTGGCCTGTAGGTCCAGGTAAATTTCTAAAAGAAAAGCAGTCGATTTCTTCAGTCTCAACAGTGAAATATGAACTAGTGGAGACAAGTGGAAACAGAGAGCATGAAGGACTACTTTGCCCAGAGGGTTGTGGGGATGTGGAACAAGCTATCCATGTTGTTGAAGCTAAATATTCTGGCTTCCTTCAATCAATTAACTACTAACTACCAGATGGGCAAGGTGGGCCTAATGTTCTCTCGTTTTTAAATGTTCTATTGTTTTTCTGGAGCATATGAAATAGGTTCTAGGGCATTAGGTGCAGTGTCATGGTTAAGTTCTGCTCTGGGTTTGCTATCCTTTTTATCCTTTGTGATAAAAAGAACTATACACATGCAAAGGATTATTATTGTTTTGCCCTGTAAACCTTTTCCTTCCTTGCACAGTTCTCCTTTTGTTAGGCAGTTTGGAAAATAAATAAAACACCAAGGACAATATTCCGCATGTAATTTAGTATAGAACAGTAGAAGTTCTCAGTTGCTTCTGAGTTCTTCCTTTTTGGCTCAACGTTTAAGGCTGCTGTTCAGTTCAGTTTCTAAAGTCAAAAAGCAACGCAAAATAACATTGTTCAGAACCTCAGATCGTCCCAAATAATCAATAACATGAGCAATTAATCAAGATCGTGAAGAAGTCCCCACATGCTGAGGCATTCTTCTGCCCTGGACTCGCTGCAGAGTCCCACAGCTCCTGACAGGAGAGTTCAAGCTGACTGGAGGGGACTGATGCCTCTGTCACTGACATTACTGAAAGTCCCAGCAGCCACTGCTGGTCAGAGAGCTGAGAGAGCCCTGGATGGCACACGTGAACCCTAGCCCAGCAGCAGTCTGTCAGTTGTGTACCAGTGCCTCAAGCTGGAGCTTTACAGAGCAAACCTCACTGCATTCTACCAAAATACAAATATTGTTAAAATGTTCTTTGTTCTAATTCAAACTGAAGATGCAATTGTTGCCATGGGCCTTATCACATGATTCTGCTTTTACAGAAACACTATGTTCCTTTCTGTGAATGGCAGATCATTACTGTTGATTGTCCTGAGAGACATCCACTGGTACGTAATAAATGGAACCAACACTTTAATCGTTAGCTTGCTATTTGCTCTAGAAGTGATATCACTGCAACCCAGGACTGTGGTAGATTATATTGGATGGCAAGAAAAATAGCTACTAATTCATTATTGTAAGCAATCAGAGGGTAACAACTTTGCTAACAACTTTGCTAATATCAGGAATAAATTAGAACTAAAAGCACAGATAGTTTTAATAATCAAACAGTGTACAACAGAGAATACATGGCCCGGGATACATTTGTACCAAAAATAAGCTTGCTAAAACAGCTTTGTACACTTGTGAAAATTCAAATCATTCCACAATAACTGACATGTGGAAAAAGGAAACATCTTTTTCCTACACTCCTCCCCTCTCCTACAACAGGAGAGGGGAAGAGTGCAAATATAAACAAGTCCCATTGCTTTTACTTTTACTTTGGGCTCAAACAATATGGATGCTGCTTTTTCTGCGACACATTGTTGACATTGACTTTGTTACCCTGAGGTATGACAGCCGTCGGGCATCTCCAACAATGAAACGCCTTACATGTAGCCTTTGTGTTTCTCTCCTGCAGTACTGTATTTATTAGTAAGCACGTACCAATCAGATATTCTAAGCCACCCGTGAAGAAGGACATTAAGAAATAATTACGCTTGTCAGTGATGCCACTTCAAATATCGCATCAAATTCATACCATGCATAATCAGAAAAAAAACAGCATGCAATTCAGTTGGCTTCAGAATTCCCAAAATTATGTAATGAAGTGCCATTAATCTATGTCTCTCAGCTTGAATGCAGATTGTATTTGCTTTTAGTCATTTTCATAATTTCCCTGTTGCTTAGCCCATCCTTTGGTAACTTGACTGTGTAGAGACTTTGGAGGCGTTGGCACCATACAACTGTGCTAGACAGCACAAAACACATGGTGATTCCTGGATGTGCAGCCTGAGCTGCCATATCAGGGATCAGCCTAGAGGAGAGACGCCAAGGCCCTGCCCAGAGGACAGAGCAGTATGGGAGGTAACGCCAGGCCTACATTCTCTGTCTGCTGGCAGCCAGACAGGCCCATTGTCTACAGATGGAGCTTTGATTAGTGTACAGCTGGGCCCAAAGAAAATGGGTCCCTTCTATCCACTCATACACAGACACACACACACTTAATAACCTGCTGCATTGTGTCTTTATGAGGGAATAATTAAAATTAAAAAAAAAACAGAGTGAGAGAAAGGCATAGAAGAGAGCCTAACCACTTGCAGCTGTCAGCTGAGCAAACAACAACAAGAAGAAAAATATATTTGGGAAAATCATATCTCATCTGAAGCAAATCAATGGCAGGCTCTTTTGTTTCACGGACACTCACGTTCACTAGCCTGAAAAGCTAAAGACAGAGCTGATCAGAGTTAGGGCAAAACTAGGGATGGCATCCCAATTTCAGCCGGATGTTGAAGAGCTGACATTAGAATAACCTGCTAGTGTTCTTCCATTGTACGTCCAGGGCAAGAGGTTATTGGACATTGGTGACTATTGTGTTCTACAGGTCACCAATCTGGCATTTCCTTTAATAGCTGCAATGCTGAGTGTCAAAAGCCAGGAACCGTTTTACAACCTTAAGTGTGCACTGGTTTCCTTTGTCCATAATGACACAACCGAGCTGCACAGCTGAAGACAAATTGAAGGCTCTGCGCAAGTGCATTTCTATTTGATTGGAGCCTGTTAGCTTCTGACAACCGAAAGAAAAAAAAAATCGGTGATGTCAGAAAAAACGTCCAGGGCCTCGAAGGGTTAAGAGGCTTCCATCAGCCCTTAAGACACTCGGAGAAGAGACACTCAGAAACGGCTGTGCAGAAAATTAAAGAGCCACATCAATAGACAGACAGCTCTCAGATAACAAAACACCTTCGTGCAGTGCTCATTGTCGTGGCAGGGCAGGGCATAGCTCTGCAGCTGGGAATAAGATGGCAGGGCTGTGTGCTTCCACAGGGCTCCGGGGCTTTTTGGGGTGGGGGTGGGGGGTTATGAAGATGATCACACATCTCTGCGGGCGGATTGTTGCACTCGCTTGCAGAGATGTGCTCGCTGCCCCCCACCTCTCACCAAGCTAATAGACAGCAGCACGCCCACGCAGTGGTGACAGGCACCCACACTGCGAGAGCTGCTCGGCTCCGATGTTTTTCACAGCTGTCTGGGGAGTCACAGAGCAAGCTGACTGCTCGGATTACTGCATCCACATGGGGAAGAAGACGGGGGACTGATGACGTGAGGTGGTCAATAAGGGAAATGGACCCTTAGTGTTCCCGCTTCCCTGAAACTTTCAAGTACTTTCTTACTTGGAACAGCCAGCAAAAAGACAAAGCATAAACATGGATCAAACCTATCTGTACTACACAGCCTGTAGTTCAGCCCTGTATAGAAAACTACAAACTTTTCGAACCACACTTGAGTATTCTTACCATGTTGTCTCAGGATAAGTATCACATGTTCTTATACTTTTCCACTCTGCATTCATGTTCCATATGTGTATACATCTTAAAATGCATGACTCCTGGGAGCTCCAGTAAAAAGTCTTGCAGCACGAACCAGATTATAGCCCTAATCAGGGGCCTCTGATTCTTGCAAGTATGAGTATTCTGACAGAAAGCCCTCATACTCATTCGGTCATCTGCAAGAGAAACTGCAGTCAGAATTGACTCAGATTGTTTGAAACTGCACTGTTTATAAAGTAATTACAACATCTCTTGTCACATTACTTGTAACGTTCTAAGTTTTTTGGAAACATTCTTAAATGAGAACTATGAGACTAAGCTGATCAGGGGAGGTGTTTCATTCAATTTCTTTCTGAAGCTTTCTGAGTTTTTACTCAAGTCATTTTACAAGCATGACTATTCAGCTGGTCTAACGATTTCAACAGCTCATAGGTACTAGGTCCTAGGATCTCTTGCTGACATTCCTTTGAAGTATCCCAAGTTTTTCACTTTAAACATCATGGAATGCTAGCTTGGTTAGCTTGATCCACACACCAGCCACTCTTTGTGTAAAGAACTGCCTCCAGTATGGCAAGACTCCTCACGATCTTCTCTGCCCAAGACCAGAATGATTCAGTAATTTATTTAAACAAAGGAATTAATCTGCTTGCCCTTTTTTGAAGCAGTTCCAGAGAAGGAAAAGGAATATCCACAACTGAACATTATATTTTAAATGAGGTCTTTCTAATGCAGTTTTCTATATTATAACTAGCTCAGCTCAAAGGAGTGTCCGTTAGTGGCAAGGGATGTGGTCTTAATTTTCCAAAGAGATGTTCGTTTCTAAGGGGCAAATCTAATTTTCACTCAATCCATGACCAGCTGGATTGTGTTTTTGTGTTCTACGGCCCTTTGTCATTTTGTTTCTGTGTTTGCGGAGAGAGAAAACAAAGACGTCCTCTGTTGGACTTCACTCTATTGAACTGTGTTTTCGAATGGAAGACAGCTGTTAAAGAGAAGGTTGGAACAGCAGACAATGACTGTGTGACAGTTTGTAAAATGTAAATCTTGAATTGGACACATGGAACTGGAAAAGATAAAAGAGACCGAGGCATGTCGTTACCTAAAGATACACACAGTAGAGTGAACAATTTTAAGCAGGCGTGATTGCTTACCATGGTAAATTTGAACTATTGTTTTGCAGGATTTCAAGGCCTATAAAATATCCTAAGGCATAAATAAGCCAGTAAATAAGCATTGTAGGTTTCTGCTGCAGAAAAGATTTTTAGAAACCCCCTTCCACCTTGTAAAAGTTTACACAAATCTTTGCTATATCAGTGCAGGTCTCGTAGGCTTGAAGTATTCGTCATCTTTGCTCTGTATTTTTCCATGACTCCTTTCATCTGTTACCATGCGTCTCTATACATTTCCATTCTTCCACTTTGATTTCACAGGGCTGGACTGCAATTTGCTCTCTTTTGGAGAATAAACACCAGCATGTTTTTTTTGTTTTGCAAAGGTCAGACAGACAGCTCGAGTTGTGAAATCAACGGGCCCCTGGTTTGAGCAACGACTCAAAGACACCCCTGTTGTCCCAGCGTTAGACTGTGTAAGGCTGGTGTGGGTGGAAGTTGAACTGCATGATCTCAGCCTTGCGTTTACAACCTCCCCTTCTTGGCATTTGACCTCTGCCCTATGAAATCATGGGCAGCCCCTCCCAGGCCCTCCCCTGGCCTCCCTGGGTAGCTTCTCCACTGAGCTATTGCAGTCACACGTGTGATCTCTGGCTGACTGCCTGCAGCTGCACCTGTGTGAGTGAGAGAGGCAGAGAGAAAGAGGCAGGAAGTGCAAAAATAACTCAGTGTCTTCATCCAGAGTCTCAGATGGGTGCAGAGAGAGAGAGAGAGGTCTGCACCTGGACATTAAGCTGAGGCCTGGTTCATGACTTGGCTCGTTTACACTAGCTGCCTTTGCTCGATTTCACAAATGTTGTCCACAACTTCAGGCGCTTGCCTGCTCCCTCAGATTGCCACCACAACACTGAAAACAACCTTCAGAGCCACAAATCCTGGAATCCCGCCATCTTAAGTTAAAATGAGCACCCTTTAACAACAACACAACACAGCCAGCGCACAACAGAGGGCACACAAACTCACCCGCAATGCGTGTAGACTGACCTGTTGCGTCACCAAAAAAAAAGGCTGGTCAAGTGAAAAGTTGGTGTTCAAACCACAAGAGAGGACGTTCTGAGATGAGATTGGACGGTATCACCATTTTTGGGGGAGATCGTATCACTATAACCACTAAATCACAATTTTGGGGGGAGACCGTATGTGGAGTCAGACAACACCTGGTGCTGTGAGAAGTTGTGTAGGGTGGCTGTCCCAGCCACCTGCCCCCATTTACCATAATTATCTCATTAGCACCAGGTTATGGCAGGCTTAAATCCTGATCTATCCACGGTCAGGTACTCTGTCGTTGAGCTTCCTATGTTTCATGAGATGTTCTCTGAGCACTTACCAGCTGACTGAAGAAGATTATTCTGATGGATTCATCCTGTCTTCTTTTTTCTAAGCCAGAACCTCAAAGCCAGCTGGATCCCTGTTTGCCCCTTTCCCTCTTTACCTTCATAGCAACAGACCGGACCAGCAGGATTGGAAAGCTTCACGGTTTGCATGACTTTCCCCTGTCTGCCTGCACAGCGCAGCCCCTGCTTTGTCTGTCCCCTGTCTGCCTGCACAGCGCAGCCCCTGCTTTGTCTGTCCCCTGTCTGCCTGCACAGCGCAGCCTCTGCTTTGTCTGTCCCGTCTGCCTGCACAGCGCAGCCCCTGCTTTGTCTGTCCCCTGTCTGCCTGCACAGCGCAGCCCCTGCTTTGTCTGTCCCCTGTCTGCCTGCACAGCGCAGCCTCTGCTTTGTCTGTCCCATCTGCCTGCACAGCACAGCCCCTGCTTTATCTGTCCTCTGTCTGACTATGCCTGTCATAGAGACACAGTACTATTCAGCGCATTGCCGTATCAGTGTTAAAGTAGTTGATTAATTAAATAACATTTTACCCTTAAAGAAAAGCTTAGATAGAAAGCTGTGAAAATCAGGTTTTAATTCTGTACTTTGCCTGTATCTATTTGATGATAGTTATGCCTCAATGGGGCCTTCTGGTAAGTTCATTATCTCTGGGTAACGGCTGTGAAATCCGTTCAAGACACAATTGGCTGCTGAAAGAAATAGCCTTTTTTTGTATTTACTGTACTGCAGAGTAGATCCTCCACCATCTCACCTGGTACTTCGCACAAATGACTTGAGAAGCCCGTCTCACTTTTAGGCTGTGTAACAAACGTTTCACCTTCTGTCTGCTTCACTCAGGTCACTTGCAGGTCTTCACTCTTGTCTTCACAGCCTGTCAGCTCCCTTATTACACAGGACCCCTCAACAATGTTACCCAATGTGAATTGTGCCTCAGACCCCGAAAATATCTATCATTTTGTAGGATAAACAGACGGTCAATGAACGTTTATGGTGAATCTTTCACAAATACAAATGCTCAGCTATTAGAGGCGCTCATGTTTCAGTAACTGAGCGCATTATTAGAAATATAGGCGAACTCTTCTGCAAGTTAACAGGCAGCAAACATGCACAGTAACCTCGCCTTGTCCCCCTGGTTCCACAGCGTTTACAGAATCCGTCCACTTTGCTTTGCCATAGTTGTCCTCGGTTTGCGTCTGGGCCTTACCATTCTCTCACCATTCATTTCTCTAGCTTTGCAAAACTTCATTGCACATGTACCAAGGCGCACCACCGCAGACATTTATAAAGGTGTAAATATATAATGGATTATGAAAATATATCTGAGAATATAAAAATAACCCCCCACACCTGCAGTGTGGCCCACACCTACACACAGGTGTCAGGAAGTGAGTGACACACAAAGGTCTCAGAAGTAGGGCGAGTGAGATCAGTCTGCTGCGGTCACAAGAGCTTTTTCTAGATTTCAGTTTTCTGAGGTTTCACTTGAGTTCTGAACTCCCGGCACCAGGAAGTGAGCGATGAATCATGCGTGCGAGATCCCAGCCCTGCTGTGTGACACCCAAGAGGAAACAGAGAGAGCACGCAGGGACCAGGCTCATATAGACAGCCAGAAGCCCTGTCAACACAGGCCGCCCCCATCAAAATGTCAATTTCTATGGCTGTCCTCACCTACCTGCAGAAAAGGTGTTCTTGAAATGCCTTTTTTATAGATGGTGTGAAATTTTCCCAAAGAGGTTAGAGTGCAGAAGAAGTGAATTCCACATCAGCTCGTGGCCCTTACTCTGCTTGCTGAAATACAGGACATTTCATTGTTAGTTTCAGAGTGAAATTAAGATCTGCAAACTGCACATGAGGAGACAGGATATTCTGCCAAGATATTTATCTCTTTCTCTGCTAAACGGACATGAGAAAGATGCATCTTATTTTTCACCCAGGTATTGCTTAGTTACTATTAGATAAGCTGAAATGTCTTTTACTTTAGAACAACTTGCACTGTAGGAGTATCTGGCTGCATGTTAGAAGTGATTGTTGCTCGTTTACTCAGGTGAGTCCACTGTCACCTGGATCTTGAAAGATAGGGCCAATTAGACAAACACAAGGAGAGATACTGACAAATATAGGCTGACACATTTAAGATGTTATCTTGTATTAAGTTATATTCAAATGATGTAAACACTTAAACGTTCCTAGCTCTAGCTTTTTAAACTGTAGCCCATTTCAGATTCACTTTTACCAGAATGGTCGACTTTGGTCCTTTTTCACTTGTTTGCAAGAACATATTCACGTAGCACTCAGCTAAGAACAGGGACTCCCGTATTCCACAGCTTCCTCGTCTTTGACCTTGCGTCTTATGGGTTTCATTCCTGCAGGTCGATTAAATCCAGAATTCGAGTCACGTTACAGACTTCAAATCTCAAGAACTGTGCGGTCTATTCAGGCAAGGATGGGAACGCTGGTTTTGATACTAGGATCTGAGGGGCCTTTGGTTTTCATTGCAAATCTGATCCCCTTTTACTTAAACAGACTATTAATTTGGATCAAAAGTGAAATCAGTTGCTTCTAATCATCATGATCAGTTGCCAATTGAAAGATAACAGTAAATCTGCAGGACTCCAGCTTCAAGGCTGCCCAATTTTCAGTGCATGGGAATGCAAACTGAAATACATGGAAGTCCTCAGGATGCACTGGACTCACAGGCCAGAATATGAGGGGCTCCCATTAAATAAAGTTTTGCGATGTGAGCAGCTTGTGTGAACAGCTGGAATGGCTTGAATGGGATGTGTCATGCATTGTACAGAGATCCATAAGATCTGGGATTCTCAATCAAATTCCATTTTTTTGGCCAGTGTAAGAAGGTTTCAGTCATATAAATTACATTATGATTAACGTATGGCATTAACATAGTACAGACAGCAGATGAGAGGTTAATCTCTTTTTATTTTTCCCTACGTGTGACATCAGCACGGCTGACAGTTTTGTGAGGTGGCTGAATGCTCCGATTTCTTACAGCCTCACAGCTACCGGTTCCTGGGTTTAATTCAGAACAGGGGCATCTTCTGTGTGGAGGTTGCATGTTTTCTCCAGGTCTGAGTGGGCTTTCATTGGATTCTTTGGTTTCCTTCCATGTTCCAAAGACATACTGGCTATGCCGCCCCTTGTAAGTTTGAGTGCTTGTGTGTCCAGTGATGGATTAGCATGTCCAGGATATGACCCCACCTTACATCCTGTGCTTCTGGGGCAGGTTTCAGACACCTGTGGTCCCTACTGAGAATAAGTGGCTTGACAACAGATTAATGATTCCTTATGCCAAAATACACAGCACCACCTGCTGGTGCAGCTGTAGACTGTGGAGATCACTTTAAGTCTGTGTGTGGTTTTCACACTGCTTTTACAGTAAACCTAATAAAAAAGTGGGAAAAAATGAACAGATACATGTCAGGGGCTATGTGCATTTTTATATTCCATCAAAATCGTAAAACATTTTAATCTAAGTCCCATTTGTGATTTTTAAATAAATCCATCCATTTTCTAACCTCTTTATCCATTGCTGGGTCACAGGGGAGCCGTCCAATCCAGCAAGTAACAGATGCGAGGAAGGATACACCCTAGACAGGATACCAGTCCATCACAGGGCAGGACACATTGATATAGACACTCACAGACTCACAGCAGGGCCAGTTATTTTCCAGAAGCCAATTAACCTACCAGCGTATGTTTGGACTATGAGAGGAAACTAGAGGAAGGGAGGGGAAACCCAAGCAAACACAGAGAGAACATGCAAACTCCACACAGACGGCACACCTGGAATTGAACCCAGGCCCCAGTGTTGTGCAGCAGCACTGCTAACCACTGAGGCACCATGCAGCAATGATTTATAAATGTGCCACTAAGTGTCTTAAGAGCCGAATTAAAACATCTTGCAGTGCAAATTCTGGTAGAATGCTTTGTCCTTTGTCCTATGGCCTGCATTGGCTCCATGAGGGCCAATCTGAAGGTTTCATGATGCAGCATGGCCTTCAATCATTATTTTGGAATAACGGTTTCCTGGGAATATCAAGAGACCTGAACCTACTTTGCGGCTACATCTGCTCAGTTAGGGGATTGAGCAGCAGGTCACACTTTTCAATGTAATGTTCAATGCTGGGTTTTACAAACCACAGCCGGGGAGAAGGCCATATTTCTTCCCTTTCCAGAATGTTTTAAATGTCAAGGAGTCGTCTGTAGGAAAAGGCATGTGTTGGGAAACAGCGCGCTACTGCACACCACATAATGTGAAAATGATCCTTGAATCCTGGCTGATTCCTCATTTGTATTCTGAAGCAGATCAATAAAGTTCAAGCCAATCAACCCACTCCATTTTTAGTGATAATCAAGCGTTTTTCATCTTGATATCGTTTCAGGCATAAGATCATTTGAAAGTGAAAAATGGCCATTCAACGCAACTCTAAAATCCTACTACAAATAAACAGACCGTGATAGCAATCAAAGGGAGTTGGGTGGAGTTCCTTTCTAGTTAAACAGGTGTAACGTCAGTAGCAGAACAAAGCAGCACTGTGTTACATTCTGTTTTCCTGCATTACAAACCACAGGGCAGCAAGTTACATATTCTTGTCCAATCCCAAGCACTCAGTCTGATAGCTCTCTTTTGTATTATCAATGAACACCCAAACACTAAAAAGTAACATCACTCTCTGCTGATAAAAGCAAATTGCCATTATAGGATTAAAACCAAATATAGAGAAGAACTGCTGATTATCTGAAAGCTTACAAATTTTAAGTAGATAAGCGCTCCAGCCCCCCAGACTGAGACTCAATTAACCAGCAGGAAAGTGTTCATCTAAATCCCTTCAAAAGATGAGTGTTTTGTTCAAGTTGTTTCCTTGCTGGCAAAAGATAAATATCAGGAAAAGAGCAAACCTACATGTTTAGATGTTTAAACTTGTGTAAAAGAATGACAAACACTCAAGAGTTTGAAGAAAAAGGATCAGCCTGCCACCTAGTGGTGATGGGCATACACTTCAGATTAGTTATTGAAGGTGATTTTTTCAGGGCTGAGCACACACCAGGCACAGCACACCACAGGCTTGGTTTGACTGAATTTCATGAGCTCCTTGTGCAAATAAAATCAAGATCTACGGATCGCCTAAGTCCCTGATTTCTCACTAAAGTAGCCAAGGAAGAGAGAAAAGAAGCCCTTAAACATACTATGCTGTCTGAACATCAACATCAACTGAAACATTGCATAGCTAAAAAAAAATTTACTGAAATTGAATAGCGATGGACATGAGACACTGAAGCAGCGGTCAAGAGACTGTCGCATGCTTTCCAGCCACAGCTTTGACCTGACTTCCAGAGCTGCACTCCTCCAGGAAAGGGGAGTTCTGCCTTAAAACATGCACTTAACATCCCAGAACATTCATAAGGAGGAGCCTCTCCGGAAAGCCAAAAGGACATCCTGCACCATTTTATTCTGGTACAACACGCATAAACTCTGGTAACACTGAGTAAACCCCATCCCAGGGACTGGTTTCTGCGAACCCTGTTCAGAGAAGTCCAAAAACCCTGAGCAGCACACTCACAGACCCACAAGTGATTAGCCATTTCTGTTACCTCCTTGTTTTTGGATATACAGTAGTGGTGGTTACAATTAAGGTAAAGGACTCATTAGCAGGACATCCCTGTTAATGTCATGGCTGCTACTGAACCTCCTTATGTATCTGAGAGTCTTCCAGTCAGCAACCCTGCAACTCACAACTGGCAGCCCACTGAAGCGCAGCAGGTGTGAGCCTGGCCAGTACCTGGAAGAGAATACCTGGGAAAAACTAAGTTTGCTGCTGGTAGAGGTGTTAGTGGGGCCAGCAGGGGGCACTCACCCTGCAGTCTGTTTGGATCCTAATGCCCCAGTACAGTGATGAGAACACCATACTGTAAAAAGGTGCTGTCTTTCAGATGAGATATAAAACCGAGGTCCTGACTCTCTGTGATTATTAAAAAATCCCAAGGCATTTCTCGAGGAGTAAGGGTGTAACCCCAACGTCCCGGCCAAATTTCCCATTGGCCCTTACCAGTCATGGCCTCCTAATAATCCCCATCTATGAACTGGCTTCATAATTCTGTTCTCCACCCCACTGACAGCTGATGTGTGCTGAGCGCACTGGAGCACTATGGCTGCCATCGTATCATTCAGGTGGGGCTGCACATTGGTGGTGGTGGAGGAGATTCCCCATTACCTGTAAAGCACTCTGAGTGGAGTGTCCAGAAAAGCGCTATATAAGTGTAAGCAATTATGATCTGTTTTTTTAATAAGAAACAGAACCAAGTGCCTGATGTCATTATTGAGCTACAGTTTAACCCTTAGTCTCTGCTACTTGCAATAAAAGCTTCAGCCTAACCCAGAGTCTCTTGAAAAAGTATTCCAACCCCTCCAAGACTGTCCAATTTTATAAAATGCTAAAGATTTTTTTAAATTCATTTTTGATTCAAAACGTGAATGCTCACACCTGAAGACCTCTAAGGGTAGGTTGCAGTAAATGACAGCAAGATGTAAAGCGAAAATAAAAACACTAAATATGTCAATTGCAAGTATTTGCAAGTACAAACTCATCATTTGGTGGAAGCAGATGACAGAAATTGTTTGACAGAAATTACTTTTGAGTAAGTCTCTACTTTGCACATTGGCTTGGTGTCCGTTCTGCCCATTTACCTTGGCAGGTTCGCTCAGACTGTCTCAGGGTGGCTGGGGATTGCTTTTGGATGGATCTTGAAACCTTTCCAAAGATTCTCAATAAGATTCAAGTCAGGACTCCGACTGTCCTGCTTGAGTTCACCTGGGAATTGAAACTGCAACCTTCCACTTAAGTTCAAATCCCTAACCACTCCCCCCTTAAAATAATAATAATAATACAATTTGAACTTCTCTTTATATAATCTGGGACTCACGAGAAAAGTCAATATGAGAATTTATAATTCTAAAGTTATAAAGTTAGTTATAAAAAGTTACTCAGTAACATGCACTCTTGTCGTGAACCAGATTTTGTTTTCAGTTTTCAGAAACGGGACACAAATTAGAACAAACAGGACAGGAGGATATTAGAACACAAACACCCCTCTCCAGCCTCTAAACAAGACTCAGACAGCTCTGATAGGAGAAGCCTGCAGTCAGGATCTGATCTTGACAGCTTGGCAGTTCTGCCTCCACTGACCCCCAGCAGGACCACGGAGTGGAGCAGCACAAAGCTCAATCTTAATGACATCGAGACGGGAGAGGAACCGATCTGTCAGGGGCAGACATGTGGAGAATGTGTCTTGCCGAGGAGCGATGCAGTAAAGCTGCCATCTGTGGGATTATGACTCAACACCTCTAAAAGGTGAGGCAAGCTCTTTATCTGCAGTGACTCCAGACTGCCAGGACCGTACTGAGATCAGAACCCTCTTTGGCCAGAGTACTTGGTGACAACAAAGAACATCCTGGTTTAGAATAGGAAAAACCACACTGGAACATTCTGAAACCACACAGCGCCCTCTAGTGTTCACAAGGGACTTCAAACATGTTCCATATGATGGCCTCTACACAGGCTGAAGTATACTCAATGGAAAAAAATGTAAGTGGTTCTGTTGCCAAATAGGGTTTTTCGCAGCCTGACTGAAGTTAGCCCAAATGCTCTCCTACAAAATTCTTTCCTCTGTATTATTCAAGTCCCTGTTCCTCATAGTGACTGCCGTTAGAAGACTGTATGCAACGTGCTGTATAATATCTAAGAGGAAGCAAACCCTTTATTATGTAAGTCGGAAAGATGGATCACTGGGTGTGTGCAGACAAGCTTAATCCACAGGGAACGTCACACTGCAGAACACTGCAGAAAGGAGACGTGGGTATAAACAGAACAAAGAGGCAGGGAGATTGTACTGAGAGTGAGAGCTCAGGAATGAGCACAGGCCAGCCACATTAAACACATCTGCAAGGAAGAGAATCTCTCTGATCCCTCCAAAGCGAAGCAGAGAGAGCTGAATTACCTGTAAGTCTGTGATTACAGAAATAGGAGAGTGCGAATTCCATGACTTCTGGGACCCCATGAGCCACTCTGCCAAACACCAAGTTGTTAATTAATGCATCATTAAAAGGGAAACATGCTGTCTGCCGTGGCTAAGGGGAAGACTAGAATAATATGAATCCTGAAGTCCCTGGGACTGGACTTTCTTGAAGGGGATCTGCAGATTCAAGAATGCTAGGATTATTCTAGACAGCCAGTGAAGGTAAAAAAAGGAAGAGAAGATTTATTTGTGTAGCAAAGCCAGGCCTTCCACAGAGCGTAGTAGCAAAAAAGTAGAAATTCTAGATTGACGGACATCTTGAGATGGTATAACTCAAGATGAAAACCACAGTGGGAGAAGCAGGCATCCTTGAGGAGAACCCCTACAGACAGTAAACTGGGAAGACCTCTTGCTCCCAGTTGACAGCATTGCTGCAGAGTTTGCTCAAAGTTAGCAAGTCAATTGGTCACAAAAGATGTGCAGACACTGACACAGAGTACAGTAACCACATGGGGCCATGGAACATCCGTACACATTCTAGAACATCAGCCAAGAAGTGGGAACAGGATGGCAACTGGTGCGACTGGTCAGGCTGGTCTCACAGCCAGGATGTGTCTCTTCTTCACAGCTCATCCCTGCTGCTGATCGTGGTGGGGCAGCTCACCCCTGTGCCTTTCAGGCCACAGTAGCCCCCCGGGACCTTGTGCAGGTACTGCTGGTGATAGTCCTCCGCATAGTAGAACTCCAGAGCCTCCCGGATCTCCGTGGTGATCAGCCCAAAGCCCCTCTGAGACAACACCTGTCACGAGAAAGGAACGGGTCAGTGGCGATGACCTGACTTCCAGGACACAGGACGTGCCAACAGACCCAACACTGAGTCAGGTAGAGCACACGCCCTGAAACAGAAAATCTGCAAGGGGGACTGATTTTAGAAACACATCGCATACGAGCCACCTGCCTGCTTCAAGGAAAAGAAAATTAATAAACATTTGGAGCTGGATAAACTCCCACAGCATGCCTTCTGCACAGACAGGATCGCATTTAGCTGGCATCAGGCACTTCGGATTTTGCAGGGGGTGCTCACCCTGTGGTCCATGTGGGTCCTAATGTCCCAGTATAGTGACGGGGACACTATACTGTAATCAGGCGCCGTCCTTCATATGAGACGTTAAACCGAGGTCCTGACTCTGTGGTTATTAAAAATCCCAGGGCGTTTCTTGAAAAGAGCAGGGGTGTAACCCCAGCGTCCTGGCCAAATTTCCCATTGGCCCTTACCAATCATGGCCTCCTAATAATCCACATCTACAAATTGGCTTCATTACTCTGCTCTCCTCCCCACTGATAGCTGGTGTGTGGTGAGCGTTCTGGCGCACTACGGCGTCCGTGGCATCATCCAGGTGAGGGCTGCACATGGTTGGTGGTGGAGGGGATCCCCATTACCTGTAAAGCGCTTTGAGTGGAGTGTCCAGAAAAGTGCTATTATAGTAATTAGCAATTATTATTATTATTATTATTATTGTACACCCTTCAGGGAAACAGTACAGAAGTAAGGAATAGGGAAATAACAGGCTTCTGTCCGAATAAGGGAGGCTTTCTTTTCAATACTGGAGCTCAGGGGAGCTACCTTCTGAGGAACAGAGGCAGTCTGGTCCTGAATATTTACTGCAATTGGGGTTAGTGATTTTGAGAATATTCTCCTGCAGCCCTCGGTCAGTTTTCAAAGCACATCAGAAAAATAACAAAACAACTAAACTTATATCCACTTTAGGTGCTATAGAAACGAAAGCTTTTCTGCTACAAGGCATTTCTTCACTGTTATATTATCATCACATTAGCGATTCTGGGTCTGTTATAACTTCCCATCAAAAAGCTGTGTGCTACTCTGGCACAAAAAAAAAAACTTGATGCCATTTAATTGATGCACCTGGGTTTTAAGGTACAGCTAGGATATTCTTGCTTAACTTTTGCATTCTGAAATAGCATTGCAGAACAGATAATGTCACATTTGGTCTTGCAGTTTAATATCCTGACATCCTTCCTTGGATCTATGCAGACAACCCACGTAGGTTCAGTTACGACATTGATCGCAAATAACATCAGTCCTTTTTCTAAGGACAGAAGTGGAAGTACAGAAGCGTGGTGAATGAAATCTGACTGTATCCCCATTCCCTTGTGTGATATTTGTGTCTATAAAAACAAGAATAATAACATTTTACACATGCACCAAAAAAATGCTTAAGTCAGCTAGTTTCATCTTAGGTTTTCAATCTT
Source organism: Lepisosteus oculatus (assembly GCF_040954835.1). Classification (NCBI taxonomy): domain Eukaryota; kingdom Metazoa; phylum Chordata; class Actinopteri; order Semionotiformes; family Lepisosteidae; genus Lepisosteus; species Lepisosteus oculatus. The sequence continues at coordinate 10,739,443 of NC_090706.1, read as the reverse complement.
GACAAAATCTTTCAAGCACTACATTGTGAGCCTAACATCTGGTAAAGGGGATTGAAATACACATCGTTCCACCAGTTGGCCACATGAAGGCGCCAGAGTATTTGAAGTCCTACAACACTGCAGACAACCTCAAACGCCACAACAGCATCCCTCTTGCCTCAAAGGAAAAACACTGGATGGATGGATCCCTAAGCGCTTCATATCAAGCAGAGATCCTTCATTCACCACTGAGGTGATGCTCAGCAGCCATTCATCACTGGGCACCAGCAGCCCCACTGTACAGTGGATTCAGAGAAGTGAGGAAGTATATAGCCAATTGAGGGGGAATAAAGCTCAGCTAATTTACTAAGTCATAGGTGGAATTTACCTATGAGGTCTACTATTCTCTCAAGACGGACAGGGATCTTCATTCACTGAAACTAGTCAGGAGTTGAATAGCAAAAGAATGCCGTCTCCTACAGCACAGCCTCCCAGTGGCGGCACCAGTTTTGGATTTACTGAGACAGTAAGAACGCCACCTACTGAGCAGCCAACTCCACTTTCTGCACCATAACGTAATTTTTCTTACAAGTCTCCCATCTAACAACCATCCAGGCTCAACCCTGTTAAGCTTCCGAGATGAGAACTCCCCTGACTTCCTGCTCGCGCTGAGTTTAGCGGCAGCCTTTGAGGCCAGAGAGGACACAAACTCTTGGACCATCTTTCTAAAAAGGGGGTTTTGGCTGGGGGGGGGGTCTCCATTCCAGAAAATCACCCTCTATAAGACCTGATTGAAATGAAAAATCAAAATAATTGTAATTTTGTTGCAATTTTAAAAGCAGAGCACAGAGGGACAATGCATCATTGAAAAAGCTGTTAGAGTAGACCCAGTGACTGGGAAAGTGGATTTTATACACTGGATCTTGGGTACCCCTGGCCAAGTAGTGGGGACTGTGAGCTGAGAGTCGCTGAGAGTCAAGCCTTTGGCTTGCAAAAACACCTCAACTGGCTTGGTCCCACGAATAATTAGTTTAATTCCATACTTAAAACCTAGATGGCAGAAAACCTGAAAAAATCCGGTCTTCAGTTTAGGGACATTCTTAAACAACCAGGCTATCCAGTTTTCATGACCTACTTTGTGCTTTGCCAAAAGTCTTACTTAAAGAGTACACTCTACTCTGGGCCAGACTTGATATATCAGTTCTGGTCAAACAAGGACAAATCAGAAGCATCCAAACAGTGATTCTCTGTGACAAGACATGGTCAGATACACCTTCAGAGCTGAAAAGCCACTGAGCTTACACTTTCTGATGTTTATCCTCCTGGTGGACTGTATTTCTATTCCACTTCAAATACCCTTTTTTGACAGCTTTAAAGCAATGTCTCAGAAGTTTAAAAACAATGCAGAAAAGTTTTTTTTTCCCCTGGTTAAAAAGGAACTATTTTAAAAGTCAAAGGAAATGAGAGCTTACAGAAGTATTTTTCACAGGGGAGAGAGAACATGATTTCAAAGAATTAAAAGAGTTTAGTTGGTGTCGGGACCAATTCTGAGCATCTCTGTGAAATCTCACAGATTTGTCGGGAAGTGTATGTACTGAGAGTTTAATCTGCCCTGGATTTTTTTTACCTCCAAAAAGAAACTAGAGAAACAATTTAAACACAGAATATTCAGAACATCAGAAAAGTTACATGTGTGAGGAGGCTATTTGGGCCAGTAGAAGAAAACCAGAGCATTCAGTGAATATTGAAACACACATGAGAAGATGCAAGCAGACACGTCCACACAGACAGGCACCCAGAATGAACCTGGAATCAAACCTGGAACACCAGGTCTTTCTGGCAGGAGTGCAGCATATTGCCATGCCATCACTTCCAGGAGTTTTAGAAAACAAAACATAATGAAGCTCCTTTTCTAGTCTCATCCACAGTAAATAAACTGCATGCGCATTACAGCACAAGAAAACTGGCAAATGACAGGAAACCAATCAAGAACATACTCCATCCTTTTCTGGTAGGATATCAGGGACTCATCTTTCATATTGAGCTTGTTTCATACACCTGCAACACTTTGTGTAAAGACTTTTTGTCCATTCGGCCTTCTTACCTCTTTAGTTAATGACGGTACTCCTCCATGTTCACTATGTCCACGCATCTCAGAAGTTTTAAGTGCTTTGATCAAGCCTGGTTGTAATCTGCTCTATTCCAAAACGAGAAAGATGTGGCTCCTTGAATCTGTCACTGAAAATTCTAAGAGCAGGCATGAAGCTCATTGTTCTTTTTTGAATTATTTGAAGGATAACTATCTTGTTTGTGCTGTTTTGATCAACTTTAGTCACAGTACTCTAAATGAGCTGTCAATAATGCACTGAAGAACTTAAAAATTATGTTGATTTAATGTAAACTATTTTAATTTACTGTAGCTTTCTGTTGGTCTGTTTTCCAACCACAGAAGAAATAAGGAATAATTATTCTCTAATCCTATATAGATATAATTTCAACAAAATCATAATTCTCCTTAAATAAGAGTGGCATGCTCCCAAACCTCAGTTCCATGTGAGCTGCCTATTACTTAATTGATGTCTTGATTGAGATTAATTCAATCTCTAAAACTGCTAGATCTTTCATGTCAAACTCTTACATTTTAATTTTGGGGAACGTTAAGGATCTGAAATTGTTAACTGACTAAACTTATACTTTAAAAAAAGGAGAACCCAGAACATGTGGTTAGAGGGAGTAGCGATGCGCAGCCCTTTCTTAAAGGCATGGAGGCTATAGGTGAATCTGGCGTGTGCCATCAGGCCTCGGGTTCGAGCTGCTGTCTCTTAACTGCCCCTGAAAGTGCCTGACCTGCACAGGCTGGACAGGCTTCAACCCCTGCAAAGATAAAAACCCACCTAATTTTGGAAACCTGGGAAGGGATGTTGCCATAACAGTCTCTTACTCTGCGAGACCTGTGACACCACACTAGTGACAAACACAGTCCCCTGACACCCCTGACAGAAGTTTCACAGTTCTCCTCCCAGACACCTGGCTCTCTCTTGGGTCAGGTCACCCTCTTGACTGGTTTCTCATTTGTCCATTAAATGGAGCTGACCTTCACTGTGCTGTTCTGGAGAAGCATTATGCAAGAGACATTTTCCATACAAAGTTTTTTTTTTTTAGGATTGTTTGTTTCCTAACACTAATAAAGCAAAATGGGAGAAAACTGCTCTCATGAGAGCTTTTTCTTCGATCAGGTCTCTGGAATGATTCTTGTGGCCCCAATTTGAACTAATAATTCCTGCACGATAATTAAATTATCGAGGAACGTGCAGGATCTGCTGAGAAGTCCCAGGCAGAGCCATCATTACAAAAAAGAAAGCAGCATCTGTTCCTCGGTCGCAGGGCTAAATTATTCCACGTTAACATCGGCTAGGCCCTTGCGGAGATTTCTAACATCCTGTGCAGTCCCAGTGACATTCGTCCAATGACTACAGAGGAAAAGTTTCAACTAGAAAAAAAAAAATGAAACCAGAACAACAGTGCTAAATGCCATGGTGGGTGGTATTATTCCAACCAGCAGTGTATACCAATAACAGAGGAAAAGCAAATGTCTTGGGTTTTAAAATGTGCGTGTCTGACCACATCAAATGAAAAAAGCCTGGTCCTGTATGTTTCCTTTAAGTTGACCGTAGCCGACGTGGAGATCAGTCTGGAGGGTGCCTACATTGCGAAAGGGGTGCACTCCTGCCGGGTGCTGGTGTGACTGGGCGCAGGGTGGGGAGAGTTCGATTTAGGGATGTTGGAACGGGAGCACAGTGCCTCTCCAGCTCTCGCTTCAGCCTCACAGAGAATGTCACGTGGAGACTGGCTGCCAGCGAGCCCTCTCCTCATCGCTGTCTTCCCCTGCTTACAAAGGCTGGCTTCCTGTCTCGCCACGGGCTGGGGTTTAATGAACTGGCAGCTTTAAAGAAATGCTGAAGGCTCATTTTTCTTTTTTTACATGCCCAGCCCGGTTTGCAAAAGACGCTGCCTTTTGAATGGTGGCCGGGGATGGGGTAGTCTAATCTCCCTCTCTCCGCATTTGGAGAGTGGAGCTATGTTTCTGGCGCTCGGGGTCTTTCTGGAGACCTCGTCTTCTTCCTTTCTTTTGCCTGGCTAATTAAGCAGAACGGCCTTATCAGCCAGCACACACTGCCAGCCCCACAGAAGGAGAATTAACTCTGCCTGCTGATAAGCCATTGTTCCACACACCCCCACCCCTCCCCTCCTCTCCCCCCAAACCCCCACTCCCCCTCCCTCCCCAGTCTCCACCCCTCTGGAGAAACTGCGGCTCAGTTCATTCCACCGCATTAAAAAAAGACCCAAACCCTTTGATGTTCTGGAAATTTCCTTATTATCATATTTTGCTTTCTTCAAAACCGCTTTTAATTCAGTGCTTTGTTAAAGTTTCGAAATTGACAGCTCTGCGCAAAGTATCATAGTGTTTTTCTTTCTGGTGAGCTGTTATGCAGAGGCTTGGCCTTTACCAGAGAAAGAAAAGCAGTTTTCCTACAAGGGAAGCAGGAATAGGACTGTGTCCCTGACTCTTTGTCTTTGGAGGCAGCTTGACAAAGATAAAGGCTTGATCTTTAATAAGTATTTACAACTCGGAAACCATTAGAATGATAGCGCACTTCCCAGCAGTGGCACTTCCAGAAAGGAACATCTTTCAGGATGGTGGGGTCGTAAAAAAGTTGCTGTGAATTATGGGTATGCAACTATTAATTAGCTCCGGCAGTTTCAAGTGCTAGAAACCAGAACTGTCTAATTGTGCTGTGCGTATATATATGTTCCATAAACAATGTGGAATTAGAAGTCTAGACAGCTCTACTTTCTAAAGAAAAGAAGCAGATAAAGATAATTCATATTCATGTATACATGAATGCGCAGAGTGTGGCATGGAGGTTGGTGGTGGGTATTGTTGCCTTGCAGCGCTGGTTTTTGATTCTCTATGCTCACCAGGGTTTCCTCCAAAAGTCTAACGATGAACGAGTAGGTCAATTGGCTTCTTGGGAAACTGGCTCTGGTGTGAGTGTGTGAGTGTTTGTGTCTGTGTGTGTGTCCTTCGATGAACGGGTGTCCTGTCCGGGGTGTATCCTGCCTTGCTCTTGTTGCTTGCTGGGATAGGCTCTGGTCCCCCGTACCCTGAACTAGAAGAAGTGTTTAGAAAACGGATGGATGGACATGAATATGCTGTTCATGCTGCTGAAATACAGATAGTAGGAAAATGGTAGGCAAAACAAACCAGGAGAGGTTTTTGTTCAATGTACATGTACCAATCTAACACAGACCAAAGAATGTTATAAGGATCAAGATTTCGACCATAACTTTTTTTTTCATTTCTGGTCAGATGACAGAAGTGTTACCACCTTCTTACCCGATTTGGTTGAACCCAAATGCTTAGCAAAGCTGGGCCTGGTCAACACTAGGATGGGAGACTAGAGAAAATCAACATGCTGCAGTAAGTGGTGTTGGTGGACCAGTAGGGGGCGCTTCTTCTTCTGGATCAGAATTTCTAAAGCAATGACCCAGCATTGTTGCCAGGTCTATAGGTGTTCTCCTTTAGACAAGGTGTTTAACCATGGTCATTAAAGATTCCATAGCACTGATTATAAGCACAGGGGTGTTAACTCCGGTGCTCTGGTTAAATTTCACTGTGGACTTGTGCAGTCTGGCCTTTCTAAAACTCCCCTTTAATTCAGCTGATGATATAGTTTCTTACTTCTCCACCTGACTGTTGTACAATGGGGCTACTGATGCAGAATGGCTGCTGTGTGTTACGTAGGCCCCCTCCTGTATGGTCTTCGAGATTCTTTCAGATGAAAAGTGGTATACAAATAAAATTCTTATGATGGAACAAGTAGTAGCTAATTTCACAAAAACCTGTAGGATAATGTTAATGTTTCTCCTCATGAGCCTGATTATTTTTAGTAGGACACAGGTTACATCCAAAATTGCAATGAGGGACTTCTCAATGGAAAAACATTTTTTTGTTTTGATTTGTCCAGAACCCTAGATAACTCGTTCAGGAAGAAAGGCCAACTGCGCAGCAGAGGTTTGATGCATATTCCTGTAAGTCAGCAGAGGGTTTTTGTCAAGTCAGGTCAGTATACACCTCAATGGTTTTGGCAGACTCTCCTTGGTGGCCTGTGCCTCTGCTGTCAGATACGCTGAGGCTCTGAATCAGCCTGAGGACTGCAGATGCCACAGGAAAAGTGAGGGGGCTGGAGAATTGTGTTCTAGATCTGACTGAGACGTAGGAAATTTAAGTACAGTAAAAACGAAGGGCAACTGAATGGAGTTCTAGAATCCCTGAGAGCTGGGAGACTTCGGTAAAAACCAGTACCACTATGAAAGGGGTTCTAGAATCCCTGTCTGAGAGCTGGGAGACTTCAGTAAAAACCAGCACCACTGTGAATGGGGTTCTAGAATCCCTGTATGACAAAGGGTGCTTAGACGGGGCAATACAAGAAAGAACTACCACCCCAGTTGAGAAGCCGTGACTGTCCAAGACTGTCCTCACACTCGACATCAGTACACTAATAATATTCGTTATTCCTCTGTTTCTCCACGATAACTGAGCACTGATTTTGTCCCCCATCTAAGAAACATACATTGAAAAGCTGGTAAGGCTTTGTATTGCTGAAAGTGTTCAATGAAGCAGTGCTGATTCTCAAACAGGGCAAATACTAAACACAATGTTCTTCACCCTAAGAAGGCTCCACAGCTGAAACATTGTGTTTCTTTCCCTCTCTTTTCAGCAGGGAATAAATCTTTACTTGTTCCTTTGCAGCCTACGCATGCTGACGCAGCTCCCTACTTGAAATACAAAACACTACACAAACACAAAATATAACTTACCCTAACCTGATACCTAATCTGAAATTAATGGTATGAGAAAATTCTAACACAGTAATAAAACTAAAATCAAACATTAATAAACTGATTACTTAAATAAAAATAACCTACAGATAGCTACTAAAAATGCAAGAGATGAAGTTACAAATCCAAGTAGTGCAAATGTATTATACAGTATATGTACTATATACAGTAAAATGTTCAATAAGCAATCTACCAAACTAACAGAAACAGCATGCTGCAAACTGTTATGATGTATCTGTGTCAGTGTTACCAGTCACCACTCACTACTGGTTCTTTAAAGTTGAATATGTGTTCTTTTAGAACCTAGTATTCACTGTGGGGACTTTGTGTTTCAGCATGAAGTCAGATTCTCCCTTCATTTGGAAGGTACGGCATTATTCACAACCACTGCTGGCTGTTTTATCAATATGGCTGCCATTAAAAAGGTGTTTGCCTTTTCTTTTTGGCTCTTTCAGGTTCTTGGTATGGGGTTCCTGCCCCAGACAATCCAGTTACAGGCTGTTACAGAGATTCTCAGCACAGGTGTTCCAAAATAAGCATCCTTCAGTGTACAGAGTGGAGGGATGACACTGTCAGAGCAAGAAGCCACTAGCAACCAGTACAATAAGGTCCACCTGGCTTCTTCTTCAGGTTTGTCACTGTGTAAGAATATAAAAAGCAGGACAAAAACAATAACCAGAATCTCCTGGAAAGTTTTTTTTATTAGTCTTCCTTGACTGCACAACTGTGCAAAGTGCATTTTCCCCCCCAGCGCCGTAAAGTAAATTAGAGAAAACAATTCAAACCCATGTTCAAAGGAATCCAGTTTTACTCGATTGGTCTTTTGTGTTTGGCAATAAATGGTATCTAGATGTGGTAATAAATGGTATCTAGCCTGCAACACCTGATCTTTGCAAATGAAGATTATCTCAGGTAATAGAGTCCAGCATGACTATTGTTAGAGCTTTTATGCCGTAACTACAGTGCACTGTTACTTCCCTCCTAATTATCATAGTGCAATAGAAAAATCTAATTTGGGAACTAATCACGGAGGTTTGTGCTGCTGTATATATAAGGTAGGGACTTAGTCAGCACTTCTAGCAGCTCTGGAAGTGCTGGGCAAGCAGTGAAGGCAGCAGTGTTATCAACCTGGCAGAGGTTCACAGTCTGTCGGTTTTATTACATGCTCTGATTGCGGCTCTCACTCCAGCTGGCTCCCAGCCTGACCCTGTGACCCCTCGCCAAGGCCAAGGCTGGGGCGTGACGCTAATTGCCATGGCAACCTGACAGCCTGCACCTGCCCCCTGACCTGTGACCCCACACGCAGCCAGTTTCCATGGCAATCTAAGACCCAGAATCCTATTACCCCAGCGTGTTTGTCAGGAGGGAGTTAAACAACAGCAATATAAGTGCAGTAATCTGTAGGCGCAGCCTGCAAAAGTGGGTTCACTTATCCTTTTCTATCAGTGTGCTGCTGACTTTGAATAAGCAGCTATACACACACTGGCGCGGCTGCGAGATGGATCGGTCATTTATGTGCTCTGTATGAATCTGAAGTGGACTGATTGTCAAGATTTGGCTGAAGGAGCACAAGGAAAAATGAGCTATTTCCCTCAGTGTATGTCAGTTTTGCAGGGGCTGGAGCACTGTGTACACAAAAACTAAATGTGCAAATAACCACAGATGTCTAAAATACCTCACCTCAATAAGCAAGACCAAAAACGTGTTGGTCAAGGCTCACAGTCCTGTGAGGTCAAGAAAGCTAAACAGGCCACACTGAAGCCTGCTTGGTAAAAGTGTACCCGGACAGAGACTATCTAAGTTGAGCCCCTTCACCTTGGTTTCAGGGAGCCTGTAATTTAAAGTGAAGCCCCTTACCTGTTGATAGGCTTCTTTGGTCCGCAGCGCCTCCTGCATCTGCTGGGGGGTGTAAGTGTAGATGGCGGAGCGGTACTGAGTGCCAACGTCATTCCCCTGGCGCATTCCTGCATGGAGAACACACACAGCGCAGGGGTCAGGGCCTGGCGCTCTGCAGGACAGAGCCCTGGCCTAGCTGGGCACCACCCTGCACCACAATCGCACCTCTCCTGTGTTCCCAGTGGTGGGTCTCACTCTTTCCATCTTCCACCTGCTCTTCTCAGCCTAGTGAGGGAACCAGCTACGGGGATACCCCGAACTGCTCCGGAGCGGGACTTCTCAGGAGCAGCTATACCTCAACACTCCTACTGACCACTGTGCGGATTTTCTCAGCCAGGCCACTTCATCGTGCACAGAAAACAACATAATGTGTTTGCATTACAATCCATTTATTACTCTCTTTCTGGAGATACCTAAACTCCTCTGTTCTGTACAGATCTAAACCAGCAAACACACTTTGTGCTTTAAAACACCCACCCCAGATGGGGCTCAAGGCTAATCCCATTCTGTGCCCTGATGGCCATCTTCAATTACATCCATCAAACGGCCGACAGCCACAAAGATCTCATTCATCGGGGGCAGCAGATGCCTGTCATTGTCCCCGACGAACTGTCCCTGCGGTGTTCCGAGTCCATTCACCTTTGCTGCAAATTGTCAACAAAACTGCCTGGGACACTGACCTCGCGTGACCTGGTTGGGGGGAGAAAGAGACTAGGTTTGCTGCGATCAAGGTCGGAGAAAGACTGGTGAAACCCAGCACGACTACGTTTCTGAAATGTACTGGCTGTTGCTCATCTAAGCTACAGAGATGTCAGGCCTCCTTGTGATCTGGTACACATGAGGTCTCGTGCACACTGAGACTGGCAGTTCACGACAACCCTAGAGATGTTTTAATTGGAATGATCCAACAAAACTGTTAGGACAGGAATGAGAAGCAAAAGACCCTTCCGTACTTATGTAAGAGAATACAAACATGCTCTAGAACTAATACCCGCTGATTCATGACTTCATTGAATTTAGGATAAGAGGGCTTTCAAAACAATGCTTTGCATCAGATATCATTCAAAGCAATTTGAAATGGAGCTTCAATGACTCACTCTGAGTGGGTGACATCACTGGCTTTGAATCAAACATGTGACATCAACATCTTCCTAACAAAGATGTGACATCACCACCTTTCTGTCAAACATGTGACAGCACCATCTAACAATCAGCATGACAGCGCCGTGCGAATCACAAGGTAAGATGTTTCAAACGAAAGTGCAGGAGGAAGGGGGCTCCCAGTGACACAGCAGGCTGCTCAAAGAGCAGATTGAGCCCCGTGGTCATGATGTTGCGGGTCTGAGCCCCGGTCACAGGTGACCAAGAGGACCTGTTCTGACTGATGAGTGTGTCCAAGGAGGAGGTGTGCAGGTCTCTTGAGTCTGTAGCAGCAAAGTCAAGTCATAAATAACAGCAGAGTAATTCATTAAGATAATTGGTGATTTGAAATTTGGTAGAGTGACAGAAAGGGCAAGACTCCCATAAGACATCACAACAACCACCCAGTAACCATTATGACACACAATACAAAACGTCACAAGCTTTCCTCAGAGACGTTTTCACCCCTTCTCCTCACATAAATCTCTCCCTCTTCTGTGCTGTGCTGCCCATCTTCAAAGGGGAAAGACAACCCCCTTTTCAAACACTTCATCCTGCTGCGCCATCAGAGGGGCCATGAATTATTAATGAGCACCACCCAACTCTTCATTAATTATTCATAAGCGCCAGCCCCCCCCAAGGGGGGAGGGGCAGCACTTTAACCTGCTCTTGCCTAAAGGTCTAGGAGTGCGCTGTCACTAATAAAAGTCCTCTTTTAGGTATAATAGCAAGAAAGTGAAATATGAAGGTAAATTGAAGTTATCAGTATATAATTCCATAAATTATGACATAGTCCAGCCATCTACAGGTCTAAAAAAAAACATTACAAATTTGAGTACTACAGTAATATTTTTGCTGATCTAATAATTTCACGGTAACATCCTACTTTTCAGGCTGACGTTCTATAGAACCTATGAGTCTGTAGCTCTTTGTTCAATGTTCACCTATTTACTACTCAAGTGTTGTTGCCATCTTTTAAGGGGCCGATGATTTAAATAGGCCTGTAAAACCTGGTTTGGACTAAGGGCTTTGTGGACTGGAGTTCCAGTCTTTACTGAAAATAACTAGAAATCCATCCATCCATTATTTCCCAAAAAGCAATGCACCAAGCTACTACTTAAAGCAAAAAGTGTGAGGAATGACCACTCCCTGGAGCACACACAAATGTACTGTATATTGTATTGTATATAGCGTATACACACAAGCCAGCAGGCACAATTCAAAGATGTCAACTCATCTCCCCAAGATAGTGAAGGAGGACAGACTCGTCTGCCCAGCTCGCGTTTTATCATGTCGCCAGCGTCATGGCGCCAGAGCAGAGGTTCCGTGCCAACAGGGGGCGCAGTGGCTGTCGAGAGCCGAGAGAGCCAGTGGCGACTCTTCCGGCCCTACCCTCAGCTCAGCTGGCTGTGCTTTGCTAACTGGGGGTTCCTGGCCGCAGTCGGCCAATGAGGTGGCACAGGCTCGAACCCGTGGTCACAGAGCGTGTGCGAGGGCCTTTATCAGTGAAACACCCAGAAGGCCTCTACACAGCTTTTAACATTTTAGCACAGTTGTGGCTTTCCAAGGCTCGTATCATGCTTCACACCGTGGTACATAATACAAGACATTTCCAAAGCAAAAAAGGCCTTCTACACATGTCTTCTTCAGTGCAGTGAAAGATAACATGTTTCTAGAGCACATAGTAGCAGACTAGAGTATGGTATCTGATGCAAAGCTTATTCGCTAGGTTATTAAAGTGCAATACATATTGTTGGCTCCACTTTCCTTATATACCAATGAGATGTCTTACAAGTTTACTGAACACTCTCAACATCCAAACTGGCAGCAGCACTATAAAGAGGCCAATACTATGCCACAGGGGAAATAAGACCTTTGACATTTAAAAATATGACATTTGTATATACTAGGTTTTCTCATTTGCATCAAGTATTATTCTTTTCATACCATTCCAATTCACGCGGCACGAGAGGGATGAACACTGCACACCCCATCCTCCAAACTGTACCATCAGAGCTCTCCTCCCCAAGACCACAGAGCCTTAATGACAGTCAATATCAGATGGAGGAATGAGACAACCCACACTGACAGCGCAGCAGGCTCACAGGAGCCCCACTGCTGTTCAGCAAGTCAAGGACACACTGGTCAAGTTAAGCCCAACCCAGATCTCACAGCACTCAGGCAAGGACCTTCACAGTGAACAGCTGTTTGTTCCCAGTGCATTTTCTAGACAGCCCGCCTGGAGTTCAACACATGCTCCTCCGCAAAACCAAAAATGGGCTTCTTTCTGTTTCATTACTGAATTAAATCAAAACTTAAACCTGCCTTCCAAAAAGACATTACAAACCCTACTGTACCACAATGTTCTCCCTGATGGAAAAAACGCCACCAGGATCTGGGCATGTCACTTACAATTAGCAGGTTGGCTGAGTGCTTGATTTATTCTTTTTAATGCCTAAGCCGTTTTTCCATTTGGAGTTATCAAAAATGACTTGGGAGAAGCATAAAGGCTGATGGTTCATTCTGATTTTCCAAGTCATCTAGCAGACCCTTTTATCCTCAGCGACGCGAAGAGACCAGAGGGCAAACTCCAACATCAACAACTGCTCCAGTAGAATCACCAGCAGCCTGACTGCAATTCGCAGACTCATCTGAAGGACAAAACATGAGAACATATGAAAGGCTACAAGCGAGAGGAGGCCCATGTATCCTGTTAGGTAGCATGGATTGACCTGAGGATTTTCTCCAGCTCTTTCTTGAAAGCAGCTAGGGGATCGGCATCTTCAACATGGCTAAGTAGATTGTTCCACATTGCCTCAATATTTCTGGTTTTAAATGCATTCCCCATATTGTCTACTTGTTGAAGGACATGGAGGTTCAAGATCAGAATTCCACAGAATGAATGGCAGGAACTAGATGTTGAACTGGATAGCACCTGGTAAGAAAACCTCACGGTGCTAAAACAACTAGCTTCCATCATTCTGGAATCCATTTCTGCTCGAACAGAAATTGAAGACTAAAGTAGTCAAAGTTATCGTGCAAATAGGAATGGGAGTGCACAATTTATAGATCTCCTTTCCATATTCAGACTAGGTTACTACTGCTTCCTTTAGAAGGTATGCACAAGAACAAGCAGTCCTTGTAGGTTTCAACTGGACCTGCTGAGCACAAAAGCAAACAAATTCATGTTTCCTTCAGAAATGACAGTGTCAGGATTCCCTTGCCCCTGAGCACTGGGAAGGGCACAGTTCAGATGTCACATTAATCTACTCCACCTTAATACTTTAGTAAAGTAGTAGAGAACTACACCAATCCTGGTCCCGAAAAACCACAATCTATCAGGGTTTCCTAGGTCACCCTCAGCCACCATTTTATAAAAACACAAGATTCAGCAATCAACTAATTCATTAAAGTTGCTAGTGGACAACTGTGGTCCTGGAAGGACGCAGGGTGCTCATGTTTTCCCTTTAGCATAATATTTAGACTTCTGCACTGAACAGACAACCGAGTGGTAAAGTGGTAAAGTATTCTGCCGGCAATATCAAGTTGTCCTAGTAAACAATGTGGACTACCCCCCATCTCCACAGCTCTCCCATCCAAAATAACCCTTCTGCGTTGCCTTACTGGGTAGGGGAGGAATTACCTATGAGGAAGGAAACCAAATATATTTTTCTTGACATATAAAAGATGTATAAAATCGCTAGAGACTGGACTGGAGAAAACTAGACCCCTGGAGAGAGCTACTATATCAGGATGTGAAGATTTCTGCAGCACAGGAAACCTTCTGGGAGGTGGGGGAGTTTAGGGAGGGGAGGGGTAGGAAGAGATGGAGCAGCTGTCCCAAGACGCCAGATCTGCCCACCCAAGAGAGTGCGGTGACTAACACACACAAGCAGGACAGTTTGGTCCCACATTTTTACTGTCCTCCCCTCATTGCAAGCCCCCAGCCCCCATCACCCACTGCAATCTCCTCTCCAACATTATGTAAGAGTTCAGGGAAATGCGCTAATCCTACCCCACGTTTCCCAAACAGATATTCTCTGCGGGATCGGGCCTTGGGGAAGGAGAGGACGCTGATCGGCAGTGACAATCGCTGAAGGCTGCTCTTGCTCCTGATGGCTCCGTCTAGCCTGTTTCTCGAGTCTTTTCAGCTTTTGCTCCTGCTTCTCGTTTTCTCCTGCTCTCGCCTTCTGTTCTCAGAAACTCCAGGTTCACTCCCCCCCAAAAATCACCGAACAGAAAAAAGGAGCCATCCCAGGGCACGTGGGGGAGGGGTGGGGGGGGATCTCATCTGAACACAGAAAAGAGTTGAAATGGGAAGAATTTAATCAGATTAAAGGAGAGGCTGGATGCTTTGAAACAGCAAGGAGGAAACAGGCGGAGGGAGGGTGCTGTAGATGAGATATGGAAATCAACAGATTTGTGACCCAGTTGAATCTCGAATACATTCTGGTTTCTTAAAAATGGGTGAATTGGCCATGAGACAGTCCTTTTACTAGGCAGTGTCTTTTAAAGGGGGGGGTTTAAAAACAAAACTTTAAAACATGTCAAGGGCACAAAGGGATTTGGTCTGTGTCCATGTGATTGTTTTCCACACTGTTTTCGTTATGTCCCTTCTCTGAAGAGGGTCACACATAGCAGAACTGTCACAAGCGGGTGAGCCTTCCACTCGCCTTGTGGACGTTCGATTCATGGTAAGTTTGAATTCTTTGAAGCTGCCAAATGATAGTCAGGTTTATTTCACCTTGACCGAGTTTAATTCAATGACATAAGTCCCACCGCAAACAAACGGACGCCAACGGGACCTTTTTATTAATTAATTAATTTTATTTTATTAATGATTAATGTTAGCAGAAGGATAAGAAGAAGGATACTGAAGCAGAAGGATACTGCTGAAGGATACTGCAGGTTTCAGTTATGGAGATTCGTTACTAACCAGCTTTGATCTCTCTGTTTCTTCGCTATTTGGGGGAACACAATTAACTCTCACGGGGTAATTTCACAGAATACCAGCTGACTTTGATTTAAAACCGATGGGTGTTGGTCCGGACATTGAGGGAATATCATGGAGAGGATGTCTGCTCCTGCAAGCAGGCCTCCTGTACAACATTTTACACAAACCAGTGTCTTGCTGTGCAGTTTACAGTTCACTTTGAATTCACAAAGATGCATAAGAACGAGAGATAAAGGTCTGGAATCAGTATTAACAGCTGTCGTGGGAAGGACATTCACAGCTAAAATATCTTTCCATCTTTTTTCTAATGACTTTATTCAGTACATGGTCACGGGGGAGCTGAAGCCTATCCCAGAAAGCAATGGGTGCTAGGCTTGCACCCTGGATACCCAGGGATACACCCTGGATAAGACACAGGATGGACAGACATGAACACGCACTTCCTCACACCAGGGCCAATCTTCCCACAAGCCATTGAACCTACCAATATGTCTTTGGGCTGTGGGAGGAAACCAGAGCACCCAGAAGAAACCCATGTGAATATAGGGAGATCATGCAAACTCCACACAGACAACACCTCTGGAATTGAACCCAGACTTCCAGTGCTGCGCAACCATAATTGCAAAGGACTGCGCCACCATGCCACCATAGGTAAATTCATCTAACCAATATGAAACATTATGTCTCATGTGCTGAAGGGTACACACAAGACTGAGGAAAAAGCAGTGTAAAAGCAGCTGGCTGTTAGTGGATATTTTATCCTGTTTTAATGATGCTTAATGTTGCTCACTTCTCACCATCCCATGACATGTTTCCAGTCAATGATGCCAGCATCTTTGGCAGCAAAGCTCTTATCCCATTAGCACGTCAAGCTAAGGATTACACCTCTTTAACAGCAGCCTTCAACAATGTCAGAGAGTTCCATAAGTACCCGTTCCATAACTACTGATCAGATTTGCCTTAAACAAGACGGGCTCAGATGTGCACAGCTACGTGATTTTATTCTGAATGCACTCACAGACAAATGTGTTTCTATTCACTGTACAGTAAGGCTTCATATCTTAAGTAGCCCCAAACCCTTCTCCATTCTTACTGCAACCACAGATTAAATCTTGCACACAAAAAAAACTCAACTACTGTGTCTCAAAATCTCCTTCTAAATTCTCTCTCTGCCATTTCCCAAATTGATTTCACAATCCAACTTTTCGCTTCTACGTTTGCATGACCCCGGACAGACTCCTGCGCTGTCAGCGTTTCTGAACGAGCCGCCTAAGAAGGAAAAAGTTCTTGCAGACATCTACTCTGCAATGCAACAGTCCTGAAACTAAACTTCCCAAGATACAAAACCACATCTGCAAGACCTCCTGTACATTTTAGACATTAAGTGCACTGATCTCTACAAACTGCACTTGAAAGTACGGCCTTAATAAAGTTGAGATATCTGCAGGAACAGTCCTAGAATCAAAACTGTAAGCTTGAGAATGAAGCCCTGTATTTAGGAGAGAACATCACACACAAGGGAAAATTCCACAACCTAATTACAGATGCACTGTGCTGCTTCCCTTCTTTGTGCGCATGCCTGACCTGAAGCTCAGATTCTGGAATGGACTTGCGTGATGCCTAACTGAGATGCAGAGGCCTGTTGTAAGCTATTTATAAAGCTGTGTTATGTAAGAGACTGATGCAGAAGCCGCAGAAGCATTTTGCTGTGACCTACAGAACACACGCATCACCCAAATTCTGAACAGTGCATCATAGAAAACAAACTATTTTTGTCTGCAGAAGTTGTTACTATAACAAAATAGTATATAGGCTTGAGATATAGAATGATTGAGTTGGCAATAAAAGGCTTGAAATCCAAGACATAGGACAACATAGATACATGTGAACATGAATAACTGGGAACAACATGACTGCTCTGGAAAATGACCTTTTCAAATACACTCTGACGAGGCCAGATTTCTGGTCCAAAACTTGGGGCTGAAGGGGTCTCTAGGGGTCCAGTTCCACTCTCCCACCTACCATCTGACGCCAGACACTTGTCAAGTAAGTATGTTCACAGAGAACAGGAGACAAAATGAAGTGTAGAGACATTAGCAATGATTAATCGCTGCAGTGTCAGCACCCAGAACACATGGGTCTAAAAGTGGGTGCAGAAAGATTCCACAAACTCTTTCCACAGGAACCCCTGTGTTATTATCTGTGTACCTACAGAGCAGGAGGATACACATCAACTGAAAGAAGCAGCACAAAATTCAAAGCATAAATGAAAGACTAATTGGGACAGACAAAATGCTGCCATTCACTGTGTACATTTTTAATAGATCCATGGGGTGCAAATCTAACTTTTCCTTTACCTGAAAAACATTCCCAATCAAGGGAAACATGCAAGGTTGGAGAGGCCCACATAGCCAGTTGAGCAGGATGAGGCATGACCTACAACAGAAAGTCTAATTCACAGTTATGACCTGGACAATTAGAAAACTCTAAAGTAGGCACTGGTTTCTGAGCACAGTGTTCAACAGACTCTACTTAATTCTCAGTGAATGCAGAATCAGAAACTGTGTGGACTGTGTGGCTGCAATCCAGCTGAAAAGATGGTCAATTTATTAAGAGTTTTGCTAAATGAAGGATCTTCACTGACTGCACAACAGTCCCGATTTGCCGAGGACACGTGCCTGAGGAAAAAAACTACAAAAAACCCTAGTATCTGCCGGAGTGCCTTCAGGAGAACCGACAGTGGTAACGTGCCCTTATCTTTCAGTTTGGTTCAGACTCAGGGCTGAAGGGGACTTGGAGTAAATAATAAAGCTACTGTACAAATGAGCAGCCCTGTGTGGTGGACCAGGCCTCACATGCCCTGAGGCCTCAGAGGGAAGCACGTGTCACAGAGGGCTGGGGTGAAGTGTTTTTTCCATCGCACAAAAGGGGAAAAATTTACACGCAGACCGATAACGACGACAACAACAACAGCAACAACAACAACAACAAAAAGGCCACGCCAACAGGGCCATCCGTTGCCGCACAGCTCCGCCGGCTTTTAATTGCTGTTGAGCCACAAACGCGCTCGTTTAAGGGTGCAAAAAGACATTAATGGCTGTTTGTGTCATCAGAGGTAATTAATATTCCTGTCACTGGGGGCCTCCCTAATCACCGCCACCGAGTCCTACGTGTACAAATCTGTCGCTGCCTCTGAGCAACTGTCAGGCTCTCTTCGCCCGCTCCGCCATTAATCTACATAAATTAAATTTGTCACAACTGCCACTCATCTGAAGTGACACATTATAATGAGGCTTTCTTGGGACCAGGGAGAAAAGGAGGAGACTGTCAAGGTCATTCGTCGAGGAACACAAACAAACACCAGCCTGGGTCATAAAACCCTGAAAACTTTGCTCGGGTGCAACCGCAGTAGGAAATTAAAATTTGAAAGGGGGAGAAAACTTTTTTGGAGAACTGTAGATGATCCTGGCAATTCTGGAAAAACCCAAATAAATATATGACTGTGTGGTTTATGAAGACAGGGTGAAGGAACTATAATTTCAGTCTAATGGGAAATTTGAATATCTTCAAGATGTTAAGGGGCTAAATAAAGTTAATGCCAGTGATTTTTCAACTGCACAGAACAAAACTTAGGGGCCATGCTGGACACAGGGTGACTTCATCCATCCATTTTTTAATTGATTCATCTAATACGGGGCCACAGTGCAGCCAGAGCCTATCTTGGTGAGCAGCAGGAGCAAGGCGGGATACGTCCTGGACAAAATGACAGTCCATCGCATACACAAACACAGTCACGCACACACTCACACCAAGGCCAGTTTTACACAAGCCAATTAACCTTCCAGCTTGTCTTTGGACTGAGCAGCCCATGTGAGCCAATTGAAAACATGCAAACTCCACACAGACAGCACCCCAGAGCCCAAAGACAGGGCCCCTGGACTGCGAGGCAACAATACTAACCACTGTGCTACTGTGCCACTCTGGCTAACAGTCAATATGAGTAAAACCCATTCTGAACACAGTGAATTTTTACTGCATGGAATAAATTCCAAGGCCACACTATGGTGACAGATATGCTGGGAACCTTATTTTTTCTTATGTATATAAGGTATAAACAGTACAACTATGGGATAAGTGACAATACCATGCAACTTGACAGTGATACAGAATGTAACCAATACATTTTTGTTCATGCATTCCCTACATATGCATCAGACTCTACATAGTTTCAGTTTTGCACCCTTGAACTTGCAGATTTCTAGGACACCACAAATATGTAAAGGGTCTAAAAAGTTTACTCTACTATCAACCTCCTGCCGTGGAACATGATTACATGTATTTTTTTAATTGAAAGATATTTTTTTAAATCTTCACAATAAAAAGGTCCTAACACTTTTCCATTGTTAGGGTCTTATGAAGAGAACCACATCAGGGATGTGGAAAGCTGTGTTAGATAAAGGCAGACAGAATCCAACGCAGCTTCAAAATCTGACACAGGTGCAGAATCTGAGACTACAGAAGCCAGCACACCTACAGGATCTTACGCCCCTACAGAAGCTGTCACAGCCGCAGAACATGACAATGTGACAGGACCTGACAAAGTGACAGAATCCGGCACAGCTGTGGATCCCCATACTACTAGAGAATGCAGAGCTGCTGCAGAATCAGACACCCGCGCACGTTTCATCTGTGACACGAAAACCTGTGGTATATCCTGAGTGGCTCAATTAGGAAAGGAGCTCATTCACAGCGCAGGCTGGACTCTGGACTCCACACACAGCTTGAGCCAGAGGTTCCCAGACGACAGCACTCAGTAACCCTTGCCTTGGTTCTCAGTACTTCCTTCCTCTTGCCACTGGGACCGGGTGCCCTGTCTGTGTTGGAGAACAGCACCACTCTTTCAACTGATGCCCGGTTTCCTGTAAAGCACAGTGCAACCCTAACAAAAACATGTGCATGGCCCTCGATCCACCTTTGCAAGCATGGATGTCACCGCTGATTAGCATCTGGCAGTTCCAAATTCCAAGGAAATAAAGAGACATCGGACTCTTTTAACATTAAAAAGGCACAGTAACGTTATAACTCACCCTGCAGCTTGATCTTGGCAAGCCCCCGAGTCTAAGAAAGAGCAGGCCTGACCCTGACCAGTACTGAGACAGGAGGCCTCAGAGGAAAAGCAGGCTGTTTCTGGTGGACCAGTAACAGGATAAAACCACCAGCAGGAGGTGTCTTTCCTCAGACGACATGTTAACCAAAGTCTTGAAAATGGTGGTCTTAAAAGATTCCATAGCTGTTCTTAAGAACAGGGGAGGTTAACCCTGATGTTCTGGCTAAGTACAGCTCCAGATTTGTACAATCCAGCTTACCTAAAGCTCCCTGTTAATTCTACGCAATGTGTTACGTTTCACCTCATCTCCTGTGCAGTGGGGCCGCTGGTGCAGTATAGCTGCTGTGTATCACCCAGATAGCTGTGGGAACCTTCCTGTGTGGACCTAACCTCAGGTTCCTTTACAATGAAAAGCACTAGACAACTGCAATAATTTTATTATAAGTATTTTTTTCCAAAAAAACATAAAAGATACATATTAAAGATGATCCAAACCATACATGATATCCCTACTACTGTATGTCTTTTTCAACAACAGCCATAAATAAATAAATTATGACAGCTCTATACAGTACATGCAGCCCTAGTGAAGGTGTTATGCTGGCAATCTAACTGCTTTTAAATAAAGAGCCAAAAGAACTTTTTACTTTCATCCAACAGAAGAAAAGGAAAATCTGCTATGTCACCGAGCTTTTTTCTGCATTCTTACTGACAGCGAAGGAGGCAACCTGGCCAGAAACTTGGCTGCTAGCTTGACCGGCCAGGGGGAGAACGCAAGCACACACACACTGCCTTCTGGGATACTGGGGGCGTGGGCCGCCAGGCCTGCGTGGCTGAACACGCCTGGACAGCGGCATCCCGTGTTCCAGATGAAAAGGAGAGCGTGGGACGGGACGAGCAGCCCGCCTGGGGGGGGGTTGCTAATTCCGCTTCTGAAGCACACTGCGGATGAGGAGGAGAGACGCCGGGGGGTGGGGGCGGGGCGCAGGGTCTGGGGACCTGCGATGGAGGAACGTAGGCTGTGGGTTGAAGCAGGGAGAGGGGAAAGGAAGGAGAATATTCTACCCCCCCCCCTCCCCCCAGACACAGCAAGATCCCAGAGTCCACTGGGGAGCAGGGGAGGAGTTGTGTGCCTAGAGTAACTGCATTGCACACTAAGACAGTAAAAGGGGCAGTAAAAGGACGAGACTCTTTTATTTTCTTTTTCCTCGAGTCACCGCTTCTTTATTTGACTCTCCGTTTCCAGAATATTCCGCAGCGGAGGATGGAGGGGTGCTGGCCCTGGAGTGATGGGGGGTTGGTCAGGTCCGAAGGAAGCAGCCCCCTGTGAGGTGCGGAGCAGGGAGCAGGGAGTTTGCTGCTGGACCTGGGTGTTGGAGTCCTCGCTTGTGACTTGAGGAGAAGGGAGACATCTTCCGTCTTCCGTCTCCTATCACGGCACTCTTTGCGGCATGAATTGGCCATCTTAACCGTGACACAGGAGATAGCTTCATCCAATTCTGGGTCATGGGAACACAAACACACGCGCTCACAGCTGGGGCAGTTTTTTTGACAGAACCCAATTAACCTTCCGGCATTTCCTTAGGCCGTGGGAGGAAAACCGGTGTACCTGGAGGAAACCCATGCGAACAAGGGAAGAACATCCAAACTCCACACAGACAGCACCTCAGAAATTGAAACAATGCTAACCACTGTGCCACTGTGCCCATGTCTTACATCCTACCTCTGGAAATCATTGTATGCACACAGATTAATTTCACCCGTATACCTTTTTCATTCTTCCCAAATTCCCCTCACTGACTTGTGGGAGACTGACGATAAAGCTTTGCACTGCCGGAGCGCATGCAGTCCCTCGACAGACTTCAAGAGGAGTTTCTCTGCAAGTAGAGAACTGCAGGAGTAATGTTTTCTGAACCTTCCCTGACACCCATCCATTTTGAAATGAGCCCAAAAGACACACCAACTGGGCCCGCCTTCAGCGCAGTGTTTGCCGATTACGAAAGAACTTGCGAGTTAAAAAAACAAACCAAATAAATGCTTCACTCCTATCAGCAGGGGGCAGTGCGCAACACAGTCTCTGCGCACCGTTGCAAAGACGGCGTCGTTCCAAAGAGCTCCTATCGGCAGATACTAGGGTCAGGCTTCATGAATCTTTGATCAGACTCTCCCGGGCTGTGCTGTGTGGGTGCGCAGAGTGGCTGGCAGCCTCATGGAATTTTTATGCCATTACATCACCTCCTCAGAAGAGCGGGAGAGGAGACACAGCCCCCGCAGGTGGCCTTGCTCTGCCTGGTGCGTCAGCAGGCACAAGCCTCTCTATTTCACCTGGCTGCTTAATCCTTTCTCTGCTCCTGCCAGACTGCAGTTACCCTCACACACAGGCCTTGCCCTAGCTGAATCAGGCCTCCCTGTTGAAATACACATATATATATATAAGGGTCTTGGAAATCCACGGCTGTCGAGACAAATCAAAGCTTTTTTCTGCATCACAACTGCATCGATTCACACCGTAGCACTAACCATTTCAAAAACAAAATAGGGCAGAAGCCAAGCAGTGGGAAACCGAAGACCTGCACTATCTACAACCTTTCACTTTATTTCACTGGTGTTTAATCTGCCAATTTCTCTATGCTTTTTTAAAATGTACAATAAGAAATATGTATTATGTATGTTTCTGGGGAGTTTCTATCTTTTCCAAACAGAAATATTTCATCTCAATTGCGTTCTTAAAATGCAGATCACGTTTCCGTCAACTCCTAGCCATTTTCAATTCAAAGCTGGGATCAGTTCCTTTAAATTATCCAGACAAACCCATTTTTTTCCACCTTGATCTTTTGCATGCAAAGCTACACAAACATGAATGGAAGATGCGAGAGTAATTCAATATTTAATCGTTTTTTCTTCTGTCACTGGCGGATCAGCGAAATATGCAGCTCGGTCACAGTAGAGTGAATGTGTCACTTATAAGAAAACACTGTAGTTAACTGTACTCTGTTCTGCTACTGACATCGCACACATTTCATTAACTCTTCCCAGTTTCTGTTGATCACTTCAAGGTCCAGTTAACATACAGCACTCCAGCAGGTATTTAATTTTCTATGTTTTTCTCACTGTTCTGAATGGGAATGGCACCCTCTCCTGCATGCCCCCAGTGTCTCAGAACTTCTTGGTAGATAACATGCTAGCCTGATCACTGCCTCTGCCTGAGGTGCAGTTCAACCTGAAATGTTCTACTGCAGTACACTACATCGGTATGCCATGGTAAAACCCAAAATGTACACCACACAGAAATCACATTAACATAGGTATGAGGAATCAAACGACTGTACAGGGAACTACAGGAAAGTTGAGGCAATGTAGAGTATTGGGATGGTGTAGCAAGGGGAAGCTGGCACAGTCCTACCTTCTGTGGGGTTGTGGCTCTCCCAGAAGATCTTCAGCAGGTCCGCGAAGCTGACAGTCTGTGGATCGTACACCACGCGCACCACCTCAGTGTACCCCGTCAGCCCTGCCAAACAGCAGACAGGGAAAGTCAAGCCCCTTTCCTCAGAATGCCTCGAACCGCATTTAAGATAAGATAAGATCACTTTATTAGCCACATACAATTTCTTGCATTGGGAATTCATCTTTTCGCATACACCAACTTGCTCTCCATGAGACACAGACACACAGACAGGGAGAGAAGCTTGGGGTCAGAGCGCAGGGTCAGCCATTGTACAGCACCCCTGGAGCAGTTGGGGTTAAGGGCCTTGCTCAGGGGCCCAACGGAGTAGGATTCCTCTGCCAGCTGCGGGATTTGAACCGACAACCTTCCAGCCACAGGCGCAGATCCTTAGCCACAGTGCCACCACTCCACCCCTTCAGCACGTCTGCACCCGTGGGCAATTCTAGAGACATTAGCTTGTGTAGGTTCTTTTTCTGAATGTGGAACAGCCAGTTCATATTTTTTATGTGCTTCTAGTTTTGAGATTGCCAACCATTAATCGGGTATAACTGAGGCACTTTGTGGCTGCTCTGTGGTTTCCTATGATTCTGACATGTTTAACGAGGAAATCACTGTGCGTTAGGACACTTGGGACTTGGCAATGCTGCTGTGCACAACATGACAAATTCAAATGATCTATGTAACTTTACACAGTGTTGTAAAGTACATGTTTTAACACTCAGAAACCACTGCAAAACTAAGGTAAACCCACACATGATAAAAGTGTAATAATCCTATGGTAAATTCACTAATGAACGCTTTCATATGGGTATCATCTAAGTAGATCTACCTCTGCTGTCATCCTTTATCAACCTTTGCTTATTTGCCCATACTCCTCTGTAACCTAAGCAGAAAAAAAGCAAAAGAGTAATATTTAAAATACCTTAGGGTTGAATGGGAGCAGATCTGCTGTTTCTAGAGGGAGAGGAGTGCCAAAAGCAAACAGGCACTGTGGGGGGCAGCCTCCTTGCTTAGGGCTGAAAGGACCCCTGTGTTCTGACAAGCCGCCCACGGGCATGCTCAGGGAAGAGCCTGCACAAGGTCAGCAGGGCAGCACTCACACATGCCAACACACACTCCCACACAAACACACTGTACACACACCCACACCTACAGAGTAAGCTCTCAGACATACACCAGGAAGGCCTCCTGCTGCTTCCATCACACTGCTTCAAAGAGGCAGATACTGACTTGTGAGCAATCCTCTGCTGCACTCCCTGACAAAATAAAAACGTAAACCACTTTTTTTATTGGATTCAGTCAGGGGTTTTACAAACTCAAAAAGTGTAGCAAATTTAAGGATCTGCTAATAATTATTAAATCATTATGAGGAGCACAGCAGTGGGTCAAGTTCGATGTAATCTGTAAATGTGATGGATGACCTGCTACAGCACTTCGTATTGGCCGTTCCTGTACAGTTCACCTTGAGGAGCGAACGGGTTCTGGAAATTTCTGAGTCACAGAATTGCTCAATTGTCAGAGTTTGTGACAATTCTATTCTCAGCCTTGTGCTCTTCTATTGTTTGACAATCTGAAATAACATCTCTCGACTAGTGACGTTGCAAAGACAAATTACAGATTGGAGATTTGTTCCCATTTAAAAACTTCAATTGTGCCCCAAGAAGCCACACCAGTAAAGATGCCTATTTAAAGAACAGACTGAGCCCACAGAGCAGCGTTCACTGGTTTCATCCTGAAATACTGACATTGCCTGACTGACTCGAAGCACAGCGCCGATGCTCAGGCTCGCCGAATGGAAAACACGCGAATAATCTGGAAAAATAACTTCTACCAGAAGCACTAATTGCGTCACCTCTCTACTACTCAAGAAACGAAATAATTCAGATCTGTCCATTCCCAATGGAGGCCACCAAATAACTACAATCAATAATTTACTTTAAATAAAGAAACGGCACTTCCAAATGGATAGTATTTCTGCAGTTTATCAGTTCCAAACACAAGGCACATGTACAGTATATCCCATATATCAAGCTAGAAAGTGCAGACAGATTGGAGCAGACATGCCCTGCAGAATTTTAAAACCCCATTGAGGACAAGTTTTACATCAGACATTGATATTCCACTTCATCCCCTTTTGGGATTAACAGATTAACACCATTAAGATTAAGTGCAAACGCAGCAATGAAGGGATAATCCACAACCGGTCACTTTTTGGAAGAGAGTTAGTCACCGTCTGTCATTATGGACATAAAAGAGTCACAAACAAGGACCGTTACTGCCCTGTACCCAAAAGGCTACTTGTCTGGGGACTCCCATCATTCACATTCAGAGAAAACAAAGGTTTTAGGAAGACTAAGTGGGTATTTTTGTGGGACAGATGAGAGACTCAGAGTTTGACAAGAAAACACCCATGATGACAATCTGCTCATGAAGAGAGAGAGTCAACAGGTTGCAATCTGTCTTTGGGTGCACCCAAAAACACCCTCCTTTAAACGACTGCAGCAAAACCAGCGTGAGGCGGATCTTTTAAGAAAAGAACCAGGGTTTTCCTCTGCCTGGTTATCCTTCAATAATTCCTAAAGTTACACGACTGCCCCCTTAATTATAAACTTCATTTTTGATAGTGCCTTTAAAAGCAATCGTTTCAAAGTGCCTGAGAATACAGAAAATTGAATTCCAAAGAGAATAAAACAAAGACGGTATACAATAAAAGAGAGAATCGATCACAAAAAATATTGCTTAAAATGCAATTGTTCTGTAGTAACAAAACAAGTACAAAGTCAATGGCAGTTTTAGTAGAATAGCAAGATTTCACCGTGCAGTTCAGCTCTCAAAATCGAGACTACAGAGACTACATATTCCCTATCCTCCTTACACAATCATATTGTGCGTGATATGTCAAAGGCTCATGATACTCTACATTGTAAAAATCAGTAAAAGATTTGTATCGTTTTCATTTTATTTACTGATTATAGCTCTCCTAGTCATGGGCAATGAGCTTCATCACTACACAACACCTAAAAGAATCTCAGCAAAGACTGAAATCTCACAATCTCAAAAATGCCAACTCATTTGGGCTTAATAACAGCTATGGTGATTCTCCCAGTCAGCTTTGTAATGTAACCAGTAATTTCTGCTGCATCTGCCATGCTTAATGTTTTACTTTTTTACGCATGCACATACTACTGAGTAACTTGTGCTACAGCGTACTCGCAGGAGGACATTAAAAAGAGAGTAGGGTGATGCACGAGGCCAAAGCAAAACAGACATCCAATTTTTGCGCAGCGGATCTTTCGAACCATGTGCACACAGCAGTGTTTCATACAGATGGATTATCCCAGCCATCACGCCCCGGTACTCTCAGCGGCCCTCTAAACCCTTTGACAGATAAAAAAACCCCCGAAAAAGCCTGCTCTCGCTCTCTCTCTCCCTGCATGCTAACAGATTAGCGCCTGCAATTAAAAACATTGATACAAATATTATACCTCCTCAGAAACTGAGCTCTGACTACTGCGGCTCCTAGATTATTCAAATCTGCAATTAAGCGTGAGCTGAGAAGGAGGCCTCAGGGAGGCACAGCACAGCTTTCCGATGTGCCGGCTTTCTGGAAGTAGGTCACATGGATGGGACAGGAATTGGGGGGGTTAACAGTGATGCAGGATAATCGTGTTGAAAAGAGAGGGAGGCAGCCGCAAAGTCTGAGGTATTACTGACACCGAGGTGCAGGTCCCCCTCACAAACTCTGACGATTGAGCAATTCTGTGACTCAGAAACTTCCAGAACCCGTTCGCTCCTCAAGGTGAACTGTACAGGAACGGCCAATACGAAGTGCTGTAGCAGCTCATCCATCACATTTACAGATGACATCGAACTTGACCCACTGCTGTGCTCCTCATGATTAACATCACTTTCTCCTGACACGTGAAGAAAGCCTAAAGGCGACGCCTTGTACTAAAAAATACAAATCCCACATTAACTGTTATTTTAAAATGAATAAAACAAAACTTTCAGTAGTTGGCCATATAATTGTTACAGCATGAAGAAGAACAAACCGAGTTCTAATACAGTATTGGAACAATCCTAAAATGTATGCAGTAATGCAAGAGCATTATAAAGTTAAAGAACAGCACGAGCTCTGCAGTACATCTGAGCACAGAGCTCCGCAGTGTGGAGGAGCACAGAGCTGTACAGTATAAAACAAAGGAAATACCTAGTGTAGTAGTCTATGATCGCTGAACACAATAACCAGCAAATTGTTGTGGTGATTTTTTCGTCTTACTTAATTATAATGAATTATAATCTTTCAGGGTTTTTTGTCAAACTAAACCTCAAATCCTGAAACATTAGTGAAATGTGATTTTATGTTCTCTGCACTGCATCCTCATAAAGTATAACATAAGTAGCTTTTAGACAAGAGACGCTCAGTTATTTTGTCCCTTACATGCCTAGCATGGCACCTGTCGCAATGAAGGCAGGATACTTCCGTTCTTACGGCACCTAGTTGCCTAGCAACAGGAGCATGACAATCATCATGAATAAATGCATGCAAAACCTCAGCTTGTTATCCTCTGAATTACTGATCACTCTTAAAGGGACAACACCTGTGGTGGAGCTGAGGTAACACTGGGTGGCCCCTGGGAGAAAGATGTTTTTTTCTGTATAGAGGAGACATACACGTGTTCAGAAACAGGCCAACATTTCAGTTACTCAATTCTGAAGTCAGTTTTCACATTCTGCTACTACTTTTAATAGTGCTTGTGAGGTGAATTCAAGTGTCTGTTATTTTGAGGAGATTTCTATTTCCCCCCCAAAAAACACTGCTTTTTTTCTGCTGTAGCTCATGAGGTATCAGGTAAAACAACAACCAGGAGCCTATTCAAACTTCTGAATAGTTTCTCAGGCAGCCAGGCCGTATTCTACTTCTACAGCAACCACAGTAATAAGAAAAGTGTCTTTTGCCAGTTGGAATTTAGATACTGTGTTAACAGCTCATTTTCAGAAGCTAAGATCTGCATATGTCAATTAACACAGCAATGAGAAGCAACCGAAGGATTTCAATGACATGTTGAACAACACTTTCCAAGGGCTGGTGAGTTTTTTCCTCTCTAGATAGTTAAGCAGAAAGTTAGCCACTATGTAACGACAACAACACAGATTGTTAAATGGTGAAAAGACAATTCCCAACTGCACATTGCATATATAATTGTCGTAAACTGTATTCTTTTTCTATACTGAGGGCTGTGCACAGGGACTTTTAATGATGATTACATGTTCATCCACAAGCCTTTGCATGAAGAAATGAATGCTGGAGATACTACAGTGGAAGTCTGCAGCAGGTTGAGATGGTGGTTCAAACATACCTGTGCACACCTCCTCGTAGGTGGGGTTGGGCGTGATTCCTCCAGAATATCCGACCTGGGTGGAGAATACACCTGGCGTCCTCCAAAACCTCCGTTCAGCACCCCAGAAACAGCCCATACCTGCAACACAGAAACTCATCTCAGGCAAGAGGTGATGGCAGGCTCAGGCAAGATGGTGGCTCTAGCCTAAACTACATTACCCAGAAAGCTGTGGAGGGGGGTGATGCCCTACCGCTATCAGTCACCTGACTAGTTGGGAGAAGAAGTGAAGACATTTCACACTGGCTTTTAAAAAACAATGAAACTGAGGCTTCCAGGAGAAAAGAGGCAAAAGAGATAACAAATGCAGAGTGAAGTGAAAGAGCAGCAGAACAGAGGACCCTCTGAGGACAAACCTCTAGGTGGAACTGTGAGTCTGTGTGAGGGTTGAATGTATTGAAGCCAGTAATCAGCTCACACTGTAAATAAAAAGCATTACCTGGTACCTTACGGCTAAGATTTCAGTTTTCCTGGGATCCACATATTAAAAGATTGCTTGTTATGACTCCCCAACCTTCTGGCATGTCACAATATTATGAAAATGATATGACCATGAGGGACATGTTCCCTGCTAGAGATACTTAGCTCTTACTTACTTCTCATCCTTACACTGGCACAGTGGAGACAGGGAGAATCCTAACATCTCATGGCTGCATAGAAAACAATCAAGCACATGTATCTCATCATCTCCCTTACTCTATATTTACTCCCTTTTAGTTGATCTCTGTATTCTTTCAAGAGAAGAATAAAACCTCCCCCTTTTGTGTTAGTGTTGTGCAGGTTTTCCTTGTTAATCCTCTCTTTATGCTTCCAATGATGAAGGCTCTTTAATAACAGCTAATGCAATCAGCCCGCATTGATCGAGCCCTGGAAACAAAAGCAATCTAAACGGAGTTAACAGACCCACTTGAGCCTGCTCTCGAGACAAGCTGCAGGCAGAAGCTCCTCGTGCAAAAGGGAAAGCAAACTGCAGGCACTGGGAAGTGCTCTCAGTGTCTGATCTTGTCTGTCTTACCGAACATGACCAGCTCCATCCCGTCAGGAAACGGCTCAACAGTGGGGTGGCCACTCACTGCGTGCTTTTCTGCGAGAAGAAAAGAAAAGACAAATAAAGAACTATGAAGCATTATAGAAGTTGGGATGAGGTAAAAAAGGGTCGTGTTGCTCTGGAATCAGACCAGAGAAGAGCAATTGGATACATTCCAGAGCTTAAGGGAATGCCCTGCACTGAAGAAGCTGAAATTCTAACTGCTTCATCCAGCCAGGGGGAGCTGGAGCCTATCCCAGCAAGCAACGGGCACAAGGCAGGATACACCCTGGATGGGCACACACAGACACAGACACAAACACACACTCACACCAGGGCCAATTTACAGAAGCCAAATAACCTACCAGGGTGTCTTTGGAATGTGGGAGGAAACCAAAGCACTCAGAAGCAACCCACACGAACATGGGGAGAACGTGCAAACTCCACGCAGACAGGTGTACAATTTCATCCAGGACCCCAGTGCTGTATAGGAGGGAGGGGGGCACACAGAGGGTCACCGGGCCCCACATCAGGTGAATAAAAATGAAAGATTAGCTCAGTCTCGACAGGGGCTCTGATTAAGCAGAATCAAAACAAGTGCTTTGTGTCATTCATGCTTAGATCATTATTTTGCTTTAACCTCTCTTGCGCTGTACCAATACCAACACCTTCCCACCACTATCTGGAGAGAAATGACCGATCATCCATGCTCTCTTCTTCTCCAGTTTATCCCACAGAGATCACTGCCCTCCCTGCCTGGTACACACTGTGGACACTGGGCCTGAGCTACAATGGGGCACTCACCCCCCTGCCCCCTCCTGCTCTTAATTTGTAGAATCTATAAAAACACAACCCGGAAACAGCAGACTGGGGGTAGTGTGATGACTGCCAGCCCTATTAAACTGGAATATTTTAAATCAAGCCAAACACAATCACAGATGTGCACTGGGATTAAAATAATCCACTCTATGCTGAGATCTCGGATTTGGCTATTGTTTTACCCATCACAGCACGAACCACATAAAACAGTATTTCGCATTTGCGGAGATGTTAAGGGATAAACTCGCATGATCCCCACGAATCCAAACAATGGGAAGGAAGCAATTTGTTTTTGTTTAGATGTTAATCGCTTGAGGTGCACTTTTTTTGACATTAAATGAAGCCATAGAAAAAAAAATCAGTATCCACCCCCACCTTTCTTAGTATGAGGAGGCCGAACGGAGACAAACCGCCAGGTCAGTGTTGCTGGACAGAAGGCTGACCTCTGAATCTCTCAGTTTGATTTAAAGCATGACCACCCCCAGCTGGCATGATGCACAGCAGGAAAACTGCTGGGGACAGAGCTCTAAAGACAAACACATTGGCCCATGTAAAGACAATCAAAACTCCGCTCTGGAGCATGCAACAGTTGTGAAATCACCAAGGTATATAAAATCCAAAAAGGAAGCAGAAATGAAAGACACTGTAAAGGCTTTCAGAACATGTTGAACTGCAGCTTACGAATAATTGATTAAAAAAGAGGAAGTCGTAAATTAATTATTTAAATCTAGAGCACAACATCAAAACTTCCTTTTTCAAGTAAGGATATTGTTTTGGGGGGGAGGAAGGGAAGCAGAGATGAGACCATTTTTGTAAAAAAAAGTGAGATGGTCAAATATTCTTTTGTTTCACAACCTCTGACCCTAAGGAATCGCCAACCCAAACCCAGAGGAAGAAATACAGAGTGTGCCTTTCTCCGCTTGCCCTTGTACACAGTGAGCTCAAGAAAGAGCTGAGCTGTGCTGCAGTGCTTGCCGAGATCACTGCAGGTTCACCGATACCAGCAGGTGACAGGAGTCACGTTTTTATGTCTCCCTGGCTGACTCAGTCCCCTCTACCCCCTGCACCATTCTGCAAGCAGCTCTCTGTAGGGCTGGAGGATCCTAGTCCCAGCTGGGCTAAAAGCAGACACAGCTCAGGCAGCTGTGGATGGAGGGGGCCAGGCTGCACTCTGAGCAGTGCCATTGGAACAGTGTCACTACCCCCACCATCCTGTATTTGATCTGGAGACCCATTTTCGCCGTGCTGGAACTCGAGGCTGAAACTCGTCTCTTGAGTTCGTTTAAGTTAATTTAACTAAAACAGCAGCCTCCAAAAGGAAGTTTACTGTGACAGACGTTTACAATCCAACACCACTTGAAAAGTGTCATCATGTACAGCGACAACCAAGCACAGAGAGATAAGGAATGATGAGCCTCTGAGAAGCTACTGTAACCACTGGCAGACCACACAACTACTTTTCAGAAGAGAACTGTCTTCACAAAATTAATACATACATACAGCATGTTATATATTTTGCCGAAAACATAAAGCAAGCAGGCATGATAAATGACACAAAGAGAGCAAATGTTAAATTTGCAAGACAAGACATAAAATAAAACTTCTTCATGTATTAGGTATTAATTATTCAGCAGCCTGATCTATTAATTATACTAAGCCTGTAATTAAATGGTTTGGCCATGCTGTAAAAACTGGAGTTACCAACCTGCAGACTTGCCTTTTACGCTGTTTCACAATTCCAGATAAACTGACTGATCAAAGGCAACACTCAATCCCTTACATAAAAATGTGCTATAATAAGACATATTCATTAACTACAGCTCGTAATTACAAAACAGCTTAAACCATCCCATCTCAAAAAATACTGTCATGCCTGGTGTTCAGTCAAGTGCAGAAAAGGCTACAGTTTCTTCGGAATATTAAGGGAAAAGTCATTCACTTAACGAAAAGGTATTTGTTTAGGCTGCTCTGTAAATCACTGCTGATAATGCATGCATTGTATTTAATGAAAGCACAGCATATCAAGGATGCAAAAAGACCAAATTTAAGGATGTAAACTGCTCAGCTGTTAGAAAGAAATCATGCTGGTCAATACTAGTCCTTTGATTCCCATTTATTAAAGAAATTTAACTGAAAAACCATTTACCAAAAACTGCATGTTGAAAAAGAGCCAGGGAAAATAATAAATACTGTAGATTAAAATATGCTGGCACACGGCCACTTGAATGCAAGGTGAAGCTTGCCAGTTTGTGCACGAAAAAACTGGCAACAAATGTGTCTGCACTTTTTTTTTTTTCCCGAGCTAGAAAAGATGGCAGACAATCTGCTGACTTCAGCCATGAAAAACAAAGAACAGGAACGTTTGCTGGGAGCAGAGGCAACATGCAACAGATGATAAAAGCAATAACTAGCCAAAGAACCCTCTGAAAAATGGTGGTTTCCAGCTTGCTCTTTCCTGAAACGCAAAGCGGATCCAATGTCACACGAAAGAATGCCCCCAGTGTCTGCCAAGCTGTGTGTTACTGCTGCATTCTCCCAGTAACACACCCACCTACCCACCACCACGGCACACACACACACTTCCCCTGCCTCTCCTCCTTCAGTACTTCAACTCATAGTCGGCTCTCCACCACCAGCATACCAACCTCTGCAGCCGGCATCTCTCCCAGTCAGCCTTGGCAGCCCTCCAGCCTGTGCCAGTCTTTGGTCTATTCAGTGCTCAACTGTTCCCTTGCCAGTCAATACAGTGCCAAACAGCAAACAA
Organism: Lepisosteus oculatus; assembly: GCF_040954835.1. Classification (NCBI taxonomy): domain Eukaryota; kingdom Metazoa; phylum Chordata; class Actinopteri; order Semionotiformes; family Lepisosteidae; genus Lepisosteus; species Lepisosteus oculatus. The sequence goes on along the minus strand of NC_090706.1, from coordinate 10,706,010 downwards.
CAGGGGAGAACAAGAAGAATAAAACAGAGGGAGCGAGAGAGAGAGAGAGACAGAGAAAGACAGCGAGAACGAGAAGCCTTTTCATTTCAAACTTGAGAGGCAGGACAACAGCATCTTTTTTTTTTTGTAGTTGTTGTTTGTTTCCCAGCGATAAACATCCACCGGACATCTTCCCAGGGACAGCGAGACGGCCAAGTGGCATCATCCGTTTTTTTTTGTTCACCTTTCCGGAATTTCTACAACCCAACCCCATCCACCACCACCAACCACAACCAACACCAGCCAGCACATCCCCGCTGCCCCCTGCACCACCCCCACCCCACGGGATCCTTCTCTTTTATCTCTTCCTCGGACGACTCTCGTTCCAGCCTGGCACCGTCTTTGTGCGACCCTCCTACCACTGCCCACGCGCTCTCCCAACACCCCCCTCCCTCCCCCCACCACTACCACTGCCGAAATCCAGGACAAGTGGAACCGAATCCAAGAAAAGCCAGGGTCCCTGTCCGTCCCCTTCCTCAAACAGGAATCTCCCCCTTCCTGCCTTTAGTAACAGCCTGGCTCTGGGCAGAAATGGAGGCTTGCTTTCTTATATGGCACCCACCCCACCGTGACAGCACAGCATCATGGGATACCGATCATTTTGGGGAAGGGTGGGGGGTTGGGGGGGGGGGTGGGAGAGAGGAGAGAGGGGTGAGGAAGGTGATGTTTGAGGTAGGAGGTAAGAGGTAGGTGTTAGCAAGAGAGGGGTGAGAAGGAAAATTGTGTCTATTTTCTTGACTGTTTGGCATTGAGACAACGCAGGAGCACTGCTGCAGAGAAGCTAATGAGCGCAGAGTACAGAAACCTGATCTGTAATCTTCTCACAAACAAAGGCTGCTGCCAGTTTCTTTATTTGCTCGTTTGTTCAGTCTGATTCGGGATAGTCCACCGGGGCAGCCTGCTCTTGCGGAGACAACCTGTTGCCACACTGTGGAGTCACAATGGCGAAGTCGGCTCTGCTCGGGCAAAAAAAAACCCAAAAAGAACAAAAATGTGTTTCCGCACACGTGTCTCGGAATGCCGGTTGTGTTTTAAGTGTCTGCAAGGAAGCTTGTGCTGGTGTGAGGGCTGCCCTAGAACTGTAAAGTTTTTTTTTTTACATGAACGAACCAAAAATGTGGCCACTGTTCATGGTAGGACACAAACTCTCAACCCTACGTGCCTTCTTCAGGTTACCCCACTGCAACTCAGCTGAAGCACACAAGAGAAATCTGCACGGGAATGAGCAACCCCAACTTTTTGAACACAAAGGCTTTCTGTTCCAAAGTCATGCTAAACAGATCTGCTGCCAGAGCCAGAGCGTGTGACACTCCTAAACGAGAGATCGACAAGGAGGAGGGAGTGGCTGGAGCACACTGCCTTTCAGCTTCACCGGATTGCCAATCCGGCGATTGTTTTATCAATGCAGAGAAGCAACTTCCTGAGAGGGTCTGTAGGTGTTTCTTCACATAATACCTTGTGCCCTGCTAACAGGGATATTTGAACCCACACAGATACAATAAGGATTCTGCACAACTTGTTTCCAAAGAACAGATTGGGGAACTAAATCTATGTCACACAATTCTTCAGGGAATCCCACGGTGAGCTGCTGTTATGCATGATCAGCAAGTCAAGGTACAAAGTCTTGATTCATGGTGAGACTGTAAATCTTCACACAAAGAACAGCATACAGTACTAAAGAGACTCTTCACGCAGACTTTATGACCTGGGCTTGTTTATCGTAAAGTCAGTCACAAGAAATATTGCCCCTCAACCACTGTCACACATTTACCCTGCATTATTTTATTATGATGAGAGCATAAAGAAATACCTTTTTTTTCCAGAATTGCACGAAAGGTATTAACTCAAGTTGTTTGTTTAAACAAAACAAAGGAATAGATGTAGTTCTACACAGTGTTAAAGGAAACACAGAGCAATGAGTAATACTCTCATTACCACATGTAACTCTGGGCATTTAGGCCAAAAGGTTTCCAATTCAGTCTTTTCTGAGCAGAACACCTTTTGCTACATGTTTGCAGTATCCCATAAACGTTCTCTTGCAAACTCTATGCAGGATCTGAGATGGATTTGCCAGTCAGCCACACAGGCCATCCCTGAATGGTGACCAAGATGTTGTTAACTCAAAGACATTTTCTCCCAGCAACTGAACTGTGTAGCTCTTTAGAAGTTGCCACGCCTCACTGTAGCATCTCTAACCTCTTTTCTCCTTGTGTTGTTGTTATACTTGGAGAGACACCATGATCTAGGCAGTGTGTAATACACCTTCCACTCCTTCATGACCAGCCTTATCAGGCACAAGGGCATATTGGATGTCTTTCAAATTCTTGTTACACTCTTCTCTTGAGCTGTGCCTTCCTATAGCTTTGAGTTGTTTTGAAAGCTCATTCCTCTTTATGGTTGAATCTCTCTTTGCAATTCACTTCCTGACTGAGGTAGCACAGCAAAGGGTTTGGACACTTGCAATCCTGACTTTTCCATTTTTATTTCAAATCATCTGTTGACTTCTGTTAATCTTGCATTGATTGTGTGGAGTAGTTCGTGTATTATTAATTCCTACCTCAAAGTGTCATGATTACAGGTTTTAAAGCAACAAAATGTAAAACATGTGTAAGGGACTAAATACTTTTGACCTTAAGACCTTGAACAGAAGGCACTTTATACAAAAGGTTGTGGGAGTATGGCACAAGCTACACGCTACCCAGCCATATTATTAAAACTGATACTCTGGCTTCTTACAGATGAGCTCTTTCGATCAGTTCAATGGCCCCCTCTCACCTGTAACCCTGCAATGGACTATCATAAACTCTTAGTTTAGAAAATGTTACAGAAATTGGGAAAAATCTCCACTGTTTAGCCTTTTTGTATAAAGGTGAAACAGATGGGGCCCCGATACAAAGCTGCATTCCTGCATTAACAACATACAGAGAATTGCAGGCATCCCACTCAAAGACACACCAAATCCACTATGACACTTGACAGGGCAAAATATCCCCTTTTGCTATGAGTTTATAATCAGTAACTCAATCAAATCTCTGCCAAACCTGCAAAACAAAACCTCAGACACAAATACATGACTAGTTACAACATGGGAGTACTGATGTTTCTTGTTTGAGTTACAGTAAGTGTACTTGCTATAATAATATGCATCATCAAGCTTTAAAGTTAGGCTGAACTGTGGGTTAACAAGCAGTATCATAAGAAGCCTCTTAGTCCTACGTATTTATGAAAATTGACTGATTATTAACGTATTTTATGGAAGAGCATCATAAAAACAAAAAAATATATAGTGCCACAAGCCATCTTTCAGATGAGCAGTTTTTGGCATGGAAGCCAATGTTAATAGGCGGTTAAAATTGCCCAGCTCTGTTTTAATGACTTTTTTGATGCAGTTGTTTTTGCTGTTCCTCACGTCTTTTTAGCGTTTGGTGCCAGACCTCCAAGGCTGCAGCCTTACTATTACATCATCTGGTGTCAAGGGCATCTACTCAGGACCTGGAACAGACATCTCTGACGCAATGGACAAATCCTAAGACTAGATTTCTAAGAGGCAGAGGTATTGGGAATCTTGGGGAGAAATGTTACCACCACAGTCTATGAGACCAGTATTAAAACTGAGAAAGTGCTCTCATATGGACCCAAATCTCTGATCATTGATAGTGGATTTTAATTTGTCAACATTTCCTCTCCTTGTTGTGCACCAGCCTTGCCTGTGCTCTCCCGGGCACCTGCAGGCTCACAGTGTTTTCATGAGACTCCATCAGAAGCCTTAATTCTGCTGCTGGATTCAAATAAGCTGTGTAGCACCCAGGATGCACGTTCTTTCTTCATTACTAGTGCGCCTTATACAAGCCCACTATGGAACCAGAATTTTCAAGTATGGAGGTTGCCTCAACAGGAACAAGTTATTGTTTCAGTTTCACTTCATGTCAAAAAAGCTCAGAGGGCACCCCTAAAAATACTCACTGATGATCCCCCAAAATGTAAAAACAAATCCACTACGAAACTTGACAGGGCAAAATATCCCCTGCTGTGAGCTTAACATCACTATTTCAGTCATTAAATCTCTGCCAAACCTGCAAAACAAAACCTCGCACACAAATATGTTAATAGTTATAAAATGGGAATACTGATGTTTCTTGTTTGAAATACAGTAAGTGTAAAGTGAGATGTAAGAGTGTGATGGACAGGTGCTGTGCTGCTTCTTCAGCTGCTGTGACACACTGATTCATCTCACATTAGCACAAAGCTCCTGACTACTCGCTGCTGAACGAGAGAAGGACAGAATGTCATCCCTGATTGTGCCGGTGGCATTTCCATCACTGCTCCACAAGCCTCAAACAATCAATCACAAGAATCAATATCACAATGGGGCAGAACCTTCATCTGCCGAGCCTAATGTACTCAAGAGAAGAAGATACTTTACAACCCACTGCCAGCAAACTCTGCCGGCCTGTGATGTCACTTCAGTGGACTGCAGTCGGGCACGGTATGAATGATCACGTGCTCTAAGAGTAACCGAATGGACAGGAGCAATGGTTGCTTTTGTATGAGACTACAGTAAGACCAATGTTTAAATTAGGCATGGGTCTTAAGTTAAATTGAATTACTTCAATCAATCCTTGTAAAAACATTTACACACCCCAGACTTACAGACAGATGTCTTTCTCTCAGTAGGGAACAACCACTCACAGACTGTTTGCACAAAGGGAAATGTAGGCAACATTACAAAGCCGTGACCTTTGAGTATCAGCTTTGGTGAAATCTTATGTCCATCAGAACGCTTACAAACGAGAGGAGGCCATTTGGCCCATATAGTCCGTGAGGTGGTTAGCAGTCATTTGATCCAAAGATCTCATCCAGACATTGTTCGAAATGGTCCAGGGTTTAACATGTTCCACCCTACCACAGTTCTTTGTGAAAAGAAGAGCCTCCTGTTCTCCTGTTTTAAATGCAATTCCACATCATTTCTACAGATTCCTGTTGTGAAGAAGTCAGTTTTTGTTTGGAGATGTCAGTACCTTTGAAGAGTCCGACTACTGAAATCAAGTCCCTTTGTCACCTCCTCTGTTTTAAGATTCACTTCTTTATGCCCCTCAATGTCCTCAAAATAGGACATTCCTGTATCTTGTCACACTTTTCTGGATTCATTCCAGTGCTGCCATACCCTCTTTGTAAGGCAGTTACCAAAATTGAGCACAACATTTTAAATTAGGTTTTACCAATGCATCCTACATTTTTATCACAATTTTCTTTGAGACAAATTCTACTCTTTTAACTACATATCCTAAGATTTTGAACCCAGGAGTCAGCATTACCAGGAGAGCAGCTTCTTTGTGGTGTCTCTATAGCGACTGACATTGCAAATTCAAACAATTCAAGATTACAAGGTCCTCCAAAACTGAGAGATGCTCTTTTAACTCTTTATCTTCTGTACAAAGACAGAACAAACACCTACTCACACCCTATGTGACTGACGGATGTTAGTTAATGGCGGACACTTCAAGTACAAGTACTGATCATTTCTGCAGGGGTGCCAACAAGCAGATGAAACTTCCACATCAAACCAAGCTTTATCCCTTTATCCCTTCTGGTGTTTGCTTGCTTGGGGGTTGTTTTTCTAAAATATTTAAGTATATTATATAAGTTACCAATCCCTTTTAAATGCTGAACCCTGCAGTAAGCTCTTACTGCAAGATGCAATGAGATCAAATGCTGGTTTATGCAGGAGCTAGGAAAGAAAGAGACTGCTGGGCATCTTTCCCATTCTCTGAATCAGAAGCAGTATCCTAGCAACCTTTCTCCGTTGCCATGGTGAGATCCAACCCCCAACCCCCCCCCCCCTGCGTCCTCCATCCCACTTGCCATTTTAACTGCTGCAGTCAGCAAGATGGAGTCCTCTGAGCTGGCTCCTCCTAAAACAGTGCAGCCTCATTCCAATGCAGCACTGGCCCAGCACTGCGCCTGCTTCTCTGAACAAGCAGCCGCCCTCAGAAACAGGGCGCCTGACAACACACAGGAGGTATGCGGCCTCGGTGGACGCTGTCTCCTCCAACCCTCCACCACCACCCTCAGCAAGCCTCCAGGTGTCCTTTACCTGAGTGCCTTATCGCATTCCAATACACAAGCTGCAATTGAGCGCTGCACTGTCCCAGCATTCAGGCATTCACAAATAAACCGTCCCCCCCTTTATAAAAACTCTCACACGCATTTGTCACTCTCAGCTTTTCCTTTCTGCTGTCCTTCCACGCCCGGTCTTCTCAAGAGTGTTTTTAAGCTATGTTTCCTTTAGGGTGTTTTAATGCAGAGCCCCGTGAGCTGGGAGTCAGGGTTATCTTCAATTCAGTGTAGCTGGGCCTGAAAGATGCTAACTGTAGGTGAAACAAGAAAAGCTTACAGTTCTCATTTAATCCTTTACTTCACCAGATAAGTCATCCATCCATTTCCTAATCGCTTTATCCAGTCCGGGGCTGCGGGGAACCCAGAGCCTATCCCCACTAGCAACAGGTGAAAGGCAGGGCCTGCTCTGGATGGGACTCCAGTGCATCGACGGACTAGATAAGTCAATTGAGAACAAATTCTCATTGACACTCATTACCTGGAGAGTACGTTTTATACAATGGGACATTTACTAAAGCAATCTGAGTGAAGCGCCTTTCACCAACAGCACCCTTCTTGGAAATTGGTGTGGTGGCACTGGGGCTAAGGATCTGCGCTCGGTGCTGGAAAGTTACCGGTTCATACCCCATGGCCTGTAGAGGAATCCTACTCCGTTGGGCGCCTGAGCAAGGCCCTTAACCCCCAACTGCTCCAGGGGCGCTGTATAAATGGCTGACCCTACGCTCTGAGCCCAAGCTTCTCTCCCTGTCTGTGTGTTTCATGGAGAGCAAGTTGGGGTATGCGAAAGGACAAATTCCTAATACAAGAAATTGTATATGGCCAATGAAGCGATCTTATCTTAATTTGAACCCATGACCCTCTAGTCTGGTTCAACTACTCTGTTCCGCTGCCCTGGTGCACAAGAAAAGCCCCTGTGGGTCATCCCTTTCCAGTGACGTGTATGTGCATTTGAAGACTTTTTAACATAAATATTTTGGCTTTCTCTTTAGGAAAAGTGACACAGCAGGTCTCCTGAGATAGATCAGACAACAAACACAAATTCTAAAATAAAAACAAATGAAACCCTATAATTGGTAATGTACTCTATAAACAGTAATTCTTAACATTAGTAGTACACTATCTGTGACCCTATCTTCATGCTGTGACTTGACTGATTGACTCAAAGACGTATTTTAACATCACAGTGATCCACCATTTAAACGCACCCTGATCAATTTTCTGTCCTGATCAGGGAGAGACACAGTCACATGTTAATTCTGGAAAGCTGATTTGAAGGCAACAATTGCAGAAAAAAAAAATCAGTGTGAGCCGGTGACCTATTTTACTTCAGCAGATACAGAAAGTTTTCATTTCTGCAATGCAAAGCTTTCATTTCTTATTTTAGTTTAAGTTCTCTAATTATGTTGAAGAAATGGTCTCAGAAATATTTTTAATTCTACTTTTTTTCTATTTTAACACACAGTGCTCGTTTCACAATTGTGTGCTCTACTACAATGACTGAGCAGTGCTGGAAAAAAACAAGCAGATATTTTTTTCTAAAAGTAGGTTCTATTAAAAGTTCAGCCTGTACTCTAGTCCCACTGGGGCTAAATGTGCAATGCACCATTGTATAGAGAGACTATGGGAAATGGGAAGAGACCACTGTACACAGAGATAATGACCCTGAGGACAGACCTATGAGATAGACCGTTGTATACAGAAATGACAGCCCTATGAGATGGATCACTGTATACAGAGATGATAGTCTTATGAAATGCACCACTCTATACAGAGACTAAATCCTATGAGATAGGCCACTATATACAGTACAAAGATGTCGGTGAGATGGACCACTATATGCACTGATGACAGTCCTATGAGAAGTATCAGTATATACAGAAATGACAGCCCTGTGCAACTGATGACAGTTTACAGATAAGAGTGCTATGTAATGGGTGACTGTATACAGAGATGGCAGCCCTATGTAATGGATCACTGTATACAGAGATTATGGCCAACAGTGAAACTTATGTTAGATATGCAAACCATGAGCTTGCTGTTTTCTCCATCTCCCGCTCCACGTTTATAGATTACACTGACAGAGAACAGTGAGCACTGAACAAATCATCATACCTTCTATATCATAGCGTTATGTTTTTTGGGACAGAGACAAGCCTTCCAGATCACACCTGTCCCCAGTCCCTGCAAATGGCAGAATTTATTAAGGCTTACTACTCACCTTCAGTATCACAGTGACAGGTTTTAATTAAGTATGTTCTAATACTACCAGAAGCAGGAAGTTGCTGATGTCATTTGCTTATTTTGTTATCCTGAAGGCAACAGTCCTGTGGCATAATCCAAATATCTTTATTTAAATTCCATTAAAATCGGGATAACTCTTTCCATCACTTTTAACTTTGAAAATGTGTAGGTATTTAATCAAGAGTAGCTTTAACTACAATATTTAGCTGGGGTTGTGCCCAAAATCTTATAATGAGGTCAGATCACTTCTGCTGTGAAGACTTTTGACTTTATAAGACTATATTACAGGATCATGCAAGTATAGATCAATTAATGTTCCTCATTCTTAAAAGTTCAAATGGCAGAGCAAAGGGGTTGGTAACAGCTTTGATTACAGAAATGTAACCATTTGATTTGGTGATTTGCAGTTCTATGATTCGTTTCATACAGAAAAGAGTCATGTACACTAATGAATGTACCCTGTATCTGTACTGCTTTGAAATAAATGGTCTTCCACCATTCAGATGTACACAGCTTGGAAAATGATAGAGAACATAAAGCAAATCCATGTTTGAGGAAATGCAGCCTGTTGGAACCATAATTTCATATTAATAAAAAGTGACCGATCCTTTCAAACTCAAAGGGCAGTCTGCAGATCAGTCAGGTGGAAGCAAATTTTCATTAAGCAAAGAACGCATGCTAATTATTACGTACAGTCTATCACTCATTTCAGCACTTACCGTGCTTTTCTTGAAAGAGTCATGGAATCACAAGTCTACCTTAGCCCCCCAAAAAACTATTACCACCCTGGATAAAGCTGAGCAAAAAAAGCTGTATGAAATAAAGAACACAGGTAATGAGCTATGTTGTAATTTTCCCAACATGTGGAATAAATTTGACTTTGATAAGGATTCAATGAAAGCAGACAAAATCACACATTTCTCAAATTACACATTTATTTCTCAAAATTAAGTGCTACGATTATTGGTACCCCTGTTTTCAGAACTTTGTGCAGCCTCCTCTTGCAAGGACAACAGCACTGAGCCTTTTTCTATAATGGTTTTGGAGGTTAGAGAACACATTGGGAGGGATCCTATACCATTCCCCCCTACAGGCTCTTTCTAGATCCTTGATATCCTTTGGGCTGAGCTGATGGACTGCCCTCTTCAATTTGAATTCAAGCCACAGGTTTTCAATGGGGTTCAAGTCTGGAGACTGATGTGGCCATTGCAAAATCTTGATTTTACTGTCATTTCTCTATGGGTTGTAATGTGTTTTTAGGGTCATTGCCTTGCTGGAAGATCCACCTGCAGCCAAGTTTAAGCCTCCTGGCAGAAGCAACCAGGTTTTTGACTAAAATGTCCTGGTATTTGGTAGAACCCATGAAGCCTGAGACCTTGAGAAAGGCCTCAGGACCAGTAGAAGCAGAACAGCCCCAAAATATCAAAGATTTAGCACCATACTTTCTACGTAGGTGTGATGTTCTTTTCTGCTTACATCCTTCTTTCAGCACCCAGTTTCAATCCAAGCACTAATGACATTTAGCAAACTCCAGACACTGATGTTTGTTGGTTGCTCTTGATGACAGATTTTTTTTCTGACTCCCCATTCACATAGTCTACTGTCATGGAGGTGGTGTCTACCTGCAGACCGGTGACCCTGAAATACAACCAAGCTGTGTATTTCTCCAACTGTGGGCCCTGGGTTCCCCTTTGCCTCCTGAACCATCCTTCTCCTTGTATCCTCTACCAGGAAACTTGACCACTGTTGCAGTGGTTTTATCTTCTTAATCATTGGTCTAAATGCAGTAAGAGATATATTTCATTTTTGTTTTTATTTTTTTGTACCCATTACCTGATTTATGAAGGTCAACAACCGTTTGTCTTTTTTCATTGACAAGATCTTTGCCTTTCCCCATGGTGATGGGTGACGAAAGGATCTCACATGCATGTTACCTCACATGCATTTGTAGACTCCAGGGGAACAGGAAACCATGGAGAGAACATAGTTCTTTAAGACTGAAATGAACATAAATGTTTATTAATGTCAATGTAGCTTTAATTTTGTTGGATTATATTTATAAGAATCTTTAGGGTTGCCAATGACACCAGTTTTTTGAAAAATAAAATTATTACTTGTAAACAATATTGTTTTCTCTGAGCACTAGAATACAAGAATGTTTTCTGAGCATAAAATACAGCTCGTTACCCTTGTTTATTTTATACAGAAGTTTTAGCTCATTTTTATCAAGGGTGCCTATACTTTTGTAGGGGACTGTACATGTGGACAGACACCGTATATTTAGGAACACTGGGTCAATTCCTTTTACACAAGTGAGTTTTGCACATACATATGATAAAATCCACCAGAGAACAACCATAAAGTGCAAAATGCATTCACTGCGAACATTTACTGAGGAGTAAATGGAGTCACTGCTGCTCCACTGAGTGACCAATGGGGAGCACTTTGTAGCGCATAACAAATCCTTGGTAAGACGCAATTGAAGCTAAAGCCTTCCGACTGCAGATAGATCACAGCACGCCACCACACATCTCTCAGCAAGAAGCATGACAGAGACTCAGGCCAGGTTTCACACAACACTAGGAAGACGCAAATGTAATCTATTATTTAGAATCATATTAAACGACGGGCTCATGACAGCAATGGCCAAAAGGACCACAGCCTCTCCCTCACCCCCTCCCCCGCCCCTCTTCCCTCCCTCCCAGTTAAAGACAGAGACAGATGTCCACCACGCACTCCCAGGGCTGCTCTGACAGACTGTTAGGAATTTATTACAGGGCAGAATCATCACGCGCGGAACGCACAGATGGGCTTTTGGACAGCGGAGCGTTGCAGAGCTCAATAATTGTTTTATTAGCTCTGAGACCTTTTAACGAGGCCAAAGCATGGAGGCAGAAGCAGCTCTTCCCCTGTAACATTTTGGAGCCTCTGAAAAGCACAGCCCCCAGAGAAGTTCGGCAGAGAAGTAAAGTCGTCCCCGCAGAAAAAAGGCCCAGAAGGAGGGACTGGTAGCGTTTGGGCGGTCAGAGGCTGGAGCAATCCTGGCCATTTTGGACCACCCTAAGGGTACTGCAAAACTCCGCACCGAGGAGCCACAACAGACACCCTGGGTGTCATTGTCTGGCCTTGGGCTTCCTTCTGTGGGCATCCTGTCTCTCTGCCTATGTGTTTCAGGCAAGATGACTGGCAAAGGGCCCTGGCACTAGGTGGCACTGTCAAGGCCATGATGGCTTATGCTGAAAGGAGCCTACCCTATGATGAATTCACTAACACAGGAACAGCATGTCAAGAGACCCAGCGCTAAGAGTACAAGAATGAAACACCCCCCTGCTCAGGGTAGTTCTCTTCACTTACTTAACGGCACTCGTGTGTGACTAAAATATGGCCTAGCCAGCTCCAGCAAAGCACAAGGTGAGCCGCAACTTAACACGGCCTAGCATGCAAGTCAGACTGCGAAAGAAAAAACTGTTCACCTCCACAGGAAGGATGGAGCACATCGTGCTTTCAACAAATGAGGCACAAGAAATACACAACAGTGGTCTTGTCTTAACCCTAAGTCTGTTTTGATCTATGGTGAGGAACCTGTTGAAACTGAGTACAATAAAATGTGAATATACACAGATGAAAAGCTCATTTGCTAATGTATTAAAGGCCTTAAGAACCAGCTGTGAAACACTGTCCAGTATATTATAGGACCCAGTAACGTATGTAAGAGATCTCTAGAAAGTTGCACATTGGGTATCCAGTCTCTAGCTTGTTAATTTACTGGAACATTTTAAGTATAACTCACTAGAATGTTTACTAATAACTAATAAAAAAATACTTGAATTCTTTATATGAAGAACTAGGTAGTGTCTTCCAAGCACTTACATATGACATATTCTATTCTTTGTATACTCCATGTGTTATCTCAGCACTCATGCTGGATTCAATTATATTTAATGTGATTCAAAAGAAGGAGCTTAAAACATTGATGGGATTTAGTCAGATCTAGGGTTGTGCCAAAATCCATCAGAATGCACACATACAGTGCTTCTCCTAAAGGATTTATTTATTACACATAATGGGTTAGTGCATAACTTTGTTTCTGTTGCATGGTCTCCAAGTTCTGTCTGCACTTGTAACTTCAAGCGCTCGGTTTATGGCAGCTGTCCACGCTGCGGAGCTACGGGGCTGCATGGTATTGGCAACCTACCGTGAGCAGACCCTGGGCAAGAGAACAAGGGCTTGTAGTCTCATCGGGCACAGAACCCAGGACTCACAGGAAGCATATGCTACATAACTAGCAAACACAGAGGCGTCCCAAGACTCTTGCGTGCAAACAGTTCTGAGTGATCGTATTAATTACAGATTTTGGACAGTGATGAAACAGTTGCAGAAAATAACACTTTGTGTGTCTTGTACTAAGGAAATGATCGCCGATTGTGCCCAAATCGAACAAGCAAACAACACGGGACATTACCGCTTTAAATAAAAGTTGCATAGGTATAAAAGAAGCTGCCGACCGCTAGGTAGCTGCCTCTCATTGTGATTGCAATAAAGAAAAAAAACATTTTGTAGCCACAACATTTGCAACTTAGCACCTTTGATCCAGTGTGAGCATGTGGCTATTGGTCGCTATAGCCGGGAAAGGGAACTTCGTGACAGCAGAAACTCAGCGTAGCACGGAAATCAAAACCGATGTGTGTATTACGAAAGCGTGTTTACCTGAAACAACCATTTTGTCTGGCCTGCCTTTTAGGGCTTGCTCTTTGCTGGGCAACTGAGTCTTCGCTGCCATGTCTGCGAGCTGGCAGCGGGCGAGAGGCGCTGCTAATAGCGGAATGACTCCGAACCACAGCAACATGGCAGCGGGACTCGGCCGGAAGCGTCACTCCATTTACATCAACGCAGAGGAAAAGCAGCAGCGGAACCCCACGAACATGAATATTCATAGTTTACCGGAAGTTCGGCATCTGAATGTTAATTAGCTGGTATTACATTCTGCTTTGAGAGACCAATACACTCTTCGCTGTAGAAAAGAGAATAATAAATAGCAACATTAAAGACATTTTGTGGGGTGTGTGAAAATGAACTGGTGTGGTGTCAGTGTACATGGTTCGCTAAAAAGCGATTTTGAGAAAAGCGAAGAGTCTTCCACTGGTATTTGCAATGTCCTTTAACATTCTGTATACGCTGAAAATGAAAATAGTGGAAATTCTGCTCTGAAATCATATTCAGTACATTACAGCGTATTAGAAATGACTTGTATTGTCCACATTCTGACAGAAATCGATAGTTCCACCAAAAAAGCGATTGAACTGCAAGTTTCAGTGGGAACTCAGTTTCAGTTTCAGTGAGCACACAATAGGTCGTTCTTTATAGAAGTCATTCTGTGAGCACATTTGCCTACATATGACAAGTTGACATTGAGTAGTAATAGCTGGGATTTCCATACAAATTACCAGTGTGCATCCAATGTTTTTCATGTTTGCTTTCCAAACAGTTTCACTTCAAAAGTCTTTTTTTTAACAGCTCAAGGTCAAAGTTCCTTTTCTTTGTCTCTTCTGGAAGTGGGAAGACAAACATCTAAATACACAAATACACAACAAGGCCGAAGGAGTATTGAACAAACAGCCCAGCCAGACTGCTGGTCTAATGTTTGGATATGTTCCTGGGATCAATAAGCTACTAGCAAACAAATGAGTAAGACGGGCTGTGTGGCCCTCCTCTCATCTGTAACGTTTCTTATATCCTTAGGAGTAAAGAAAAAGAAAACACTCATTATGTCCTCTTGGCCTGACGCAGCTCACTGTGCTCCAGCTGTGCGGAATGGAAGTGAAATTCCGCACAGGCAAAAAGGAAAGATCTAGTATTGTGGAAAGAAAAACATAATTGAAGTTGAGCAAGGATCTAAAATGTTCCAAACAAGAGGCCATTCAGCCCAGCTAACGTGTTAGGCAGTTAAAAAACGAATGAATTTGAGGATCGCATCTGGCAATTTCAAGAAAGAAGCCAGGGCATCGGCTTCTTTCAACAGCATGTCTGGGTAGCTTGTTCCATGCTCCCACAACTCTTTGCATAAAAATGTGCCTTCTGTTCTCAGTTTTAAATGCATTCCCACATAGCATCTACTCATGCCCTCTGGTTTGTGTTTCACTGTTCATTTAGAAGAAAATGACATACAGTTAAAGTGCAAAGGAGGCTATGTGAGAGATGAGTGAAATGTTGGGGAACGTAAGCAAGAAATTAGAGGGAATACAGCGGAATTCAATTCATCAGGTGAAGACACAAGTTTATATCACATCTATATTTCTACTGTATAGTCAGGTGCTTTCAGTTATCAGATGTGTGCTAGCGAGTGTGTATGTGCCCCCTCCTGCTTTGGCGTAATAGATGCAGAAGACAGATCTCCTACCTCGCATAACGTACACACAGAAAAAAAACAGAAGAGCTCAGTGCAGCTCTAGAATTAAGGAAGGGGCTTGCCACTAAGTCTCACAGCACAATAGCTCCCAACTGTCCTGAAACAGGTTCAGACTTTAACAGGTTCAGGTACCAGATGGGAGGTCCTTTATGGAGGGTTTGATGACCAATCAGGAATACGAAATCCTGCTAGCCTGAGCCCCGTGTCTGTGTGTCCTGGTGTATTATATGATGTTTTCCCTGGCCGTCCTGAAAGAACTCCAGTGCGGTAAGGACAGAGCCCCTCCTAACCTGTCTTCTGAGACCTTGCAGCAGTGACAGAAAGCAGGGAAGCTGAAATAAATGGTACATTCCCCAGGTTCGTGTTCTGCACTCATTTTGTTTCTTTTCAAAACAAAACATAGAATAGTAATAGTGATACTACCTTAAAATCCTCAATTTTTAATCAGTAGAGCAAAATCCAGTTATTACAGGGGATAGCTTAGGCTGTACATGCAGGTAACAAAGCTCTACAGGACACTGCCCAGATGACAACAACAAGCATAAATACAAAGTGAGTTCATGTCCTGACTAATTTATATTTATTCTGTTTAAAAGCTGGACGTCCTTCTGTTCTCCTCATCACGGCATTATTCTACCCATATGATGTAATGAACCTGAAAATGTTCTCTCCTGTTTACGATAAAAGATACACTTATCAACATGCACCATGCTGGAGGCATTGTTAATAGTGCTGTAGTTAATTCAGTTCTTAGACCTTTTTGGCACACAATTTGTCCAAAAAATAGGCCTATTTTCTTCCAAGTGTATTTCCTTCTGTGATACAATCAACATCAGCCTCAAGAAAATAAAAATCAATATTCCATTCTAACCCCAGATCACATAGACATTCTCAGTTTGGCCTGTTCATCTTCTATTTTTAAAGGAATGACTTTTGATTATATTTCAGGCCTTAATGCAAACCATCTTAAATGAAAAAAACGACAACAAAATACCTCGATCTGTTTATAGTGAGTGTGTCACAGAAGAGAAGACATCCAAACTCATTGTTTGCAGGGTTAGTTATCCTCAAGAAATTCCTTCCCTAAATTTGGTTGATTTTCAAGTAATAATAATCACAGGCCATTAAAAAAGCATCATGCCTCTCCACAGGGGGCTCAAGAGTGGGGCAGAGGCGGTGTCATTAAGGCAGCGAATTCCACTGTGGCAGGGCCGAATCTTGAATGAAATTAATCACTGAATCAGGGACTGGATTGCCAGCGCAAAAACTACTGATTCAGGTCAAAGGACCGCAAAGAGAATTTTAAATGCGTCCAAGAAGGACAATGGGAGCAAAGAGGACTCAACTAAATGAGACCCATGGACGTCCCTTGTAGGTACAAAATCTGATTCATCAGCTGCACTGGAAATCTGGGACTTTTAGAAGGGCCTTCCTCCCCACCCGTGATCCCCACCCAAATACACAGGTTTCCTTTCTAAACGCGTCCAAAAAACTGTTGGTTAATGTACGGCTATGCTCTTTGCTTCCTCTACGAGCCCAGCCTGCACTGTTTGCTGGTCTTCTGTTGTGACATACGCAGGATTTTGCAACCGTGAGGGCTTTACGCTTGCAAGAAAAGGGTGCCAGCCAGCACAGGCCTGAGGCGGCCTTGTCTCGGCAGCAAGGTCAATCGTGAAGACAGGCTGTTCCAAGATGGCTGCCGTTTTCCACTCCGGCCAACACAAGCCGACTCTGAGCAGCAATTCCATAACAGAAGGAACAGATCGCATGACTCCTGTTCGTCCTCAAGGAACTACTGTTTCAAGTACTGTCATTTTTAAAAAGATTACTGAAGACTTGGAACGGCTATTACAGTTATCAGAAAATGAAAGCAAACTTTAAAACAACAAAGCAAATTTATTAATGGAAGCATATACTCCAAAACAATGACTGTTTCAAACAGAAAACTGCAGGAATGAAGCTGCTCGCTCATGACTGACCTTACAACTTAGAAAACCTTTTCCCCTAGTCAGAGTGAGACACCATTCTTATTGATGATAATTATCTTGGCTCCTCCAGGTTGTCACCACTGATTTTGGAACGTGGCCTCATGTTCACTCAAAGAAAGCCTGCGTAATATAAAGGCCCCAGAAGCCAGTACTAATAATAATTTAACAAGTCGCAATTAATAAGGCGGCATATAAGTAAATGAAAAGAGAGTCACGGAAACAGAAGGCACAGAATACATTTCTGTGCTATCAGCAGTATACCCTGACCCTTGTTATACACCCTTTGTGGGATTGAAACCCCCATCAAGCTCTGCACCTTCGTTCTATATATATATGTGTAAAAATCGTTCCCTTTCACAGCTCTTAGATCCGAGGTTCCCTGCCTTCAGGAGTCCTGAGCCCCCTGTGCCGTCCTCAGTTCCTCCCCTCTCGGTTCTGGAGCACTGTCACCCAGTCCCCCTACAGAGACGATCCCTCAGTGTCACCATCCATCCTCAGACCTGTAAACACTGCGCTGCCAGATCCATCGGAGGGCTGACAGACATGCTACACAGAAAGGATGCTTTGATAGATGGCCGACGCCGGGTCCCTGTGAGCACCGGGGGCTGTGTGAGCTAAGCGCCCTGTCCGTGCATGCTGGGAAGAAGCAGGTATTTACAGCAGACTGCTAAAGGCTGGGGGTGAATAGGTTACCTTACAGAGCTGCTTCTCCTCTGTCTCCTTCCCTGCCTCCCTCTCCCTCTGCCTGTTTCTTTGTCTGCACTGGAAAATGAAGCCTCATCACCTACAATGAAGCTCAAAGGCTGCTCGAGGGACTTTGCAATGCAAATGCAAGGTAATTACAAAGCCACAAGAGTGTGAGTAGGGAAAAACAGAGCAGCATTTTCTTCTAGGAACCTCAATTAGGGTGTCTGTTGATGTTGACAACACCTTAGGTGATGTGAAGTGTGTTACCGAGTGGCTAATACCCGATTTTCTTGTTATGTGCGGATTTGTTTTCTTTCTGCTTTTTTAATGCATTTAATTTGATAAGACGATTGCCTTTTCTCTCCCAAACAACTTGTTCGGGATATTGTTCAGCTCCTGCAGTTCGGATACAAAAGAGGCTGTGATGTTCTGGGGGAGAATAATGTGTTAACGTAACGCTGCATTGTGGAGTTTAATTGTTCACTCGGGTGGGAGAAAAGACCAGGTTTGGGCTGGAGGATGCAGGGTTTTTTTTTTTCTGTTTCTGCACAAGTCTCGAAGGTCCTCGCAGAAATGCTTGGCTTCTTGAAAAAAGATCAATCAATTAATGTAGCATTTGCTGGCCATCATTCGTTTCATTGTTTCCTCGTTGATGTGGGCTCGGACCGTAGCCTGGATTTTGTCCTTCTTGGTAAAGAAATATTTTAGAAATGAAATTCTTGTAGCGATGCAAAGCTTAGCAATGCTTAAGTGCTTCCCATAGTAAATTCTGATCGAGGGGCATTAAGCTGCCATTTAGTTTTCAGAGGCCTTAAGGCACAAATACCCTTAGGTATTTTGGACACAACTGTGTGTCAGATGAAGAACCAGGAAGGGGTATTTTTCTGAAACACAAAAGAAGACACGTGCAAAAACTAAAAGCTTAATGATTTTTTCCATAGCTTTTCCTCATAGTTATCAGTAGCTCTGTGCTTGACTGGAGTGTCCTAGGAGGACTATGCAAGGATTTTGTCCTGCAAGTGACCTCCAGTTGCCCATGCGTGAATGGGCAGAGTCAAGTCTGTGCGTTACAGTTTTGTTGATGTGTCCAGAGGTGTCTGAGATTGTGTGTTGATAGTAGACATCTTTTATTTATAAAGCGAGGAAAATGCAATGAAAAAGCAAAGTGTTGTCTGTTAACTTTAATAGTGTTAGAAAAACGAAAATAATAAACTGTATCTGCTTTAATTGGACTGTCAGTCTGCTTCCAAAGTACTACCTAGTACTGCTATCAGCATTTCCTGATTAGAATTACATGCCTCACTGTCACCTGCTCCAGAATCATCTCCTTTCTGTGCAACAGATGTACTCAAAAGGGTTGTCCATAGACAAAAGACCTGATTGTTGTGAAATAATCCATTGCAAAATCGCTCACATTACATCTGGGCCTGTTTAATCTGGAGGTGCTTCTGCAGCAATAAGACTGACAAAGACGCAACAGTAGTCTTTTCAATTTGTCTGATCTGCATCACATTCCCTTTTAAAAACAAGAAATAAATTAATATGGCGGAAGGGTGTATTTAAGGTCTTGAGTAGATTCTTCACATAGCCTTCTATACAAGAGACTGCAGGGAAGCAGGAATTCTAGGCTTGGGACACACCTGTAGAAGCTCCTTTTTAAAAGGTTGATCCATACATTGTCAAGGAAATATGCCTGTAAACATCACTGCAAATGAATAACCCTGTATTTTCTGATGGACTATTTTACATTCCTTAGCTGGATGTTTTGTCTGTAGCACCTTGTTCAGATAGAGATTTGACACAAGCAAGAACACATCATCAGCTTCATTGTCACCAGTCTCGTGGTTCTTGCAGGAACTGCTTATTTGTGACATGAAACTCCCTTCTCTTTCCATAGCCTGTAGGAGGGAGGAAGATGGGAAATAGGACCACTGATGTAATCGGGTATGTGCTGCAGACCATTTAGCAAAGGTTCCTGCAGAGACTGGCACAATTTGATATTTATACATCCTTAGATACCAAGGTTCAAAATGTAAATAAGCACACAAGAATGCAGGATCTCAAATAAGCCCAGATGGATTTGTTGGTAACAGTATTTCAAGATTTCTGGGAATCACAATACCTTTACACTCAATGGTCTTGTGTGTCCACTCGAATGTACAGTAATACAGGTTCCACAGGCTCTGTGGAAGAGTTTTATTATTTAGGACTTTGGGAGCCAATCCAATCTAAATCAAGCATCATAGTATTAAAAAATCTGGACGCCATCACTAAAGCAATCGTTTTAGTTTTGATTTTTCTAAATGCGAGCAATATGGCTCAGAATTCAGAGAACAAGCTTTCAAAGAGCAGCTGTGATGCACATAAAATGCCATCCTCACAAAAACAAAGACATGCGATAAATCTGCATTCCAGAGCCAGAACCCATTCCTGCAGCTTTGTGCGACATGATACTCCTTAAAAAGATGTCAAATGGTGGTCAGATGGTGTCAGAGAAGTTTTCTCAGGTACCGGAACCTGTCAGTGCATTTCTGCAAGTGTGGACTTCCTGTTAATATATTTTTAGAATGCCACCACCTCATCTTGTTATTTAATTTTAAGATCAGGAATCAAAGGAACCTGTTTAGTCAAAGAGTGACCGAGTTCTACAGAGGCCATCTTGCAGCCCAACGGTGGTGGGCTTGTGCTCCAGTTGTCTGCAGCTACAGGGCTTTTTAAGCATGATTTTCCTTATAGCTCCTCATAGCTACAAGACGAACTGTTTGTCGGAGATGTTAGCGAAGGTGGAAATGGGGTTTCGCTCAGAGGAAGAGGTGCAGGAAATGAACATTTCAAGGGAGGAAGAGGAGACACAGGAGAGAGCTGGAAAGCTGAGTCAGAGGGGAGAGGCACAGAATGACTCAGCAGGAATGGGGAAGGCAGCTCCTGAAACCTGCAACAGGGCTTTCACATATTGAAAGACGGTTTCAAATACTGCAATATTTCACATTATATTCTTGACAGTGGGTGGCATGGTGGTGCAGTGGTTAACACTGCTGTCTTACAGCGCCGATGCCCTGGGTTCACTTCTGAACCTGGGATGCTATCCATGGGAAGTTTGTATGTTTTCTCCAGGTTAGCGTAGGTTTTCCCCAGATACTCCGGTTTCCTCCCACAGTCCAAAGACATGCTGGGAAGGTAACTGGCTTCTGGGAGAACTAGCCCTGGTGTGTGGTTGTGTTTGTGCGTCTGCCCTGCAATGGCCTAGTGTCCCATCTAGGGTGTACCCCGTTTGCTTGCCAGGATAGGTTCTGGCTCCCCCACATCCTGTCAC
Source organism: Lepisosteus oculatus (assembly GCF_040954835.1). NCBI lineage: Eukaryota > Metazoa > Chordata > Actinopteri > Semionotiformes > Lepisosteidae > Lepisosteus > Lepisosteus oculatus. Next base: position 10,685,219 of record NC_090706.1, on the reverse strand, counting down.
GGATGTCGGAAGGGACGAACCGTGGAATGGCAGGAGAGCGGAAAAAGACCCTATGCGTAGCGGCGAGACGGGTGTTGGCCCGTATATGCCGTATAGAAACCTATGCCCTCAGGTAGCGAACGTGGGGCGACAGTGCTAGGCGGGTTTCAGGACATCCGAACCTCAATGCTGAGCGAGGAGCAGAGCAGAAGCAGGAAATAAATGGGCTACACAACAAGACACATCAGAAAGAAAAGAATAATCACAGAGAACTAGGAACAGGAGAGAAGTAGAGCACCCTCTAGGTGTACCGGGCGTGACACATCCCTCATGTGAATTCAACCCTGAACAGGATAAAGCAGTTAGAAAATGGTTGGATCCATAGCTCTTCATTATCACATGCAGCATTGAAGATATAATGTAGATGACAAATATAATGTTGGTATTAAATATTTTTAAATACAGTCGTTTAAACCGTTGAACATTCGAAATCACTGATTTGGGTAAATATGGCCCCTCGACTAAAGTCGTTTCCTTAACGTTTTGTTGTTTGGATTCTGAGCTCACCGCTCTTCAGGGAGCTGCTTAATGGGTGCCTTCAAGTCTCCCGTGTTTGTCTCTGGCTTGATCAGTGCAGTGCGAGACAGCACCTTTGTCCGGCTTCCTAATAGCTGACGAAAGGAGGCGTCGGCGGACATCAATCTGCCGCTCCGCGCGGCGCGTCACTGCGCACCGACATCAATGATGAGTTTAGGCTGGCTGGAAAACAACAACAAAAGCACAGTGGGGTGAAAGGCCTTAGGGTTTAGGAGCGAATATGAGGGAGAAAGGGAATGAGAGAGGAGCAGAGAAATGGGACATTACGTGGGCACAGTGACAATGCCAAAATGTAATACTGTTGCGGAAAGGAGCGCTTGCTGAAGCAAAAAAATAATAATTTTAAGAATTAAGTATGATTACAATTATCTTTAATGTGTTTATTCCTTCAGAAAGGAAAAAAAAAACAACGTTGTAGGAGTCATGGGGGCACAACTGTACCCGTACCCTTATTAAACGGCTGGGGTAGAGTCGCTCAGTTTCACGAGCTTAAAGGGGTTTGCGTGGTATTTGCTACCCGTGTTATCGAGAAGCAGCGAAAGCACGGTCTGTCTGAGAGTCAGGGCGAGCCTTTATTATCCCCAAGGGGCAGAAGACACCTCGCCGTCAGCCATTGACTGCACAAAGGCAGGCGCTCGTTCTGTGAAAGAGAGAGAGGAGTTAACAGCGACCCAGCGGGTCATCCATCATCGGCAACAAAATTCCACTGGCCCGCATTTACCGATACTGTACTGTCCGTAGTCTTGAGGTCAGCTCTACACAAAGTCACTACCCAGCAAAAGAAAAGACTTCATTACTGTGTCTACTGCGTTACAGCGTTTCAGGGAAAACCTGCGTAAGGCGCACAAATGTCACAGCAACGTAAAAACTCCTACACGTTTAGCAATATTTACAAAAATGGCCAAAAACATACTGAAATGCATGTTTTTTTCCCCACAAATAATTGACATTTATGACGCGATACGCTGCAATATATTGCAAAATATTGTGAACAGAATATAACTACCGATTTCTTTTTGGAAAACCAAAATGCACTTGCTATGGTGCATGTAAAAAGTGCTGTTTCTTAGGAATATACTGTAATATACTGTTAGAAAAGATGCCACAATACGTAGGAAGTAGAAACATGTTCGGGAATCTTCCATTATATACAATGCTGGAAAGGAAGTGAGACATATTGCATTTTAATGCACTTTAAGTGCTTTGATCTGTGCTGGGATGTGTGGGTGTTTCTGAGTCGTTTGAAAATTTCGCTCTGTAACATACTTTTTTTATCTTTCCGAATCCCACATTCCCGTTCCTTTTTATTAAAAGAGATTGAAATTAAGTAATCGGAGTATTGCGATTTCTTAGAAGGGCTGAAAAAGAGACGTGTGTGGTTTGCGTTGGCTGTATCAATCCCCGTTTTGTAACACTGCAGGGAGCTGGAGTAGCCATGAGGGTAGAATGCTTAAACTACCGAAAAATTGAGAATATGACAGTTTAATTCAGAGGCCAGTCCTCCTCTTAAATAAAAGCCCCCCACCAGTCTGCCACATTCAGGGAGCGAAGCTACGCAGTGAATAAGGTCTTTTTTTGTGTGTAAAATACCACGCATCATATACAAATAGAGCGGTGGGGAATCAAAATGAGCGGTTAAAACACTCAGGTGCCACAGCAGCTCTGAAGAGATTCAAAACTGCCAAGTATTGTCCGTCTGCAAAACTGGTCTCTTTTAGCTGTCATTTAATGGCCTTTACCATAGAAATGTCTGCCTGCACATGACATCAGAAATCACTGTCGCGCAGTAAAACTGCGTCGTGTCGACAGGAAGAACCGTATTCATCTACATTTCTACGGCTCGCCAGGTCCACATTTTTTACACGTGTAAAAATTTCTGCTCTCCAAACCTTTCGCCACCACTTGTTCTCGCTTGTCTTTATAGCCAGATTTAAAGGGACACTAAACATGAAACATAGTAAGATTGACGTTCTTTCTTTTTTTCCCTGGTCACGAGTTTAACCTGCGCTGCAAGCAATACGAGAATTTCTGTATATTATCTGAAGGAAAACACTCAGTGGCCCAGAAGAAAATTCAGTTATTAAACATCACAACTTTTGGAACTGCTTGCAGCTTTACTGCCAATACTCCGCATCTCATTTATATGTGGATATACAGGTATATGTACATTCACGGTCATATATAATATATACACATATTGGCACAGAAGGCTCTTCGACCGCCCCGCTAGCGTTTTTTCTCCCGGGCTACCCAGATCCATACCGAGAATAAACGCTGACAAATTCACTTTGTGCCTTGCGGTGCGCAAGACTCCGCTGCCTTAAACGCCCCCCGGATCCAGAGATTATTCAGTTTTAATCTAGAAGACACCTGCAGACAGGACACGTGCCTCACAACACCCCCTCCCCGCCCCCCGGCTCATTGTCCCCACTGGACTCATCAAATTAACCCCTTTACCACCTGCCAGCCACGCGTCTCCGCCATCTGATTTTCTCACCCAAATCTGCGGCGGGAGCGCTCACGATTAGGGTTAATCTGAGTGTGTGCGGGGCTCCTCTGAAAGACGCTTGACTAGAAATCCCCCTCTGTGAGTCAGCCAATGCCTCATTAAAAAGGGTTCTCTCTCTACACCTTTTCCTAGCTGTTGTTTCAGATCGGGCTCAGTAAACAGTTCACCCAAATTTGTACGCCGACCATAACTCACATCTAGATTCAAAACCTTCTTCTTTCGAAGAGCCTTTGCTTAACTGGTTCTGTTGTTCACCCCTCTGCTCCTACTGTATTCAGTCCCCTCATCTACTGTCTTCTCTCATTGTGTATTCTCATTATGCATGTGTTGGATTTTTTTTTTAGTTGTTGCTGTCGTTCTGTAAAGCGCTTTGAGAAGCCACCTTTAAAGGCGCTGAATAAAATAAAGTTTATCATTATTATCTCGGCCAACGCGAATTTACATGTCTTCAGCAAAGAACCCCTCCGCCTGTCTGTCAGTTCAACTCCTAGGCTTCTCCAGGTTGCTTCTCAAATGCACTTACAACAGCAAATGAACAAGAAATAAAGGAGATAAAGATGGAAAACAATAGATGATTACAGGGAAATGGCTCATGTGTTAAATGAATATTTCACATAGGTTTTTACCAAGGAAGGAACAGATAACATTCCCCAGGTTGTGGAAAGACCAACTTCTGGATTAAACAATATCAGCATAGAAGGGTTCGGAGGTGTGATTCAGATGCCAGACATGCTTCACAGAAACACATCTCCAAGACCTGAAAAGCACAAGAACAAGAGTTATTATCCAGAAGAGATCAACAAAACTCTTCCAGCAGTCTCTTGAGACAGGAGGGGTATTGCCCCCTAACTAGAACTTTACTAATGCAGCCCCCATCCAGCAAGCAATTATAGGCGAGTAAGTCCAGTTTCTACTACATGAGAGGTTGTGGAAACAACAATTAGCACTAAACTAGTGGAACCTTTAATTGCAATACAGTCCAAGGGAGAGTCAACATGGATTCAGAAAATGTATAAATCAATTTTATTTGTATGTAGGGCTTTTCAATCTGAGCATTCTCACGGCACCTTAAGTGAGTCTTACTTAATTGACTTGTTAAATTGCTATGAACAAGAATAAGTAGCATTGGATAAAAACAGTGTACATTAAATGGTATATTTAGCTTTTCAGAAAATTCTTCATGAAAGATGAATTCTCAAATTGCAGTCAGTAGGAATTCAAGGTAATGCACATACTTGAATTAAGGCTTGGGTATTGGGCAGAAAATAAAGTACAGATAAGAAGTAATTGCTCGAATTGGATGAGGTAATTAGTGGAGTACCACAGGGATCTGTATTAGAACCACTTCTTTCCCTAATTCATAGCAATGAGCTAGATTCTGATATAGTTGCTATAGCAGTCTCTTTCAGTCTGCAAGGGATACCAAAATGGGAGGAACAGCAAACACTGCAGAAATTGCCAAAGAAATTCAAGGGGGCTGTGATCAAATTCATGAATGTACAGTAGTAATCTCCTAGCAGATGATACCTAAGGTAGAGAAGTGTATCGTGCTGCATGAAACATAAGCTAATCTAAGATGGGAAAACTGAGATTCAAGCCTCCGTGTAATGTGTGGCAGTGTATATCCATGCATTTAAGTAACCCCATGGACTTCTCGAGTCCAACAGTGAAAGACATACTACAGGACACAAGGCACGTGTAGGAACACAAGGCACCTTTCTACACAAAGGGTTGTAGGAGTATGGAACAAGCCACCCAGCTATGCTGTCGAAGCTGATACTTTCAAAAACGTTACTGGTCTTATGTTCGTAACATTTTGCAGCTTATACATTATGCAAAATGGTTATGTAAAGTTAAGGTCAACAACATCTCATCACAATACATGCACATCAATGCTTATCCACAGTCTCACTTCATAGCATATACAAAACACTGTTCTTTCTGAACAACACAAACCCGACTACATAACATGCTTTAAATGGCCTGCTTTACTTGTAAGCCTTGTTACAAGCAGCTTTAATTAAACATTTTTTCTATTAATTGAATCCTTTTGGATATTAAATATTTCATGTACAAATTCAGCTGAGGTCTTGCTTGAAGAGAAGACTTGGGAAAACTCTTGTTTGAAAATTCTTGAGTACATCTGGTGCTGGCATCTGATTGCTATGCTCAACTGAGTCATCCAAGAAATCAACATACAGTTCTTGAAACTCAGAAAAACATGGCAAACGTATTAATTTAGTTTAAAAATCAGATGAAAAAGAGATTACAGATCTGAATACCCAATACTGTCAAAGCTACACAACAACCAGTTGTTGCCTTTTTCCCTCCAACAGAACTCAGTGATTCATAGATCAAGTGTTTCCATGAGCTACTTCCCATTTGGATGATTGTGGCCACACAGATGATCTTGCTGCATTGATTCCTGCTTTTCTGATTTCAATGTCTAAAGCACGCCGATGTCTGTATGTCCCTGTGACAAGAAAGATAATACGAAAACGTATGTTAGGGCAAATTATTTTGTAAACGACTCTGTCCTTATCACCACAGCGTTCAGTGATATTTCACGACAGAAAATTATAATTTGATATTTCTATTATTTCCCTGCGGGAGGGCTGGGAGGGGAATTCTGCTGTGCTGTAGGATCTTGTTCACTGTGCTTTGACATGCTTCTGTTCATTGTTTTTGGCAAAAAAAAAGCCTTTCTGTGTTGATCTCAATAGGCAGATCCGGAACCTTAAATGCACACGTTTCACAATAGCAAAACAGACACAGCCTGCGAAAACATGGCTGTTAGCTCACTACCTCTACAGCTATGCTTGTGTCTTCTAGCTGGGTAGGGGGTGATCTATTTAAATGTAGGAGAGTCCAACAGCAGCGGCTATAAAGATTTAGGATAAACAGGAAATTATGTGTAAGGGAGTTGGTTCTGCCTGTTTTTTGGAAGCATACAGTACATCAGTGATCAATGAGGAAAAGCTTCATAGTATGAGAGTTAGCCTTGCTATGCTATATAAGACTAAGGGGTTGCTTTGAATGCTATTTATGACATATGTTGAAAGTAATACCAAGGAAAATCAAAACATACAACAGATTAATTTGATAAAAGTCCTAATAATCTATTTTCTTCAATTCCAACCCCACCCGCAGCAAACCTCACTTATGGTTCAGAACTCGGAGTTCAAAACCCAAAGGAGGTTGCACCTTTTTAGTGTACCATCCAGTTAACTGCATCACCCGGTATGTATTCGAATTCTTGATCTCCTTATCTTCAGTGTTCAGCTCATTCCAAAGGATTCCTAAATGAAGAAAAGTACCAGGATGCACACTCTGGGTTGAGCAGAGCACAGCTATTTCCTAAATACAAATATCCAAATCTAGCCACGCACAGCAAATCAAGGGACTTGGTGCTCAGTCCCCAGGCTGGGTCTTTATTTTAATGCACTCACTCATGTGGGAATACAGCTCTTGCACGTGGCGGCATTCAGATTGGATTTAATAAGATCAGACTGTCAACCCCAGGCCATCCGCCCGTGCAGGCTGAAGCAGAGCTCGGACCATGACATCACTGCACAGTCAGCTCCACCGCAGTGCATTAGAGACAATTCATTAAAAGAGACATCAGCTGGGCTTTTTAACTCCTCGCTGCCCGGCTCAAACCACAGCCATAACAAAGGAAACAGAAACATCTTCCTTTACTCTCGCAATGTATTTGGCGCTTTCTGGTCAACTGTACATTATCCGCAGCTCCAAAATGGTTTTATATTAGCATAACAACTATGTCATTACTAAGCAATGTTATCTAAGCTGTGATTACAATGAAACAATCCAGTATCTATTGGCTTTAACCCTGTAAATCTGAATCGTATCTGAAAGCACCATTATAACCATACTGTATGTCGCTCCTGCTGTAATTACAATGAAACAGAAGAAATGGTATTTACGAATTAAATTGCAATTATTACCATAACATTTATATTACTCGGTAACTCTATAATGATGGCATTGGAAATAAAAGCATTACCACAACACTCCCAATTGGTATACTATGATGTAGTAAAAGTTCTCCAGATTGTATTTTAGACATGAAAAATGTTTTGTATTAAGCAAAAACCAAAGAAGTTAAGACCTGATTTTACATAATAGCTTTAATATACAGCCTGTAATAGGAACGTGCATAAATAGCAGCACTAACATGAAGAGGGGAATGAGGAAGAAGAGGACTATCTGTATTTTTCTGGCAGTCAAACTCACTATCAATTTTTCTTCGAAGACCTGAATGTGAAATCCGACTCAAAAGAGACTGGAGGAGTCGTTTTCTGCAAGACTACACCTCTATGTCAATAACTGTAGTCTTGTGCTTTTTGATGGGTTACGGGCGGGATCTGTGCCACAGTGCGTCTGTCCTACCCCAGTCCCACATTGTCCTCTCACTGACAGTCAGTTTGGTGCAGTGCCCACTTTCTGGTCATTCTCAGCCAGAAAGGCCTGATTTCTCTTTCCGAACCCCCGACCCCCCTGCTGTGCTAGAGTCACCATTACTGGAGCACTGTATCTTATTTCCTGCTTCACGTGCGCTGAAGCAAAACTGTTCAGCTCAGGCACACATGGGTCACAGTATTCTTGACCCTCGGCGTGCAGATGAAGAATTCCCGGTGCTCTCCATCTCTTTTAAAAAACTAAAAACCCTGTGAGGTCGTACACCAGCGTTGTGCTTTGTCTACGTTTTTAGAATGGCTCATCAAAAATAATCTGAAACCTCCAATCTGCCCGCATGTCAGCCCGTCTTATTTGCTCTTTGGCGACAGCAGCGGCTGTCCTTTCCCATCCCACACGTGCTACGCCTTGAGGTGCACACTTTCTCCCCTGCAGTCTGCGTAGAACCGCTGAGCGAATGATTTTCCAAGAAAGAGGGGAGAAAAGGGAGCAGAGAAGCTTCTGCAGGAGGGCAATCGTTGCCTTGTAGGATGGGACAAAATCAGGAGAGTTGCATGTAACTGAAAAGCATCCCAGGAGCATTATCCTGATATGCCCCCCCCCCCCTCACCACCTCATGGAGTGTCACGCAGGAAAAGCACTATATATAAATGCTCTGTTTTTTAGTATGACCTGGAAATAAATGGAAAACGTACCCTTGAGCAGCAGTCCCCTGGTTGGAGTGCCACGGAGAGGGATTTTAGTTATTCGGTAAAAAATGTGCAGAATGATATAGGCCAAGGGCTGCTGATTGAAGAGAGAAATGTTTTGCTTTGGAAAGAAAATCCTTATGGTGAAAAACACCCAAAGCCGGAAAGATTGGGGCAGCAGGCTCGACTAGAAATGGCACAAATTGCTCGAGCGGATCAAAGGCGCAGGATCGGCTGTCCGGGCCTGACCAGTGTCACGTCACCCTTACCCAGAGTGAGAAGTCTCTGCTTAAGTGTAACGTCCGGGACAGGATGATAGATGTGAGCTCGCGGAGGGGGCAGATGTACAGAAATGAATTGCAGATATTGATTGGGCCCTCATCTGCCTTTGGAAAAAAAAAAATGGGGTGGAGGGGAAGGGGGGAGGGGGAGGGGAAGGGATGTCGGGGCTCAGGAGAGCGGACGCAGGGAGACAGTTAATTCGGGAAATTAATTGCTGTCAAGTGGATTCTGATTCCAATCAATCAAGGTCAGGCTCGTCCCCCATTCCCGCTTCCCCGAGAGAGCGCAGGCGCATTTTGCTTTCACTGCAGCACTGCTTCCACACGCACGAGCGATGCAGAGCCCCGGGGCCTGCACCGAGCACACACACACACACACACTCCCTGCAATCCGCAACATCGGCCCCGACACCAAGGGCGATCCCGATTAGGAATAACAATTTTAATAACCCCTCTTCATAAACGGCTAACTTTCGACCAGTCGGTTTGCAGATGTTCGGCAGGCTGCAGCGGTGAGCCTGATTTCATATAATTGCGGATCTTGTGTGATCATTTGGGGTCGGGACGCTCCTGCAACTAAAAAAGTAGAAGTCGACCAAGGAAGCTGATATCGCGGGGGCTACACAATCCTCATTTTCCTGGCAAAATCACAAGGTGTTGAAGCTTACCCTGGATAAAAGATCACTTGGGTGGGAAGTGGTTTGGTCTGTGCCATTTTCTGTCGCTAAAATGCGGAGAGAAGATTATTTGCTTTGTGAAATCACTGGCGAGTTGCATCAGAGCAGCAATCACGCACACAACAATAGGGTGGCGTGCCTCCAAGATGCTTTTAATCCTGTTTTACTCAGTTTGTTCTGGGACACAGTGCATTAGCTTAACGTTCCTTCACATTCAACCATGTTACGTCTGGAATGGTCTGTCTAGCCTGTGATCCTGTGCAGAGACAGGGCAGCGCTCTGCATTCGCTGGCTGCAGGGAGTGATCTTAGTCCCAGAGACAGGTGTACCCAGGAGAAGTCCTTGACAATCATTGGAGGAGAATTTCCACCCCGAAACGACAGGCAGTCTTTTTCACAGAAAACGGGACCGAAACAGACGTGTGCTAGCAGTGCCTTGTGAGATATTTCTTTCCAGATTCCAAGCACATCTCATGAAATCATCACCCTAAACAGAGCTCAGACCTGGTCAACACAGGTTGACACAGTTTGAAAGAATTGTTTTCTCTCCTCATTTCACGAAAACAGCCTGAAGACCATGAATAATGTGTGGAACAGACTTCAGAAAGTTTCACGTCACGCCACTCCTATTTTCTGAATACAGCCTTCTCATCTAATCCAATGTATGAATAACTGGCTGCAGTAATGTCTGCACATACTGTACAATTTCTGTTAAATAATTGATCATATAAAACAATGGTTCTACTGAGCAAGATTTGGATTAGAGTTTTGAGATTTAGCTTTATAAACATTAATCTCTAGAATACCGTCAGTGGTCTCTAACAGGTCCACCACTTGCAATAAACAATTAATAGGCGACAAGTCAAAGTAGTGCTTGCAAAGGGATAAAACACGAAGCTGCTATTTCACATAAACAGCAAGAAAAAGATTTAATGCATCTATTCAACCTCTGGAGATTCTGCATGTTTGACGCTAATCTTTCTGGCCTAATGTTTGGACGTAAACGTTACCAAGTTATACATGTTGCAAGATCACGGACCATTGAATTAGCATTAATTATTATTACCAATTCTTTCTGCTTTAACGGGCTGCATAATTTCTTTGCCTAATCCTTCGCGTGTATGACAGTCCCAACTACACTGAATTATCTTCATCATCTTAAAATTCGTTTTTTTGTGAAGCGCTTGTCTTTTATCTCTTCTTCGCTAAACGATAAAAAAACAAGATTCAACATTTTGAAAGGCAACGCGCGTTAAAGTGAAAACATGTTTTTTTCCAAGATGCATTTTGATGTGATCTGGGGTTACCCGCTCAGTTGGGTTAAAGCGGCTTCAGCAAAGCAGCTCAGCTTTTGAAAACGAAGAGTCGGTAGTGGTCAGGCTCCGACTGGTCACTGATGATCGACACCCCGCCTCGAAAATACACTTTCCTTCAATCTCACCTCTACCAAGACGATGGAGAGAAAAAAGCTTAAAGAAAATGAATTGTTCCCCTATGCACTGTCATTGAATTTAATAGGCCACTCCAGTCTTTGAACCGGAAACGCTCGTTCAGCACATAAACTCACGTTTGCAAAAAAAAAATCAGTGAAAATGAACTAGATTATTATTTTACACTGTCCGAGTTAGGACAGTGAGGACACCGCTTTCAAAGGGTGTGTGTATACTGTAACATGCAACGCTTAGCCTGATACAGAGATACAGAGTAACAGTATAAGAATCGGGTATTGAGGGAAAAAAAACCCATCGTGAGACATACCTCCTTGTTTGCCTTTTATAAAACTCACGCACGTAAGCGTCCAAGCAATTCTTTACTTCGCTATACCGATTTTAACAACAACAAAAAAAAAACCCGTCTAGACGATACGTCTGTTAGGATGTGTAAAAGGTCAAACAGTTAAAAAACAAACTGCAGTGATTTTAATTACGCGTGTTCCTGTGTACACCAATATTTAGAAAAAGGTGTAGTGTATTACAAATGACATTGCCAAAAAAATAGAATAGTAAATGGACAAAATATAATATTCCTGTTTCGTTTGTTCCATTAATAAATGGGAAAAAAACCACCGAGCCCAGTTCCCTCTGCAAACCCAAGTTTTCGTTTGAAGGACAATGCTCCCCAAAGTCTAGTGTTCGTAGCCCGATGAAGGCGGGAGACTCAATAAACCTAACTGGCGGTCTTTCAGAGCGGTTGCTGATGGAAAATGGACTCAATTTATCTTTAATAGGTACAAGAAAGTCACACCTGCTTCTTCTAGACCAAATTAATTTAAATAGTCATATAGTCACCCAGGAGTTTATCTGCATGGTGATAGCGCAATCTGCCACTTCTCATAATCTTGAACGGCTTTGGATAAAGGGGTTGAATCGCTTGGAACCTGTGTCGCAGTAATCCGTCGCATTTTGTGGTGTGGTGTAGGTTTTTACACGCGGGGACGGGAAATCTTTAAAAGGGGAAAACGCATGTCATGGATACGTGAACATGAGCTCAGTTTATTTTTGGAAGGGGAAAACGAAACATCTTTTAACAGCGCAGACACTTCCCTCTTAACAACAACAAAATCAACACAACTGGCATTAGATGTCAGACCAGACCCAAAGTAAACATATGTTTTTGGATATTTGAAGGGGTCTTTAAACACGCACACGCGTTTATATATTCATAACATGTACTTCCAACTCTTCTGATTCTATAGAGAAGTCGAAAGCGGAACATCTCCCTCAGAAGCGCCCTGGTCACAAAATACAGCACAGCCAACCAGACTGCAGGAAAAATCCGACCGCAGGAAAACTGGAGCATTTCTAATGCGTCGACGGCAAAATAACACAGGGCTGTCATGCAAGTCAGAAACTCAGTTCTCGCAAAATGAATGTGGAAAAAGCGACCGCACAGACGCGAAAGGACTCCCTTAATTCAAGCGACAGAGCAAGACGCTCAGCAGCACTCGGTGATGACTGCACCTGAAATTAAAAACTATTTGCTATTTCGACACGCAGGCGAAAGGTTAAAAATTGTCTTTTTTGATGAACGCTAAAAGTCAGATGGTTAATTTCTTCAAGCAGAAACCCAGTTACATGTATCTGTAAACGTTCAATAAAATTACTCCGTCACGCAGCTAAACTATATGCGTCTTTTCATACAGTTTAGGGCCTGGAGAAGTAATACTTACAAATACATTGTGATAATACCCTAGCCTCGCCATAGAAGCGTTTGTTCTTACCGAAATAATGGCCTGGCATTTGAGAGTTAAATTTTCTTAAAACGACATTCATCCTCCCTATCAGAAAGCTGGTCATTACTGCTTGAACAACATATTAAATGTCAAAGAGCATACTTTCTTTCAACCACACTACCACAGTCACTCCAAGTCAGAAATATACAGTAGGTCACAGTAGGGACACAATGACTAGTTACACCACTAGTCAAATTGTTTGAAGTGGAAGGTAACCCTAAGGTAAAGACAAAAATGATTGAAAGAAATGATAGAATTATAAAATTATTGATATTTTCAGAGGTTGGCATCAGTCAGGGGGAGGTATCCTTAGCTGTAACATGAAGAGATTCTGAGGAGGCGAATGATGTCAAGCCTGCAGGACCTCTTCATTTTTAAATATCGCAAATATCAAGAGATCTTTCTTTACAAAAATATAATTCTGAAGTCCATAAATGCTTAAAAATATAAGCACACATCACAGATAGAACAGTCTCAGTTTGACCACATCACCTTTAATCACTGGATGAAAAATCCCACATTTCTACAGCAAAGAATGCCTGTGGGAAAAGCAACATCTCAACCCCCTATACAAAAGAGATTCTCCTGGGCCATCTTGGCCAGTCTTCAAAGTAAAACTGGTTTGGATTGTTCTGATTCACATATAACCCCTTTGCTTCTGTCATACGACACCACTACACTCTATCTGTCAGGACCTTTGCTGTGATCAGCGTTTTTTTGGGGGGGGTCAAAATGAATGAAAACAAGTTGCATTTTATACAGCAGTGAAGCGATTTTTTTTACTTTAATGTAAAAAGTATTAAGTAAATTCATACTCAAAGTATAAAGCAGGAATTTGCTTTTCAATTCACTCAAGACCATTTGCATCCTACGACAGCCCTTGATTTTTCCCAAGGTGTTTGGTAATCCCCTTTGAATCGGTGATATTGATAATACTGGGGACGATCAGCCATCACAGGAGTGGCCCGGGGAAATAAAAGCGCTGTTGGAATGAAGTAAATCTCCCATCTGACGATCCACATGTGACATTACAATAACTGCAAGGGTTTCAGAGAGGCAGGTGCTAATGCTTTCTTAATAGTCACAGGCACAATGCAGCCTGCAGCAACGGGCCTTGAATTGTTTGGTTAGGCTTATTCAATATTCCCACAATACGGACTAAGTTATGTCAAAGCAAAATGGCTCCAAAGGTGTCTGCAATAGTATTTAAGAACAAAAAGATGCACCGCAATAAGAGCCAAGATAGCTCAATGGGCTAAACCACTGTCTGGTACGTCCAAATACTTCCAGGAGCAGAGGTTCAAGGGATAAGCTCCAGCTTCCTCGTAACCCAGAACTGGAAAAAGTGTTTCAGAAATGAATTGATGTATTGACTATATTCAAGAGAATGGGAAAATCAGAAGAGGATTTAGATAGAAAACCATGGTGGTGCTATGGTTAGCATTACTGTGTCACAGCAGTGGGGCCCTGGGTTCAATTTCAGAGCTTGGGTGCTGTCTGTGTGAAGGTTGTATGTTTCCCCCATATTCGCGTGGGGTTTCCTCGGGGTGCTCCGGTTTCCTCCCCCAGTCCGGCGTCCCATCTAGGGTGTCACCCTGCCACGTGCCCGTTGCTTGCTGGGATAGGCCCTGGCTCCCCCATTGACCCTGTATGGGAAGATGCAGTTAGAAAACAGATGGATGGATATAAATGGCAGAAGCTACAGTATATTTCAGAATTTGCTGAAAAGGCGTTTTATATTGTGCATCTCTTGATATTCTGTTTCACACTCCTTGTGCCCCCAACAGCAGTTTGTGCAGCAGAGGCCCCTCTAAGCTGCAGTTTACAATAGCACCCTTAATTACTTTTTTAATTACGAACACATCATTTTAATTAACCTGTGCATGAGATACAAGGGGAGGTCTGCGATCTTTCATTTTACTCCCAGAATTAAGTGCATGGGGTCCACTCGTTAATAAGCTCAGGAAGAATTTACAGTTTGTGACACTTCCGAAACTAAACACAGAAGCCCAGCACACATCCGCACAGTGACTGTGCAGTCACATCGGCAGCTGACCTTGGGAGACATCCACTGGGGCAAAAGCACATTTTGTTTAAGAAACTCAAACCAGTATGGCATCTCTCATGAAAAGACCACAAAAGATGATCAAACTCTACTCTCAAAATAAATAATATGGGTAAAATGAAGGGGGCCGCTGTTTTTAGGAGTTCTTTACTGCAAGTGCCTTGTGTCCTGTGTGCCCAGGAGAGATTCTGGCTTGTTGTAAACTAGGATAAGTGATTTAGTGATAATAGAAGAAAAGCTAGATTGGGCTCACTGTAATTTGTTGCAAAATGCACAACAATTAGTTTGGATGACAAAAGCACAGAAAAAGAACAATATGTTGTAGTTTTGATTGTGGGATACAGCATGTAGATTTGTTTTTGTTCTTAGGAGCAAATGTCGAAATCCCAAACCACAAAAAATGCTAACATGGTGAATGACCAAAATATTTAGGAATTAAGGATTCCTTAGGATTTCCGTGGGTAAGGATTTTTTAGGAATTTCAAATAGAAATCTTTACATTCAGAACAAATTCATTTTCTTCCTCTTGTGGGAGATTAAGTCTCACATTTCTACAAATCTACACCACCGTTAAGGATGTTGCTGCATTTAAATCAGTGTCTGATGGTAGTACCTCAGTCTCACTACAAGGCTCGAAATGTATTATGTATGTACTGAGAACGTGTCTGTCTGCGTGCATGCTTGCAGGAGAACAGGAATGACTCTCTCTGTGTATAATGTAGTAAGCAGGTTCATACCAGCTTGGGGGATATGGCTTTCTGCTATGTTTGCATGCTACAGATTAGACGTCATCAAAAGCCTATTGCTGTGCCCTGCAAATCCGCAACCTTAATTTGCTTCCTGTATTCTTAATTCAGATTTTATCATGTGAGTTAAAAACGATAGCGGAAAGAAACCAAATAAAAAATCAGAAGCTTAATTCCAATAAATGTAGGACAAGAAGGCACAGGGCTTTTAGAAGCAGGTCAGGCCTGGCCGTTGGTGTTTGTGTGACCAGTGACCATGCACGTGTCTGGATAAAGAAGTAGGAACATGCCCAGAACTGCTGTATTAACCTCCCGTCCAAATTATTAGGACACCCAGATTCACTGTTCCACAGCTACAAAAATCTCCCCATTTCTACATCCTTTTTAGCAAGCCACTTACTCCTGAAATGGGCTGTGGCACTATAATATACAGAAAAGGTACATATTCTAAGGTAAAATATTCTGTAACAGAGCAATTTCAAGATTTTTTCTGCACCTCAAGGCACTCTACAGAAAACAGTACATTTCACAATTAATCGCAAACAGATTTGGGAGCTGAGATCACCATTTGGTGGGTCATTTGCTATTGTCACGTTTTTAAGCCAAAGTAGAAACAGCGATCTGTAATTGTTTTTCATGTGCAAACTTAACTGCAGTGGAAAATGTTCTTTTTGAAAAAAGGTTAATTCTGTTCTTTGTAAAAATGTAAAAGTGTACACCGCTCACATTCATGGTATAGTTTATATCTATATATATATTTCTTAAATTATTTTAAAATGACATTTAAGCTTTTTGTATTTTTTGTATATTTTAAATCATGCCTGTATAGTGTTCATTAAAAGGAGTTTAGGAACGTACTTGATAAATATGTTTAGATGAAAACTTCAACCCATAAAAGTGACTGCGAACTGCACAAGCAGTTAATATACATGTGCTATATTATGTGTGATAATAAGCATGTGATCTGGCACTGCAGGCAGTCTGAGACAAATCAGAATTATGAATGTGTAGTTGTATGAATATGCATACATTTCCAGTCCATGTCCATATACAGTAATCACCTAAAACAGACTTTGCAGACGCCTGTCCTCTCAAAGCCAGGGAACGCTTTTTGCAAAACTTTAAATATTTTATTTAGAATTAAAATTAAACATCGATTCATTTCAGAAAAAAAGGAAAATATCATATGAATCCCTGTAAAGCTAAATGTAAAATGTATTTTTAATATAAATTAAAAATTAAATGAAAGCCCTGCCTGCACGACATCAAAAACAATGCATGGAGCAGGCTATCACACCAATTATGTATAATCTCTATCCTGATCGCTGATCGCCACGCCCTCAGAAGAGCAGGCAGGAGCTATTCTTTAACATAGCTATATGGAAGGAAAGACTGGTAATGTATATGAACTGACGTGAATACAAATGTCAGACAACTCAATTTACATCGCACTGCGTAAATCTCGCACCCATAAATAACATCTCCGACACAAGAGTAATTAACAAAAATCAGTAAATGCACTGCACGGTAATATTCAAAACTCTTCCACAGTCTCGCAGAACTAAACGATGAAATCTAGGTTCCAACATGCAAAAGCAGAGCACTGACTAAAATGCTAAAAACTGAAACATCACGAGGCCTGAAGCAGACAGATACAATACAGTGAAATATGAACAGATTAAGGGGGGCTCTCACAATCAGATGCTACATACATAAGTCAATATGAAGGGACACAGAAAGAACACACAAAATGTACTCTGCTCTAATCACATAGTCATTCTTTCAGTACTCAGCTACTTCCATACCCTAAAGCTCTGTTTTAAAAAGAGACACACAGAGATCCCTATCTGTCAGAACCTATTCAAATCTCAGTAGATTCTTTTTTACAATTTTGTATTAAGATCATCAGTAAATCCCAGAATGCTACCCTGTTCAGGAATTAACTCTGTCTCCTCCTTTTTTCACTTTCCTACCAATCATACCATCATGTCAAGAAGCTGGAATAAAAAGGAGGCTATATTTTCCTTAAAATCCAAACACTGAAACCACTGAAACCATAGCCATGTTATTTATTGCCTGTGAAGTACTAGATTTGTGTCAAACGTTCTTTCATTTAAGGTTTATTAAAATCAATACTAAAACCTTGAAAAAACAGCCATACATTATCTAACATTCGGTAAACTGCTCATATTCGCTCATGTTAAGCACAAAGTTAAGATTAACTCTATCTTGGAAATTAAATGCAGTTTCAATCCTTTTTCACAAACAAAAAATAAAAGGAACAAGGCTTTCTTTTATCAAAATAAAGAAATCTAAAAAATCCAGCAACATGGTAGAGCTGATTTTGAAAAAGACCACGACTCTTCAATTCAAGGCTTCATTTTAACTGGAAGAGATGAGTTCAAATAGAAATAGAAAATGTGCAAGTTCCATTTCCAAAAGCAAAATGACAGGTTGGTTCATCCTCAGAACAGGGCCGGCATCTTTCATCTGTTTTATTTATGTGCTATAGCACAGAAACCTGGGGCTCCAGCACAGAAAGGTGATCTTTTTGAACAAATCCACAAAAACTGTCATTTTGCGTGCAAATTCCGGAATTAAATTCATTACTTCAAAACCTGCTACTGCACAAGTAATTATACAGCTACAGCCCACCGTGTGCCATTCTAACATACACTTATAAAAAGCACTGTAGCCAGAGGACTATGCTGTCCTGGATCAGCAGCTGTATCTTAAGGAAGCCATTCTGACACCTTGTTATTTCTGGTTTGGTTCCCACCTTTAGAAAGGAGCTCAAAAAAACCAAAGCAGGCGACTGGAGATTTACAGAAGTAGGACTTTCAGCAGTTTGGTCATGGGGGGTGGGGGGGGGGCACACTTTTGATGCCAAAGGGAGGAGTCAGTGCTAAGGCCATCTTTTCCCTGCTATGTCTTCCTCAGTACATAAATAGGAAACGACTGCAGGGGCCGTTTTCCGAAACGGTCCGCATTTTTAACATGAGGGAGGCAGAAGACCGCGTAAAATGGGGACACGCCAAACCGAGCCACATTCTACAGAGGGCCATAGGGACCGTACGCCCGGCACCTCGGTGTCGTCTCGTTATGTCATGACGGAGCAGGCCAGGGGTCAGGGGTCGCCCTGCTGTGCTGATCTCTCGGCACATGTGCCTCCAGCCTCCAGCCCGCCTGCACCTTCCCCTCGTCAGGAGGTTGCTGCCGTCTTCACAGGGGCAGGACATCAGTCCTCCTGGTCCTACTGTCCCTCATTGCCTGTGTAATCCCTGGCAGCTGGGGCTCCTTCATTAATCCAGGCTGGATCAGCTGGGCTGGGGGGAACAGGCAGGATGGGGGTGGGAGAAGAGGGAGGGTGTGCTTATGCGTGTGTGCTACGGGGGGTGGGAGAGAAGGGGAGGGTGATGGGAGGTGGGGGGGATGGTATCAACCAGAGAGCATAAATTGAAGCACAAGGCACCTCTCTGCTCAGTGTCTGCCTGGGCGCCCGTGCTAGCCAGCCGGAGTGAACTCCCCATCTTTCTCCTCGGACCGATATTTTGTTTCCTTTTTTTTTTTTTTCCTCCTGCGCTGACCCACTTACATAAAAGGAATTTTCGGGAACAGGGCAGGGGGGTGGGGAGGTGGGTAGGGGCAGGGTGGTGCTGGCATTGGCGGCGGCGGTGGGGGTGGTACTCGTGCGGGGCAGGGTGGGGGCTAACACTCAGAGTCCAACGGAATCCGACTTGTTTTTTTTTTGTCGGCAACCTTCAACACCCCCCACTCCTCACCCCCCCCCTCCCGCCTCCCCTACCTTGGACCCACCCCGTTCCCCCCACCTCCGCGCCCAGCCCCCTCCATGCTGCAAGCCCTTACCCCCCCCACCCCCAATCCTACTGCCCCCTCCTCACGGCGCACCCCTGTTTTCTACCACAGAAGACCCTATCCGTGACACCAGTGCAGAGGTCGGCTTCCACGGACCCCTGCCGCAATGGTCAAGCCGAACAAGACCAGGATGGATGGACCTGCGTGCGCCTGCCTGTTTTCGGCAGAAAACAACGGATTTTTCCCCGACACTTTTCCGAATCGAGTCCTCTAAAGCTGTGGCGCAGATGATGGCAGTGGACTTTCTTGGCTTCCTTGCGATGACTAAGACAATCCTGAATAGAAAGAGTTCTAGAGATGAGAATGTTAAGGTACATATGTTAAAATATGAACCTCTCCGTGCGTTGCTGTATTTTTTTTAAAATTCCTTTTTGTTTTTACAGATTCTCTGATACCAGATGGAGCTTATATCCTACTCTGGACCCTGAAGCCTATGTAGGGCTCTTTTTTTTTTTTTGCATCGTTTTAAAAGCTACGTACAGGCGTGTGCAAGAATATAGCACAGGGGGAGAGAGAGAGAGAGAGAGGAGAGAGAGAAGAGAGAGAGACAGCAATCCCTGCCTATTAGATCAACATTACTTCTAAGGCATATGCTTACAAACACCAAAACAGGGCTGACTTGCAATGTTCAGGAAATTTGAAAAGGTATAATAAGAGCATAGTACTAATTGCAATGGTGTTACTCTGTTATGTATGATAGAAACTGATCATGTCCTCCTCTTTTGTTTTGCGACAATCCAAGAAGAGATCTGCAAGAATGACTTAGCAACCAGGTACCTCTACTACTCTTATTGTCGTACAACAAAGGTATATAATATCTATTATTCTCTCGCTCTCTCTCTCTGTCTCTCTCACACTCTTTCTCCTTGTGCATCTGCAATGGTATCCTGCTCTTTACCTAGACTAACATCGTCCGTCCGTCTACTGTTTATTTATAAAGTAGGTATACGTGGGTGTGCTGAAATTTAACTTCGCCTTTTTCTTATCTCCTGCAGTCGCATGTTAAGATTTGGAGACTACCATGACTGTTTTGTGCGGGAAAGGCAATTTCTTTTTTTTCCCCTTTTCGATTCCTTCCTGGTGTTGTTGATTCCAGCCCTGCTGGCAGTGCGCACACAGTACAGTGCAGGCAGCAAGCGAGGACACGGGGCTGCTCCTGTGTGTGTCGGGGATCGCCGGCGTGTTTCCATACAGAGACCTGCATGGATATATCCGATCGATCTGTGTAATGCAAACACGCGTGTGGACGCATGTCAGCGTGGGGGAGTGCAGCGAGGGGCAAACTGGTCAGTTGGAAAAGACGAATGATGGGTTGATCTATGCAGGCAGATGGATGCTGGAACAGACAGGAGAGGGGATCTGTGCACATGTGTTGCTATGCAGGAGCTTAGCAGGGCAAACCCGACAGGGATGTTTATCTTGGGTTTGAGCTCTTTGTGTTCACAGTGGACCTTGATTTAATTTTATACAATTAAGGCACGCGGTGAATGCCAAGAGAGAAGCCACGAGCACCTTTTATGTTCAAGATCTAAGGGAAGGAAACGGAACAGGTCAACAAGGGAAACAGCAGGGCAAACTAACCCTGGTGCCTACGGGGAAGAGAGCAATTTCTGCATTTATATTATACACACACACATATCCAGTATAGAAAACGAACAGGTTGCAGTCTTTGTTGAGGACAATACTAATGATCCTTACTGCAAACTCCAGTCTGCGTTGAGTGTCAGGCAGTGCATATACCAGCAGAATACTAATGCCCCTTTCACAGAATCTGCGGGTGTAATAGAAATTTATATGATTAAATAACACAGTGTAGGGCTGTTGGAGGAACTGGGGGAGGGGGGGCAGTTTTATTAATGGACTGCTCTTTTTTTCCCCCCGTCCAATTAAGCTGGTAAATATTCAAAGGCATTTCTGGCGAAAGGCAAAGTGGTATTCTGCTAATCAAGGTGATTGAAATAGGTCTCGGCACCTCATGCCTGCCATTGTTCTGAGGGTTTTGGAGGCTGTGGGAACTAACAATTCAGGTTTGAACATTCTGGTTGGAAAAACTGCTTAAATTGTCATGTCTCACAAATTATTTTTGCTTGCCTGCTATTTCCCAGTACCGATAATGCTCATTGTTTAGCTACGTCTTTAGGCTTTTGACGTTAAATTACAAAAAAACGTGGTTAAACTGATGCGCACTTAATATAAGTTGTACAAACCACAGTGTGCAGTCGGCACAGGTGCTGGTCTGAGTCTCGTCACAGGGTTCGTAAAAGCCGCCCGGGTTGCATGTTAACAAACTACAGTTAGAGCTGTCCGCTCTGATTGAGGTCAAAGCCTAAAACAAGAGGCCAACAAGAACACCGTTAAAACAGCTGGCGATATTCGAAGTTAAGCACAGGGGGAAAAAAACATAGTTCAGTGCATGTCGACTATTTGTTTTGAAATACAATAAATTCAACATAGCCAACCCAAGGAAATCTTTTTTTCTTGTGTCAACAAGTTTAATTTCCTAATGATACTAATTTACTGACCAAGATATTTGTTTAATAATGCAAGAACCCGCCCAAAAAGTTGCAAAGCGCTGCGAGTTTGACCTACATATGCAGTCTTGCGCGACTGGAAGATTCTTTCAGTCACCCACCGATATTTCTGCATTTAAACGTAGACTCGCACTTTTAACACCTACTTTCTGTATTTTGGTGTCATGGTGTCATGCGAAAAGCTAAACCTAGGAATAACCCTGGAAATTCATGTTCGGAAGCAATAAATACATTGGATTTTTGTTCGGTAGCAGTAGTAAAGTATACAGCTTTACTGTTAACAGATCCTGAATGAGATACCCCAGGCCAGTGTGGATTTGAGAGAAACCAGCAAGCGCACCTTGGTGTGTTGTTAAAGCACTAATATTTTACCGCTGATAAAAAGAACAACAAAAATAACTAGCAAAAAGTGAATCCATCTAAAACCATGTCTAGACGGGTATGAAATATTAAAGAGACAGTCGAGTCAAACTTGGCCTAAATATCTCCTCTCTTCAGTACTTCGAGGAGACGACGTGCTCGTCCGAGTGTACAGATATATATTACCTGACAGCGGGGAGAAATGACTAAATAAATAAGCGAATTTTCTAGTGCTCAGGACAGAACACAAAACCCAAGGGTTTCACTGAGATGGGGCACAGGCTACACCAAGACACGTGTCGCATTTGCTAGGAGGGGTTACGCATGATCCTATATGTTTACTATTAATTTTACGCATTAACTATTTGCTGTCAGGATAAAAAAAACTCTATTTGCTAGTCAAATCCTCGTAATGGGAGCGGCTGACCGATTACAATAATAAAAGAACAACTGCAGCCGGGATAAAGGCAGGAAATAAATCATAATGACAATCAGCTCATTCATTAACGTTTCATTTTGACAGACGTCTGTATCGGGTATTAGCTTTTCGTGTTACCCTGAACATACAAAAGTTCTCCAGTGCAGGATATTATATTTTATACAGTGTTCTTTGCATAGAACACACAACACATTGTGCTGTAAGTTCAGAAAGAAATAACAGTACCTCGGCGTGTGAGTTTTCTCCAGGTCTATCATCAGTCGAAACAGAATGACCGGCCCGTTTTTACCAGCTAGGCCAAACTCGGCAGTCAATAAAAACTATATTTGGGATCCGATCTATAAATTCGAGATTCTGAGGGAAAAAAAGACATTACATTATGTCATTAAATAAAGAAAATTCAGAAACAAAATACTGACATTTTAAAAATCTAAAGATAAAATATTTTTTCTCTCTTTTCTTTGGTCCGACAGATCAAGCCGGATGGTATACCTACAAATCCCGGCGATTTGTCAAACCTAAATCGAAGAATCAAGGCCTAGGCATTCACTATTAGATTAATTTTATAATCTCTTCAGCAAAATCTTAACACGTTTCAGGACCGTTATTTTCAATTTGTAATACTATATTTCTCATTTCTCGCTGTAGTTCCAGCAAACGTGGAAATAAAATCTGCTGATTCTCGTAGTTTTGTTTACTCAATTAAAATAGTCCATTAAAAGAAAAAGAGATGTAATTAATTGTCCCTGAATAAAATTTAACATCCCTAAACTATGGGATATTTTCGATTTTGGCACCGATTTCGCTTGATTTTCCGTTGCCGAAAGGAAGCTAAGAATACCGCAGCAGGCCTAGTGGAGACAACAATTCATTTTTAAACTGCAAGGAACCTAATAAATAGTGTCCATATAAATTAAAATAAATAATAAGATCAATAACTCTCACGTATATTCATTGAGAAAGCATCACGGGATACCGTGATACTCAAAAGTGAACACAACAGCAGGAAAGAAGTCTTTATGTAGACGATTTGACAAAATTAACAGGATGAGGAAAATTAACAAATTCTCTACATAAATTAATAATTTCAGTAAACAGACTACCTACCGACAGTCAGATATGGTTATAGCTACGTAAATACAAAAGTGTAACAATACCACAGCCAACAACTATTTTTTAATGCGGTCCTGTAAGTGGCCTTTTCCATTTTGCCATTTGTATTGTTTTTCGTTAGTAATATAGGTGCCTCTTTACGTGATATTACATTGCACACCTCATTAACCACGCACACTTTAAGTGAATTGGTGTATTAATCCAAAGGCGACTGGACGAATTCTGGAGATGTGGTTTTGTTTATTATTATTTTTTTTTGTAGTTTTGTTGTCTACCGCTGTATCATTCACATCTTAAAAAATCTAGGAAACGACTGCTGGTTTTAGTGACAAGGAGGAATTATGGTGAATGAATTTCGAGGTTGTTTTTGAAGACATTTACAACAATAAATGCATTTTTTAGTCATAAAAATTGAAATTTCAATTCTTTAACTTTTAAATGTAGATTTTAATTGTATTTAATATTATCCACGTTTTCTTAATTCCATAGTTTACAGTATCAGCAATATCGATCGCATGGGGATATAATATTATCTTTTGTACGTTCTGTACCTTTTCCTTTGTTGTAATAAAACAAACTCAAACACTTAACAGGAACAGCCAACGTGCGAAACTAATAACATTTGTTCAACAATTTCTAATTTTCCCTCTAACATTCACAGGAGAACACATGGAGCCGGCTTCTGAAACGTTTGGAACCGCCTTTGTATTGTAACACTTTTATCTGATACTTTCGTTTTGCCAGGAAAAAAAACCTCATTTTGTAATGTAAATGGAGGTCTGGTGAGGTTTTCCGAAGCGTAACTAATGGAAGAAATAGACGGATGTGTTTATGGTAATGAGGGGTGCGCACCTAGCCGAGGCGCACGTTATAAATGAAGGAGTAATAACCATGTATTTTGACTGATGTTGCACACGCCGAAGTGAAAATAAGAAGTTAACGGTTAACGGCCCTTATCACCTATAGCTGCTTCTACCGATACCTTTGTCGACTGCCTACCATACGGTTTCCTTAACGTTTACCGGGGTAACAAAAACAAAATTGCCAACTACTTTACCTCTGGAGATTTTCCTGGTACAGTTTTATGTATTTTTTTTTTAGAAAACCTATAATTAACTCAACTAACCCCACTTGTGATTAAAAGGGGAGTGTGCTATTTTATACATTAAAAATCGTTTAAAGATCATTCGTTTGGTTTGTACAACTTCCAGACTAAATGAACGCTAACAAAACAAAAATGAAAGGGAAAATTGTCTTCGGCTTTTCTTGGCTCATAATAACAGAATCGGTTTTACAGATGGACTTCTTTAAGTGGTGTGTGTGGATGAGATTAAAAGCATGCAACACTTGATGAAAGTCGCAAAAAGCATGTAAAAGAATCTGTAATAGCAAACAATTTACCCGAGAGAGTTTCACCAATTTTGGCTATTCTGTAAGAGTTACGAAGTCTAATGCCATTTGTCATGGAAACCAATAAAACCGATTACATCAGTTTTTGTGTTGTGCTTTATTATTGACGTCTGCTTCGTCCTTTTCTTCTGCTAGGTAGCCGTTGTAAATACAGTAACTGTGAACCCGACAGTGTTTACAAGATTGAAAGCTTCAGCTAGCTGTCAAACTCCTGTTAAAGGCGTTAGGAGGTGGAAGGGTCTCTCCCTTTGAATGAAGTTGCTCCTGCACCCTTATTGGGTTAAAGCCCCCCAAGATGTAAACTGGGCTTGGGGTGTGTGTGAAGGTATACAATTGTACCTCAGAGCTAGGAGATAGACGCTTCAATTCATTACTGCTTTCAGTTCAGGAACTGAACTCGATACGCCGCGTTAACCATCCACTCCATTACAGTCCCTTGTGCAGTTTAATTGATATATTGATCAGCTGAAGAGCAGGGGGACTACGTGTTGTAAAAGTTTTCCAGTGGAGTGGATTGAAAGGGGGCCAGGTTGAGCAGCCCAGATCTAGGGCCACTCCAGACTTCTGGCTGGATTCCCTCGTGCTGCTATTTTTTCCAGGTCAGAGGAGTTTTGGGAGGTGCCACTATGGACCTCTCAAAAGGCTCGGTTTTGGGGAACTCGGTACGCACGATTCCCCCTCCCCAAACAGAGAAGATCTTCAAGCCGCCTCTGGTGATAAAGCCTGAAGAGAACTCCTCCAGTACCAGTCTTACTCCTCTCTGTGCTTCCTGCTCACCATAAGAGAAGCAAGCTTGCACAGACCAAAGCATTCAAGATTCAATTGGTGGAAAACCATCGCAAAGCCAAGTTCGTCTACTGTAAAACCATATGAAGTCTATAGATTACCATGCAGATTGACAGTACCTCAGCAACCTTTTAGACAGGAAAATCCAAGATGTCTAAACCACAGGCTTCCAGCCCAGCACAAGTCTATAGGGGTCTCCAGGAAACTAGCTGCTGAGAAAACGAAGGAAAGACTGAACATGAAATCACTACCTGAGTAGGAAAAGAACATTGCAGCCCCCTTATGGTAATAGCACACAGGCCATAGTCACACGAGGGCCAAAATGCCCTACAAACTTGTGAAAGCATATACAGTACACGAGAGGATGAGGAATCGACTCCTCACACTCCTCTTCAAGCAGGTGAGCCTGTTATTCAGCCTATTAAATATGTTTAGGTCAGCATCTGGCGTTAAAGGAATTTTTAGTTTATGCACTGTATGGATCTTTGAACGTACGTAGCATCTACAGTACCAGTGTAAAATTCCTTTTGAATTTTTACTGGATCGCTTGAGAAAGAGGCACTCCTCAGGTATGAAGTAAAATCTTTGCTGCTCCATCTCGGAAATGGGCAGAGAAGCAATGGTGCCGCATATTTTGACATTTTCATTCGCTTTGTCATAAACCAAATATTTTTCAAAAAGTATTAGTACATAATGTATAACGTATTGCCTTATTTACCTTTGTTAAATTGTATTTGATATTTCTGGATAGTAGGGTTGCTAACGAAACAAAAATATATACTGGTTTTAAGCTTTCTGCATGTATTTTTTTTTAATGCAAGTGAAGAGCACCGACCGGTATGCACAAAGAAAATGTTTTTTTCTGAAATGCTGCTTTAATAATGTCACCACACAAATGAAGTGACCTAGGAGATGTTTGTGTGATTTGGTCATTTCTAAATGAATATTGCCAAGGCGCTCAGATGCTATCAGCACTCTGAGCTTCAGGAAAAGTAACACCCCTACTGTACTGCTAATAAAATAATATTACATTCACTCCTATTGGAACAGTACTGGGATAAAAGCTTTATATTTCCCCTTTATCCCAGGAGCTGCCATCTGGAAACCTGCATTGTGGCTCAGGACGGAATATTATAAATGCGGAAATGAGCTGTGCCCCTTCTTCCCCTGCAGTTGCTTTGTTCTCTTCTCCCCTCTGTGTGACCCCCTTATTGGCATTGTTCTTCATTTTTGGGGGGGGTATCTTTGACATCTTTTTGGGTGGGGCCAGTTTGAGCCAATTCCCCACTGGAAGAGAAGAGACCCAGTTGGGCTGGATTCTATAAAGAACAACGAAATCCCAAATCCTAAAGTTATGTTTTATTTAACCATGTGCAGAGTCATTATTTGTTTATTTCGGAATAGATTAATTCATGTGAATATCAAAACATTAATATTAACAATTGAGGCAGCTTAAGGGAGCGTTTTATAGACCTACCTTTAAATCTAGTGTTGCCTACTGTCAATAGAAATTCAGAAATGAAGAACAAAACAGCTATACACTGCACTGATGTGATCAGGGTGAAAGCAACTTCATTTTTATCTTTCTAAACACTTCATGTATACATGCTTAACAGTTCAGATATTATAGCTACTGGGTGCTCATGGTTCTAAAGTTGGCCTTTTCAGACAGCTGTATGGTGGAAGCCAAGTCATGTCATTTGGAATATATTCAAGTGGAGCCACAGGAAACAGTTTACCATGGATAACACCAGGTGTCACACCCTCATTGTTTGATGGCTCCTGGTTTTCACTGTGCAGTAAATCCCAAGTCCTGTTTAAGATACCTGAGTGAGACCATGGATTCACTCAGGTGGTGGCTGTGGTGTGTAATATGTTGATAATGAAGTTTAAAGGTTTCTTAAAAATGCTTTTGTATCAGAAATGTCAGTCGGCTGCTGGAGTCAGAGGGCTGAAGCCAGGATTCAGTGATGCAGTCTGGTTAATGTTTCAGGCTTTAGTGTGTACTTTCTTATTATTCACACCCATCCATTATGAGAAAGCCACTTTTTCTGTTCAAGGTCAGATCCCCTCCTGGTAGGAAAGTGTAGGAGGTGGTTATGGGATGCCAGTCGAGCGTACGGCATGCTCACACACAAGTGTGAACCCAAGAAGACATCGGGTAGCTTGGTCACCAGTCTTTGGGTCAGTGGAACCCAGAGTACCTGGAAGAAACCCACAGAACCCACTGAGAGAACATGCAAACTCCACACAGAAGGCATTTAAATCCAGATTCAAACCCAGGACCAAAGAGTCCCAGCTGCCACACCATTTTGATTTCTTTATACTACTTATAAATCATCCAAAAGCAACATACCTGTCTGTAACTCTGAAATGTGCTGCCTGGGAGCAAATGAAGAAGTCAGTTGCATTATTTGATTTTGAAAATGAATTTCCTGCATCATTTCCTTGACATTCATTTCTGTTATCCAACTTGTTTTTTGGTATGTGGGTTTTTTTTTGTGAAGATGCACTTCAATTGGCTTTTGTTCTTGCAGCATGGCCTTGAATTACTAATAAATTACAATACTAAAATAATTACATACAAATCAAACAAAATTATAATGCTTATAATAAAAACTAAATAATTCAAAAGGGCTTTGAAATGAAAAGGGCCAGAGGAACAAAGAATCTTGAAACAACTGAGGTGTGTAATATGTTGATAATGAAGTTTAAAGGTTTCTTAAAAATGCTTTTGTAAGACCTTTAATGCAATATAAATACTCAAGGTCACTAATAAAAAACTGCTCGCTGCCTGTTTTGTCACCAATAAGAGAACAATAAACTGCAGTAGTAAAGCATCATATAAATTCTTCAGTTTGCTAGTTTTAGAGTCTCTGTAGGCAGTTTAAGTGTTTTTATTTTGTAACATCAGGAGATTGCTTTTCCACTTAAAAAAAGCAGTAAACATAGCATGATGAAAGACTACGCATTTGGCCCTCCTTTCCCGAAACAGTAGTGTCTGAGTACAACCGCTGCTAAAAGAGGCAACAACAGATTGGCTTCACAGTATCTGTGGAAATTGAATTGCCTGGTGTAATTCTGTTAAAATGTACAAGCATGTACCTGAAACTACTGTGGTGTTCTGCATTGTAGTGCAGCTGACACGCTGTCAGTACTGTCTCCCACATTGCAGGATTACAAAAAGCACCCCAATGCGTGGCTCCTGAACAAAGCCTGTACATAGCGTCCCTAGAAATTCTCTTTCTGGGACATTTGAGTTTTCATTAAAGAAGCTTCTGCATCAATCGGTAGAATTCGAAGGTAGGTTTTCACAAATGGAGCTGTGATATATTTACTATTATTTGCATGAACTTTATAGCCCAGCCTTGTAGAGATCGGTAATTCTTACAAAACAAACGCAAGCATAAAATGAAACTGGCAAAAATCATGGCCTCAACCAGTGTGCAGCTTAAACTTTTGCATGAAGCAGAGCCTGGCGCAGCTGACGATAGCAGCACTCTAGGTAGAAATGCCCTGATAAAATCTGCCTATTTTGTTATGTTTGCCGCTGCCTATTTTGAGCTGCACAACTAGAAAGGCTTAAAAACCCACAGAGCTGCAAATTTCAACATCGGTCATAACAAATTCAGAATCCCTCCTGCTGTTCTGCTCGCTTTGCATCTGATTATAAGGACTGGCCTTAACCTTCTGTGGAGATGATATTAATAGAGAGCCAGCTGGGCTTTTTTTTTCTTTTGTCATTTCACAGTGATACTTATGTAGATCGGCGCGAAAAGTTAGTTCCCGAGTGTGTCCAATCATAAAACTGTGAGTTGCATTGTCGTGGTCCAAACATGATGTTTTTAAACAAGCTGTTACCAAAACCCTGCAGTACTCCCCCTTTATTCCCGCCGAAGCAACTTTAAGATGTTTGTAATGACGTTGAAGATGGTCATGCTTTTTCCCCGATTGTCTCCCTCCAAACCAGCCAGGCCACCTGGCACTGAGAGCTCTGTGCCCAAACATATTGACACATGGCTAATCCCTATTGTTCTCTTACTCAGCTTGTGTTTGACAGAATTGCAAACAACCTCAGAAGAACCTCATGTATAAAGATTAAGGCATGGTTCTGGGACACTTTATGGGCAAATCTAAACTCATTAAGTCATCCATCAAGCTGCAGGGTGTTTTGACACACAACGTGTGTCACTTGCTCAACAGTACCATTTGATGTGACCTGCATACACCATTTTAAACCCTTCCCTCCCATTTGCTTTTTTTAAAAGGTGCCTGAAATTCACCAATACAGTAGAACTGAAAGTTACACAGGTCTGCTCTCTTAAAATAAGCAGCTTTGACAGAAATCGAACCCCAAGCACAAAATGGAGCAGACACATGTAGGTTAGGCTATCTCTGTGCTTAGTGCAGTGTCTGATGTACAGTAGATCATGCACGAGGCCGATATTTGCTCCGGAGCTGCAGGAAACACTGTAGAGAAACAGGACACGCTGTAGGGAAAGAAAACATGGGAAAGTTTATTGTGTTTATTCTAACATGACAGCAGAGTATGTAACGCAAGAACTAGCACTTCAGCATTTTTGCCTGAAGAAGTGGTTCTGATTAAATTAAACATTTAGGGTCATCTAGACATCGCAGTATATACCTAAGGTGTATAAAGTCAAGGTTAAAAGCCGTGGATAGGTGGTTTGCTATTAGGGCTCCTGAGCACAGCTGCACAGCTGACCCTGACCAGTGTATATACAGTATATCATGCAAGGAACACCTTGTAATTCATCTTTCTATTAACAGGACAGACCAATTGTCCATGACTGCAAATTTTGACTTTATATGTTAAAAACAGAATAAGAAATCTCTTCAGATGGCTCTAACTCCTAGTGTTGTGAAATGGTAAGAGCTCATTAATATTCATCCCCAGAATACATAGCAATTCAATGCCCTTAAAATACTATGAAAGCTGTTTCTTGTGATAGCCTTTAAGCTATAAATAACTATTCTTTACTGGATTTAAATTTGGTGGTGGATGTATTGAATATTGGTGCACATCAAAAATGTCCCCACGTTGGATTTCAGGAACAGAATTGCAAACTGGAACTATTCCGATGGTTGAAAATTAATTTTAAATCCTTAAAATGCCCTTTAAATTAAAATTCCCTGTTAAAATGAAACATGTATATACACATATATCGTGCTTGGAGCCTGCATATACAGTACCTGCTGACTGGATGAAACCTTACTCATTATACAACACTAACATTCTTGGACATGTTTGGCCAGGACACCAGGGTAACACCCCTACTCATTTTGAGAAACACTCTGGGATTTGTCATGTCCACGGAGAGTCAATGTATAATAATTATTAGTCAATATTCATTAATAGTCATTCCAGATAGCATGAACTACCTCCCTGACATGTTGACAAAAGGAATTCTTGTTTCTTTAAGTAGTGGTGCAGAAAATGCCAGAATTAGCTTGGCACAATTGTACTTCGCACTTCTTTAAAACTGAACAGTACATTTACAGATAAACACATTTCCAAGAATAAATAGGAGGAAGACGATCTGTGTTCATTAGAAGCTATCTGACGTGTTGTACACAAGCTGAGCCAGGACTGGAGGAGTGTCACAATTCATTTCCTTGGATTAATAGGAGAGCACAGGGTCTGGGAGTTTCCAGAAACAGGTGAGCTTCAGAAAAAACAAAAAGGACAAAATATCACTTTTTTTTTTGCCTTTTACACATTCCTCCATCACTGTACTCACTCAGGGCCAGGGGGTGGGGCTGTGGGTTCAAATCCTTAGCATGACACAGCTGTTCTGTGCTCAGAAGATGGGTCCTTCCCTTCACACAACACTGCACCAGTGAGCGGCCAGCCACGTAGCCTTGTAGGTCATCGTTGTAAAAGAGCATTGGGGTTTTTTTCAAAACCGATACTCTTCTAGGTTAGAGGAAACATGGAGAGGGGATCCAGGAATAGTCACTGTCCTTGAGAACTTAGGAAGTAGTCCATAGGCTCTTCCTCAGCTGCTGGCCAGTATTACACTAACTTTATTATTGTTCTAAATGGTCATTTTCTTTACAGGCAGGTAGAAGACAACATAATAAATACACAATACATTTAACACAACATGAGCCATTAATATCAGCACTTCCAAAGAAAAAAAAAGGATTAACGACACATCTTGTGTTTAGCCTTTGTAAAATCTAGGAATGCCAGTCCTTTGGCCAGTGAAATCCCTTCTGTTCTGAAGGCAGTATGTCAGAAGCCAAGTTACTGAAGGTATGAAGCACACTGCCAACTCAAATTGTTTTTCTCTCTTGCGCAAAAAAAAAAAGCTGGAATCAGTGCCTACCAGTCTGATTCACAGCCAGAAGAAAAATAACAGGATAGGGAACAGTGCTGCCAGGCACCAGGGCAAGACAAGGGAGGGAATTCCACCGAGAGGCATGGCAGAGCTGCCTTACAGCACTGGGGCCCTGGGTTCAATTCTGGACCTGGGGTGGTGTCTGTGTGGAGTTTGCATGTTCTCCCTGTGCTCAAGGGGGCCGATGTTGCGGCTTGCAGGGGGTGTGTGTGTGTGTGTGATGGACTAGCATCCCAGAGCGTATCCAGTCTTATTCCTGTTGCTTGACCGGAGAGACTCCTGCTCCCCTGTGACCCCAAATTAGATCAAGTGGTCAGAAGATGGATGGAAGACCGGAAAGGTCAGAGTTCTCCAGTTTGTTGTTGTTACTGTAATTACTTGCTATTGCCTTTCTAGACAGGTATCAAAATCATTAAAACATTGTCTACTTTCCTCCTTCAGCAAATAAATGATGTTTACATCTGCAATCATTTTATGTTGGTATTTTGTTTTCTCCAGAGTAGGTCTCAACCTACTGTATGTACATACACAGCTAAGGAGTACCGGAAACAAGGCGATTTCCAATCTCCGCATCCCCGTCATTAAATATCCACACGGGTAAATTGCTGTAAGAAGGTTAAGCCTTGCATTCAGCATTGAATAAAAAGGAGGAAGAGGGTTATACAGTACAGATAAAAAAGGGAGGTTTGGAGTAAGGGGTGTATTTGGAGAAAGGCGGCAATGACCACTTCTTATTTACAATTTGTCTTTGAGAGAGACGCACCTACGCGCCAACAGCTGACGATCTCCTCATGTAAACGATCGAGCTGCGCAGTGTTGCTGAAATACGAACACAAGCGAGACCAGCTGCTCAGGTCTGTCTAACGATCCTCTGCTGCCACCGTGTGGTCACCCCTTGACCACGAGCGAAAGCTTGTACAGCACGTCAAACGGCTTCAAAATGTCTATGCGAAATTTACAATGATAAAACAATAACCCCCGAGCCACGATATGAAAGCCTGACTTGCCTTCAGAAAAAGAAATCCTAACTGTGTCTTTGGCGAATTTAAATATATCTCACTTGAAAACCACACTGAAAAACGTCCTTTGCTATCAATAAAATTAGCTAAACGGTAAAACCTTTGTCTGAACCAATATTTGTATCAATACCGCCCCCTTCTGGACAAACTCCACATAACACCTCTGCGTGCAAACAATTTTAAATAGTATCAATATCGCATAAAGATTATTCAGAGGGGAAGAATTTTCTCATCAAACCCTTGCTATGATTGTGTAAAGTGCTTGGTGTAGTTTAGAAATATTTATTTTTAAAGGTCTTACAAATCACACTGAATGCATTTTCGCTGTTGAGTTGTATGAGTTACTTTATAGCTTCCAACCCGGGACACTCCGATCGCTGGCAAAGTTTAACACTCTTCGAGCACAGCAGGCTAAATATATATATTTTTAATCCTAACTTTCCCTTACCAGAACCTTATATATCTCGGGTGTGCTGCATTCCTCTTCCATCTTCAGAAAAACACACTTAACGGGCAGGAAAACAACACCAAAGAAAAACCCATGACAGGAGAAAAAACGAAAAGGTATTAATTTTAAAGGACGGCTTTATTTTTCATAACCCCAGACGACGGAAAGAGTGGATGATTTCTGCAAAACATTCCTGATCTGTGATGTTTGCATTTGAAAGCCGTTTTTGTTGCCAAATGCCATTGCTGTACCACACAGAAAGGCCAGAAATCAGACCACAGACCGCGACCTGTAGCTGGGTAGCCTACCCTCCATTCTGCCTTGTGAATGCGGCTACTGGCTGCAGAGTGATGGAGTGGGTGTGAGACAGGACAATGCTGCATGGTTCCCAAACCAGAGAATTACCCTTTGCAGAGACAAACCGGTTTGAGGCTCATCTGGCTGCCTTACAGAAAAACCCAGAAACAAACAAAAAAAAAACTTCCAAAACATTCGAGCAAAAGGAGGAGGAGGAGAGAGGAGGGGAAAAAAAAAGCTTTTGATGGCATGTGCCCTTTGTTCAGAAGGAGATGAGGGAATGGGGAACTGGCTGAATTTCACTCTCAGCTTCTGAGATGGCGAGCCAGCCATCTTGCTGCAGTAGAACGGGACTTAGTGTTGTATTTCTGACTCACCAGGACAGCCGAGGAGCAAGGACAGGTGCCAGGAGCTGCAGTGCTTAGAGAAAAACAGCAGACGTGGGGAGAGGGAGTGGATGGAACGGAAGACGCCAAGAAGAGGAGGAAAAAGGATCATGGCTCATGTTTGCAAGGCTTCATGAAGGACCTTTCATCATCAGTCCTTGATGTGCCTACACCAAAGACATTTCCCCAGTTCTTTCATAAAGGGACTTCTGCCCGGGTACTTT
Organism: Lepisosteus oculatus; assembly: GCF_040954835.1. NCBI lineage: Eukaryota > Metazoa > Chordata > Actinopteri > Semionotiformes > Lepisosteidae > Lepisosteus > Lepisosteus oculatus. Next base: position 10,650,754 of record NC_090706.1, on the reverse strand, counting down.
GCAGGAAAAAAAGCACATACAGAGAGGCTACAATCTTGGACCACAGAGCACATCGCACTTAGAGCTCACAGCTGTAGTGAGATAGTGAGCTGTCGCACTCGGCTACAACAGTAATTGCCCAACTCTTAAACTTCCTCTGTAATAAAGCGCCAGATGACACTGAACAAAATCGGCCTGCCTGTAGGTGCTGGGACTGCACTGAATTGAAGCAAAGCTGGTTTGGTTCGTGGCCGCTGGCAGGCTCCTGCAGGAGTTCTGCAAAGTTGCAGAGCAGTGGTGGTGCAGAACGACGAGAAAGGAGGGGAGCCACGGCAGGCCAGCGGTCCACGAAGGATTCACATAAACGGAGCTGCAAGGACGCAGTTGGAGCCATCACATGGTGAATGCCCAGTGCAGACGTTGAGGAAAGTGTACATTCACTTGACATGCTCTCTTCCCAGGATTCCCCCATGCAATCCCCACCACAAGCACTGCTGAGCTCACACACAGTCCACATGGGTAGAGGAGAAAAGGACACTCATTTCACCAGTTTTGTAACGCTACTAAATGAGCATGCCTTCAAAACCCAATACACTCTGTACAGAGTGCACCAACCAGTGAAACACTTCAAGATTGCACACAGGCAGGAAGTGCGGTTGTATCAAGGCAAAAACCAACAACAACAAAAAAAAAACTCAACTGGCTGGTCAAACCCGATAAAAGAAAAATGACTTCTCATAATACAGCATCACTATCTTAGGCAGTATGCAGAAATGAGGATGAAAGTTCAAGTTGATTCCCTAGGTAAGCATAGATATCTACCACTTTCAACCAACGAGACTGCACCAGATACCTCGAAGGTCAATGCCTTGCTGCTGTTGCATCAGGTTTGGCTGCAGACGTAAGGAGAGCCCGTGATTTTCTAATAGTTGTATAGAGTTCACTTGCTTTTGACTACTAGTCAGCTTTCATTTAGCACTCATGCTCTGGATGACCACACTGAAATTAAGTTCCATCATTAAAAATGGTCTCAAGTTCCTGCAGTCCCAGGGAAGCTCAAAACAATGTGCTTGGTTTCTCCCCCCACCCCAGCTTTTGGTCAGCCACAAGAGGTGGAACAAATGACCATTAGCAACTGTTGCTTTCTTCACAATCACAATACAAGCAAACACATGGCTATGAGGCACTGTTAAAATTCTACTCGTGGTATTAAAAAAATCGGAAGACATGGATAACAGGTTCTTGCTGAAGTAATGTACAAAATCATTCCACCTCCAGGACCTGGCCTTGATTAGGCAATTTAAGTTACTTTCATCTTTGGCATTAACTAGTTCACCAACAGCTGCTAACAGTTCATTTTTAACTAAAGGTTGCATGCTGATTGAATGACTTTGTCCCAAGAGCAGTTAAGTACATGTTCAATAAACCTAGGAACAAATACTGAAAGTCTACACATCCCCATCCAGGTCAGCATCGATACATGTGAACATCTTCCAACTAGTGGCTTTAAAAAGAAAACCACAAACTTTTCTTGATGCAGCATCTTTATTATGCCACTGACAAAACCCCATATTTCCAGAAGAGGAAATCCCGGTCTTGCACCAACTTCTACATTCAGGGGAGTGGGAGGGGGAGGAGGAGGAGGAGGGAAGGGAGAGGGGGATGTGTGCGTCTCAGTTGAGGGCAGTAAACATTCATTTCCTCTTTATAACAAGATGCGCTGCATGACAACACTCATGCTTATCAAACAAGGGGAATGCACACAGTATTCTGCTGAATAGGATATCACATTTATTACGGAGAACTGATTAATAGAGATAGAGTATGGCAAAGCCCGTCTCCTCAGTGACTTGACAAGAAAACGGAGAGAAAAACAAAAAGCAGCCCATAGCAACAATTCAACTTTTGTAAAAAAAAAAAACTGAGTGTTTTTCCTCGAGACAGCAGAACACAGCCCATTTAAACAATAAAATCAAAACAAGACCAAGACTAACATGTTTTTGCTTTGTTTTCCAAACCAATACAATAAAAATAAACTCAGTACTCTTCTGCACAATTAATTTCATTCCTTCCTTGAAGTTTTTTTTTCCCCAAAGGGGGAGGGGTTCTGACAAACAGGTATTCCTCATCTGCTCAAGACGCGATGCACTGAGAAGGAGCAGCCATTCTGAATCCTTGATGTAAGAAAGTCTCCTTGGGAAAGAAAAGACATCAGCCAGTTTCACAGGCTGACTAAATCTGGGCTGTGGACACCTGAAGTCACTACTATTTTATATCCACACTACATTCAGTGTGAAGGAAACAAAGCCTGGCTGATGGACTGTAAAAATCAGATTTCATTTTAAAAAAAAAAGAAAAAAGGGGGAAAAAACAAAACAAAAACATATGCAGTGGAATCACGAAACCAAGAAAAAAGGCGAAAATAAAATGACCGTTTCACCTAAAGAAGCTATAGATCTTTTAAGTTTTTGTAGTCCTATGAATAATTGTTTCTTTTTAAACTACAAGTTCAAAGTAAGTCTTTAAAGTCAACAGAAATCAAGAAAGTCTTCATTTTTTTTCTTTTTTTGTCCTTGGTTAATTTTTTCCACGTGAATTTCTGAAAAGATCTGGATGGGGTTCATCACAGTCTTTAGCTCAAGAGCAATCTGTTACTTGACACGTCCTTGGCGATCCTGCAAAAGATAAGAAAAAATAAAAACCATCAGCAATGCTGCATCAGTACCTTGGACAACATTTTAAAACCTGAGCATTTCAACTGGACGTGGCACACCATGGGCTGAACGACCTCACATTCATAACTTTCTACATCTACATGGAGAGTAACAGCCCGCAACACACAACAGTTCACGAGTTCAACATTAAACAGTACAGAACAGTTGATCAAATCCTTGCAACCAATAGAACTTCAATGTCAATACCATGGCCTGATCTCTAGCTGACAACTTTTTAAATGTTTTAAAACTTCAACTACATGACCAAGTTTAAAAAAAAGTGCTCATTTCAACTGAGCAACTGATCTTAATTACATTGAAGGTTATTTTGATGGGTATGGTTAAAATTAAGGTTAAGAGCTCAATGTTAGTAGCCGCATTTTTCTACACTTTACCTAAGAAAGCACACTTCCTGTAGTTTTGCTAGGGTTGTAGTTGCAGGGATATGAAGGTATGATCAGACAAGCACTCTGGAAATGGAACACGCAGTCTCATGCATCTGTGGTGCATTTGTTTTTAGTCCACACAGGTCAATAATGTCTTCCTAACTTTGTTAGTTCATTTAAGACAGCTTTGCATTTTCAAAAGAACACACCCTTTAATCATCCCTTCTCAATCATCCACAGACCTGCCCTCTTTCAGATCTCTCCACCCTAAAGAACTCCACTCAAAGACAGGTTACGTACATATCACGTAATACACAATTATATTCTCTTTCAATCAATTTGTACAAACAGATCCCGAGGGCCTTCTGGTTACTAGACAATGAGCCATCATTGGCATTCATTTGTCCTTGTTCTAGTTAGGCAGCTGAGAACACCTTACAAGGAGGAATGACAATAAAAAAAACATAGAAAAAACAACCAAACTTGCACACCCAATTCCAGAGCTATGTGACAGCAACTGTACAGAACTAGATCACCAGCAGTAGAACTAGTCTTTTAGTATAAATAAAAAATTCATGGGATTCCTTATTGACATCACATGCAGGCTGTTTACTTATTTGACTGCAGCTCAGTTACAGACCTAGAAAACGTACAGTACAACAGAACCAGAAAGCAGTATCACCTGTACCCAGGCCTGCAACTTTAAGATGGGCCAACAAGGAAGGGATCCTGAAATTAGTGACCCATCTTGCCAGGAAAGCCAAAGGTTCAAATTTAATCTGGCAATGTCTTTATTATAAAACAAGATTAAACTGCCATGCCATTTTTATAATTAAGACTTATTCTGGAACTACACATCAGGTGTGTTGATTAAATTGTCCACCCCAAATCCACCGAGAGCAGTAGTAAGCAACACGCGGCCTATTGGATTCCATCCAGGAACCCATAAATGTAAAAAATGCCGAATCTTCTACAGCTTGGAAAATCTTCCACAGAATCTCAGACGATTCATACAGGTGCACTGTGTGTCCAGAGCACTGGGGCAGATTTCTGGTTGGGCCAAGGCAGCCCCCCCACAGTTTCAAGGCTCAGTGGTTTAAGCTGGTAAATGCCACAGACCTTACTTATTTGATTAAACCCAGGATTACAGTAAAAATGTTTTCAAAACAGTATTTTTTTTTAATGCAGTTTATTTATTAGGGAAGTTTTTTTTTTAATTCTACTTACAATTGTGGACTAATACTCTAAGCAAACCAAAACAAGAATAACTATTAGTAGCATATCAAATCAGTCTTTAAAAAAAGGATATCTAGTGACATCAAGTAAATGTTGCATATTGTTCATATAAAGTGACACCACTGATGACCAGACTCCATGCTTCACAGGGCTGTGTTCACAGGAGATGGGACCCTTCACCAAATATCAGATTTTCTCCAACACTTTGCAGTCATCTCTTAGATTTTCGCTGAAAATTTCAATAACCACTATGTAACCAAGTAACAAGACTGATAAAGAGAAACTACACCTAAGTTTTGAAGGGCCCCTGAACTGGTTGCTAAGTAACCCACCTAAGAGTTTTTAATTTGTCATTTAAAATGGCATGGCAGACTATCAGTGAAATTATATATTCAGGACAAGTGTTATTTAAATAAAGAAAAACAGGAGAACACCCACACTATTGAAATTATATAAACCTTAAAGTGTCCATTATTTAATAACTTCTTAATGCCTATTCTGCTTTGCTCTGCAGACCATCATTCAGCACAGCTGCTGCTCTGGACAAAGCGCAGTTGGCATAGATGTCAAGTGCGGTGGAGCCTGATTAACCTCTCTGAGCTCAGAAGTGAAGGGGAAAAAACAATTAAGGGAACATTCCACACAAAGAACAGAAAGAAACAAACAGTACCTGCAGTCGGTAATGGCTCCTGTTTGGGTTACTGGTATAGGGATCACTTCCCTGAACTTCTACCTGTTGAAGTAAGAAAATTACATTTAATTCATTTAAAAAGACAATTTAAGGTGAGAAAACATGCCAGGCATTATTACGTTGAAAGCACTTCCCAACTTAAAGAGATCTGATTTTACTTAAATGGTCTCTCAGTCTATAATGACTTGAATAACTGCTGAGGGCAACCTGATGTCTTCTGAAATGCAACAAAGGGATCAGGTAGTTCCTCACTTACGAATACCAAGCATAGAGCATACAGGATGCTGCCAGTTATTACAAGTGAGCAAGGTATTTCCACTGCCACATTTCACAGGAATTACCTGACGTAAAGCTGATCAGAGATGAAGTCTGGTAATTGGACCAAATGGATAACCTGAATTTCTACTGAATCCGAATGTTTCCAGGCAAAGTGAGAGAAAATACAGCTCCAGATCATTTTGCTCAGTCTTAAAAACCCTGTTAAACTTTAAAGTAGGAAACACTAGCAGAATATTATCCATTTCTTTATCCCTTTGTATGAAAATAAAAAAAAATACGGGAAATTTTGTACTCAAGTCAGCCAATTAATCAGTCAGAAAAAGAATGTATTAAATGTACATGTGAATAACAAACTTTTATGGTCTAGCTACAGTTCCTGGAACCACACAAGTGGTAGCGACACTGCAACACTATCTAGATTAAAACTTCAGCAGCAAAGATATTAAACCACACGTCCTCGTACTGCACTCTCAAAGCAGCACCAACTGCACAAGGACTTTTAAAGCGCACTCAGGGGTGATCCACTGGTGACGGCCACTTTCAGTGCTGCTGCTGCTTTTAGTGCACCTGTGCACCTCTTTGCTCAGGTCTTAGAACATGCCTTCTTTTATCAGAGCTCAACTGCACAGAACCTGGATCAGAACTCCAGGGCAGATGTGTTTCACAAATCTACACAAGCAGGGGCAGCCTATTTTTTATCAAAAACTCAAATCCTGACCTACAGCTATACATAAGCCTTGGAATCATGACACTGATAAGATTTCCCTTACATGTTAGCACCAGGAGTACCAAAAATTTGAAGACTGGACATAATCGGTAATGTTTCCCAAAATTACCAAATTATAACCATGTCAGAGAACACCTGAAAGTTCTCAATACTAAAAAGTGGGAAGAGGCAAACAATAAGAACCCGAAATTACAGTGCAGAGATATACCACTGATGCTCTGCATCAACTAGTATGATCCCAGGTCCTACAGTCTTGCATATTCTCCACCAACAGATGAAAAGATTCCAGCAGTGGACCTGTGCTGTTCATAGTAACTTGGCTTAATCCACAGAAGACTAAATAAAAATGGGCACTACCGCTACCCACTGTACACATAGTGCAATTTGAGCGCCATGTGGAGAATTGAGCACAATGACCTTTAGCACAGCCTGCTGTACTGAACTGGCAGAGCAGGAGGGATCTTACTCTAGGTAAATTAAGCTACAGATATCCACGCGTTATTAACCACAACGTGAAACTACATAATAAGGTGCTGTTTTTTATGCTTCGATAAGCAAATTTGTTACAATATCACGTATGTGGACTAATAAACCACACACAGCAGAGGGGAACTATTTACAAAGATCTGACTTTAATTAAAGTGACACCAACTCTGTCAAGCTGTAATTACACTGTACAAATAGTTCAACTTGAGAGCCCCAATTAACTAGAGCTTTTGTAATTCACAACTGATCAATTAAACATTTACCGTAAATTCCACCACGGCAAAAATCCATCAAAAACAAAAAAAAAAAAACAGCCGTGACTGGTATGTACAATAGCCCCTGTTTACATTAATCTTTAATTTTGATAAAGGGCCTTCCTTTAGAAGAGATAAAATCTCCTGTGTCTCTGCAGCAGCAGACCGTAAAATCACATATCTCTAAAATTCTCAGACAAGTAAACTCATTAGGTCCCAGAAGGTCAAGGGAGCTGTGAGAAAACCCAGGCAGTGGTTTTGAGGGGAGCAGTAGAAGGCAGGTTTTCCTTTAACCCAAGAGTTTCACAACAACTCCCCTGTACTGAGACAGGGACACTATGAAATACAAGGTGTCACCCCACAGATGAGGTGCTAAAAGGTGTTCCCGACCCCTTGGTTATTTAAGGTTCATGAATGGCACCGTGCACTACAATATGGGTCTGAACTCCAGTGCCCTGGTTTCATTCATCTCTGGTCCTGCACAATTCAGCCTACCTAAGGCTCAATCTTGGATCTACTAGTGAAGCAGCTTCTCACTTCACCACCTGAGGTACTGTGGCAGGTGGCTGCAGCACTTCAGTACTGCATGAAAGGGGTCTTCCTCCCAATACATTGAGTGCTCTGGGACTAAAGGTACAACATATGCAAATAATTGTCGAATGAGAGCATCTCTTGGGCAGTACAGTGGATCTGTGGCTAAGGATCTGTGCCTGTGGCTGGAAGGTTACCAGCTCGTATCCTGCGGACAGCAGAGGCATCCTACTCCGTTGGGTCCCTGAGCAAGGCCCTTAACCCCAACTGCTCCAGGGGCGCCGTATAAATGGCTGACCCTGTGCTCTAACCCCAAACTCCTCTCCCTGTCTGCGTCTCTCATGGAGAGCGAGTTGGGGTATGCAAAAAGAAATTCCTAATACAAGAAATTGTATATGGCCAATAAAGTTATCTTATCCCTGATCTCTCTGATCTTTTTTACCTTTATTAAAAAACAACCCATTTTTAATTATTTCCTGCCCCCCTATCTGGTGTTTTGAGAAAGTGCACATGCTCTACAGTGCCTGGTGGGGTTCGCAGAGCGAGGCAGAAGTTACCTTTTTGACACTCTCCTCCTCCTCCTGGCGCTTCTCGTAGTGCGAGAAGTCGTCGAAGATGGAGGTGGTGTGCTTGTAACTGGCGATGATCTTAAGCACCTGCCGGGCCTTGTCCAGGGGCACCTCCTGGGTGTCCCGCGAGTTGGTCACCGGCTTGTTCTCGTTATTCTCCAGGCGGATGTGCCGCAGCTGGCTGTTGGGAACGTCCTTGACGAAGATCCAGCGCACGTCGAAGCGGCCCTTCCACTTGTCCTGCGACCACACGCCGGCGCACGTGTTGTAGTCCACCGGGGAGCGCATCTCCGCCACGCCGCAGAAGTGCCCGCTGCCGTTCACACTGAACAGCAGGTAGAGGGGGCCCTTGGCCGCCAGGGAGCGGTACGCAGCGTCCAGCCGCTTGTTGCCGTGTTCCGTGCTGCACCAGATGTTGTACTTGATGGAGCGGTGTATGTCGTCCTCCGAGTAGCTCTTGATGATGAACACCCGCCCGTGCTTGGGGTTCCAGTCAAAGTCCTTGGGGTTGTAATTGTTGACCGAGCGCAGCTTCTCCAGCACGGGGTGGGGCTCCAGGGAGGCCGACACCCCGCCGGCCCCAGAGCTGGGCGGGGACTGTCCAGCCCCTCCCCCGGCATCCCCAAAGCCGTTGGCACGGTTTCGCGGGGCCGCCCAGCGGGTCGGCGGCACCGGCTGGGCGGAGGGAGGGCACGTGGGAGGCTGCTGTGGCGGCTGCTGCTGCTGCTGCTGTCCCCCCAGCCCAGGCTGACCCGACGGAGGCTGCTGGTGCTGCCCGGGCTGGCCAGCGGGAGGTGCCAGCTGGCCGTTGCTAAGCGGCTGCGGCGGCCCCCCTCCAGCAGCGGAGGCGGGCTGAGGGGAAGCTTGGTTGGGCGGCTGGCCGTTGGCAGGGATGGCAGCCTGCTGAGGAGCAGCCGCCTTGGGCATGGTCCCTTTGTTGTCCCAGGTGCCAATGTCCATGTTGTGTTTTATGGGAGGAGGGGGTAGGTTAGTCCCTCCTGCCCCACCCTTGGTTTTCAGCTTGGGCTGGGGTTTGGCTGGCTTGCTGGCGATGTCTGCCCAGGAGGCGGGTTTCGCGGGGGCTATGGAGACCGGAGGCATGCTGGGAGCCGCGGAGACTGGGTTGGGGGGTCCGCCAGGCAACCCAGACCCTACCACTTTGGGTGCCACATCCCCCGCTCCAATCTTTAGCCCAGCCATGCCCTGATCCAAGCTGTTCATCCCCGGAGCCTTGTTGAGCGTCTCGCTGGCAGCGAAAGGAGACTGTCCGTCGATCATAGCCCCCCCCAGGGAGCTAGGAGCGTAGGCGTAGCTGCTGCTGTAGCCCGAGCTCTGTGTGGACTGTCCCTGAGAACTGCTGTTGCCCCAGGCTGAAAAGTCGATGCCGCTGGGAAAGAAGTTGAAACCATGCTGCCCAAGGAAAGGCGTGCTCCCCAGTGCCCCTGGCTGCCCAAACATAGCGTCCGGCAGGAAGTGGTGCTCCCCATTGCTCAGCTGTCCATAAGAGGTCAGGTAGGGCATGGGAGGGTCACCACCAGTAGACCAGGCCGCTTCATTCAGGGAATAGGAGAATCCTATAGACGGGCTGTAGTAGCTGGGCATATAGGAGTCTGACATGGCCGTATAGGCATTGCTCTGTGGAGAAAAAAATACATTATTCAGCACTGTGTGCATCTGGTATATAATAACATTGCTCAGGTCAACCTACATGAAGGTGATATACCTAAATGCAGCATTACTGTTAGGCAAACCTAAATACCCCAGGCAGCATTACTATCAGAATGTCCAATAAGAGCCACAGCTATTTGAGCAAGAAGCAACAGAGAGCTCCGGCTGCAAGAAATTAATCCAGGTGTGAGAAGCACAAATATCCCAATTAATGCATGTATCGAAGTGTATAAATATCAATCTTGTGCTTTTCTATTGTATTTTAGCACATTTTTGTTAAAAAATGTTGAGCATTCTTACTTCAAGAACAACATTAAAACAACCGGGAAGAGATTAACATTGTAAAATTAAATGAAACCGTTCCTCAGAGAGACGCTACCAGACTGTTCCATCAACATACATCAGTCAGAAGACTATTCTACAAACCTGCGGAAGTGTAGCATTGACAAAAACATTCCTTTTAAAAGGATGCAATCAATTACTATGAAAGAAAACGTATAGCGTATCCAAATACATTTTAGAAACGTATTTCAACCTAAAACAAACCAAAGCTGATGTAAATCAACATAATATAACATTTCATTTGGTGTATCATGGCTTCCTGTGTAATGGCACAACTACAGGATCGCAGCGAGCGTCAGCAAGGGTTATTTACAGAGGTTTTTTGTCTCCAAGATATGAATCATCGAGCTGAACCTCAATTTATACCAACAGCTTTGCTTTATTCACAAAAATTAAAGCTTTCTTTCAAAAAGCACCTGGATGAGGTCTTTAGATCTACTACTAGCACAGTTGGCTGCAAGCATCACATAACCGCCTCCTCTCATTGATAACCTCAGGTGACTTATATTAAATTAATATTAGCATATTCCTTACAGCACTTCTGAGCAGAATTGCCTGCTTGTAGCCTGATCTGATCAAATCTCAAAAGCCAAGAAAGACTGGTCCTGGACAGCAGTGGGATAAGAGACCACCAACAAAACAATTGTTTGCTGTATGTGGTGTTGGTTTACTAGTAGGTGGCACTCTTTGGACCACAATTTTCAAATCAGTGCCCCAGTATGGTAACAGGGGAGGCATAGGAGGTGACATCCTTTGGGTAAGCCATTAAAACAAGGTCCATCCCACTTGACCATTAAGGAGCCCATGACACTGTGCATTACAAGTAGGGTAGCCAACCCCAGTGTGCTGCTTCATCTGCACTCTGGGCTTGCAAAATCCATTTAATCGTCCCCCCCCCTTATAATTTGAATTAATTTTGCACTTTTCCAAATGATCTGAGAGGTGGAGCAGCATTTCAGAGCCAGATAAAGTAGGCCCCCTCTGGGATTCTTTGGAATGCCAACCACTAATGCGATTATCCTATGTTTGATTACACACAGAGGATGTTCCAAAACACGCAGCACACAGAGTCAAAGGAGCAAAGTATAAAACTAATGCAAACTTAAAATACAACAAGCCATTCTGCCAATCGATGCTCAACTTTGTCTACAAAGTACAGCACTTTGGAGAACAAAACCGAGCATAATGCTTTCCATCAGCTACATCATGAAAATGCATCTGAACTACAGTGGCCATCCTTATTTTTAGCTGCAGACTAGTCTAGTGAGGTGTATTGACATGGCTGCCTCAAATCCAGTCTCTGGTTAAGTTGCAAAAAAGGAATTTAGAAAGGAGCCACATTAAGTACTAACATCCAAGCAATTTAGCCTTTTTCTAAACAAAAAATAGTGTACCCTTTTACAATAACTGCACTATAACACTTCCTGAGTGGGACCCATTTCATTAAATGAAATCAGTTAAAGACGCCCTATATGCATGTGTAAAGCTAAATAGAGACACCAAACACAATGGTACTTTTAATAAGATTATAAGAGGCAACCTTCCAAACCAAGAAACCAGAAACAGTATATGGGTGCCAATTCTTGGAACTGAACTTGCCTTCTTTTTTTTAAACACCTGAAATAATCTAAGACTCCCTGTTGGTCACTGGGCCTAAGGATGGGAACACAGACTAACATGTCTGGCTCAGAGGCTGTACATTCAACCACACACCTGACTTCCACCTGAAGACGAGACTGAAGGCTTGGCACCTAAGGATGTGTGAGAACAATGCCAGCCTGCCCAGAGAGGGCGTACTGCAATCCAGACACACAAGGCCCCTGCACATCTTGAGCTTGTTTTTGGAGCCTGTGGAAATCGTTTCATCCAAGAACAAGCCCACAGCTGAGCAGTCACAGGGCACAGAGTCACAGACTCCAAACAACGAAGCAGAGTCCTTTATCAGCACCCGGGAATGTCTGAGGACAAACAGATACTCCCTTTGTTCATGATATCAAAATTGCTTCGGATTAGGCCTTAAAAACAAAGCAATGCCTCGCAGAGAGAAAATTTTGGATGATCTGTTGTTTTCACTCATCACAACCCTTATTAGCCTCCAGCTTTTAAAACAATCAAAAATGATTATACAAGGAATTAATTGCTTGATTATCCTCAGAAAATTTAAATCTAGGAAGGCCACTTCAGTACACTTATCTAGAAAACGTTTGGCTAAGATGTTTTGTGGATGTTAAACTATGAACTTAATGCTTGTACATTATTGCACATCACCCTCTTGCCTGGGAATTTATAGATAACTTGCAAATAGACCCCAACTACTGTAGGAAAAGGAGAATAAAAACTTACCTGTCTAGCCTGAGTATTCAGGTAAGGCTCAAACTCGTCATCATTTAAAGTGTCCTTTTGGTTGACAGCTCCGTTTTGCACTGCAAAGAGGAAGAGAGGTACATTTAACAGATTATTCACATCCATTTAAAAATATACTTCACTTTATAAAATGTTTTTGTTCTTCCTGTAACACTATGGTCCAGGGGGGGGGGGGAATCCACAGAAGAATAACTTCACAGTTTTTACATCAGTTCAAAGAGCTACCAGAGTATCAGGTGTTTGTAGGATGCTACTAGACATTTTTCAAAGGTCCTGCAAGGCAGTGAGTCTTCAACAAGCCTTAAAGGAGGGATATTTTAACACCAAACTTAGTTCTCAAGATACCCGGACCTACTTTCTATTACTTCAATCAGAAACATCTGAATCATCAGAAACTCCTCCCCTCTGGAATTCAACATCGGTGATTACATTTCCTTAGCAGCATCAAAGCAACAAACCTGTAGTTCTTGTGCATTTAAATGCTTCACAGCTGTTTGCTGTAAGGCCAATAAGTTATGTACATGCCTCCTCACTCCAGTTGAACAGAAGGATCATAAGATCCAGTCTTAAATCACTGAACTGAACGTCGGTCGATCACAGGCTCAGTCACCACATCTCACAACTGAAAAAGCCCCCGGTACTGGAATTTCCTTATCCGGAAGGCTGTGTGCGTCGGCACCACTGACTGGCTTTGACCCAGCCGAGTCTTTAAATTGTCGCTACCTGCAAAACTTGGCACCAGCAAGCCTCCAATATAGGCTAAACTGAAGACGACGGTACTGATTCTACACAGTTGCATCCTCCTACGGCAGTTGCCCAACTTAAAGGACAGACACGATTTCTTCCGGGTTCCGATTTAAATGGCGTTTATTAAAAAAAATCAGACATGGAAAACACAGCTAACGCTATTTTTCAGGACACAAAACGGTTTAGAGAGGCCTACTGATTCCAACCCCCCGTCCACCTTTCCAGGTAGTTTCCGAGAGTTCAAACACGAGGGAGAACTAATCATGGCAAATTCCGAATTGAAGAAATGCACAATCTATTTTCTCGTTCGGCTAAGCGACGGAAAGCGGAAACCAGGGAAATTGCTTTGTGCCAACTGACGTAATTACGCGAAAAATATACACGTGTGAATTAATATCTGCACGGAGCTGCGGGCAGGCAGCAAATATTCGAAGAGGTGTAATAGGTGAAAAATGAGGAATGCCCATCGAACTGGCACGATTCTCACTGCCGATCCCCCAAGTTGTAGCCCTTCGGGCTCAACTAGTTTTCTAAAACATAATCGATCAATTTACAAACCATTCAAAAGACGCGAAGCGCCTGGAAACAGTAAATTAAAGTTTCGGATTAGATCTTTCACTCATACAATGAACTTATCGTCACTCGCCACTCCCTTACTTCCAGCCACAGGTAGAGAAGTCAGCCGGGATAGCGCGATACGACAAAAACCGAGGGAGGAAAAACTCCCCAAGTTTAAACTTTAAAAATAAAAGCCCGGCTCACAAAAAAGCGAGGTGCGGTGGTACCTGCGCTTGGAGAGGTCGAGCTCCAAGCCGCCTCATGCTGCAAAAATCTTTTGGCACAAAACCCGGGGTTTCGCAAGCGGACCGAGGCCTAGAGCAGCATCCGGCCACATACGCACAGAGGCCCGGTCCCTCCGCTAGGCGAGCACCGGCACCCACCACACCAGCCACCACTCCACGCCAACTCACCTTTGTTTCCTTGGCCTTTCGGTCTCTGGATTGGGTCCAGGTGATTCATGAAGGTTTGAGTTATGAGAAGAAAAAAAGAAGGAAAAATAAAGAATTTTTTTTTAAAAAAAATTCACCCAGCAGTCAGTCTCTATAGCAGGTGGTCAGGCCTACTGTACTAGAGAGAGTCACGGCTGATTCTGCTACTACGTCTCGCTGTTTTTTTTTCCTCGTAAATATTTAAAAAGTGCCTTTCTTTACCTGTTCTAGAAGACTGCTGGCTGACATTTCTTTCTCCCCCTGAGGCCTGTGTATCTAATTTAGTTTATATTTAGTACGGCAGAGTGTGTAAAATGCCTGTTGTGAGAGCTAATTGCCCCTGTCTCTATACAGAGCCTATTTCTGCACAATGGCGGGCTACCGCTTCTCTGCTCTCTCAGTACTGCCACAGGCACACACACTATTTTAACATGGCCGAGCAACACCACACGCCAACTGCCTTGCACTGTTACAGCGACACCTGTCGGTGCGGAGGAATACCGAAGAGCGTCTCTGATTTCTGCCAGCAGTTGACCAGGAGTGTGCAGACACTGGGGGAGATGTTTTAAGACGTCCAGCGCTGTGTAAAAACACAATTTTCTAAGATTTTCTTCTGTTCTCACAGCACTTGCTGCATTTGCAACTTCTGATGCAAATGCTGCCTTTGCTAAGAATAATAGCATTGCGTGTTATAACTAAGTGATCTCTAAACAAACGAGTAAATAAAACACAGCTCAGTCCTTCTTGTGAGAGTCAACAGACAATATTTATATAACACACCAGCAGCAGATTTAATGTATTTAATTGAATCTGTACTAAGGTCAAGGGAATGCTGTGTCATGTAGACATACACACCGTGGACAATAAAGTTCCCACTTGGAAGTTGATTAAATCAGATTTCAAAAGCTAAACCATGCTGTGGCTGTAACTGTGATGGTGACATAAAAGGCTGCTGCTGTAAGCAGTCATGCTCAACCAGTAGGTGGCTGTCTTCCCTCTGAAACAGAATTATCTAAAAGCAATGCTACAGCATGGTGACCATGGAAACTGTGCTGTAGGAGGTACTACTCTTCAGATGAGGTCCTGAATGCTTGGTAATTAATGACCCCATGGCACTTTTATTTCCTAAAAGAGTAGAGGTGTTCACCTGGGTGTCTGGGTAAAAATATGGGCAGGAGGGGGTGGTGGAACAGACTGAAGATGGCAGAAACAGAGCAGTTGATACAGAGGCTGGTGCAAACTAGAGTTCTGAATCAGATACAAGCAGCAGTGAGTCGAGAAATTGCCGAGGATCTAGAACAGTGCAGCAGTGTGAGGAAACTGAGGAAGAGGAAACAAAGAGAACTGCAGGATTCTGGATAAGCGGGAGTGGGCAGAGAGCTTTGACAGGGAGGCTGAGGAAGAAGTCCAAGTCCAAGAGAGAAAATGTGGTTGGAGCTGGAGAAGGGAGGTCACAAGGGACTCAAGACTCATGACAGGGCAGGAGGGCAGGAGGGCAGAGGTGGTGTTCAGAAGGAAATAGAGGAAGGGAAGAAATTTTGAGATTTCAGAAGTGCAGCCAGGAGGAGATGGCTGTGAGACAGGCACAGATGAGACAGGAGACAGGAGTATCAGAATCAGTTATAGCAGCATCAGCATTCAAGATTATATGAAAATCCATAGAAAGAAACTACCTAAGAAATGGGTGGCGCAAGATCAGTATTGGACCCAGAATGGAGCCCTGGGGGACACCAGTGGAGAGAGGATTAGGAGCAAAGACACAAACCTGCCTTATACATGATATGTGTGATCTGACAGGAAGGAAGAGGCACAAGTTGCAGCAGTGCCAGGATTTCCAACCTCAGCACTGACAGGAGAACAGGACAAAAGACAGCTCAAATGGACTGAAGAGAATCAGTATCAGAAAAGAAACTTTTTGCATGAGTCTTTATCAGATGTTTGGGGGGGTTAGTGAGTGGTACAGTGGTTAGCACTACTGCCTGTTAGTGCTGTAGCCCTGGGTTCAATTCCAGCCTTGGGTGTTATCCATGTGGGTTGTTTGTTCTCCCCATTTTTGCATGGGCTTCCTCTGAATGCTCTGGTTTCCTGCTACAGTCCAAAAACATACTGGTAGCTTAATTAGCTTCTGGGAAAAGTGGTGTGAGTGTGTGTGTTCGCCCTGCTATGGACAGGTGTCCCATCCAGGCTCTATCCTAAATTGTACCTGTTTCTTGCTGGGGTCAGGCTCCAGCTCCTCCTTCTTCCTGCATTGGAAGAAGCAGAGAGAATAGGATGGATAGTATCTGCTAACAATGTGTAGATTAGGCATTAATTTTATTAATATAAGGGAGGTTAATTCCATCTGGTGAATCTGCAAAGTCAGTTGTACAGTACATACTGTAAAAAATACTGGACCACGAGCACTTTAAACAGCACTGAAAGAAACAGGCGACAGAAATTCCTGGGATTAGAAAATCACCTAGTTTTGCAATTAAATAGAAGTCTTGACTCTGTGTTTGGGATTATCAATATACTTCTTGTGTTTCAATCAATGTTTGTTTATTCTTCATCAATGCATTGCAGTTTCTAAATTGAAAAAAGGGGAAAGCAGCCAGGTGACATGGGGCCACAGTGGTTAACATTGCTGGCTCACAGCTCTGGGGCCTTGGGACCCCTTTTCCAACAGTACATCCATTTTCTAACAGCTTTATCCAGTTCAGGGTCACACATACATACTCACCTACTCCCCCTGATATTGAAACTCCTTATTATCATTTAAAGAAAGAGAAGCTGGCTGTTATTCTTGTCCTTCGGTGTAGTAGCTCAGGACTATAACAATAATATTGGGGAGAAAAATAATAACATCCACTAAATTCAAGTCACCTCAGCTTCAGAGCTGTATAACATCTGGGGGCAAAAGAAAAATCCTAATCATGTGATGTTCAGGAAGTCCAAGAAAATTGTTAGGATCATCAATTTTTCTCTCTCCGTCTGGGTTGGCAAAAATTGCACGAAGCTTTCAGTACGATTGGTTCATGCATTTACAGTATGTCTAAGGGTTACTTCTGGTTTTTATTGCAGCTCTACGCTAACGAAATAATGATATTTTGGCTTCACAACTGTTTTTCAAAAGTGCCTGTAAAACCCTGAATACCGCTGCACACAGAGGGGCTGCGATAGAAATGTGTCCAACCCCGCGCGTGGTCGTATAGACGTAATTTTCACCTCTGATCACAAGATGGCGCACGTCCAACTCGTATCGGTTTGGAACACGGACAGCACCGTGAAGTTGCTTTGAAATGCAGCCTGGCACAATTGAAACACAAACACGCGTTTGACAAAGCCTGCGAGACTTGCAAGTGAGATTTTTATTAGGTGCTTCAGTATGACGATTAAAAAATGTCTTGAGTATGAGACACCACCAGCGTGTTTGAAAATGCTCTTCTGAAACAGTAGAAAACTCACTAAGAGACAGCCTTCTATGGCATTAAGTTCACAACACGTTTAAAGGTGTTCTTGGAGACAGGGAACCAATTAACCAATAGCAGCTGACATGAATCTCCAAAGAGATTCTGGTACAATAGCTGTGAGCTGCCTCTAACTGCATCTCTGCAGTGTTCCAGAGCAGATGGAGTTCAATGGGGTTAAGGTCCAGGGGCGTTAGACTCTTGGCATTGTTTGAAGTGACATGCTCCACCAGGTCTGTGGAACATGCAGTCATGCCTTTTATGATGCAAGTTACATGAACCTTTTTTTTCCCCATAGCACAGCACACTGAGGGAAAAGGCCTGGTCTGCTACTACTTCACAATCCTCAGGAACTATTGGATAGATCACGAGCTGGGGGCATTCCCACTGCTTAAAACTGGAGCTGTCACTCCTATAGCACATCCCATTACTTAATTTTGTGGTAGTGAAGCATACTTCCAGTTCAGACTTACAAGCAGACACATTTGTAACATAGCTCTTGGCTACATCAGACCTTTAAACAACAGGGGACTGAGATTTTAAAAGCCCCAGTGCTCTGTTTTGTATATCTTAAATCTGCATCTTTAATCTGAGTTTTGGCACTATTTTAGCACTTGTCAGAAAATACAGTCATTTCCTCATAAATGTAAAAAATATCAGATGAGGGAAAAGTTTGGGACTGAACATATGCTTTAAAGCGTTCTACCACTTTTTAATGGGACTGAGACTTGAGGCTTGAGACTTGTTCAGGCCAAATAAGGTGTCAGAAGTTATCTCCTGCTTCTCAAGTTCATAAAGCATTGCCTGTCACTTAGAAGGTCTTTTCTCTCAGCTAGGCTTGCTTAATATTTTGGCCAGTGAGCTGAGTACTCTGATGTGCTCTTACCCCAAGCTTCTCTCCCTGTCTGTGTGTCTCAGGCAGAGCAAGTTTGGGTATGTGAAAAAGGCAAATTCCTAGTACAAGAAATTGTATATGGCCAATAAAGTGATCGTATCTTATCTTACTCAAAATCACACGAGCCAGTTACAAGGATGCAACCTCAATGGGACTCTCAGCCTCAGGCTAGGCTTCTGGCATTGTGGAATTCACCACTGTAAAAGAGGCACAGTGTGACTTAGGGCTGGGAGCCCGCCTGAGAAATGGCAGCCATGTTCTGGTTGATGACAAACTGCACACATTTTATATATGAGGACATGAATACAAGGACACTGATACCATATTTTTTATTTCAACATAAAGGCAAGTTGTAAAATTCTCATTTACTCTGCAGCATTACTATGGCAAGATCTGAGGCACAGACGGATATGGCTTGGCATGATAATGATAATAATTATAATTTTATAAGAAAGTACAAATACATGCATACTTTTCTGCCTTCTGGTGACAGGGTGGTGTGGTAGGTAGGTCCACTGCCTCACTGGTTTTAGCTCCTGGGTTCGAATCTGGGTTACTTTCCTTGCAGAGGTTACATGTTATCCTCATATTTACATATGATTTTGCAGGATGCTCTGATTTCCTTACACATTCCAAAGATATATTGACAAGGTATGCAAATACCAAAAACTGGCATCCTATCCAGGGCGCCCTGCCTGTGCCCCGTATTCCCAGGATAGGCTCCAGGTTGTCCTGCCCCTCGCCATAAAGAACTGCTTTATCACATAAACATATCACAGTGAGTTACTGCTTTGTTCCTGATGTGAGATTGGGAAATACTGCAAGCCCTGGAACATTTACGATCAATCAATGATGGATGATCAAGTGGATGACAAAAAGAGCCCAGTCCAAAATGCCATCCACATTTATGACCATTTTTTTCCCCAGTGATGTTGAATCATATGAAAACAGTTCAGGTGCAGTTAAAAAAGTCATCAGCGTACCCAAACAAAATACGGCCTTGCAAAACTTGTCACAAAACAGCAACCAATCCAAGGTTTCATTGCACAAAGAAGTAGATGGACTTTCATTTTTGCAGGTCATACATACTGTAGGTTTCACAGTGATCACAAGTTTACTTTTGCATGACCAGTGCCACATAATTTTGACACATAGAATGCAGAACTGCTAGGTCACACGCCATTCTAAAGCTCATTTTATCTCATGCAGCTGTACATTCTGACCTTAAAACCACTGTTGGGGCCTCCACTTGGGGCAAATACATTTGTAATCTAAACCATTAATTGGCAGAAGCAAGTAAAGAACAACATTACCAGAAATGACTCCTTTTATTGATATTTTTTTTCAAAAACAGCATCTCCTGCTGAATAAAGGCATTTGACTTTATCATTTCTTGTGTACCAAAAATAAAACAAATAAACAGACTTCAGCGTGAAACTGCAGAATTTGTTGGGGAAAAAAGTATCATTACTTTTTTTTTCTTGGCAAAACGTGCAGAATTACAGCCACGTTTCGACTGTTCAAAAGATCTGGCTGGGAATTCTTCTGGGTTTCAGCATAAATGAATTGTCCACATGCTGCAACCTCCTGCATGAAATAGATAACAGACATCTCTAAAATACAAAGCTAATAATACTTTTCTTCTTAGCAGAGCCTTTTTTTCCCATGCATATTATACATGAATTCTATTCTGCAAATAACTTTTAAACAGAAGACAAACCTCTTTGCATCTTTTATTAGCCTGTGGAGTTTTTCATAAGTGTTAAGTAAAAAACAAATGACCTTTTCTTGACCTTTTATAGGTATGTTATGGCAAAGGTGTACGTACTCCACAATGGAGTTGAAATGATGGCAGCTTTAAGGTGACTTACATAAGAGGATAATGAAAGTGTCAGATTCTCAAAATGAACAAGTGCAGATCAGAACTGACAAATAGACTGTTAACTAAACATCACGCTGCCAAAATAATAAAAAAAAACTCAGTCACATGCATAAAACCAAATGCTGTCCATTTTTTTCTCAGGAATACAGTCAAAACAGGATGATTGCATGATTTTAGCAGACAAACAGATGAACTAGAGTTGGGGCATTCAGAAAGTCATCTGTATCTTTGTAGCAATAGGTTTCTGGAAACAGCAGGCTCAGAACTCCCTCATCAGCCAAACTGTGTGTTGGAGAACTGGAGCACTCTAGTGTGGCATTGTCCACTCATGTATTTAGTGTACCAGATATTGTTTATTCAAGCCTATTTCTTAATTTCTTAGTCTCTTCCATGTTTACTGAATATCCATTCATCCAGGGTAGAGATAATTAAGATGAGCTGGTGAATTAAGTGTCTCAAGATACTGAATGTCAATTCTATGTCCGCAACTGTATTGTTATATGTTTATCCCACAGATGGACTGCGTATTTAGATACTAACAAATCTTATTGGCAGAATAGCAGGGATTGTCTTTTCAAAGAGTTCTGGTAAATGAATAATCACGAGTTTAAGATACTGCGGGATCAGCTCATTTTTTAAAACCTTCAAAACTAAACACTACCAGAAACCTGAACAGTAGCAGCTGCCCTTGTGAGTACTTCCAGATCTCCTCCCTTGCATCATGGGGTCCAGTGTGAGGATCTACAAGGTGTCCACAAAGTCATCGCACCCCATGTTTCTTTGGCAGCAGTACAGTGTTGAAAACTTCATTTTCAAGCCCAAAGGTTATGATGCGCTGTCCTTTTTAATAGTAAGGAATGATCTGTTCCTTCATTGTTCTTGGCCTCTAAGGGACAGACTGAGAA
This sequence comes from Lepisosteus oculatus, assembly GCF_040954835.1. Classification (NCBI taxonomy): domain Eukaryota; kingdom Metazoa; phylum Chordata; class Actinopteri; order Semionotiformes; family Lepisosteidae; genus Lepisosteus; species Lepisosteus oculatus. The sequence goes on along the minus strand of NC_090706.1, from coordinate 10,629,664 downwards.
AAATGAGGAAAGGGCATTTTGTGCCTGCACACTTGTCATTTTGTGGCCACATTACAACCACTTTCTTCACAAAGGAGCCTCAGGTAGAAACAGAACTGTGTTGACACCCTGTTCATTACAGGCCCGTCAAATAGAACTTTCCAGAACCATGGCGCGATCTCTGGATTTACAGAAAAAGTTCCTGCTGGCACTTATCCATAGTTTAAAGCAGGTAAACAAAAGAATAACGTTATGTGACAGATAGTTATACACCTCAGCCATAATTTTGCACCCTTTTTTCTTTACTGAAGCAGTCTAGGGCACACAGCAACAGCTGCAACACAACCCCTTCTACCAATAGAGGTTCAGCACCTTGAGTTTTCAGCAAATCTGCTTGAGTATAATTTATATTGGCAGACATACAAATACATACATATAAATATAAATATTAAAAAAAAACAACAGCTTCCAACCCTGTCATTGCACTTCAGAATAAATACAAAGGAAAACATTACAGGTACGCGAAAATGACTTTGGAACGTCATTGAGAAAATGCAGGCAAATAACGCCCTCTGCTGGTCACCTCCTCCCTGACCATTTTGGTCTCCCCTCTCTCGCTCTTGCTCAACGTGTCTGTGGTTGTTCAATTTTCCGGGGTCAGCGCAGCTTCACTCACAAAGATGGCCGAGGGATGAAAAAATAAAGCAAACCCATGTTCGGAAGTGTATCTCCGGCGACGTGCTCCTCTTTCGCTGTTTGCTCTGTCTTTGTGGTACTCACAGAACAAAAGATTGAAAAAAAAAACACACAGACAAAAGTTACAAATGGGTTCCAAAGACGAGCTGGAATTGTCTTATAGTCTCCATCAGCTGGCTGGGGGAGTTGTGACAGAGGTGTCAGAACCAGTACAGTTCTTTGGCTTTCTTGTGGTGTTGCAGCCCTGAATCGGAATATTAAACAAGAGAAAGGCAGCAGGTTAGACCAATCACAGTTAAAGTGACATCCTACCATCTATCCATATTCAGTAATTTGACATCAGTGCCTCACAGAAACACATTTTCAAGTCTAGTTTATTTTGTCTGTGCATGGCTTCAGTCTGTCCTCCATATTTACAGCCCTTTGAGGTTTGTTTTCCAAAACGCCACAGGGTTACGTTTGTACAATTTACTTTTGTTTAAAAGCATGCCTTCTTTTTTTTTCAAGCCTGGGCAATGGGAAGGCAGCGCTTGTGTGCAAACGTCCCCTTACTGACACTCCGTAAAGGGAAATGGACTGAGATGAGTCTCTGTGGAAACTAGCCTCCATGCGAGCAGAATGTCCATTTGAAACCTCTTCTCTGTTCTTGTGTTTTCAATTGTTGCTTAAACTCTCAGTAAAATCCGAGGACCTGAATATGCAGTATGACTCACAGCAGTGTGTTTATATGTGTGGAATATTGTGATTTGTTTCAATTGATCCTTGTTATTTTAATTAACTTAAAGCCATTTACTCTGCAGCATCATCTGTGGCAGGATCTGAGGCACAGAAGGATATGGCTTGGCATGATAATTATAATGTATAAGAAAGTATACTGTACATAAATGTGCATTAGTGCTTTAATTATCATCATAAGAGAGCACCTAATACACACTACTGTATACATTGTAGTACATTATGTTACAGTATAGAGGTGGACTTGGCAACAGGTGAATTTGGCTATTTGTGATGCTTTTTCTGCACTAAACCTTCACAAATGTTGAGACCCTAATGTACTCATAAGCTGATACTGTTCTGAGTTTCATAATAATTTTGCATCAAGATGCTTTGAGCACCCTGGGTCCAGTTCCGGACTTGGAGTGCTATCTGTGTGGAGTTTGCATGTTTGCTCCATGTTTGCATGTGTTTCCTCAGGGTGCTCTGCTTTCTTGCCACGCTGGTAGGTCAATTGGTCCTGGTGTGAGTATGTCTGTGTCTGTGCCTGTGTGTGTCTGCCATGGACTGGCGTCCCGTCCAGGGTGTACCCTGCCTTGTGCCTATTGCATGCTGGGACAGGCTCCAGCTCCCCCCTGACCCTGAGTGGGATGAAGCAGCCAGAAACACAGGCTGCAGGCCCCCTACCTGTGTCAATGTTGAGCGTCAGGGTCTGGGCGACGTCGCTGGCGGGGATCAGGCCCGGCCAGGCGGGGGTGGCGTCCAGTTTGGTGACATCGTAGTGGCCGGGGAGCGGGGGCAGCCGGCTGGGCCGCACCGTGGGCATCAGCAGGGGGCTGTAGTGAGGCTCCAGCCCCGCGGGGGAGTAGAGTTCATGCAGCGGGCGGGGCGGGGCGTAGGCGGGGCTCGGCGGGTAGGCCCAGGACTCGGAAGGGTGCGGGGGAGGCAGGCCAGGGTGCAGGGCAGGGGAATAAGGGTCTATGGAATATGCTGCCCCATCGGAGTGTCCTCGGTTCGACGGGGAAGGGTAGCTACTGTCCCAGAACGAGGGAGGGAAGCTTCGTCTGCTGCTCGGGGAAGCAGAATCTGCGGAGAAGCAGCACATGGAGTGATGAGCCTCAGTATGAAGAGGAGAAAAGGATATGAATATTGGCACCCTGTAGTATTGTCCACTCCCATATTTAGTGTACGGCATGTTGTTTCTTAAACCCTACTTCTTTCTTAGCCATACCTATCCCATGTTTACTGAATATCCATTCATCCAGGCAAGAGGTAGTTAGGATTAACTGGTGAATGAAGCGTTTCGAGATACTGAATGTCAATTCAGTACGCATTGTGTTTCCTGCTCGATCTCTGTACCAGTGGGCGTGAACGCAAGACTCAATCAGGTTGAATTCTCGTCGGGGTCACTGCAAAGCTGCCGTCTGCATCCAAGCTGCTTAATTTGGAAAACAAACTGTTGGAAAGTAGGGGATGAATAAGCTACGGGATTTTATTTAGAACGACAGATGACCAGGGATTCATGCACTCGTCACCAGAGACAATTAGCCATTTAAAGCATCTGAGTGCGTGATTCCTGTGTGCATTCAACACTGATGGCACAACGTTTTCTATGTGGTGCATTGTACATGTTAAACGATACACAGATGGACCAATGCAACACTTTTATAACGTTTGCGACATGGACTCATCAACATGTTTTTTTAAACAAAACATTGATTTTTTTTCTAAGTATTGCAGTGAATCGCTGAGGTCATTCTGATTTACTTTCACTTTTCTATTTTAAGTTGCTGAAACTATCGAAAAAGTAGAAGTGTTCCCTCTGACGTCCTTGTCGCTGTGTAAGCCTTAGGGTTAAATAATAACAGAGGAGCATTTTTGTAGGTTTTTTTTTTTTTGCTCTATTTTCTTTTTTCTCGTTGTCTGGAGAAGGATCGATGGGCACCGCACAAATCACTGCTGCCTCGCCGGTGTATTGAAACACCAATTGCAAAACATTCAACAGCGCGGTTTTCGCCAAAAAACGGTGCCGCGTCTTCGATGGTGTCAGAGTGTCCAGCAAAGGTTTATTACTGTTCCACAGCAAGTGTGTGAGGGAAAGACCCTTCTGTCCGTCAGTACACAGCGGCTAATTTGAGGAATCGGACAAGGTGCGAAATTCTCATGCGTGACTTCACCGAAGTGCTAAAACCCTCGCGTAAACTTGTAAATAAACTAAATGGCGCATCCTGAAAACGGTCGCTGGGTCACCGGTTCTCCCAGCCTATATAAGGAAGCAGAAGCGGTATTTAACCTGAGAAACAGCCGCTCTAAATCACTTCTGTGGCGACATCTTGTCTTCTGACAGCGCAGGCCTCCCACCTGTTGTTTTCACTGGACCGTCTGCCCCTACTAGAATGTCAGGAGTCGGTTTATTTTTTAGCTGTTCCTTTTATATTTAGAATTCCACTGGAAAAAGACACCGGGATAAAGTCCCGATCAAACAACCCTAGATAAGTCACCAGTCGGTATTGTCTTTGAACGCGATACGCTTTAACGTTCTACATTACAGCGTAAAGACGCACACATTCCGTTTATACATAGTATCTGTAACAAGGCGCTGCGTCTTCCGTCAAGTTGTCTTAAATGTAGGCTATAGGAAGTATACGCGTCTACTATTAGTAAGTGTACAAGAGTTTTCACTTACTACGAAGGGCTCTAAGGGCACTGTCAGATTTACAGTTTTTTTGTAGGTTAGTCGTTAATTGCTGATGGACTTTAAGCAGAGATTCTTAGACGTGTTGAAGGCAGATTACCCCACCAGCCGACAAGAGCGCCGGCCACGGCCTCATAGCAGAAGTGTCACGGGGGATATGAAGCTTGCACAGTATATATTCTCACCCCACACAGGAGGGATGATATTAACTGTACGAATTTGTAGGAATTACGACATTTACAAAGCAATAAATTAGGACATTGTGAATTCTGTTTTGCGGGACTCTTCTTGAGAATATATTTTTCCTTCTATTTTTCTGCTGGTTTCTTGAAAGGGACCGGTGATCTCCAAAAGGCTAAAAATGTGACAAAAGTCACAATCCACTACAAAAAATGTCGCCCTTTCTCAAGGTTAAGAGAAGCAATGGGACAATGTGCCGTATTCACAAAACGTTTTCTATAAATTCAGTATGGTCATCATTCCCCCCCGAGAGCTGCAAACGCCCATATAAGCCATAAACTAAAGAGGTTATTCACATTAGCTGTAAAAGAAACAGTATGCGCTGTGACTTGTTGAATGTTTAATTTGTCTTGCATTCCTTCAAGAAAAATGTGTCTGACAGCGAATTTAAGTTGAACCCTTTAAGAGCATAAAGAAGTCACACTATTTGGGGAGAGACCTGATTTCTTCAGGATACGTCTCCGGTGTTGGCGCCCCGATCTCACCTGATCCCAGCTCCGCGACACGTTTCTTGCCGTCTCCTTCCATGTAGGAGCTCAGCGCTCGGGAAAAGTGCTCGTCCACCACGCTGCTTATGTCGCCCTGGTAGTAGGTGAAGAGGACGCAGCGGGAGCTCAGGTACTTGGCCTCGGGGGCCTGCTTGTCCTTCTCCCCGCCTTCACCGGAGCCCGGGAAAGAGGCCGCGCCAGTCCCGAGAACACTGTCCACCCGTTTCTGCATCCTTCCACCGCCCCCGAAAACCTTACCGCAGGGGGAAAAAACAGGGAAAAATGCGCTTTAAAAAAGGGTCTGTGATGCCTTTTCCTTTATTAACCTTCAAATCCTCCCTTTTTCGTAGCCCCCATCATGACCCCACTTAGGTCAGGTGAAGACCGCGGGAGCTCAGCCTTCCCTCCCGAACTCCAGTGACCCAGGGAAGAGAGCAAGAGTGGAAGTTAGTAAGCCATCACAGAGGGCACCGGGTATCTCCTGTTCTCCTAGCCTACACCTGGAATTGGAAAAGTTAGCTGGGATTTAACCACTAAACCGTCTGACTGAGAAGGAGATATTACTGAAGATTAAATTAAAATGAGGGATTTTAGTTGCCCAGATATCTGACAAGGCAATTGCGGTTTTATCTAGATATTTACTATGGGGGAATGCAATCAACGGAAGAGTCCGTTCTTTTTTGATGTTGTATAGCACCTTTTTACGGTGATCACAGTTCAGAAAATTAAAAACAGATTTGACCATTCAAAACAAGGATCCACGCACGCCAGGATCCACTTTCATTCATGAAGACAAATCCTCCACTTAACACACGGAACAGCTTTGTTGATACAACTAAGCCGAGTTTAAGACACCAGATAAAAATAATTACTGTCTGGAATTGTAGATAAAAACGTGCAATAATTATGAATATACAGAACACGACAGTTAGCAAAATAAGAAAAAGTGCTTTAACTGCTCTTTAGACACATGAAAATACATTTAGTTGCGCTTAAAAAGCAAAAGCAAACAGCCTTCATAAATTATAGGCTATCACCCAAGCAATCACCCCGTAGATTGCTAAAAATAAACCCCGTTCCTAAAGAGCAAACTAAAACGCGCTTATCTTTTCTTTTACAAAACGATTAATTATGCAAAGCACGGAGGAAAACCATCACCACCCATTTTGAAAGTGCGCTTGTTCTAGTGGTGTTATAAATGAAAGCCAGTCACACAAGCAGTTCTTACCTGCAGGCTGTTGACGCTGAAAGAAGAGGCTGAAGTATAAGGTGCGCAAGGTCCATGGGCTGGGTACATAACCTCCGCGCAACTCATGATCCTTTTACAGTCTCCAGCGGAAAGCTTTGTGGGACGGAATGGCTGGACTCACCCGTGGAAAGCGCCCTTTTAGAGCCGCCGGACATTCCGCCGGCCGGCAGAAGAAGCTGGATGTCTTTTACAGCAAAGTAGTATTGCTGTATATCACGAGCCCTACAGAACGACAGCTGCGCGCCTGCACTAGTCCGCCCGGTGGAAGAGACAACACGTTTTCCCTACAGCTCGACTCCTCCCCTCTCTTCTCACTCAAGAGACTCTAAACTCAAACCCAGTGTGCTCCTCGCTTGTCATTCGGCGTGCGAAGTATTAAGTCGTGGTGGTCCTTAAACGTTTCCGCCCGATTCCACCTTTTTAGGACACCTTTCACTAGTAGGCTCAAGAAAACTTTTTTTCTCTCTCCTCCAAACATGAAGTTAAGAACATTAAATTTGCTCCCCTTGTTTATCTAAAAAAAACAACAGAAAAAAAAAACAAAAGAAAAACTGAAGGTCTAAATAAGCACATCTATTAACATTTTCTAGAGCGTCTAAGAGCGATACGGTTATATTTTTGGGAAGGAAGAGCAATAATTGGTTATCCAGGCGTTTTGTAACATAAAACAAATTACAAACAAAAGGAGGCTATCTGGCCTATCCCAAACTGTCCTATCCTAGCTAGTCCGTTTGGTAGTTCAAGAGGAATAACCCAAGAATTAGGTGCTTTGCGAATGTTTGATTATTTAAGTATAGTAAGTTTGTGTTTATCCCGCTTGGTTATGAAGTAACCCCCCAAAAGAGACAAGTAAACCCCCAAACCAGCCATGCAGAAACAGGGGCGTAAGGAACAGTATGGAAACATGGACATCACAATAACAAGAGAAGACAGACTTTAAAACCTGCGGGACACCTACTGATTGAACTGCAGTTAGGACGCCAGACTGACCTGGGTCTGAGCTGATGGCATCAGGAATAGGAAAGAACTCAGGGTCGCTCAAACCCCAAAAGGAACAAGGGAACCCCCAAACCACCAGTGTGGAAAGAGCGATAAGGAAGATGCATGGTAAAGGAGAAGGCAGACATCACAAGTCAGGATGCCCACCGACTGAACCAGTGGCAGGACACCGGACATAAATGCGAAAATATTTGAGGAGTGTGCAAGAGTTGCAGTATATAGAGTGAAAGTCAGTAATGATCGCAATAGAAAACAGTTAAATGATTGGCTTAATGTCTGTCATTATCTCTCCTACAACTTCAATTTCAATAAGAAATTGCTGCTCTTCACTAAGAGTTTTAATTTCTCGAAAGATACCAGGATATCAGTTTGACAACCTGGCTGGGTAGCTTTTTCCAGATTTCTCCATTTTAAATGCACTTTCCTGTAGTATCCAGGTGTGTTTTCAGTTTGTGTTTCTCTGTTGATTCTGAAGAAGTCAGTTTTTTTACTCTTGTCAATACCTTTGATGGTTTTGAATACTTCAGTGAGACCTCTCATAATCCTGTGTGTGGAGAGTCTTGACTTCCTTCAGCCTTCCAGTGCAGGGCGTTCCTCTCAGCCTACAGGCCAAGGAGTTGTGGGCAAACCGCTGTTTGAACTCACTGTTAATTCTCCTGGAACCTTTACACCTACTTACTGGCGAAATATTTTGAAAAGATATCATGTTTCTTTAAGTAAAGTAGTGAAGAGTGTTGTTTCTGCTAAAGAATGCAAATACTTCCATATCGATTTAAGTCCCCCTGAATATAGGCAGTACATCAGAAGAATATATTTGTACTTTAATTTATGCAGAATTCTGTCAAAGACTCATTAGTTTACTCACTAATTTCAATTTACAAGGACTCTTACTCCTACTCAATGGACACCTGCTAGCTCTAGGATTGTAATTTGAAATGAACGGATTGGCTGAAATGTTGACTAATTCCTGTCTTAGATTCATAAGGTGACGTGGGATGTCCCTCAAGTTGATTTGGTTAATAGCTTTTGGCCCAGAAGGAGACAAGGGTATCGCATGAAAGTGCTGTAATGTAAATGATGATTAGCAGCATTGCAATGTCAATTAGTATTCCACCCTAGCTTAGCAGCGTTAGAAGGGAACAGGATACTCCATTAACATGCTGAGTTCTTCACAGCCTTTTTTTCTACTTGGAGAGAAGACAACACTCATTAGAAGACTGGCGAATTAAATTGATGGACTTTTGGAATCATGATGGCAAATTTGTCATGTTGCAAACATTTGTACATAAAAAGAGACCTGTTTATTATATTAATGAGTTTATTTATAGACTTTATAGATACTGGACAATAAAAGTGAATTTCCTTTAACCTCAGTAAGCAGACAAGATGATGTGCCTGATGATGTCTCAGAAAGTATTTACATTTTCAATCCATTTCAATTCCATCCATTTTCTGACCTCTTCTTCCTCGTCTTATACAGGGAAGCAAGGGAGCTGGAGCCTACCTGCTATGCCCACCATAGCACCCTCCATTTCACTTAGAATTGTAAAATCCCTTTCCAGCAGTATTGCACTAATATCATGCCAGTACTTTAGTCATATTCAAATTAATGTGACGCAGAGATGAACACTTGCCTGGCAGCAGAATAGGGCAGCCTGCCCGTAAGAATCAGGCTGACAGGACCCTGCTACGCCTCTCTTCATGAGGAATGAGCCAGGGAGCTGCTGCAAGAGTGAAGAGGGGGTGGAATGAGGGGTGTGAAAGGAGGTTTGAAAGCAGATGAGATAAAGTTTGTCCTCCTCCCAAACATCTGTTTAAGAATGCCGTTTAGATGACCTGAGAAAACTCCAATGTAAAGCATTGGCCCAGGTGGAAGTGCGTGTCTGTCTGTGTGTGTGTGTGCCTGTGATGGACTGGCGGCCGATCCAGAGTGTATCCTGCCTTGCGACTGTAGCTTGGCTCAGCTCGTTGACTGAGCTCATTGTGCAACACAAAAAACAGTGAAGAACTGAAACAAGACAGTGGTTCCTGAGTGGATGAGAATACTTTTGAATTTCAGTCAACCAGGTGGTGACCTTTGCTCTGCAATTGAAACTGTAAATATCCTTCTGCTCCAGATGTGATTCTCAGTCCTGAGATCCACAGCCACTACTTCTTTTCCTTCCTTGATTCAATTGTGTCTTGGTGATATTGGCCATTCCCAAGTCTTTAGTTTTTGAGGAGTTTGGGGTTTCCACAAAACCTGCTGGGCTGTGGCTCCCCAGGACCAGGAGTGAAGATCACTGTGTCACAGTACACAGCAGGCTTGTACACAGTGTCCTATCTCCCCACATCTCATTTATTTTAGTGCCACTGACAAATGAGTCTCTAAAAATAGTTCTTGAATAACCTTTTTATTTTAAGGCTGGTTTTAATAGGTTTACATTAAACCTAGCGTGCATGTTACAGGACCAGGAGCAAAAATGGTGCGAAACCAAGGCTCTCGGCCGAGTTAAGAAATAAATCTTATCCTGATCCTAAATTATTAAAACTGTGCAGGACGAGAAGTGGGAGCTGCTGAATCAGACAGCAGCAGAGGGGAGTGATGCAACTCTCGCCCCCCTGTGCTGCTGCAGGAATGACAGCTGCTGACAGCCCAGCGGCAAGCTGGGTGTCTGCAGAGAGCTACAATAACACATGTTATGGCAGTTCCTGGTATTAATGACCCTGACCTGCACTTCTTCCCATGCCCATAACAGCTGTTTCCAGTCATTTGTCTTTGTGGGCCAGTCCCATATTTCATGTGGGAGTGGGGTGGGGGAAGAGGGGAGGGGCGGGTGTCACCTGACCACCGTCCCACAAAGTGACCAAACTAGGGAAGGGATGAGAGAGTCCTAGTGGAGGGCTGGAGTGCGTCTAGAAAAGACATCTGAGCGGCCAGTCAGAAGACAGGCAGGTAAAAATAAGCCTGAGCCCGTGTGAGTGCGTGTGTTGTATGTGTGTGTATCTGGGAGAAAGTGTGAGTGGACCGAAAATAAACTCAGGTTACATCATTGCCTGGATATGTCTGTCCACAGATCCCCACAAACCCCTTTGCTTCGTTTCGCAGCGCCAGGGCTCTTGCAGCCGTGTAAGAGATGCTGTAGCCAAAGGGATCTCTGATAAATACAGGGAAATTCCTTGGCCCTTTTCCGAACTTTTGAACCTCCCGCAGTAGGCTTTTACAGGTTACTTACAGGCTATGTCCGTGGTTTATTCTGCCATTTTCCCAGTCCGTGTGCTTCAGCCAGGCAAGTGCAGATTGTCAATGATGCTTTCTTGCCACCCCACCTGCTCCACTGCTCATGTGGTCCTCAAATTGAAGCCCTGATCATGCCTTTGCGAAGCCTGTCTTCACCACAACGGTGACCTCTGTCAGGCCACACACTACTGAAACACCTCCCTGGGACTGATGTCCTTTTCTTCTTGTCCTGGATCCCTATAAGTACCAACGAACAGGCCTCCTACCTTTAGATTTTGCAGTTTGAAGCTTTACGTTAATGTCCCGGGTAACCAATCTTTTCTTCGTCTCGGTTATTTACGCTATAGCTTCCCCTGTCTTGTGCCCTACAGAAAGAAAATGGCACTAGTGAGTAAGCATGTAACAAAAACACCAGCTAGACGTTTCTACTAAAGGGCTTTATAGACAAAGTTCGGCCTGTCTCTGGAAACCCTGCCAATTTTCCCAGAATGCAACAGTATAGTTGTCTGGCCCGAGCAAGGGTTAAAAAACGTCAGCTGGTCATACCCAGTGTGGTTTGACTGCTGAATTCCTCTGAGGGTTCCACTGGTTTAGCTGCTGCTCTGCCAGATTAACCCTGTCCCTGTGTGAGCTCTACAGCTGTTTACAGTCCCTTTTATGCCTCCACAGCTGTCTGGCCCCTTCTCCACAGGCCAATTTCTAAACCTGTCAGGTGTCATAACAACATGCTGATTTGTGGGCAAGCAAAAAGGGAAGGGGAGCTCAAACTCAGCATGCAGATGGGGATTATCTTAGAATGGGAACCCACTTAAAAACACAATTACTGGACCTGCAAAGCATGCATTTGATGCAAATAGCACGTGGTAATATGGAGGTTAGCCTCTGGAGGTGGTGTGAAGAAAGTGTGATTCTCTTTGCATGTCAAAATCCCAACAGGCCTGGCAATGCAGGGCTAGGAGTGCTTCTTTCAGGACCTGCGGGTTGACACCATGGCGTCTGAAAGAGACAATGCAATGAGGGACTGTGTGCTTTTTAATACACATTGGCATCATATTCAGGAGACCTCATCCTGATGAATGTGCCCACATCTTAACTGCAGAACTCAGCCCATGTAGCGATGAAATCCATTTAGAGTAATTTCTGACAATTGGAACACATTTTGTCACTATATATGTACATGTAAATCTGGTTATTCATAACTGCATACAGCCTTGGTGCTCTCCTTGTACTGCTCTTCTTGGATTTATTGCATTTCTACAGAACTGTGTAAGTAACCACACTGCACTATTACCACTATTGAACTATGTACTGCATGGAGCATATTGCGCTTGGCCTTTCTCTTGTTTGTATTTCTATTTATGATGCACTGACGTCTAGATGGATATAAATTATGGGCATGAATATTAATTAATTAAACAGCTATTAATATTCATTCCCTTAACTCCTAATAACTGCAAGCTCTTAAAACATTCCATCTCCCTGAAAGGTGTTCTTTGTTATGAAAATAGTGCCTTCGGGAGACATTAAGAGGTATAATGTAGGGGTTTTTATAGTGCACTGAATAGGGCCTGTGCACTGACTCCTTATAGTTATTCCTTTCAACTAAAAAACATACAGGAATGTTAATGTTATAAAAATTGTATTTTCTGAAACGTTGGTTCACAGCTCATTTCGATTGCCTTCGCAGTTGCTATGGTGTGACCTAGAAAGCACAGAGTGCACTTAAGCAAACAGCAAAGGTTACAAATTAGAGGAAGCAGTCCGTTTCACTCATTTGGTTACTTATTGATCTTTTATCGTTTCATCCTGCCCTTTGTTGAAGCAGGAAATCAGTTACAGCAATACACTTGGTCGCTTATTCGCCTGTAGTGGAGTGGTGTGCCAGTGAGGTACATTCCAGTGAAATGATAAAACCATTGTAGAGCACAGAGCAATTTGGTGAAGCGTGACACGCTGTGCAGAGCTGTGTTGAAGCAGGTGCAGACACAAGCATGGGAATGCTGCGGAACTCCCAGACCCTTGCATCCTGCTTGAGAAATGAGGGTGGAGAAACGTTATTGTCTTGGTTCCTGGTCCTGGTGTCATGCCTATGACCCGTAACATGGCTTTCCACAGGCAGCTTCACGCCTCTGTCGTGCAATTGGGGTTCAGGTTACATACTCGTTGGACAAAACAACCGATTGTCACTTTTGCGTCCTGCAGTTCCTCTCGAATTGCACAGGGGCGGAGCCATCAATTGTTCACCCCGCGATCTCCGGGCAAGCTTAGCCTCCTCTCGATGTACGCGACCCGTCACATGCTAAAACAATAATAATTTACAGCAGGTCGGGTTTCCAGAACGCCCCTGCTGCCCCGGCGCCTAAAATGGCCCCGGCTCTCGGATGAGATCACTTTCCGGTTTTGGGGACCGGCGGCCTGTTGCCAAGGCCTCCACACCTGGCACCCCGGTGACATCACTCCCTCTCAGGTGACTGCCATGTCTGGGGCCTCGTACAGACAGGCCGTCCCGCGGCGAGAGGACAACTGGGGAAACATGAGCGCAGGCGGCAGGCTCCGCGCGCTGAGGGGAACCGCGGCGCTTCTGCACACGGCCGCTGGGCTGGGGCTGAGGGCTTCATGCAGGCGTCTCGGTTTCTCCCGGAGTGACATCATGCAGGCCCCAGCTATTTTTATTGCATGTTAAACTGCTGAACCAATGCACATAAAGTACTTGCTTGTTGCGGTGTGCTGCCAGAGGTTAAAATGGCCATATAAACATGTAGCCCTGGTCAAAATTTTCCATAGCTCTAACTGTCTTGGACACTTGAGCAAAAGATTCTGCCAGATGACTCGTTTGCTGAAGGAGAGGATTTATTCAGTAATGTGCGTTTAAGTGAATCTTTAGGAAAGTTTGTCCGAGTCAATTTGAATGATATATTCCAGCTGTGGCACGCTTGTATTGTGCTTTGACTATATCCCATTGTGCACCGTGCTTCACTTTACCATGCCCCACTAAGTCTGACCATGCTGTTACTTCGATTTCACCATGCTTTACTTTCTTCCAGCTGTTACTCTGGCGTAAAAGAGTAAGCACGGTAAAACTGTCAGAAAGGAACGGACCGGGATATTCCCCCCAAAAAGTGTGAGTTTATATCCAAGAAAGTAAGAGTGAGGAAGTACCATGCAAGTCACTGCCCCTACTGAAATGAAACCAAAGAAACGGAAGAAAAGTCTCAGTTTGGCTTGGGGCTTCATCGAATTCTGGTCTAAACCTTGGCACCATCCCCACAGACTTCAAGTTTTGTGATTATACACTTCAATTATAAATGTACGCACACCACCTTTACGGACAATCATGTGACGGATGGGCCCTCGAGAATTCTATTTATAGTCTCCAGCCCTCAAATCTGATGCGAGGGTCACAAGTTGTTTGTCTCTATGCAGCCTCTTCCCCTAAAAATGGCATACAGTACCAGGAGCATGTGAGGCAGTTCTCACTGAGTGATGTCATGCTTGTCTACATTACCAGTAATCCTCCGGGATCTCTTGGCCAAGCAATCGTTTTTCAGAGACCGTGTAGATACATATCTCTCTCCTTGATGTGTGAACGCTGAAAGCCTGTTATTACCGCGGTTTTTTTTTTTGAGAATAGCCCTCAGGTCAACACAGGGTGCTCCTACAATTAAACAGCTCCCCCCAGTCTTTGAGGAACACAATCCTGGATTTTAGTTCCTCCTCAGCAGGTATCTCCAGACATGAGAGCCTTGCTTTTAATCTGGCCTTTTTCGTGGAGGAAATAATCCCCTGCACAGTCTGTGCCACCCTTCAAAACAAGTGAACTCCACCAGAAGACCTCCTTTTAGACAATAAAGCCATTATACCAAATGTACTAATTCAATAAAAGTGGTGCCAAAATCTTTGAACATTCCTAAGAATATAATACAGGATTATTTGGGAAATCAAACTGCAACTACTTTGCTTGGACTAATGTTTCCAAAAAAAACACAAGGATTACTGACAGCCCTGCCTGACATATGGAGTGATATTATCCCCTATGCATTACACAAGGTTTTGCTTCTGTACCATTTTTCCTTTGCACATACATCCTTTAATATACAGGTGAAACTGACTATAAATATGCAGTAATCTCCCAACGGGTGTCTTGAGTTTGGAATGGATCAGCTGCTGGTTGTTTCTGGGGACTAGAACGTGCAGTGGCTACCATTAATGCTTCACAAAGCTGGGGCCCTGCGTTCAGTTCGTAGGGTGGTGTTTGCATGTTCTCCCTGTATTTCCTTCAGGTGCTCTGGTTTCCTCCCACAGTCCATATACATACTGGTAGGTATATGTTCTTCTGGGAAAACTGGCCATGATGTGAGTGTGTGAATGTGTGACTGTGTGAGCCCTGTGATGGACTGGTGTCCCACCCAGAGTGTATCCGACCTTGTGCCAGATGCTTGCCAGGACAGGCTCTGGCTCCCCCATGACCCTGTACTAGTTCAGTCCTGTAAGTGGTTAGAAAATGGAATGGATGAATGAATGACTGTTTCTTCAGGTGGGCGTATCCAGACACAGCTTCGTGGATGCAGACACCATTGCAAGACAGCCTTAAAACAAATTGAGTAGCCTTTAATATAAAAAGGTTAATTGATGTTTCTACATTAAAAATAAACACACCTTGCATGTCTAAGTAGTAGAGTATTCTACCAGCAGCCATATCACCCTGCAGCTCACCACTGGCAACCTACTAAAGCTCAGCAGGTGTGAGCCTGGTCAGTACCTGGATGGGAGACCTCCTGGGAAAAACTAAGGCTGCTGCTGGAAGAGGTGTTAGTGGGGCCAGCAGGGGGCGCTCACCCTGCAGTCCATGTGGGTCCTAATGCCCCAGTATAGTGATGGGGACACTATACTGTAAACAGGTGCTGTCCTTTGGATGAGACGGAAAACTGAGGTCCTGACTCTCTGTGGTCATTAAAAATTCCAGGGCGCTTCTCAAAAAGAGTAGGGGTGTAACCCCAGTATCCTGGCCAAAATTTCCAATTGGCCCTTGCCAATCATGGCCTCCTAATAATCCCCCTCTATGAATTGGCTACATTACTCTGCTCTCCTCCCCACTGATAGCTGGTGTGTGGTGAGTGTTCTGGTGCACTATGGCTGCCGTCGCATCACCCAGGTGGATGCTGCACATTGGTGGTGGAGGGGAGTCCCCATTACCTGTAAAGTGCTTTGAGTGGAGTGTCCAGAAAAGCGCTATATAAGTGTAAGCAATTATTATTATTAGTGCATTATGCATGCATAATGCAATATGAGATATTGACTGGAAAATGTTTGCCAGATCTATTGATGATAGTGACAATCAAACATATAAACCTGGATGCTGCCTGGAACCTTTTATGTGGGTTTGAAATCCTACTCAATAGCTTAGAAAAAAACAGGTGAAATAGGTGCATCGTCTGTACTTATATATGCACCTTCCACCCTATATAGCCTTGGAAGTATAGCATGTATGTATATTGGATAATATAAACAAGAATATCTGCTGTTTTTGATTACTCCAGTTTCAGCCAACTATTAAAGTTGGATTAAAACATATTTTGCTCACATATGTGTTTCACCTGCTGCAGATCCCAATTTTGATTGTGGGAACGATGCCCGGGGAACCGGCGAGTGTGACATTAAAGCCGACAAAGGGTAGGAGAGCGCCCCCCGAGCCCAGTCTTTGTTTTAAGGCCCAGCGTGCTTTGCAGCGGCTCGGCAGGCCAGTTTCTGAGATCGGGGGAAGTGGAAAACGGGACTGATTGTCTCCTCTGAAGGAAGGCGAGCGGCTCTTTGTCCCTCCGAGGAGCTGGAGGAGACCCAGTGTGTGCGAACCGCGTTAATTGCGGCGAAGCACAAAGGGCACGGTAATGAGCCCTTGGCAAGATAGAGGCTCCGGGAGCAACGGAAGAGCGCGTTCGTCGCTGGCCTGCCTCTCTGAAGAGGTGGCAGCATTTCAATGCAACACAATGACCGCTAATTAAAGCTCCGTCATTACAGGAGCCCTACGCAGCTCTCTGGCAATGTGTGTGTATTTCCTTTTTTTTCTCTTTTAAACCAGATTTGTTACCAACGTCTCAGAGTGTGTAATAATGAGGCTGCGCCGCCTGGTTTCTTAGTTACCTCTGCTAAGCTGCTACTATATTCCGTCTCTGGGCCCACGTGTTTCCATTGTGCTCAGAGGAGACTGAAAGAAAGCGAGAAGCAGGGAATAGATTTTTCTCTTACCGATCTACCAGGGTCCTTTGGAAAAGTAGAGATTTGGGATGGAGGTGCTCGTGGAGTCACTAGTTCACAATTGATTGACCGAGCAGCTTATTTTCAATAGAGGTACAAAGACATAGATTAAAGTATTAAAACAAGAGCAGTTGCAAAAAAAAAAGTGTTTTTGTCTGGTTGCTGCAAAACACCCCCATGTCTGACATTTAAACCCTTAAACATCTGGCTCCTCATGCAGTTAGGTATGCCAGACAATGCAGTGTTTGGGTCTGCTCTGTGTTGTGCTTAGTGTTGTGTCACATGCTCATCATCTCTGTTAAGAAGACCACATTGGCTGTAGCATGGTAAGGAGTTGAGAGACAGCAAAACACAATTAGTCAAAGCAGCACAAAGTGTGTGTAATTTGGGTGGTGGCACCAAGTTGACAGTTCTCCAAATGTCTAGGGAATTAGTTGATAATAAGGCCCATTTGAAGAGAAAGAGTCTTGGGGTTTGAGCAGAAAATAAATCATCCTTCAGTCTAATTGTTTTAATTAGTACCTTTTCAATTAGGCACCATGCGACTGGTGCATCAGAGTTAATTCATGATTAACCTGATCTGAAGATCCCAGCAGAAATGTTCTAAATTAGATGTAGTCTACTGTTGAACATGGATTACCTTTACTGTACTTATTTAAAACAATGCCACTGAGATTTACTTGATGTTAATCTGCTTTTCCTTGATATGCCTGAGGAGCAAAAGCCTGTTAGGGATGCCAGTGGGTGTATTTTATAACAGTGTGTCAGACAGGAGGAGTGCAGATTCACAGTGTGTCCTCAGTAAGCAATCTGGAATCTGCCAAGACGGCTCTGTGATTGCAGAACCTGTGCTGCCCTCTGCTGGCAAAACGGATGAACTGAAGTTTTTGTTATGATTGACAAACAACACAAATATCTGATTGCACCGAATTCTCTTTTCATGTTGTCAGGTATTTTAAAGTGACTGCAGGACATTGAATCATCTGGCAGGCCATTTGTGGGTTTGAATCTTCTGAGGTTTGGTAAAAGACGCCTTAAACTTCTAATCAGGCAAAGGAAGGAATGGTGAGGCATGAGACGCAACTGAGTAAGGCCTGACTTCACTTTATGTACACTTTAATGCTTTTTAAGATGCCCATACAGACTCAAGGCCCACTATACTGTATGGTGCTGCTGAATGTGTAGTAAATCCTTGGTGCAGATGTGAAGACCTACAGCCCAGCTACAGTAATATCATTAGCCCACCTATGATAACCATGCCAACTGACTGCACCCCTTGTCCAAATAATATAACACTGATAACTATAAACTGACATCAAAACAGAATCTAAAAACAAGAATGAAAAGTTGAATTGTATTTGTGATTGTGCAGAGGAAATTGTGGTTTTTTAAAGGAAAGAGTGATATCGAGTTGCAGATGAGAAGAATTGTGATAACATTCTTTCTGTAAAATTAAAGTAACAAACATTTTGACCTATAAAGACGGTACTATAAAGATCATACCCCACACATATTGCCTATTTCTGTGTTAATGTATAAAACAGAAGTTGACATTAATTGCAGTTGTTTTTTTTTTAATCTGTGTGGGTTGCGTTTATGTAGATCATGAACATTTCTTGGCACTGAACAAAAAAAAAACATTTTGTAGTGTATACAAAACACTTCAACATCAATGTCATGTGCAGTACAGTCCCAGGCATTGTCTGAATGTTGCATTTTACATGTTAATCACATGTTAATCATTAAAACATTACAAAGTGAATCATTTATCAATTACAAGGCTGTTGAAGTTATAGTTCATACCAAGTGCCAGCAATTCATTCAGCCCACAGGTGATCATGATTTTTCAGTACGGTGACATGATTGCACACTGGCAGGAGTGAGTGTGAGTTTGTTACGTGTGTGTGTTTGTATCTGTGTGTCTTCCCTTTGTTGGACTGGTGTCCTGTCCAGGGTGTATCCTGCCTTGCACCCATTGCTTGCCAGGATAGACTCCAGCTTTCCAACTAGCCTGAATTTTAAGAAGAGATCAGAAAATGGATGGATGGAAAGATAATTTTGTTGTGTTGGTGTGCAATTTGCTTTTTAACAAGTTTTAATTTACTGTAATGTTCTTGGCTATGGGGAAAACTGCATGTAGATAATACAGCCATGATAAGCATTTAGTGAGTCACTATAACACGGAATGTCAATAGTCTTACAATGATTGCAATACAATTTCATACATTGTAATTTTTAAAGTGGAAATTAATGTGGGGGTTGTCTTAAACCCAAAGGCGTAAGACCAGTTTCCATCAAAGAATGAACTAAGGCTTTTAAGCTGATCTACAGTACTTTTGAGAATTTGAGAAGTTTTCTTCTCAAATTCAATCAACGACCAGAGTGGGACAACACATGGCCAACCATTTCCTGGTGGTTAACAGAAGAGAATGGAAATCATCACAGCTCCTACAGTATGTATGTATCATCCCTCCCAACAGAGAAACCACAGAACCGAAATGTTTGGAAAAGAGATGCTGTTCTTTTTGGAGGAAATGTGCAAACAGAGCCTAATAGAAAAAAATGAGCTAGAAAGAAAGACCAGGTTCTATGTTTGCAAAGCTTCCAGGTGTGCATTGACAATAGCAGCCTCTTGATGGTGCATTCAAATGAAGGAGTGCTGTGTCACAGAAAGGTCACCTCTCCTGCTGCTGTTCGGCCAGATGTGTATTTGCACTGACCGCGTGAGAACAGGTTGATACGAGGAGTCTTTCTGTTTCAGATGTATGTTTGCCCTTTAACACAGAACATCTGACTGAAGAGTATCAGGAAGAGAGAATAGTCATAAATCACTTTGAAAGCAGCATGTCTCTAAGCATGCCTTACAAACTACCAAAGGAGGATTTCAGACGCAAACGCCTCCTCTTCTTACCCGATCAACACAGTTTTGAAAGCGCAGTGTCTGATCATTCTTTCGAAAGCTTTCATTAGAATACCGTGACCTTTCAATGTTGTCCTTGGAGCAAGAAAAGGTCCTTGCCTGTGATAAGAAATCCCTTTATTTAATTAAAACACGAGCACTCATTGGCATAGAGGCCCTTGTGAAATAATTATTTTGCGATAGAAATAATCTCATCTGAGGCACTGGCAAAAAAAAAAACAACCAAAAACAAGATGTATTGTAGAATATGGAGCAATTAAGAAAACAATTAAAAAGACAGTGCAGATGACAGAAAGTGCTCCTTTGAGGAAAGGCACTTGGCTTTCTATCTGAGGGAACTGATGCACTTTCAAAAGCTGTTATGAAGTTAACATACTGAACAATCAGATGCATAACACATGACATAACAGGGCTCAGGACTTTGCTCTTCTGGATATTCTGGAGTCTTCTGCATGACAATCACATAGAGAGTCAAACAAGAAGATGAGATGCCTTCAGGCCTGAGGATAATGATAATGACCAATCGGTTCCATTGTTGAAACTCAGCACAAGGAGGCAGGTGACTAGGTCCACAGAGAGTCTGAGAGTCAGGGTCCTCTTCACAATCACAGCACTGGCCTGACCAGTGATAAAATACTACATTTCAGATGAACATTTTTGTCCAGCACAAGAGCAAATATGGAGGGGAATGAAAGAAGAAGCTTTAGTTAAAAGAATGTATTATGTGCAGTCCCAACACAACTGAAATGTATGGATTGAAAGCAGAATGAACAGATTAATACATTTGCATACGTAATAAATATAATCCAGATTTTCTGGTGTGGGACATGAGACAGCTCATTATGTCATGTGCATCATGACATTATTGTTCAGATCACAGTATGGTCGATATTTATAATAAATCAGAAGCAACTTTATTTTCTGTTTCATCATATACAGTAACATTGTAAACATTAACATTCTTAACAGGTCAAAGCAGCTTTGGGAATATGGTGTAGGAATTTTTTTTTTTAATGCACAATACTTTGTAAGTGCAAGATATGTAGAATTCAACAAGTCAGATACAGGAGTGGACTGTTTCGGTGTCAGATTAAGTCATGGATGAAAAAGCTTACATTTATGATTCACAGAAGGTAATGGGATTCAAACTCCAGTCTCTGACTCCAAAGGAAAGCTCTTTACCTTATTGCCTATTTACCTGTGCTCACAAGGAAGAAACTTCACATGCACTCCAAGGGGGCTTGGCTGTTGATTTCTGGTTAGGCCTCAGTACAAATTATTAAAACTGATGACCATACCAAATGGATTGCATGTGCTCATAAGAGAAGCAGAACAGGAGAGGTTTAATAGTGGGTTCACAATAATTTCATCTTCCTCTATTTCAACACTTCCCTCAGACTGCAGCCTGTACACATTTGGCAGATTACACCCAATAATGAGTCAGATGCATTTCTCCAAAAATCATGTCATTTCGTTTATCCCTTACTCATATTTAGTTTTTCCAGTTAATGATTTACAGTAATTGGTTTTAGATTCTCTGTGGTTGAAGGGTGTGAATCATGCAGCTATGCAGAGAGAGAAGAGGAATATGTCTCTAATGAGAAGATGCACATCAGCAGCTTGAGCTTCAGGCCTGTTCAAATCAGCATCTTGAGTTTCAGGTCTACTTAAACGCTTACCCTAACCCTTATCTGCAGGGTTCTTTAAGGAAGGTCTGATCACACAATCATATTGAAAGATCTGCAATAATAAGTATGGGGGTTCGAACAAAGCAACAGTAAATGCCTTTTCACTGAAGTTGTGTTTCTGGTCACTTTGAAAGTTTTTCGAGTTAACCTCCTACACACTAGGACAGATTTCAGTGAGATTTCAAATCACTGCATGGGGGGCTTCAGTCTCACTAGTGTAAAGAACAAAGCATGCAAGTTTCATATGTCACAGTTCAATCAGCGATTTTCAATAGACTTGGAAACAATTATTGGTGATCAATTAAGCAGGTGGTTCTTCAAAGGAAGTAATTTAGAATTCATTGGAACTGAAATTATTTTAGTAACACCTCAAAGTTCAGGTGTCAAAGATCATTTTATTCCATAAATGACTTGATTAATTGTTAAATGATATACCAGTATTCCCAATCTACAGAAACCTGTGGACCAGGGCCGGAGGATCCTGCTGTATGTTAATACAGTCAGACTCCTGTCATTATTGCTAACATGACTGTGCAGATCCAGACATCATGAACGTCAGTAAACAGCAGGCAGACGCAACCTAACTACACAAACGTAGCTTTGGTTGGTTAGAAAGAAAGCAAATTAATAAAACAGGAGGTGAGTCTTTATCCAAAATGGTAAGGATGTTTGGCTCAGTATCAAATTGGAAAGTCCCTGTAAGGGGTTCTTAGATTAATAAGTAATCAACTGAAGTAAAACTGCAGTGCAATCGTGGTGTCAAATGAAATGCCCAAGACCTTTAAACAAGTGTTAATAAAACAGTCCCTTTAGAACTCTGATACACCTGTGACAAGCAAGGTAGCAACACCTAAGCTTACACATAAATCAATAACCTTGAATCAGGTCATAGAGCGTCTGAATGCAAGTTGGCGCACTCAGAAGACTGTCACATGGGACAGTGAATTGACAGAATTTGACAAGTTGATCTCAAGCGCTCCTCATGACTTGCTGATTTGAAACAGAAGTGGTCATGAAGGAGAGCACATGAACAGGAGGAACATTAACTTGGGTTGCCCTTAACTCAGACGATCTCAATTGTTTTACAGTGCTCTGAAAATGTTGTAGTCATTTGACCACGCCGTAAGCACCTGTTACATTGCTCAGTTACAGTTATTACTGCAGCTACGATGTTTCCAGAGACAAGGCACAAGAATTATGGGTGGGCTATGGTTGGCGAAAACTTCTATCTGTACTTCAGTCATGCTTCCTGTGCTGTGGCTGAAAAGCTTGCCCCCTCATGTGGTTTTTCACTACGTATTGCAGCTTCAAACCACTACTGTAACTCACACGTAAACCTGGTGGTTTGGTGAATGTGCTGTCTGTACTGAGGAACATAACAGGGAATTCTTTGCAAGGTCTTCCCATTTCATTCGAGCTGTTCAATTCAACTTTTCCCTGAATCTCCCTGTAGGAGTTACACCTTAAACCTCTGTCTCAATATGTTATTTTTAGCAATGCACATGAAAACTGAAAAAAAATTCTTACACCAGTCTAGGTTGGACCCATATGCTGCATGTTCCTTTATTCATAAAAGATGCATCCTTCAAATCAAGTGCTTGTCAAAATTCTGCAGACTGCTCTAAGCAAGCAGTTTTGTTTATCACTCCCCATTACGTTTTTAGGGTGGCATGGAGGCACAGTGGTTAGCACCGCTGCCTTATAGTGCTGGGCCCTTGGTTTAGTTCTGGACCTGGGATGGTGTCTGTGTGGAGTTTGCATGTTCTCCTCATGTTCATGTCGGCTTGCTCCGGGTGCTCCTGTTTCGTCCCACAGTCCAAAGACCTACCGGTAAATAAATTGGCTTCTGGGGAAGTTAGCTCTGGTGTGAGTTGGTGTGTCTGTTTGTGCCCTGAAAAGCACTGGTCTCCCACCCAGGGTGGGACATGTTGCACATGTTGACTGCTGGGAAAGGCTACACCACCCTTCAATGGGATGAAGGGGGTCAGAAAACAGAAGGATGATGTTTTTAGAATGTGTGCAAGATGACTAATTTAAAATGAAGCTACAAGTGTGCGGTAGCCCTCTATGCTTGGAATGCAAACTGACCCATCAAAAGAGAAGACTCTTGATCCCCGACCCATAATAAAACTCTGCTCCTTATTTGTTTCCATTTCCCATTTTGCTTGTGCAGTTTCCTGTATTCTGAAGGTCAGTTCTGACTGACTTACAGACTTACTGGAACAGTGTGCTCTGGACAAAGGAGTCAAAGATGGACTGCACCTGATTCTACACTCCCTCTTAATTGAGATGGTAGAACTAAGGTTGCCCTTACTTTCTCACGCTAATACAAAGATACTGAATGCTGGTAGATTTTCTAATTAATAATGACAAATTAGACATTTTGTGGGTCATATGTCAGTTGAGATGCGTTTTATCTACAATAAGAACTTGGTGAGGACCAGGTGAAAGTCAAATATGTCTAAATATATCAAATCTTAAGGTGGCATACTTATTTTTCACCTCACTGGAGAGCTTCAAGAAATTTTCAAAAGACTTATTTTCATCTTATATGCATTTCAGTAATGCATTCAGAACTGACCTTCAGAATACGAGAAACTGTATAAACAAAATAGGAAGTGGAAACGATGAGGAAAATAGCTTTATTGGGGAGACTGGGGGATTTTGGGGGGATGTTATTGATGTAATGCAACGACAGGGTGAATCTCAGTTTGGGGTATTCTGAGTTGGAATGAGGGGAGACTACTCATTTAATTGTCATGACCTGTGCCTGAGGTTGCACAGATGAGTGAACAGAGACTTGGGGATTAAGAGTCTTCTTTTCTCAAACTCTTCTTTTTTTATTTTTCTCATTCTCTTTTAATGGGTCAGTTTCTATCCCATGCAGAGGGGGCAAACCAAACTCTTGTAGCTTTTTAAATTAAGTTGTCGCACACATATTACACTGGCAAGTCAAGTGTCATTGTAGAAGGATAATTCAGCCCCATATACTGTACTGTAGCTAAAATTTCGTAAGGGTCCACACCCCAGTTATATTTTTAGAAGATGCTGCTTGGTTTCTAGTCCCCGTACTGTACCTTTATAAGAGACTTCTGTATCATATCATGGTAAAAGCAAAGAAAGCTGTAGTAAACCACAATAAGATTCTATTAAAAGCAGTGTCAAGTGTATGGTCATGATGTCAAACATTGATACAAAATGTGAGGATTAATATCAAATGTTGATCTGCCCTCCACCCACAAAATCATACACAAGGACCCTCTCTTGTGCTACGAGCCTGTAGTTTCCATCCAGTAGAAAGAGGCGATTAGATTGCCCGAATACAAGATCAGCGAGCAGGCAGACATTTTAATTTGTGTGGGCTCTAAATGCAAACTGAACATGGGAACAAAAAGGCAAAACCGCTGACATGTTTAGTGGCAGTGATAACAGAACCACACTGAAATAAAAAGTGAATTTTTAACACATTTATAGCAAGGGAGATTATTTTAGCCTTGAAATACCTTTATGGTATATCATTGTTGTTTGACTTTGTTATGGGTCATGCTCAGAGTCTTATGACAAAGATTTTCAGGATCACAGATGACAGTGTAGTCATACTTAAATCTTGATTGATGATACACACTTTATCTACACTGATTTGTAAGAAATAAATAGATATCTTACAAGAAACTGTTTGATTTGTTTTTACACAAAAGCATATGCTGTTGTACTTAACATATATCTACAGTATATATCCTCCTTGCAATATACATAAAGAGTTGTGGGGGTGTGGAACAAGCTACCAGCCATGTTATTGAAACAAGTTCTTCTTTCATGAAATGACTGGATGAGATAATTGGATCAATTAAGCACTAACGATCCAATGTTTGTCAGATGGGCTGAATGGCTTCCTCTAGTTTGTAAGTTTTTACGTTGTGCTAAAACATAAATACAATTTTAAAATCTTATCTCCCAATGACACACAAAGCTAAACAGGCTAGACTGAATGCAGTCACCTTGCCTCCCAACAATTATTCTGGAGTAATTTCTTTTAAGGTTACATATTCTATTTAACCCTTTAGGGCTGCAAATAACACTAGAAATAATATAACAGTTAATTGAAGCCCAATCACTCCTGAATTTAAGATTTACATGTTTTGTTAACAATTAACCATAAGTAGGAGCTAAAATGTACCAGGACTATTAATTTTCTCTTATATGAAGTATATCATAAATGGAATTTGTAACCACTTATCTTAATTGTTACCCACTTCTTTCCAAAATGCAAACCTATAAGAAGCACTTTTAGTTTTGTATCTTAAATTAACAGTTAACCATTAGAAGTATACAAAATATTATGTAAGAAAATAATGTTTGAGCTACACTGTATACCAAAACTAGACTTGAAGACACTTATGAGTTTGTGAAATAATGTGGTAGTTACTCTGCGCCTTTGTGGTAAAAACTGTAACACATTAAATTGAAAGATAAATATAATGCAATAAGCTGGGCATTAAAACACAAAGCATCTTGCAGAAACCTTTGATGATGTGTATTACAGTAGTGCATGTCTGCAGCAAACTAAATCAACAGTCTTGAAACAACTGTATTATAGCCCTACCTTTCCTTCCTGTGATTTGTCCTAGATTTGACAGTTGTGAATGGTCACATACAGAAGGCTTAGTGCTATCTGCACTGAGGATACCAAGAGGTCACAGGGGATATCCTGTGCACTGTGCAGGATTTGCTCAGCTTTCCTGTAGGATTTGAGGCTGTCTCCCAAGACACAAGCATATTCTGCTTAGTGTGCAAATCGGATATACAGTTACCTTTACAGTAATTGTTTTGCTTTCAGATTCAGTTTTTGTAGATGTAAGAAATGAGGACGTAACTTTTGCAGAGGGGAGAAGAGTCAGGTTTGGTATTATTCCTTTTTACTAGAGCACTTAGTTTCAACTATTTTTCTCCCTTTGGGAAGACAGAAAGTTACTCTCCTCATTTTTTTACTGTCCTGAGATGGAAGGGAGCACACAGAGATCTTGGCTGAGTTGAACAGTGTTTGTTCTGTAACCTCAGTGAGAGATAATAAGATATAGAAGGGTGCTCATTTCAAAGGGCACATACACCTGTCAATACAATATTAAATGCTTTTAAATACTGTACCTGTTTCCCCAAATTGGATTCAAAATTTTTCCAAAACTCTGTATTCTTTAGGACAATTTTTAATGATTTATACCTGTAAACATGTGCTGCCATTCTGGATACGAAACACAAATGCGGGCCATAGCATAAAAGGCAATCCTGTTTGTCTGTGCTATGGTCAAGAAAACAGAAAAAGGAAGCACAACACTTTTTTACAGTCAGTACTCTGTTATTACTGTTTGTTTCTTTTGTTGAGCACAAACTGCACATTTTTCTAAATGACATTTTTTTGGTTGTGTCTGCACAAGAGGTCACAAGTATGTACATTCTTCTGCATGGTTTGGTCAGTTCACAAAGAGGACTTTAGCCTCTGAATTGGGAGGCAAATATTTTCATTTCAGAATGTAAAGTTTTTGAAAAGTATCAAATCCTATTCAGAACAATTGTGGCTCCTGGCAAGTAAGACAATGTACATAATTTTGCATTATGAGCCTTTAAGAGCATAACCATGTTTTCAAATGGGAGGAGGGAAACTCATCTGGATTTTAGCAGTTAATTGATCTGAGGATCCCATCCAACCCATGAAAGGCCTATGAAAGGAGACAGGGTATAAGCTTCATCTAGAGGGCTGGGCAGTTTGTTCCACACTCCCCCATCCCTTTGTGTAAAGAAGCACAATCTATCCAGACTGCAGGATCGCATGCAGTGATGTCTTGAAAGAAGCCAGGGTATCGGCTTCAACAAGATGGCTGGGTAGCTGTTTCCTGTTTCCAATGAGCTTTTCAGTACAGGAGT
Source organism: Lepisosteus oculatus (assembly GCF_040954835.1). Classification (NCBI taxonomy): domain Eukaryota; kingdom Metazoa; phylum Chordata; class Actinopteri; order Semionotiformes; family Lepisosteidae; genus Lepisosteus; species Lepisosteus oculatus. Next base: position 10,602,605 of record NC_090706.1, on the reverse strand, counting down.
GCCCGTTGTATTCAGTTTTATGCACTCTTCCCCTATAAATCCCCTTTAAATGCAACAAGAATCGCCAGTTTTAACTGGAAGGAAGTTTCAATTAAGTTGCATCGTATTGTTTTTCAGGGCTAATTGAGGAAGAAGGCAAAGACAGCAAAGGTTGCCCTCACATCACATCCAACAATGTGGCCTGCTCTCAGAACAATTCTTTTTTGAGAATCAGAGTGAGAGTGTTCTGAAGCTCCATCTTTGCCTCCTGCATACAATACTGAATCCTCTACTTTGTTTCCCAGTGCCGGTTATTTACATGTATGACCAAAGAACATAAGGAAGGTTACATGAGAGGAGGCCATTCAGTGCGTCAGGCAGTTTGTAGTTTATTGGCTGAAGCAGCAACTGACTACCTAACTAAATTACTATGCTTGAAGCCCATGCTCAATGAATGTTTTTAGTTTTGAGTAAAAGAAACCTGAATGAACAGGGAAGTAACGTATTTGCTTGCATTCTTTTTTTATTCTGTGTACGTTCCCCAAGGAAAGCCTCCCACAGTAAAAGAACAGTAAAAGGTTGAAAAGTACAATGTAATTGTTGTACAACATGAATCTGGTGCACCAGGCCTTAATGCCAATATTGGTAAATTGCAGTATTAGGAAGCTAAAAACAACAGATGAGCTTTTGTGGCCACCTGTCACAAAGGTTGGTGGCCAAGCCATTTTGCTGTAGTGCACATCTATTTAGATTTCCAAATGAGAGCTTAATTAAATTTCTCCAAAGTGTGAGCAACCGGGATCCTTTGGTTTGTGAGATGAGTCACTCAGCTCATCAGACCTGGATGCATATGACTGATCAAATCCCGACTCCAGCCACCCTCAGATCCATTTGTTTCAATGAGCAAAGTACCACCTGAATTTCATTGTCCCTGTTGTCACTTGCAAGATTATTGATTGTCTTTTCACTTTTTATGGTAACTTTTAGAAAGTCAACAGAACTGCCTTTTGCCCAACAACTTAGGTGCTAGCACACATACAGTCAGGAAGAATCACAGGAATTTAGCCATTCAAAAAAATAAATGGCTGTGATGGTTGGAGGAGTCAGCAGACCATGTCAGTTCTTCCCCATTCCTAACTAGTACTGTGCAAGGAGCTGGTACTGTCAGCCAGCGGGTCTAGAAACTCTTGGCAATTCAAAATCAGGTGGATATGTAAAAAAATAAATTATCTGTTGAGAGGAAACTGTAAAACACCCCGTTCCATTTTACAATTTGCTCATTAGACTACTCACTGAATTCCACAGCTTGGTATGATGATAAAATGGAGCCAGCGCTTCAGATACATACAGTAACTGACACTGGAGAGAAAAACAGGAAATTGAGATCCGCGGCAACAGGAAACACTGGTAGGATTAAGTACATACAGCAAAATAATGTCACCCTACTTTGAAAGAAAAGGAGAAAAAAAACTCAGAAGTGGTAGAGTTTACTGTAGCGCACACGATACGTTTTCTCAGAACTGAAGCACATAAACACACGCCTCTCATGTTATGATCATAATTTCTCTGCCCTTCAAAAGCCTGAGTATTTTTCATGTGTCTTTTGATCTGCGTGACTTTGCCTGTTTCCTGGTAAAGTGTAAAAATGGAAGAAAACCAGCTTATGAGACATTGCTCCTTCTTATTCACAAGAAAACTGAAATCAAACACGTGACCTCTACTGATTGTTTGAAACCACACAAGGAAACACTTCTACTGTTCATACAGTGTAATATAAGGGAGTTTTGATGCTTCTCAATGTCTGTAAATTTGCTATACACAAAACCCTGTTATAAAACACCAGCCTTTTAATCTCAAGGGCCCCTTTCATTTTCTCAGTCCAAGTTGTTTCACTGTTTCTCAAACAAGTAAGCAAGTTGGAATATGCCCTTGTCTTTTTAAAACTGGTAACAACTAAGAAGTTAAATATTTTTTCAGAATATTCTGAACATGAACTTCGGATGACCTCCTCCCCCCTTTGTTAATTAACACATGCAGCTAATTAGTAGACAATATACCCCAATAAACTCCCCAGTGTCACGATCGTAAACCCCTCCTCTTAAGGACGCTCCAGCCCTTCCTTGTTTTATACTCATCTCCCGCACCTGCCTCCAGTTCCAGCCCCTCGTGCTATAAAAGCCAGACGTCCCTGCCAATCTGGGCTCATCTTTGGAAGATGGACGCTCGCCTACCCGTGAGTCCAGAAGCGACTCGACGGCACAGGCTTCATCATGATGTCCTGACCTTCTGAGTCCGGGATTAGGGAGTGTCTGGTCCCGCACCCCTCTTTTATTCCCCTGACCCTCCGCCGGATCCCGCTCCGGCTTTTAACTCAGTTTGTCTGTCAGGATGGATTACCCGGTCTTGGACATTTGCTACACTCATGGATTTGCCTCAGACTCCCTCGGACTGTTTGCCTCGGCCACACCTCCCCCGGACACCAGCGCACCGTGGACACCCCCCCTTTCCTTCCAGCCCCTTTCCATGCCTTTCCCCCCGTGTTTTCCTCACTCTTCCCCGGATTGTGTTGTCTGCATAGGGTCCCCTGAAAGAACTCTTCGTGACGCCCAGCCTCTGTTCAGACAGGGAAAGCAACTACCAGATGTTAAAGTCAGCTGACATCTTTAAAAACCATATGCAAGTTACGAGACCTATTCTAGTTAAGTTGTCTATAATTGTTGTTATGCTATTTTGTGAGTAACAGCAAATATTAGTTCTGAAAAGTGCTGTACTGAATCGAGGTATAGGCCAGTAATTGTTGGGAACTGAAAAGCAAGAACGCAAATCCTGAGGCTTTGGCTGGGGTTGGCTGCCAGAGGATGGCAAAATGATACAGTGGCTATCATTGCCGTCTTGCAGCCCTGGAGACCTGGGTTCAGCTCTGGACTTGGGGTGATATCTGCATGTTGTTCGTATGTTCTCCCTCTGCTTGTGTGGATTTTCTCCCACAGTCCAAACACATACTGGTAGGTTAATTGGCTTCTGGGACAAAGGGGCCCTAGTGTGAGTGAGTGTGTCTGTGTCTGCCCTGTGATGGACAGCTGTCCTGAACATGGCGTACCCTGCCTTGCAGCTGTTGCTTGCTGGGATAGGCTCCAGCTCCAGCTTCAACTGGACATTCAACTGGATAAAGCAGTAAAAAAATGAATGCATGCATGAGATGCAGATAAAATTTTCTAACATTCCACTTCCGGAGTTACAATTCATAAAAGCATCAAGGTAGGCTGTAAAAGCATCAAGGCCGTAGATGTTCTGACCCATCATCCAACAGTGCAAGGACATGAGGCACTACAATTTACTGTCCCAAAGAATTCACAGCTTTGTCTTTTGAAAACATCTTTGAAAAAATAACTGTGAGGACTACTTTCAAACACATTTTGACTTTTGTCTCATAAAAGTTAGCCCATCGCCATAATCTAAATCATTTATAAAAACCTGTAGAATGCTAAAGTTTTTTTTATTTTATTTTTTTTACCTTTCTATAAGTTAAGCACAGCAAAACGTCACATTTTCAATCCTTATGTCTATCCTTATGTATCCTTATATAGCAACCAATTTTCCGCATTATGAATCCCTAGTTGTTCAGAAGATGCAGGGAATTCTTAAATGGTTCATTCTTCATCGAACTTTATAGAAATAGAAAAAAAAGCCTTTGTTTTCAACAACCCGTGATCCAGGTGTAACCCAAAATGTGGCAAACAGGATTTAATGTATTTAGAGCTGCATTTTTTCTTAAAGAATCTGCACAAACCTGTCCATGCTCACGTCATTTCCCCGTGAGTTTTTTTTTTTGTGGGTCATAAGCTGAGTTTGTTATTCTATTATTTTTCATGACAAGCAGCTGACTAAGTGGAACGCGCTATAAATGCCCCCGCTCTAACAGCTTCCTTACTCCACTGAAAGAGGCGGTGAAGGTTTCTTAGCTGTGCGAGAGTCACGCCAGAGCTCAGGCAGGTAAGGCGCAGCAGATTACATTACTTTCCGTGTCAGTCGAGCGCTGCTTTCTGTGTCACTTTGGCAAGAGACAGAATCCAGTCAGATCTTTTCTTCAGTTTTTCCTTCTGTATCATTCCATTAGGATGAAACTCTTCATTGTAGCCGCTGCTGTGGTGACCGTGGTCTACTCGGCCAGCCTGTCCCTAGAAGATCTCGAGTTTCACGCGTGGAAACTTAAGTACGGTAAGAAGCCACATTCCGCTGTACTACATGTGTATGTGTACAGTGTAGGAGTACAAAAGGTCATTTCTATCATTCTCAGCAAGGCCTGCGATGCAAAGGTTTCAAACTTATTTTTTTCTATCACTCAGCGAAGACTAGTATCTTTAAATACATTTGTAATGTTACAGGGAAAACCTAAAGGGGCTCTTTTTACAGTGTAACTGCACCAAACTGCATTTGAGAGACCAGTGCTTCAGTTTTTGTCATTTTATTGTCATTGGTTTTATTGTAATTGTTTTTGCTTTTAAACGAATATTTTGGAGAAAACTTGCATTCCGTAGCCCAAATGTTTTGAAAGAAACCAAAAGCAACCAAAGAACGAAATGTCAGAAACATGTTTCATTCATTTTTTTAAAGGTATTTTTAAATGTTATCTTACGGATGGTAGTGTTTTTCTTCTGTTTAGACGCTTACTGCATGTAAAGGAGGCCATTAAGAACAAAATATATCTAATTCCTCAGAAATGCACGAATGTCGAATTTCATTTTTTATTATTATAATTTGACGTGAACGTACAGAATCCTGCAATTTGTTAAAAGAAACTTAAGTCTGTTTTTGCTGATTTTAACAATCTGAGGAAGTTCAAAGTAACGAGCTGTTTCTGTTTTGCGCGTTTTGTCATTCCTCTACTAAAAAACAAACTTGTAATTCAGCTTTCTTTTACTTGTTTCAGTAGTTGTGAGTTTGTACAGAAATTATATACAAAAATATATTTTATGTATGCAGCCTGAAAGCAACGAATATTAGTGGATATTCCAGGAACATTTTCACCACACATGCCGTTTGTTTGCTTTCTTAGCATCTGTTCTGAGTGAACAAGTGCAGTGAAGAAAGACACACAATTCCGCTTTCAGTTTCTTCCTAATCAGAAACGGGAATTAACAGGGCTTCTCTTTGCTGAGTTCTGGTAACAGCTCCTTTGCATGTCTCAAAGCCTGGGCTTGATGTCAGGAAGTCAGTTGCATGGTTTATTATTTCTGTACAAAGTCCTTGAATATGTTTTTCTTTGAACAGACTCACTGTCACATTTGCAGTTATTGTCCCTCTCATGTTTTTTTTTAGTTTTAGACTTTTTTTCACCCTCCGTATAGGAAAATTTCTAAACATGTCAAATATTGGAACCAGCTAAAACAGGGGTCCCCAGTTCTTATCTTGAAGGGCTGCCATGTCTGAAGCTTTTCTGTTTTTTTTTAAGGTAATGTACCTGAAGTCATAGGAGAAGATGTTAAATTGGGCTTACTAAGCCAAAAAGGAGATGATTGATGTTAAGAGCCCAGCTGGACTGTAAACATCATTCAAGGCCAGTCCTCGCACAAACTGCTTAGATCATTGACTCCAGTCCCATGCAGTCTTCCTGCTCCAGGAAATTAAAGAAGGGAGATGGAGGGGTTGTATTGGATGTGTTAATTGCCTGCAGGATTCAGAAGTCCGCAAACAGGCTTTTGGCACAAACCTTATTTCCCCTAGCATTCCCATAGATAGATACATTTTTTAGAGTATGTTTATAAATACTGTACATAAGCTTTGCGTCAGAATTAGAAAATTCATGCAAGACTGCATAATTAGGTTAGTAAAAAAGTCTGAAGTATTTTGGAAACTGTGTCAACAACAGATAGTAACAGATTGAGTAAACAGAACACCAGGCTCAGCAATACAGGAAACCACCTAAAAAAATGGAACTTTAATGCAAAGTTCACTTGACATCAGTGTTACTTGTTTGATCTGTGACACAGGCTAAGGTAGCTGACAGAGATGTGAGATAAAGTCATCCTCGCCTGTCTATTATTCTAATCAAGTGAGAATCTGGAATGCCCAGCTAACTATTCATGCTGGTGAACAGTGTTGCTTATCAGGTGTTCTGATAAATCAAAACCGTTAAGCGTGAGGGCAAGTACATACTTCAGAACCGTCTCTTACTGACAAGCATGCGTAATAAAACAGGGTTTTAAAAATGAATTTGAAAACAGGATCCATAGACAAAAATCGCAAAAAAATGTATTAACGTTTGGCAATTAGGAAGAACTATTAGTTGGTATACAAAAACACTGTAACGCTCTCATTATCCATTGACCTGTGTGTGAGTGTCTTGATGGGACAATAAATAATCAGATGAATGTGATTCTTTACAAAGCCTCTGTGTCTGAGACTGTAGGTCAGAATGTGTTTTTGACTGGGAAGTCGGTGCAGATGCAACACGAATGTCACTGCTAGCTAGGAGAAGGCAGTGTGGCGTGTTTCTGGGCTCTGAGATACTGAGAAGCTTCTTGATTTTGCTTCAGCAAAAGAGGTTTGATTGTCTTGCTTTCTGCAGGAGTTGCAGTAATGTCTTTCCTCGGCCTGTGATGCACCCATTTCCGTTTTCAGGGAAGTCCTACAGCTCCCATGCGGAGGAGGCCCGGCGTAAAGGGACCTGGCTGTCCAACCGCAAGCAGGCTATCGTGCACAACATGCTGGCAGACCAGGGCATCAAGTCCTACAGGCTGGGGATGACCTTCTTTGCAGATATGGTAAGACTCCCTTTTAAAACATCCACAGTTAGTTACCAGGCCTCATGGCACTGCAGCGGAGAGGGAGCAAGACTGCAGATCTTACTACCTCCTCCAGACACCCATGGGCATGATCTTTGCCCGGCCAATTTCCTGACAGCGCACATCATGGAATGTGCCTTTCTGTTACGACGGTGTTACAAAAACAAGTCATATACTTATATACACTGCCACATCCATAAGGATGGAGATGGTGGGAAATAATGCAGAGAATCTCAAGCAGTCAGCCCACAGTGCTTTTTAAAGTGCATTACAACTCCGTGGCACCTCCTGCAGTGCTGTCTCGGAAAAGATTAGACTGCCACAAATGGGGTCAGAAAAGGCAATTGTCATGTTTTTCTTACATTACTGGAGATTTACAATATAAAGATTTGTTTTACATGTATAGAATGGTGCAACTTCCATCCATCTATTGTCACAAAAAAGCCACTTCCTGGTTAGAGTCATGACAGCCCGCAGCCTGTTCGAGGAGAAAGCAGTCCCTCTCAAAGCACACACACAGGGACAAGGAACCTATTAACTTGCCAGTGTCTGTATAAAATGGGAGAAAACTGGAGCACATGTGATCACAGTGCAATGAAATGTGACATCGACGCAATGCTCAGACCTAAGGGGTCTCTCTCTGTCGCCCCCCGCAGGACAACGAGGAGTACAGGCGCGTGGCGTTCCGGGGCTGCCTGGGCCGCTTCAACACCACCAAGGCCAGGCACGGCTCCACCTACCTGCGGCAGGCAGGGGGCGCCAATCTGCCCGACAGCGTTGACTGGACAGCAAAGGGATACGTCACAGAGGTCAAGGACCAGAAGGACTGTGGCTCATGCTGGGCCTTCAGCACGGTAAGAAGATAAGAGCTTGAGGAACATTAATAGCCTCAGGTGCCTTCCAAGCACATCAAGGACTTCAGGCCTCCTAACGGAGAGCAGGCTGGGCAGTATAATTGTAGATGTCGCTGTTTTCAGTAAGTAGGGGGTGATTAGGGTTGTCCAGGTGCTCCAGCTCCAGGATTAGGTGCAATAGAGCAGATCAGGTTATCCCTGCCATGCTCTATAACTGCATCTCCTAAACCTGCAGTTTTACTGGTGAGAGCTGCACCTGTCTCATTCACTGAAGAAGAGGTGGATAGCCTGGCAGTGTCTTCCTCCCTCTGGTGCTCACGCGAGGCTTAAAGCCGGGAGATGACGCAATGGCACTTTGAGACACAGAAGTGGGGAAATTGTAAAAAAATATAGCGGTGAAGAAAAAGTGAAAACGTCCATCAAATGTTACTTTGCTCAGCCAAGAACCTCTTTAACCCAGCTCTTGAGTGGTCTTTGAAAACACACAGACGATTACATTGGTGAGAAGTTTACTTCTGAACTGTCTCTTCTGTAAAGATGTTTCAACTTTCTAGCTTCCCTAGTCTTAATTTCCTAGGTACGTGAAAGAGCGGCCCTCTACAGCCCCACAGTACTGCCCAACACTACTCATCCAGAGAGACGTTAACCACAAAAGAGACAAAGAGATGTTAACCACAGTGATAAAGGAAATAATGTGAAAACGTATTGTGGTAAAATTCTAAAGGAGAATGCCTCTTTAATTCAGTACATAATTCTATAGTGCAGATCATTGTGATTTTATCAGCAGGAACGTGTTTACCCAAAGGGTTGTGGGAGTGTGGAACAAGCTGCCCAGCCATGAGCTTAAAGTCGATACCCTGTCTTTTTAAAAAAAAAACTCCTTGTATCAATCAGCTACTAATTACCAAACAGGCTATAAGAGCTGAATGGCCTCTTCCTGTTTGTAGCCTTTCATATGTTCTTAATCCCTCCTTAGCTCCATCCACTTTTAAACCTATGTGTGTGTGTGTTGTCCACAGACAGGGTCTCTGGAAGGGCAGAACTTCAGAAAGACTGGGAAGCTGGTGTCTCTGAGCGAGCAACAGCTGGTCGACTGCTCTACGGACTATGGGAACTACGGCTGTGGAGGAGGCCTGATGGACCAGGCCTTCCAGTACGTCATTGATAACGGAGGCATCGACACTGAGGAATCCTACCCCTACGAGGCCGTGGTGAGCCCCTGAGCTCTTGAGTGCCGATGACAAGGTGTCTTTTTTAAAAACAAAAATACCTCGACGCATCCTGCACAGCGCTGCTCTTCACAAGATTCCTTTCGCTCTCGCTGCGCTCAGAGCTGGCTTTTGCCGATCTTGTGATTTCCATTTTTGCCCCAGGAATAAGAAACAGAAGGAAAATAAAGCCAAATAGCCTTTGTGTTACTTTCGTTAGCTATTGTGCTCATTTGCTTCCTTCTTAAGCTTCTATTTGACTTCATTCGGACTGTTTTTCCACTTCAGGGGAACTACTAAGACTCAGGGTCAATGTGAGAGAGTCCTGAGATGCTGGCCACCATTTAAAACGTCTCTGAGTGTGAATTTGACGATCTGGGGACCTCTTGCTCAGTCCCCCATGGAACTGAACTTCCCAATGTCTCTTTATAGGATGGACTATGCCGATACAAGCCGAGCAGCGTGGGAGCCACCTGCTCTGGGTATTCTGACATTACCAGCGCAGACGAGAGCGCCCTGCAGGAGGCTGTGGCCACTGTGGGGCCCGTGTCTGTGGCCATTGATGCAGGACATGTTTCCTTCCAGCTCTACGAGTCAGGTGTTGTATCCGTAATGAATTACTGATTCTTTAATCATTAGTAGCTCATCCTCGCCATCACTGCAGCCTGACCTGTCCTGAGCCCTCAGCACAAACACAACTCCAGCGCTCATGTGGAAAACACAGTTCGTAACTTTAAGGGGTTCTGCGAGCTTAGCTTGCTAAAACATAATGTATCATGCAAGTCAAACGTGCTACAATCTGGAGCTCAGAGTCCCAAGTTGTGTTACTGATTTTATTCTTAATGCCCAGTAAGGTAGCCTATGCGTTCAGTTTATTATTTTCAATAAATGAGAGGATCACTTTCCCAGACACCATTCTTAACAAGGACTATCTATTTAAATAGGAAGGTAGATTGAAATAAAAAATACTTCAAAGGAACAAGTAAAGGTTTATTCCATGTTGAAAAGAGACACCCGAAAAGGCTCCACAGCCGAAATGTTGTTTCCTTTCTTCCTTTTCCAGCATGGCATGACGCAGCTACCTACATGAACTAAATAATACTTCTATTCGTTCCGAACTCAGGTTAACTCTGTAAGATTTAATTAAACAGTACATAATGCTTCAATTGGGATAAAAATCTTCCTTGTCTCTAGGGATCCCCAGGGGCTTTGACAAGAGGGAGAAGATGTTGTTAGAGGTTACTCTGACTCTTCCTCCCACTGCATATAAATCTTAACAGAGGGTTACCGCCCTGGCTGAGCTCTGTCAGACATGTAGGGAAACATGTATAGATCGTGTATACTGTCTCCACTGCAGGTATCTACAATGAGCCAGAGTGCAGCAGCTCTGACCTGGACCACGGTGTCCTGGCTGTGGGGTATGGCTCTTCTAATGGTATGGACTACTGGCTGGTAAAGAACAGGTGAGTCTGAACGCATCTGGTCTTTCTGGAAAGCCAGCTGGTGCTTTAGAATACATCACATGTTACATTTTCTCTTAAATAAAACTTTTTCCTGTGGCGGGACCTTTGTGAGATCATTTATTTCTTCCTTTCTGCTCATTTTAAGCTATTAAAAGAGTTTTAAAGACGTACTTCACAATCATGTTTTTAGATTAAGATAAACTGCCACCTGCCTTTGACATCTAAGCATGCCAAAACAATGCAATCTGAAGTTGGATTTGATTAATTTAATCATTTACTTTACATAATTTGTGGATAATGCATAGGCAGTTTCACGAGTCTCAATTTAGAATAATTTCATCAAACAGAGGGCACACTGCAACACTGCAAGTTGGTAGAAAACTGCAGTATCACAATTATGATGACTGCATGCATGAGATGTTGTTGAGCCTGCTAAAGAACTACTGTTTCTACTGTGTGCACCTGTATACCATGCTTGGGTTTAGACCAGAGATCCCCAGTCATCAGATTGGTACAGTATATCTAAATGTTTTCAGACCAGCTGGGCTCATAACGACCGTAATCATCTCATTATGGGCTTAAAGGGACCAGCTTTACAGCTTGTGCCAGCTCTTCCAAGAGACCTAAAAAAACCCAGCAGACACTGGCTCTACAGGACCAGGACTCTGCAGGATTGGTGAGTATAGACCTGTTGAGGAAAGCAGGAAGAGTCTGACCAATGGGCCAATGGGTTTGTGTTTCCAGCTGGGGTCTCTCTTGGGGAGATGGCGGCTACATCAGGATGAGCAGAAACAAGAACAACCAGTGTGGGATTGCTACAGCAGCCAGCTATCCTCTAGTCTAGAAGGTCAGTGTCACTCTCTGAGTTTCTCTGATGGCTATCACACTACTTATCATTCCCATTATATAGCCACAACCCATCAGGGCGTAGGGGAGGCTAATGCAAGCTACTAACTATTGCAATATTAATCATCAGAAGTGCAGTTACAAGTGCAGAATAGTGCAGCTGTTCTGGGGTCTGAATCTGGGCTTTAGTTTTAATTATGATTCAGTGTGCTACTAAATATAGACATATGCCAGGTAACTGAAAGCAGTCATCTTATTCATTTGGGTCCTATCCCTCCATTTTTGGAGAATCCCAGGAAGTCCCCTTCAACAGCATAGCAGGGCAGTTTGTTCCAGCCTTCCACAACTCTTTGTGTAAGGAAATGCTGCCTAATTTTGTGGTCTTAAATGCATTCACTCTTAGTTTCCTCTGTATCCTTTGGTCACAGTTTTACTGCTGGTCCTGACATAGTTCTTGGAGTTGACTCCGCCAATAACATTTATGATTTTAACATGCCTATTACATTTCTTCATTCTGTTAATCCTCCTGCTGTATAATGTACATCACATATTGGATAGGCATTTAAAGCAAGGATGGTGTATTTTACAAAGTAACAATTCTACATCTTTGCCAAACTATTCTGAGAGATGGTATTGTATAAAGGTGGAGTTATGAAGGGTGACAGCATTAAGGTCAAATGTACATTCCTGCATACACCTGCCTTAATTAACTTAGAATTTCGATCTAACAAGGTATCAGCCATGCAGAGTGTTTCTGATTTAAGTGCTCGGGGCATGTGCCTTTATGCGAGTTGCCATTTTATTGTGCAACAATGGAGATATGTTGTGCACTAGAACAACTCTGCATTTGCTAAACGTGTTAAGAAAAGTGCTGAGAAATGGAGTTCAGTGGTGGAATTGTGCTATTGGTTGCTGTCAAATCCATTTTTTCAAAATGCCGTTGTCTACCACGCTACATTGAAAGAAGCTTGCGCGACAGTTTCACATTTCTGGGAGACTTGTTCCACAAGCAAAAAAAGCAGTGATATTAAGACCGAAAGTAAAGTGTAATACAAGCATGGAAACCTTCAGCAAAGCATAAAGGTGACGCATAAAGAAGATTATTTGAGGGTAAAAGGCTTTTTTGTTTTGTTTTTTATCTAATTAAACTCATCTCTGTAAAAAAACAATCTAAATCTAATCCGTATTTGTGAAAACAGTCACAGTAAGTGTTTTTTCACCCTATAATTGAACTGCTGGACATTGACAGGGCGTTTTAACCCCATGTTAAAGAATTAAAAATTAACAGTAAAAATCCTTTCTGTTTTTCAGGTCCAGAGCAACAGTTTTTCCACAGGAACAAAGGGAAAAGTAAATCACAGAATGAATGTGCAATAATACCTCACTGTGTTTATTAAATGTAGCTTGTATTTTCAAAACTTTTAAAATTGGTTGAACATCTTCTCAACATCTGTGCTTTCTGAAAGTCATTTGTGAAACCTACATGAGAAAACTCCTTTTGATCTGAGATTTACATATTTCACAAGGTATCAAAACCAGCCTGCTGTTTTGCTTGTTTCTGTATTTGGATATAATTGCTAACAAAAAGACATTTTTATAGTACATGTTGACTCTTGAGTTCAATTCTAAATGGTAGAGGCCCAGGTTAACTCTAACATTGAAATGATGCACTATTTTTAACAGCGGCACATTGTAATGTTAACAACAAAACACCTTTTAACAGCTGTGTCTGAGCACAGGCAACAATTTTAAAAAGGAGTAAAGTAAAAAAGCGACAGGTAAATAGAATGAAAGAAACACTTAAAAAGAAACACTTTAATGTTTTAATAGGTAGAAATGGCATTGTGATTATTCTAACTTTATGTGCCCAGAACTTCCATTAATGTAGGTGACATGCTGGTCTCTGATTAATTTAATTTAACCTTTTTTTAGCAAGGTAAGTTGTTTGAGAACAAATTCTTATTTTCAATGACAAGCTGGTCGTGAGACTTGGTTCTTGATAATAGTGGCCAAGCGCTGCACTTTAAATAGTCAAAACAGATTTAAGCATGAGAACAGACACATTCAAAATGTGAAAATAATAGCAAAACAAGAGCAACTTCACTTATAGAACAGCTGAGGAGATTTACAGTGCAATGACGAATCAAACTTGTTAAAACAAGGATTGATTACTTTAAAAAAATTATATATCATTTTATATTATACAGTATATAAAAAATAAAATAGAATTAAGGACACAGTTAATGGCTTTCAGAAGTGTGCTGTAAGTTGAATGGTGCCAAGACTATGAGAGTTCAAATGAATGATTTATAACTTCTATTATTTTATATTTCCTTATAGAGAACCAAGTACTGGTGCAGAATCAAAATGTCTTTATTCCTCAGGGGACACTACTAGCACTAAAGTTGTAAACAAGTTGTAATAGTCTTAAGACGTTAAAAGCAAGCAAGGGTGTTTTTTGATTTTTCTTACAGATTTCGAAGTACTGTCAGAGGATGAATACCTCTGTACTGTTGGGTTTCTTTTTTGTCACTTAGTTTTTAATGTGTGCCATCATGCCAAATCTTGATTAAGAACAGCTACAATGAATGTTAAATATTTTTCTATCATATGATTGTAATTCTGGGTAAAAATAACTGTATATTACAATTAAATGTGCATTTCTGAGCTTTGTTGTGTGAGTGCTGCCTATATCGAGTTCTGTTAATTCAGAGATTCTTCTGAGAGATCGGGAGCCACGTGTCCAGCCACCCCAGGTGTGACTTCAACCCATCATTAAGCACTGTTCTTTCAATATAGTTCAATGGATATTTTGTTTCAGCATTTCTGTCCCACCTTACATCTTATGGCTACAGAAAGTGCTAAATAAACACTGCTTCTTCACAAGAAGAGCTCTTACAAAACAGGAACAAATGACCTAGAGCCAATTCCCCCTATCTCAAGTTCAACTATAAGTATAAAGCAGTAAATATCGCGAATGTTAATGTTTCAGTTGCTGATAGCTATACTTTTAAGGAGAGGAGGAATAGTGCCATTGCTTACATCTTTCTCAGTTTTGGGGGGAGCTGAAGCCTTATCTAGCAAGCAACAGGTGCAAGGTGGAATAAACCCTGGCTACGACACCAGTTCATCGCAGGGCACACACAGACATGTAAACACTCACAACAGGGCCAGTTTTCCCAGAAACAGATTCACCTACCAGTATATCTTTGTGGAATGGGGAGGAAACTGGAGGAAACTCATGTGAACACACAGAAAAATACTAAAACTGTGCAGATCGTACCTCATGAATTGAACCTAGGGCCCCAGTGCTGCGAAGAAGCAATGCTAACCACTGCGCCACAGTGCTGATCTGTTACCTACATTACGATGTGTAATGTTGCACTACTGAGGTGGGACTTGGAGCACGGTCCAGGAGTGTTTAAAACCTACGTGCTGGAGGAAAAGCTGGCTGAGTTGGGGAATCTGCAAACTGCACACAGGGACTGCTCAGAGCTGTGCTTTCTTGAGACCAGAGGACGTGCACACCAGGATCAAGGAACTGGGTGCTTGCTCACTTGTGAGCCAGTAGCCACACACACCGGTGCAGTGGTGCTGTGGCTGGCTAGGGAACCAGCGGGTAGTGCAGGCAAACACAGTCCAGGGTCTAAATATCCACCACAGGCAAGGAACATAGCATGGGAGACACTGTAGCTGGGCACAAGTCCAGTCCAAGTTCAAAACCAGGATCGAAGCCGAGAGACACACAGTTAACAAAGACAGGAACAGGCAGAGCACAAGCTAAACACAGGAACAAATACAGAGATGCCAGCATGACATGATGTAAAGTGATCAAAGAAACCCTGAACTCCTGTGTTAGCCTAAATATCACCTTAATACTGGTGTATCTTTACCATATCCTGTCTTTCCAGATATTTTCCGCCTCTGTTGTCTTAAGCAGCCTTGTTTTCTCACCCCTGTGACTGTGCAGGGTTGCCCATGCTATTGCTTATGAAACCAGTGAGATGGGGTTTTGTTTTCCTCTCTGTCCCATGTATGATATGACTCTGGGATGTGCTGGGTTGTGGATAATCCTGCGGAAACTTACCCTGCTCTTTGGGAATAAATGAAATCCACTTAATGACATACAGTTAGATGAAGCAGAAAGAAAAAAGAAGGAAAGAGGAAGGCAAATAGAGTGTATAAGGCTGAGAATTAATTTTTTAACACAATAAAATGAAGTGGGAAAGCCGTAATGCTTGTTTGACCATGGTTGACAAAAAACATGTTCTGTGTTCTCTGAAGTATGTTGTACAGATTTGTGAAGCATGCATGTGGCATGACTTATAGCTTACTGAAGCTCACCTGCTGTGCAGGCTGAGCAGGAGAAGGTTTTTCACATTTGCTTTTGTTAGATCAAATCATATACAGCAGTCATGACAGTCTTCACAGATGCAATGCTTTTTAAAAAGGATGCAGGTCAAAAAATGAAGGAAGGAAATGGAGTAAATTTCCCTGCAGTATATTATAAAATAATATCAGGAAAAACAGACTTTCTCCAACATTAAACCACGTTTGAGTTACTGACATGATGAGTAAGACCGTGTCTGTCTTCAACCCTTTAAGCTTGATGGTCTTCAGCCTCTCCAAAGGTTTGAGGTATTATAGTCAGAACCTCATAAATAAGTGAACTGAGTGCAGACTGCATTGACAATTGGTTTGGTTGAGGTGTGCTCAAGAAGAGGATACTGGAAAGATACTGTATGCATAAATGTATACTGTGGTGGACAAAGATGACACAACTGTGTTTGAGATCATTGCTCTTGTCTAGTACAGCACACCTTGGGACATAATAATGACCTTTACACCCTGTATGCTCCTTTTCACTTTCTTCCCCTCCTAACCTATAGAAGACAGATGTGCAGTTTGACATATGTCAGCAGTTCATCACCCTTCGCTGTCATTAACCCAAAGTAGTGGAACAGGAATCAAGGAAGTGATCAAGCAAAACTTGCAGAAGATTTTCCAGTTCATGTGACCTGTAAGGATAGCAACACCTGCAGACATAATTTATCTCTGTGCAAAAGTAAAATAATGATAAAGCCTACCTTTTATTTTACAGATAATGTCAGCAGGGTGGAAAACAAAGAGCCAAACCCAGGTTAAATGATTACAAAGACTTATGACCTTTAATTGTTAACAGGGGTGTTGTAGAACATAGTATTGACTTGCAATGCAGGAGGTAGAATTACTGAATGGATATCCGTGCTTCTTTTTCTAGGAGAAGGGAGGACAAAAGGATGGTTCTGGGTTGTCATACTGGTGGTTTAGAACACTACAATACTGAACTGGGAAGTAGAAGTAAATTCTGATTATTAGAATTTGGATTAATTCAACCAGGATAGCAATGATCCATTGGTGAGACATCCTCATCACAGCCAGGGAGATCATACTGTAGGTAACATTTATTGGGTTTTCCTGACTCTTAACCTATTTTACACTGATACCATGCTCAAGAAGAACATGATTCGACACAAATTTTCCAATACCAGAAATCTTGTCAAAAAATGAAATTGTACCACAGTTGATGCATTTTGCTTGGTGTGGCAAGGCTGCAAAGTCTTTTCAGACTAATATTTTGATGCCCTGAGTTATATTTTCTGCTTAAATGAGTGTTAGGTTGCTTTGAAGAAAATCTGAACCCTAACCCTAACTACCCAAACCCTGAGCTAGGGTTAGGGTTAGTGTTATTAGAAAACATAGAAGATGTTTGATGGCATGGCTGTGTTCTAGGACAGAAGTGAAATTTAGGAAACGTGTTATTTTAATGTTCTCTGCACTTTTTTTTTTCTTGCCTACAGTATATGTGTATATGTACTTGTAACGCTGCTCTGTAGAGGTGAAAAGGATCCGATGCAGATGCAGGAGTCGCAGGGAGGTAAGTAAACGTACCGAGCAAATCCAGGAGCTAAGTCGTAGTCCGAAGGCGAAGGTAGGTCGAGATCTGGTAAAGGCACTGGTGCCGAACAATCCAAAACGTGAGACAGAATCGGGGTCGAAAAGAGAGCTACAGGGTCAAATCCAAAACAGGCAATGATAGCAAACAATCCAAGGGGCGAGACGAGATCCGAAGTCCGAAGGCAAAAGGTGCAGGCAGAATTCCAGGAAGGCAAAAGAGGGGTAAGAACGCTAGGCTGAGCAACAAGTAGAGAACTCAATACCGAGCAACGGGAATCAGGTAAGAATGGTATAAATAACCCGGCGTGCCGCACGGTAGAGCAATGAAATGAGGGGTGGATTCTGAGGGTAGGGGGGAGAGCAAGGCGGAAGGTAACCGGGGTGATCCGGGAAAGAATCCGGAAGGGACCGATATATCTAGGCCCAAGCTTTTTGGAAGACTGATGTATAGGTAGGTTCCATGTAGATAACCAAACAAACTGTCCTTTCCGAAAACGAGGGGCTGGTCTGCGGTGTCGGTTGGCGAATTTGGCGTGGTGCTGGGTTGACTTAATAAGAGCTGTCCTCGCCATTTTCCAGGTCCTTCTCAGTTTGGCAATATATTGTTGCACGGACGGCACTTCCGTGAGTGGAGGTGTGACAGGGATGAGAGTGGGCTGATAAAAGAACAAAGGAAGGGAGAGGGACCTGTGGAGGAGGAGGTAAGAGAATTGTGGGCATATTCTGCCCAGGGAAGTAATAATGACCAATCATCCTGTGAGCTGGAGGTGAAGGCTCTCAAAAAGGTCAGGAGGGTTTGATTGGTCCTTTCCACCTGGTTATCATCCTGAGGCCAATGGTCAGAAGTCAAAGATACATGAGTCCCTAGAGTTTGACAGAAAGCCTTCCAAAAGGCTGAGATAAATTGAGGTCCCCTGTCCAAGACAACGTCATCAGGCAAACCATGTATCCTAAAGACCTGTTGTACAAACAAAGATGCCATTTCCTGTGCTGTGGGCAATGCTGGGAGGGGGACAAAATGGGCTGCTTTGGAAAAACGATCGGAGACCACCATGATTACCGTATAACCCTGACTGTTAGGAAGGTCCGTAATGAAGTCAACAGCTATGTGGGACCAAGGGCGGTGTGGGATTGGAAGGGGGTGAAGGAGGCCAGCCTTCCTAGAGCGCGGAGTCTTGCTCCTGGCACAGTCATAAGTGAGGGGGGAGCGACAGAGCTTTCGGTTTGTCAAAGGCTTGCTTCAAATGTGCATATTGGAGGGGGGGGGGGGGGGGGGGAATAATAGAGAGTTCTTCCAAGAGGTTTACTGCCGCAGCAACCTTGAGTGGAGGACAACAACAGTTGTCACGACAGGCATGGCTCCAGGCAATGATCTCATTCTTGGCCCAGGAGATGTGGGGATCATGCTTTTTGAGCCAGGGAAGGCCCAGGATCACAGGGTAAGCAGGGGAGTCCAGGAGAAGGAGTGAAATGTCCTCCACATGAGTGGCACCAACAGCAAGGGATAGGGGAATGGTCTGCCAGGAAATACGTCCAGGAGCGATCGGTGACCCATCCAACGTTTGAATGCAGATAGGGGGTGAAAGCGGAGCAAGAGGAATATCCCACTTCTTAGCAAAAGAGGCATCCATAAAATTCCCAGCTGCCCCTGAATCCACCAAAACCGAAAGGGGAAGGTGCGTGTCCATCCAGGAAATCTCAGCTGGGAATAAAGGCCCTGAAGAGGATTGTGAAAAAACAGCACTACTGACACTAACAGTAGGCAGTGGGGGAGCTCGAGGTGGATGTGGGGGTCTCAAAGGACAAGTAGCGAGCAGGTGACCTGACGCAGAGCAGTACAGACACAGCCCCTCCTGACAGCGCCTTTCCTTTTCCTCCAAGGACAAGGGTGCATGTGGCAGGGTGGGTGCCACGAGGGGAGGACCCATGGGGCGCACAGGTCTGCTTCCTGGGTGTCTCTCCGCTCTCCGCAGCCGAATGCGAGTGTCAAATTCAACTACCGCAGCGATAGCCGCCTCTAGAGACCAGGTGGGTAAAGACATGAGCACCAGGTGGTCCTTTAAATCCTCCGAGAGACCCTTAACGAAGAAGCAAACCAAAGCTTCAGGGTTCCAGGCAGACTCCGTGGTGAGGGCTTGGAATTCAGCCACATAATCTTGCAGTGGTCTGTCGCCCTGGCGAAGAGAGGAAAGCCGAAGGCAAGTCAAATCCGGGTTGCTTTGAGAAAAACGCGCCTGGAGACGGTCAGCAAAAAGCTGAAAGTCAGAGAACAGCTGATCACCTCTAGCAAGCAATACTGCAGCCCAATCCAATGCTTTGCCTGTGAGCAAGGGAAGTGCGAATCCGATCCTCTCCCGAGAAGTAGAAAAACGCTCAGGCTGCAGCTGAAAAGCCAGGGAGCACTGGGCAATAAAACCCCTGCAGCCTGCAGGATTGCCGTCATACTTCACCGGGAGTACAAATGGTAAAGTTGAGGGAGTGGTGGGCGGGGCCGCAGGGGTTGGAGCAGGTGTTTGTAAAAAAGGCGTTGCAGGAATCGGTGCGGGAGCCGGCGAAACAGGGGAAGAAAAAAGCCAGGCGACCTGGTTAGTGAGCAGTTGGAGAGAAGATTGAAGCTTTGCGGTGGTTTGGGAATGCTGCGGGAGAAGGGAACGAAGGGTCTGTGCGTGTGCGGGATCCATAATCAGGCTCGGTATTCTGTAACGCTGCTCTGTAGAGGTGAAAAGGATCCGATGCAGATGCAGGAGTCGCAGGGAGGTAAGTAAACGTACCGAACAAACCCAGGAGCTGAGTCGTAGTCCGAAGGCGAAGGTAGGTCGAGATCCGGTAAAGGCACTGGTGGCGAACAATCCAAAACGTGAGACAGAATCGGGGTCGAAAAGAAAGCTACAGGGTCAAATCCAAAACAGGCAATGATAGCAAAAAATCCAAGGGGCGAGACGAGATCCGAAACCCGAAGGCAAAAGGTGCAGGCAGAATTCCAGGAAGGCAAAAGAGGGATAAGAACGCTAGGTTGAGCAACAAGTAGAGAACTCAATACCGAGCAACGGGAATCAGGTAAGAATGGTATAAATAACCCGGCGTGCTGCACGGTAGAGCAATTGCAGGTGTGTTAACTCGCTTGTTAGTAGTAATCCGCTGCTGGTGCTGATTGGCTCGCTTACGTGTTGATCTCAGCTGGCTGGTGGTCGTGAAAGTACTGCTTTGCCCTAAATGGGAATGTTGTCCACATCCCTGAAAAGCAAAGGATTGAAAGAAAGTGGTTAAATGTGTCAATCTGTTGCATTT
The DNA here is from genome assembly GCF_040954835.1 of Lepisosteus oculatus. Classification (NCBI taxonomy): domain Eukaryota; kingdom Metazoa; phylum Chordata; class Actinopteri; order Semionotiformes; family Lepisosteidae; genus Lepisosteus; species Lepisosteus oculatus. Next base: position 10,582,245 of record NC_090706.1, on the reverse strand, counting down.
GGCATTGAATGCACTGCCATTTTAACAGGTGTAGGTAACATTTATTGGGTTTTCCTGACTCTTAACCTATTTTACGCTGATACCATGCTCAAGGAGAACATGATTCGACACAAATTTCCAATACCAGAAATCTTGTCAAAAAATGAAGTTATACCACAGTTGATGCATTTTGCTTGGTGTGCCAAGGCTGCAAAGTCTTTTCAGACTAATATTTTGATGCCCTGAGTTATATTTTCTGCTTAAATGAGTGTTAGGTTGCATTGAAGAAAATCTGAACCCTAACCCTAACTACCCAAACCCTGAGCTAGGGTTAGGGTTAGTGTTATTAGAAAACATAGAAGATGTTTGATGGCATGGCTGTGTTTTAGGACAGAAGTGAAATTTAGGAAACGTGTTATTTTAATGTTCTCTGCACTTTTTTTTTCTTGCCTATATGGGTCTATGTACTGCTTTGCTCTAAATGGGAATGTTGTCCACATCCCTGAAAAGCAAAGGATTGAAAGAAAGTGGTTAAATGTGTCAATTTGTTGCATTTGGCATTGAATGCACTGCCGTTTTAACAGGTGTAGGTAACATTTATTGGGTTTTCCTGACTCTTAACCTATTTTACGCTGATACCATTCTCATGGAGAGCACGATTCAACACAAATTTTCCAATACCAGAATTCTTGTCAAAAAATGAAATTGTACCACAGTTAATGCATTTTGCTTGGTGTGGCAAGGCTGCAAACTCTTTTCAGACTAATATTTTGATGCCCTGAGTTATAATTTTTGCTTAAATGAGTGTTAGGTTGCATTGAAGAAAATCTGAACCCTAACCCTAACTACCCAAACCCTGAGCTTGGGTTAGGATTAGTGTTATTAGAAAACATAGAAGATGTTTGATGGCATGGCTGTGTTTTAGGACAGAAGTGAAATTTAGGAAACGTGTTATTTTAATGTTCTCTGCACTTTTTTTTTCTTGCCTATATGGGTCTATATACTGCTTTGCCCTAAATGGGAATGTTGTCCAAATCCCTGAAAAGCAAAGCATTGAAAGAAAGTGGTTAAATGTGTCAATCTGTTGCATTTGGCATTGAATGCACTGCCATATTAACAGGTGTAGGTAACATTTATTGGGTTTTCCTGACTCTTAACCTATTTTACGCTGATACCATGCTCATGGAGAGCACGATTCGACACCAAAATTTCCAATACCAAAATTCTTGTCAAAAAATGAAATTGTACTACAGTTGATGCATTTTGCTTGGTGTGGCAAGGCTGCAAAGTCTTTTCAGACTAATATTTTGATGCTTTGAGTTATATTTTCTGCTTAAATGAGTGTTAGGTTGCATTGAAGAAAATCTGAACCCTAACCCTAACTACCCAAACCCTGAGCTAGGGTTAGGGTTAGTGTTATTAGAAAACATAGAAGATGTTTGATGGCATGGCTGTGTTTTAGGACAGAAGTAAAATTTAGGAAACGTGTTATTTTAATGTTCTCTGCACTTTTTTTTCTTGCCTATATGGGTCTACGTACTGCTTTGCTCTAAATGGGAATGTTGTCCAAATCCCTGAAAAGCAAAGCATTGAAAGAAAGTGGTTAAATGTGTCAATCTGTTGCATTTGGCATTGAATGCACTGCCGTTTTAACAGGTGTAGGTAACATTTATTGGGTTTTCCTGACTCTTAACCTATTTTACGCTGATACCATTCTCATGGAGAGCACGATTCGACACAAATTTTCCAATACCAGAATTCTTGTCAAAAAATGAAATTGTAACACAGTTGATGCATTTTGCTTGGTGTGGCAAGGCTGCAAAGTCTTTTCAGACTAATATTTTGATGCCCTGAGTTATATTTTCTGCTTAAATGAGTGTTAGGTTGCATTGAAGAAAATCTTAACCCTAACCCTAACTACCCAAACCCTGAGCTAGGGTTAGGGTTAGTGTTATTAGAAAACATAGAAGATGTTTGATGGCATGGCTGTGTTTTAGGACAGAAGTGAAATTTAGGAAACGTGTTATTTTAATGTTTTCTGCACTTTTTTTTTCCTGCCTATATGGGTCTATGTACTGCTTTGCTCTAAATGGGAATGTTGCCCAAATCCCTGAAAAGCAAAGCATTGAAAGTAAGTGGTTAAATGTGTCAATCTGTTGCATTTGGCATTGAATGCACTGCCGTTTTAACAGGTGTAGGTAACATTTATTGGGTTTTCCTGACTCTTAACCTATTTTACACTGATACCATGCTCATGGAGAGCACGATTCGACACCAAAATTTCCAATACCAGAATTCTTGTCAAAAAATGAAATTGTACCACAGTTGATGCATTTTGCTTGGTGTGGCAAGGTTGCAAAGTCTTTTCAGACTAATATTTTGATGCTTTGAGTTATATTTTCTGCTTAAATGAGTCTTAGGTTGCATTGAAGAAAATCTGAACCCTAACCCTAACTACCCAAACCCTGAGCTAGGGTTAGGGTTAGTGTTATTAGAAAACATAGAAGATGTTTGATGGCATGGCTGTGTTTTAGGACAGAAGTAAAATTTAGGAAACATGTTATTTTAATGTTCTCTGCACTTTTTTTTTCTTGCCTATATGGGTCTACGTACTGCTTTGCTCTAAATGGGAATGTTGTCCAAATCACTGAAAAGCAAAGCATTGAAAGAAAGTGGTTAAATGTGTCAATCTGTTGCATTTGGCATTAAATGCACTGCCGTTTTAACAGGTGTAGGTAACATTTATTGGGTTTTCCTGACTCTTAACCTATTTTACGCTGATACCATTCTCATGGAGAGCACGATTCGACACAAATTTTCCAATACCAGAATTCTTGTCAAAAAATGAAATTGTACCACAGTTAATGCATTTTGCTTGGTGTGGCAAGGCTGCAAAGTCTTTTCAGACTAATATTTTGATGCCCTGAGTTATATTTTTTGCTTAAATGAGTGTTAGGTTGCATTGAAGAAAATCTGAACCCTAACCCTAACTACCCAAACCCTGAGCTAGGGTTAGGGTTAGTGTTATTAGAAAACATAGAAGATGTTTCATGGCATGGCTGTGTTTTAGGACAGAAGTGAAATTTAGGAAACGTGTTATTTTAATGTTCTCTGCACTTTTTTTTTCTTGCCTATATGGGTCTATGTACTGCTTTGCTCTAAATGGGAATGTTGTCCATATCCGTGAAAAGCAAAGGATTGAAAGAAAGTGGTTAAATGTGTCAATCTGTTGCATTTGGCATTGAATGCACTGCCGTTTTAACAGGTGTAGGTAACATTTATTGGGTTTTCCTGACTCTTAACCTATTTTACGCTTATACCATTCTCATGGAGAGCACGATTCGACACAAATTTTCCAATACCAGAATTCTTGTCAAAAAATGAAATTGTAACACAGTTGATGGATGCATTTTGCTTGGTGTGGCAAGGCTGCAACGTCTTTTCAGACTAATATTTTGATGCCCTGAGTTATATTTTCTGCTTAAATGAGTGTTAGGTTGCATTGAAGAAAATCTTAACCCTAACCCTAACTACCCAAACCCTGAGCTAGGGTTAGGGTTAGTGTTATTAGAAAACATAGAAGATGTTTGATGGCATGGCTGTGTTTTAGGACAGAAGTGAAATTTAGGAAACGTGTTATTTTAATGTTTTCTGCACTTTTTTTTTCCTGCCTATATGGGTCTATGTACTGCTTTGCTCTAAATGGGAATGTTGCCCAAATCCCTGAAAAGCAAAGCATTGAAAGTAAGTGGTTAAATGTGTCAATCTGTTGCATTTGGCATTGAATGCACTGCCGTTTTAACAGGTGTAGGTAACATTTATTGGGTTTTCCTGACTCTTAACCTATTTTACACTGATACCATGCTCATGGAGAGCACGATTCGACACCAAAATTTCCAATACCAGAATTCTTGTCAAAAAATGAAATTGTACCACAGTTGATGCATTTTGCTTGGTGTGGCAAGGTTGCAAAGTCTTTTCAGACTAATATTTTGATGCTTTGAGTTATATTTTCTGCTTAAATGAGTCTTAGGTTGCATTGAAGAAAATCTGAACCCTAACCCTAACTACCCAAACCCTGAGCTAGGGTTAGGGTTAGTGTTATTAGAAAACATAGAAGATGTTTGATGGCATGGCTGTGTTTTAGGACAGAAGTAAAATTTAGGAAACATGTTATTTTAATGTTCTCTGCACTTTTTTTTTCTTGCCTATATGGGTCTACGTACTGCTTTGCTCTAAATGGGAATGTTGTCCAAATCACTGAAAAGCAAAGCATTGAAAGAAAGTGGTTAAATGTGTCAATCTGTTGCATTTGGCATTGAATGCACTGCCGTTTTAACAGGTGTAGGTAACATTTATTGGGTTTTCCTGACTCTTAACCTATTTTACGCTGATACCATTCTCATGGAGAGCACGATTCGACACAAATTTTCCAATACCAGAATTCTTGTCAAAAAATGAAATTGTACCACAGTTAATGCATTTTGCTTGGTGTGGCAAGGCTGCAAAGTCTTTTCAGACTAATATTTTGATGCCCTGAGTTATATTTTTTGCTTAAATGAGTGTTAGGTTGCATTGAAGAAAATCTGAACCCTAACCCTAACTACCCAAACCCTGAGCTAGGGTTAGGGTTAGTGTTATTAGAAAACATAGAAGATGTTTCATGGCATGGCTGTGTTTTAGGACAGAAGTGAAATTTAGGAAACGTGTTATTTTAATGTTCTCTGCACTTTTTTTTTCTTGTCTATATGGGTCTATGTACTGCTTTGCTCTAAATGGGAATGTTGTCCATATCCGTGAAAAGCAAAGGATTGAAAGAAAGTGGTTAAATGTGTCAATCTGTTGCATTTGGCATTGAATGCACTGCCGTTTTAACAGGTGTAGGTAACATTTATTGGGTTTTCCTGACTCTTAACCTATTTTACGCTTATACCATTCTCATGGAGAGCACGATTCGACACAAATTTTCCAATACCAGAATTCTTGTCAAAAAATGAAATTGTAACACAGTTGATGCATTTTGCTTGGTGTGGCAAGGCTGCAACGTCTTTTCAGACTAATATTTTGATGCCCTGAGTTATATTTTCTGCTTAAATGAGTGTTAGGTTGCATTGAAGAAAATCTGAACCCTAACCCTAACTACCGAAACCCTGAGCTAGGGTTAGGGTTAGTGTTATTAGAAAACATAGAAGATGTTTGATGGCATGGCTGTGTTTTAGGACAGAAGTGAAATTTAGGAAACGTGTTATTTTAATGTTCTCTTGTTATTAAACAAGATTAAAAAATGTTAACTTTTTTTTTCTTGCCTATATGGGTCTATGTACTGCTTTGCCCTAAATGGGAATGTTGTCCACATCCCTGAAAAGCAAAGCATTGAAAGAAAGTGGTTAAATGTGTCAATCTGTTGCATTTGGCATTGAATGCACTGCCGTTTTAACAGGTGTAGGTAACATTTATTGGGTTTTCCTGACTCTTAACCTATTTTACGCTGATACCATTCTCATGGAGAGCACGATTTGACACAAATTTTCCAATACCAGAATTCTTGTCAAAAAATGAAATTGTAACACAGTTGATGCATTTTGCTTGGTGTGGCAAGGCTGCAACGTCTTTTCAGACTAATATTTTGATGCCTTGAGTTATATTTTCTGCTTAAATGAGTGTTAGGTTGCATTGAAGAAAATCTGAACCCTAACCCTAACTACCCAAACCCTGAGCTAGGGTTAGGGTTAGTGTTATTAGAAAACATAGAAGATGTTTGATGGCATGGCTGTGTTTTAGGACAGAAGTAAAATTTAGGAAATGTGTTATTTTAATGTTCTCTGCACTTTTTTTTTTCTTGCCTATATGGGTCTATGTACTGCTTTGCTCTAAATGGGAATGTTGTCCAAATCCCTGAAAAGCAAAGCATTGAAAGTAAGTGGTTAAATGTGTCAATCTGTTGCATTTGGCATTGAATGTACTGCCGTTTTAACAGGTGTAGGTAACATTTATTGGGTTTTCCTGAATCTTAACCTATTTTACGCTGATACCATGCTCATGGAGAGCACGATTCGACACCAAAATTTCCAATACCAAAATTCTTGTCAAAAAATGAAATTGTACCACAGTTGATGCATTTTGCTTGGTGTGGCAAGGCTGCAAAGTCTTTTCAGACTAATATTTTGATGCCCTGAGTTATATTTTTTGCTTAAATGAGTGTTAGGTTGCTTTGAAGAAAATCTGAACCCTAACCCTAACTACCCAAACCCTGAGCTAGGGTTAGGGTTAGTGTTATTAGAAAACATAGAAGATGTTTGATGGCATGGCTGTGCTTTAGGACAGAAGTGAAATTTAGGAAACGTGTTATTTTAATGTTCTCTGCACTTTTTTTTCTTGCCTATATGGGTCTACGTACTGCTTTGCTCTAAATGGGAATGTTGTCCAAATCCCTGAAAAGCAAAGCATTGAAAGAAAGTGGTTAAATGTGTCAATCTGTTGCATTTGGCATTGAATGCACTGCCGTTTTAACAGGTGTAGGTAACATTTATTGGGTTTTCCTGACTCTTAACCTATTTTACGCTGATACCATTCTCATGGAGAGCACGATTCGACACAAATTTTCCAATACCAGAATTCTTGTCAAAAAATGAAATTGTAACACAGTTGATGCATTTTGCTTGGTGTGGCAAGGCTGCAAAGTCTTTTCAGACTAATATTTTGATGCCCTGAGTTATATTTTCTGCTTAAATGAGTGTTAGGTTGCATTGAAGAAAATCTGAACCCTAACCCTAACTACCCAAACCCTGAGCTAGGGTTAGGGTTAGTGTTATTAGAAAACATAGAAGATGTTTGATGGCATGGCTGTGTTTTAGGACAGAAGTGAAATTTAGGAAACGTGTTATTTTAATGTTTTCTGCACTTTTTTTTTCCTGCCTATATGGGTCTATGTACTGCTTTGCTCTAAATGGGAATGTTGTCCACATCCCTGAAAAGCAAAGCATTGAAAGTAAGTGGTTAAATGTGTCAATCTGTTGCATTTGGCATTGAATGTACTGCCGTTTTAACAGGTGTAGGTAACATTTATTGGGTTTTCCTGAATCTTAACCTATTTTACGCTGATACCATGCTCATGGAGAGCACGATTTGACACCAAAATTTCCAATACCAAAATTCTTGTCAAAAAATGAAATTGTACCACAGTTGATGCATTTTGCTTGGTGTGGCAAGGCTGCAAAGTCTTTTCAGACTAATATTTTGATGCCCTGAGTTATATTTTCTGCTTAAATGAATGTTAGGTTGCATTGAAGAAAATCTGAACCCTAACCCTAACTACACAAACCCTGAGCTAGGGTTAGGGTTAGTGTTATTAGAAAACATAGAAGATGTTTGATGGCATGGCTGTGCTTTAGGACAGAAGTGAAATTTAGGAAACGTGTTATTTTAATTTTCTCAGCACTTTTTTTTTCTTGCCTATATGGGTCTATGTACTGCTTTGCTCTAAATGGGAATGTTGCCCAAATCCCTGAAAAGCAAAGGATTGAAAGAAAGTGGTTAAAGGTGTCAATCTGTTGCATTTGGCATTGAATGCACTGCCGTTTTAACAGGTGTAGGTAACATTTATTGGGTTTTCCTGACTCTTAACCTATTTTACGCTTATACCATTCTCATGGAGAGCACGATTCGACACAAATTTTCCAATACCAGAATTCTTGTCAAAAAATGAAATTGTACCACAGTTGATGCATTTTGCTTGGTGTGGCAAGGCTGCAAAGTCTTTTCAGACTAATATTTTGATGCTTTGAGTTATATTTTCTGCTTAAATGAGTGTTAGGTTGCATTGAAGAAAATCTGAACCCTAACCCTAACTACCCAAACCCTGAGCTAGGGTTAGGGTTAGTGTTATTAGAAAACATAGAAGATGCTTGATGGCATGGCTGTGTTTTAGGACAGAAGTAAAATTTAGGAAACGTGTTATTTTAATGTTCTCTGCACTTTTTTTTTTCTTGCCTATATGGGTCTACGTACTGCTTTGCTCTAAATGGGAATGTTGTCCAAATCCCTGAAAAGCAAAGCATTGAAAGAAAGTGGTTAAATGTGTCAATCTGTTGCATTTGGCATTGAATGCACTGCCTTTTTAACAGGTGTAGGTAACATTTATTGGGTTTTCCTGACTCTTAACCTATTTTACGCTGATACCATTCTCATGGAGAGCACGATTCGACACAAATTTTCCAATACCAGAATTCTTGTCAAAAAATGAAATTGTACCACAGTTGATGCATTTTGCTTGGTGTGGCAAGGCTGCAAAGTCTTTTCAGACTAATATTTTGATGCCCTGAGTTATATTTTTTGCTTAAATGAGTGTTAGGTTGCATTGAAGAAAATCTGAACCCTAACCCTAACTCCCCAAACCCTGAGCTAGGGTTAGGGTTAGTGTTATTAGAAAACATAGAAGATGTTTGATGGCATGGCTGTGTTTTAGGACAGAAGTGAAATTTAGGAAACGTGTTATTTTAATGTTCTCTGCACTTTTTTTTTCTTGTCTATATGGGTCTATGTACTGCTTTGCTCTAAATGGGAATGTTGTCCACATCCGTGAAAAGCAAAGGATTGAAAGAAAGTGGTTAAATGTGTCAATCTGTTGCATTTGGCATTGAATGCACTGCCGTTTTAACAGGTGTAGGTAACATTTATTGGGTTTTCCTGACTCTTAACCTATTTTACGCTGATACCATTCTCATGGAGAGCACGATTCGACACAAATTTTCCAATACCAGAATTCTTGTCAAAAAATGAAATTGTACCACAGTTGATGCATTTTGCTTGGTGTGGCAAGGCTGCAAAGTCTTTTCAGACTAATATTTTGATGCCCTGAGTTATATTTTTTGCTTAAATGAGTGTTAGGTTGCATTGAAGAAAATCTGAACCCTAACCCTAACTACCCAAACCCTAAGCTAGGGTTAGGGTTAGTGTTATAAGAAAACATAGAAGATGTTTGATGGCATGGCTGTGCTTTAGGACAGAAGTGAAATTTAGGAAACGTGTTATTTTAATGTTCTCTGCACTTTTTTTTTCTTGCCTATATGGGTCTATGTACTGCTTTGCTCTAAATGGGAATGTTGTCCACATCCCTGAAAAGCAAAGGATTGAAAGAAAGTGGTTAAATGTGTCAATCTGTTGCATTTGGCATTGAATGCACTGCCATTTTAACAGGTGTAGGTAACATTTATTGGGTTTTCCTGACTCTTAACCTATTTTACGCTGATACCATGCTCAAGGAGAACATGATTCGACACAAATTTCCAACACCAGAAATCTTGTCAAAAAATGAAATTGTACCACAGTTGATGCATTTTGCTTGGTGTGGCAAGGCTGCAAAGTCTTTTCAGACTAATATTTTGATGCCTTGAGTTATATTTTCTGCTTAAATGAGTGTTAGGTTGCTTTGAAGAAAATCTGAACCCTAACCCTAACTACCCAAACCCTGAGCTAGGGTTAGGGTTAGTGTTATTAGAAAACATAGAAGATGTTTGATGGCATGGCTGTGTTTTAGGACAGAAGTGAAATTTAGGAAACGTGTTATTTTAATGTTCTCTGCACTTTTTTTTTCTTGCCTATATGGGTCTATGTACTGCTTTGCTCTAAATGGGAATGTTGCCCAAATCCCTGAAAAGCAAAGGATTGAAAAAAAGTGGTTAAATGTGTCAATCTGTTGCATTTGGCATTGAATGCACTGCCGTTTTAACAGGTGTAGGTAACATTTATTGGGTTTTCCTGACTCTTAACCTATTTTACGCTTATACCATTCTCATGGAGAGCACGATTCGACACAAATTTTCCAATACCAGAATTCTTGTCAAAAAATGAAATTGTACCACAGTTAATGCATTTTGCTTGGTGTGGCAAGGCTGCAAACTCTTTTCAGACTAATATTTTGATGCCCTGAGTTATAATTTTTGCTTAAATGAGTGTTAGGTTGCATTGAAGAAAATCTGAACCCTAACCCTAACTACCCAAACCCTGAGCTTGGGTTAGGGTTAGTGTTATTAGAAAACATAGAAGATGTTTCATGGCATGGCTGTGTTTTAGGACAGAAGTGAAATTTAGGAAACGTGTTATTTTAATGTTCTCTGCACTTTTTTTTTCTTGCCTATATGGGTCTATATACTGCTTTGCCCTAATTGGGAATGTTGTCCAAATCCCTGAAAAGCAAAGCATTGAAAGAAAGTGGTTAAATGTGTCAATCTGTTGCATTTGGCATTGAATGCACTGCCATATTAACAGGTGTAGGTAACATTTATTGGGTTTTCCTGACTCTTAACCTATTTTACGCTGATACCATGCTCATGGAGAGCACGATTCGACACCAAATTTTCCAATACCAGAATTCTTGTCAAAAAATGAAATTGTACTACAGTTGATGCATTTTGCTTGGTGTGGCAAGGCTGCAAAGTCTTTTCAGACTAATATTTTGATGCTTTGAGTTATATTTTTTGCTTAAATGAGTGTTAGGTTGCATTGAAGAAAATCTGAACCCTAACCCTAACTACCCAAACCCTGAGCTAGGGTTAGGGTTAGTGTTATTAGAAAACATAGAAGATGTTTGATGGCATGGCTGTGTTTTAGGACAGAAGTGAAATTTAGGAAACGTGTTATTTTAATGTTCTCTGCACTTTTTTTTTCTTGCCTATATGGGTCTACGTACTGCTTTGCTCTAAATGGGAATGTTGCCCAAATCCCTGAAAAGCAAAGGATTGAAAGAAAGTGGTTAAATGTGTCAATCTGTTGCATTTGGCATTGAATGCACTGCCGTTTTAACAGGTGTAGGTAACATTTATTGGGTTTTCCTGACTCTTAACCTATGTTACGCTGATACCATTCTCATGGAGAGTACGATTCGACACAAATTTTCCAATACCAGAATTCTTGTCAAAAAATGAAATTGTACCACAGTTGATGCATTTTGCTTGGTGTGGCAAGGCTGCAAAGTCTTTTCAGACTAATATTTTGATGCCCTGAGTTATATTTTCTGCTTAAATGAGTGTTAGGTTGCATTGAAGAAAATCTGAACCCTAACCCTAACTACCCAAACCCTGAGCTAGGGTTAGGGTTAGTGTTATTAGAAAACATAGAAGATGTTTGATGGCATGGCTGTGTTTTAGGACAGAAGTGAAATTTAGGAAACGTGTTATTTTAATGTTCTCTGCACTTTTTTTTTCTTGCCTATATGGGTCTATGTACTGCTTTGCTCTAAATGGGAATGTTGCCCAAATCCCTGAAAAGCAAAGGATTGAAAAAAAGTGGTTAAATGTGTCAATCTGTTGCATTTGGCATTGAATGCACTGCCGTTTTAACAGGTGTAGGTAACATTTATTGGGTTTTCCTGACTCTTAACCTATTTTACGCTTATACCATTCTCATGGAGAGCACGATTCGACACAAATTTTCCAATACCAGAATTCTTGTCAAAAAATGAAATTGTACCACAGTTAATGCATTTTGCTTGGTGTGGCAAGGCTGCAAACTCTTTTCAGACTAATATTTTGATGCCCTGAGTTATAATTTTTGCTTAAATGAGTGTTAGGTTGCATTGAAGAAAATCTGAACCCTAACCCTAACTACCCAAACCCTGAGCTTGGGTTAGGGTTAGTGTTATTAGAAAACATAGAAGATGTTTCATGGCATGGCTGTGTTTTAGGACAGAAGTGAAATTTAGGAAACGTGTTATTTTAATGTTCTCTGCACTTTTTTTTTCTTGCCTATATGGGTCTATATACTGCTTTGCCCTAAATGGGAATGTTGTCCAAATCCCTGAAAAGCAAAGCATTGAAAGAAAGTGGTTAAATGTGTCAATCTGTTGCATTTGGCATTGAATGCACTGCCATATTAACAGGTGTAGGTAACATTTATTGGGTTTTCCTGACTCTTAACCTATTTTACGCTGATACCATGCTCATGGAGAGCACGATTCGACACCAAATTTTCCAATACCAGAATTCTTGTCAAAAAATGAAATTGTACCACAGTTGATGCATTTTGCTTGGTGTGGCAAGGCTGCAAAGTCTTTTCAGACTAATATTTTGATGCTTTGAGTTATATTTTCTGCTTAAATGAGTCTTAGGTTGCATTGAAGAAAATCTGAACCCTAACCCTAACTACCCAAACCCTGAGCTAGGGTTAGGGTTAGTGTTATTAGAAAACATAGAAGATGTTTGATGGCATGGCTGTGTTTTAGGACAGAAGTAAAATTTAGGAAACATGTTATTTTAATGTTCTCTGCACTTTTTTTTTCTTGCCTATATGGGTCTACGTACTGCTTTGCTCTAAATGGGAATGTTGTCCAAATCACTGAAAAGCAAAGCATTGAAAGAAAGTGGTTAAATGTGTCAATCTGTTGCATTTGGCATTGAATGCACTGCCGTTTTAACAGGTGTAGGTAACATTTATTGGGTTTTCCTGACTCTTAACCTATTTTACGCTGATACCATTCTCATGGAGAGCACGATTCGACACAAATTTTCCAATACCAGAATTCTTGTCAAGAAATGAAATTGTACCACAGTTGATGCATTTTGATTGGTGTGGCAAGGCTGCAAAGTCTTTTCAGACTAATATTTTGATGCCCTGAGTTATATTTTTTGCTTAAATGAGTGTTAGGTTGCATTGAAGAAAATCTGAACCCTAACCCTAACTACCCAAACCCTGAGCTAGGGTTAGGGTTAGTGTTATTAGAAAACATAGAAGATGTTTGATGGCATGGCTGTGTTTTAGGACAGAAGTGAAATTTAGGAAACGTGTTATTTTAATGTTCTCTGCACTTTTTTTTTCTTGCCTATATGGGTCTACGTACTGCTTTGCTCTAAATGGGAATGTTGCCCAAATCCCTGAAAAGCAAAGGATTGAAAGAAAGTGGTTAAATGTGTCAATCTGTTGCATTTGGCATTGAATGCACTGCCGTTTTAACAGGTGTAGGTAACATTTATTGGGTTTTCCTGACTCTTAACCTATGTTACGCTGATACCATTCTCATGGAGAGTACGATTCGACACAAATTTTCCAATACCAGAATTCTTGTCAAGAAATGAAATTGTACCACAGTTGATGCATTTTGCTTGGTGTGGCAAGGCTGCAAAGTCTTTTCAGACTAATATTTTGATGCCCTGAGTTATATTTTCTGCTTAAATGAGTGTTAGGTTGCATTGAAGAAAATCTGAACCCTAACCCTAACTACCCAAACCCTGAGCTAGGGTTAGGGTTAGTGTTATTAGAAAACATAGAAGATGTTTGATGGCATGGCTGTGTTTTAGGACAGAAGTGAAATTTAGGAAACGTGTTATTTTAATGTTCTCTGCACTTTTTTTTTCTTGCCTATATGGGTCTATATACTGCTTTGCCCTAAATGGGAATGTTGTCCAAATCCCTGAAAAGCAAAGCATTGAAAGAAAGTGGTTAAATGTGTCAATCTGTTGCATTTGGCATTGAATGCACTGCCATATTAACAGGTGTAGGTAACATTTATTGGGTTTTCCTGACTCTTAACCTATTTTACGCTGATACCATGCTCATGGAGAGCACGATTCGACACCAAATTTTCCAATACCAGAATTCTTGTCAAAAAATGAAATTGTACTACAGTTGATGCATTTTGCTTGGTGTGGCAAGGCTGCAAAGTCTTTTCAGACTAATATTTTGATGCTTTGAGTTATATTTTCTGCTTAAATGAGTGTTAGGTTGCATTGAAGAAAATCTGAACCCTAACCCTAACTACCCAAACCCTGAGCTAGGGTTAGGGTTAGTGTTATTAGAAAACATAGAAGATGTTTGATGGCATGGCTGTGTTTTAGGACAGAAGTAAAAGTTAGGAAACGTGTTATTTTAATGTTCTCTGCACTTTTTTTTTTCTTGCCTATATGGGTCTACGTACTGCTTTGCTCTAAATGGGAATGTTGTCCAAATCCCTGAAAAGCAAAGCATTGAAAGAAAGTGGTTAAATGTGTCAATCTGTTGCATTTGGCATTGAATGCACTGCCGTTTTAACAGGTGTAGGTAACATTTATTGGGTTTTCCTGACTCTTAACCTATTTTACGCTGATACCATTCTCATGGAGAGCACGATTTGACACCAAAATTTCCAATACCAGAATTCTTGTCAAAAAATGAAATTGTACCACAGTTGATGCATTTTGCTTGGTGTGGCAAGGCTTCAAAGTCTTTTCAGACTAATATTTTGATGCTTTGAGTTATATTTTCTGCTTAAATGAGTCTTAGGTTGCATTGAAGAAAATCTGAACCCTAACCCTAACTACCCAAACCCTGAGCTAGGGTTAGGGTTAGTGTTATTAGAAAACATAGAAGATGTTTGATGGCATGGCTGTGTTTTAGGACAGAAGTAAAATTTAGGAAACATGTTATTTTAATGTTCTCTGCACTTTTTTTTTCTTGCCTATATGGGTCTACGTACTGCTTTGCTCTAAATGGGAATGTTGTCCAAATCACTGAAAAGCAAAGCATTGAAAGAAAGTGGTTAAATGTGTCAATCTGTTGCATTTGGCATTGAATGCACTGCCGTTTTAACAGGTGTAGGTAACATTTATTGGGTTTTCCTGACTCTTAACCTATTTTACGCTGATACCATTCTCATGGAGAGCACGATTCGACACAAATTTTCCAATACCAGAATTCTTGTCAAGAAATGAAATTGTACCACAGTTGATGCATTTTGATTGGTGTGGCAAGGCTGCAAAGTCTTTTCAGACTAATATTTTGATGCCCTGAGTTATATTTTTTGCTTAAATGAGTGTTAGGTTGCATTGAAGAAAATCTGAACCCTAACCCTAACTACCCAAACCCTGAGCTAGGGTTAGGGTTAGTGTTATTAGAAAACATAGAAGATGTTTCATGGCATGGCTGTGTTTTAGGACAGAAGTGAAATTTAGGAAACGTGTTATTTTAATGTTCTCTGCACTTTTTTTTTCTTGCCTATATGGGTCTACGTACTGCTTTGCTCTAAATGGTAATGTTGTCCAAATCCCTGAAAAGCAAAGCATTGAAAGAAAGTGGTTAAATGTGTCAATCTGTTGCATTTGGCATTGAATGCACTGCCGTTTTAACAGGTGTAGGTAACATTTATTGGGTTTTCCTGACTCTTAACCTATTTTACACTGATACCATGCTCATGGAGAGCACGATTCGACACCAATATTTCCAATACAAAATTATTGTCAAAAAATGAAATTGTACCACAGTTGATGCATTTTGCTTGGTGTGGCAAGGCTGCAAAGTCTTTTCAGACTAATATTTTGATGCCCTGAGTTATATTTTTTGCTTAAATGAGTGTTAGGTTGCATTGAAGAAAATCTGAACCCTAACCCTAACTACCCAAACCCTGAGCTAGGGTTAGGGTTAGTGTTATTAGAAAACATAGAAGATGTTTCATGGCATGGCTGTGTTTTAGGACAGAAGTGAAATTTAGGAAACGTGTTATTTTAATGTTCTCTGTACTTTTTTTTTCTTGTCTATATGGGTCTATGTACTGCTTTGCTCTAAATGGGAATGTTGTCCACATCCGTGAAAAGCAAAGGATTGAAAGAAAGTGGTTAAATGTGTCAATCTGTTGCATTTGGCATTGAATGCACTGCCATTTTAACAGGTGTAGGTAACATTTATTGGGTTTTCCTGACTCTTAACCTATTTTACGCTGATACCATGCTCAAGGAGAACATGATTCGACACAAATTTCCAACACAAGAAATCTTGTCAAAAAATGAAATTGTACCACAGTTGATGCATTTTGCTTGGTGTGGCAAGTCTGCAAAGTCTTTTCAGACTAATATTTTGATGCCCTGAGTTATATTTTCTGCTTAAATGAGTGTTAGGTTGCTTTGAAGAAAATCTGAACCCTAACCCTAACTACCCAAACCCTGAGCTAGGGTTAGGGTTAGTGTTATTAGAAAACATAGAAGATGTTTGATGGCATGGCTGTGTTTTAGGACAGAAGTGAAATTTAGGAAACGTGTTATTTTAATGTTCTCTGCACTTTTTTTTTCTTGCCTATATGGGTCTATGTACTGCTTTGCTCTAAATGGGAATGTTGCCCAAATCCCTGATAAGCAAAGGATTGAAAGAAAGTGGTTAAATGTGTCAATCTGTTGCATTTGGCATTGAATGCACTGCCGTTTTAACAGGTGTAGGTAACATTTATTGGGTTTTCCTGACTCTTAACCTATTTTACGCTTATACCATTCTCATGGAGAGCACGATTCGACACAAATTTTCCAATACCAGAATTCTTGTCAAAAAATGAAATTGTACCACAGTTGATGCATTTTGCTTGGTGTGGCAAGGCTGCAAAGTCTTTTCAGACTAATATTTTGATGCCCTGAGTTATATTTTTTGCTTAAATGAGTGTTAGGTTGCTTTGAAGAAAATCTGAACCCTAACCCTAACTACCCAAACCCTGAGCTAGGGTTAGGGTTAGTGTTATTAGAAAACATAGAAGATGTTTGATGGCATGGCTGTGTTTTAGGACAGAAGTGAAATTTAGGAAACGTGTTATTTTAATGTTCTCTGCACTTTTTTTTTCTTGCCTATATGGGTCTATGTACTGCTTTGCTCTAAATGGGAATGTTGCCCAAATCCCTGAAAAGCAAAGGATTGAAAAAAAGTGGTTAAATGTGTCAATCTGTTGTATTTGGCATTGAATGCACTGCCGTTTTAACAGGTGTAGGTAACATTTATTGGGTTTTCCTGACTCTTAACCTATTTTACGCTGATACCATTCTCATGGAGAGCACGATTTGACACCAAAATTTCCAATACCAGAATTCTTGTCAAAAAATGAAATTGTACCACAGTTGATGCATTTTGCTTGGTGTGGCAAGGCTTCAAAGTCTTTTCAGACTAATATTTTGATGCTTTGAGTTATATTTTCTGCTTAAATGAGTCTTAGGTTGCATTGAAGAAAATCTGAACCCTAACCCTAACTACCCAAACCCTGAGCTAGGGTTAGGGTTAGTGTTATTAGAAAACATAGAAGATGTTTGATGGCATGGCTGTGTTTTAGGACAGAAGTAAAATTTAGGAAACATGTTATTTTAATGTTCTCTGCACTTTTTTTTTCTTGCCTATATGGGTCTACGTACTGCTTTGCTCTAAATGGGAATGTTGTCCAAATCACTGAAAAGCAAAGCATTGAAAGAAAGTGGTTAAATGTGTCAATCTGTTGCATTTGGCATTGAATGCACTGCCGTTTTAACAGGTGTAGGTAACATTTATTGGGTTTTCCTGACTCTTAACCTATTTTACGCTGATACCATTCTCATGGAGAGCACGATTCGACACAAATTTTCCAATACCAGAATTCTTGTCAAGAAATGAAATTGTACCACAGTTGATGCATTTTGATTGGTGTGGCAAGGCTGCAAAGTCTTTTCAGACTAATATTTTGATGCCCTGAGTTATATTTTTTGCTTAAATGAGTGTTAGGTTGCATTGAAGAAAATCTGAACCCTAACCCTAACTACCCAAACCCTGAGCTAGGGTTAGGGTTAGTGTTATTAGAAAACATAGAAGATGTTTCATGGCATGGCTGTGTTTTAGGACAGAAGTGAAATTTAGGAAACGTGTTATTTTAATGTTCTCTGTACTTTTTTTTTCTTGTCTATATGGGTCTATGTACTGCTTTGCTCTAAATGGGAATGTTGTCCACATCCGTGAAAAGCAAAGGATTGAAAGAAAGTGGTTAAATGTGTCAATCTGTTGCATTTGGCATTGAATGCACTGCCATTTTAACAGGTGTAGGTAACATTTATTGGGTTTTCCTGACTCTTAACCTATTTTACGCTGATACCATGCTCAAGGAGAACATGATTCGACACAAATTTCCAACACAAGAAATCTTGTCAAAAAATGAAATTGTACCACAGTTGATGCATTTTGCTTGGTGTGGCAAGGCTGCAAAGTCTTTTCAGACTAATATTTTGATGCCCTGAGTTATATTTTCTGCTTAAATGAGTGTTAGGTTGCTTTGAAGAAAATCTGAACCCTAACCCTAACTACCCAAACCCTGAGCTAGGGTTAGGGTTAGTGTTATTAGAAAACATAGAAGATGTTTGATGGCATGGCTGTGTTTTAGGACAGAAGTGAAATTTAGGAAACGTGTTATTTTAATGTTCTCTGCACTTTTTTTTTCTTGCCTATATGGGTCTATGTACTGCTTTGCTCTAAATGGGAATGTTGCCCAAATCCCTGAAAAGCAAAGGATTGAAAGAAAGTGGTTAAATGTGTCAATCTGTTGCATTTGGCATTGAATGCACTGCCGTTTTAACAGGTGTAGGTAACATTTATTGGGTTTTCCTGACTCTTAACCTATTTTACGCTTATACCATTCTCATGGAGAGCACGATTCGACACAAATTTTCCAATACCAGAATTCTTGTCAAAAAATGAAATTGTACCACAGTTGATGCATTTTGCTTGGTGTGGCAAGGCTGCAAAGTCTTTTCAGACTAATATTTTGATGCCCTGAGTTATATTTTCTGCTTAAATGAGTGTTAGGTTGCATTGAAGAAAATCTGAACCCTAACCCTAACTACCCAAACCCTGAGCTAGGGTTAGGGTTAGTGTTATTAGAAAACATAGAAGATGTTTGATGGCATGGCTGTGTTTTAGGACAGAAGTGAAATTTAGGAAACGTGTTATTTTAATGTTCTCTGAATTTTTTTTTCTTGCCTATATGGGTCTATGTACTGCTTTGCTCTAAATGGGAATGTTGCCCAAATCCCTGAAAAGCAAAGGATTGAAAAAAAGTGGTTAAATGTGTCAATCTGTTGCATTTGGCATTGAATGCACTGCCGTTTTAACAGGTGTAGGTAACATTTATTGGGTTTTCCTGACTCTTAACCTATTTTACGCTTATACCATTCTCATGGAGAGCACGATTCGACACAAATTTTCCAATACCAGAATTCTTGTCAAAAAATGAAATTGTACCACAGTTAATGCATTTTGCTTGGTGTGGCAAGGCTGCAAACTCTTTTCAGACTAATATTTTGATGCCCTGAGTTATAATTTTTGCTTAAATGAGTGTTAGGTTGCATTGAAGAAAATCTGAACCCTAACCCTAACTACCCAAACCCTGAGCTTGGGTTAGGGTTAGTGTTATTAGAAAACATAGAAGATGTTTCATGGCATGGCTGTGTTTTAGGACAGAAGTGAAATTTAGGAAACGTGTTATTTTAATGTTCTCTGCACTTTTTTTTTCTTGCCTATATGGGTCTATGTACTGCTTTGCCCTAAATGGGAATGTTGTCCAAATCCCTGAAAAGCAAAGCATTGAAAGAAAGTGGTTAAATGTGTCAATCTGTTGCATTTGGCATTGAATGCACTGCCATATTAACAGGTGTAGGTAACATTTATTGGGTTTTCCTGACTCTTAACCTATTTTACGCTGATACCATGCTCATGGAGAGCACGATTCGACACCAAATTTTCCAATACCAGAATTCTTGTCAAAAAATGAAATTGTACTACAGTTGATGCATTTTGCTTGGTGTGGCAAGGCTGCAAAGTCTTTTCAGACTAATATTTTGATGCTTTGAGTTATATTTTCTGCTTAAATGAGTGTTAGGTTGCATTGAAGAAAATCTGAACCCTAACCCTAACTACCCAAACCCTGAGCTAGGGTTAGGGTTAGTGTTATTAGAAAACATAGAAGATGTTTGATGGCATGGCTGTGTTTTAGGACAGAAGTAAAAGTTAGGAAACGTGTTATTTTAATGTTCTCTGCACTTTTTTTTTTCTTGCCTATATGGGTCTACGTACTGCTTTGCTCTAAATGGGAATGTTGTCCAAATCCCTGAAAAGCAAAGCATTGAAAGAAAGTGGTTAAATGTGTCAATCTGTTGCATTTGGCATTGAATGCACTGCCGTTTTAACAGGTGTAGGTAACATTTATTGGGTTTTCCTGACTCTTAACCTATTTTACGCTGATACCATTCTCATGGAGAGCACGATTTGACACCAAAATTTCCAATACCAGAATTCTTGTCAAAAAATGAAATTGTACCACAGTTGATGCATTTTGCTTGGTGTGGCAAGGCTGCAAAGTCTTTTCAGACTAATATTTTGATGCTTTGAGTTATATTTTCTGCTTAAATGAGTCTTAGGTTGCATTGAAGAAAATCTGAACCCTAACCCTAACTACCCAAACCCTGAGCTAGGGTTAGGGTTAGTGTTATTAGAAAACATAGAAGATGTTTGATGGCATGGCTGTGTTTTAGGACAGAAGTAAAATTTAGGAAACATGTTATTTTAATGTTCTCTGCACTTTTTTTTTCTTGCCTATATGGGTCTACGTACTGCTTTGCTCTAAATGGGAATGTTGTCCAAATCACTGAAAAGCAAAGCATTGAAAGAAAGTGGTTAAATGTGTCAATCTGTTGCATTTGGCATTGAATGCACTGCCGTTTTAACAGGTGTAGGTAACATTTATTGGGTTTTCCTGACTCTTAACCTATTTTACGCTGATACCATTCTCATGGAGGGCACGATTCGACACAAATTTTCCAATACCAGAATTCTTGTCAAGAAATGAAATTGTACCACAGTTGATGCATTTTGCTTGGTGTGGCAAGGCTGCAAAGTCTTTTCAGACTAATATTTTGATGCCCTGAGTTATATTTTTTGCTTAAATGAGTGTTAGGTTGCATTGAAGAAAATCTGAACCCTAACCCTAACTACCCAAACCCTGAGCTAGGGTTAGGGTTAGTGTTATTAGAAAACATAGAAGATGTTTCATGGCATGGCTGTGTTTTAGGACAGAAGTGAAATTTAGGAAACGTGTTATTTTAATGTTCTCTGTACTTTTTTTTTCTTGTCTATATGGGTCTATGTACTGCTTTGCTCTAAATGGGAATGTTGTCCACATCCGTGAAAAGCAAAGGATTGAAAGAAAGTGGTTAAATGTGTCAATCTGTTGCATTTGGCATTGAATGCACTGCCGTTTTAACAGGTGTAGGTAACATTTATTGGGTTTTCCTGACTCTTAACCTATTTTACGCTGATACCATTCTCATGGAGAGCACGATTCGACACAAATTTTCCAATACCAGAATTCTTGTCAAAAAATGAAATTGTACTACAGTTGATGCATTTTGCTTGGTGTGGCAAGGCTGCAAAGTCTTTTCAGACTAATATTTTGATACTTTGAGTTATATTTTCTGCTTAAATGAGTGTTAGGTTGCATTGAAGAAGATCTGAACCCTAACCCTAACTACCCAAACCCTGAGCTAGGGTTAGGGTTAGTGTTATTAGAAAACATAGAAGATGTTTGATGGCATGGCTGTGTTTTAGGACAGAAGTAAAATTTAGGAAACATGTTATTTTAATGTTCTCTGCACTTTTTTTTTCTTGCCTATATGGGTCTACGTACTGCTTTGCTCTAAATGGGAATGTTGTCCAAATCACTGAAAAGCAAAGCATTGAAAGAAAGTGGTTAAATGTGTCAATCTGTTGCATTTGGCATTGAATGCACTGCCGTTTTAACAGGTGTAGGTAACATTTATTGGGTTTTCCTGACTCTTAACCTATTTTACGCTGATACCATTCTCATGGAGAGCACGATTCGACACAAATTTTCCAATACCAGAATTCTTGTCAAAAAATGAAATTGTACCACAGTTTATGCATTTTGCTTGGTGTGGCAAGGCTGCAAAGTCTTTTCAGACTAATATTTTGATGCTTTGAGTTATATTTTCTGCTTAAATGAGTGTTAGGTTGCATTGAAGAAAATCTGAACCCTAACCCTAACTACCCAAACCCTGAGCTAAAGGTTAGGGTTAGTGTTATTAGAAAACATAGAAGATGTTTGATGGCATGGCTGTGCTTTAGGACAGAAGTGAAATTTAGGAAACGTGTTATTTTAATGTTCTCTGCACTTTTTTTTTCTTGCCTATATGGGTCTATGTACTGCTTTGCTCTAAATGGGAATGTTGCCCAAATCCCTGAAAAGCAAAGGATTGAAAGAAAGTGGTTAAATGTGTCAATCTGTTGCATTTGGCATTGAATGCACTGCCGTTTTAACAGGTGTAGGTAACATTTATTGGGTTTTCCTGACTCTTAACCTATTTTACGCTGATACCATTCTCATGGAGAGCACGATTCGACACAAATTTTCCAGTACCAGAATTCTTGTCAAAAAATGAAATTGTACCACAGTTTATGCATTTTGCTTGGTGTGGCAAGGCTGCAAAGTCTTTTCAGACTAATATTTTGATGCTTTGAGTTATATTTTCTGCTTAAATGAGTGTTAGGTTGCATTGAAGAAAATCTGAACCCTAACCCTAACTACCGAAACCCTGAGCTAGGGTTAGGGTTAGTGTTATTAGAAAACATAGAAGATGTTTGATGGCATGGCTGTGTTTTAGGACAGAAGTGAAATTTAGGAAACGTGTTATTTTAATGTTCTCTGCACTTTTTTTTTCTTGCCTATATGGGTCTATGTACTGCTTTGCTCTAAATGGGAATGTTGCCCAAATCCCTGAAAAGCAAAGGATTGAAAAAAAGTGGTTAAATGTGTCAATCTGTTGCATTTGGCATTGAATGCACTGCCGTTTTAACAGGTGTAGGTAACATTTATTGGATTTTCCTGACTCTTAAACTATTTTACGCTTATACCATTCTCATGGAGAGCACGATTCGACACAAATTTTCCAATACCAGAATTCTTGTCAAAAAATGAAATTGTACCACAGTTAATGCATTTTGCTTGGTGTGGCAAGGCTGCAAACTCTTTTCAGACTAATATTTTGATGCCCTGAGTTATAATTTTTGCTTAAATGAGTGTAAGGTTGCATTGAAGAAAATCTGAACCCTAACCCTAACTACCCAAACCCTGAGCTTGGGTTAGGGTTAGTGTTATTAGAAAACATAGAAGATGTTTCATGGCATGGCTGTGTTTTAGGACAGAAGTGAAATTTAGGAAACGTGTTATTTTAATGTTCTCTGCACTTTTTTTTTCATGCCTATATGGGTCTACGTACTGCTTTGCTCTAAATGGGAATGTTGCCCAAATCCCTGAAAAGCAAAGCATTGAAAGTAAGTGGTTAAATGTGTCAATCTGTTGCATTTGGCATTGAATGCACTGCCGTTTTAACAGGTGTAGGTAACATTTATTGGGTTTTCCTGACTCTTAACCTATTTTACGCTGATACCATTCTCATGGAGAGCACGATTTGACACAAATTTTCCAATACCAGAATTCTTGTCAAAAAATGAAATTGTACCACAGTTGATGCATTTTGCTTGGTGTGGCAAGGCTGCAAAGTCTTTTCAGACTAATATTTTGATGCCCTGAGTTATATTTTTTGCTTAAATGAGTGTTAGGTTGCATTGAAGAAAATCTGAACCCTAACCCTAACTACCCAAACCCTAAGCTAGGGTTAGGGTTAGTGTTATTAGAAAACATAGAAGATGTTTGATGGCATGGCTGTGCTTTAGGACAGAAGTGAAATTTAGGAAACGTGTTATTTTAATGTTCTCTGCACTTTTTTTTTCTTGCCTATATGGGTCTATGTACTGCTTTGCTCTAAATGGGAATGTTGTCCACATCCCTGAAAAGCAAAGGATTGAAAGAAAGTGGTTAAATGTGTCAATCTGTTGCATTTGGCATTGAATGCACTGCCATTTTAACAGGTGTAGGTAACATTTATTGGGTTTTCCTGACTCTTAACCTATTTTACGCTGATACCATGCTCAAGGAGAACATGATTCGACACAAATTTCCAACACCAGAAATCTTGTCAAAAAATGAAATTGTACCACAGTTGATGCATTTTGCTTGGTGTGGCAAGGCTGCAAAGTCTTTTCAGACTAATATTTTGATGCCCTGAGTTATATTTTCTGCTTAAATGAGTGTTAGG
Source organism: Lepisosteus oculatus (assembly GCF_040954835.1). NCBI lineage: Eukaryota > Metazoa > Chordata > Actinopteri > Semionotiformes > Lepisosteidae > Lepisosteus > Lepisosteus oculatus. Next base: position 10,558,366 of record NC_090706.1, on the reverse strand, counting down.
TTGCTTTGAAGAAAATCTGAACCCTAACCCTAACTACCCAAACCCTGAGCTAGGGTTAGGGTTAGTGTTATTAGAAAACATAGAAGATGTTTGATGGCATGGCTGTGTTTTAGGACAGAAGTGAAATTTAGGAAACGTGTTATTTTAATGTTCTCTGCACTTTTTTTTTCTTGCCTATATGGGTCTATGTACTGCTTTGCTCTAAATGGGAATGTTGCCCAAATCCCTGAAAAGCAAAGGATTGAAAGAAAGTGGTTAAATGTGTCAATCTGTTTCATTTGGCATTGAATGCACTGCCATTTTAACAGGTGTAGGTAACATTTATTGGGTTTTCCTGACTCTTAACCTATTTTACGCTGATACCATGCTCAAGGAGAACATGATTCGACACAAATTTCCAACACCAGAAATCTTGTCAAAAAATGAAATTGTACCACAGTTAATGCATTTTGCTTGGTGTGGCCAGGCTGCAAAGTCTTTTCAGACTAATATTTTGATGCCCTGAGTTATATTTTCTGCTTAAATAAGTGTTAGGTTGCTTTGAAGAAAATCTGAACCCTAACCCTAACTACCCAAACCCTGAGCTAGGGTTAGGGTTAGTGTTATTAGAAAACATAGAAGATGTTTGATGGCATGGCTGTGTTTTAGGACAGAAGTGAAATTTAGGAAACGTGTTATTTTAATGTTCTCTGCACTTTTTTTTTCTTGCCTATATGGGTCTATGTACTGCTTTGCTCTAAATGGGAATGTTGCCCAAATCCCTGAAAAGCAAAGGATTGAAAGAAAGTGGTTAAATGTGTCAATCTGTTGCATTTGGCATTGAATGCACTGCCGTTTTAACAGGTGTAGGTAACATTTATTGGGTTTTCCTGACTCTTAACCTATTTTACGCTGATACCATTCTCATGGAGAGCACGATTCGACACAAATTTTCCAATACCAGAATTCTTGTCAAAAAATGAAATTGTACCACAGTTGATGCATTTTGCTTGGTGTGGCAAGGCTGCAAAGTCTTTTCAGACGAATATTTTGATGCCCTGAGTTATATTTTCTGCTTAAATGAGTGTTAGGTTGCATTGAAGAAAATCTGAACCCTAACCCTAACTACCGAAACCCTGAGCTAGGGTTAGGGTTAGTGTTATTAGAAAACATAGAAGATGTTTGATGGCATGGCTGTGTTTTAGGACAGAAGTGAAATTTAGGAAACGTGTTATTTTAATGTTCTCTGCACTTTTTTTTTCTTGCCTATATGGGTCTATGTACTGCTTTGCCCTAAATGGGAATGTTGTCCACATCCCTGAAAAGCAAAGGATTGAAAGAAAGTGGTTAAATGTGTCAATCTGTTGCATTTGGCATTGAATGCACTGCCATTTTAACAGGTGTAGGTAATATTTATTGGGTTTTCCTGACTCTTAACCTATTTTACGCTGATACCATGCTCAAGGAGAACACGATTCGACACAAATTTCCAACACCAGAAATCTTGTCAAAAAATGAAATTGTACCACAGTTGATGCATTTTGCTTGGTGTGGCAAGACTGCAAAGTCTTTTCAGACTAATATTTTGATGCCCTGAGTTATATTTTCTGCTTAAATAAGTGTTAGGTTGCTTTGAAGAAAATCTGAACCTTAACCCTAACTACCCAAACCCTGAGCTAGGGTTAGGGTTAGTGTTATTAGAAAACATAGAAGATGTTTGATGGCATGGCTGTGTTTTAGGACAGAAGTGAAATTTAGGAAACGTGTTATTTTAATGTTCTCTGCACTTTTTTTTTCTTGCCTATATGGGTCTATGTACTGCTTTGCTCTAAATGGGAATGTTGTCCAAATCCCTGAAAAGCAAAGCATTGAAAGAAAGTGGTTAAATGTGTCAATCTGTTGCATTTGGCATTGAATGCACTGCCGTTTTAACAGGTGTAGGTAACATTTATTGGGTTTTCCTGACTCTTAACCTATTTTACGCTTATACCATTCTCATGGAGAGCACGATTCGACACAAATTTTCCAATACCAGAATTCTTGTCAAAAAATGAAATTGTACCACAGTTAATGCATTTTGCTTGGTGTGGCAAGGCTGCAAACTCTTTTCAGACTAATATTTTGATGCTTTGAGTTATATTTTCTGCTTAAATGAGTGTTAGGTTGCATTGAAGAAAATCTGAACCCTAACCCTAACTACCCAAACCCTGAGCTAGGGTTAGGGTTAGTGTTATTAGAAAACATAGAAGATGTTTGATGGCATGGCTGTGTTTTAGGACAGAAGTAAAATTTAGGAAACATGTTATTTTAATGTTCTCTGCACTTTTTTTTCTTGCCTATATGGGTCTACGTACTGCTTTGCTCTAAATGGGAATGTTGTCGAAATCACTGAAAAGCAAAGCATTGAAAGAAAGTGGTTAAATGTGTCAATCTGTTGCATTTGGCATTGAATGCACTGCCGTTTTAACAGGTGTAGGTAACATTTATTGGGTTTTCCTGACTCTTAACCTATTTTACGCTGATACCATTCTCATGGAGAGCACGATTCGACACAAATTTTCCAATACCAGAATTATTGTCAAAAAATGAAATTGTACCCCAGTTTATGCATTTTGCTTGGTGTGGCAAGGATGCAAAGTCTTTTCAGACTAATATTTTGATGCTTTGAGTTATATTTTCTGCTTAAATGAGTGTTAGGTTGCATTGAAGAAAATCTGAACCCTAACCCTAACTACCCAAACCCTGAGCTAAAGGTTAGGGTTAGTGTTATTAGAAAACATAGAAGATGTTTGATGGCATGGCTGTGCTTTAGGACAGAAGTGAAATTTAGGAAACGTGTTATTTTAATGTTCTCTGCACTTTTTTTTCTTGCCTATATGGGTCTATGTACTGCTTTGCTCTAAATGGGAATGTTGTCCACATCCCTGAAAAGCAAAGGATTGAAAGAAAAGTGTTAAATGTGTCAATCTGTTGCATTTGGCATTGAATGCACTGCCATTTTAACAGGTGTAGGTAACATTTATTGGGTTTTCCTGACTCTTAACCTATTTTACGCTGATACCATGCTCAAGGAGAACATGATTCGACACAAATTTCCAACACCAGAAATCTTGTCAAAAAATGAAATTGTACCACAGTTGATGCATTTTGCTTGGTGTGGCAAGGCTGCAAAGTCTTTTCAGACTAATATTTTGATGCCCTGAGTTATATTTTCTGCTTAAATGAGTGTTAGGTTGCTTTGAAGAAAATCTGAACCCTAACCCTAACTACCGAAACCCTGAGCTAGGGTTAGGGTTAGTGTTATTAGAAAACATAGAAGATGTTTGATGGCATGGCTGTGTTTTAGGACAGAAGTGAAATTTAGGAAACGTGTTATTTTAATGTTCTCTGCACTTTTTTTTTCTTGCCTATATGGGTCTATGTACTGCTTTGCTCTAAATGGGAATGTTGCCCAAATCCCTGAAAAGCAAAGGATTGAAAGAAAGTGGTTAAATGTGTCAATCTGTTGCATTTGGCATTGAATGCACTGCCGTTTTAACAGGTGTAGGTAACATTTATTGGGTTTTCCTGACTCTTAACCTATTTTACGCTGATACCATTCTCATGGAGAGCACGATTCGACACAAATTTTCCAATACCAGAATTCTTGTCAAAAAATGAAATTGTACCACAGTTGATGCATTTTGCTTGGTGTGGCAAGGCTGCAAAGTCTTTTCAGACTAATATTTTGATGCCCTGAGTTATATTTTCTGCTTAAATGAGTGTTAGGTTGCATTGAAGAAAATCTGAACCCTAACCCTAACTACCCAAACCCTGAGCTAGGGTTAGGGTTAGTGTTATTAGAAAACATAGAAGATGTTTGATGGCATGGCTGTGTTTTAGGACAGAAATGAAATTTAGGAAACGTGTTATTTTAATGTTCTCTGCACTTTTTTTTTCTTGCCTATATGGGTCTATGTACTGCTTTGCCCTAAATGGGAATGTTGTCCACATCCCTGAAAAAAAAGGATTGAAAAAAAGTGGTTAAATGTGTCAATCTGTTGCATTTGGCATTGAATGCACTGCCGTTTTAACAGGTGTAGGTAACATTTATTGGGTTTTCCTGACTCTTAACCTATTTTACGCTTATACCATTCTCATGGAGAGCACGATTCGACACAAATTTTCCAATACCAGAATTCTTGTCAAAAAATGAAATTGTACCACAGTTAATGCATTTTGCTTGGTGTGGGAAGGCTGCAAACTCTTTTCAGACTAATATTTTGATGCCCTGAGTTATAATTTTTGCTTAAATGAGTGTAAGGTTGCATTGAAGAAAATCTGAACCCTAACCCTAACTACCGAAACCCTGAGCTTGGGTTAGGGTTAGTGTTATTAGAAAACATACTGTAGAAGATGTTTGATGGCATGGCTGTGTTTTAGGACAGAAGTGAAATTTAGGAAACGTGTTATTTTAATGTTCTCTGCACTTTTTTTTTCTTGCCTATATGGGTCTATATACTGCTTTGCCCTAAATGGGAATGTTGTCCACATCCCTGAAAAAAAAGTATTGAAAGAAAGTGGTTAAATGTGTCAATCTGTTGCATTTGGCATTGAATGCACTGCCATATTAACAGGTGTAGGTAACATTTATTGGGTTTTCCTGACTCTTAACCTATTTTACGCTGATACCATGCTCATGGAGAGCACGATTCGACACCAAAATTTCCAATACCAAAATTCTTGTCAAAAAATGAAATTGTACCACAGTTGATGCATTTTGCTTGGTGTGGCAAGGCTGCAAAGTCTTTTCAGACTAATATTTTGATGCTTTGAGTTATATTTTCTGCTTAAATGAGTGTTAGGTTGCATTGAAGAAAATCTGAACCCTAACCCTAACTACCCAAACCCTGAGCTAGGGTTAGGGTTAGTGTTATTAGAAAACATAGAAGATGTTTGATGGCATGGCTGTGTTTTAGGACAGAAGTGAAATTTAGGAAACGTGTTATTTTAATGTTCTCTGCACTTTTTTTTTCTTGCCTATATGGGTCTATGTACTGCTTTGCTCTAAATGGGAATGTTGTCCACATCCCTGAAAAGCAAAGCATTGAAAGAAAGTGGTTAAATGTGTCAATCTGTTGCATTTGGCATTGAATGTACTGCCGTTTTAACAGGTGTAGGTAACATTTATTGGGTTTTCCTGACTCTTAACCTATTTTACGCTGATACCATGCTCAAGGAGAACATGATTCGACACAAATTTCCAACACCAGAAATCTTGTCAAAAAATGAAATTGTACCACAGTTGATGCATTTTGCTTGGTGTGGCAAGGCTGCAAAGTCTTTTCAGACTAATATTTTGATGCCCTGAGTTATATTTTCTGCTTAAATGAGTGTTAGGTTGCTTTGAAGAAAATCTGAACCCTAACCCTAACTACCCAAACCCTGAGCTAGGGTTAGGGTTAGTGTTATTAGAAAACATAGAAGATGTTTGATGGCATGGCTGTGTTTTAGGACAGAAGTGAAATTTAGGAAACGTGTTATTTTAATGTTCTCTGCACTTTTTTTTTCTTGCCTATATGGGTCTATGTACTGCTTTGCCCTCAATGGGAATGTTGTCCACATCCCTGAAAAAAAAGGATTGAAAGAAAGTGGTTAAATGTGTCAATCTGTTGCATTTGGCATTGAATGCACTGCCATATTAACAGGTGTAGGTAACATTTATTGGGTTTTCCTGACTCTTAACCTATTTTACGCTGATACCATGCTCATGGAGAGCACGATTCGACACCAAAATTTCCAATACCAAAATTCTTGTCAAAAAATGAAATTGTACCACAGTTGATGCATTTTGCTTGGTGTGGCAAGGCTGCGAAGTCTTTTCAGACTAATATTTTGATGCTTTGAGTTATATTTTCTGCTTAAATGAGTGTTAGGTTGCATTGAAGAAAATCTGAACCCTAACCCTAACTACCCAAACCCTGAGCTAGGGTTAGGGTTAGTGTTATTAGAAAACATAGAAGATGTTTGATGGCATGGCTGTGTTTTAGGACAGAAGTGAAATTTAGGAAACGTGTTATTTTAATGTTCTCTGCACTTTTTTTTTCTTGCCTATATGGGTCTATGTACTGCTTTGCTCTAAATGGGAATGTTGTCCACATCCCTGAAAAGCAAAGCATTGAAAGAAAGTGGTTAAATGTGTCAATCTGTTGCATTTGGCATTGAATGTACTGCCGTTTTAACAGGTGTAGGTAACATTTATTGGGTTTTCCTGACTCTTAACCTATTTTACGCTGATACCATGCTCAAGGAGAACATGATTCGACACAAATTTCCAACACCAGAAATCTTGTCAAAAAATGAAATTGTACCACAGTTGATGCATTTTGCTTGGTGTGGCAAGGCTGCAAAGTCTTTTCAGACTAATATTTTGATGCCCTGAGTTATATTTTCTGCTTAAATGAGTGTTAGGTTGCTTTGAAGAAAATCTGAACCCTAACCCTAACTACCCAAACCCTGAGCTAGGGTTAGGGTTAGTGTTATTAGAAAACATAGAAGATGTTTGATGGCATGGCTGTGTTTTAGGACAGAAGTGAAATTTAGGAAACGTGTTATTTTAATGTTCTCTGCACTTTTTTTTTCTTGCCTATATGGGTCTATGTACTGCTTTGCCCTAAATGGGAATGTTGTCCACATCCCTGAAAAAAAAGGATTGAAAGAAAGTGGTTAAATGTGTCAATCTGTTGCATTTGGCATTGAATGCACTGCCGTTTTAACAGGTGTAGGTAACATTTATTGGGTTTTCCTGACTCTTAACCTATTTTACGCTGATACCATTCTCATGGAGAGCACGATTCGACACAAATTTTCCAATACCAGAATTCTTGTCAAAAAATGAAATTGTACCACAGTTGATGCATTTTGCTTGGTGTGGCAAGGCTGCAAAGGCTTTTCAGACTAATATTTTGATGCCCTGAGTTATATTTTCTGCTTAAATGAGTGTTAGGTTGCATTGAAGAAAATCTGAACCCTAACCCTAACTACCGAAACCCTGAGCTAGGGTTAGGGTTAGTGTTATTAGAAAACATAGAAGATGTTTGATGGCATGGCTGTGTTTTAGGACAGAAGTGAAATTTAGGAAACGTGTTATTTAAATGTTCTCTGCACTTTTTTTTTCTTGCCTATATGGGTCTATGTACTGCTTTGCCCTAAATGGGAATGTTGTCCACATCCCTGAAAAAAAAGTATTGAAAGAAAGTGGTTAAATGTGTCAATCTGTTGCATTTGGCATTGAATGCACTGCCATATTAACAGGTGTAGGTAACATTTATTGGGTTTTCCTGACTCTTAACCTATTTTACGCTGATACCATGCTCAAGGAGAGCACGATTCGACACCAAAATTTCCAATACCAAAATTCTTGTCAAAAAATGAAATTGTACCACAGTTGATGCATTTTGCTTGGTGTGGCAAGGCTGCAAAGTCTTTTCAGACTAATATTTTGATGCCCTGAGTTATATTTTCTGCTTAAATGAGTGTTAGGTTGCTTTGAAGAAAATCTGAACCCTAACCCTAACTACCCAAACCCTGAGCTAGGGTTAGGGTTAGTGTTATTAGAAAACATAGAAGATGTTTGATGGCATGGCTGTGTTTTAGGACAGAAGTGGAATTTAGGAAACGTGTTATTTTAATGTTCTCTGCACTTTTTTTTTCTTGCCTATATGGGTCTATGTACTGCTTTGCTCTAAATGGGAATGTTGTCCACATCCCTGAAAAGCAAAGGATTGAAAGAAAGTGGTTAAATGTGTCAATCTGTTGCATTTGGCATTGAATGCACTGCCATATTAACAGGTGTAGGTAACATTTATTGGGTTTTCCTGACTCTTAACCTATTTTACGCTGATACCATGCTCATGGAGAGCACGATTCGACACCAAAATTTCCAATACCAAAATTCTTGTCAAAAAATGAAATTGTACCACAGTTGATGCATTTTGCTTGGTGTGGCAAGGCTGCGAAGTCTTTTCAGACTAATATTTCGATGCTTTGAGTTATATTTTCTGCTTAAATGAGTGTTAGGTTGCATTGAAGAAAATCTGAACCCTAACCCTAACTACCCAAACCCTGAGCTAGGGTTAGGGTTAGTGTTATTAGAAAACATAGAAGATGTTTGATGGCATGGCTGTGTTTTAGGACAGAAGTAAAATTTAGGAAACGTGTTATTTTAATGTTCTCTGCACTTTTTTTTTCTTGCCTATATGGGTCTATGTACTGCTTTGCTCTAAATGGGAATGTTGTCCAAATCCCTGAAAAGCAAAGCATTGAATGAAAGTGGTTAAATGTGTCAATCTGTTGCATTTGGCATTGAATGCACTGCCGTTTTAACAGGTGTAGGTAACATTTATTGGGTTTTCTTGACTCTTAACCTATTTTACGCTGATACCATTCTCATGGAGAGCACGATTCGACACAAATTTTCCAATACCAGAATTCTTGTCAAAAAATGAAATTGTACCACAGTTGATGCATTTTGCTTGGTGTGGCAAGGCTGCAAAGTCTTTTCAGACTAATATTTTGATGCCCTGAGTTATATTTTTTGCTTAAATGAGTGTTAGGTTGCATTAAAGAAAATCTGAACCCTAACCCTAACTACCCAAATCCTGAGCTAGGGTTAGGGTTAGTGTTATTAGAAAACATAGAAGATGTTTGATGGCATGGCTGTGTTTTAGGACAGAAGTGAAATTTAGGAAACGTGTTATTTTAATGTTCTCTGCACTTTTTTTTTCTTGCTTATATGGGTCTATTTACTGCTTTGCTCTAAATGGGAATGTTGTCCACATCCCTGAAAAGCAAAGGATTGAAAGAAAGTGGTTAAATGTGTCAATCTGTTGCATTTGGCATTGAATGCACTGCCATTTTAACAGGTGTAGGTAACATTTATTGGGTTTTCCTGACTCTTAACCTATTTTACGCTGATACCATGCTCAAGGAGAACATGATTCGACACAAATTTCCAACACCAGAAATCTTGTCAAAAAATGAAATTGTACCACAGTTGATGCATTTTGCTTGGTGTGGCAAGGCTGCGAAGTCTTTTCAGACTAATATTTTGATGCTTTGAGTTATATTTTCTGCTTAAATGAGTGTTAGGTTGCATTGAAGAAAATCTGAACCCTAACCCTAACTACCCAAACCCTGAGCTAGGGTTAGGGTTAGTGTTATTAGAAAACATAGAAGATGTTTGATGGCATGGCTGTGTTTTAGGACAGAAGTAAAATTTAGGAAACGTGTTATTTTAATGTTCTCTGCACTTTTTTTTTCTTGCCTATATGGGTCTATGTACTGCTTTGCTCTAAATGGGAATGTTGTCCAAATCCCTGAAAAGCAAAGCATTGAATGAAAGTGGTTAAATGTGTCAATCTGTTGCATTTGGCATTGAATGCACTGCCGTTTTAACAGGTGTAGGTAACATTTATTGGGTTTTCCTGACTCTTAACCTATTTTACGCTGATACCATTCTCATGGAGAGCACGATTCGACACAAATTTTCCAATACCAGAATTCTTGTCAAAAAATGAAATTGTACCACAGTTGATGCATTTTGCTTGGTGTGGCAAGGCTGCAAAGTCTTTTCAGACTAATATTTTGATGCCCTGAGTTATATTTTTTGCTTAAATGAGTGTTAGGTTGCATTGAAGAAAATCTGAACCCTAACCCTAACTACACAAACCCTGAGCTAGGGTTAGGGTTAGTGTTATTAGAAAACATAGAAGATGTTTGATGGCATGGCTGTGTTTTAGGACAGAAGTAAAATTTAGGAAACGTGTTATTTTAATGTTCTCTGCACTTTTTTTTTCTTGCCTATATGGGTCTATGTACTGCTTTGCCCTAAATGGGAATGTTGTCCACATCCCTGAAACAAAAGGATTGAAAGAAAGTGGTTAAATGTGTCAATCTGTTGCATTTGGCATTGAATGCACTGCCGTTTTAACAGGTGTAGGTAACATTTATTGGGTTTTCCTGACTCTTAACCTATTTTACGCTGATACCATTCTCATGGAGAGCACGATTCGACACAAATTTTCCAATACCAGAATTCTTGTCAAAAAATGAAATTGTACCACAGTTGATGCATTTTGCTTGGTGTGGCAAGGCTGCAAAGTCTTTTCAGACTAATATTTTGATGCCCTGAGTTATATTTTTTGCTTAAATGAGTGTTAGGTTGCATTGAAGAAAATCTGAACCCTAACCCTAACTACCCAAACCCTGAGCTAGGGTTAGGGTTAGTGTTATTAGAAAACATAGAAGATGTTTGATGGCATGGCTGTGTTTTAGGACAGAAGTGGAATTTAGGAAACGTGTTATTTTAATGTTCTCTGCACTTTTTTTTTCTTGCCTATATGGGTCTATGTACTGCTTTGCTCTAAATGGGAATGTTGTCCACATCCCTGAAAAGCAAAGGATTGAAAGAAAGTGGTTAAATGTGTCAATCTGTTGCATTTGGCATTGAATGCACTGCCATATTAACAGGTGTAGGTAACATTTATTGGGTTTTCCTGACTCTTAACCTATTTTACGCTGATACCATGCTCATGGAGAGCACGATTCGACACCAAAATTTCCAATACCAAAATTCTTGTCAAAAAATGAAATTGTACCACAGTTGATGCATTTTGCTTGGTGTGGCAAGGCTGCGAAGTCTTTTCAGACTAATATTTCGATGCTTTGAGTTATATTTTCTGCTTAAATGAGTGTTAGGTTGCATTGAAGAAAATCTGAACCCTAACCCTAACTACCCAAACCCTGAGCTAGGGTTAGGGTTAGTGTTATTAGAAAACATAGAAGATGTTTGATGGCATGGCTGTGTTTTAGGACAGAAGTAAAATTTAGGAAACGTGTTATTTTAATGTTCTCTGCACTTTTTTTTTCTTGCCTATATGGGTCTATGTACTGCTTTGCTCTAAATGGGAATGTTGTCCAAATCCCTGAAAAGCAAAGCATTGAATGAAAGTGGTTAAATGTGTCAATCTGTTGCATTTGGCATTGAATGCACTGCCGTTTTAACAGGTGTAGGTAACATTTATTGGGTTTTCTTGACTCTTAACCTATTTTACGCTGATACCATTCTCATGGAGAGCACGATTCGACACAAATTTTCCAATACCAGAATTCTTGTCAAAAAATGAAATTGTACCACAGTTGATGCATTTTGCTTGGTGTGGCAAGGCTGCAAAGTCTTTTCAGACTAATATTTTGATGCCCTGAGTTATATTTTTAGCTTAAATGAGTGTTAGGTTGCATTGAAGAAAATCTGAACCCTAACCCTAACTACCCAAACCCTGAGCTAGGGTTAGGGTTAGTGTTATTAGAAAACATAGAAGATGTTTGATGGCATGGCTGTGTTTTAGGACAGAAGTGAAATTTAGGAAACGTGTTATTTTAATGTTCTCTGCACTTTTTTTTTCTTGCTTATATGGGTCTATTTACTGCTTTGCTCTAAATGGGAATGTTGTCCACATCCCTGAAAAGCAAAGGATTGAAAGAAAGTGGTTAAATGTGTCAATCTGTTGCATTTGGCATTGAATGCACTGCCATTTTAACAGGTGTAGGTAACATTTATTGGGTTTTCCTGACTCTTAACCTATTTTACGCTGATACCATGCTCAAGGAGAACATGATTCGACACAAATTTCCAACACCAGAAATCTTGTCAAAAAATGAAATTGTACCACAGTTGATGCATTTTGCTTGGTGTGGCAAGGCTGCGAAGTCTTTTCAGACTAATATTTTGATGCTTTGAGTTATATTTTCTGCTTAAATGAGTGTTAGGTTGCATTGAAGAAAATCTGAACCCTAACCCTAACTACCCAAACCCTGAGCTAGGGTTAGGGTTAGTGTTATTAGAAAACATAGAAGATGTTTGATGGCATGGCTGTGTTTTAGGACAGAAGTAAAATTTAGGAAACGTGTTATTTTAATGTTCTCTGCACTTTTTTTTTCTTGCCTATATGGGTCTATGTACTGCTTTGCTCTAAATGGGAATGTTGTCCAAATCCCTGAAAAGCAAAGCATTGAATGAAAGTGGTTAAATGTGTCAATCTGTTGCATTTGGCATTGAATGCACTGCCGTTTTAACAGGTGTAGGTAACATTTATTGGGTTTTCCTGACTCTTAACCTATTTTACGCTGATACCATTCTCATGGAGAGCACGATTCGACACAAATTTTCCAATACCAGAATTCTTGTCAAAAAATGAAATTGTACCACAGTTGATGCATTTTGCTTGGTGTGGCAAGGCTGCAAAGTCTTTTCAGACTAATATTTTGATGCCCTGAGTTATATTTTTTGCTTAAATGAGTGTTAGGTTGCATTGAAGAAAATCTGAACCCTAACCCTAACTACCCAAACCCTGAGCTAGGGTTAGGGTTAGTGTTATTAGAAAACATAGAAGATGTTTGATGGCATGGCTGTGTTTTAGGACAGAAGTAAAATTTAGGAAACGTGTTATTTTAATGTTCTCTGCACTTTTTTTTTCTTGCCTATATGGGTCTATGTACTGCTTTGCCCTAAATGGGAATGTTGTCCACATCCCTGAAACAAAAGGATTGAAAGAAAGTGGTTAAATGTGTCAATCTGTTGCATTTGGCATTGAATGCACTGCCGTTTTAACAGGTGTAGGTAACATTTATTGGGTTTTCCTGACTCTTAACCTATTTTACGCTGATACCATTCTCATGGAGAGCACGATTCGACACAAATTTTCCAATACCAGAATTCTTGTCAAAAAATGAAATTGTACCACAGTTGATGCATTTTGCTTGGTGTGGCAAGGCTGCAAAGTCTTTTCAGACTAATATTTTGATGCCCTGAGTTATATTTTTTGCTTAAATGAGTGTTAGGTTGCATTGAAGAAAATCTGAACCCTAACCCTAACTACCCAAACCCTGAGCTAGGGTTAGGGTTAGTGTTATTAGAAAACATAGAAGATGTTTGATGGCATGGCTGTGTTTTAGGACAGAAGTGGAATTTAGGAAACGTGTTATTTTAATGTTCTCTGCACTTTTTTTTTCTTGCCTATATGGGTCTATGTACTGCTTTGCGCTAAATGGGAATGTTGTCCACATCCCTGAAAAGCAAAGGATTGAAAGAAAGTGGTTAAATGTGTCAATCTGTTGCATTTGGCATTGAATGCACTGCCATTTTAACAGGTGTAGGTAACATTTATTGGTTTTTCCTGACTCTTAACCTATTTTACGCTGATACCATGCTCAAGGAGAACATGATTCGACACAAATTTCCAACACCAGAAATCTTGTCAAAAAATGAAATTGTACCACAGTTGATGCATTTTGCTTGGTGTGGCAAGGCTGCAAAGTCTTTTCAGACTAATATTTTGATGCCCTGAGTTATATTTTCTGCTTAAATGAGTGTTAGGTTGCTTTGAAGAAAATCTGAACCCTAACCCTAACTACCCAAACCCTGAGCTAGGGTTAGGGTTAGTGTTATTAGAAAACATAGTAGATGTTTGATGGCATGGCTGTGTTTTAGGACAGAAGTGAAATTTAGGAAACGTGTTATTTTAATGTTCTCTGCACTTTTTTTTTCTTGCCTATATGGGTCTATGTACTGCTTTGCTCTAAATGGGAATGTTGTCCACATCCCTGAAAAGCAAAGGATTGAAAGAAAGTGGTTAAATGTGTCAATCTGTTGCATTTGGCATTGAATGCACTGCCGTTTTAACAGGTGTAGGTAACATTTATTGGGTTTTCCTGACTCTTAACCTATTTTACGCTGATACAATTCTCATGGAGAGCACGATTCGACACCAAAATTTCCAATACCAAAATTCTTGTCAAAAAATGAAATTGTACCACAGTTGATGCATTTTGCTTGGTGTGGCAAGGCTGCGAAGTCTTTTCAGACTAATATTTTGATGCTTTGAGTTATATTTTCTGCTTAAATGAGTGTTAGGTTGCATTGAAGAAAATCTGAACCCTAACCCTAACTACCCAAACCCTGAGCTAGGGTTAGGGTTAGTGTTATTAGAAAACATAGAAGATGTTTGATGGCATGGCTGTGTTTTAGGACAGAAGTAAAATTTAGGAAACGTGTTATTTTAATGTTCTCTGCACTTTTTTTTTCTTGCCTATATGGGTCTATGTACTGCTTTGCTCTAAATGGGAATGTTGTCCAAATCCCTGAAAAGCAAAGCATTGAATGAAAGTGGTTAAATGTGTCAATCTGTTGCATTTGGCATTGAATGCACTGCCGTTTTAACAGGTGTAGGTAACATTTATTGGGTTTTCCTGACTCTTAACCTATTTTACGCTGATACCATTCTCATGGAGAGCACGATTCGACACAAATTTTCCAATACCAGAATTCTTGTCAAAAAATGAAATTGTACCACAGTTGATGCATTTTGCTTGGTGTGGCAAGGCTGCAAAGTCTTTTCAGACTAATATTTTGATGCCCTGAGTTATATTTTTTGCTTAAATGAGTGTTAGGTTGCATTGAAGAAAATCTGAACCCTAACCCTAACTACCCAAACCCTGAGCTAGGGTTAGGGTTAGTGTTATTAGAAAACATAGAAGATGTTTGATGGCATGGCTGTGTTTTAGGACAGAAGTAAAATTTAGGAAACGTGTTATTTTAATGTTCTCTGCACTTTTTTTTTCTTGCCTATATGGGTCTATGTACTGCTTTGCCCTAAATGGGAATGTTGTCCACATCCCTGAAACAAAAGGATTGAAAGAAAGTGGTTAAATGTGTCAATCTGTTGCATTTGGCATTGAATGCACTGCCGTTTTAACAGGTGTAGGTAACATTTATTGGGTTTTCCTGACTCTTAACCTATTTTACGCTGATACCATTCTCATGGAGAGCACGATTCGACACAAATTTTCCAATACCAGAATTCTTGTCAAAAAATGAAATTGTACCACAGTTGATGCATTTTGCTTGGTGTGGCAAGGCTGCAAGGTCTTTTCAGACTAATATTTTGATGCCCTGAGTTATATTTTTTGCTTAAATGAGTGTTAGGTTGCATTGAAGAAAATCTGAACCCTAACCCTAACTACCCAAACCCTGAGCTAGGGTTAGGGTTAGTGTTATTAGAAAACATAGAAGATGTTTGATGGCATGGCTGTGTTTTAGGACAGAAGTGGAATTTAGGAAACGTGTTATTTTAATGTTCTCTGCACTTTTTTTTTCTTGCCTATATGGGTCTATGTACTGCTTTGCGCTAAATGGGAATGTTGTCCACATCCCTGAAAAGCAAAGGATTGAAAGAAAGTGGTTAAATGTGTCAATCTGTTGCATTTGGCATTGAATGCACTGCCATTTTAACAGGTGTAGGTAACATTTATTGGTTTTTCCTGACTCTTAACCTATTTTACGCTGATACCATGCTCAAGGAGAACATGATTCGACACAAATTTCCAACACCAGAAATCTTGTCAAAAAATGAAATTGTACCACAGTTGATGCATTTTGCTTGGTGTGGCAAGGCTGCAAAGTCTTTTTAGACTAATATTTTGATGCCCTGAGTTATATTTTCTGCTTAAATGAGTGTTAGGTTGCTTTGAAGAAAATCTGAACCCTAACCCTAAATACCCAAACCCTGAGCTAGGGTTAGGGTTAGTGTTATTAGAAAACATAGAAGATGTTTGATGGCATGGCTGTGTTTTAGGACAGAAGTGAAATTTAGGAAACGTGTTATTTTAATGTTCTCTGCACTTTTTTTTTCTTGCCTATATGGGTCTATGTACTGCTTTGCTCTAAATGGGAATGTTGCCCAAATCCCTGAAATGCAAAGGATTGAAAGAAAGTGGTTAAATGTGTCAATCTGTTGCATTTGGCATTGAATGCACAGCCATTTTAACAGGTGTAGGTAACATTTATTGGTTTTTCCTGACTCTTAAACTATTTTACGCTGATACCATGCTCAAGGAGAACATGATTCGACACAAATTTCCAACACCAGAAATCTTGTCAAAAAATGAAATTGTACCACAGTTGATGCATTTTGCTTGGTGTGGCAAGGCTGCAAAGTCTTTTCAGACTAATATTTTGATGCCCTGAGTTATATTTTCTGCTTAAATGAGTGTTAGGTTGCTTTGAAGAAAATCTGAACCCTAACCCTAACTACCCAAACCCTGAGCTAGGGTTAGGGTTAGTGTTATTAGAAAACATAGTAGATGTTTGATGGCATGGCTGTGTTTTAGGACAGAAGTGAAATTTAGGAAACGTGTTATTTTAATGTTCTCTGCACTTTTTTTTTCTTGCCTATATGGGTCTATGTACTGCTTTGCTCTAAATGGGAATGTTGCCCAAATCCCTGAAAAGCAAAGGATTGAAAGAAAGTGGTTAAATGTGTCAATCTGTTGCATTTGGCATTGAATGCACTGCCGTTTTAACAGGTGTAGGTAACATTTATTGGGTTTTCCTGACTCTTAACCTATTTTACGCTGATACCATTCTCATGGAGAGCACGATTCGACACAAATTTTCCAATACCAGAATTCTTGTCAAAAAATGAAATTGTACCACAGTTGATGCATTTTGCTTGGTGTGGCAAGGCTGCAAAGTCTTTTCAGACTAATATTTTGATGCCCTGAGTTATATTTTCTGCTTAAATGAGTGTTAGGTTGCATTGAAGAAAATCTGAACCCTAACCCTAACTACCGAAACCCTGAGCTAGGGTTAGGGTTAGTGTTATTAGAAAACATAGAAGATGTTTGATGGCATGGCTGTGTTTTAGGACAGAAGTGAAATTTAGGAAACGTGTTATTTTAATGTTCTCTGCACTTTTTTTTTCTTGCCTATATGGGTCTATGTACTGCTTTGCCCTAAATGGGAATGTTGTCCACATCCCTGAAAATAAAGTATTGAAAGAAAGTGGTTAAATGTGTCAATCTGTTGCATTTGGCATTGAATGCACTGCCGTTTTAACAGGTGTAGGTAACATTTATTGGGTTTTCCTGACTCTTAACCTATTTTACGCTGATACCATTCTCATGGAGAGCACGATTCGACACAAATTTTCCAATACCAGAATTCTTGTCAAAAAATGAAATTGTACCACAGTTGATGCATTTTGCTTGGTGTGGCAAGGCTGCAAAGTCTTTTCAGACTAATATTTTGATGCCCTGAGTTATATTTTCTGCTTAAATGAGTGTTAGGTTGCATTGAAGAAAATCTGAATCCTAACCCTAACTACCGAATCCCTGAGCTAGGGTTAGGGTTAGTGTTATTAGAAAACATACAAGATGTTTGATGGCATGGCTGTGTTTTAGGACAGAAGTGAAATTTAGGAAACGTGTTATTTTAATGTTCTCTGCACTTTTTTTTTCTTGCCTATATGGGTCTATGTACTGCTTTGCCCTAAATGGGAATGTTGTCCACATCCCTGAAAAAAAAGGATTGAAAGAAAGTGGTTAAATGTGTCAATCTGTTGCATTTGGCATTGAATGCACTGCCGTTTTAACAGGTGTAGGTAACATTTATTGGGTTTTCCTGACTCTTAACCTATTTTACGCTGATACCATTCTCATGGAGAGCACGATTCGACACAAATTTTCCAATACCAGAATTCTTGTCAAAAAATGAAATTGTACCACAGTTGATGCATTTTGCTTGGTGTGGCAAGGCTGCAAAGTCTTTTCAGACTAATATTTTGATGCCCTGAGTTATATTTTTTGCTTAAATGAGTGTTAGGTTACATTGAAGAAAATCTGAACCCTAACCCTAACTACCCAAACCCTGAGCTAGGGTTAGGGTTAGTGTTATTAGAAAACATAGAAGATGTTTGATGGCATGGCTGTGTTTTAGGACAGAAGTGGAATTTAGGAAACGTGTTATTTTAATGTTCTCTGCACTTTTTTTTTCTTGCCTATATGGGTCTATGTACTGCTTTGCTCTAAATGGGAATGTTGTCCACATCCCTGAAAAGCAAAGGATTGAAAGAAAGTGGTTAAATGTGTCAATCTGTTGCATTTGGCATTGAATGCACTGCCATTTTAACAGGTGTAGGTAACATTTATTGGTTTTTCCTGACTCTTAAACTATTTTACGCTGATACCATGCTCAAGGAGAACATGATTCGACACAAATTTCCAACACCAGAAATCTTGTCAAAAAATGAAATTGTACCACAGTTGATGCATTTTGCTTGGTGTGGCAAGGCTGCAAAGTCTTTTAAGACTAATATTTTGATGCCCTGAGTTATATTTTCTGCTTAAATGAGTGTTAGGTTGCTTTGAAGAAAATCTGAACCCTAACCCTAACTACCCAAACCCTGAGCTAGGGTTAGGGTTAGTGTTATTAGAAAACATAGTAGATGTTTGATGGCATGGCTGTGTTTTAGGACAGAAGTGAAATTTAGGAAACGTGTTATTTTAATGTTCTCTGCACTTTTTTTTTCTTGCCTATATGGGTCTATGTACTGCTTTGCTCTAAATGGGAATGTTGCCCAAATCCCTGAAAAGCAAAGGATTGAAAGAAAGTGGTTAAATGTGTCAATCTGTTGCATTTGGCATTGAATGCACTGCCGTTTTAACAGGTGTAGGTAACATTTATTGGGTTTTCCTGACTCTTAACCTATTTTACGCTGATACCATTCTCATGGAGAGCACGATTCGACACAAATTTTCCAATACCAGAATTCTTGTCAAAAAATGAAATTGTACCACAGTTGATGCATTTTGCTTGGTGTGGCAAGGCTGCAAAGTCTTTTCAGACTAATATTTTGATGCCCTGAGTTATATTTTCTGCTTAAATGAGTGTTAGGTTGCATTGAAGAAAATCTGAACCCTAACCCTAACTACCGAAACCCTGAGCTAGGGTTAGGGTTAGTGTTATTAGAAAACATAGAAGATGTTTGATGGCATGGCTGTGTTTTAGGACAGAAGTGAAATTTAGGAAACGTGTTATTTTAATGTTCTCTGCACTTTTTTTTTCTTGCCTATATGGGTCTATGTACTGCTTTGCTCTAAATGGGAATGTTGTCCACATCCCTGAAAAGCAAAGGATTGAAAGAAAGTGGTTAAATGTGTCAATCTGTTGCATTTGGCATTGAATGCACTGCCATTTTAACAGGTGTAGGTAACATTTATTGGTTTTTCCTGACTCTTAACCTATTTTACGCTGATACCATGCTCAAGGAGAACATGATTCGACACAAATTTCCAACACCAGAAATCTTGTCAAAAAATGAAATTGTACCACAGTTGATGCATTTTGCTTGGTGTGGCAAGGCTGCAAAGTCTTTTCAGACTAATATTTTGATGCCCTGAGTTATATTTTCTGCTTAAATGAGTGTTAGGTTGCTTTGAAGAAAATCTGAACCCTAACCCTAACTACCCAAACCCTGAGCTAGGGTTAGGGTTAGTGTTATCAGAAAACATAGTAGATGTTTGATGGCATGGCTGTGTTTTAGGACAGAAGTGAAATTTAGGAAACGTGTTATTTTAATGTTCTCTGCACTTTTTTTTTCTTGCCTATATGGGTCTATGTACTGCTTTGCTCTAAATGGGAATGTTGCCCAAATCCCTGAAAAGCAAAGGATTGAAAGGAAGTGGTTAAATGTGTCAATCTGTTGCATTTGGCATTGAATGCACTGCCGTTTTAACAGGTGTAGGTAACATTTATTGGGTTTTCCTGACTCTTAACCTATTTTACGCTGATACCATTCTCATGGAGAGCACGATTCGACACAAATTTTCCAATACCAGAATTCTTGTCAAAAAATGAAATTGTACCACAGTTGATGCATTTTGCTTGGTGTGGCAAGGCTGCAAAGTCTTTTCAGACTAATATTTTGATGCCCTGAGTTATATTTTCTGCTTAAATGAGTGTTAGGTTGCATTGAAGAAAATCTGAACCCTAACCCTAACTACCGAAACCCTGAGCTAGGGTTAGGGTTAGTGTTATTAGAAAACATAGAAGATGTTTGATGGCATGGCTGTGTTTTAGGACAGAAGTGAAATTTAGGAAACGTGTTATTTTAATGTTCTCTGCACTTTTTTTTTCTTGCCTATATGGGTCTATGTACTGCTTTGCCCTAAATGGGAATGTTGTCCACATCCCTGAAAAAAAAGTATTGAAAGAAAGTGGTTAAATGTGTCAATCTGTTGCATTTGGCATTGAATGCACTGCCGTTTTAACAGGTGTAGGTAACATTTATTGGGTTTTCCTGACTCTTAACCTATTTTACGCTGATACCATTCTCATGGAGAGCACGATTCGACACAAATTTTCCAATACCAGAATTCTTGTCAAAAAATGAAATTGTACCACAGTTGATGCATTTTGCTTGGTGTGGCAAGGCTGCAAAGTCTTTTCAGACGAATATTTTGATGCCCTGAGTTATATTTTCTGCTTAAATGAGTGTTAGGTTGCATTGAAGAAAATCTGAACCCTAACCCTAACTACCCAAACCCTGAGCTAGGGTTAGGGTTAGTGTTATTAGAAAACATAGAAGATGTTTGATGGCATGGCTGTGTTTTAGGACAGAAGTGGAATTTAGGAAACGTGTTATTTTAATGTTCTCTGCACTTTTTTTTTCTTGCCTATATGGGTCTATGTACTGCTTTGCTCTAAATGGGAATGTTGTCCACATCCCTGAAAAGCAAAGGATTGAAAGAAAGTGGTTAAATGTGTCAATCTGTTGCATTTGGCATTGAATGCACTGCCATTTTAACAGGTGTAGGTAACATTTATTGGTTTTTCCTGACTCTTAAACTATTTTACGCTGATACCATGCTCAAGGAGAACATGATTCGACACAAATTTCCAACACCAGAAATCTTGTCAAAAAATGAAATTGTACCACAGTTGATGCATTTTGCTTGGTGTGGCAAGGCTGCAAAGTCTTTTAAGACTAATATTTTGATGCCCTGAGTTATATTTTCTGCTTAAATGAGTGTTAGGTTGCTTTGAAGAAAATCTGAACCCTAACCCTAACTACCCAAACCCTGAGCTAGGGTTAGGGTTAGTGTTATTAGAAAACATAGTAGATGTTTGATGGCATGGCTGTGTTTTAGGACAGAAGTGAAATTTAGGAAACGTGTTATTTTAATGTTCTCTGCACTTTTTTTTTCTTGCCTATATGGGTCTATGTACTGCTTTGCTCTAAATGGGAATGTTGCCCAAATCCCTGAAAAGCAAAGGATTGAAAGAAAGTGGTTAAATGTGTCAATCTGTTGCATTTGGCATTGAATGCACTGCCGTTTTAACAGGTGTAGGTAACATTTATTGGGTTTTCCTGACTCTTAACCTATTTTACGCTGATACCATTCTCATGGAGAGCACGATTCGACACAAATTTTCCAATACCAGAATTCTTGTCAAAAAATGAAATTGTACCACAGTTGATGCATTTTGCTTGGTGTGGCAAGGCTGCAAAGTCTTTTCAGACTAATATTTTGATGCCCTGAGTTATATTTTCTGCTTAAATGAGTGTTAGGTTGCATTGAAGAAAATCTGAACCCTAACCCTAACTACCGAAACCCTGAGCTAGGGTTAGGGTTAGTGTTATTAGAAAACATAGAAGATGTTTGATGGCATGGCTGTGTTTTAGGACAGAAGTGAAATTTAGGAAACGTGTTATTTTAATGTTCTCTGCACTTTTTTTTTCTTGCCTATATGGGTCTATGTACTGCTTTGCTCTAAATGGGAATGTTGTCCACATCCCTGAAAAGCAAAGGATTGAAAGAAAGTGGTTAAATGTGTCAATCTGTTGCATTTGGCATTGAATGCACTGCCATTTTAACAGGTGTAGGTAACATTTATTGGTTTTTCCTGACTCTTAACCTATTTTACGCTGATACCATGCTCAAGGAGAACATGATTCGACACAAATTTCCAACACCAGAAATCTTGTCAAAAAATGAAATTGTACCACAGTTGATGCATTTTGCTTGGTGTGGCAAGGCTGCAAAGTCTTTTCAGACTAATATTTTGATGCCCTGAGTTATATTTTCTGCTTAAATGAGTGTTAGGTTGCTTTGAAGAAAATCTGAACCCTAACCCTAACTACCCAAACCCTGAGCTAGGGTTAGGGTTAGTGTTATCAGAAAACATAGTAGATGTTTGATGGCATGGCTGTGTTTTAGGACAGAAGTGAAATTTAGGAAACGTGTTATTTTAATGTTCTCTGCACTTTTTTTTTCTTGCCTATATGGGTCTATGTACTGCTTTGCTCTAAATGGGAATGTTGCCCAAATCCCTGAAAAGCAAAGGATTGAAAGGAAGTGGTTAAATGTGTCAATCTGTTGCATTTGGCATTGAATGCACTGCCGTTTTAACAGGTGTAGGTAACATTTATTGGGTTTTCCTGACTCTTAACCTATTTTACGCTGATACCATTCTCATGGAGAGCACGATTCGACACAAATTTTCCAATACCAGAATTCTTGTCAAAAAATGAAATTGTACCACAGTTGATGCATTTTGCTTGGTGTGGCAAGGCTGCAAAGTCTTTTCAGACTAATATTTTGATGCCCTGAGTTATATTTTCTGCTTAAATGAGTGTTAGGTTGCATTGAAGAAAATCTGAACCCTAACCCTAACTACCGAAACCCTGAGCTAGGGTTAGGGTTAGTGTTATTAGAAAACATAGAAGATGTTTGATGGCATGGCTGTGTTTTAGGACAGAAGTGAAATTTAGGAAACGTGTTATTTTAATGTTCTCTGCACTTTTTTTTTCTTGCCTATATGGGTCTATGTACTGCTTTGCCCTAAATGGGAATGTTGTCCACATCCCTGAAAAAAAAGTATTGAAAGAAAGTGGTTAAATGTGCCAATCTGTTGCATTTGGCATTGAATGCACTGCCGTTTTAACAGGTGTAGGTAACATTTATTGGGTTTTCCTGACTCTTAACCTATTTTACGCTGATACCATTCTCATGGAGAGCACGATTCGACACAAATTTTCCAATACCAGAATTCTTGTCAAAAAATGAAATTGTACCACAGTTGATGCATTTTGCTTGGTGTGGCAAGGCTGCAAAGTCTTTTCAGACGAATATTTTGATGCCCTGAGTTATATTTTCTGCTTAAATGAGTGTTAGGTTGCATTGAAGAAAATCTGAACCCTAACCCTAACTACCCAAACCCTGAGCTAGGGTTAGGGTTAGTGTTATTAGAAAACATAGAAGATGTTTGATGGCATGGCTGTGTTTTAGGACAGAAGTGGAATTTAGGAAACGTGTTATTTTAATGTTCTCTGCACTTTTTTTTTCTTGCCTATATGGGTCTATGTACTGCTTTGCTCTAAATGGGAATGTTGTCCACATCCCTGAAAAGCAAAGGATTGAAAGAAAGTGGTTAAATGTGTCAATCTGTTGCATTTGGCATTGAATGCACTGCCATTTTAACAGGTGTAGGTAACATTTATTGGTTTTTCCTGACTCTTAACCTATTTTACGCTGATACCATGCTCAAGGAGAACATGATTCGACACAAATTTCCAACACCAGAAATCTTGTCAAAAAATGAAATTGTACCACAGTTGATGCATTTTGCTTGGTGTGGCAAGGCTGCAAAGTCTTTTCAGACTAATATTTTGATGC
Source organism: Lepisosteus oculatus (assembly GCF_040954835.1). Classification (NCBI taxonomy): domain Eukaryota; kingdom Metazoa; phylum Chordata; class Actinopteri; order Semionotiformes; family Lepisosteidae; genus Lepisosteus; species Lepisosteus oculatus. Next base: position 10,534,834 of record NC_090706.1, on the reverse strand, counting down.
CCTGAGTTATATTTTCTGCTTAAATGAGTGTTAGGTTGCTTTGAAGAAAATCTGAACCCTAACCCTAACTACCCAAACCCTGAGCTAGGGTTAGGGTTAGTGTTATTAGAAAACATAGTAGATGTTTGATGGCATGGCTGTGTTTTAGGACAGAAGTGAAATTTAGGAAACGTGTTATTTTAATGTTCTCTGCACTTTTTTTTTCTTGCCTATATGGGTCTATGTACTGCTTTGCTCTAAATGGGAATGTTGCCCAAATCCCTGAAAAGCAAAGGATTGAAAGAAAGTGGTTAAATGTGTCAATCTGTTGCATTTGGCATTGAATGCACTGCCGTTTTAACAGGTGTAGGTAACATTTATTGGGTTTTCCTGACTCTTAACCTATTTTACGCTGATACCATGCTCATGGAGAACATGATTCGACACAAATTTTCCAATACCAGAATTCTTGTCAAAAAATGAAATTGTACCACAGTTGATGCATTTTGCTTGGTGTGGCAAGGCTGCAAAGTCTTTTCAGACTAATATTTTGATGCCCTGAGTTATATTTTCTGCTTAAATGAGTGTTAGGTTGCATTGAAGAAAATCTGAACCCTAACCCTAACTACCGAAACCCTGAGCTAGGGTTAGGGTTAGTGTTATTAGAAAACATAGAAGATGTTTGATGGCATGGCTGTGTTTTAGGACAGAAGTGAAATTTAGGAAACGTGTTATTTTAATGTTCTCTGCACTTTTTTTTTCTTGCCTATATGGGTCTATGTACTGCTTTGCCCTAAATGGGAATGTTGTCCACATCCCTGAAAAAAAAGGATTGAAAGAAAGTGGTTAAATGTGTCAATCTGTTGCATTTGGCATTGAATGCACTGCCGTTTTAACAGGTGTAGGTAACATTTATTGGGTTTTCCTGACTCTTAACCTATTTTACACTGATACCATTCTCATGGAGAGCACGATTCGACACAAATTTTCCAATACCAGAATTCTTGTCAAAAAATGAAATTGTACCACAGTTGATGCATTTTGCTTGGTGTGGCAAGGCTGCAAAGTCTTTTCAGACTAATATTTTGATGCCCTGAGTTATATTTTCTGCTTAAATGAGTGTTAGGTTGCATTGAAGAAAATCTGAACCCTAACCCTAACTACCCAAACCCTGAGCTAGGGTTAGGGTTAGTGTTATTAGAAAACATAGAAGATGTTTGATGGCATGGCTGTGTTTTAGGACAGAAGTGAAATTTAGGAAACGTGTTATTTTAATGTTCTCTGCACTTTTTTTTTCTTGCTGATATGGGTCTATTTACTGCTTTGCTCTAAATGGGAATGTTGCCCAAATCCCTGAAAAGCAAAGGATTGAAAGAAAGTGGTTAAATGTGTCAATCTGTTGCATTTGGCATTGAATGCACTGCCGTTTTAACAGGTGTAGGTAACATTTATTGGGTTTTCCTGACTCTTAACCTATTTTACGCTGATACCATTCTCATGGAGAGCACGATTCGACACAAATTTTCCAATACCAGAATTCTTGTCAAAAAATGAAATTGTACCACAGTTGATGCATTTTGCTTGGTGTGGCAAGGCTGCAAAGTCTTTTCAGACTAATATTTTGATGCCCTGAGTTATATTTTCTGCTTAAATGAGTGTTAGGTTGCATTGAAGAAAATCTGAACCCTAACCCTAACTACCGAAACCCTGAGCTAGGGTTAGGGTTAGTCTTATTAGAAAACATAGAAGATGTTTGATGGCATGGCTGTGTTTTAGGACAGAAGTGAAATTTAGGAAACGTGTTATTTTAATGTTCTCTGCACTTTTTTTTTCTTGCCTATATGGGTCTATGTACTGCTTTGCTCTAAATGGGAATGTTGTCCACATCCCTGAAAAGCAAAGCATTGAAAGAAAGTGGTTAAATGTGTCAATCTGTTGCATTTGGCATTGAATGTACTGCCGTTTTAACAGGTGTAGGTAACATTTATTGGGTTTTCCTGACTCTTAACCTATTTTACGCTGATACCATGCTCAAGGAGAACATGATTCGACACAGATTTCCAACACCAGAAATCTTGTCAAAAAATGAAATTGTACCACAGTTGATGCATTTTGCTTGGTGTGGCAAGGCTGCAAAGTCTTTTCAGACTAATATTTTGATGCCCTGAGTTATATTTTCTGCTTAAATGAGTGTTAGGTTGCTTTGAAGAAAATCTGAACCCTAACCCTAACTACCCAAACCCTGAGCTAGGGTTAGGGTTAGTGTTATTAGAAAACATAGAAGATGTTTGATGGCATGGCTGTGTTTTAGGACAGAAGTGAAATTTAGGAAACGTGTTATTTTAATGTTCTCTGCACTTTTTTTTTCTTGCCTATATGGGTCTATGTACTGCTTTGCCCTAAATGGGAATGTTGTCCACATCCCTGAAAAAAAAGGATTGAAAGAAAGTGGTTAAATGTGTCAATCTGTTGCATTTGGCATTGAATGCACTGCCGTTTTAACAGGTGTAGGTAACATTTATTGGGTTTTCCTGACTCTTAACCTATTTTACGCTGATACCATTCTCATGGAGAGCACGATTCGACACAAATTTTCCAATACCAGAATTCTTGTCAAAAAATGAAATTGTACCACAGTTGATGCATTTTGCTTGGTGTGGCAAGGCTGCAAAGTCTTTTCAGACTAATATTTTGATGCCCTGAGTTATATTTTCTGCTTAAATGAGTGTTAGGTTGCATTGAAGAAAATCTGAACCCTAACCCTAACTACCGAAACCCTGAGCTAGGGTTAGGGTTAGTGTTATTAGAAAACATAGAAGATGTTTGATGGCATGGCTGTGTTTTAGGACAGAAGTGAAATTTAGGAAACGTGTTATTTTAATGTTCTCTGCACTTTTTTTTTCTTGCCTATATGGGTCTATGTACTGCTTTGCCCTAAATGGGAATGTTGTCCACATCCCTGAAAAAAAAGTATTGAAAGAAAGTGGTTAAATGTGTCAATCTGTTGCATTTGGCATTGAATGCACTGCCATATTAACAGGTGTAGGTAACATTTATTGGGTTTTCCTGACTCTTAACCTATTTTACGCTGATACCATGCTCATGGAGAGCACGATTCGACACCAAAATTTCCAATACCAAAATTCTTGTCAAAAAATGAAATTGTACCACAGTTGATGCATTTTGCTTGGTGTGGCAAGGCTGCAAAGTCTTTTCAGACTAATATTTTGATGCCCTGAGTTATATTTTCTGCTTAAATGAGTGTTAGGTTGCTTTGAAGAAAATCTGAACCCTAACCCTAACTACCCAAACCCTGAGCTAGGGTTAGGGTTAGTGTTATTAGAAAACATACAAGATGTTTGATGGCATGGCTGTGTTTTAGGACAGAAGTGAAATTTAGGAAACGTGTTATTTTAATGTTCTCTGCACTTTTTTTTTCTTGCCTATATGGGTCTATGTACTGCTTTGCTCTAAATGGGAATGTTGCCCAAATCCCTGAAAAGCAAAGGATTGAAAGAAAGTGGTTAAATGTGTCAATCTGTTGCATTTGGCATTGAATGCACTGCCGTTTTAACAGGTGTAGGTAACATTTATTGGGTTTTCCTGACTCTTAACCTATTTTACGCTGATACCATTCTCATGGAGAGCACGATTCGACACAAGTTTTCCAATACCAGAATTCTTGTCAAAAAATGAAATTGTACCACAGTTGATGCATTTTGCTTGGTGTGGCAAGGCTGCAAAGTCTTTTCAGACTAATATTTTGATGCCCTGAGTTATATTTTCTGCTTAAATGAGTGTTAGGTTGCATTGAAGAAAATCTGAACCCTAACCCTAACTACCGAAACCCTGAGCTAGGGTTAGGGTTAGTGTTATTAGAAAACATAGAAGATGTTTGATGGCATGGCTGTGTTTTAGGACAGAAGTGAAATTTAGGAAACGTGTTATTTTAATGTTCTCTGCACTTTTTTTTTCTTGCCTATATGGGTCTATGTACTGCTTTGCCCTAAATGGGAATGTTGTCCACATCCCTGAAAAAAAAGGATTGAAAGACAGTGGTTAAATGTGTCAATCTGTTGCATTTGGCATTGAATGCACTGCCGTTTTAACAGGTGTAGGTAACATTTATTGGGTTTTCCTGACTCTTAACCTATTTTACGCTGATACCATTCTCATGGAGAGCACGATTCGACACAAATTTTCCAATACCAGAATTCTTGTCAAAAAATGAAATTGTACCACAGTTGATGCATTTTGCTTGGTGTGGCAAGGCTGCAAAGTCTTTTCAGACTAATATTTTGATGCCCTGAGTTATATTTTCTGCTTAAATGAGTGTTAGGTTGCATTGAAGAAAATCTGAACCCTAACCCTAACTACCCAAACCCTGAGCTAGGGTTAGGGTTAGTGTTATTAGAAAACATACAAGATGTTTGATGGCATGGCTGTGTTTTAGGACAGAAGTGGAATTTAGGAAACGTGTTATTTTAATGTTCTCTGCACTTTTTTTTTCTTGCCTATATGGGTCTATGTACTGCTTTGCTCTAAATGGGAATGTTGTCCACATCCCTGAAAAGCAAAGGATTGAAAGAAAGTGGTTAAATGTGTCAATCTGTTGCATTTGGCATTGAATGCACTGCCATTTTAACAGGTGTAGGTAACATTTATTGGTTTTTCCTGACTCTTAACCTATTTTACGCTGATACCATGCTCAAGGAGAACATGATTCGACACAAATTTCCAACACCAGAAATCTTGTCAAAAAATGAAATTGTACCACAGTTGATGCATTTTGCTTGGTGTGGCAAGGCTGCAAAGTCTTTTCAGACTAATATTTTGATGCCCTGAATTATATTTTCTGCTTAAATGAGTGTTAGGTTGCTTTGAAGAAAATCTGAACCCTAACCCTAACTACCCAAACCCTGAGCTAGGGTTAGGGTTAGTGTTATTAGAAAACATAGTAGATGTTTGATGGCATGGCTGTGTTTTAGGACAGAAGTGAAATTTAGGAAACGTGTTATTTTAATGTTCTCTGCACTTTTTTTTTCTTGCCTATATGGGTCTATGTACTGCTTTGCTCTAAATGGGAATGTTGCCCAAATCCCTGAAAAGCAAAGGATTGAAAGAAAGTGGTTAAATGTGTCAATCTGTTGCATTTGGCATTGAATGCACTGCCGTTTTAACAGGTGTAGGTAACATTTATTGGGTTTTCCTGACTCTTAACCTATTTTACGCTGATACCATTCTCATGGAGAGCACGATTCGACACAAATTTTCCAATACCAGAATTCTTGTCAAAAAATGAAATTGTACCACAGTTGATGCATTTTGCTTGGTGTGGCAAGGCTGCAAAGTCTTTTCAGACTAATATTTTGATGCCCTGAGTTATATTTTCTGCTTAAATGAGTGTTAGGTTGCATTGAAGAAAATCTGAACCCTAACCCTAACTACCGAAACCCTGAGCTAGGGTTAGGGTTAGTGTTATTAGAAAACATAGAAGATGTTTGATGGCATGGCTGTGTTTTAGGACAGAAGTGAAATTTAGGAAACGTGTTATTTTAATGTTCTCTGCACTTTTTTTTTCTTGCCTATATGGGTCTATGTACTGCTTTGCCCTAAATGGGAATGTTGTCCACATCCTTAAAAAAAAAGTATTGAAAGAAAGTGGTTAAATGTGTCAATCTGTTGCATTTGGCATTGAATGCACTGCCATATTAACAGGTGTAGGTAACATTTATTGGGTTTTCCTGACTCTTAACCTATTTTACGCTGATACCATGCTCATGGAGAGTACGATTCGACACCAAAATTTCCAATACCAAAATTCTTGTCAAAAAATGAAATTGTACCACAGTTGATGCATTTTGCTTGGTGTGGCAAGGCTGCAAAGTCTTTTCAGACTAATATTTTGATGCCCTGAGTTATATTTTCTGCTTAAATGAGTGTTAGGTTGCTTTGAAGAAAATCTGAACCCTAACCCTAACTACCCAAACCCTGAGCTAGGGTTAGGGTTAGTGTTATTAGAAAACATACAAGATGTTTGATGGCATGGCTGTGTTTTAGGACAGAAGTGAAATTTAGGAAACGTGTTATTTTAATGTTCTCTGCACTTTTTTTTTCTTGCCTATATGGGTCTATGTACTGCTTTGCTCTAAATGGGAATGTTGTCCACATCCCTGAAAAGCAAAGGATTGAAAGAAAGTGGTTAAATGTGTCAATCTGTTGCATTTGGCATTGAATGCACTGCCGTTTTAACAGGTGTAGGTAACATTTATTGGGTTTTCCTGACTCTTAACCTATTTTACGCTGATACCATTCTCATGGAGAGCACGATTCGACACAAGTTTTCCAATACCAGAATTCTTGTCAAAAAATGAAATTGTACCACAGTTGATGCATTTTGCTTGGTGTGGCAAGGCTGCAAAGTCTTTTCAGACTAATATTTTGATGCCCTGAGTTATATTTTCTGCTTAAATGAGTGTTAGGTTGCATTGAAGAAAATCTGAACCCTAACCCTAACTACCGAAACCCTGAGCTAGGGTTAGGGTTAGTGTTATTAGAAAACATAGAAGATGTTTGATGGCATGGCTGTGTTTTAGGACAGAAGTGAAATTTAGGAAACGTGTTATTTTAATGTTCTCTGCACTTTTTTTTTCTTGCCTATATGGGTCTATGTACTGCTTTGCCCTAAATGGGAATGTTGTCCACATCCCTGAAAAAAAAGTATTGAAAGAAAGTGGTTAAATGTGTCAATCTGTTGCATTTGGCATTGAATGCACTGCCATATTAACAGGTGTAGGTAACATTTATTGGGTTTTCCTGACTCTTAACCTATTTTACGCTGATACCATGCTCATGGAGAGCACGATTCGACACCAAAATTTCCAATACCAAAATTCTTGTCAAAAAATGAAATTGTACCACAGTTGATGCATTTTGCTTGGTGTGGCAAGGCTGCAAAGTCTTTTCAGACTAATATTTTGATGCCCTGAGTTATATTTTCTGCTTAAATGAGTGTTAGGTTGCTTTGAAGAAAATCTGAACCCTAACCCTAACTACCCAAACCCTGAGCTAGGGTTAGGGTTAGTGTTATTAGAAAACATACAAGATGTTTGATGGCATGGCTGTGTTTTAGGACAGAAGTGAAATTTAGGAAACGTGTTATTTTAATGTTCTCTGCACTTTTTTTTTCTTGCCTATATGGGTCTATGTACTGCTTTGCTCTAAATGGGAATGTTGCCCAAATCCCTGAAAAGCAAAGGATTGAAAGAAAGTGGTTAAATGTGTCAATCTGTTGCATTTGGCATTGAATGCACTGCCGTTTTAACAGGTGTAGGTAACATTTATTGGGTTTTCCTGACTCTTAACCTATTTTACGCTGATACCATTCTCATGGAGAGCACGATTCGACACAAGTTTTCCAATACCAGAATTCTTGTCAAAAAATGAAATTGTACCACAGTTGATGCATTTTGCTTGGTGTGGCAAGGCTGCAAAGTCTTTTCAGACTAATATTTTGATGCCCTGAGTTATATTTTCTGCTTAAATGAGTGTTAGGTTGCATTGAAGAAAATCTGAACCCTAACCCTAACTACCGAAACCCTGAGCTAGGGTTAGGGTTAGTGTTATTAGAAAACATAGAAGATGTTTGATGGCATGGCTGTGTTTTAGGACAGAAGTGAAATTTAGGAAACGTGTTATTTTAATGTTCTCTGCACTTTTTTTTTCTTGCCTATATGGGTCTATGTACTGCTTTGCCCTAAATGGGAATGTTGTCCACATCCCTGAAAAAAAAGGATTGAAAGACAGTGGTTAAATGTGTCAATCTGTTGCATTTGGCATTGAATGCACTGCCGTTTTAACAGGTGTAGGTAACATTTATTGGGTTTTCCTGACTCTTAACCTATTTTACGCTGATACCATTCTCATGGAGAGCACGATTCGACACAAATTTTCCAATACCAGAATTCTTGTCAAAAAATGAAATTGTACCACAGTTGATGCATTTTGCTTGGTGTGGCAAGGCTGCAAAGTCTTTTCAGACTAATATTTTGATGCCCTGAGTTATATTTTCTGCTTAAATGAGTGTTAGGTTGCATTGAAGAAAATCTGAACCCTAACCCTAACTACCCAAACCCTGAGCTAGGGTTAGGGTTAGTGTTATTAGAAAACATACAAGATGTTTGATGGCATGGCTGTGTTTTAGGACAGAAGTGGAATTTAGGAAACGTGTTATTTTAATGTTCTCTGCACTTTTTTTTTCTTGCCTATATGGGTCTATGTACTGCTTTGCTCTAAATGGGAATGTTGTCCACATCCCTGAAAAGCAAAGGATTGAAAGAAAGTGGTTAAATGTGTCAATCTGTTGCATTTGGCATTGAATGCACTGCCATTTTAACAGGTGTAGGTAACATTTATTGGTTTTTCCTGACTCTTAACCTATTTTACGCTGATACCATGCTCAAGGAGAACATGATTCGACACAAATTTCCAACACCAGAAATCTTGTCAAAAAATGAAATTGTACCACAGTTGATGCATTTTGCTTGGTGTGGCAAGGCTGCAAAGTCTTTTCAGACTAATATTTTGATGCCCTGAGTTATATTTTCTGCTTAAATGAGTGTTAGGTTGCTTTGAAGAAAATCTGAACCCTAACCCTAACTACCCAAACCCTGAGCTAGGGTTAGGGTTAGTGTTATTAGAAAACATAGTAGATGTTTGATGGCATGGCTGTGTTTTAGGACAGAAGTGAAATTTAGGAAACGTGTTATTTTAATGTTCTCTGCACTTTTTTTTTCTTGCCTATATGGGTCTATGTACTGCTTTGCTCTAAATGGGAATGTTGCCCAAATCCCTGAAAAGCAAAGGATTGAAAGAAAGTGGTTAAATGTGTCAATCTGTTGCATTTGGCATTGAATGCACTGCCGTTTTAACAGGTGTAGGTAACATTTATTGGGTTTTCCTGACTCTTAACCTATTTTACGCTGATACCATTCTCATGGAGAGCACGATTCGACACAAATTTTCCAATACCAGAATTCTTGTCAAAAAATGAAATTGTACCACAGTTGATGCATTTTGCTTGGTGTGGCAAGGCTGCAAAGTCTTTTCAGACTAATATTTTGATGCCCTGAGTTATATTTTCTGCTTAAATGAGTGTTAGGTTGCATTGAAGAAAATCTGAACCCTAACCCTAACTACCGAAACCCTGAGCTAGGGTTAGGGTTAGTGTTATTAGAAAACATAGAAGATGTTTGATGGCATGGCTGTGTTTTAGGACAGAAGTGAAATTTAGGAAACGTGTTATTTTAATGTTCTCTGCACTTTTTTTTTCTTGCCTATATGGGTCTATGTACTGCTTTGCCCTAAATGGGAATGTTGTCCACATCCTTAAAAAAAAAGTATTGAAAGAAAGTGGTTAAATGTGTCAATCTGTTGCATTTGGCATTGAATGCACTGCCATATTAACAGGTGTAGGTAACATTTATTGGGTTTTCCTGACTTAACCTATTTTACGCTGATACCATGCTCATGGAGAGCACGATTCGACACCAAAATTTCCAATACCAAAATTCTTGTCAAAAAATGAAATTGTACCACAGTTGATGCATTTTGCTTGGTGTGGCAAGGCTGCAAAGTCTTTTCAGACTAATATTTTGATGCCCTGAGTTATATTTTCTGCTTAAATGAGTGTTAGGTTGCTTTGAAGAAAATCTGAACCCTAACCCTAACTACCCAAACCCTGAGCTAGGGTTAGGGTTAGTGTTATTAGAAAACATACAAGATGTTTGATGGCATGGCTGTGTTTTAGGACAGAAGTGAAATTTAGGAAACGTGTTATTTTAATGTTCTCTGCACTTTTTTTTTCTTGCCTATATGGGTCTATGTACTGCTTTGCTCTAAATGGGAATGTTGCCCAAATCCCTGAAAAGCAAAGGATTGAAAGAAAGTGGTTAAATGTGTCAATCTGTTGCATTTGGCATTGAATGCACTGCCGTTTTAACAGGTGTAGGTAACATTTATTGGGTTTTCCTGACTCTTAACCTATTTTACGCTGATACCATTCTCATGGAGAGCACGATTCGACACAAGTTTTCCAATACCAGAATTCTTGTCAAAAAATGAAATTGTACCACAGTTGATGCATTTTGCTTGGTGTGGCAAGGCTGCAAAGTCTTTTCAGACTAATATTTTGATGCCCTGAGTTATATTTTCTGCTTAAATGAGTGTTAGGTTGCATTGAAGAAAATCTGAACCCTAACCCTAACTACCGAAACCCTGAGCTAGGGTTAGGGTTAGTGTTATTAGAAAACATAGAAGATGTTTGATGGCATGGCTGTGTTTTAGGACAGAAGTGAAATTTAGGAAACGTGTTATTTTAATGTTCTCTGCACTTTTTTTTTCTTGCCTATATGGGTCTATGTACTGCTTTGCCCTAAATGGGAATGTTGTCCACATCCCTGAAAAAAAAGGATTGAAAGACAGTGGTTAAATGTGTCAATCTGTTGCATTTGGCATTGAATGCACTGCCGTTTTAACAGGTGTAGGTAACATTTATTGGGTTTTCCTGACTCTTAACCTATTTTACGCTGATACCATTCTCATGGAGAGCACGATTCGACACAAATTTTCCAATACCAGAATTCTTGTCAAAAAATGAAATTGTACCACAGTTGATGCATTTTGCTTGGTGTGGCAAGGCTGCAAAGTCTTTTCAGACTAATATTTTGATGCCCTGAGTTATATTTTCTGCTTAAATGAGTGTTAGGTTGCATTGAAGAAAATCTGAACCCTAACCCTAACTACCCAAACCCTGAGCTAGGGTTAGGGTTAGTGTTATTAGAAAACATAGAAGATGTTTGATGGCATGGCTGTGTTTTAGGACAGAAGTGGAATTTAGGAAACGTGTTATTTTAATGTTCTCTGCACTTTTTTTTTCTTTCCTATATGGGTCTATGTACTGCTTTGCTCTAAATGGGAATGTTGTCCACATCCCTGAAAAGCAAAGGATTGAAAGAAAGTGGTTAAATGTGTCAATCTGTTGCATTTGGCATTGAATGCACTGCCATTTTAACAGGTGTAGGTAACATTTATTGGTTTTTCCTGACTCTTAACCTATTTTACGCTGATACCATGCTCAAGGAGAACATGATTCGACACAAATTTCCAACACCAGAAATCTTGTCAAAAAATGAAATTGTACCACAGTTGATGCATTTTGCTTGGTGTGGCAAGGCTGCAAAGTCTTTTCAGACTAATATTTTGATGCCCTGAGTTATATTTTCTGCTTAAATGAGTGTTAGGTTGCTTTGAAGAAAATCTGAACCCTAACCCTAACTACCCAAACCCTGAGCTAGGGTTAGGGTTAGTGTTATTAGAAAACATAGTAGATGTTTGATGGCATGGCTGTGTTTTAGGACAGAAGTGAAATTTAGGAAACGTGTTATTTTAATGTTCTCTGCACTTTTTTTTTCTTGCCTATATGGGTCTATGTACTGCTTTGCTCTAAATGGGAATGTTGCCCAAATCCCTGAAAAGCAAAGGATTGAAAGAAAGTGGTTAAATGTGTCAATCTGTTGCATTTGGCATTGAATGCACTGCCGTTTTAACAGGTGTAGGTAACATTTATTGGGTTTTCCTGACTCTTAACCTATTTTACGCTGATACCATTCTCATGGAGAGCACGATTCGACACAAATTTTCCAATACCAGAATTCTTGTCAAAAAATGAAATTGTACCACAGTTGATGCATTTTGCTCGGTGTGGCAAGGCTGCAAAGTCTTTTCAGACTAATATTTTGATGCCCTGAGTTATATTTTCTGCTTAAATGAGTGTTAGGTTGCATTGAAGAAAATCTGAACCCTAACCCTAACTACCGAAACCCTGAGCTAGGGTTAGGGTTAGTGTTATTAGAAAACATAGAAGATGTTTGATGGCATGGCTGTGTTTTAGGACAGAAGTGAAATTTAGGAAACGTGTTATTTTAATGTTCTCTGCACTTTTTTTTTCTTGCCTATATGGGTCTATGTACTGCTTTGCTCTAAATGGGAATGTTGTCCACATCCCTGAAAAGCAAAGCATTGAAAGAAAGTGGTTAAATGTGTCAATCTGTTGCATTTGGCATTGAATGTACTGCCGTTTTAACAGGTGTAGGTAACATTTATTGGGTTTTCCTGACTCTTAACCTATTTTACGCTGATACCATGCTCAAGGAGAACATGATTCGACACAAATTTCCAACACCAGAAATCTTGTCAAAAAATGAAATTGTACCACAGTTGATGCATTTTGCTTGGTGTGGCAAGGCTGCAAAGTCTTTTCAGACTAATATTTTGATGCCCTGAGTTATATTTTCTGCTTAAATGAGTGTTAGGTTGCTTTGAAGAAAATCTGAACCCTAACCCTAACTACCCAAACCCTGAGCTAGGGTTAGGGTTAGTGTTATTAGAAAACATAGAAGATGTTTGATGGCATGGCTGTGTTTTAGGACAGAAGTGAAATTTAGGAAACGTGTTATTTTAATGTTCTCTGCACTTTTTTTTTTCTTGCCTATATGGGTCTATGTACTGCTTTGCCCTAAATGGGAATGTTGTCCACATCCCTGAAAAAAAAGGATTGAAAGAAAGTGGTTAAATGTGTCAATCTGTTGCATTTGGCATTGAATGCACTGCCGTTTTAACAGGTGTAGGTAACATTTATTGGGTTTTCCTGACTCTTAACCTATTTTACGCTGATACCATTCTCATGGAGAGCACGATTCGACACAAATTTTCCAATACCAGAATTCTTGTCAAAAAATGAAATTGTACCACAGTTGATGCATTTTGCTTGGTGTGGCAAGGCTGCAAAGTCTTTTCAGACTAATATTTTGATGCCCTGAGTTATATTTTCTGCTTAAATGAGTGTTAGGTTGCATTGATGAAAATCTGAACCCTAACCCTAACTACCGAAACCCTGAGCTAGGGTTAGGGTTAGTGTTATTAGAAAACATAGAAGATGTTTGATGGCATGGCTGTGTTTTAGGACAGAAGTGAAATTTAGGAAACGTGTTATTTTAATGTTCTCTGCACTTTTTTTTTCTTGCCTATATGGGTCTATGTACTGCTTTGCCCTAAATGGGAATGTTGTCCACATCCCTGAAAAAAAAGGATTGAAAGAAAGTGGTTAAATGTGTCAATCTGTTGCATTTGGCATTGAATGCACTGCCGTTTTAACAGGTGTAGGTAACATTTATTGGGTTTTCCTGACTCTTAACCTATTTTACGCTGATACCATTCTCATGGAGAGCACGATTCGACACAAATTTTCCAATTCCAGAATTCTTGTCAAAAAATGAAATTGTACCTCAGTTGATGCATTTTGCTTGGTGTGGCAAGGCTGCAAAGTCTTTTCAGACTAATATTTTGATGCCCTGAGTTATATTTTTTGCTTAAATGAGTGTTAGGTTGCATTGAAGAAAATCTGAACCCTAACCCTAACTACCCAAACCCTGAGCTAGGGTTAGGGTTAGTGTTATTAGAAAACATAGAAGATGTTTGATGGCATGGCTGTGTTTTAGGACAGAAGTGAAATTTAGGAAACGTGTTATTTTAATGTTCTCTGCACTTTTTTTTTCTTGCTGATATGGGTCTATTTACTGCTTTGCTCTAAATGAGAATGTTGTCCACATCCCTGAAAAGCAAAGGATTGAAAGAAAGTGGTTAAATGTGTCAATCTGTTGCATTTGGCATTGAATGCACTGCCATTTTAACAGGTGTAGGTAACATTTATTGGGTTTTCCTGACTCTTAACCTATTTTACGCTGATACCATGCTCAAGGAGAACATGATTCGACACAAATTTCCAACACCAGAAATCTTGTCAAAAAATGAAATTGTACCACAGTTGATGCATTTTGCTTGGTGTGGCAAGGCTGCAAAGTCTTTTCAGACTAATATTTTGATGCCCTGAGTTATATTTTCTGCTTAAATGAGTGTTAGGTTGCTTTGAAGAAAATCTGAACCCTAACCCTAACTACCCAAACCCTGAGCTAGGGTTAGGGTTAGTGTTATTAGAAAACATAGAAGATGTTTGATGGCATGGCTGTGTTTTAGGACAGAAGTGAAATTTAGGAAACGTGTTATTTTAATGTTCTCTGCACTTTTTTTTTCTTGCCTATATGGGTCTATGTACTGCTTTGCTCTAAATGGGAATGTTGCCCAAATCCCTGAAAAGCAAAGGATTGAAAGAAAGTGGTTAAATGTGTCAATCTGTTGCATTTGGCATTGAATGCACTGCCGTTTTAACAGGTGTAGGTAACATTTATTGGGTTTTCCTGACTCTTAACCTATTTTACGCTGATACCATTCTCATGGAGAGTACGATTCGACACCAAAATTTCCAATACCAGAATTCTTGTCAAAAAATGAAATTGTACCACAGTTGATGCATTTTGCTTGGTGTGGCAAGGCTGCAAAGTCTTTTCAGACTAATATTTTGATGCCCTGAGTTATATTTTCTGCTTAAATGAGTGTTAGGTTGCATTGAAGAAAATCTGAACCCTAACCCTAACTACCGAAACCCTGAGCTAGGGTTAGGGTTAGTGTTATTAGAAAACATAGAAGATGTTTGATGGCATGGCTGTGTTTTAGGACAGAAGTGAAATTTAGGAAACGTGTTATTTTAATGTTCTCTGCACTTTTTTTTTCTTGCCTATATGGGTCTATGTACTGCTTTGCTCTAAATGGGAATGTTGCCCAAATCCCTGAAAAGCAAAGGATTGAAAGAAAGTGGTTAAATGTGTCAATCTGTTGCATTTGGCATTGAATGCACTGCCGTTTTAACAGGTGTAGGTAACATTTATTGGGTTTTCCTGACTCTTAACCTATTTTACGCTGATACCATTCTCATGGAGAGCACGATTCGACACAAGTTTTCCAATACCAGAATTCTTGTCAAAAAATGAAATTGTACCACAGTTGATGCATTTTGCTTGGTGTGGCAAGGCTGCAAAGTCTTTTCAGACTAATATTTTGATGCCCTGAGTTATATTTTCTGCTTAAATGAGTGTTAGGTTGCATTGAAGAAAATCTGAACCCTAACCCTAACTACCGAAACCCTGAGCTAGGGTTAGGGTTAGTGTTATTAGAAAACATAGAAGATGTTTGATGGCATGGCTGTGTTTTAGGACAGAAGTGAAATTTAGGAAACGTGTTATTTTAATGTTCTCTGCACTTTTTTTTTCTTGCCTATATGGGTCTATGTACTGCTTTGCCCTAAATGGGAATGTTGTCCACATCCCTGAAAAAAAAGTATTGAAAGAAAGTGGTTAAATGTGTCAATCTGTTGCATTTGGCATTGAATGCACTGCCATATTAACAGGTGTAGGTAACATTTATTGGGTTTTCCTGACTCTTAACCTATTTTACGCTGATACCATGCTCATGGAGAGCACGATTCGACACCAAAATTTCCAATACCAAAATTCTTGTCAAAAAATGAAATTGTACCACAGTTGATGCATTTTGCTTGGTGTGGCAAGGCTGCAAAGTCTTTTCAGACTAATATTTTGATGCCCTGAGTTATATTTTCTGCTTAAATGAGTGTTAGGTTGCTTTGAAGAAAATCTGAACCCTAACCCTAACTACCCAAACCCTGAGCTAGGGTTAGGGTTAGTGTTATTAGAAAACATACAAGATGTTTGATGGCATGGCTGTGTTTTAGGACAGAAGTGAAATTTAGGAAACGTGTTATTTTAATGTTCTCTGCACTTTTTTTTTCTTGCCTATATGGGTCTATGTACTGCTTTGCTCTAAATGGGAATGTTGCCCAAATCCCTGAAAAGCAAAGGATTGAAAGAAAGTGGTTAAATGTGTCAATCTGTTGCATTTGGCATTGAATGCACTGCCGTTTTAACAGGTGTAGGTAACATTTATTGGGTTTTCCTGACTCTTAACCTATTTTACGCTGATACCATTCTCATGGAGAGCACGATTCGACACAAGTTTTCCAATACCAGAATTCTTGTCAAAAAATGAAATTGTACCACAGTTGATGCATTTTGCTTGGTGTGGCAAGGCTGCAAAGTCTTTTCAGACTAATATTTTGATGCCCTGAGTTATATTTTCTGCTTAAATGAGTGTTAGGTTGCATTGAAGAAAATCTGAACCCTAACCCTAACTACCGAAACCCTGAGCTAGGGTTAGGGTTAGTGTTATTAGAAAACATAGAAGATGTTTGATGGCATGGCTGTGTTTTAGGACAGAAGTGAAATTTAGGAAACGTGTTATTTTAATGTTCTCTGCACTTTTTTTTTCTTGCCTATATGGGTCTATGTACTGCTTTGCCCTAAATGGGAATGTTGTCCACATCCCTGAAAAAAAAGGATTGAAAGACAGTGGTTAAATGTGTCAATCTGTTGCATTTGGCATTGAATGCACTGCCGTTTTAACAGGTGTAGGTAACATTTATTGGGTTTTCCTGACTCTTAACCTATTTTACGCTGATACCATTCTCATGGAGAGCACGATTCGACACAAATTTTCCAATACCAGAATTCTTGTCAAAAAATGAAATTGTACCACAGTTGATGCATTTTGCTTGGTGTGGCAAGGCTGCAAAGTCTTTTCAGACTAATATTTTGATGCCCTGAGTTATATTTTCTGCTTAAATGAGTGTTAGGTTGCATTGAAGAAAATCTGAACCCTAACCCTAACTACCCAAACCCTGAGCTAGGGTTAGGGTTAGTGTTATTAGAAAACATACAAGATGTTTGATGGCATGGCTGTGTTTTAGGACAGAAGTGGAATTTAGGAAACGTGTTATTTTAATGTTCTCTGCACTTTTTTTTTCTTGCCTATATGGGTCTATGTACTGCTTTGCTCTAAATGGGAATGTTGTCCACATCCCTGAAAAGCAAAGGATTGAAAGAAAGTGGTTAAATGTGTCAATCTGTTGCATTTGGCATTGAATGCACTGCCATTTTAACAGGTGTAGGTAACATTTATTGGTTTTTCCTGACTCTTAACCTATTTTACGCTGATACCATGCTCAAGGAGAACATGATTCGACACAAATTTCCAACACCAGAAATCTTGTCAAAAAATGAAATTGTACCACAGTTGATGCATTTTGCTTGGTGTGGCAAGGCTGCAAAGTCTTTTCAGACTAATATTTTGATGCCCTGAGTTATATTTTCTGCTTAAATGAGTGTTAGGTTGCTTTGAAGAAAATCTGAACCCTAACCCTAACTACCCAAACCCTGAGCTAGGGTTAGGGTTAGTGTTATTAGAAAACATAGTAGATGTTTGATGGCATGGCTGTGTTTTAGGACAGAAGTGAAATTTAGGAAACGTGTTATTTTAATGTTCTCTGCACTTTTTTTTTCTTGCCTATATGGGTCTATGTACTGCTTTGCTCTAAATGGGAATGTTGCCCAAATCCCTGAAAAGCAAAGGATTGAAAGAAAGTGGTTAAATGTGTCAATCTGTTGCATTTGGCATTGAATGCACTGCCGTTTTAACAGGTGTAGGTAACATTTATTGGGTTTTCCTGACTCTTAACCTATTTTACGCTGATACCATTCTCATGGAGAGCACGATTCGACACAAATTTTCCAATACCAGAATTCTTGTCAAAAAATGAAATTGTACCACAGTTGATGCATTTTGCTTGGTGTGGCAAGGCTGCAAAGTCTTTTCAGACTAATATTTTGATGCCCTGAGTTATATTTTCTGCTTAAATGAGTGTTAGGTTGCATTGAAGAAAATCTGAACCCTAACCCTAACTACCGAAACCCTGAGCTAGGGTTAGGGTTAGTGTTATTAGAAAACATAGAAGATGTTTGATGGCATGGCTGTGTTTTAGGACAGAAGTGAAATTTAGGAAACGTGTTATTTTAATGTTCTCTGCACTTTTTTTTTCTTGCCTATATGGGTCTATGTACTGCTTTGCCCTAAATGGGAATGTTGTCCACATCCTTAAAAAAAAAGTATTGAAAGAAAGTGGTTAAATGTGTCAATCTGTTGCATTTGGCATTGAATGCACTGCCATATTAACAGGTGTAGGTAACATTTATTGGGTTTTCCTGACTCTTAACCTATTTTACGCTGATACCATGCTCATGGAGAGTACGATTCGACACCAAAATTTCCAATACCAAAATTCTTGTCAAAAAATGAAATTGTACCACAGTTGATGCATTTTGCTTGGTGTGGCAAGGCTGCAAAGTCTTTTCAGACTAATATTTTGATGCCCTGAGTTATATTTTCTGCTTAAATGAGTGTTAGGTTGCTTTGAAGAAAATCTGAACCCTAACCCTAACTACCCAAACCCTGAGCTAGGGTTAGGGTTAGTGTTATTAGAAAACATACAAGATGTTTGATGGCATGGCTGTGTTTTAGGACAGAAGTGAAATTTAGGAAACGTGTTATTTTAATGTTCTCTGCACTTTTTTTTTCTTGCCTATATGGGTCTATGTACTGCTTTGCTCTAAATGGGAATGTTGTCCACATCCCTGAAAAGCAAAGGATTGAAAGAAAGTGGTTAAATGTGTCAATCTGTTGCATTTGGCATTGAATGCACTGCCGTTTTAACAGGTGTAGGTAACATTTATTGGGTTTTCCTGACTCTTAACCTATTTTACGCTGATACCATTCTCATGGAGAGCACGATTCGACACAAGTTTTCCAATACCAGAATTCTTGTCAAAAAATGAAATTGTACCACAGTTGATGCATTTTGCTTGGTGTGGCAAGGCTGCAAAGTCTTTTCAGACTAATATTTTGATGCCCTGAGTTATATTTTCTGCTTAAATGAGTGTTAGGTTGCATTGAAGAAAATCTGAACCCTAACCCTAACTACCGAAACCCTGAGCTAGGGTTAGGGTTAGTGTTATTAGAAAACATAGAAGATGTTTGATGGCATGGCTGTGTTTTAGGACAGAAGTGAAATTTAGGAAACGTGTTATTTTAATGTTCTCTGCACTTTTTTTTTCTTGCCTATATGGGTCTATGTACTGCTTTGCCCTAAATGGGAATGTTGTCCACATCCCTGAAAAAAAAGTATTGAAAGAAAGTGGTTAAATGTGTCAATCTGTTGCATTTGGCATTGAATGCACTGCCATATTAACAGGTGTAGGTAACATTTATTGGGTTTTCCTGACTCTTAACCTATTTTACGCTGATACCATGCTCATGGAGAGCACGATTCGACACCAAAATTTCCAATACCAAAATTCTTGTCAAAAAATGAAATTGTACCACAGTTGATGCATTTTGCTTGGTGTGGCAAGGCTGCAAAGTCTTTTCAGACTAATATTTTGATGCCCTGAGTTATATTTTCTGCTTAAATGAGTGTTAGGTTGCTTTGAAGAAAATCTGAACCCTAACCCTAACTACCCAAACCCTGAGCTAGGGTTAGGGTTAGTGTTATTAGAAAACATACAAGATGTTTGATGGCATGGCTGTGTTTTAGGACAGAAGTGAAATTTAGGAAACGTGTTATTTTAATGTTCTCTGCACTTTTTTTTTCTTGCCTATATGGGTCTATGTACTGCTTTGCTCTAAATGGGAATGTTGCCCAAATCCCTGAAAAGCAAAGGATTGAAAGAAAGTGGTTAAATGTGTCAATCTGTTGCATTTGGCATTGAATGCACTGCCGTTTTAACAGGTGTAGGTAACATTTATTGGGTTTTCCTGACTCTTAACCTATTTTACGCTGATACCATTCTCATGGAGAGCACGATTCGACACAAGTTTTCCAATACCAGAATTCTTGTCAAAAAATGAAATTGTACCACAGTTGATGCATTTTGCTTGGTGTGGCAAGGCTGCAAAGTCTTTTCAGACTAATATTTTGATGCCCTGAGTTATATTTTCTGCTTAAATGAGTGTTAGGTTGCATTGAAGAAAATCTGAACCCTAACCCTAACTACCGAAACCCTGAGCTAGGGTTAGGGTTAGTGTTATTAGAAAACATAGAAGATGTTTGATGGCATGGCTGTGTTTTAGGACAGAAGTGAAATTTAGGAAACGTGTTATTTTAATGTTCTCTGCACTTTTTTTTTCTTGCCTATATGGGTCTATGTACTGCTTTGCCCTAAATGGGAATGTTGTCCACATCCCTGAAAAAAAAGGATTGAAAGACAGTGGTTAAATGTGTCAATCTGTTGCATTTGGCATTGAATGCACTGCCGTTTTAACAGGTGTAGGTAACATTTATTGGGTTTTCCTGACTCTTAACCTATTTTACGCTGATACCATTCTCATGGAGAGCACGATTCGACACAAATTTTCCAATACCAGAATTCTTGTCAAAAAATGAAATTGTACCACAGTTGATGCATTTTGCTTGGTGTGGCAAGGCTGCAAAGTCTTTTCAGACTAATATTTTGATGCCCTGAGTTATATTTTCTGCTTAAATGAGTGTTAGGTTGCATTGAAGAAAATCTGAACCCTAACCCTAACTACCCAAACCCTGAGCTAGGGTTAGGGTTAGTGTTATTAGAAAACATACAAGATGTTTGATGGCATGGCTGTGTTTTAGGACAGAAGTGGAATTTAGGAAACGTGTTATTTTAATGTTCTCTGCACTTTTTTTTTCTTGCCTATATGGGTCTATGTACTGCTTTGCTCTAAATGGGAATGTTGTCCACATCCCTGAAAAGCAAAGGATTGAAAGAAAGTGGTTAAATGTGTCAATCTGTTGCATTTGGCATTGAATGCACTGCCATTTTAACAGGTGTAGGTAACATTTATTGGTTTTTCCTGACTCTTAACCTATTTTACGCTGATACCATGCTCAAGGAGAACATGATTCGACACAAATTTCCAACACCAGAAATCTTGTCAAAAAATGAAATTGTACCACAGTTGATGCATTTTGCTTGGTGTGGCAAGGCTGCAAAGTCTTTTCAGACTAATATTTTGATGCCCTGAGTTATATTTTCTGCTTAAATGAGTGTTAGGTTGCTTTGAAGAAAATCTGAACCCTAACCCTAACTACCCAAACCCTGAGCTAGGGTTAGGGTTAGTGTTATTAGAAAACATAGTAGATGTTTGATGGCATGGCTGTGTTTTAGGACAGAAGTGAAATTTAGGAAACGTGTTATTTTAATGTTCTCTGCACTTTTTTTTTCTTGCCTATATGGGTCTATGTACTGCTTTGCTCTAAATGGGAATGTTGCCCAAATCCCTGAAAAGCAAAGGATTGAAAGAAAGTGGTTAAATGTGTCAATCTGTTGCATTTGGCATTGAATGCACTGCCGTTTTAACAGGTGTAGGTAACATTTATTGGGTTTTCCTGACTCTTAACCTATTTTACGCTGATACCATTCTCATGGAGAGCACGATTCGACACAAATTTTCCAATACCAGAATTCTTGTCAAAAAATGAAATTGTACCACAGTTGATGCATTTTGCTTGGTGTGGCAAGGCTGCAAAGTCTTTTCAGACTAATATTTTGATGCCCTGAGTTATATTTTCTGCTTAAATGAGTGTTAGGTTGCATTGAAGAAAATCTGAACCCTAACCCTAACTACCGAAACCCTGAGCTAGGGTTAGGGTTAGTGTTATTAGAAAACATAGAAGATGTTTGATGGCATGGCTGTGTTTTAGGACAGAAGTGAAATTTAGGAAACGTGTTATTTTAATGTTCTCTGCACTTTTTTTTTCTTGCCTATATGGGTCTATGTACTGCTTTGCCCTAAATGGGAATGTTGTCCACATCCTTAAAAAAAAAGTATTGAAAGAAAGTGGTTAAATGTGTCAATCTGTTGCATTTGGCATTGAATGCACTGCCATATTAACAGGTGTAGGTAACATTTATTGGGTTTTCCTGACTTAACCTATTTTACGCTGATACCATGCTCATGGAGAGCACGATTCGACACCAAAATTTCCAATACCAAAATTCTTGTCAAAAAATGAAATTGTACCACAGTTGATGCATTTTGCTTGGTGTGGCAAGGCTGCAAAGTCTTTTCAGACTAATATTTTGATGCCCTGAGTTATATTTTCTGCTTAAATGAGTGTTAGGTTGCTTTGAAGAAAATCTGAACCCTAACCCTAACTACCCAAACCCTGAGCTAGGGTTAGGGTTAGTGTTATTAGAAAACATACAAGATGTTTGATGGCATGGCTGTGTTTTAGGACAGAAGTGAAATTTAGGAAACGTGTTATTTTAATGTTCTCTGCACTTTTTTTTTCTTGCCTATATGGGTCTATGTACTGCTTTGCTCTAAATGGGAATGTTGCCCAAATCCCTGAAAAGCAAAGGATTGAAAGAAAGTGGTTAAATGTGTCAATCTGTTGCATTTGGCATTGAATGCACTGCCGTTTTAACAGGTGTAGGTAACATTTATTGGGTTTTCCTGACTCTTAACCTATTTTACGCTGATACCATTCTCATGGAGAGCACGATTCGACACAAGTTTTCCAATACCAGAATTCTTGTCAAAAAATGAAATTGTACCACAGTTGATGCATTTTGCTTGGTGTGGCAAGGCTGCAAAGTCTTTTCAGACTAATATTTTGATGCCCTGAGTTATATTTTCTGCTTAAATGAGTGTTAGGTTGCATTGAAGAAAATCTGAACCCTAACCCTAACTACCGAAACCCTGAGCTAGGGTTAGGGTTAGTGTTATTAGAAAACATAGAAGATGTTTGATGGCATGGCTGTGTTTTAGGACAGAAGTGAAATTTAGGAAACGTGTTATTTTAATGTTCTCTGCACTTTTTTTTTCTTGCCTATATGGGTCTATGTACTGCTTTGCCCTAAATGGGAATGTTGTCCACATCCCTGAAAAAAAAGGATTGAAAGACAGTGGTTAAATGTGTCAATCTGTTGCATTTGGCATTGAATGCACTGCCGTTTTAACAGGTGTAGGTAACATTTATTGGGTTTTCCTGACTCTTAACCTATTTTACGCTGATACCATTCTCATGGAGAGCACGATTCGACACAAATTTTCCAATACCAGAATTCTTGTCAAAAAATGAAATTGTACCACAGTTGATGCATTTTGCTTGGTGTGGCAAGGCTGCAAAGTCTTTTCAGACTAATATTTTGATGCCCTGAGTTATATTTTCTGCTTAAATGAGTGTTAGGTTGCATTGAAGAAAATCTGAACCCTAACCCTAACTACCCAAACCCTGAGCTAGGGTTAGGGTTAGTGTTATTAGAAAACATAGAAGATGTTTGATGGCATGGCTGTGTTTTAGGACAGAAGTGGAATTTAGGAAACGTGTTATTTTAATGTTCTCTGCACTTTTTTTTTCTTTCCTATATGGGTCTATGTACTGCTTTGCTCTAAATGGGAATGTTGTCCACATCCCTGAAAAGCAAAGGATTGAAAGAAAGTGGTTAAATGTGTCAATCTGTTGCATTTGGCATTGAATGCACTGCCATTTTAACAGGTGTAGGTAACATTTATTGGTTTTTCCTGACTCTTAACCTATTTTACGCTGATACCATGCTCAAGGAGAACATGATTCGACACAAATTTCCAACACCAGAAATCTTGTCAAAAAATGAAATTGTACCACAGTTGATGCATTTTGCTTGGTGTGGCAAGGCTGCAAAGTCTTTTCAGACTAATATTTTGATGCCCTGAGTTATATTTTCTGCTTAAATGAGTGTTAGGTTGCTTTGAAGAAAATCTGAACCCTAACCCTAACTACCCAAACCCTGAGCTAGGGTTAGGGTTAGTGTTATTAGAAAACATAGTAGATGTTTGATGGCATGGCTGTGTTTTAGGACAGAAGTGAAATTTAGGAAACGTGTTATTTTAATGTTCTCTGCACTTTTTTTTTCTTGCCTATATGGGTCTATGTACTGCTTTGCTCTAAATGGGAATGTTGCCCAAATCCCTGAAAAGCAAAGGATTGAAAGAAAGTGGTTAAATGTGTCAATCTGTTGCATTTGGCATTGAATGCACTGCCGTTTTAACAGGTGTAGGTAACATTTATTGGGTTTTCCTGACTCTTAACCTATTTTACGCTGATACCATTCTCATGGAGAGCACGATTCGACACAAATTTTCCAATACCAGAATTCTTGTCAAAAAATGAAATTGTACCACAGTTGATGCATTTTGCTCGGTGTGGCAAGGCTGCAAAGTCTTTTCAGACTAATATTTTGATGCCCTGAGTTATATTTTCTGCTTAAATGAGTGTTAGGTTGCATTGAAGAAAATCTGAACCCTAACCCTAACTACCGAAACCCTGAGCTAGGGTTAGGGTTAGTGTTATTAGAAAACATAGAAGATGTTTGATGGCATGGCTGTGTTTTAGGACAGAAGTGAAATTTAGGAAACGTGTTATTTTAATGTTCTCTGCACTTTTTTTTTCTTGCCTATATGGGTCTATGTACTGCTTTGCTCTAAATGGGAATGTTGTCCACATCCCTGAAAAGCAAAGCATTGAAAGAAAGTGGTTAAATGTGTCAATCTGTTGCATTTGGCATTGAATGTACTGCCGTTTTAACAGGTGTAGGTAACATTTATTGGGTTTTCCTGACTCTTAACCTATTTTACGCTGATACCATGCTCAAGGAGAACATGATTCGACACAAATTTCCAACACCAGAAATCTTGTCAAAAAATGAAATTGTACCACAGTTGATGCATTTTGCTTGGTGTGGCAAGGCTGCAAAGTCTTTTCAGACTAATATTTTGATGCCCTGAGTTATATTTTCTGCTTAAATGAGTGTTAGGTTGCTTTGAAGAAAATCTGAACCCTAACCCTAACTACCCAAACCCTGAGCTAGGGTTAGGGTTAGTGTTATTAGAAAACATAGAAGATGTTTGATGGCATGGCTGTGTTTTAGGACAGAAGTGAAATTTAGGAAACGTGTTATTTTAATGTTCTCTGCACTTTTTTTTTTCTTGCCTATATGGGTCTATGTACTGCTTTGCCCTAAATGGGAATGTTGTCCACATCCCTGAAAAAAAAGGATTGAAAGAAAGTGGTTAAATGTGTCAATCTGTTGCATTTGGCATTGAATGCACTGCCGTTTTAACAGGTGTAGGTAACATTTATTGGGTTTTCCTGACTCTTAACCTATTTTACGCTGATACCATTCTCATGGAGAGCACGATTCGACACAAATTTTCCAATACCAGAATTCTTGTCAAAAAATGAAATTGTACCACAGTTGATGCATTTTGCTTGGTGTGGCAAGGCTGCAAAGTCTTTTCAGACTAATATTTTGATGCCCTGAGTTATATTTTCTGCTTAAATGAGTGTTAGGTTGCATTGATGAAAATCTGAACCCTAACCCTAACTACCGAAACCCTGAGCTAGGGTTAGGGTTAGTGTTATTAGAAAACATAGAAGATGTTTGATGGCATGGCTGTGTTTTAGGACAGAAGTGAAATTTAGGAAACGTGTTATTTTAATGTTCTCTGCACTTTTTTTTT
Source organism: Lepisosteus oculatus (assembly GCF_040954835.1). Classification (NCBI taxonomy): domain Eukaryota; kingdom Metazoa; phylum Chordata; class Actinopteri; order Semionotiformes; family Lepisosteidae; genus Lepisosteus; species Lepisosteus oculatus. The sequence goes on along the minus strand of NC_090706.1, from coordinate 10,509,460 downwards.
CTTGCCTATATGGGTCTATGTACTGCTTTGCCCTAAATGGGAATGTTGTCCACATCCCTGAAAAAAAAGGATTGAAAGAAAGTGGTTAAATGTGTCAATCTGTTGCATTTGGCATTGAATGCACTGCCGTTTTAACAGGTGTAGGTAACATTTATTGGGTTTTCCTGACTCTTAACCTATTTTACGCTGATACCATTCTCATGGAGAGCACGATTCGACACAAATTTTCCAATTCCAGAATTCTTGTCAAAAAATGAAATTGTACCTCAGTTGATGCATTTTGCTTGGTGTGGCAAGGCTGCAAAGTCTTTTCAGACTAATATTTTGATGCCCTGAGTTATATTTTTTGCTTAAATGAGTGTTAGGTTGCATTGAAGAAAATCTGAACCCTAACCCTAACTACCCAAACCCTGAGCTAGGGTTAGGGTTAGTGTTATTAGAAAACATAGAAGATGTTTGATGGCATGGCTGTGTTTTAGGACAGAAGTGAAATTTAGGAAACGTGTTATTTTAATGTTCTCTGCACTTTTTTTTTCTTGCTGATATGGGTCTATTTACTGCTTTGCTCTAAATGAGAATGTTGTCCACATCCCTGAAAAGCAAAGGATTGAAAGAAAGTGGTTAAATGTGTCAATCTGTTGCATTTGGCATTGAATGCACTGCCATTTTAACAGGTGTAGGTAACATTTATTGGGTTTTCCTGACTCTTAACCTATTTTACGCTGATACCATGCTCAAGGAGAACATGATTCGACACAAATTTCCAACACCAGAAATCTTGTCAAAAAATGAAATTGTACCACAGTTGATGCATTTTGCTTGGTGTGGCAAGGCTGCAAAGTCTTTTCAGACTAATATTTTGATGCCCTGAGTTATATTTTCTGCTTAAATGAGTGTTAGGTTGCTTTGAAGAAAATCTGAACCCTAACCCTAACTACCCAAACCCTGAGCTAGGGTTAGGGTTAGTGTTATTAGAAAACATAGAAGATGTTTGATGGCATGGCTGTGTTTTAGGACAGAAGTGAAATTTAGGAAACGTGTTATTTTAATGTTCTCTGCACTTTTTTTTTCTTGCCTATATGGGTCTATGTACTGCTTTGCTCTAAATGGGAATGTTGCCCAAATCCCTGAAAAGCAAAGGATTGAAAGAAAGTGGTTAAATGTGTCAATCTGTTGCATTTGGCATTGAATGCACTGCCGTTTTAACAGGTGTAGGTAACATTTATTGGGTTTTCCTGACTCTTAACCTATTTTACGCTGATACCATTCTCATGGAGAGTACGATTCGACACCAAAATTTCCAATACCAGAATTCTTGTCAAAAAATGAAATTGTACCACAGTTGATGCATTTTGCTTGGTGTGGCAAGGCTGCAAAGTCTTTTCAGACTAATATTTTGATGCCCTGAGTTATATTTTCTGCTTAAATGAGTGTTAGGTTGCATTGAAGAAAATCTGAACCCTAACCCTAACTACCGAAACCCTGAGCTAGGGTTAGGGTTAGTGTTATTAGAAAACATAGAAGATGTTTGATGGCATGGCTGTGTTTTAGGACAGAAGTGAAATTTAGGAAACGTGTTATTTTAATGTTCTCTGCACTTTTTTTTTCTTGCCTATATGGGTCTATGTACTGCTTTGCTCTAAATGGGAATGTTGCCCAAATCCCTGAAAAGCAAAGGATTGAAAGAAAGTGGTTAAATGTGTCAATCTGTTGCATTTGGCATTGAATGCACTGCCGTTTTAACAGGTGTAGGTAACATTTATTGGGTTTTCCTGACTCTTAACCTATTTTACGCTGATACCATTCTCATGGAGAGCACGATTCGACACAAGTTTTCCAATACCAGAATTCTTGTCAAAAAATGAAATTGTACCACAGTTGATGCATTTTGCTTGGTGTGGCAAGGCTGCAAAGTCTTTTCAGACTAATATTTTGATGCCCTGAGTTATATTTTCTGCTTAAATGAGTGTTAGGTTGCATTGAAGAAAATCTGAACCCTAACCCTAACTACCGAAACCCTGAGCTAGGGTTAGGGTTAGTGTTATTAGAAAACATAGAAGATGTTTGATGGCATGGCTGTGTTTTAGGACAGAAGTGAAATTTAGGAAACGTGTTATTTTAATGTTCTCTGCACTTTTTTTTTCTTGCCTATATGGGTCTATGTACTGCTTTGCCCTAAATGGGAATGTTGTCCACATCCCTGAAAAAAAAGTATTGAAAGAAAGTGGTTAAATGTGTCAATCTGTTGCATTTGGCATTGAATGCACTGCCATATTAACAGGTGTAGGTAACATTTATTGGGTTTTCCTGACTCTTAACCTATTTTACGCTGATACCATGCTCATGGAGAGCACGATTCGACACCAAAATTTCCAATACCAAAATTCTTGTCAAAAAATGAAATTGTACCACAGTTGATGCATTTTGCTTGGTGTGGCAAGGCTGCAAAGTCTTTTCAGACTAATATTTTGATGCCCTGAGTTATATTTTCTGCTTAAATGAGTGTTAGGTTGCTTTGAAGAAAATCTGAACCCTAACCCTAACTACCCAAACCCTGAGCTAGGGTTAGGGTTAGTGTTATTAGAAAACATACAAGATGTTTGATGGCATGGCTGTGTTTTAGGACAGAAGTGAAATTTAGGAAACGTGTTATTTTAATGTTCTCTGCACTTTTTTTTTCTTGCCTATATGGGTCTATGTACTGCTTTGCTCTAAATGGGAATGTTGCCCAAATCCCTGAAAAGCAAAGGATTGAAAGAAAGTGGTTAAATGTGTCAATCTGTTGCATTTGGCATTGAATGCACTGCCGTTTTAACAGGTGTAGGTAACATTTATTGGGTTTTCCTGACTCTTAACCTATTTTACGCTGATACCATTCTCATGGAGAGCACGATTCGACACAAGTTTTCCAATACCAGAATTCTTGTCAAAAAATGAAATTGTACCACAGTTGATGCATTTTGCTTGGTGTGGCAAGGCTGCAAAGTCTTTTCAGACTAATATTTTGATGCCCTGAGTTATATTTTCTGCTTAAATGAGTGTTAGGTTGCATTGAAGAAAATCTGAACCCTAACCCTAACTACCGAAACCCTGAGCTAGGGTTAGGGTTAGTGTTATTAGAAAACATAGAAGATGTTTGATGGCATGGCTGTGTTTTAGGACAGAAGTGAAATTTAGGAAACGTGTTATTTTAATGTTCTCTGCACTTTTTTTTTCTTGCCTATATGGGTCTATGTACTGCTTTGCCCTAAATGGGAATGTTGTCCACATCCCTGAAAAAAAAGGATTGAAAGACAGTGGTTAAATGTGTCAATCTGTTGCATTTGGCATTGAATGCACTGCCGTTTTAACAGGTGTAGGTAACATTTATTGGGTTTTCCTGACTCTTAACCTATTTTACGCTGATACCATTCTCATGGAGAGCACGATTCGACACAAATTTTCCAATACCAGAATTCTTGTCAAAAAATGAAATTGTACCACAGTTGATGCATTTTGCTTGGTGTGGCAAGGCTGCAAAGTCTTTTCAGACTAATATTTTGATGCCCTGAGTTATATTTTCTGCTTAAATGAGTGTTAGGTTGCATTGAAGAAAATCTGAACCCTAACCCTAACTACCCAAACCCTGAGCTAGGGTTAGGGTTAGTGTTATTAGAAAACATAGAAGATGTTTGATGGCATGGCTGTGTTTTAGGACAGAAGTGGAATTTAGGAAACGTGTTATTTTAATGTTCTCTGCACTTTTTTTTTCTTGCCTATATGGGTCTATGTACTGCTTTGCTCTAAATGGGAATGTTGTCCACATCCCTGAAAAGCAAAGGATTGAAAGAAAGTGGTTAAATGTGTCAATCTGTTGCATTTGGCATTGAATGCACTGCCATTTTAACAGGTGTAGGTAACATTTATTGGTTTTTCCTGACTCTTAACCTATTTTACGCTGATACCATGCTCAAGGAGAACATGATTCGACACAAATTTCCAACACCAGAAATCTTGTCAAAAAATGAAATTGTACCACAGTTGATGCATTTTGCTTGGTGTGGCAAGGCTGCAAAGTCTTTTCAGACTAATATTTTGATGCCCTGAGTTATATTTTCTGCTTAAATGAGTGTTAGGTTGCTTTGAAGAAAATCTGAACCCTAACCCTAACTACCCAAACCCTGAGCTAGGGTTAGGGTTAGTGTTATTAGAAAACATAGTAGATGTTTGATGGCATGGCTGTGTTTTAGGACAGAAGTGAAATTTAGGAAACGTGTTATTTTAATGTTCTCTGCACTTTTTTTTTCTTGCCTATATGGGTCTATGTACTGCTTTGCTCTAAATGGGAATGTTGCCCAAATCCCTGAAAAGCAAAGGATTGAAAGAAAGTGGTTAAATGTGTCAATCTGTTGCATTTGGCATTGAATGCACTGCCGTTTTAACAGGTGTAGGTAACATTTATTGGGTTTTCCTGACTCTTAACCTATTTTACGCTGATACCATTCTCATGGAGAGCACGATTCGACACAAATTTTCCAATACCAGAATTCTTGTCAAAAAATGAAATTGTACCACAGTTGATGCATTTTGCTTGGTGTGGCAAGGCTGCAAAGTCTTTTCAGACTAATATTTTGATGCCCTGAGTTATATTTTCTGCTTAAATGAGTGTTAGGTTGCATTGAAGAAAATCTGAACCCTAACCCTAACTACCGAAACCCTGAGCTAGGGTTAGGGTTAGTGTTATTAGAAAACATAGAAGATGTTTGATGGCATGGCTGTGTTTTAGGACAGAAGTGAAATTTAGGAAACGTGTTATTTTAATGTTCTCTGCACTTTTTTTTTCTTGCCTATATGGGTCTATGTACTGCTTTGCCCTAAATGGGAATGTTGTCCACATCCTTAAAAAAAAAGTATTGAAAGAAAGTGGTTAAATGTGTCAATCTGTTGCATTTGGCATTGAATGCACTGCCATATTAACAGGTGTAGGTAACATTTATTGAGTTTTCCTGACTCTTAACCTATTTTACGCTGATACCATGCTCATGGAGAGCACGATTCGACACCAAAATTTCCAATACCAAAATTCTTGTCAAAAAATGAAATTGTACCACAGTTGATGCATTTTGCTTGGTGTGGCAAGGCTGCAAAGTCTTTTCAGACTAATATTTTGATGCCCTGAGTTATATTTTCTGCTTAAATGAGTGTTAGGTTGCTTTGAAGAAAATCTGAACCCTAACCCTAACTACCCAAACCCTGAGCTAGGGTTAGGGTTAGTGTTATTAGAAAACATACAAGATGTTTGATGGCATGGCTGTGTTTTAGGACAGAAGTGAAATTTAGGAAACGTGTTATTTTAATGTTCTCTGCACTTTTTTTTTCTTGCCTATATGGGTCTATGTACTGCTTTGCTCTAAATGGGAATGTTGCCCAAATCCCTGAAAAGCAAAGGATTGAAAGAAAGTGGTTAAATGTGTCAATCTGTTGCATTTGGCATTGAATGCACTGCCGTTTTAACAGGTGTAGGTAACATTTATTGGGTTTTCCTGACTCTTAACCTATTTTACGCTGATACCATTCTCATGGAGAGCACGATTCGACACAAGTTTTCCAATACCAGAATTCTTGTCAAAAAATGAAATTGTACCACAGTTGATGCATTTTGCTTGGTGTGGCAAGGCTGCAAAGTCTTTTCAGACTAATATTTTGATGCCCTGAGTTATATTTTCTGCTTAAATGAGTGTTAGGTTGCATTGAAGAAAATCTGAACCCTAACCCTAACTACCGAAACCCTGAGCTAGGGTTAGGGTTAGTGTTATTAGAAAACATAGAAGATGTTTGATGGCATGGCTGTGTTTTAGGACAGAAGTGAAATTTAGGAAACGTGTTATTTTAATGTTCTCTGCACTTTTTTTTTCTTGCCTATATGGGTCTATGTACTGCTTTGCCCTAAATGGGAATGTTGTCCACATCCCTGAAAAAAAAGGATTGAAAGACAGTGGTTAAATGTGTCAATCTGTTGCATTTGGCATTGAATGCACTGCCGTTTTAACAGGTGTAGGTAACATTTATTGGGTTTTCCTGACTCTTAACCTATTTTACGCTGATACCATTCTCATGGAGAGCACGATTCGACACAAATTTTCCAATACCAGAATTCTTGTCAAAAAATGAAATTGTACCACAGTTGATGCATTTTGCTTGGTGTGGCAAGGCTGCAAAGTCTTTTCAGACTAATATTTTGATGCCCTGAGTTATATTTTCTGCTTAAATGAGTGTTAGGTTGCATTGAAGAAAATCTGAACCCTAACCCTACCTACCCAAACCCTGAGCTAGGGTTAGGGTTAGTGTTATTAGAAAACATAGAAGATGTTTGATGGCATGGCTGTGTTTTAGGACAGAAGTGGAATTTAGGAAACGTGTTATTTTAATGTTCTCTGCACTTTTTTTTTCTTTCCTATATGGGTCTATGTACTGCTTTGCTCTAAATGGGAATGTTGTCCACATCCCTGAAAAGCAAAGGATTGAAAGAAAGTGGTTAAATGTGTCAATCTGTTGCATTTGGCATTGAATGCACTGCCATTTTAACAGGTGTAGGTAACATTTATTGGTTTTTCCTGACTCTTAACCTATTTTACGCTGATACCATGCTCAAGGAGAACATGATTCGACACAAATTTCCAACACCAGAAATCTTGTCAAAAAATGAAATTGTACCACAGTTGATGCATTTTGCTTGGTGTGGCAAGGCTGCAAAGTCTTTTCAGACTAATATTTTGATGCTCTGAGTTATATTTTCTGCTTAAATGAGTGTTAGGTTGCTTTGAAGAAAATCTGAACCCTAACCCTAACTACCCAAACCCTGAGCTAGGGTTAGGGTTAGTGTTATTAGAAAACATAGTAGATGTTTGATGGCATGGCTGTGTTTTAGGACAGAAGTGAAATTTAGGAAACGTGTTATTTTAATGTTCTCTGCACTTTTTTTTTCTTGCCTATATGGGTCTATGTACTGCTTTGCTCTAAATGGGAATGTTGCCCAAATCCCTGAAAAGCAAAGGATTGAAAGAAAGTGGTTAAATGTGTCAATCTGTTGCATTTGGCATTGAATGCACTGCCGTTTTAACAGGTGTAGGTAACATTTATTGGGTTTTCCTGACTCTTAACCTATTTTACGCTGATACCATTCTCATGGAGAGCACGATTCGACACAAATTTTCCAATACCAGAATTCTTGTCAAAAAATGAAATTGTACCACAGTTGATGCATTTTGCTTGGTGTGGCAAGGCTGCAAAGTCTTTTCAGACTAATATTTTGATGCCCTGAGTTATATTTTCTGCTTAAATGAGTGTTAGGTTGCATTGAAGAAAATCTGAACCCTAACCCTAACTACCGAAACCCTGAGCTAGGGTTAGGGTTAGTGTTATTAGAAAACATAGAAGATGTTTGATGGCATGGCTGTGTTTTAGGACAGAAGTGAAATTTAGGAAACGTGTTATTTTAATGTTCTCTGCACTTTTTTTTTCTTGCCTATATGGGTCTATGTACTGCTTTGCCCTAAATGGGAATGTTGTCCACATCCTTAAAAAAAAAGTATTGAAAGAAAGTGGTTAAATGTGTCAATCTGTTGCATTTGGCATTGAATGCACTGCCATATTAACAGGTGTAGGTAACATTTATTGGGTTTTCCTGACTCTTAACCTATTTTACGCTGATACCATGCTCATGGAGAGCACGATTCGACACCAAAATTTCCAATACCAAAATTCTTGTCAAAAAATGAAATTGTACCACAGTTGATGCATTTTGCTTGGTGTGGCAAGGCTGCAAAGTCTTTTCAGACTAATATTTTGATGCCCTGAGTTATATTTTCTGCTTAAATGAGTGTTAGGTTGCTTTGAAGAAAATCTGAACCCTAACCCTAACTACCCAAACCCTGAGCTAGGGTTAGGGTTAGTGTTATTAGAAAACATACAAGATGTTTGATGGCATGGCTGTGTTTTAGGACAGAAGTGAAATTTAGGAAACGTGTTATTTTAATGTTCTCTGCACTTTTTTTTTCTTGCCTATATGGGTCTATGTACTGCTTTGCTCTAAATGGGAATGTTGCCCAAATCCCTGAAAAGCAAAGGATTGAAAGAAAGTGGTTAAATGTGTCAATCTGTTGCATTTGGCATTGAATGCACTGCCGTTTTAACAGGTGTAGGTAACATTTATTGGGTTTTCCTGACTCTTAACCTATTTTACGCTGATACCATTCTCATGGAGAGCACGATTCGACACAAGTTTTCCAATACCAGAATTCTTGTCAAAAAATGAAATTGTACCACAGTTGATGCATTTTGCTTGGTGTGGCAAGGCTGCAAAGTCTTTTCAGACTAATATTTTGATGCCCTGAGTTATATTTTCTGCTTAAATGAGTGTTAGGTTGCATTGAAGAAAATCTGAACCCTAACCCTAACTACCGAAACCCTGAGCTAGGGTTAGGGTTAGTGTTATTAGAAAACATAGAAGATGTTTGATGGCATGGCTGTGTTTTAGGACAGAAGTGAAATTTAGGAAACGTGTTATTTTAATGTTCTCTGCACTTTTTTTTTCTTGCCTATATGGGTCTATGTACTGCTTTGCCCTAAATGGGAATGTTGTCCACATCCCTGAAAAAAAAGGATTGAAAGACAGTGGTTAAATGTGTCAATCTGTTGCATTTGGCATTGAATGCACTGCCGTTTTAACAGGTGTAGGTAACATTTATTGGGTTTTCCTGACTCTTAACCTATTTTACGCTGATACCATTCTCATGGAGAGCACGATTCGACACAAATTTTCCAATACCAGAATTCTTGTCAAAAAATGAAATTGTACCACAGTTGATGCATTTTGCTTGGTGTGGCAAGGCTGCAAAGTCTTTTCAGACTAATATTTTGATGCCCTGAGTTATATTTTCTGCTTAAATGAGTGTTAGGTTGCATTGAAGAAAATCTGAACCCTAACCCTACCTACCCAAACCCTGAGCTAGGGTTAGGGTTAGTGTTATTAGAAAACATAGAAGATGTTTGATGGCATGGCTGTGTTTTAGGACAGAAGTGGAATTTAGGAAACGTGTTATTTTAATGTTCTCTGCACTTTTTTTTTCTTTCCTATATGGGTCTATGTACTGCTTTGCTCTAAATGGGAATGTTGTCCACATCCCTGAAAAGCAAAGGATTGAAAGAAAGTGGTTAAATGTGTCAATCTGTTGCATTTGGCATTGAATGCACTGCCATTTTAACAGGTGTAGGTAACATTTATTGGTTTTTCCTGACTCTTAACCTATTTTACGCTGATACCATGCTCAAGGAGAACATGATTCGACACAAATTTCCAACACCAGAAATCTTGTCAAAAAATGAAATTGTACCACAGTTGATGCATTTTGCTTGGTGTGGCAAGGCTGCAAAGTCTTTTCAGACTAATATTTTGATGCTCTGAGTTATATTTTCTGCTTAAATGAGTGTTAGGTTGCTTTGAAGAAAATCTGAACCCTAACCCTAACTACCCAAACCCTGAGCTAGGGTTAGGGTTAGTGTTATTAGAAAACATAGTAGATGTTTGATGGCATGGCTGTGTTTTAGGACAGAAGTGAAATTTAGGAAACGTGTTATTTTAATGTTCTCTGCACTTTTTTTTTCTTGCCTATATGGGTCTATGTACTGCTTTGCTCTAAATGGGAATGTTGCCCAAATCCCTGAAAAGCAAAGGATTGAAAGAAAGTGGTTAAATGTGTCAATCTGTTGCATTTGGCATTGAATGCACTGCCGTTTTAACAGGTGTAGGTAACATTTATTGGGTTTTCCTGACTCTTAACCTATTTTACGCTGATACCATTCTCATGGAGAGCACGATTCGACACAAATTTTCCAATACCAGAATTCTTGTCAAAAAATGAAATTGTACCACAGTTGATGCATTTTGCTTGGTGTGGCAAGGCTGCAAAGTCTTTTCAGACTAATATTTTGATGCCCTGAGTTATATTTTCTGCTTAAATGAGTGTTAGGTTGCATTGAAGAAAATCTGAACCCTAACCCTAACTACCGAAACCCTGAGCTAGGGTTAGGGTTAGTGTTATTAGAAAACATAGAAGATGTTTGATGGCATGGCTGTGTTTTAGGACAGAAGTGAAATTTAGGAAACGTGTTATTTTAATGTTCTCTGCACTTTTTTTTTCTTGCCTATATGGGTCTATGTACTGCTTTGCCCTAAATGGGAATGTTGTCCACATCCTTAAAAAAAAAGTATTGAAAGAAAGTGGTTAAATGTGTCAATCTGTTGCATTTGGCATTGAATGCACTGCCATATTAACAGGTGTAGGTAACATTTATTGGGTTTTCCTGACTCTTAACCTATTTTACGCTGATACCATGCTCATGGAGAGCACGATTCGACACCAAAATTTCCAATACCAAAATTCTTGTCAAAAAATGAAATTGTACCACAGTTGATGCATTTTGCTTGGTGTGGCAAGGCTGCAAAGTCTTTTCAGACTAATATTTTGATGCCCTGAGTTATATTTTCTGCTTAAATGAGTGTTAGGTTGCTTTGAAGAAAATCTGAACCCTAACCCTAACTACCCAAACCCTGAGCTAGGGTTAGGGTTAGTGTTATTAGAAAACATACAAGATGTTTGATGGCATGGCTGTGTTTTAGGACAGAAGTGAAATTTAGGAAACGTGTTATTTTAATGTTCTCTGCACTTTTTTTTTCTTGCCTATATGGGTCTATGTACTGCTTTGCTCTAAATGGGAATGTTGCCCAAATCCCTGAAAAGCAAAGGATTGAAAGAAAGTGGTTAAATGTGTCAATCTGTTGCATTTGGCATTGAATGCACTGCCGTTTTAACAGGTGTAGGTAACATTTATTGGGTTTTCCTGACTCTTAACCTATTTTACGCTGATACCATTCTCATGGAGAGCACGATTCGACACAAGTTTTCCAATACCAGAATTCTTGTCAAAAAATGAAATTGTACCACAGTTGATGCATTTTGCTTGGTGTGGCAAGGCTGCAAAGTCTTTTCAGACTAATATTTTGATGCCCTGAGTTATATTTTCTGCTTAAATGAGTGTTAGGTTGCATTGAAGAAAATCTGAACCCTAACCCTAACTACCGAAACCCTGAGCTAGGGTTAGGGTTAGTGTTATTAGAAAACATAGAAGATGTTTGATGGCATGGCTGTGTTTTAGGACAGAAGTGAAATTTAGGAAACGTGTTATTTTAATGTTCTCTGCACTTTTTTTTTCTTGCCTATATGGGTCTATGTACTGCTTTGCCCTAAATGGGAATGTTGTCCACATCCCTGAAAAAAAAGGATTGAAAGACAGTGGTTAAATGTGTCAATCTGTTGCATTTGGCATTGAATGCACTGCCGTTTTAACAGGTGTAGGTAACATTTATTGGGTTTTCCTGACTCTTAACCTATTTTACGCTGATACCATTCTCATGGAGAGCACGATTCGACACAAATTTTCCAATACCAGAATTCTTGTCAAAAAATGAAATTGTACCACAGTTGATGCATTTTGCTTGGTGTGGCAAGGCTGCAAAGTCTTTTCAGACTAATATTTTGATGCCCTGAGTTATATTTTCTGCTTAAATGAGTGTTAGGTTGCATTGAAGAAAATCTGAACCCTAACCCTACCTACCCAAACCCTGAGCTAGGGTTAGGGTTAGTGTTATTAGAAAACATAGAAGATGTTTGATGGCATGGCTGTGTTTTAGGACAGAAGTGGAATTTAGGAAACGTGTTATTTTAATGTTCTCTGCACTTTTTTTTTCTTTCCTATATGGGTCTATGTACTGCTTTGCTCTAAATGGGAATGTTGTCCACATCCCTGAAAAGCAAAGGATTGAAAGAAAGTGGTTAAATGTGTCAATCTGTTGCATTTGGCATTGAATGCACTGCCATTTTAACAGGTGTAGGTAACATTTATTGGTTTTTCCTGACTCTTAACCTATTTTACGCTGATACCATGCTCAAGGAGAACATGATTCGACACAAATTTCCAACACCAGAAATCTTGTCAAAAAATGAAATTGTACCACAGTTGATGCATTTTGCTTGGTGTGGCAAGGCTGCAAAGTCTTTTCAGACTAATATTTTGATGCTCTGAGTTATATTTTCTGCTTAAATGAGTGTTAGGTTGCTTTGAAGAAAATCTGAACCCTAACCCTAACTACCCAAACCCTGAGCTAGGGTTAGGGTTAGTGTTATTAGAAAACATAGTAGATGTTTGATGGCATGGCTGTGTTTTAGGACAGAAGTGAAATTTAGGAAACGTGTTATTTTAATGTTCTCTGCACTTTTTTTTTCTTGCCTATATGGGTCTATGTACTGCTTTGCTCTAAATGGGAATGTTGCCCAAATCCCTGAAAAGCAAAGGATTGAAAGAAAGTGGTTAAATGTGTCAATCTGTTGCATTTGGCATTGAATGCACTGCCGTTTTAACAGGTGTAGGTAACATTTATTGGGTTTTCCTGACTCTTAACCTATTTTACGCTGATACCATTCTCATGGAGAGCACGATTCGACACAAATTTTCCAATACCAGAATTCTTGTCAAAAAATGAAATTGTACCACAGTTGATGCATTTTGCTCGGTGTGGCAAGGCTGCAAAGTCTTTTCAGACTAATATTTTGATGCCCTGAGTTATATTTTCTGCTTAAATGAGTGTTAGGTTGCATTGAAGAAAATCTGAACCCTAACCCTAACTACCGAAACCCTGAGCTAGGGTTAGGGTTAGTGTTATTAGAAAACATAGAAGATGTTTGATGGCATGGCTGTGTTTTAGGACAGAAGTGAAATTTAGGAAACGTGTTATTTTAATGTTCTCTGCACTTTTTTTTTCTTGCCTATATGGGTCTATGTACTGCTTTGCTCTAAATGGGAATGTTGTCCACATCCCTGAAAAGCAAAGCATTGAAAGAAAGTGGTTAAATGTGTCAATCTGTTGCATTTGGCATTGAATGTACTGCCGTTTTAACAGGTGTAGGTAACATTTATTGGGTTTTCCTGACTCTTAACCTATTTTACGCTGATACCATGCTCAAGGAGAACATGATTCGACACAAATTTCCAACACCAGAAATCTTGTCAAAAAATGAAATTGTACCACAGTTGATGCATTTTGCTTGGTGTGGCAAGGCTGCAAAGTCTTTTCAGACTAATATTTTGATGCCCTGAGTTATATTTTCTGCTTAAATGAGTGTTAGGTTGCTTTGAAGAAAATCTGAACCCTAACCCTAACTACCCAAACCCTGAGCTAGGGTTAGGGTTAGTGTTATTAGAAAACATAGAAGATGTTTGATGGCATGGCTGTGTTTTAGGACAGAAGTGAAATTTAGGAAACGTGTTATTTTAATGTTCTCTGCACTTTTTTTTTTCTTGCCTATATGGGTCTATGTACTGCTTTGCCCTAAATGGGAATGTTGTCCACATCCCTGAAAAAAAAGGATTGAAAGAAAGTGGTTAAATGTGTCAATCTGTTGCATTTGGCATTGAATGCACTGCCGTTTTAACAGGTGTAGGTAACATTTATTGGGTTTTCCTGACTCTTAACCTATTTTACGCTGATACCATTCTCATGGAGAGCACGATTCGACACAAATTTTCCAATACCAGAATTCTTGTCAAAAAATGAAATTGTACCACAGTTGATGCATTTTGCTTGGTGTGGCAAGGCTGCAAAGTCTTTTCAGACTAATATTTTGATGCCCTGAGTTATATTTTCTGCTTAAATGAGTGTTAGGTTGCATTGATGAAAATCTGAACCCTAACCCTAACTACCGAAACCCTGAGCTAGGGTTAGGGTTAGTGTTATTAGAAAACATAGAAGATGTTTGATGGCATGGCTGTGTTTTAGGACAGAAGTGAAATTTAGGAAACGTGTTATTTTAATGTTCTCTGCACTTTTTTTTTCTTGCCTATATGGGTCTATGTACTGCTTTGCCCTAAATGGGAATGTTGTCCACATCCCTGAAAAAAAAGGATTGAAAGAAAGTGGTTAAATGTGTCAATCTGTTGCATTTGGCATTGAATGCACTGCCGTTTTAACAGGTGTAGGTAACATTTATTGGGTTTTCCTGACTCTTAACCTATTTTACGCTGATACCATTCTCATGGAGAGCACGATTCGACACAAATTTTCCAATTCCAGAATTCTTGTCAAAAAATGAAATTGTACCTCAGTTGATGCATTTTGCTTGGTGTGGCAAGGCTGCAAAGTCTTTTCAGACTAATATTTTGATGCCCTGAGTTATATTTTTTGCTTAAATGAGTGTTAGGTTGCATTGAAGAAAATCTGAACCCTAACCCTAACTACCCAAACCCTGAGCTAGGGTTAGGGTTAGTGTTATTAGAAAACATAGAAGATGTTTGATGGCATGGCTGTGTTTTAGGACAGAAGTGAAATTTAGGAAACGTGTTATTTTAATGTTCTCTGCACTTTTTTTTTCTTGCTGATATGGGTCTATTTACTGCTTTGCTCTAAATGAGAATGTTGTCCACATCCCTGAAAAGCAAAGGATTGAAAGAAAGTGGTTAAATGTGTCAATCTGTTGCATTTGGCATTGAATGCACTGCCATTTTAACAGGTGTAGGTAACATTTATTGGGTTTTCCTGACTCTTAACCTATTTTACGCTGATACCATGCTCAAGGAGAACATGATTCGACACAAATTTCCAACACCAGAAATCTTGTCAAAAAATGAAATTGTACCACAGTTGATGCATTTTGCTTGGTGTGGCAAGGCTGCAAAGTCTTTTCAGACTAATATTTTGATGCCCTGAGTTATATTTTCTGCTTAAATGAGTGTTAGGTTGCTTTGAAGAAAATCTGAACCCTAACCCTAACTACCCAAACCCTGAGCTAGGGTTAGGGTTAGTGTTATTAGAAAACATAGAAGATGTTTGATGGCATGGCTGTGTTTTAGGACAGAAGTGAAATTTAGGAAACGTGTTATTTTAATGTTCTCTGCACTTTTTTTTTCTTGCCTATATGGGTCTATGTACTGCTTTGCTCTAAATGGGAATGTTGCCCAAATCCCTGAAAAGCAAAGGATTGAAAGAAAGTGGTTAAATGTGTCAATCTGTTGCATTTGGCATTGAATGCACTGCCGTTTTAACAGGTGTAGGTAACATTTATTGGGTTTTCCTGACTCTTAACCTATTTTACGCTGATACCATTCTCATGGAGAGCACGATTCGACACAAATTTTCCAATACCAGAATTCTTGTCAAAAAATGAAATTGTACCACAGTTGATGCATTTTGCTTGGTGTGGCAAGGCTGCAAAGTCTTTTCAGACTAATATTTTGATGCCCTGAGTTATATTTTCTGCTTAAATGAGTGTTAGGTTGCATTGAAGAAAATCTGAACCCTAACCCTAACTACCGAAACCCTGAGCTAGGGTTAGGGTTAGTGTTATTAGAAAACATAGAAGATGTTTGATGGCATGGCTGTGTTTTAGGACAGAAGTGAAATTTAGGAAACGTGTTATTTTAATGTTCTCTGCACTTTTTTTTTCTTGCCTATATGGGTCTATGTACTGCTTTGCTCTAAATGGGAATGTTGTCCACATCCCTGAAAAGCAAAGCATTGAAAGAAAGTGGTTAAATGTGTCAATCTGTTGCATTTGGCATTGAATGTACTGCCGTTTTAACAGGTGTAGGTAACATTTATTGGGTTTTCCTGACTCTTAACCTATTTTACGCTGATACCATGCTCAAGGAGAACATGATTCGACACAAATTTCCAACACCAGAAATCTTGTCAAAAAATGAAATTGTACCACAGTTGATGCATTTTGCTTGGTGTGGCAAGGCTGCAAAGTCTTTTCAGACTAATATTTTGATGCCCTGAGTTATATTTTCTGCTTAAATGAGTGTTAGGTTGCTTTGAAGAAAATCTGAACCCTAACCCTAACTACCCAAACCCTGAGCTAGGGTTAGGGTTAGTGTTATTAGAAAACATAGAAGATGTTTGATGGCATGGCTGTGTTTTAGGACAGAAGTGAAATTTAGGAAACGTGTTATTTTAATGTTCTCTGCACTTTTTTTTTTCTTGCCTATATGGGTCTATGTACTGCTTTGCCCTAAATGGGAATGTTGTCCACATCCCTGAAAAAAAAGGATTGAAAGAAAGTGGTTAAATGTGTCAATCTGTTGCATTTGGCATTGAATGCACTGCCGTTTTAACAGGTGTAGGTAACATTTATTGGGTTTTCCTGACTCTTAACCTATTTTACGCTGATACCATTCTCATGGAGAGCACGATTCGACACAAATTTTCCAATACCAGAATTCTTGTCAAAAAATGAAATTGTACCACAGTTGATGCATTTTGCTTGGTGTGGCAAGGCTGCAAAGTCTTTTCAGACTAATATTTTGATGCCCTGAGTTATATTTTCTGCTTAAATGAGTGTTAGGTTGCATTGAAGAAAATCTGAACCCTAACCCTAACTACCGAAACCCTGAGCTAGGGTTAGGGTTAGTGTTATTAGAAAACATAGGCATGGCTGTGTTTTAGGACAGAAGTGAAATTTAGGAAACGTGTTATTTTAATGTTCTCTGCACTTTTTTTTTCTTGCCTATATGGGTCTATGTACTGCTTTGCCCTAAATGGGAATGTTGTCCACATCCCTGAAAAAAAAGTATTGAAAGAAAGTGGTTAAATGTGTCAATCTGTTGCATTTGGCATTGAATGCACTGCCATATTAACAGGTGTAGGTAACATTTATTGGGTTTTCCTGACTCTTAACCTATTTTACGCTGATACCATGCTCATGGAGAGCACGATTCGACACCAAAATTTCCAATACCAAAATTCTTGTCAAAAAATGAAATTGTACCACAGTTGATGCATTTTGCTTGGTGTGGCAAGGCTGCAAAGTCTTTTCAGACTAATATTTTGATGCCCTGAGTTATATTTTCTGCTTAAATGAGTGTTAGGTTGCTTTGAAGAAAATCTGAACCCTAACCCTAACTACCCAAACCCTGAGCTAGGGTTAGGGTTAGTGTTATTAGAAAACATACAAGATGTTTGATGGCATGGCTGTGTTTTAGGACAGAAGTGAAATTTAGGAAACGTGTTATTTTAATGTTCTCTGCACTTTTTTTTTCTTGCCTATATGGGTCTATGTACTGCTTTGCTCTAAATGGGAATGTTGCCCAAATCCCTGAAAAGCAAAGGATTGAAAGAAAGTGGTTAAATGTGTCAATCTGTTGCATTTGGCATTGAATGCACTGCCGTTTTAACAGGTGTAGGTAACATTTATTGGGTTTTCCTGACTCTTAACCTATTTTACGCTGATACCATTCTCATGGAGAGCACGATTCGACACAAGTTTTCCAATACCAGAATTCTTGTCAAAAAATGAAATTGTACCACAGTTGATGCATTTTGCTTGGTGTGGCAAGGCTGCAAAGTCTTTTCAGACTAATATTTTGATGCCCTGAGTTATATTTTCTGCTTAAATGAGTGTTAGGTTGCATTGAAGAAAATCTGAACCCTAACCCTAACTACCGAAACCCTGAGCTAGGGTTAGGGTTAGTGTTATTAGAAAACATAGAAGATGTTTGATGGCATGGCTGTGTTTTAGGACAGAAGTGAAATTTAGGAAACGTGTTATTTTAATGTTCTCTGCACTTTTTTTTTCTTGCCTATATGGGTCTATGTACTGCTTTGCCCTAAATGGGAATGTTGTCCACATCCCTGAAAAAAAAGTATTGAAAGAAAGTGGTTAAATGTGTCAATCTGTTGCATTTGGCATTGAATGCACTGCCATATTAACAGGTGTAGGTAACATTTATTGGGTTTTCCTGACTCTTAACCTATTTTACGCTGATACCATGCTCACGGAGAGCACGATTCGACACCAAAATTTCCAATACCAAAATTCTTGTCAAAAAATGAAATTGTACCACAGTTGATGCATTTTGCTTGGTGTGGCAAGGCTGCAAAGTCTTTTCAGACTAATATTTTGATGCCCTGAGTTATATTTTCTGCTTAAATGAGTGTTAGGTTGCTTTGAAGAAAATCTGAACCCTAACCCTAACTACCGAAACCCTGAGCTAGGGTTAGGGTTAGTGTTATTAGAAAACATAGAAGATGTTTGATGGCATGGCTGTGTTTTAGGACAGAAGTGAAATTTAGGAAACGTGTTATTTTAATGTTCTCTGCACTTTTTTTTTCTTGCCTATATGGGTCTATGTACTGCTTTGCCCTAAATGGGAATGTTGTCCACATCCCTGAAAAAAAAGGATTGAAAGAAAGTGGTTAAATGTGTCAATCTGTTGCATTTGGCATTGAATGCACTGCCGTTTTAACAGGTGTAGGTAACATTTATTGGGTTTTCCTGACTCTTAACCTATTTTACGCTGATACCATTCTCATGGAGAGCACGATTCGACACAAATTTTCCAATTCCAGAATTCTTGTCAAAAAATGAAATTGTACCTCAGTTGATGCATTTTGCTTGGTGTGGCAAGGCTGCAAAGTCTTTTCAGACTAATATTTTGATGCCCTGAGTTATATTTTTTGCTTAAATGAGTGTTAGGTTGCATTGAAGAAAATCTGAACCCTAACCCTAACTACCCAAACCCTGAGCTAGGGTTAGGGTTAGTGTTATTAGAAAATATAGAAGATGTTTGATGGCATGGCTGTGTTTTAGGACAGAAGTGAAATTTAGGAAACGTGTTATTTTAATGTTCTCTGCACTTTTTTTTTCTTGCTGATATGGGTCTATTTACTGCTTTGCTCTAAATGAGAATGTTGTCCACATCCCTGAAAAGCAAAGGATTGAAAGAAAGTGGTTAAATGTGTCAATCTGTTGCATTTGGCATTGAATGCACTGCCATTTTAACAGGTGTAGGTAACATTTATTGGGTTTTCCTGACTCTTAACCTATTTTACGCTGATACCATGCTCAAGGAGAACATGATTCGACACAAATTTCCAACACCAGAAATCTTGTCAAAAAATGAAATTGTACCACAGTTGATGCATTTTGCTTGGTGTGGCAAGGCTGCAAAGTCTTTTCAGACTAATATTTTGATGCCCTGAGTTATATTTTCTGCTTAAATGAGTGTTAGGTTGCTTTGAAGAAAATCTGAACCCTAACCCTAACTACCCAAACCCTGAGCTAGGGTTAGGGTTACTGTTATTAGAAAACATAGAAGATGTTTGATGGCATGGCTGTGTTTTAGGACAGAAGTGAAATTTAGGAAACGTGTTATTTTAATGTTCTCTGCACTTTTTTTTTCTTGCCTATATGGGTCTATGTACTGCTTTGCTCTAAATGGGAATGTTGCCCAAATCCCTGAAAAGCAAAGGATTGAAAGAAAGTGGTTAAATGTGTCAATCTGTTGCATTTGGCATTGAATGCACTGCCGTTTTAACAGGTGTAGGTAACATTTATTGGGTTTTCCTGACTCTTAACCTATTTTACGCTGATACCATTCTCATGGAGAGCACGATTCGACACAAATTTTCCAATACCAGAATTCTTGTCAAAAAATGAAATTGTACCACAGTTGATGCATTTTGCTTGGTGTGGCAAGGCTGCAAAGTCTTTTCAGACTAATATTTTGATGCCCTGAGTTATATTTTCTGCTTAAATGAGTGTTAGGTTGCATTGAAGAAAATCTGAACCCTAACCCTAACTACCGAAACCCTGAGCTAGGGTTAGGGTTAGTGTTATTAGAAAACATAGAAGATGTTTGATGGCATGGCTGTGTTTTAGGACAGAAGTGAAATTTAGGAAACGTGTTATTTTAATGTTCTCTGCACTTTTTTTTTCTTGCCTATATGGGTCTATGTACTGCTTTGCTCTAAATGGGAATGTTGTCCACATCCCTGAAAAGCAAAGCATTGAAAGAAAGTGGTTAAATGTGTCAATCTGTTGCATTTGGCATTGAATGTACTGCCGTTTTAACAGGTGTAGGTAACATTTATTGGGTTTTCCTGACTCTTAACCTATTTTACGCTGATACCATGCTCAAGGAGAACATGATTCGACACAAATTTCCAACACCAGAAATCTTGTCAAAAAATGAAATTGTACCACAGTTGATGCATTTTGCTTGGTGTGGCAAGGCTGCAAAGTCTTTTCAGACTAATATTTTGATGCCCTGAGTTATATTTTCTGCTTAAATGAGTGTTAGGTTGCTTTGAAGAAAATCTGAACCCTAACCCTAACTACCCAAACCCTGAGCTAGGGTTAGGGTTAGTGTTATTAGAAAACATAGAAGATGTTTGATGGCATGGCTGTGTTTTAGGACAGAAGTGAAATTTAGGAAACGTGTTATTTTAATGTTCTCTGCACTTTTTTTTTTCTTGCCTATATGGGTCTATGTACTGCTTTGCCCTAAATGGGAATGTTGTCCACATCCCTGAAAAAAAAGGATTGAAAGAAAGTGGTTAAATGTGTCAATCTGTTGCATTTGGCATTGAATGCACTGCCGTTTTAACAGGTGTAGGTAACATTTATTGGGTTTTCCTGACTCTTAACCTATTTTACGCTGATACCATTCTCATGGAGAGCACGATTCGACACAAATTTTCCAATACCAGAATTCTTGTCAAAAAATGAAATTGTACCACAGTTGATGCATTTTGCTTGGTGTGGCAAGGCTGCAAAGTCTTTTCAGACTAATATTTTGATGCCCTGAGTTATATTTTCTGCTTAAATGAGTGTTAGGTTGCATTGAAGAAAATCTGAACCCTAACCCTAACTACCGAAACCCTGAGCTAGGGTTAGGGTTAGTGTTATTAGAAAACATAGGCATGGCTGTGTTTTAGGACAGAAGTGAAATTTAGGAAACGTGTTATTTTAATGTTCTCTGCACTTTTTTTTTCTTGCCTATATGGGTCTATGTACTGCTTTGCCCTAAATGGGAATGTTGTCCACATCCCTGAAAAAAAAGTATTGAAAGAAAGTGGTTAAATGTGTCAATCTGTTGCATTTGGCATTGAATGCACTGCCATATTAACAGGTGTAGGTAACATTTATTGGGTTTTCCTGACTCTTAACCTATTTTACGCTGATACCATGCTCATGGAGAGCACGATTCGACACCAAAATTTCCAATACCAAAATTCTTGTCAAAAAATGAAATTGTACCACAGTTGATGCATTTTGCTTGGTGTGGCAAGGCTGCAAAGTCTTTTCAGACTAATATTTTGATGCCCTGAGTTATATTTTCTGCTTAAATGAGTGTTAGGTTGCTTTGAAGAAAATCTGAACCCTAACCCTAACTACCCAAACCCTGAGCTAGGGTTAGGGTTAGTGTTATTAGAAAACATACAAGATGTTTGATGGCATGGCTGTGTTTTAGGACAGAAGTGAAATTTAGGAAACGTGTTATTTTAATGTTCTCTGCACTTTTTTTTTCTTGCCTATATGGGTCTATGTACTGCTTTGCTCTAAATGGGAATGTTGCCCAAATCCCTGTAAAGCAAAGGATTGAAAGAAAGTGGTTAAATGTGTCAATCTGTTGCATTTGGCATTGAATGCACTGCCGTTTTAACAGGTGTAGGTAACATTTATTGGGTTTTCCTGACTCTTAACCTATTTTACGCTGATACCATTCTCATGGAGAGCACGATTCGACACAAGTTTTCCAATACCAGAATTCTTGTCAAAAAATGAAATTGTACCACAGTTGATGCATTTTGCTTGGTGTGGCAAGGCTGCAAAGTCTTTTCAGACTAATATTTTGATGCCCTGAGTTATATTTTCTGCTTAAATGAGTGTTAGGTTGCATTGAAGAAAATCTGAACCCTAACCCTAACTACCGAAACCCTGAGCTAGGGTTAGGGTTAGTGTTATTAGAAAACATAGAAGATGTTTGATGGCATGGCTGTGTTTTAGGACAGAAGTGAAATTTAGGAAACGTGTTATTTTAATGTTCTCTGCACTTTTTTTTTCTTGCCTATATGGGTCTATGTACTGCTTTGCCCTAAATGGGAATGTTGTCCACATCCCTGAAAAAAAAGTATTGAAAGAAAGTGGTTAAATGTGTCAATCTGTTGCATTTGGCATTGAATGCACTGCCATATTAACAGGTGTAGGTAACATTTATTGGGTTTTCCTGACTCTTAACCTATTTTACGCTGATACCATGCTCACGGAGAGCACGATTCGACACCAAAATTTCCAATACCAAAATTCTTGTCAAAAAATGAAATTGTACCACAGTTGATGCATTTTGCTTGGTGTGGCAAGGCTGCAAAGTCTTTTCAGACTAATATTTTGATGCCCTGAGTTATATTTTCTGCTTAAATGAGTGTTAGGTTGCTTTGAAGAAAATCTGAACCCTAACCCTAACTACCCAAACCCTGAGCTAGGGTTAGGGTTAGTGTTATTAGAAAACATAGAATATGTTTGATGGCATGGCTGTGTTTTAGGACAGAAGTGAAATTTAGGAAACGTGTTATTTTAATGTTCTCTGCACTTTTTTTTTCTTGCCTATATGGGTCTATGTACTGCTTTGCTCTAAATGGGAATGTTGCCCAAATCCCTGAAAAGCAAAGGATTGAAAGAAAGTGGTTAAATGTGTCAATCTGTTGCATTTGGCATTGAATGCACTGCCGTTTTAACAGGTGTAGGTAACATTTATTGGGTTTTCCTGACTCTTAACCTATTTTACGCTGATACCATTCTCATGGAGAGCACGATTCGACACAAATTTTCCAATACCAGAATTCTTGTCAAAAAATGAAATTGTACCACAGTTGATGCATTTTGCTTGGTGTGGCAAGGCTGCAAAGTCTTTTCAGACTAATATTTTGATGCCCTGAGTTATATTTTTTGCTTAAATGAGTGTTAGGTTGCATTGAAGAAAATCTGAACCCTATCCCTAACTACCCAAACCCTGAGCTAGGGTTAGGGTTAGTGTTATTAGAAAACATAGAAGATGTTTGATGGCATGGCTGTGTTTTAGGACAGAAGTGAAATTTAGGAAACGTGTTATTTTAATGTTCTCTGCACTTTTTTTTTCTTGCCTATATGGGTCTATGTACTGCTTTGCTCTAAATGGGAATGTTGTCCACATCCCTGAAAAGCAAAGCATTGAAAGAAAGTGGTTAAATGTGTCAATCTGTTGCATTTGGCATTGAATGTACTGCCGTTTTAACAGGTGTAGGTAACATTTATTGGGTTTTCCTGACTCTTAACCTATTTTACGCTGATACCATGCTCAAGGAGAACATGATTCGACACAAATTTCCAACACCAGAAATCTTGTCAAAAAATGAAATTGTACCACAGTTGATGCATTTTGCTTGGTGTGGCAAGGCTGCAAAGTCTTTTCAGACTAATATTTTGATGCCCTGAGTTATATTTTCTGCTTAAATGAGTGTTAGGTTGCTTTGAAGAAAATCTGAACCCTAACCCTAACTACCCAAACCCTGAGCTAGGGTTAGGGTTAGTGTTATTAGAAAACATAGAAGATGTTTGATGGCATGGCTGTGTTTTAGGACAGAAGTGAAATTTAGGAAACGTGTTATTTTAATGTTCTCTGCACTTTTTTTTTTCTTGCCTATATGGGTCTATGTACTGCTTTGCCCTAAATGGGAATGTTGTCCACATCCCTGAAAAAAAAGGATTGAAAGAAAGTGGTTAAATGTGTCAATCTGTTGCATTTGGCATTGAATGCACTGCCGTTTTAACAGGTGTAGGTAACATTTATTGGGTTTTCCTGACTCTTAACCTATTTTACGCTGATACCATTCTCATGGAGAGCACGATTCGACACAAATTTTCCAATACAAGAATTCTTGTCAAAAAATGAAATTGTACCACAGTTGATGCATTTTGCTTGGTGTGGCAAGGCTGCAAAGTCTTTTCAGACTAATATTTTGATGCCCTGAGTTATATTTTCTGCTTAAATGAGTGTTAGGTTGCATTGAAGAAAATCTGAACCCTAACCCTAACTACCGAAACCCTGAGCTAGGGTTAGGGTTAGTGTTATTAGAAAACATAGAAGATGTTTGATGGCATGGCTGTGTTTTAGGACAGAAGTGAAATTTAGGAAACGTGTTATTTTAATGTTCTCTGCACTTTTTTTTTCTTGCCTATATGGGTCTATGTACTGCTTTGCCCTAAATGGGAATGTTGTCCACATCCCTGAAAAAAAAGTATTGAAAGAAAGTGGTTAAATGTGTCAATCTGTTGCATTTGGCATTGAATGCACTGCCATATTAACAGGTGTAGGTAACATTTATTGGGTTTTCCTGACTCTTAACCTATTTTACGCTGATACCATGCTCATGGAGAGCACGATTCGACACCAAAATTTCCAATACCAAAATTCTTGTCAAAAAATGAAATTGTACCACAGTTGATGCATTTTGCTTGGTGTGGCAAGGCTGCAAAGTCTTTTCAGACTAATATTTTGATGCCCTGAGTTATATTTTCTGCTTAAATGAGTGTTAGGTTGCTTTGAAGAAAATCTGAACCCTAACCCTAACTACCCAAACCCTGAGCTAGGGTTAGGGTTAGTGTTATTAGAAAACATACAAGATGTTTGATGGCATGACTGTGTTTTAGGACAGAAGTGAAATTTAGGAAACGTGTTATTTTAATGTTCTCTGCACTTTTTTTTTCTTGCCTATATGGGTCTATGTACTGCTTTGCTCTAAATGGGAATGTTGCCCAAATCCCTGAAAAGCAAAGGATTGAAAGAAAGTGGTTAAATGTGTCAATCTGTTGCATTTGGCATTGAATGCACTGCCGTTTTAACAGGTGTAGGTAACATTTATTGGGTTTTCCTGACTCTTAACCTATTTTACGCTGATACCATTCTCATGGAGAGCACGATTCGACACAAGTTTTCCAATACCAGAATTCTTGTCAAAAAATGAAATTGTACCACAGTTGATGCATTTTGCTTGGTGTGGCAAGGCTGCAAAGTCTTTTCAGACTAATATTTTGATGCCCTGAGTTATATTTTCTGCTTAAATGAGTGTTAGGTTGCATTGAAGAAAATCTGAACCCTAACCCTAACTACCGAAACCCTGAGCTAGGGTTAGGGTTAGTGTTATTAGAAAACATAGAAGATGTTTGATGGCATGGCTGTGTTTTAGGACAGAAGTGAAATTTAGGAAACGTGTTATTTTAATGTTCTCTGCACTTTTTTTTTCTTGCCTATATGGGTCTATGTACTGCTTTGCCCTAAATGGGAATGTTGTCCACATCCCTGAAAAAAAAGTATTGAAAGAAAGTGGTTAAATGTGTCAATCTGTTGCATTTGGCATTGAATGCACTGCCATATTAACAGGTGTAGGTAACATTTATTGGGTTTTCCTGACTCTTAACCTATTTTACGCTGATACCATGCTCACGGAGAGCACGATTCGACACCAAAATTTCCAATACCAAAATTCTTGTCAAAAAATGAAATTGTACCACAGTTGATGCATTTTGCTTGGTGTGGCAAGGCTGCAAAGTCTTTTCAGACTAATATTTTGATGCCCTGAGTTATATTTTCTGCTTAAATGAGTGTTAGGTTGCTTTGAAGAAAATCTGAACCCTAACCCTAACTACCCAAACCCTGAGCTAGGGTTAGGGTTAGTGTTATTAGAAAACATAGAATATGTTTGATGGCATGGCTGTGTTTTAGGACAGAAGTGAAATTTAGGAAACGTGTTATTTTAATGTTCTCTGCACTTTTTTTTTCTTGCCTATATGGGTCTATGTACTGCTTTGCTCTAAATGGGAATGTTGCCCAAATCCCTGAAAAGCAAAGGATTGAAAGAAAGTGGTTAAATGTGTCAATCTGTTGCATTTGGCATTGAATGCACTGCCGTTTTAACAGGTGTAGGTAACATTTATTGGGTTTTCCTGACTCTTAACCTATTTTACGCTGATACCATTCTCATGGAGAGCACGATTCGACACAAATTTTCCAATACCAGAATTCTTGTCAAAAAATGAAATTGTACCACAGTTGATGCATTTTGCTTGGTGTGGCAAGGCTGCAAAGTCTTTTCAGACTAATATTTTGATGCCCTGAGTTATATTTTTTGCTTAAATGAGTGTTAGGTTGCATTGAAGAAAATCTGAACCCTATCCCTAACTACCCAAACCCTGAGCTAGGGTTAGGGTTAGTGTTATTAGAAAACATAGAAGATGTTTGATGGCATGGCTGTGTTTTAGGACAGAAGTGAAATTTAGGAAACGTGTTATTTTAATGTTCTCTGCACTTTTTTTTTCTTGCCTATATGGGTCTATGTACTGCTTTGCTCTAAATGGGAATGTTGTCCACATCCCTGAAAAGCAAAGCATTGAAAGAAAGTGGTTAAATGTGTCAATCTGTTGCATTTGGCATTGAATGTACTGCCGTTTTAACAGTTGTAGGTAACATTTATTGGGTTTTCCTGACTCTTAACCTATTTTACGCTGATACCATGCTCAAGGAGAACATGATTCGACACAAATTTCCAACACCAGAAATCTTGTCAAAAAATGAAATTGTACCACAGTTGATGCATTTTGCTTGGTGTGGCAAGGCTGCAAAGTCTTTTCAGACTAATATTTTGATGCCCTGAGTTATATTTTCTGCTTAAATGAGTGTTAGGTTGCTTTGAAGAAAATCTGAACCCTAACCCTAACTACCCAAACCCTGAGCTAGGGTTAGGGTTAGTGTTATTAGAAAACATAGAAGATGTTTGATGGCATGGCTGTGTTTTAGGACAGAAGTGAAATTTAGGAAACGTGTTATTTTAATGTTCTCTGCACTTTTTTTTTTCTTGCCTATATGGGTCTATGTACTGCTTTGCCCTAAATGGGAATGTTGTCCACATCCCTGAAAAAAAAGGATTGAAAGAAAGTGGTTAAATGTGTCAATCTGTTGCATTTGGCATTGAATGCACTGCCGTTTTAACAGGTGTAGGTAACATTTATTGGGTTTTCCTGACTCTTAACCTATTTTACGCTGATACCATTCTCATGGAGAGCACGATTCGACACAAATTTTCCAATACAAGAATTCTTGTCAAAAAATGAAATTGTACCACAGTTGATGCATTTTGCTTGGTGTGGCAAGGCTGCAAAGTCTTTTCAGACTAATATTTTGATGCCCTGAGTTATATTTTCTGCTTAAATGAGTGTTAGGTTGCATTGAAGAAAATCTGAACCCTAACCCTAACTACCGAAACCCTGAGCTAGGGTTAGGGTTAGTGTTATTAGAAAACATAGAAGATGTTTGATGGCATGGCTGTGTTTTAGGACAGAAGTGAAATTTAGGAAACGTGTTATTTTAATGTTCTCTGCACTTTTTTTTTCTTGCCTATATGGGTCTATGTACTGCTTTGCCCTAAATGGGAATGTTGTCCACATCCCTGAAAAAAAAGTATTGAAAGAAAGTGGTTAAATGTGTCAATCTGTTGCATTTGGCATTGAATGCACTGCCATATTAACAGGTGTAGGTAACATTTATTGGGTTTTCCTGACTCTTAACCTATTTTACGCTGATACCATGCTCATGGAGAGCACGATTCGACACCAAAATTTCCAATACCAAAATTCTTGTCAAAAAATGAAATTGTACCACAGTTGATGCATTTTGCTTGGTGTGGCAAGGCTGCAAAGTCTTTTCAGACTAATATTTTGATGCCCTGAGTTATATTTTCTGCTTAAATGAGTGTTAGGTTGCTTTGAAGAAAATCTGAACCCTAACCCTAACTACCCAAACCCTGAGCTAGGGTTAGGGTTAGTGTTATTAGAAAACATACAAGATGTTTGATGGCATGACTGTGTTTTAGGACAGAAGTGAAATTTAGGAAACGTGTTATTTTAATGTTCTCTGCACTTTTTTTTTCTTGCCTATATGGGTCTATGTACTGCTTTGCTCTAAATGGGAATGTTGCCCAAATCCCTGAAAAGCAAAGGATTGAAAGAAAGTGGTTAAATGTGTCAATCTGTTGCATTTGGCATTGAATGCACTGCCGTTTTAACAGGTGTAGGTAACATTTATTGGGTTTTCCTGACTCTTAACCTATTTTACGCTGATACCATTCTCATGGAGAGCACGATTCGACACAAGTTTTCCAATACCAGAATTCTTGTCAAAAAATGAAATTGTACCACAGTTGATGCATTTTGCTTGGTGTGGCAAGGCTGCAAAGTCTTTTCAGACTAATATTTTGATGCCCTGAGTTATATTTTCTGCTTAAATGAGTGTTAGGTTGCATTGAAGAAAATCTGAACCCTAACCCTAACTACCGAAACCCTGAGCTAGGGTTAGGGTTAGTGTTATTAGAAAACATAGAAGATGTTTGATGGCATGGCTGTGTTTTAGGACAGAAGTGAAATTTAGGAAACGTGTTATTTTAATGTTCTCTGCACTTTTTTTTTCTTGCCTATATGGGTCTATGTACTGCTTTGCCCTAAATGGGAATGTTGTCCACATCCCTGAAAAAAAAGTATTGAAAGAAAGTGGTTAAATGTGTCAATCTGTTGCATTTGGCATTGAATGCACTGCCATATTAACAGGTGTAGGTAACATTTATTGGGTTTTCCTGACTCTTAACCTATTTTACGCTGATACCATGCTCACGGAGAGCACGATTCGACACCAAAATTTCCAATACCAAAATTCTTGTCAAAAAATGAAATTGTACCACAGTTGATGCATTTTGCTTGGTGTGGCAAGGCTGCAAAGTCTTTTCAGACTAATATTTTGATGCCCTGAGTTATATTTTCTGCTTAAATGAGTGTTAGGTTGCTTTGAAGAAAATCTGAACCCTAACCCTAACTACCCAAACCCTGAGCTAGGGTTAGGGTTAGTGTTATTAGAAAACATAGAATATGTTTGATGGCATGGCTGTGTTTTAGGACAGAAGTGAAATTTAGGAAACGTGTTATTTTAATGTTCTCTGCACTTTTTTTTTCTTGCCTATATGGGTCTATGTACTGCTTTGCTCTAAATGGGAATGTTGCCCAAGTCCCTGAAAAGCAAAGGATTGAAAGAAAGTGGTTAAATGTGTCAATCTGTTGCATTTGGCATTGAATGCACTGCCGTTTTAACAGGTGTAGGTAACATTTATTGGGTTTTCCTGACTCTTAACCTATTTTACGCTGATACCATTCTCATGGAGAGCACGATTCGACACAAATTTTCCAATACCAGAATTCTTGTCAAAAAATGAAATTGTACCACAGTTGATGCATTTTGCTTGGTGTGGCAAGGCTGCAAAGTCTTTTCAGACTAATATTTTGATGCCCTGAGTTATATTTTTTGCTTAAATGAGTGTTAGGTTGCATTGAAGAAAATCTGAACCCTAACCCTAACTACCCAAACCCTGAGCTAGGGTTAGGGTTAGTGTTATTAGAAAACATAGAAGATGTTTGATGGCATGGCTGTGTTTTAGGACAGAAGTGAAATTTAGGAAACGTGTTATTTTAATGTTCTCTGCACTTTTTTTTTCTTGCTGATATGGGTCTATTTACTGCTTTGCTCTAAATGAGAATGTTGTCCACATCCCTGAAAAGCAAAGGATTGAAAGAAAGTGGTTAAATGTGTCAATCTGTTGCATTTGGCATTGAATGCACTGCCATTTTAACAGGTGTAGGTAACATTTATTGGGTTTTCCTGACTCTTAACCTATTTTACGCTGATACCATGCTCAAGGAGAACATGATTCGACACAAATTTCCAACACCAGAAATCTTGTCAAAAAATGAAATTGTACCACAGTTGATGCATTTTGCTTGGTGTGGCAAGGCTGCAAAGTCTTTTCAGACTAATATTTTGATGCCCTGAGTTATATTTTCTGCTTAAATGAGTGTTAGGTTGCTTTGAAGAAAATCTGAACCCTAACCCTAACTACCCAAACCCTGAGCTAGGGTTAGGGTTAGTGTTATTAGAAAACATACAAGATGTTTGATGGCATGGCTGTGTTTTAGGACAGAAGTGAAATTTAGGAAACGTGTTATTTTAATGTTCTCTGCACTTTTTTTTTCTTGCCTATATGGGTCTATGTACTGCTTTGCTCTAAATGGGAATGTTGCCCAAATCCCTGAAAAGCAAAGGATTGAAAGAAAGTGGTTAAATGTGTCAATCTGTTGCATTTGGCATTGAATGCACTGCCGTTTTAACAGGTGTAGGTAACATTTATTGGGTTTTCCTGACTCTTAACCTATTTTACGCTGATACCATTCTCATGGAGAGCACGATTCGACACAAATTTTCCAATACCAGAATTCTTGTCAAAAAATGAAATTGTACCACAGTTGATGCATTTTGCTTGGTGTGGCAAGGCTGCAAAGTCTTTTCAGACTAATATTTTGATGCCCTGAGTTATATTTTCTGCTTAAATGAGTGTTAGGTTGCATTGAAGAAAATCTGAACCCTAACCCTAACTACCGAAACCCTGAGCTAGGGTTAGGGTTAGTGTTATTAGAAAACATAGAAGATGTTTGATGGCATGGCTGTGTTTTAGGACAGAAGTGAAATTTAGGAAACGTGTTATTTTAATGTTCTCTGCACTTTTTTTTTCTTGCCTATATGGGTCTATGTACTGCTTTGCCCTAAATGGGAATGTTGTCCACATCCCTGAAAAAAAAGTATTGAAAGAAAGTGGTTAAATGTGTCAATCTGTTGCATTTGGCATTGAATGCACTGCCATATTAACAGGTGTAGGTAACATTTATTGGGTTTTCCTGACTCTTAACCTATTTTACGCTGATACCATGCTCACGGAGAGCACGATTCGACACCAAAATTTCCAATACCAAAATTCTTGTCAAAAAATGAAATTGTACCACAGTTGATGCATTTTGCTTGGTGTGGCAAGGCTGCAAAGTCTTTTCAGACTAATATTTTGATGCCCTGAGTTATATTTTCTGCTTAAATGAGTGTTAGGTTGCTTTGAAGAAAATCTGAACCCTAACCCTAACTACCCAAACCCTGAGCTAGGGTTAGGGTTAGTGTTATTAGAAAACATAGAATATGTTTGATGGCATGGCTGTGTTTTAGGACAGAAGTGAAATTTAGGAAACGTGTTATTTTAATGTTCTCTGCACTTTTTTTTTCTTGCCTATATGGGTCTATGTACTGCTTTGCTCTAAATGGGAATGTTGCCCAAGTCCCTGAAAAGCAAAGGATTGAAAGAAAGTGGTTAAATGTGTCAATCTGTTGCATTTGGCATTGAATGCACTGCCGTTTTAACAGGTGTAGGTAACATTTATTGGGTTTTCCTGACTCTTAACCTATTTTACGCTGATACCATTCTCACGGAGAGCACGATTCGACACAAATTTTCCAATACCAGAATTCTTGTCAAAAAATGAAATTGTACCACAGTTGATGCATTTTGCTTGGTGTGGCAAGGCTGCAAAGTCTTTTCAGACTAATATTTTGATGCCCTGAGTTATATTTTTTGCTTAAATGAGTGTTAGGTTGCATTGAAGAAAATCTGAACCCTAACCCTAACTACCCAAACCCTGAGCTAGGGTTAGGGTTAGTGTTATTAGAAAACATAGAAGATGTTTGATGGCATGGCTGTGTTTTAGGACAGAAGTGAAATTTAGGAAACGTGTTATTTTAATGTTCTCTGCACTTTTTTTTTCTTGCTGATATGGGTCTATTTACTGCTTTGCTCTAAATGAGAATGTTGTCCACATCCCTGAAAAGCAAAGGATTGAAAGAAAGTGGTTAAATGTGTCAATCTGTTGCATTTGGCATTGAATGCACTGCCATTTTAACAGGTGTAGGTAACATTTATTGGGTTTTCCTGACTCTTAACCTATTTTACGCTGATACCATGCTCAAGGAGAACATGATTCGACACAAATTTCCAACACCAGAAATCTTGTCAAAAAATGAAATTGTACCACAGTTGATGCATTTTGCTTGGTGTGGCAAGGCTGCAAAGTCTTTTCAGACTAATATTTTGATGCCCTGAGTTATATTTTCTGCTTAAATGAGTGTTAGGTTGCTTTGAAGAAAATCTGAACCCTAACCCTAACTACCCAAACCCTGAGCTAGGGTTAGGGTTAGTGTTATTAGAAAACATAGAAGATGTTTGATGGCATGGCTGTGTTTTAGGACAGAAGTGAAATTTAGGAAACGTGTTATTTTAATGTTCTCTGCACTTTTTTTTTCTTGCCTATATGGGTCTATGTACTGCTTTGCTCTAAATGGGAATGTTGCCCAAATCCCTGAAAAGCAAAGGATTGAAAGAAAGTGGTTAAATGTGTCAATCTGTTGCATTTGGCATTGAATGCACTGCCGTTTTAACAGGTGTAGGTAACATTTATTGGGTTTTCCTGACTCTTAACCTATTTTACGCTGATACCATTCTCATGGAGAGCACGATTCGACACAAATTTTCCAATACCAGAATTCTTGTCAAAAAATGAAATTGTACCACAGTTGATGCATTTTGCTTGGTGTGGCAAGGCTGCAAAGTCTTTTCAGACTAATATTTTGATGCCCTGAGTTATATTTTCTGCTTAAATGAGTGTTAGGTTGCATTGAAGAAAATCTGAACCCTAACTCTAACTACCGAAACCCTGAGCTAGGGTTAGGGTTAGTGTTATTAGAAAACATAGAAGATGTTTGATGGCATGGCTGTGTTTTAGGACAGAAGTGAAATTTAGGAAACGTGTTATTTTAATGTTCTCTGCACTTTTTTTTTCTTGCCTATATGGGTCTATGTACTGCTTTGCCCTAAATGGGAATGTTGTCCACATCCCTGAAAAAAAAGTATTGAAAGAAAGTGGTTAAATGTGTCAATCTGTTGCATTTGGCATTGAATGCACTGCCATATTAACAGGTGTAGGTAACATTTATTGGGTTTTCCTGACTCTTAACCTATTTTACGCTGATACCATGCTCATGGAGAGCACGATTCGACACCAAAATTTCCAATACCAAAATTCTTGTCAAAAAATGAAATTGTACCACAGTTGATGCATTTTGCTTGGTGTGGCAAGGCTGCAAAGTCTTTTCAGACTAATATTTTGATGCCCTGAGTTATATTTTCTGCTTAAATGAGTGTTAGGTTGCTTTGAAGAAAATCTGAACCCTAACCCTAACTACCCAAACCCTGAGCTAGGGTTAGGGTTAGTGTTATTAGAAAACATACAAGATGTTTGATGGCATGGCTGTGTTTTAGGACAGAAGTGAAATTTAGGAAACGTGTTATTTTAATATTCTCTGCACTTTTTTTTTCTTGCCTATATGGGTCTATGTACTGCTTTGCTCTAAATGGGAATGTTGCCCAAATCCCTGAAAAGCAAAGGATTGAAAGAAAGTGGTTAAATGTGTCAATCTGTTGCATTTGGCATTGAATGCACTGCCGTTTTAACAGGTGTAGGTAACATTTATTGGGTTTTCCTGACTCTTAACCTATTTTACGCTGATACCATTCTCATGGAGAGCACGATTCGACACAAGTTTTCCAATACCAGAATTCTTGTCAAAAAATGAAATTGTACCACAGTTGATGCATTTTGCTTGGTGTGGCAAGGCTGCAAAGTCTTTTCAGACTAATATTTTGATGCCCTGAGTTATATTTTCTGCTTAAATGAGTGTTAGGTTGCTTTGAAGAAAATCTGAACCCTAACCCTAACTACCGAAACCCTGAGCTAGGGTTAGGGTTAGTGTTATTAGAAAACATAGAAGATGTTTGATGGCATGGCTGTGTTTTAGGACAGAAGTGAAATTTAGGAAACGTGTTATTTTAATGTTCTCTGCACTTTTTTTTTCTTGCCTATATGGGTCTATGTACTGCTTTGCCCTAAATGGGAATGTTGTCCACATCCCTGAAAAAAAAGTATTGAAAGAAAGTGGTTAAATGTGTCAATCTGTTGCATTTGGCATTGAATGCACTGCCATATTAACAGGTGTAGGTAACATTTATTGGGTTTTCCTGACTCTTAACCTATTTTACGCTGATACCATGCTCACGGAGAGCACGATTCGACACCAAAATTTCCAATACCAAAATTCTTGTCAAAAAATGAAATTGTACCACAGTTGATGCATTTTGCTTGGTGTGGCAAGGCTGCAAAGTCTTTTCAGACTAATATTTTGATGCCCTGAGTTATATTTTCTGCTTAAATGAGTGTTAGGTTGCTTTGAAGAAAATCTGAACCCTAACCCTAACTACCCAAACCCTGAGCTAGGGTTAGGGTTAGTGTTATTAGAAAACATAGAATATGTTTGATGGCATGGCTGTGTTTTAGGACAGAAGTGAAATTTAGGAAACGTGTTATTTTAATGTTCTCTGCACTTTTTTTTTCTTGCCTATATGGGTCTATGTACTGCTTTGCTCTAAATGGGAATGTTGCCCAAATCCCTGAAAAGCAAAGGATTGAAAGAAAGTGGTTAAATGTGTCAATCTGTTGCATTTGGCATAGAATGCACTGCCGTTTTAACAGGTGTAGGTAACATTTATTGGGTTTTCCTGACTCTTAACCTATTTTACGCTGATACCATTCTCATGGAGAGCACGATTCGACACAAATTTTCCAATACCAGAATTCTTGTCAAAAAATGAAATTGTACCACAGTTGATGCATTTTGCTTGGTGTGGCAAGGCTGCAAAGTCTTTTCAGACTAATATTTTGATGCCCTGAGTTATATTTTTTGCTTAAATGAGTGTTAGGTTGCATTGAAGAAAATCTGAACCCTAACCCTAACTACCCAAACCCTGAGCTAGGGTTAGGGTTAGTGTTATTAGAAAACATAAAAGATGTTTGATGGCATGGCTGTGTTTTAGGACAGAAGTGGAATTTAGGAAACGTGTTATTTTAATGTTCTCTGCACTTTTTTTTTCTTGCCTATATGGGTCTATGTACTGCTTTGCTCTAAATGGGAATGTTGTCCACATCCCTGAAAAGCAAAGGATTGAAAGAAAGTGGTTAAATGTGTCAATCTGTTGCATTTGGCATTGAATGCACTGCCATTTTAACAGGTGTAGGTAACATTTATTGGTTTTTCCTGACTCTTAACCTATTTTACGCTGATACCGTGCTCAAGGAGAACATGATTCGACACAAATTTCCAACACCAGAAATCTTGTCAAAAAATGAAATTGTACCACAGTTGATGCATTTTGCTTGGTGTGGCAAGGCTGCAAAGTCTTTTCAGACTAATATTTTGATGCCCTGAGTTATATTTTCTGCTTAAATGAGTGTTAGGTTGCTTTGAAGAAAATCTGAACCCTAACCCTAAATACCCAAACCCTGAGCTAGGGTTAGGGTTAGTGTTATTAGAAAACATAGTAGATGTTTGATGGCATGGCTGTGTTTTAGGACAGAAGTGAAATTTAGGAAACGTGTTATTTTAATGTTCTCTGCACTTTTTTTTTCTTGCCTATATGGGTCTATGTACTGCTTTGCTCTAAATGGGAATGTTGCCCAAATCCCTGAAAAGCAAAGGATTGAAAGAAAGTGGTTAAATGTGTCAATCTGTTGCATTTGGCATTGAATGCACTGCCGTTTTAACAGGTGTAGGTAACATTTATTGGGTTTTCCTGACTCTTAACCTATTTTATGCTGATACCATGCTCAAGGAGAACATGATTCGACACAAATTTCCAACACCAGAAATCTTGTCAAAAAATGAAATTGTACCACAGTTGATGCATTTTGCTTGGTGTGGCAAGGCTGCAAAGTCTTTTCAGACTAATATTTTGATGCCCTGAGTTATATTTTCTGCTTAAATGAGTGTTAGGTTGCTTTGAAGAAAATCTGAACCCTAACCCTAACTACCCAAACCCTGAGCTAGGGTTAGGGTTAGTGTTATTAGAAAACATAGTAGATGTTTGATGGCATGGCTGTGTTTTAGGACAGAAGTGAAATTTAGGAAACGTGTTATTTTAATGTTCTCTGCACTTTTTTTTTCTTGCCTATATGGGTCTATGTACTGCTTTGCTCTAAATGGGAATGTTGCCCAAATCCCTGAAAAGCAAAGGATTGAAAGAAAGTGGTTAAATGTGTCAATCTGTTGCATTTGGCATTGAATGCACTGCCGTTTTAACAGGTGTAGGTAACATTTATTGGGTTTTCCTGACTCTTAACCTATTTTACGCTGATACCATTCTCATGGAGAGCACGATTCGACACAAGTTTTCCAATACCAGAATTCTTGTCAAAAAATGAAATTGTACCACAGTTGATGCATTTTGCTTGGTGTGGCAAGGCTGCAAAGTCTTTTCAGACTAATATTTTGATGCCCTGAGTTATATTTTCTGCTTAAATGAGTGTTAGGTTGCTTTGAAGAAAATCTGAACCCTAACCCTAACTACCCAAACCCTGAGCTAGGGTTAGGGTTAGTGTTATTAGAAAACATAGTAGATGTTTGATGGCATGGCTGTGTTTTAGGACAGAAGTGAAATTTAGGAAACGTGTTATTTTAATGTTCTCTGCACTTTTTTTTTCTTGCCTATATGGGTCTATGTACTGCTTTGCTCTAAATGGGAATGTTGCCCAAATCCCTGAAAAGCAAAGGATTGAAAGAAAGTGGTTAAATGTGTCAATCTGTTGCATTTGGCATTGAATGCACTGCCGTTTTAACAGGTGTAGGTAACATTTATTGGGTTTTCCTGACTCTTAACCTATTTTACGCTTATACCATGCTCAAGGAGAACATGATTCGACACAAATTTCCAACACCAGAAATCTTGTCAAAAAATGAAATTGTACCACAGTTGATGCATTTTGCTTGGTGTGGCAAGGCTGCAAAGTCTTTTCAGACTAATATTTTGATGCCCTGAGTTATATTTTCTGCTTAAATGAGTGTTAGGTTGCTTTGAAGAAAATCTGAACCCTAACCCTAACTACCCAAACCCTGAGCTAGGGTTAGGGTTAGTGTTATTAGAAAACATAGTAGATGTTTGATGGCATGGCTGTGTTTTAGGACAGAAGTGAAATTTAGGAAACGTGTTATTTTAATGTTCTCTGCACTTTTTTTTTCTTGCCTATATGGGTCTATGTACTGCTTTGCTCTAAATGGGAATGTTGCCCAAATCCCTGAAAAGCAAAGGATTGAAAGAAAGTGGTTAAATGTGTCAATCTGTTGCATTTGTCATTGAATGCACTGCCATATTAACAGGTGTAGGTAACATTTATTGGGTTTTCCTGACTCTTAACCTATTTTACGCTGATACCATGCTCATGGAGAGCACGATTCGACACCAAAATTTCCAATACCAAAATTCTTGTGAAAAAATGAAATTGTACCACAGTTGATGCATTTTGCTTGGTGTGGCAAGGCTGCAAAGTCTTTTCAGACTAATATTTTGATGCTTTGAGTTATATTTTCTGCTTAAATTAGTGTTAGGTTGCATTGAAGAAAATCTGAACCCTAACCCTAACTACCCAAACCCTGAGCTAGGGTTAGGGTTAGTGTTATTAGAAAACATAGAAGATGTTTGATGGCATGGCTGTGTTTTAGGACAGAAGTAAAATTTAGGAAACATGTTATTTTAATGTTCTCTGCACCTTTTTTTTCTTGCCTATATGGGTCTATGTACTGCTTTGCTCTAAATGGGAATGTTGTCCAAATCCCTGAAAAGCAAAGCATTGAAAGAAAGTGGTTAAATGTGTCAATCTGTTGCATTTGGCATTGAATGCACTGCCGTTTTAACAGGTGTAGGTAACATTTATTGGGTTTTCCTGACTCTTAACCTATTTTACGCTGATACCATTCTCATGGAGAGCACGATTCGACACAAATTTTCCAATACCAGAAATCTTGTCAAAAAATGAAATTGTACCACAGTTGATGCATTTTCCTTGGTGTGGCAAGTCTGCAAAGTCTTTTCAGACTAATATTTTGATGCCCTGAGTTATATTTTCTGCTTAAATGAGTGTTAGGTTGCTTTGAAGAAAATCTGAACCCTAACCCTAACTACCCAAACCCTGAGCTAGGGTTAGGGTTAGTGTTATTAGAAAACATAGAATATGTTTGATGGCATGGCTGTGTTTTAGGACAGAAGTGAAATTTAGGAAACGTGTTATTTTAATGTTCTCTGTACTTTTTTTTTCTTGCCTATATGGGTCTATGTACTGCTTTGCTCTAAATGGGAATGTTGCCCAAATCCCTGAAAAGCAAAGGATTGAAAGAAAGTGGTTAAATGTGTCAATCTGTTGCATTTGGCATTGAATGCACTGCCGTTTTAACAGGTGTAGGTAACATTTATTGGGTTTTCCTGACTCTTAACCTATTTTACGCTGATACCATGCTCATGGAGAGCACGATTCGACACCAAAATTTCCAATACCAAAATTCTTGTCAAAAAATGAAATTGTACCACAGTTGATGCATTTTGCTTGGTGTGGCAAGGCTGCAAAGTCTTTTCAGACTAATATTTTGATGCTTTGAGTTATATTTTCTGCTTAAATGAGTGTTAGGTTGCATTGAAGAAAATCTGAACCCTAACCCTAACTACCCAAACCCTGAGCTAGGGTTAGGGTTAGTGTTATTAGAAAACATAGAAGATGTTTGATGGCATGGCTGTGTTTTAGGACAGAAGTGAAATTTAGGAAACGTGTTATTTTAATGTTCTCTGCACTTTTTTTTTTCTTGCCTATATGGGTCTATGTACTGCTTTGCTCTAAATGGGAATGTTGCCCAAATCCCTGAAAAGCAAAGGATTGAAAGAAAGTGGTTAAATGTGTCAATCTGTTGCATTTGGCATTGAATGCACTGCCGTTTTAACAGGTGTAGGTAACATTTATTGGGTTTTCCTGACTCTTAACCTATTTTACGCTGATACCATGCTCATGGAGAGCACGATTCGACACCAAAATTTCCAATACCAAAATTCTTGTCAAAAAATGAAATTGTACCACAGTTGATGCATTTTGCTTGGTGTGGCAAGGCTGCAAAGTCTTTTCAGACTAATATTTTGATGCCCTGAGTTATATTTTCTGCTTAAATGAGTGTTAGGTTGCTTTGAAGAAAATCTGAACCCTAACCCTAACTACCCAAACCCTGAGCTAGGGTTAGGGTTAGTGTTATTAGAAAACATACAAGATGTTTGATGGCATGGCTGTGTTTTAGGACAGAAGTGAAATTTAGGAAACGTGTTATTTTAATGTTCTCTGCACTTTTTTTTTCTTGCCTATATGGGTCTATGTACTGCTTTGCTCTAAATGGGAATGTTGCCCAAATCCCTGAAAAGCAAAGGATTGAAAGAAAGTGGTTAAATGTGTCAATCTGTTGCATTTGGCATTGAATGCACTGCCGTTTTAACAGGTGTAGGTAACATTTATTGGGTTTTCCTGACTCTTAACCTATTTTACGCTGATACCATTCTCATGGAGAGCACGATTCGACACAAGTTTTCCAATACCAGAATTCTTGTCAAAAAATGAAATTGTACCACAGTTGATGCATTTTGCTTGGTGTGGCAAGGCTGCAAAGTCTTTTCAGACTAATATTTTGATGCCCTGAGTTATATTTTCTGCTTAAATGAGTGTTAGGTTGCATTGAAGAAAATCTGAACCCTAACCCTAACTACCGAAACCCTGAGCTAGGGTTAGGGTTAGTGTTATTAGAAAACATAGAAGATGTTTGATGGCATGGCTGTGTTTTAGGACAGAAGTGAAATTTAGGAAACGTGTTATTTTAATGTTCTCTGCACTTTTTTTTTCTTGCCTATATGGGTCTATGTACTGCTTTGCCCTAAATGGGAATGTTGTCCACATCCCTGAAAAAAAAGTATTGAAAGAAAGTGGTTAAATGTGTCAATCTGTTGCATTTGGCATTGAATGCACTGCCATATTAACAGGTGTAGGTAACATTTATTGGGTTTTCCTGACTCTTAACCTATTTTACGCTGATACCATGCTCATGGAGAGCACGATTCGACACCAAAATTTCCAATACCAAAATTCTTGTCAAAAAATGAAATTGTACCACAGTTGATGCATTTTGCTTGGTGTGGCAAGGCTGCAAAGTCTTTTCAGACTAATATTTTGATGCCCTGAGTTATATTTTCTGCTTAAATGAGTGTTAGGTTGCTTTGAAGAAAATCTGAACCCTAACCCTAACTACCCAAACCCTGAGCTAGGGTTAGGGTTAGTGTTATTAGAAAACATACAAGATGTTTGATGGCATGGCTGTGTTTTAGGACAGAAGTGAAATTTAGGAAACGTGTTATTTTAATGTTCTCTGCACTTTTTTTTTCTTGCCTATATGGGTCTATGTACTGCTTTGCTCTAAATGGGAATGTTGCCCAAATCCCTGAAAAGCAAAGGATTGAAAGAAAGTGGTTAAATGTGTCAATCTGTTGCATTTGGCATTGAATGCACTGCCGTTTTAACAGGTGTAGGTAACATTTATTGGGTTTTCCTGACTCTTAACCTATTTTACGCTGATACCATTCTCATGGAGAGCACGATTCGACACAAGTTTTCCAATACCAGAATTCTTGTCAAAAAATGAAATTGTACCACAGTTGATGCATTTTGCTTGGTGTGGCAAGGCTGCAAAGTCTTTTCAGACTAATATTTTGATGCCCTGAGTTATATTTTCTGCTTAAATGAGTGTTAGGTTGCTTTGAAGAAAATCTGAACCCTAACCCTAACTACCCAAACCCTGAGCTAGGGTTAGGGTTAGTGTTATTAGAAAACATACAAGATGTTTGATGGCATGGCTGTGTTTTAGGACAGAAGTGAAATTTAGGAAACGTGTTATTTTAATGTTCTCTGCACTTTTTTTTTCTTGCCTATATGGGTCTATGTACTGCTTTGCTCTAAATGGGAATGTTGCCCAAATCCCTGAAAAGCAAAGGATTGAAAGAAAGTGGTTAAATGTGTCAATCTGTTGCATTTGGCATAGAATGCACTGCCGTTTTAACAGGTGTAGGTAACATTTATTGGGTTTTCCTGACTCTTAACCTATTTTACGCTGATACCATTCTCATGGAGAGCACGATTCGACACAAATTTTCCAATACCAGAAATCTTGTCAAAAAATGAAATTGTACCACAGTTGATGCATTTTCCTTGGTGTGGCAAGGCTGCAAAGTCTTTTCAGACTAATATTTTGATGCTTTGAGTTATATTTTCTGCTTAAATGAGTGTTAGGTTGCATTGAAGAAAATCTGAACCCTAACCCTAACTACCCAAACCCTGAGCTAGGGTTAGGGTTAGTGTTATTAGAAAACATAGAAGATGTTTGATGGCATGGCTGTGTTTTAGGACAGAAGTGAAATTTAGGAAACGTGTTATTTTAATGTTCTCTGCACTTTTTTTTTTCTTGCCTATATGGGTCTATGTACTGCTTTGCTCTAAATGGGAATGTTGCCCAAATCCCTGAAAAGCAAAGGATTGAAAGAAAGTGGTTAAATGTGTCAATCTGTTGCATTTGGCATTGAATGCACTGCCGTTTTAACAGGTG
Organism: Lepisosteus oculatus; assembly: GCF_040954835.1. Classification (NCBI taxonomy): domain Eukaryota; kingdom Metazoa; phylum Chordata; class Actinopteri; order Semionotiformes; family Lepisosteidae; genus Lepisosteus; species Lepisosteus oculatus. Next base: position 10,468,090 of record NC_090706.1, on the reverse strand, counting down.
TAGCTAACATTTATTGGGTTTTCCTGACTCTTAACCTATTTTACGCTGATACCATGCTCATGGAGAGCACGATTCGACACCAAAATTTCCAATACCAAAATTCTTGTCAAAAAATGAAATTGTACCACAGTTGATGCATTTTGCTTGGTGTGGCAAGGCTGCAAAGTCTTTTCAGACTAATATTTTGATGCCCTGAGTTATATTTTCTGCTTAAATGAGTGTTAGGTTGCTTTGAAGAAAATCTGAACCCTAACCCTAACTACCCAAACCCTGAGCTAGGGTTAGGGTTAGTGTTATTAGAAAACATACAAGATGTTTGATGGCATGGCTGTGTTTTAGGACAGAAGTGAAATTTAGGAAACGTGTTATTTTAATGTTCTCTGCACTTTTTTTTTCTTGCCTATATGGGTCTATGTACTGCTTTGCTCTAAATGGGAATGTTGCCCAAATCCCTGAAAAGCAAAGGATTGAAAGAAAGTGGTTAAATGTGTCAATCTGTTGCATTTGGCATTGAATGCACTGCCGTTTTAACAGGTGTAGGTAACATTTATTGGGTTTTCCTGACTCTTAACCTATTTTACGCTGATACCATTCTCATGGAGAGCACGATTCGACACAAGTTTTCCAATACCAGAATTCTTGTCAAAAAATGAAATTGTACCACAGTTGATGCATTTTGCTTGGTGTGGCAAGGCTGCAAAGTCTTTTCAGACTAATATTTTGATGCCCTGAGTTATATTTTCTGCTTAAATGAGTGTTAGGTTGCTTTGAAGAAAATCTGAACCCTAACCCTAACTACCCAAACCCTGAGCTAGGGTTAGGGTTAGTGTTATTAGAAAACATAGTAGATGTTTGATGGCATGGCTGTGTTTTAGGACAGAAGTGAAATTTAGGAAACGTGTTATTTTAATGTTCTCTGCACTTTTTTTTTCTTGCCTATATGGGTCTATGTACTGCTTTGCTCTAAATGGGAATGTTGCCCAAATCCCTGAAAAGCAAAGGATTGAAAGAAAGTGGTTAAATGTGTCAATCTGTTGCATTTGGCATTGAATGCACTGCCGTTTTAACAGGTGTAGGTAACATTTATTGGGTTTTCCTGACTCTTAACCTATTTTACGCTTATACCATGCTCAAGGAGAACATGATTCGACACAAATTTCCAACACCAGAAATCTTGTCAAAAAATGAAATTGTACCACAGTTGATGCATTTTGCTTGGTGTGGCAAGGCTGCAAAGTCTTTTCAGACTAATATTTTGATGCCCTGAGTTATATTTTCTGCTTAAATGAGTGTTAGGTTGCTTTGAAGAAAATCTGAACCCTAACCCTAACTACCCAAACCCTGAGCTAGGGTTAGGGTTAGTGTTATTAGAAAACATAGTAGATGTTTGATGGCATGGCTGTGTTTTAGGACAGAAGTGAAATTTAGGAAACGTGTTATTTTAATGTTCTCTGCACTTTTTTTTTCTTGCCTATATGGGTCTATGTACTGCTTTGCTCTAAATGGGAATGTTGCCCAAATCCCTGAAAAGCAAAGGATTGAAAGAAAGTGGTTAAATGTGTCAATCTGTTGCATTTGTCATTGAATGCACTGCCATATTAACAGGTGTAGGTAACATTTATTGGGTTTTCCTGACTCTTAACCTATTTTACGCTGATACCATGCTCATGGAGAGCACGATTCGACACGAAAATTTCCAATACCAAAATTCTTGTGAAAAAATGAAATTGTACCACAGTTGATGCATTTTGCTTGGTGTGGCAAGGCTGCAAAGTCTTTTCAGACTAATATTTTGATGCTTTGAGTTATATTTTCTGCTTAAATGAGTGTTAGGTTGCATTGAAGAAAATCTGAACCCTAACCCTAACTACCCAAACCCTGAGCTAGGGTTAGGGTTAGTGTTATTAGAAAACATAGAAGATGTTTATGGCATGGCTGTGTTTTAGGACAGAAGTAAAATTTAGGAAACATGTTATTTTAATGTTCTCTGCACCTTTTTTTTCTTGCCTATATGGGTCTATGTACTGCTTTGCTCTAAATGGGAATGTTGTCCAAATCCCTGAAAAGCAAAGCATTGAAAGAAAGTGGTTAAATGTGTCAATCTGTTGCATTTGGCATTGAATGCACTGCCGTTTTAACAGGTGTAGGTAACATTTATTGGGTTTTCCTGACTCTTAACCTATTTTACGCTGATACCATTCTCATGGAGAGCACGATTCGACACAAATTTTCCAATACCAGAAATCTTGTCAAAAAATGAAATTGTACCACAGTTGATGCATTTTCCTTGGTGTGGCAAGTCTGCAAAGTCTTTTCAGACTAATATTTTGATGCCCTGAGTTATATTTTCTGCTTAAATGAGTGTTAGGTTGCTTTGAAGAAAATCTGAACCCTAACCCTAACTACCCAAACCCTGAGCTAGGGTTAGGGTTAGTGTTATTAGAAAACATAGAATATGTTTGATGGCATGGCTGTGTTTTAGGACAGAAGTGAAATTTAGGAAACGTGTTATTTTAGTGTTCTCTGTACTTTTTTTTTCTTGCCTATATGGGTCTATGTACTGCTTTGCTCTAAATGGGAATGTTGCCCAAATCCCTGAAAAGCAAAGGATTGAAAGAAAGTGGTTAAATGTGTCAATCTGTTGCATTTGGCATTGAATGCACTGCCGTTTTAACAGGTGTAGGTAACATTTATTGGGTTTTCCTCACTCTTAACCTATTTTACGCTGATACCATGCTCATGGAGAGCACGATTCGACACCAAAATTTCCAATACCAAAATTCTTGTCAAAAAATGAAATTGTACCACAGTTGATGCATTTTGCTTGGTGTGGCAAGGCTGCAAAGTCTTTTCAGACTAATATTTTGATGCTTTGAGTTATATTTTCTGCTTAAATGAGTGTTAGGTTGCATTGAAGAAAATCTGAACCCTAACCCTAACTACCCAAACCCTGAGCTAGGGTTAGGGTTAGTGTTATTAGAAAACATAGAAGATGTTTGATGGCATGGCTGTGTTTTAGGACAGAAGTGAAATTTAGGAAACGTGTTATTTTAATGTTCTCTGCACTTTTTTTTTTCTTGCCTATATGGGTCTATGTACTGCTTTGCTCTAAATGGGAATGTTGCCCAAATCCCTGAAAAGCAAAGGATTGAAAGAAAGTGGTTAAATGTGTCAATCTGTTGCATTTGGCATTGAATGCACTGCCGTTTTAACAGGTGTAGGTAACATTTATTGGGTTTTCCTGACTCTTTACCTATTTTACGCTGATACCATGCTCATGGAGAGCACGATTCGACACCAAAATTTCCAATACCAAAATTCTTGTCAAAAAATGAAATTGTACCACAGTTGATGCATTTTGCTTGGTGTGGCAAGGCTGCAAAGTCTTTTCAGACTAATATTTTGATGCCCTGAGTTATATTTTCTGCTTAAATGAGTGTTAGGTTGCTTTGAAGAAAATCTGAACCCTAACCCTAACTACCCAAACCCTGAGCTAGGGTTAGGGTTAGTGTTATTAGAAAACATACAAGATGTTTGATGGCATGGCTGTGTTTTAGGACAGAAGTGAAATTTAGGAAACGTGTTATTTTAATGTTCTCTGCACTTTTTTTTTCTTGCCTATATGGGTCTATGTACTGCTTTGCTCTAAATGGGAATGTTGCCCAAATCCCTGAAAAGCAAAGGATTGAAAGAAAGTGGTTAAATGTGTCAATCTGTTGCATTTGGCATTGAATGCACTGCCGTTTTAACAGGTGTAGGTAACATTTATTGGGTTTTCCTGACTCTTAACCTATTTTACGCTGATACCATTCTCATGGAGAGCACGATTCGACACAAGTTTTCCAATACCAGAATTCTTGTCAAAAAATGAAATTGTACCACAGTTGATGCATTTTGCTTGGTGTGGCAAGGCTGCAAAGTCTTTTCAGACTAATATTTTGATGCCCTGAGTTATATTTTCTGCTTAAATGAGTGTTAGGTTGCATTGAAGAAAATCTGAACCCTAACCCTAACTACCGAAACCCTGAGCTAGGGTTAGGGTTAGTGTTATTAGAAAACATAGAAGATGTTTGATGGCATGGCTGTGTTTTAGGACAGAAGTGAAATTTAGGAAACGTGTTATTTTAATGTTCTCTGCACTTTTTTTTTCTTGCCTATATGGGTCTATGTACTGCTTTGCCCTAAATGGGAATGTTGTCCACATCCCTGAAAAAAAAGTATTGAAAGAAAGTGGTTAAATGTGTCAATCTGTTGCATTTGGCATTGAATGCACTGCCATATTAACAGGTGTAGGTAACATTTATTGGGTTTTCCTGACTCTTAACCTATTTTACGCTGATACCATGCTCATGGAGAGCACGATTCGACACCAAAATTTCCAATACCAAAATTCTTGTCAAAAAATGAAATTGTACCACAGTTGATGCATTTTGCTTGGTGTGGCAAGGCTGCAAAGTCTTTTCAGACTAATATTTTGATGCCCTGAGTTATATTTTCTGCTTAAATGAGTGTTAGGTTGCTTTGAAGAAAATCTGAACCCTAACCCTAACTACCCAAACCCTGAGCTAGGGTTAGGGTTAGTGTTATTAGAAAACATACAAGATGTTTGATGGCATGGCTGTGTTTTAGGACAGAAGTGAAATTTAGGAAACGTGTTATTTTAATGTTCTCTGCACTTTTTTTTTCTTGCCTATATGGGTCTATGTACTGCTTTGCTCTAAATGGGAATGTTGCCCAAATCCCTGAAAAGCAAAGGATTGAAAGAAAGTGGTTAAATGTGTCAATCTGTTGCATTTGCAATTGAATGCACTGCCGTTTTAACAGGTGTAGGTAACATTTATTGGTTTTTCCTGACTCTTAACCTATTTTACGCTGATACCATTCTCATGGAGAGCACGATTCGACACAAGTTTTCCAATACCAGAATTCTTGTCAAAAAATGAAATTGTACCACAGTTGATGTATTTTGCTTGGTGTGGCAAGGCTGCAAAGTCTTTTCAGACTAATATTTTGATGCCCTGAGTTATATTTTCTGCTTAAATGAGTGTTAGGTTGCATTGAAGAAAATCTGAACCCTAACCCTAACTACCGAAACCCTGAGCTAGGGTTAGGGTTAGTGTTATTAGAAAACATAGAAGATGTTTGATGGCATGGCTGTGTTTTAGGACAGAAGTGAAATTTAGGAAACGTGTTATTTTAATGTTCTCTGCACTTTTTTTTTCTTGCCTATATGGGTCTATGTACTGCTTTGCCCTAAATGGGAATGTTGTCCACATCCCTGAAAAAAAAGTATTGAAAGAAAGTGGTTAAATGTGTCAATCTGTTGCATTTGGCATTGAATGCACTGCCATATTAACAGGTGTAGGTAACATTTATTGGGTTTTCCTGACTCTTAACCTATTTTACGCTGATACCATGCTCACGGAGAGCACGATTCGACACCAAAATTTCCAATACCAAAATTATTGTCAAAAAATGAAATTGTACCACAGTTGATGCATTTTGCTTGGTGTGGCAAGGCTGCAAAGTCTTTTCAGACTAATATTTTGATGCCCTGAGTTATATTTTCTGCTTAAATGAGTGTTAGGTTGCTTTGAAGAAAATCTGAACCCTAACCCTAACTACCCAAACCCTGAGCTAGGGTTAGGGTTAGTGTTATTAGAAAACATACAAGATGTTTGATGGCATGGCTGTGTTTTAGGACAGAAGTGAAATTTAGGAAACGTGTTATTTTAATGTTCTCTGCACTTTTTTTTTCTTGCCTATATGGGTCTATGTACTGCTTTGCTCTAAATGGGAATGTTGCCCAAATCCCTGAAAAGCAAAGGATTGAAAGAAAGTGGTTAAATGTGTCAATCTGTTGCATTTGGCATAGAATGCACTGCCGTTTTAACAGGTGTAGGTAACATTTATTGGGTTTTCCTGACTCTTAACCTATTTTACGCTGATACCATTCTCATGGAGAGCACGATTCGACACAAATTTTCCAATACCAGAAATCTTGTCAAAAAATGAAATTGTACCACAGTTGATGCATTTTCCTTGGTGTGGCAAGGCTGCAAAGTCTTTTCAGACTAATATTTTGATGCTTTGAGTTATATTTTCTGCTTAAATGAGTGTTAGGTTGCATTGAAGAAAATCTGAACCCTAACCCTAACTACCCAAACCCTGAGCTAGGGTTAGGGTTAGTGTTATTAGAAAACATAGAAGATGTTTGATGGCATGGCTGTGTTTTAGGACAGAAGTGAAATTTAGGAAACGTGTTATTTTAATGTTCTCTGCACTTTTTTTTTCTTGCCTATATGGGTCTATGTACTGCTTTGCTCTAAATGGGAATGTTGCCCAAATCCCTGAAAAGCAAAGGATTGAAAGAAAGTGGTTAAATGTGTCAATCTGTTGCATTTGGCATTGAATGCACTGCCGTTTTAACAGGTGTAGCTAACATTTATTGGGTTTTCCTGACTCTTAACCTATTTTACGCTGATACCATGCTCATGGAGAGCACGATTCGACACCAAAATTTCCAATACCAAAATTCTTGTCAAAAAATGAAATTGTACCACAGTTGATGCATTTTGCTTGGTGTGGCAAGGCTGCAAAGTCTTTTCAGACTAATATTTTGATGCCCTGAGTTATATTTTCTGCTTAAATGAGTGTTAGGTTGCTTTGAAGAAAATCTGAACCCTAACCCTAACTACCCAAACCCTGAGCTAGGGTTAGGGTTAGTGTTATTAGAAAACATACAAGATGTTTGATGGCATGGCTGTGTTTTAGGACAGAAGTGAAATTTAGGAAACGTGTTATTTTAATGTTCTCTGCACTTTTTTTTTCTTGCCTATATGGGTCTATGTACTGCTTTGCTCTAAATGGGAATGTTGCCCAAATCCCTGAAAAGCAAAGGATTGAAAGAAAGTGGTTAAATGTGTCAATCTGTTGCATTTGGCATTGAATGCACTGCCGTTTTAACAGGTGTAGGTAACATTTATTGGGTTTTCCTGACTCTTAACCTATTTTACGCTGATACCATTCTCATGGAGAGCACGATTCGACACAAGTTTTCCAATACCAGAATTCTTGTCAAAAAATGACATTGTACCACAGTTGATGCATTTTGCTTGGTGTGGCAAGGCTGCAAAGTCTTTTCAGACTAATATTTTGATGCCCTGAGTTATATTTTCTGCTTAAATGAGTGTTAGGTTGCATTGAAGAAAATCTGAACCCTAACCCTAACTACCGAAACCCTGAGCTAGGGTTAGGGTTAGTGTTATTAGAAAACATAGAAGATGTTTGATGGCATGGCTGTGTTTTAGGACAGAAGTGAAATTTAGGAAACGTGTTATTTTAATGTTCTCTGCACTTTTTTTTTCTTGCCTATATGGGTCTATGTACTGCTTTGCCCTAAATGGGAATGTTGTCCACATCCCTGAAAAAAAAGTATTGAAAGAAAGTGGTTAAATGTGTCAATCTGTTGCATTTGGCATTGAATGCACTGCCATATTAACAGGTGTAGGTAACATTTATTGGGTTTTCCTGACTCTTAACCTATTTTACGCTGATACCATGCTCATGGAGAGCACGATTCGACACCAAAATTTCCAATACCAAAATTCTTGTCAAAAAATGAAATTGTACCACAGTTGATGCATTTTGCTTGGTGTGGCAAGGCTGCAAAGTCTTTTCAGACTAATATTTTGATGCCCTGAGTTATATTTTCTGCTTAAATGAGTGTTAGGTTGCTTTGAAGAAAATCTGAACCCTAACCCTAACTACCCAAACCCTGAGCTAGGGTTAGGGTTAGTGTTATTAGAAAACATACAAGATGTTTGATGGCATGGCTGTGTTTTAGGACAGAAGTGAAATTTAGGAAACGTGTTATTTTAATGTTCTCTGCACTTTTTTTTTCTTGCCTATATGGGTCTATGTACTGCTTTGCTCTAAATGGGAATGTTGCCCAAATCCCTGAAAAGCAAAGGATTGAAAGAAAGTGGTTAAATGTGTCAATCTGTTGCATTTGGCATTGAATGCACTGCCGTTTTAACAGGTGTAGGTAACATTTATTGGGTTTTCCTGACTCTTAACCTATTTTACGCTGATACCATTCTCATGGAGAGCACGATTCGACACAAGTTTTCCAATACCAGAATTCTTGTCAAAAAATGAAATTGTACCACAGTTGATGCATTTTGCTTGGTGTGGCAAGGCTGCAAAGTCTTTTCAGACTAATATTTTGATGCCCTGAGTTATATTTTCTGCTTAAATGAGTGTTAGGTTGCATTGAAGAAAATCTGAACCCTAACCCTAACTACCGAAACCCTGAGCTAGGGTTAGGGTTAGTGTTATTAGAAAACATAGAAGATGTTTGATGGCATGGCTGTGTTTTAGGACAGAAGTGAAATTTAGGAAACGTGTTATTTTAATGTTCTCTGCACTTTTTTTTTCTTGCCTATATGGGTCTATGTACTGCTTTGCCCTAAATGGGAATGTTGTCCACATCCCTGAAAAAAAAGTATTGAAAGAAAGTGGTTAAATGTGTCAATCTGTTGCATTTGGCATTGAATGCACTGCCATATTAACAGGTGTAGGTAACATTTATTGGGTTTTCCTGACTCTTAACCTATTTTACGCTGATACCATGCTCACGGAGAGCACGATTCGACACCAAAATTTCCAATACCAAAATTATTGTCAAAAAATGAAATTGTACCACAGTTGATGCATTTTGCTTGGTGTGGCAAGGCTGCAAAGTCTTTTCAGACTAATATTTTGATGCCCTGAGTTATATTTTCTGCTTAAATGAGTGTTAGGTTGCTTTGAAGAAAATCTGAACCCTAACCCTAACTACCCAAACCCTGAGCTAGGGTTAGGGTTAGTGTTATTAGAAAACATAGAATATGTTTGATGGCATGGCTGTGTTTTAGGACAGAAGTGAAATTTAGGAAACGTGTTATTTTAATGTTCTCTGCACTTTTTTTTTCTTGCCTATATGGGTCTATGTACTGCTTTGCTCTAAATGGGAATGTTGCCCAAATCCCTGAAAAGCAAAGGATTGAAAGAAAGTGGTTAAATGTGTCAATCTGTTGCATTTGGCATAGAATGCACTGCCGTTTTAACAGGTGTAGGTAACATTTATTGGTTTTTCCTGACTCTTAACCTATTTTACGCTGATACCATGCTCAAGGAGAACATGATTCGACACAAATTTCCAACACCAGAAATCTTGTCAAAAAATGAAATTGTACCACAGTTGATGCATTTTGCTTGGTGTGGCAAGGCTGCAAAGTCTTTTCAGACTAATATTTTGATGCCCTGAGTTATATTTTCTGCTTAAATGAGTGTTAGGTTGCTTTGAAGAAAATCTGAACCCTAACCCTAAATACCCAAACCCTGAGCTAGGGTTAGGGTTAGTGTTATTAGAAAACATAGTAGATGTTTGATGGCATGGCTGTGTTTTAGGACAGAAGTGAAATTTAGGAAACGTGTTATTTTAATGTTCTCTGCACTTTTTTTTTCTTGCCTATATGGGTCTATGTACTGCTTTGCTCTAAATGGGAATGTTGCCCAAATCCCTGAAAAGCAAAGGATTGAAAGAAAGTGGTTAAATGTGTCAATCTGTTGCATTTGGCATTGAATGCACTGCCGTTTTAACAGGTGTAGGTAACATTTATTGGGTTTTCCTGACTCTTAACCTATTTTACGCTGATACCATTCTCATGGAGAGCACGATTCGACACAAATTTTCCAATACCAGAATTCTTGTCAAAAAATGAAATTGTACCACAGTTGATGCATTTTGCTTGGTGTGGCAAGGCTGCAAAGTCTTTTCAGACTAATATTTTGATGCCCTGAGTTATATTTTTTGCTTAAATGAGTGTTAGGTTGCATTGAAGAAAATCTGAACCCTAACCCTAACTACCCAAACCCTGAGCTAGGGTTAGGGTTAGTGTTATTAGAAAACATAGAAGATGTTTGATGGCATGGCTGTGTTTTAGGACAGAAGTGGAATTTAGGAAACGTGTTATTTTAATGTTCTCTGCACTTTTTTTTCTTGCCTATATTGGTCTATGTACTGCTTTGCTCTAAATGGGAATGTTGTCCACATCCCTGAAAAAAAAGGATTGAAAGAAAGTGGTTAAATGTGTCAATCTGTTGCATTTGGCATTGAATGCACTGCCATATTAACAGGTGTAGGTAACATTTATTGGGTTTTCCTGACTCTTAACCTATTTTACGCTGATACCATGCTCATGGAGAGCACGATTCGACACCAAAATTTCCAATACCAAAATTCTTGTGAAAAAATGAAATTGCACCACAGTTGATGCATTTTCCTTGGTGTGGCAAGGCTGCAAAGTCTTTTCAGACTAATATTTTGATGCTTTGAGTTATATTTTCTGCTTAAATGAGTGTTAGGTTGCATTGAAGAAAATCTGAACCCTAACCCTAACTACCCAAACCCTGAGCTAGGGTTAGGGTTAGTGTTATTAGAAAACATAGAAGATGTTTGATGGCATGGCTGTGTTTTAGGACAGAAGTGAAATTTAGGAAACGTGTTATTTTAATGTTCTCTGCACTTTTTTTTTCTTGCCTATATGGGTCTATGTACTGCTTTGCTCTAAATGGGAATGTTGCCCAAATCCCTGAAAAGCAAAGGATTGAAAGAAAGTGGTTAAATGTGTCAATCTGTTGCATTTGGCATTGAATGCACTGCCGTTTTAACAGGTGTAGCTAACATTTATTGGGTTTTCCTGACTCTTAACCTATTTTACGCTGATACCATGCTCATGGAGAGCACGATTCGACACCAAAATTTCCAATACCAAAATTCTTGTCAAAAAATGAAATTGTACCACAGTTGATGCATTTTGCTTGGTGTGGCAAGGCTGCAAAGTCTTTTCAGACTAATATTTTGATGCCCTGAGTTATATTTTCTGCTTAAATGAGTGTTAGGTTGCTTTGAAGAAAATCTGAACCCTAACCCTAACTACCCAAACCCTGAGCTAGGGTTAGGGTTAGTGTTATTAGAAAACATACAAGATGTTTGATGGCATGGCTGTGTTTTAGGACAGAAGTGAAATTTAGGAAACGTGTTATTTTAATGTTCTCTGCACTTTTTTTTTCTTGCCTATATGGGTCTATGTACTGCTTTGCTCTAAATGGGAATGTTGCCCAAATCCCTGAAAAGCAAAGGATTGAAAGAAAGTGGTTAAATGTGTCAATCTGTTGCATTTGGCATTGAATGCACTGCCGTTTTAACAGGTGTAGGTAACATTTATTGGGTTTTCCTGACTCTTAACCTATTTTACGCTGATACCATTCTCATGGAGAGCACGATTCGACACAAGTTTTCCAATACCAGAATTCTTGTCAAAAAATGACATTGTACCACAGTTGATGCATTTTGCTTGGTGTGGCAAGGCTGCAAAGTCTTTTCAGACTAATATTTTGATGCTTTGAGTTATATTTTCTGCTTAAATGAGTGTTAGGTTGCATTGAAGAAAATCTGAACCCTAACCCTAACTACCCAAACCCTGAGCTAGGGTTAGGGTTAGTGTTATTAGAAAACATAGAAGATGTTTGATGGCATGGCTGTGTTTTAGGACAGAAGTAAAATTTAGGAAAGATGTTATTTTAATGTTCTCTGCACCTTTTTTTTCTTGCCTATATGGGTCTATGTACTGCTTTGCTCTAAATGGGAATGTTGTCCAAATCCCTGAAAAGCAAAGCATTGAAAGAAAGTGGTTAAATGTGTCAATCTGTTGCATTTGGAATTGAATGCACTGCCGTTTTAACAGGTGTAGGTAACATTTATTGGGTTTTCCTGACTCTTAACCTATTTTACGCTGATACCATTCTCATGGAGAGCACGATTCGACACAAATTTTCCAATACCAGAAATCTTGTCAAAAAATGAAATTGTACCACAGTTGATGCATTTTCCTTGGTGTGGCAAGTCTGCAAAGTCTTTTCAGACTAATATTTTGATGCCCTGAGTTATATTTTCTGCTTAAATGAGTGTTAGGTTGCTTTGAAGAAAATCTGAACCCTAACCCTAACTACCCAAACCCTGAGCTAGGGTTAGGGTTAGTGTTATTAGAAAACATAGAATATGTTTGATGGCATGGCTGTGTTTTAGGACAGAAGTGAAATTTAGGAAACGTGTTATTTTAATGTTCTCTGTACTTTTTTTTTCTTGCCTATATGGGTCTATGTACTGCTTTGCTCTAAATGGGAATGTTGCCCAAATCCCTGAAAAGCAAAGGATTGAAAGAAAGTGGTTAAATGTGTCAATCTGTTGCATTTGGCATTGAATGCACTGCCGTTTTAACAGGTGTAGGTAACATTTATTGGGTTTTCCTGACTCTTAACCTATTTTACGCTGATACCATGCTCATGGAGAGCACGATTCGACACCAAAATTTCCAATACCAAAATTCTTGTCAAAAAATGAAATTGTACCACAGTTGATGCATTTTGCTTGGTGTGGCAAGGCTGCAAAGTCTTTTCAGACTAATATTTTGATGCTTTGAGTTATATTTTCTGCTTAAATGAGTGTTAGGTTGCATTGAAGAAAATCTGAACCCTAACCCTAACTACCCAAACCCTGAGCTAGGGTTAGGGTTAGTGTTATTAGAAAACATAGAAGATGTTTGATGGCATGGCTGTGTTTTAGGACAGAAGTGAAATTTAGGAAACGTGTTATTTTAATGTTCTCTGCACTTTTTTTTTCTTGCCTATATGGGTCTATGTACTGCTTTGCCCTAAATGGGAATGTTGTCCACATCCCTGAAAAAAAAGTATTGAAAGAAAGTGGTTAAATGTGTCAATCTGTTGCATTTGGCATTGAATGCACTGCCATATTAACAGGTGTAGGTAACATTTATTGGGTTTTCCTGACTCTTAACCTATTTTACGCTGATACCATGCTCACGGAGAGCACGATTCGACACCAAAATTTCCAATACCAAAATTATTGTCAAAAAATGAAATTGTACCACAGTTGATGCATTTTGCTTGGTGTGGCAAGGCTGCAAAGTCTTTTCAGACTAATATTTTGATGCCCTGAGTTATATTTTCTGCTTAAATGAGTGTTAGGTTGCTTTGAAGAAAATCTGAACCCTAACCCTAACTACCCAAACCCTGAGCTAGGGTTAGGGTTAGTGTTATTAGAAAACATAGAATATGTTTGATGGCATGGCTGTGTTTTAGGACAGAAGTGAAATTTAGGAAACGTGTTATTTTAATGTTCTCTGCACTTTTTTTTTCTTGCCTATATGGGTCTATGTACTGCTTTGCTCTAAATGGGAATGTTGCCCAAATCCCTGAAAAGCAAAGGATTGAAAGAAAGTGGTTAAATGTGTCAATCTGTTGCATTTGGCATAGAATGCACTGCCGTTTTAACAGGTGTAGGTAACATTTATTGGGTTTTCCTGACTCTTAACCTATTTTACGCTGATACCATTCTCATGGAGAGCACGATTCGACACAAATTTTCCAATACCAGAATTCTTGTCAAAAAATGAAATTGTACCACAGTTGATGCATTTTGCTTGGTGTGGCAAGGCTGCAAAGTCTTTTCAGACTAATATTTTGATGCCCTGAGTTATATTTTTTGCTTAAATGAGTGTTAGGTTGCATTGAAGAAAATCTGAACCCTAACCCTAACTACCCAAACCCTGAGCTAGGGTTAGGGTTAGTGTTATTAGAAAACATAGAAGATGTTTGATGGCATGGCTGTGTTTTAGGACAGAAGTGGAATTTAGGAAACGTGTTATTTTAATGTTCTCTGCACTTTTTTTTTCGTGCCTATATGGGTCTATGTACTGCTTTGCTCTAAATGGGAATGTTGTCCACATCCCTGAAAAGCAAAGGATTGAAAGAAAGTGGTTAAATGTGTCAATCTGTTGCATTTGGCATTGAATGCACTGCCATTTTAACAGGTGTAGGTAACATTTATTGGTTTTTCCTGACTCTTAACCTATTTTACGCTGATACCATGCTCAAGGAGAACATGATTCGACACAAATTTCCAACACCAGAAATCTTGTCAAAAAATGAAATTGTACCACAGTTGATGCATTTTGCTTGGTGTGGCAAGGCTGCAAAGTCTTTTCAGACTAATATTTTGATGCCCTGAGTTATATTTTCTGCTTAAATGAGTGTTAGGTTGCTTTGAAGAAAATCTGAACCCTAACCCTAACTACCCAAACCCTGAGCTAGGGTTAGGGTTAGTGTTATTAGAAAACATAGAATATGTTTGATGGCATGGCTGTGTTTTAGGACAGAAGTGAAATTTAGGAAACGTGTTATTTTAATGTTCTCTGCACTTTTTTTTTCTTGCCTATATGGGTCTATGTACTGCTTTGCTCTAAATGGGAATGTTGCCCAAATCCCTGAAAAGCAAAGGATTGAAAGAAAGTGGTTAAATGTGTCAATCTGTTGCATTTGGCATTGAATGCACTGCCATATTAACAGGTGTAGGTAACATTTATTGGGTTTTCCTGACTCTTAACCTATTTTACGCTGATACCATGCTCATGGAGAGCACGATTCGACACCAAAATTTCCAATACCAAAATTCTTGTGAAAAAATGAAATTGTACCACAGTTGATGCATTTTGCTTGGTGTGGCAAGGCTGCAAAGTCTTTTCAGACTAATATTTTGATGCTTTGAGTTATATTTTCTGCTTAAATGAGTGTTAGGTTGCATTGAAGAAAATCTGAACCCTAACCCTAACTACCCAAACCCTGAGCTAGGGTTAGGGTTAGTGTTATTAGAAAACATAGAAGATGTTTGATGGCATGGCTGTGTTTTAGGACAGAAGTAAAATTTAGGAAACATGTTATTTTAATGTTCTCTGCACCTTTTTTTTCTTGCCTATATGGGTCTATGTACTGCTTTGCTCTAAATGGGAATGTTGTCCAAATCCCTGAAAAGCAAAGCATTGAAAGAAAGTGGTTAAATGTGTCAATCTGTTGCATTTGGCATTGAATGCACTGCCGTTTTAACAGGTGTAGGTAACATTTATTGGGTTTTCCTGACGCTTAACCTATTTTACGCTGATACCATTCTCATGGAGAGCACGATTCGACACAAATTTTCCAATACCAGAAATCTTGTCAAAAAATGAAATTGTACCACAGTTGATGCATTTTCCTTGGTGTGGCAAGTCTGCAAAGTCTTTTCAGACTAATATTTTGATGCCCTGAGTTATATTTTCTGCTTAAATGAGTGTTAGGTTGCTTTGAAGAAAATCTGAACCCTAACCCTAACTACCCAAACCCTGAGCTAGGGTTAGGGTTAGTGTTATTAGAAAACATACAAGATGTTTGATGGCATGGCTGTGTTTTAGGACAGAAGTGAAATTTAGGAAACGTGTTATTTTAATGTTCTCTGCACTTTTTTTTTCTTGCCTATATGGGTCTATGTACTGCTTTGCTCTAAATGGGAATGTTGCCCAAATCCCTGAAAAGCAAAGGATTGAAAGAAAGTGGTTAAATGTGTCAATCTGTTGCATTTGGCATTGAATGCACTGCCGTTTTAACAGGTGTAGGTAACATTTATTGGGTTTTCCTGACTCTTAACCTATTTTACGCTGATACCATTCTCATGGAGAGCACGATTCGACACAAGTTTTCCAATACCAGAATTCTTGTCAAAAAATGAAATTGTACCACAGTTGATGCATTTTGCTTGGTGTGGCAAGGCTGCAAAGTCTTTTCAGACTAATATTTTGATGCCCTGAGTTATATTTTCTGCTTAAATGAGTGTTAGGTTGCATTGAAGAAAATCTGAACCCTAACCCTAACTACCGAAACCCTGAGCTAGGGTTAGGGTTAGTGTTATTAGAAAACATAGAAGATGTTTGATGGCATGGCTGTGTTTTAGGACAGAAGTGAAATTTAGGAAACGTGTTATTTTAATGTTCTCTGCACTTTTTTTTTCTTGCCTATATGGGTCTATGTACTGCTTTGCCCTAAATGGGAATGTTGTCCACATCCCTGAAAAAAAAGTATTGAAAGAAAGTGGTTAAATGTGTCAATCTGTTGCATTTGGCATTGAATGCACTGCCATATTAACAGGTGTAGGTAACATTTATTGGGTTTTCCTGACTCTTAACCTATTTTACGCTGATACCATGCTCACGGAGAGCACGATTCGACACCAAAATTTCCAATACCAAAATTATTGTCAAAAAATGAAATTGTACCACAGTTGATGCATTTTGCTTGGTGTGGCAAGGCTGCAAAGTCTTTTCAGACTAATATTTTGATGCCCTGAGTTATATTTTCTGCTTAAATGAGTGTTAGGTTGCTTTGAAGAAAATCTGAACCCTAACCCTAACTACCCAAACCCTGAGCTAGGGTTAGGGTTAGTGTTATTAGAAAACATACAAGATGTTTGATGGCATGGCTGTGTTTTAGGACAGAAGTGAAATTTAGGAAACGTGTTATTTTAATGTTCTCTGCACTTTTTTTTTCTTGCCTATATGGGTCTATGTACTGCTTTGCTCTAAATGGGAATGTTGCCCAAATCCCTGAAAAGCAAAGGATTGAAAGAAAGTGGTTAAATGTGTCAATCTGTTGCATTTGGCATAGAATGCACTGCCGTTTTAACAGGTGTAGGTAACATTTATTGGGTTTTCCTGACTCTTAACCTATTTTACGCTGATACCATTCTCATGGAGAGCACGATTCGACACAAATTTTCCAATACCAGAAATCTTGTCAAAAAATGAAATTGTACCACAGTTGATGCATTTTCCTTGGTGTGGCAAGGCTGCAAAGTCTTTTCAGACTAATATTTTGATGCTTTGAGTTATATTTTCTGCTTAAATGAGTGTTAGGTTGCATTGAAGAAAATCTGAACCCTAACCCTAACTACCCAAACCCTGAGCTAGGGTTAGGGTTAGTGTTATTAGAAAACATAGAAGATGTTTGATGGCATGGCTGTGTTTTAGGACAGAAGTGAAATTTAGGAAACGTGTTATTTTAATGTTCTCTGCACTTTTTTTTTCTTGCCTATATGGGTCTATGTACTGCTTTGCTCTAAATGGGAATGTTGCCCAAATCCCTGAAAAGCAAAGGATTGAAAGAAAGTGGTTAAATGTGTCAATCTGTTGCATTTGGCATTGAATGCACTGCCGTTTTAACAGGTGTAGCTAACATTTATTGGGTTTTCCTGACTCTTAACCTATTTTACGCTGATACCATGCTCATGGAGAGCACGATTCGACACCAAAATTTCCAATACCAAAATTCTTGTCAAAAAATGAAATTGTACCACAGTTGATGCATTTTGCTTGGTGTGGCAAGGCTGCAAAGTCTTTTCAGACTAATATTTTGATGCCCTGAGTTATATTTTCTGCTTAAATGAGTGTTAGGTTGCTTTGAAGAAAATCTGAACCCTAACCCTAACTACCCAAACCCTGAGCTAGGGTTAGGGTTAGTGTTATTAGAAAACATACAAGATGTTTGATGGCATGGCTGTGTTTTAGGACAGAAGTGAAATTTAGGAAACGTGTTATTTTAATGTTCTCTGCACTTTTTTTTTCTTGCCTATATGGGTCTATGTACTGCTTTGCTCTAAATGGGAATGTTGCCCAAATCCCTGAAAAGCAAAGGATTGAAAGAAAGTGGTTAAATGTGTCAATCTGTTGCATTTGGCATTGAATGCACTGCCGTTTTAACAGGTGTAGGTAACATTTATTGGGTTTTCCTGACTCTTAACCTATTTTACGCTGATACCATTCTCATGGAGAGCACGATTCGACACAAGTTTTCCAATACCAGAATTCTTGTCAAAAAATGAAATTGTACCACAGTTGATGCATTTTGCTTGGTGTGGCAAGGCTGCAAAGTCTTTTCAGACTAATATTTTGATGCCCTGAGTTATATTTTCTGCTTAAATGAGTGTTAGGTTGCTTTGAAGAAAATCTGAACCCTAACCCTAACTACCCAAACCCTGAGCTAGGGTTAGGGTTAGTGTTATTAGAAAACATAGTAGATGTTTGATGGCATGGCTGTGTTTTAGGACAGAAGTGAAATTTAGGAAACGTGTTATTTTAATGTTCTCTGCACTTTTTTTTTCTTGCCTATATGGGTCTATGTACTGCTTTGCTCTAAATGGGAATGTTGCCCAAATCCCTGAAAAGCAAAGGATTGAAAGAAAGTGGTTAAATGTGTCAATCTGTTGCATTTGGCATTGAATGCACTGCCGTTTTAACAGGTGTAGGTAACATTTATTGGGTTTTCCTGACTCTTAACCTATTTTACGCTTATACCATGCTCAAGGAGAACATGATTCGACACAAATTTCCAACACCAGAAATCTTGTCAAAAAATGAAATTGTACCACAGTTGATGCATTTTGCTTGGTGTGGCAAGGCTGCAAAGTCTTTTCAGACTAATATTTTGATGCCCTGAGTTATATTTTCTGCTTAAATGAGTGTTAGGTTGCTTTGAAGAAAATCTGAACCCTAACCCTAACTACCCAAACCCTGAGCTAGGGTTAGGGTTAGTGTTATTAGAAAACATAGTAGATGTTTGATGGCATGGCTGTGTTTTAGGACAGAAGTGAAATTTAGGAAACGTGTTATTTTAATGTTCTCTGCACTTTTTTTTTCTTGCCTATATGGGTCTATGTACTGCTTTGCTCTAAATGGGAATGTTGCCCAAATCCCTGAAAAGCAAAGGATTGAAAGAAAGTGGTTAAATGTGTCAATCTGTTGCATTTGTCATTGAATGCACTGCCATATTAACAGGTGTAGGTAACATTTATTGGGTTTTCCTGACTCTTAACCTATTTTACGCTGATACCATGCTCATGGAGAGCACGATTCGACACGAAAATTTCCAATACCAAAATTCTTGTGAAAAAATGAAATTGTACCACAGTTGATGCATTTTGCTTGGTGTGGCAAGGCTGCAAAGTCTTTTCAGACTAATATTTTGATGCTTTGAGTTATATTTTCTGCTTAAATGAGTGTTAGGTTGCATTGAAGAAAATCTGAACCCTAACCCTAACTACCCAAACCCTGAGCTAGGGTTAGGGTTAGTGTTATTAGAAAACATAGAAGATGTTTGATGGCATGGCTGTGTTTTAGGACAGAAGTAAAATTTAGGAAACATGTTATTTTAATGTTCTCTGCACCTTTTTTTTCTTGCCTATATGGGTCTATGTACTGCTTTGCTCTAAATGGGAATGTTGTCCAAATCCCTGAAAAGCAAAGCATTGAAAGAAAGTGGTTAAATGTGTCAATCTGTTGCATTTGGCATTGAATGCACTGCCGTTTTAACAGGTGTAGGTAACATTTATTGGGTTTTCCTGACTCTTAACCTATTTTACGCTGATACCATTCTCATGGAGAGCACGATTCGACACAAATTTTCCAATACCAGAAATCTTGTCAAAAAATGAAATTGTACCACAGTTGATGCATTTTCCTTGGTGTGGCAAGTCTGCAAAGTCTTTTCAGACTAATATTTTGATGCCCTGAGTTATATTTTCTGCTTAAATGAGTGTTAGGTTGCTTTGAAGAAAATCTGAACCCTAACCCTAACTACCCAAACCCTGAGCTAGGGTTAGGGTTAGTGTTATTAGAAAACATAGAATATGTTTGATGGCATGGCTGTGTTTTAGGACAGAAGTGAAATTTAGGAAACGTGTTATTTTAATGTTCTCTGTACTTTTTTTTTCTTGCCTATATGGGTCTATGTACTGCTCTGCTCTAAATGGGAATGTTGCCCAAATCCCTGAAAAGCAAAGGATTGAAAGAAAGTGGTTAAATGTGTCAATCTGTTGCATTTGGCATTGAATGCACTGCCGTTTTAACAGGTGTAGGTAACATTTATTGGGTTTTCCTGACTCTTAACCTATTTTACGCTGATACCATGCTCATGGAGAGCACGATTCGACACCAAAATTTCCAATACCAAAATTCTTGTCAAAAAATGAAATTGTACCACAGTTGATGCATTTTGCTTGGTGTGGCAAGGCTGCAAAGTCTTTTCAGACTAATATTTTGATGCTTTGAGTTATATTTTCTGCTTAAATGAGTGTTAGGTTGCATTGAAGAAAATCTGAACCCTAACCCTAACTACCCAAACCCTG
Source organism: Lepisosteus oculatus (assembly GCF_040954835.1). NCBI lineage: Eukaryota > Metazoa > Chordata > Actinopteri > Semionotiformes > Lepisosteidae > Lepisosteus > Lepisosteus oculatus. The sequence continues at coordinate 10,447,980 of NC_090706.1, read as the reverse complement.
AGCTAGGGTTAGGGTTAGTGTTATTAGAAAACATAGAAGATGTTTGATGGCATGGCTGTGTTTTAGGACAGAAGTGAAATTTAGGAAACGTGTTATTTTAATGTTCTCTGCACTTTTTTTTTTCTTGCCTATATGGGTCTATGTACTGCTTTGCTCTAAATGGGAATGTTGCCCAAATCCCTGAAAAGCAAAGGATTGAAAGAAAGTGGTTAAATGTGTCAATCTGTTGCATTTGGCATTGAATGCACTGCCGTTTTAACAGGTGTAGGTAACATTTATTGGGTTTTCCTGACTCTTAACCTATTTTACGCTGATACCATGCTCATGGAGAGCACGATTCGACACCAAAATTTCCAATACCAAAATTCTTGTCAAAAAATGAAATTGTACCACAGTTGATGCATTTTGCTTGGTGTGGCAAGGCTGCAAAGTCTTTTCAGACTAATATTTTGATGCCCTGAGTTATATTTTCTGCTTAAATGAGTGTTAGGTTGCTTTGAAGAAAATCTGAACCCTAACCCTAACTACCCAAACCCTGAGCTAGGGTTAGGGTTAGTGTTATTAGAAAACATACAAGATGTTTGATGGCATGGCTGTGTTTTAGGACAGAAGTGAAATTTAGGAAACGTGTTATTTTAATGTTCTCTGCACTTTTTTTTTCTTGCCTATATGGGTCTATGTACTGCTTTGCTCTAAATGGGAATGTTGCCCAAATCCCTGAAAAGCAAAGGATTGAAAGAAAGTGGTTAAATGTGTCAATCTGTTGCATTTGGCATTGAATGCACTGCCGTTTTAACAGGTGTAGGTAACATTTATTGGGTTTTCCTGACTCTTAACCTATTTTACGCTGATACCATTCTCATGGAGAGCACGATTCGACACAAGTTTTCCAATACCAGAATTCTTGTCAAAAAATGAAATTGTACCACAGTTGATGCATTTTGCTTGGTGTGGCAAGGCTGCAAAGTCTTTTCAGACTAATATTTTGATGCCCTGAGTTATATTTTCTGCTTAAATGAGTGTTAGGTTGCATTGAAGAAAATCTGAACCCTAACCCTAACTACCGAAACCCTGAGCTAGGGTTAGGGTTAGTGTTATTAGAAAACATAGAAGATGTTTGATGGCATGGCTGTGTTTTAGGACAGAAGTGAAATTTAGGAAACGTGTTATTTTAATGTTCTCTGCACTTTTTTTTTCTTGCCTATATGGGTCTATGTACTGCTTTGCCCTAAATGGGAATGTTGTCCACATCCCTGAAAAAAAAGTATTGAAAGAAAGTGGTTAAATGTGTCAATCTGTTGCATTTGGCATTGAATGCACTGCCATATTAACAGGTGTAGGTAACATTTATTGGGTTTTCCTGACTCTTAACCTATTTTACGCTGATACCATGCTCATGGAGAGCACGATTCGACACCAAAATTTCCAATACCAAAATTCTTGTCAAAAAATGAAATTGTACCACAGTTGATGCATTTTGCTTGGTGTGGCAAGGCTGCAAAGTCTTTTCAGACTAATATTTTGATGCCCTGAGTTATATTTTCTGCTTAAATGAGTGTTAGGTTGCTTTGAAGAAAATCTGAACCCTAACCCTAACTACCCAAACCCTGAGCTAGGGTTAGGGTTAGTGTTATTAGAAAACATACAAGATGTTTGATGGCATGGCTGTGTTTTAGGACAGAAGTGAAATTTAGGAAACGTGTTATTTTAATGTTCTCTGCACTTTTTTTTTCTTGCCTATATGGGTCTATGTACTGCTTTGCTCTAAATGGGAATGTTGCCCAAATCCCTGAAAAGCAAAGGATTGAAAGAAAGTGGTTAAATGTGTCAATCTGTTGCATTTGGCATTGAATGCACTGCCGTTTTAACAGGTGTAGGTAACATTTATTGGTTTTTCCTGACTCTTAACCTATTTTACGCTGATACCATTCTCATGGAGAGCACGATTCGACACAAGTTTTCCAATACCAGAATTCTTGTCAAAAAATGAAATTGTACCACAGTTGATGCATTTTGCTTGGTGTGGCAAGGCTGCAAAGTCTTTTCAGACTAATATTTTGATGCCCTGAGTTATATTTTCTGCTTAAATGAGTGTTAGGTTGCATTGAAGAAAATCTGAACCCTAACCCTAACTACCGAAACCCTGAGCTAGGGTTAGGGTTAGTGTTATTAGAAAACATAGAAGATGTTTGATGGCATGGCTGTGTTTTAGGACAGAAGTGAAATTTAGGAAACGTGTTATTTTAATGTTCTCTGCACTTTTTTTTTCTTGCCTATATGGGTCTATGTACTGCTTTGCCCTAAATGGGAATGTTGTCCACATCCCTGAAAAAAAAGTATTGAAAGAAAGTGGTTAAATGTGTCAATCTGTTGCATTTGGCATTGAATGCACTGCCATATTAACAGGTGTAGGTAACATTTATTGGGTTTTCCTGACTCTTAACCTATTTTACGCTGATACCATGCTCACGGAGAGCACGATTCGACACCAAAATTTCCAATACCAAAATTATTGTCAAAAAATGAAATTGTACCACAGTTGATGCATTTTGCTTGGTGTGGCAAGGCTGCAAAGTCTTTTCAGACTAATATTTTGATGCCCTGAGTTATATTTTCTGCTTAAATGAGTGTTAGGTTGCTTTGAAGAAAATCTGAACCCTAACCCTAACTACCCAAACCCTGAGCTAGGGTTAGGGTTAGTGTTATTAGAAAACATACAAGATGTTTGATGGCATGGCTGTGTTTTAGGACAGAAGTGAAATTTAGGAAACGTGTTATTTTAATGTTCTCTGCACTTTTTTTTTCTTGCCTATATGGGTCTATGTACTGCTTTGCTCTAAATGGGAATGTTGCCCAAATCCCTGAAAAGCAAAGGATTGAAAGAAAGTGGTTAAATGTGTCAATCTGTTGCATTTGGCATAGAATGCACTGCCGTTTTAACAGGTGTAGGTAACATTTATTGGGTTTTCCTGACTCTTAACCTATTTTACGCTGATACCATTCTCATGGAGAGCACGATTCGACACAAATTTTCCAATACCAGAAATCTTGTCAAAAAATGAAATTGTACCACAGTTGATGCATTTTCCTTGGTGTGGCAAGGCTGCAAAGTCTTTTCAGACTAATATTTTGATGCCCTGAGTTATATTTTCTGCTTAAATGAGTGTTAGGTTGCTTTGAAGAAAATCTGAACCCTAACCCTAACTACCCAAACCCTGAGCTAGGGTTAGGGTTAGTGTTATTAGAAAACATACAAGATGTTTGATGGCATGGCTGTGTTTTAGGACAGAAGTGAAATTTAGGAAACGTGTTATTTTAATGTTCTCTGCACTTTTTTTTTCTTGCCTATATGGGTCTATGTACTGCTTTGCTCTAAATGGGAATGTTGCCCAAATCCCTGAAAAGCAAAGGATTGAAAGAAAGTGGTTAAATGTGTCAATCTGTTGCATTTGGCATTGAATGCACTGCCGTTTTAACAGGTGTAGGTAACATTTATTGGGTTTTCCTGACTCTTAACCTATTTTACGCTGATACCATTCTCATGGAGAGCACGATTCGACACAAGTTTTCCAATACCAGAATTCTTGTCAAAAAATGACATTGTACCACAGTTGATGCATTTTGCTTGGTGTGGCAAGGCTGCAAAGTCTTTTCAGACTAATATTTTGATGCCCTGAGTTATATTTTCTGCTTAAATGAGTGTTAGGTTGCATTGAAGAAAATCTGAACCCTAACCCTAACTACCGAAACCCTGAGCTAGGGTTAGGGTTAGTGTTATTAGAAAACATAGAAGATGTTTGATGGCATGGCTGTGTTTTAGGACAGAAGTGAAATTTAGGAAACGTGTTATTTTAATGTTCTCTGCACTTTTTTTTTCTTGCCTATATGGGTCTATGTACTGCTTTGCCCTAAATGGGAATGTTGTCCACATCCCTGAAAAAAAAGTATTGAAAGAAAGTGGTTAAATGTGTCAATCTGTTGCATTTGGCATTGAATGCACTGCCATATTAACAGGTGTAGGTAACATTTATTGGGTTTTCCTGACTCTTAACCTATTTTACGCTGATACCATGCTCATGGAGAGCACGATTCGACACCAAAATTTCCAATACCAAAATTCTTGTCAAAAAATGAAATTGTACCACAGTTGATGCATTTTGCTTGGTGTGGCAAGGCTGCAAAGTCTTTTCAGACTAATATTTTGATGCCCTGAGTTATATTTTCTGCTTAAATGAGTGTTAGGTTGCTTTGAAGAAAATCTGAACCCTAACCCTAACTACCCAAACCCTGAGCTAGGGTTAGGGTTAGTGTTATTAGAAAACATACAAGATGTTTGATGGCATGGCTGTGTTTTAGGACAGAAGTGAAATTTAGGAAACGTGTTATTTTAATGTTCTCTGCACTTTTTTTTTCTTGCCTATATGGGTCTATGTACTGCTTTGCTCTAAATGGGAATGTTGCCCAAATCCCTGAAAAGCAAAGGATTGAAAGAAAGTGGTTAAATGTGTCAATCTGTTGCATTTGGCATTGAATGCACTGCCGTTTTAACAGGTGTAGGTAACATTTATTGGGTTTTCCTGACTCTTAACCTATTTTACGCTGATACCATTCTCATGGAGAGCACGATTCGACACAAGTTTTCCAATACCAGAATTCTTGTCAAAAAATGAAATTGTACCACAGTTGATGCATTTTGCTTGGTGTGGCAAGGCTGCAAAGTCTTTTCAGACTAATATTTTGATGCCCTGAGTTATATTTTCTGCTTAAATGAGTGTTAGGTTGCATTGAAGAAAATCTGAACCCTAACCCTAACTACCGAAACCCTGAGCTAGGGTTAGGGTTAGTGTTATTAGAAAACATAGAAGATGTTTGATGGCATGGCTGTGTTTTAGGACAGAAGTGAAATTTAGGAAACGTGTTATTTTAATGTTCTCTGCACTTTTTTTTTCTTGCCTATATGGGTCTATGTACTGCTTTGCCCTAAATGGGAATGTTGTCCACATCCCTGAAAAAAAAGTATTGAAAGAAAGTGGTTAAATGTGTCAATCTGTTGCATTTGGCATTGAATGCACTGCCATATTAACAGGTGTAGGTAACATTTATTGGGTTTTCCTGACTCTTAACCTATTTTACGCTGATACCATGCTCACGGAGAGCACGATTCGACACCAAAATTTCCAATACCAAAATTATTGTCAAAAAATGAAATTGTACCACAGTTGATGCATTTTGCTTGGTGTGGCAAGGCTGCAAAGTCTTTTCAGACTAATATTTTGATGCCCTGAGTTATATTTTCTGCTTAAATGAGTGTTAGGTTGCTTTGAAGAAAATCTGAACCCTAACCCTAACTACCCAAACCCTGAGCTAGGGTTAGGGTTAGTGTTATTAGAAAACATAGAATATGTTTGATGGCATGGCTGTGTTTTAGGACAGAAGTGAAATTTAGGAAACGTGTTATTTTAATGTTCTCTGCACTTTTTTTTTCTTGCCTATATGGGTCTATGTACTGCTTTGCTCTAAATGGGAATGTTGCCCAAATCCCTGAAAAGCAAAGGATTGAAAGAAAGTGGTTAAATGTGTCAATCTGTTGCATTTGGCATAGAATGCACTGCCGTTTTAACAGGTGTAGGTAACATTTATTGGTTTTTCCTGACTCTTAACCTATTTTACGCTGATACCATGCTCAAGGAGAACATGATTCGACACAAATTTCCAACACCAGAAATCTTGTCAAAAAATGAAATTGTACCACAGTTGATGCATTTTGCTTGGTGTGGCAAGGCTGCAAAGTCTTTTCAGACTAATATTTTGATGCCCTGAGTTATATTTTCTGCTTAAATGAGTGTTAGGTTGCTTTGAAGAAAATCTGAACCCTAACCCTAAATACCCAAACCCTGAGCTAGGGTTAGGGTTAGTGTTATTAGAAAACATAGTAGATGTTTGATGGCATGGCTGTGTTTTAGGACAGAAGTGAAATTTAGGAAACGTGTTATTTTAATGTTCTCTGCACTTTTTTTTTCTTGCCTATATGGGTCTATGTACTGCTTTGCTCTAAATGGGAATGTTGCCCAAATCCCTGAAAAGCAAAGGATTGAAAGAAAGTGGTTAAATGTGTCAATCTGTTGCATTTGGCATTGAATGCACTGCCGTTTTAACAGGTGTAGGTAACATTTATTGGGTTTTCCTGACTCTTAACCTATTTTACGCTGATACCATGCTCAAGGAGAACATGATTCGACATAAATTTCCAACACCAGAATTCTTGTCAAAAAATGAAATTGTACCACAGTTGATGCATTTTGCTTGGTGTGGCAAGGCTGCAAAGTCTTTTCAGACTAATATTTTGATGCCCTGAGTTATATTTTTTGCTTAAATGAGTGTTAGGTTGCATTGAAGAAAATCTGAACCCTAACCCTAACTACCCAAACCCTGAGCTAGGGTTAGGGTTAGTGTTATTAGAAAACATAGAAGATGTTTGATGGCATGGCTGTGTTTTAGGACAGAAGTGGAATTTAGGAAACGTGTTATTTTAATGTTCTCTGCACTTTTTTTTCTTGCCTATATTGGTCTATGTACTGCTTTGCTCTAAATGGGAATGTTGTCCACATCCCTGAAAAAAAAGGATTGAAAGAAAGTGGTTAAATGTGTCAATCTGTTGCATTTGGCATTGAATGCACTGCCATATTAACAGGTGTAGGTAACATTTATTGGGTTTTCCTGACTCTTAACCTATTTTACGCTGATACCATGCTCATGGAGAGCACGATTCGACACCAAAATTTCCAATACCAAAATTCTTGTGAAAAAATGAAATTGTACCACAGTTGATGCATTTTGCTTGGTGTGGCAAGGCTGCAAAGTCTTTTCAGACTAATATTTTGATGCTTTGAGTTATATTTTCTGCTTAAATGAGTGTTAGGTTGCATTGAAGAAAATCTGAACCCTAACCCTAACTACCCAAACCCTGAGCTAGGGTTAGGGTTAGTGTTATTAGAAAACATAGAAGATGTTTGATGGCATGGCTGTGTTTTAGGACAGAAGTAAAATTTAGGAAAGATGTTATTTTAATGTTCTCTGCACCTTTTTTTTCTTGCCTATATGGGTCTATGTACTGCTTTGCTCTAAATGGGAATGTTGTCCAAATCCCTGAAAAGCAAAGCATTGAAAGAAAGTGGTTAAATGTGTCAATCTGTTGCATTTGGAATTGAATGCACTGCCGTTTTAACAGGTGTAGGTAACATTTATTGGGTTTTCCTGACTCTTAACCTATTTTACGCTGATACCATTCTCATGGAGAGCACGATTCGACACAAATTTTCCAATACCAGAAATCTTGTCAAAAAATGAAATTGTACCACAGTTGATGCATTTTCCTTGGTGTGGCAAGTCTGCAAAGTCTTTTCAGACTAATATTTTGATGCCCTGAGTTATATTTTCTGCTTAAATGAGTGTTAGGTTGCTTTGAAGAAAATCTGAACCCTAACCCTAACTACCCAAACCCTGAGCTAGGGTTAGGGTTAGTGTTATTAGAAAACATAGAATATGTTTGATGGCATGGCTGTGTTTTAGGACAGAAGTGAAATTTAGGAAACGTGTTATTTTAATGTTCTCTGTACTTTTTTTTTCTTGCCTATATGGGTCTATGTACTGCTTTGCTCTAAATGGGAATGTTGCCCAAATCCCTGAAAAGCAAAGGATTGAAAGAAAGTGGTTAAATGTGTCAATCTGTTGCATTTGGCATTGAATGCACTGCCGTTTTAACAGGTGTAGGTAACATTTATTGGGTTTTCCTGACTCTTAACCTATTTTACGCTGATACCATGCTCATGGAGAGCACGATTCGACACCAAAATTTCCAATACCAAAATTCTTGTCAAAAAATGAAATTGTACCACAGTTGATGCATTTTGCTTGGTGTGGCAAGGCTGCAAAGTCTTTTCAGACTAATATTTTGATGCTTTGAGTTATATTTTCTGCTTAAATGAGTGTTAGGTTGCATTGAAGAAAATCTGAACCCTAACCCTAACTACCCAAACCCTGAGCTAGGGTTAGGGTTAGTGTTATTAGAAAACATAGAAGATGTTTGATGGCATGGCTGTGTTTTAGGACAGAAGTGAAATTTAGGAAACGTGTTATTTTAATGTTCTCTGCACTTTTTTTTTTCTTGCCTATATGGGTCTATGTACTGCTTTGCTCTAAATGGGAATGTTGCCCAAATCCCTGAAAAGCAAAGGATTGAAAGAAAGTGGTTAAATGTGTCAATCTGTTGCATTTGGCATTGAATGCACTGCCGTTTTAACAGGTGTAGGTAACATTTATTGGGTTTTCCTGACTCTTAACCTATTTTACGCTGATACCATGCTCAAGGAGAACATGATTCGACATAAATTTCCAACACCAGAAATCTTGTCAAAAAATGAAATTGTACCACAGTTGATGCATTTTGCTTGGTGTGGCAAGGCTGCAAAGTCTTTTCAGACTAATATTTTGATGCCCTGAGTTATATTTTCTGCTTAAATGAGTGTTAGGTTGCTTTGAAGAAAATCTGAACCCTAACCCTAACTACCCAAACCCTGAGCTAGGGTTAGGGTTAGTGTTATTAGAAAACATAGAAGATGTTTGATGGCATGGCTGTGTTTTAGGACAGAAGTGAAATTTAGGAAACGTGTTATTTTAATGTTCTCTGTACTTTTTTTTTCTTGCCTATATGGGTCTATGTACTGCTTTGCCCTAAATGGGAATGTTGTCCACATCCCTGAAAAAAAAGGATTGAAAGAAAGTGGTTAAATGTGTCAATCTGTTGCATTTGGCATTGAATGCACTGCCGTTTTAACAGGTGTAGGTAACATTTATTGGGTTTTCCTGACTCTTAACCTATTTTATGCTGATACCATTCTCATGGAGAGCACGATTCGACACAAATTTTCCAATACCAGAAATCTTGTCAAAAAATGAAATTGTACCACAGTTGATGCATTTTGCTTGGTGTGGCAAGGCTGCAAAGTCTTTTCAGACTAATATTTTGATGCCCTGAGTTATATTTTCTGCTTAAATGAGTGTTAGGTTGCTTTGAAGAAAATCTGAACCCTAACCCTAACTACCCAAACCCTGAGCTAGGGTTAGGGTTAGTGTTATTAGAAAACATAGAAGATGTTTGATGGCATGGCTGTGTTTTAGGACAGAAGTGAAATTTAGGAAACGTGTTATTTTAATGTTCTCTGCACTTTTTTTTTCTTGCCTATATGGGTCTATGTACTGCTTTGCTCTAAATGGGAATGTTGTCCACATCCCTGAAAAAAAAGTATTGAAAGAAAGTGGTTAAATGTGTCAATCTGTTGCATTTGGCATAGAATGCACTGCCATATTAACAGGTGTAGGTAACATTTATTGGGTTTTCCTGACTCTTAACCTATTTTACGCTGATACCATGCTCACGGAGAGCACGATTCGACACCAAAATTTCCAATACCAAAATTATTGTCAAAAAATGAAATTGTACCACAGTTGATGCATTTTGCTTGGTGTGGCAAGGCTGCAAAGTCTTTTCAGACTAATATTTTGATGCCCTGAGTTATATTTTTTGCTTAAATGAGTGTTAGGTTGCATTGAAGAAAATCTGAACCCTAACCCTAACTACCCAAACCCTGAGCTAGGGTTAGGGTTAGTGTTATTAGAAAACATAGAAGATGTTTGATGGCATGGCTGTGTTTTAGGACAGAAGTGGAATTTAGGAAACGTGTTATTTTAATGTTCTCTGCACTTTTTTTTTCGTGCCTATATGGGTCTATGTACTGCTTTGCTCTAAATGGGAATGTTGTCCACATCCCTGAAAAGCAAAGGATTGAAAGAAAGTGGTTAAATGTGTCAATCTGTTGCATTTGGCATTGAATGCACTGCCATTTTAACAGGTGTAGGTAACATTTATTGGTTTTTCCTGACTCTTAACCTATTTTACGCTGATACCATGCTCAAGGAGAACATGATTCGACACAAATTTCCAACACCAGAAATCTTGTCAAAAAATGAAATTGTACCACAGTTGATGCATTTTGCTTGGTGTGGCAAGGCTGCAAAGTCTTTTCAGACTAATATTTTGATGCCCTGAGTTATATTTTCTGCTTAAATGAGTGTTAGGTTGCTTTGAAGAAAATCTGAACCCTAACCCTAAATACCCAAACCCTGAGCTAGGGTTAGGGTTAGTGTTATTAGAAAACATAGTAGATGTTTGATGGCATGGCTGTGTTTTAGGACAGAAGTGAAATTTAGGAAACGTGTTATTTTAATGTTCTCTGCACTTTTTTTTTCTTGCCTATATGGGTCTATGTACTGCTTTGCTCTAAATGGGAATGTTGCCCAAATCCCTGAAAAGCAAAGGATTGAAAGAAAGTGGTTAAATGTGTCAATCTGTTGCATTTGGCATTGAATGCACTGCCGTTTTAACAGGTGTAGGTAACATTTATTGGGTTTTCCTGACTCTTAACCTATTTTACGCTGATACCATGCTCAAGGAGAACATGATTCGACACAAATTTCCAACACCAGAAATCTTGTCAAAAAATGAAATTGTACCACAGTTGATGCATTTTGCTTGGTGTGGCAAGGCTGCAAAGTCTTTTCAGACTAATATTTTGATGCCCTGAGTTATATTTTCTGCTTAAATGAGTGTTAGGTTGCTTTGAAGAAAATCTGAACCCTAACCCTAACTACCCAAACCCTGAGCTAGGGTTAGGGTTAGTGTTATTAGAAAACATAGAATATGTTTGATGGCATGGCTGTGTTTTAGGACAGAAGTGAAATTTAGGAAACGTGTTATTTTAATGTTCTCTGCACTTTTTTTTTCTTGCCTATATGGGTCTATGTACTGCTTTGCTCTAAATGGGAATGTTGCCCAAATCCCTGAAAAGCAAAGGATTGAAAGAAAGTGGTTAAATGTGTCAATCTGTTGCATTTGGCATTGAATGCACTGCCATATTAACAGGTGTAGGTAACATTTATTGGGTTTTCCTGACTCTTAACCTATTTTACGCTGATACCATGCTCATGGAGAGCACGATTCGACACCAAAATTTCCAATACCAAAATTCTTGTGAAAAAATGAAATTGTACCACAGTTGATGCATTTTGCTTGGTGTGGCAAGGCTGCAAAGTCTTTTCAGACTAATATTTTGATGCTTTGAGTTATATTTTCTGCTTAAATGAGTGTTAGGTTGCATTGAAGAAAATCTGAACCCTAACCCTAACTACCCAAACCCTGAGCTAGGGTTAGGGTTAGTGTTATTAGAAAACATAGAAGATGTTTGATGGCATGGCTGTGTTTTAGGACAGAAGTAAAATTTAGGAAACATGTTATTTTAATGTTCTCTGCACCTTTTTTTTCTTGCCTATATGGGTCTATGTACTGCTTTGCTCTAAATGGGAATGTTGTCCAAATCCCTGAAAAGCAAAGCATTGAAAGAAAGTGGTTAAATGTGTCAATCTGTTGCATTTGGCATTGAATGCACTGCCGTTTTAACAGGTGTAGGTAACATTTATTGGGTTTTCCTGACGCTTAACCTATTTTACGCTGATACCATTCTCATGGAGAGCACGATTCGACACAAATTTTCCAATACCAGAAATCTTGTCAAAAAATGAAATTGTACCACAGTTGATGCATTTTCCTTGGTGTGGCAAGTCTGCAAAGTCTTTTCAGACTAATATTTTGATGCCCTGAGTTATATTTTCTGCTTAAATGAGTGTTAGGTTGCTTTGAAGAAAATCTGAACCCTAACCCTAACTACCCAAACCCTGAGCTAGGGTTAGGGTTAGTGTTATTAGAAAACATAGAATATGTTTGATGGCATGGCTGTGTTTTAGGACAGAAGTGAAATTTAGGAAACGTGTTATTTTAATGTTCTCTGTACTTTTTTTTTCTTGCCTATATGGGTCTATGTACTGCTTTGCTCTAAATGGGAATGTTGCCCAAATCCCTGAAAAGCAAAGGATTGAAAGAAAGTGGTTAAATGTGTCAATCTGTTGCATTTGGCATTGAATGCACTGCCGTTTTAACAGGTGTAGGTAACATTTATTGGGTTTTCCTGACTCTTAACCTTTTTTACGCTGATACCATGCTCATGGAGAGCACGATTCGACACCAAAATTTCCAATACCAAAATTCTTGTCAAAAAATGAAATTGTACCACAGTTGATGCATTTTGCTTGGTGTGGCAAGGCTGCAAAGTCTTTTCAGACTAATATTTTGATGCTTTGAGTTATATTTTCTGCTTAAATGAGTGTTAGGTTGCATTGAAGAAAATCTGAACCCTAACCCTAACTACCCAAACCCTGAGCTAGGGTTAGGGTTAGTGTTATTAGAAAACATAGAAGATGTTTGATGGCATGGCTGTGTTTTAGGACAGAAGTGAAATTTAGGAAACGTGTTATTTTAATGTTCTCTGCACTTTTTTTTTTCTTGCCTATATGGGTCTATGTACTGCTTTGCTCTAAATGGGAATGTTGCCCAAATCCCTGAAAAGCAAAGGATTGAAAGAAAGTGGTTAAATGTGTCAATCTGTTGCATTTGGCATTGAATGCACTGCCGTTTTAACAGGTGTAGGTAACATTTATTGGGTTTTCCTGACTCTTAACCTATTTTACGCTGATACCATGCTCAAGGAGAACATGATTCGACATAAATTTCCAACACCAGAATTCTTGTCAAAAAATGAAATTGTACCACAGTTGATGCATTTTGCTTGGTGTGGCAAGGCTGCAAAGTCTTTTCAGACTAATATTTTGATGCCCTGAGTTATATTTTCTGCTTAAATGAGTGTTAGGTTGCATTGAAGAAAATCTGAACCCTAACCCTAACTACCGAAACCCTGAGCTAGGGTTAGGGTTAGTGTTATTAGAAAACATAGAAGATGTTTGATGGCATGGCTGTGTTTTAGGACAGAAGTAAAATTTAGGAAACGTGTTATTTTAATGTTCTCTGCACTTTTTTTTTCTTGCCTATATGGGTCTATGTACTGCTTTGCCCTAAATGGGAATGTTGTCCACATCCCTGAAAAAAAAGTATTGAAAGAAAGTGGTTAAATGTGTCAATCTGTTGCATTTGGCATTGAATGCACTGCCATATTAACAGGTGTAGGTAACATTTATTGGGTTTTCCTGACTCTTAACCTATTTTACGCTGATACCATGCTCATGGAGAGCACGATTCGACACCAAAATTTCCAATACCAAAATTCTTGTCAAAAATGAAATTGTACCACAGTTGATGCATTTTGCTTGGTGTGGCAAGGCTGCAAAGTCTTTTCAGACTAATATTTTGATGCCCTGAGTTATATTTTCTGCTTAAATGAGTGTTAGGTTGCTTTGAAGAAAATCTGAACCCTAACCCTAACTACCCAAACCCTGAGCTAGGGTTAGGGTTAGTGTTATTAGAAAACATACAAGATGTTTGATGGCATGGCTGTGTTTTAGGACAGAAGTGAAATTTAGGAAACGTGTTATTTTAATGTTCTCTGCACTTTTTTTTTCTTGCCTATATGGGTCTATGTACTGCTTTGCTCTAAATGGGAATGTTGCCCAAATCCCTGAAAAGCAAAGGATTGAAAGAAAGTGGTTAAATGTGTCAATCTGTTGCATTTGGCATTGAATGCACTGCCGTTTTAACAGGTGTAGGTAACATTTATTGGGTTTTCCTGACTCTTAACCTATTTTACGCTGATACCATTCTCATGGAGAGCACGATTCGACACAAATTTTCCAATACCAGAATTCTTGTCAAAAAATGAAATTGTACCACAGTGTATGCATTTTGCTTGGTGTGGCAAGGCTGCAAAGTCTTTTCAGACTAATATTTTGATGCCCTGAGTTATATTTTTTGCTTAAATGAGTGTTAGGTTGCATTGAAGAAAATCTGAACCCTAACCCTAACTACCCAAACCCTGAGCTAGGGTTAGGGTTAGTGTTATTAGAAAACATAGAAGATGTTTGATGGCATGGCTGTGTTTTAGGACAGAAGTGGAATTTAGGAAACGTGTTATTTTAATGTTCTCTGCACTTTTTTTTTCGTGCCTATATGGGTCTATGTACTGCTTTGCTCTAAATGGGAATGTTGTCCACATCCCTGAAAAGCAAAGGATTGAAAGAAAGTGGTTAAATGTGTCAATCTGTTGCATTTGGCATTGAATGCACTGCCATTTTAACAGGTGTAGGTAACATTTATTGGTTTTTCCTGACTCTTAACCTATTTTACGCTGATACCATGCTCAAGGAGAACATGATTCGACACAAATTTCCAACACCAGAAATCTTGTCAAAAAATGAAATTGTACCACAGTTGATGCATTTTGCTTGGTGTGGCAAGGCTGCAAAGTCTTTTCAGACTAATATTTTGATGCCCTGAGTTATATTTTCTGCTTAAATGAGTGTTAGGTTGCTTTGAAGAAAATCTGAACCCTAACCCTAAATACCCAAACCCTGAGCTAGGGTTAGGGTTAGTGTTATTAGAAAACATAGTAGATGTTTGATGGCATGGCTGTGTTTTAGGACAGAAGTGAAATTTAGGAAACGTGTTATTTTAATGTTCTCTGCACTTTTTTTTTCTTGCCTATATGGGTCTATGTACTGCTTTGCTCTAAATGGGAATGTTGCCCACATCCCTGAAAAGCAAAGGATTGAAAGAAAGTGGTTAAATGTGTCAATCTGTTGCATTTGGCATTGAATGCACTGCCGTTTTAACAGGTGTAGGTAACATTTATTGGGTTTTCCTGACTCTTAACCTATTTTACGCTGATACCATGCTCATGGAGAGCACGATTCGACACCAAAATTTCCAATACCAAAATTCTTGTCAAAAAATGAAATTGTACCACAGTTGATGCATTTTGCTTGGTGTGGCAAGGCTGCAAAGTCTTTTCAGACTAATATTTTGATGCTTTGAGTTATATTTTCTGCTTAAATGAGTGTTAGGTTGCATTGAAGAAAATCTGAACCCTAACCCTAACTACCCAAACCGTGAGCTAGGGTTAGGGTTAGTGTTATTAGAAAACATAGAAGATGTTTGATGGCATGGCTGTGTTTTAGGACAGAAGTGAAATTTAGGAAACGTGTTATTTTAATGTTCTCTGCACTTTTTTTTTTCTTGCCTATATGGGTCTATGTACTGCTTTGCTCTAAATGGGAATGTTGCCCAAATCCCTGAAAAGCAAAGGATTGAAAGAAAGTGGTTAAATGTGTCAATCTGTTGCATTTGGCATTGAATGCACTGCCGTTTTAACAGGTGTAGGTAACATTTATTGGGTTTTCCTGACTCTTAACCTATTTTACGCTGATACCATGCTCAAGGAGAACATGATTCGACATAAATTTCCAACACCAGAATTCTTGTCAAAAAATGAAATTGTACCACAGTTGATGCATTTTGCTTGGTGTGGCAAGGCTGCAAAGTCTTTTCAGACAAATATTTTGATGCCCTGAGTTATATTTTCTGCTTAAATGAGTGTTAGGTTGCATTGAAGAAAATCTGAACCCTAACCCTAACTACCGAAACCCTGAGCTAGGGTTAGGGTTAGTGTTATTAGAAAACATAGAAGATGTTTGATGGCATGGCTGTGTTTTAGGACAGAAGTGAAATTTAGGAAACGTGTTATTTTAATGTTCTCTGCACTTTTTTTTTCTTGCCTATATGGGTCTATGTACTGCTTTGCCCTAAATGGGAATGTTGTCCACATCCCTGAAAAAAAAGTATTGAAAGAAAGTGGTTAAATGTGTCAATCTGTTGCATTTGGCATTGAATGCACTGCCATATTAACAGGTGTAGGTAACATTTATTGGGTTTTCCTGACTCTTAACCTATTTTACGCTGATACCATGCTCATGGAGAGCACGATTCGACACCAAAATTTCCAATACCAAAATTCTTGTCAAAAAATGAAATTGTACCACAGTTGATGCATTTTGCTTGGTGTGGCAAGGCTGCAAAGTCTTTTCAGACTAATATTTTGATGCCCTGAGTTATATTTTCTGCTTAAATGAGTGTTAGGTTGCTTTGAAGAAAATCTGAACCCTAACCCTAACTACCCAAACCCTGAGCTAGGGTTAGGGTTAGTGTTATTAGAAAACATACAAGATGTTTGATGGCATGGCTGTGTTTTAGGACAGAAGTGAAATTTAGGAAACGTGTTATTTTAATGTTCTCTGCACTTTTTTTTTCTTGCCTATATGGGTCTATGTACTGCTTTGCTCTAAATGGGAATGTTGCCCAAATCCCTGAAAAGCAAAGGATTGAAAGAAAGTGGTTAAATGTGTCAATCTGTTGCATTTGGCATTGAATGCACTGCCGTTTTAACAGGTGTAGGTAACATTTATTGGGTTTTCCTGACTCTTAACCTATTTTACGCTGATACCATTCTCATGGAGAGCACGATTCGACACAAATTTTCCAATACCAGAATTCTTGTCAAAAAATGAAATTGTACCACAGTTGATGCATTTTGCTTGGTGTGGCAAGGCTGCAAAGTCTTTTCAGACTAATATTTTGATGCCCTGAGTTATATTTTCTGCTTAAATGAGTGTTAGGTTGCATTGAAGAAAATCTGAACCCTAACCCTAACTACTGAAACCCTGAGCTAGGGTTAGGGTTAGTGTTATTAGAAAACATAGAAGATGTTTGATGGCATGGCTGTGTTTTAGGACAGAAGTGAAATTTAGGAAACGTGTTATTTTAATGTTCTCTGCACTTTTTTTTTCTTGCCTATATGGGTCTATGTACTGCTTTGCCCTAAATGGGAATGTTGTCCACATCCCTGAAAAAAAAGGATTGAAAGAAAGTGGTTAAATGTGTCAATCTGTTGCATTTGGCATTGAATGCACTGCCGTTTTAACAGGTGTAGGTAACATTTATTGGGTTTTCCTGACTCTTAACCTATTTTACGCTGATACCATTCTCATGGAGAGCACGATTCGACACAAATTTTCCAATACCAGAATTCTTGTCAAAAAATGAAATTGTACCACAGTTGATGCATTTTGCTTGGTGTGGCAAGGCTGCAAAGTCTTTTCAGACTAATATTTTGATGCCCTGAGTTATATTTTCTGCTTAAATGAGTGTTAGGTTGCTTTGAAGAAAATCTGAACCCTAACCCTAAATACCCAAACCCTGAGCTAGGGTTAGGGTTAGTGTTATTAGAAAACATAGTAGATGTTTGATGGCATGGCTGTGTTTTAGGACAGAAGTGAAATTTAGGAAACGTGTTATTTTAATGTTCTCTGCACTTTTTTTTTCTTGCCTATATGGGTCTATGTACTGCTTTGCTCTAAATGGGAATGTTGCCCAAATCACTGAAAAGCAAAGGATTGAAAGAAAGTGGTTAAATGTGTCAATCTGTTGCATTTGGCATTGAATGCACTGCCGTTTTAACAGGTGTAGGTAACATTTATCTGGTTTTCCTGACTCTTAACCTATTTTACGCTGATACCATGCTCAAGGAGAACATGATTCGACACAAATTTCCAACACCAGAAATCTTGTCAAAAAATGAAATTGTACCACAGTTGATGCATTTTGCTTGGTGTGGCAAGGCTGCAAAGTCTTTTCAGACTAATATTTTGATGCCCTGAGTTATATTTTCTGCTTAAATGAGTGTTAGGTTGCTTTGAAGAAAATCTGAACCCTAACCCTAACTACCCAAACCCTGAGCTAGGGTTAGGGTTAGTGTTATTAGAAAACATAGTAGATGTTTGATGGCATGGCTGTGTTTTAGGACAGAAGTGAAATTTAGGAAACGTGTTATTTTAATGTTCTCTGCACTTTTTTTTTCTTGCCTATATGGGTCTATGTACTGCTTTGCTCTAAATGGGAATGTTGCCCAAATCCCTGAAAAGCAAAGGATTGAAAGAAAGTGGTTAAATGTGTCAATCTGTTGCATTTGGCATTGAATGCACTGCCGTTTTAACAGGTGTAGGTAACATTTATTGGGTTTTCCTGACTCTTAACCTATTTTACGCTGATACCATTCTCATGGAGAGCACGATTCGACACAAATTTTCCAATACCAGAATTCTTGTCAAAAAATGAAATTGTACCACAGTTGATGCATTTTGCTTGGTGTGGCAAGGCTGCAAAGTCTTTTCAGACTAATATTTTGATGCCCTGAGTTATATTTTTTGCTTAAATGAGTGTTAGGTTGCATTGAAGAAAATCTGAACCCTAACCCTAACTACCCAAACCCTGAGCTAGGGTTAGGGTTAGTGTTATTAGAAAACATAGAAGATGTTTGATGGCATGGCTGTGTTTTAGGACAGAAGTGGAATTTAGGAAACGTGTTATTTTAATGTTCTCTGCACTTTTTTTTTCTTGCCTATATGGGTCTATGTACTGCTTTGCTCTAAATGGGAATGTTGTCCACATCCCTGAAAAGCAAAGGATTGAAAGAAAGTGGTTAAATGTGTCAATCTGTTGCATTTGGCATTGAATGCACTGCCATTTTAACAGGTGTAGGTAACATTTATTGGTTTTTCCTGACTCTTAACCTATTTTACGCTGATACCATGCTCAAGGAGAACATGATTCGACACAAATTTCCAACACCAGAAATCTTGTCAAAAAATGAAATTGTACCACAGTTGATGCATTTTGCTTGGTGTGGCAAGGCTGCAAAGTCTTTTCAGACTAATATTTTGATGCCCTGAGTTATATTTTCTGCTTAAATGAGTGTTAGGTTGCTTTGAAGAAAATCTGAACCCTAACCCTAACTACCCAAACCCTGAGCTAGGGTTAGGGTTAGTGTTATTAGAAAACATAGTAGATGTTTGATGGCATGGCTGTGTTTTAGGACAGAAGTAAAATTTAGGAAACGTGTTATTTTAATGTTCTCTGCACTTTTTTTTCTTGCCTATATTGGTCTATGTACTGCTTTGCTCTAAATGGGAATGTTGTCCACATCCCTGAAAAAAAAGGATTGAAAGAAAGTGGTTAAATGTGTCAATCTGTTGCATTTGGAATTGAATGCACTGCCATATTAACAGGTGTAGGTAATATTTATTGGGTTTTCCTGACTCTTAACCTATTTTACGCTGATACCATGCTCATGGAGAGCACGATTCGACACCAAAATTTCCAATACCAAAATTCTTGTCAAAAAATGAAATTGTACCACAGTTGATGCATTTTGCTTGGTGTGGCAAGGCTGCAAAGTCTTTTCAGACTAATATTTTGATGCCCTGAGTTATATTTTCTGCTTAAATGAGTGTTAGGTTGCATTGAAGAAAATCTGAACCCTAACCCTAACTACCGAAACCCTGAGCTAGGGTTAGGGTTAGTGTTATTAGAAAACATAGAAGATGTTTGATGGCATGGCTGTGTTTTAGGACAGAAGTGAAATTTAGGAAACGTGTTATTTTAATGTTCTCTGCACTTTTTTTTTCTTGCCTATATGGGTCTATGTACTGCTTTGCCCTAAATGGGAATGTTGTCCACATCCCTGAAAAAAAAGGATTGATAGAAAGTGGTTAAATGTGTCAATCTGTTGCATTTGGCATTGAATGCACTGCCGTTTTAACAGGTGTAGGTAACATTTATTGGGTTTTCCTGACTCTTAACCTATTTTACGCTGATACCATTCTCATGGAGAGCACGATTCGACACAAATTTTCCAATACCAGAATTCTTGTCAAAAAATGAAATTGTACCACAGTTGATGCATTTTGCTTGGTGTGGCAAGGCTGCAAAGTCTTTTCAGACTAATATTTTGATGCCCTGAGTTATATTTTTTGCTTAAATGAGTGTTAGGTTGCATTGAAGAAAATCTGAACCCTAACCCTAACTACCCAAACCCTGAGCTAGGGTTAGGGTTAGTGTTATTAGAAAACATAGAAGATGTTTGATGGCATGGCTGTGTTTTAGGACAGAAGTGGAATTTAGGAAACGTGTTATTTTAATGTTCTCTGCACTTTTTTTTTCTTGCCTATATGGGTCTATGTACTGCTTTGCTCTAAATGGGAATGTTGTCCACATCCCTGAAAAGCAAAGCATTGAAAGAAAGTGGTAAAATGTGTCAATCTGTTGCATTTGGCATTGAATGCACTGCCATTTTAACAGGTGTAGGTAACATTTATTGGGTTTTCCTGACTCTTAACCTATTTTACGCTGATACCATGCTCAAGGAGAACATGATTCGACACAAATTTCCAACACCAGAATTCTTGTCAAAAAATGAAATTGTACCACAGTTGATGCATTTTGCTTGGTGTGGCAAGGCTGCAAAGTCTTTTCAGACTAATATTTTGATGCCCTGAGTTATATTTTCTGCTTAAATGAGTGTTAGGTTGCATTGAAGAAAATCTGAACCCTAACCCTAACTACCGAAACCCTGAGCTAGGGTTAGGGTTAGTGTTATTAGAAAACATAGAAGATGCTTGATGGCATGGCTGTGTTTTAGGACAGAAGTGAAATTTAGGAAACGTGTTATTTTAATGTTCTCTGCACTTTTTTTTTACTTGCCTATATGGGTCTATGTACTGCTTTGCCCTAAATGGGAATGTTGTCCACATCCCTGAAAAAAAAGTATTGAAAGAAAGTGGTTAAATGTGTCAATCTGTTGCATTTGGCATTGAATGCACTGCCATATTAACAGGTGTAGGTAACATTTATTGGGTTTTCCTGACTCTTAACCTATTTTACGCTGATACCATGCTCATGGAGAGCACGATTCGACACCAAAATTTCCAATACCAAAATTCTTGTCAAAAAATGAAATTGTACCACAGTTGATGCATTTTGCTTGGTGTGGCAAGGCTGCAAAGTCTTTTCAGACTAATATTTTGATGCTTTGAGTTATATTTTCTGCTTAAATGAGTGTTAGGTTGCATTGAAGAAAATCTGAACCCTAACCCTAACTACCCAAACCCTGAGCTAGGGTTAGGGTTAGTGTTATTAGAAAACATAGAAGATGTTTGATGGCATGGCTGTGTTTTAGGACAGAAGTGGAATTTAGGAAACGTGTTATTTTAATGTTCTCTGCACTTTTTTTTTCTTGCCTATATGGGTCTATGTACTGCTTTGCTCTAAATGGGAATGTTGTCCAAATCCCTGAAAAGCAAAGCATTGAAAGAAAGTGGTTAAATGTGTCAATCTGTTGCATTTGGCATTGAATGCACTGCCATTTTAACAGGTGTAGGTAACATTTATTGGTTTTTCCTGACTCTTAACCTATTTTACGCTGATACCATGCTCAAGGAGAACATGATTCGACACAAATTTCCAACACCAGAAATCTTGTCAAAAAATGAAATTGTACCACAGTTGATGCATTTTGCTTGGTGTGGCAAGGCTGCAAAGTCTTTTCAGACTAATATTTTGATGCCCTGAGTTATATTTTCTGCTTAAATGAGTGTTAGGTTGCTTTGAAGAAAATCTGAACCCAAACCCTAACTACCCAAACCCTGAGCTAGGGTTAGGGTTAGTGTTATTAGAAAACATAGTAGATGTTTGATGGCATGGCTGTGTTTTAGGACAGAAGTGAAATTTAGGAAACGTGTTATTTTAATGTTCTCTGCACTTTTTTTTTCTTGCCTATATGGGTCTATGTACTGCTTTGCTCTAAATGGGAATGTTGCCCAAATCCCTGAAAAGCAAAGGATTGAAAGAAAGTGGTTAAATGTGTCAATCTGTTGCATTTGGCATTGAATGCACTGCCGTTTTAACAGGTGTAGGTAACATTTATTGGGTTTTCCTGACTCTTAACCTATTTTACGCTGATACCATGCTCAAGGAGAACATGATTCGACACAAATTTCCAACACCAGAAATCTTGTCAAAAAATGAAATTGTACCACAGTTGATGCATTTTGCTTGGTGTGGCAAGGCTGCAAAGTCTTTTCAGACTAATATTTTGATGCCCTGAGTTATATTTTCTGCTTAAATGAGTGTTAGGTTGCATTGAAGAAAATCTGAACCCTAACCCTAACTACCGAAACCCTGAGCTAGGGTTAGGGTTAGTGTTATTAGAAAACATAGAAGATGTTTGATGGCATGGCTGTGTTTTAGGACAGAAGTGAAATTTAGGAAACGTGTTATTTTAATGTTCTCTGCACTTTTTTTTTCTTGCCTATATGGGTCTATGTACTGCTTTGCCCTAAATGGGAATGTTGTCCACATCCCTGAAAAAAAAGGATTGAAAGAAAGTGGTTAAATGTGTCAATCTGTTGCATTTGGCATTGAATGCACTGCCATATTAACAGGTGTAGGTAACATTTATTGGGTTTTCCTGACTCTTAACCTATTTTACGCTGATACCATGCTCATGGAGAGCACGATTCGACACCAAAATTTCCAATACCAAAATTCTTGTCAAAAAATGAAATTGTACCACAGTTGATGCATTTTGCTTGGTGTGGCAAGGCTGCAAAGTCTTTTCAGACTAATATTTTGATGCTTTGAGTTATATTTTCTGCTTAAATGAGTGTTAGGTTGCATTGAAGAAAATCTGAACCCTAACCCTAACTACCCAAACCCTGAGCTAGGGTTAGGGTTAGTGTTATTAGAAAACATAGAAGATGTTTGATGGCATGGCTGTGTTTTAGGACAGAAGTGAAATTTAGGAAACGTGTTATTTTAATGTTCTCTGCACTTTTTTTTTCTTGCCTATATGGGTCTATGTACTGCTTTGCTCTAAATGGGAATGTTGCCCAAATCCCTGAAAAGCAAAGGATTGAAAGAAAGTGGTTAAATGTGTCAATCTGTTGCATTTGGCATCGAATGCACTGCCGTTTTAACAGGTGTAGGTAACATTTATTGGGTTTTCCTGACTCTTAACCTATTTTACGCTGATACCATTCTCATGGAGAGCACGATTCGACACAAATTTTCCAATACCAGAAATCTTGTCAAAAAATGAAATTGTACCACAGTTGATGCATTTTGCTTGGTGTGGCAAGGCTGCAAAGTCTTTTCAGACTAATATTTTGATGCCCTGAGTTATATTTTTTGCTTAAATGAGTGTTAGGTTGCATTGAAGAAAATCTGAACCCTAACCCTAACTACCCAAACCCTGAGCTAGGGTTAGGGTTAGTGTTATTAGAAAACATAGAAGATGTTTGATGGCATGGCTGTGTTTTAGGACAGAAGTGGAATTTAGTAAACGTGTTATTTTAATGTTCTCTGCACTTTTTTTTTCTTGCCTATATGGGTCTATGTACTGCTTTGCTCTAAATGGGAATGTTGTCCACATCCCTGAAAAGCAAAGGATTGAAAGAAAGTGGTTAAATGTGTCAATCTGTTGCATTTGGCATTGAATGCACTGCCATTTTAACAGGTGTAGGTAACATTTATTGGTTTTTCCTGACTCTTAACCTATGTTACGCTGATACCATGCTCAAGGAGAACATGATTCGACACAAATTTCCAACACCAGAAATCTTGTCAAAAAATGAAATTGTACCACAGTTGATGCATTTTGCTTGGTGTGGCAAGGCTGCAAAGTCTTTTCAGACTAATATTTTGATGCCCTGAGTTATATTTTCTGCTTAAATGAGTGTTAGGTTGCTTTGAAGAAAATCTGAACCCTAACACTAACTACCCAAACCCTGAGCTAGGGTTAGGGTTAGTGTTATTAGAAAACATAGTAGATGTTTGATGGCATGGCTGTGTTTTAGGACAGAAGCGAAATTTAGGAAACGTGTTATTTTAATGTTCTCTGCACTTTTTTTTCTTGCCTATATGGGTCTATGTACTGCTTTGCTCTAAATGGGAATGTTGTCCACATCCCTGAAAAAAAAGGATTGAAAGAAAGTGGTTAAATGTGTCAATCTGTTGCATTTGGCATTGAATGCACTGCCATATTAACAGGTGTAGGTAACATTTATTGGGTTTTCCTGACACTTAACCTATTTTACGCTGATACCATGCTCATGGAGAGCACGATTCGACACCAAAATTTCCAATACCAAAATTTTTGTCAAAAAATGAAATTGTACCACAGTTGATGCATTTTGCTTGGTGTGGCAAGGCTGCAAAGTCTTTTCAGACTAATATTTTGATGCTTTGAGTTATATTTTCTGCTTAAATGAGTGTTAGGTTGCATTGAAGAAAATCTGAACCCTAACCCTAACTACCCAAACCCTGAGCTAGGGTTAGGGTTAGTGTTATTAGAAAACATAGAAGATGTTTGATGGCATGGCTGTGTTTTAGGACAGAAGTAAAATTTAGGAAACGTGTTATTTTAATGTTCTCTGCACCTTTTTTTTCTTGCCTATATGGGTCTATGTACTGCTTTGCTCTAAATGGGAATGTTGTCCAAATCCCTGAAAAGCAAAGCATTGAAAGAAAGTGGTTAAATGTGTCAATCTGTTGCATTTGGCATTGAATGCACTGCCGTTTTAACAGGTGTAGGTAACATTTATTGGGTTTTCCTGACTCTTAACCTATTTTACGCTGATACCATTCTCATGGAGAGCACGATTCGACACAAATTTTCCAATACCAGAATTCTTGTCAAAAAATGAAATTGTACCACAGTTGATGCATTTTGCTTGGTGTGGCAAGGCTGCAAAGTCTTTTCAGACTAATATTTTGATGCTTTGAGTTATATTTTCTGCTTAAATGAGTGTTAGGTTGCATTGAAGAAAATCTGAACCCTAACCCTAACTACCCAAACCCTGAGCTAGGGTTAGGGTTAGTGTTATTAGAAAACATAGAAGATGTTTGATGGCATGGCTGTGTTTTAGGACAGAAGTAAAATTTAGGAAACGTGTTATTTTAATGTTCTCTGCACCTTTTTTTTCTTGCCTATATGGGTCTATGTACTGCTTTGCTCTAAATGGGAATGTTGTCCAAATCCCTGAAAAGCAAAGCATTGAAAGAAAGTGGTTAAATGTGTCAATCTGTTGCATTTGGCATTGAATGCACTGCCGTTTTAACAGGTGTAGGTAACATTTATTGGGTTTTCCTGACTCTTAACCTATTTTACGCTGATACCATTCTCATGGAGAGCACGATTCGATTCAAAATTTCCAATACCAGAATTCTTGTCAAAAAATGAAATTGTACCACAGTTGATGCATTTTGCTTGGTGTGGCAAGGCTGCAAAGTCTTTTCAGACTAATATTTTGATGCCCTGAGTTATATTTTTTGCTTAAATGAGTGTTAGGTTGCATTGAAGAAAATCTGAACCCTAACCCTAACTACCCAAACCCTGAGCTAGGGTTAGGGTTAGTGTTATTAGAAAACATAGAAGATGTTTGATGGCATGGCTGTGTTTTAGGACAGAAGTGAAATTTAGGAAACGTGTTATTTTAATGTTCTCTGCATTTTTTTTTTCTTGCCTATATGGGTCTATGTACTGCTTTGCTCTAAATGGGAATGTTGTCCACATCCCTGAAAAGCAAAGGATTGAAAGAAAGTGGTTAAATGTGTCAATCTGTTGCATTTGGCATTGAATGCACTGCCATATTAACAGGTGTAGGTAACATTTATTGGGTTTTCCTGACTCTTAACCTATTTTACGCTGATACCATGCTCATGGAGAGCACGATTCGACACCAAAATTTCCAATACCAAAATTCTTGTCAAAAAATGAAATTGTACCACAGTTGATGCATTTTGCTTGGTGTGGCAAGGCTGCAAAGTCTTTTCAGACTAATATTTTGATGCTTTGAGTTATATTTTCTGCTTAAATGAGTGTTAGGTTGCATTGAAGAAAATCTGAACCCTAACCCTAACTACCCAAACCCTGAGCTAGGGTTAGGGTTAGTGTTATTAGAAAACATAGAAGATGTTTGATGGCATGGCTGTGTTTTAGGACAGAAGTGGAATTTAGGAAACGTGTTATTTTAATGTTCTCTGCACTTTTTTTTTCTTGCCTATATGGGTCTATGTACTGCTTTGCTCTAAATGGGAATGTTGTCCAAATCCCTGAAAAGCAAAGCATTGAAAGAAAGTGGTTAAATGTGTCAATCTGTTGCATTTGGCATTGAATGCACTGCCGTTTTAACAGGTGTAGGTAACATTTATTGGGTTTTCCTGACTCTTAACCTATTTTACGCTGATACCATTCTCATGGAGAGCACGATTCGACACAAATTTTCCAATACCAGAATTCTTGTCAAAAAATGAAATTGTACCACAGTTGATGCATTTTGCTTGGTGTGGCAAGGCTGCAAAGTCTTTTCAGACTAATATTTTGATGCCCTGAGTTATATTTTCTGCTTAAATGAATGTTAGGTTGCATTGAAGAAAATCTGAACCCTAACCCTAACTACCCAAACCCTGAGCTAGGGTTAGGGTTAGTGTTATTAGAAAACATAGAAGATGTTTGATGGCATGGCTGTGTTTTAGGACAGAAGTAAAATTTAGGAAACGTGTTATTTTAATGTTCTCTGCACTTTTTTTTTCTTGCCTATATGGGTCTATGTACTGCTTTGCTCTAAATGGGAATGTTGTCCAAATCCCTGAAAAGCAAAGCATTGAAAGAAAGTGGTTAAATGTGTCAATCTGTTGCATTTGGCATTGAATGCACTGCCGTTTTAACAGGTGTAGGTAACATTTATTGGGTTTTTCTGACTCTTAACCTATTTAACGCTGATACCATGCTCATGGAGAGCACGATTCGACACCAAAATTTCCAACACCAGAAATCTTGTCAAAAAATGAAATTGTACCACAGTTGTTGCATTTTGCTTGGTGTGGCAAGGCTGCAAAGTCTTTTCAGACTAATATTTTGATGCTTTGAGTTATATTTTCTGCTTAAATGAGTGTTAGGTTGCATTGAAGAAAATCTGAACCCTAACCCTAACTACCCAAACCCTGAGCTAGGGTTAGGGTTAGTGTTATTAGAAAACATAGAAGATGTTTGATGGCATGGCTGTGTTTAAGGACAGAAGTAAAATTTAGGAAACGTGTTATTTTAATGTTCTCTGCACTTTTTTTTTCTTGCCTATATGGGTTTATGTACTGCTTTGCTCTAAATGGGAATGTTGTCCACATCCCTGAAAAGCAAAGCATTGAAAGAAAGTGGTTAAATGTGTCAATCTGTTGCATTTGGCATTGAATGCACTGCCGTTTTAACAGGTGAAGGTAACATTTATTGGGTTTTCCTGACTCTTAACCTATTTTACGCTGATACCATGCTCAAGGAGAACATGATTCGACACAAATTTCCAACACCAGAAATCTTGTCAAAAAATGAAATTGTACCACAGTTGATGCATTTTGCTTGGTGTGGCAAGGCTGCAAAGTCTTTTCAGACTAATATTTTGATGCCCTGAGTTATATTTTCTGCTTAAATGAGTGTTAGGTTGCATTGAAGAAAATCTGAACCCTAACCCTAACTACCGAAACCCTGAGCTAGGGTTAGGGTTAGTGTTATTAGAAAACATAGAAGATGTTTGATGGCATGGCTGTGTTTTAGGACAGAAGTGAAATTTAGGAAACGTGTTATTTTAATGTTCTCTGCACTTTTTTTTTCTTGCCTATATGGGTCTATGTACTGCTTTGCCCTAAATGGGAATGTTGTCCACATCCCTGAAAAAAAAGGATTGAAAGAAAGTGGTTAAATGTGTCAATCTGTTGCATTTGGCATTGAATGCACTGCCATATTAACAGGTGTAGGTAACATTTATTGGGTTTTCCTGACTCTTAACCTATTTTACGCTGATACCATGCTCATGGAGAGCACGATTCGACACCAAAATTTCCAATACCAAAATTCTTGTCAAAAAATGAAATTGTACCACAGTTGATGCATTTTGCTTGGTGTGGCAAGGCTGCAAAGTCTTTTCAGACTAATATTTTGATGCTTTGAGTTATATTTTCTGCTTAAATGAGTGTTAGGTTGCATTGAAGAAAATCTGAACCCTAACCCTAACTACCCAAACCCTGAGCTAGGGTTAGGGTTAGTGTTATTAGAAAACATAGAAGATGTTTGATGGCATGGCTGTGTTTTAGGACAGAAGTGAAATTTAGGAAACGTGTTATTTTAATGTTCTCTGCACTTTTTTTTTCTTGCCTATATGGGTCTATGTACTGCTTTGCTCTAAATGGGAATGTTGCCCAAATCCCTGAAAAGCAAAGGATTGAAAGAAAGTGGTTAAATGTGTCAATCTGTTGCATTTGGCATCGAATGCACTGCCGTTTTAACAGGTGTAGGTAACATTTATTGGGTTTTCCTGACTCTTAACCTATTTTACGCTGATACCATTCTCATGGAGAGCACGATTCGACACAAATTTTCCAATACCAGAAATCTTGTCAAAAAATGAAATTGTACCACAGTTGATGCATTTTGCTTGGTGTGGCAAGGCTGCAAAGTCTTTTCAGACTAATATTTTGATGCCCTGAGTTATATTTTTTGCTTAAATGAGTGTTAGGTTGCATTGAAGAAAATCTGAACCCTAACCCTAACTACCCAAACCCTGAGCTAGGGTTAGGGTTAGTGTTATTAGAAAACATAGAAGATGTTTGATGGCATGGCTGTGTTTTAGGACAGAAGTGGAATTTAGTAAACGTGTTATTTTAATGTTCTCTGCACTTTTTTTTTCTTGCCTATATGGGTCTATGTACTGCTTTGCTCTAAATGGGAATGTTGTCCACATCCCTGAAAAGCAAAGGATTGAAAGAAAGTGGTTAAATGTGTCAATCTGTTGCATTTGGCATTGAATGCACTGCCATTTTAACAGGTGTAGGTAACATTTATTGGTTTTTCCTGACTCTTAACCTATGTTACGCTGATACCATGCTCAAGGAGAACATGATTCGACACAAATTTCCAACACCAGAAATCTTGTCAAAAAATGAAATTGTACCACAGTTGATGCATTTTGCTTGGTGTGGCAAGGCTGCAAAGTCTTTTCAGACTAATATTTTGATGCCCTGAGTTATATTTTCTGCTTAAATGAGTGTTAGGTTGCTTTGAAGAAAATCTGAACCCTAACACTAACTACCCAAACCCTGAGCTAGGGTTAGGGTTAGTGTTATTAGAAAACATAGTAGATGTTTGATGGCATGGCTGTGTTTTAGGACAGAAGCGAAATTTAGGAAACGTGTTATTTTAATGTTCTCTGCACTTTTTTTTCTTGCCTATATGGGTCTATGTACTGCTTTGCTCTAAATGGGAATGTTGTCCACATCCCTGAAAAAAAAGGATTGAAAGAAAGTGGTTAAATGTGTCAATCTGTTGCATTTGGCATTGAATGCACTGCCATATTAACAGGTGTAGGTAACATTTATTGGGTTTTCCTGACACTTAACCTATTTTACGCTGATACCATGCTCATGGAGAGCACGATTCGACACCAAAATTTCCAATACCAAAATTTTTGTCAAAAAATGAAATTGTACCACAGTTGATGCATTTTGCTTGGTGTGGCAAGGCTGCAAAGTCTTTTCAGACTAATATTTTGATGCTTTGAGTTATATTTTCTGCTTAAATGAGTGTTAGGTTGCATTGAAGAAAATCTGAACCCTAACCCTAACTACCCAAACCCTGAGCTAGGGTTAGGGTTAGTGTTATTAGAAAACATAGAAGATGTTTGATGGCATGGCTGTGTTTTAGGACAGAAGTAAAATTTAGGAAACGTGTTATTTTAATGTTCTCTGCACCTTTTTTTTCTTGCCTATATGGGTCTATGTACTGCTTTGCTCTAAATGGGAATGTTGTCCAAATCCCTGAAAAGCAAAGCATTGAAAGAAAGTGGTTAAATGTGTCAATCTGTTGCATTTGGCATTGAATGCACTGCCGTTTTAACAGGTGTAGGTAACATTTATTGGGTTTTCCTGACTCTTAACCTATTTTACGCTGATACCATTCTCATGGAGAGCACGATTCGACACAAATTTTCCAATACCAGAATTCTTGTCAAAAAATGAAATTGTACCACAGTTGATGCATTTTGCTTGGTGTGGCAAGGCTGCAAAGTCTTTTCAGACTAATATTTTGATGCTTTGAGTTATATTTTCTGCTTAAATGAGTGTTAGGTTGCATTGAAGAAAATCTGAACCCTAACCCTAACTACCCAAACCCTGAGCTAGGGTTAGGGTTAGTGTTATTAGAAAACATAGAAGATGTTTGATGGCATGGCTGTGTTTTAGGACAGAAGTAAAATTTAGGAAACGTGTTATTTTAATGTTCTCTGCACCTTTTTTTTCTTGCCTATATGGGTCTATGTACTGCTTTGCTCTAAATGGGAATGTTGTCCAAATCCCTGAAAAGCAAAGCATTGAAAGAAAGTGGTTAAATGTGTCAATCTGTTGCATTTGGCATTGAATGCACTGCCGTTTTAACAGGTGTAGGTAACATTTATTGGGTTTTCCTGACTCTTAACCTATTTTACGCTGATACCATTCTCATGGAGAGCACGATTCGATTCAAAATTTCCAATACCAGAATTCTTGTCAAAAAATGAAATTGTACCACAGTTGATGCATTTTGCTTGGTGTGGCAAGGCTGCAAAGTCTTTTCAGACTAATATTTTGATGCCCTGAGTTATATTTTTTGCTTAAATGAGTGTTAGGTTGCATTGAAGAAAATCTGAACCCTAACCCTAACTACCCAAACCCTGAGCTAGGGTTAGGGTTAGTGTTATTAGAAAACATAGAAGATGTTTGATGGCATGGCTGTGTTTTAGGACAGAAGTGAAATTTAGGAAACGTGTTATTTTAATGTTCTCTGCATTTTTTTTTTCTTGCCTATATGGGTCTATGTACTGCTTTGCTCTAAATGGGAATGTTGTCCACATCCCTGAAAAGCAAAGGATTGAAAGAAAGTGGTTAAATGTGTCAATCTGTTGCATTTGGCATTGAATGCACTGCCATATTAACAGGTGTAGGTAACATTTATTGGGTTTTCCTGACTCTTAACCTATTTTACGCTGATACCATGCTCATGGAGAGCACGATTCGACACCAAAATTTCCAATACCAAAATTCTTGTCAAAAAATGAAATTGTACCACAGTTGATGCATTTTGCTTGGTGTGGCAAGGCTGCAAAGTCTTTTCAGACTAATATTTTGATGCTTTGAGTTATATTTTCTGCTTAAATGAGTGTTAGGTTGCATTGAAGAAAATCTGAACCCTAACCCTAACTACCCAAACCCTGAGCTAGGGTTAGGGTTAGTGTTATTAGAAAACATAGAAGATGTTTGATGGCATGGCTGTGTTTTAGGACAGAAGTGGAATTTAGGAAACGTGTTATTTTAATGTTCTCTGCACTTTTTTTTTCTTGCCTATATGGGTCTATGTACTGCTTTGCTCTAAATGGGAATGTTGTCCAAATCCCTGAAAAGCAAAGCATTGAAAGAAAGTGGTTAAATGTGTCAATCTGTTGCATTTGGCATTGAATGCACTGCCGTTTTAACAGGTGTAGGTAACATTTATTGGGTTTTCCTGACTCTTAACCTATTTTACGCTGATACCATTCTCATGGAGAGCACGATTCGACACAAATTTTCCAATACCAGAATTCTTGTCAAAAAATGAAATTGTACCACAGTTGATGCATTTTGCTTGGTGTGGCAAGGCTGCAAAGTCTTTTCAGACTAATATTTTGATGCCCTGAGTTATATTTTCTGCTTAAATGAATGTTAGGTTGCATTGAAGAAAATCTGAACCCTAACCCTAACTACCCAAACCCTGAGCTAGGGTTAGGGTTAGTGTTATTAGAAAACATAGAAGATGTTTGATGGCATGGCTGTGTTTTAGGACAGAAGTAAAATTTAGGAAACGTGTTATTTTAATGTTCTCTGCACTTTTTTTTTCTTGCCTATATGGGTCTATGTACTGCTTTGCTCTAAATGGGAATGTTGTCCAAATCCCTGAAAAGCAAAGCATTGAAAGAAAGTGGTTAAATGTGTCAATCTGTTGCATTTGGCATTGAATGCACTGCCGTTTTAACAGGTGTAGGTAACATTTATTGGGTTTTTCTGACTCTTAACCTATTTAACGCTGATACCATGCTCATGGAGAGCACGATTCGACACCAAAATTTCCAACACCAGAAATCTTGTCAAAAAATGAAATTGTACCACAGTTGTTGCATTTTGCTTGGTGTGGCAAGGCTGCAAAGTCTTTTCAGACTAATATTTTGATGCTTTGAGTTATATTTTCTGCTTAAATGAGTGTTAGGTTGCATTGAAGAAAATCTGAACCCTAACCCTAACTACCCAAACCCTGAGCTAGGGTTAGGGTTAGTGTTATTAGAAAACATAGAAGATGTTTGATGGCATGGCTGTGTTTAAGGACAGAAGTAAAATTTAGGAAACGTGTTATTTTAATGTTCTCTGCACTTTTTTTTTCTTGCCTATATGGGTTTATGTACTGCTTTGCTCTAAATGGGAATGTTGTCCACATCCCTGAAAAGCAAAGCATTGAAAGAAAGTGGTTAAATGTGTCAATCTGTTGCATTTGGCATTGAATGCACTGCCGTTTTAACAGGTGAAGGTAACATTTATTGGGTTTTCCTGACTCTTAACCTATTTTACGCTGATACCATTCTCATGGAGAGCACGATTCGACACAAATTTTCCAATACCAGAAATCTTGTCAAAAAATGAAATTGTACCACAGTTGATGCATTTTCCTTGGTGTGGCAAGTCTGCAAAGTCTTTTCAGACTAATATTTTGATGCCCTGAGTTATATTTTCTGCTTAAATGAGTGTTAGGTTGCTTTGAAGAAAATCTGAACCCTAACCCTAACTACCCAAACCCTGAGCTAGGGTTAGGGTTAGTGTTATTAGAAAACATAGAAGATGTTTGATGGCATGGCTGTGTTTTAGGACAGAAGTTAAATTTAGGAAACGTGTTATTTTAATGTTCTCTGCACTTTTTTTTTCTTGCCTATATGGGTCTATGTACTGCTTTGCCCTAAATGGGAATGTTGTCCACATCCCTGAAAAAAAAGGATTGAAAGAAAGTGGTTAAATGTGTCAATCTGTTGCATTTGGCATTGAATGCACTGCCATATTAACAGGTGTAGGTAACATTTATTGGGTTTTCCTGACTCTTAACCTATTTTACGCTGATACCATGCTCATGGAGAGCACGATTCGACACCAAAATTTCCAATACCAAAATTCTTGTAAAAAAATGAAATTGTACCACAGTTGATGCATTTTGCTTGGTGTGGCAAGGCTGCAAAGTCTTTTCAGACTAATATTTTGATGCTTTGAGTTATATTTTCTGCTTAAATGAGTGTTAGGTTGCATTGAAGAAAATCTGAACCCTAACCCTAACTACCCAAACCCTGAGCTAGGGTTAGGGTTAGTGTTATTAGAAAACATAGAAGATGTTTGATGGCATGGCTGTGTTTTAGGACAGAAGTGAAATTTAGGAAACGTGTTATTTTAATGTTCTCTGCACTTTTTTTTTCTTGCCTATATGGGTCTAAGTACTGCTTTGCTCTAAATGGGAATGTTGTCCAAATCCCTGAAAAGCAAAGGATTGAAAGAAAGTGGTTAAATGTGTCAATCTGTTGCATTTGGCATTGAATGCACTGCCGTTTTAACAGGTGTAGGTAACATTTATTGGGTTTTCCTGACTCTTAACCTATTTTACGCTGATACCATTCTCATGGAGAGCACGATTCGACACAAATTTTCCAATACCAGAATTCTTGTCAAAAAATGAAATTGTACCACAGTTGATGCATTTTGCTTGGTGTGGCAAGGCTGCAAAGTCTTTTCAGACTAATATTTTGATGCCCTGAGTTATATTTTTTGCTTAAATGAGTGTTAGGTTGCATTGAAGAAAATCTGAATCCTAACCCTAACTACCCAAACCCTGAGCTAGGGTTAGGGTTAGTGTTATTAGAAAACATAGAAGATGTTTGATGGCATGGCTGTGTTTTAGGACAGAAGTGGAATTTAGGAAACGTGTTATTTTAATGTTCTCTGCACTTTTTTTTTCTTGCCTATATGGGTCTATGTACTGCTTTGCTCTAAATGGGAATGTTGTCCACATCCCTGAAAAGCAAAGGATTGAAAGAAAGTGGTTAAATGTGTCAATCTGTTGCATTTGGCATTGAATGCACTGCCATTTTAACAGGTGTAGGTAACATTTATTGGTTTTTCCTGACTCTTAACCTATTTTGCGCTGATACCATGCTCAAGGAGAACATGATTCGACACAAATTTCCAACACCAGAAATCTTGTCAAAAAATGAAATTGTACCACAGTTGATGCATTTTGCTTGGTGTGGCAAGGCTGCAAAGTCTTTTCAGACTAATATTTTGATGCCCTGAGTTATATTTTCTGCTTAAATGAGTGTTAGGTTGCTTTGAAGAAAATCTGAACCCTAACCCTAACTACCCAAACCCTGAGCTAGGGTTAGGGTTAGTGTTATTAGAAAACATAGTAGATGTTTGATGGCATGGCTGTGTTTTAGGACAGAAGTGAAATTTAGGAAACGTGTTATTTTAATGTTCTCTGCACTTTTTTTTCTTGCCTATATGGGTCTATGTACTGCTTTGCTCTAAATGGGAATGTTGTCCACATCCCTGAAAAAAAAGGATTGAAAGAAAGTGGTTAAATGTGTCAATCTGTTGCATTTGGCATTGAATGCACTGCCATATTAACAGGTGTAGGTAACATTTATTGGGTTTTCCTGACTCTTAACCTATTTTACGCTGATACCATGCTCATGGAGAGCACGATTCGACACCAAAATTTCCAATACCAAAATTCTTGTCAAAAAATGAAATTGTACCACAGTTGATGCATTTTGCTTGGTGTGGCAAGGCTGCAAAGTCTTTTCAGTCTAATATTTTGATGCTTTGAGTTATATTTTCTGCTTAAATGAGTGTTAGGTTGCATTGAAGAAAATCTGAACCCTAACCCTAACTACCGAAACCCTGAGCTAGGGTTAGGGTTAGTGTTATTAGAAAACATAGAAGATGTTTGATGGCATGGCTGTGTTTTAGGACAGAAGTGAAATTTAGGAAACGTGTTATTTTAATGTTCTCTGCACTTTTTTTTTCTTGCCTATATGGGTCTAAGTACTGCTTTGCTCTAAATGGGAATGTTGTCCAAATCCCTGAAAAGCAAAGGATTGAAAGAAAGTGGTTAAATGTGTCAATCTGTTGCATTTGGCATTGAATGCACTGCCGTTTTAACAGGTGTAGGTAACATTTATTGGGTTTTCCTGACTCTTAACCTATTTTACGCTGATACCATTCTCATGGAGAGCACGATTCGACACAAATTTTCCAATACCAGAATTCTTGTCAAAAAATGAAATTGTACCACAGTTGATGCATTTTGCTTGGTGTGGCAAGGCTGCAAAGTCTTTTCAGACTAATATTTTGATGCCCTGAGTTATATTTTTTGCTTAAATGAGTGTTAGGTTGCATTGAAGAAAATCTGAACCCTAACCCTAACTACCCAAACCCTGAGCTAGGGTTAGGGTTAGTGTTATTAGAAAACATAGAAAATGTTTGATGGCATGGCTGTGTTTTAGGACAGAAGTGAAATTTAGGAAACGTGTTATTTTAATGTTCTCTGCACTTTTTTTTTCTTGCCTATATGGGTCTATGTACTGCTTTGCTCTAAATGGGAATGTTGTCCACATCCCTGAAAAGCAAAGGATTGAAAGAAAGTGGTTAAATGTGTCAATCTGTTGCATTTGGCATTGAATGCACTGCCATATTAACAGGTGTAGGTAACATTTATTGGGTTTTCCTGACTCTTAACCTATTTTACGCTGATACCATGCTCATGGAGAGCACGATTCGACACCAAAATTTCCAATACCAAAATTCTTGTCAAAAAATGAAATTGTACCACAGTTGATGCATTTTGCTTGGTGTGGCAAGGCTGCAAAGTCTTTTCAGACTAATATTTTGATGCTTTGAGTTATATTTTCTGCTTAAATGAGTGTTAGGTTGCATTGAAGAAAATCTGAACCCTAACCCTAACTACCCAAACCCTGAGCTAGGGTTAGGGTTAGTGTTATTAGAAAACATAGAAGATGTTTGATGGCATGGCTGTGTTTTAGGACAGAAGTGGAATTTAGGAAACGTGTTATTTTAATGTTCTCTGCACTTTTTTTTATTTGCCTATATGGGTCTATGTACTGCTGTGCTCTAAATGGGAATGTTGTCCAAATCCCTGAAAAGCAAAGCATTGAAAGAAAGTGGTTAAATGTGTCAATCTTTTGCATTTGGCATTGAATGCACTGCCGTTTTAACAGGTGTAGGTAACATTTATTGGGTTTTCCTGACTCTTAACCTATTTTACGCTGATACCATTCTCATGGAGAGCACGATTCGACACAAATTTTCCAATACCAGAATTCTTGTCAAAAAATGAAATTGTACCACAGTTGATGCATTTTGCTTGGTGTGGCAAGGCTGCAAAGTCTTTTCAGACTAATATTTTGATGCCCTGAGTTATATTTTCTGCTTAAATGAATGTTAGGTTGCATTGAAGAAAATCTGAACCCTAACCCTAACTACCCAAACCCTGAGCTAGGGTTAGGGTTAGTGTTATTAGAAAACATAGAAGATGTTTGATGGCATGGCTGTGTTTTAGGACAGAAGTGGAATTTAGGAAACGTGTTATTTTAATGTTCTCTGCACTTTTTTTTATTTGCCTATATGGGTCTATGTACTGCTGTGCTCTAAATGGGAATGTTGTCCAAATCCCTGAAAAGCAAAGCATTGAAAGAAAGTGGTTAAATGTGTCAATCTTTTGCATTTGGCATTGAATGCACTGCCGTTTTAACAGGTGTAGGTAACATTTATTGGGTTTTCCTGACTCTTAACCTATTTTACGCTGATACCATTCTCATGGAGAGCACGATTCGACACAAATTTTCCAATACCAGAATTCTTGTCAAAAAATGAAATTGTACCACAGTTGATGCATTTTGCTTGGTGTGGCAAGGCTGCAAAGTCTTTTCAGACTAATATTTTGATGCCCTGAGTTATATTTTCTGCTTAAATGAATGTTAGGTTGCATTGAAGAAAATCTGAACCCTAACCCTAACTACCCAAACCCTGAGCTAGGGTTAGGGTTAGTGTTATTAGAAAACATAGAAGATGTTTGATGGCATGGCTGTGTTTTAGGACAGAAGTAAAATTTAGGAAACGTGTTATTTTAATGTTCTCTGCACTTTTTTTTTCTTGCCTATATGGGTCTATGTACTGCTTTGCTCTAAATGGGAATGTTGTCCAAATCCCTGAAAAGCAAAGCATTGAAAGAAAGTGGTTAAATGTGTCAATCTGTTGCATTTGGCATTGAATGCACTGCCGTTTTAACAGGTGTAGGTAACATTTATTGGGTTTTTCTGACTCTTAACCTATTTAACGCTGATACCATGCTCATGGAGAGCACGATTCGACACCAAAATTTCCAATACCAAAATTCTTGTCAAAAAATGAAATTGTACCACAGTTGTTGCATTTTGCTTGGTGTGGCAAGGCTGCAAAGTCTTTTCAGACTAATATTTTGATGCTTTGAGTTATATTTTCTGCTTAAATGAGTGTTAGGTTGCATTGAAGAAAATCTGAACCCTAACCCTAACTACCCAAACCCTGAGCTAGGGTTAGGGTTAGTGTTATTAGAAAACATAGAAGATGTTTGATGGCATGGCTGTGTTTAAGGACAGAAGTAAAATTTAGGAAACGTGTTATTTTAATGTTCTCTGCACTTTTTTTTTCTTGCCTATATGGGTCTATGTACTGCTTTGCTCTAAATGGGAATGTTGTCCACATCCCTGAAAAGCAAAGCATTGAAAGAAAGTGGTTAAATGTGTCAATCTGTTGCATTTGGCATTGAATGCACTGCCGTTTTAACAGGTGAAGGTAACATTTATTGGGTTTTCCTGACTCTTAACCTATTTTACGCTGATACCATTCTCATGGAGAGCACGATTCGACACAAATTTTCCAATACCAGAAATCTTGTCAAAAAATGAAATTGTACCACAGTTGATGCATTTTCCTTGGTGTGGCAAGTCTGCAAAGTCTTTTCAGACTAATATTTTGATGCCCTGAGTTATATTTTCTGCTTAAATGAGTGTTAGGTTGCTTTGAAGAAAATCTGAACCCTAACCCTAACTACCCAAACCCTGAGCTAGGGTTAGGGTTAGTGTTATTAGAAAACATAGAAGATGTTTGATGGCATGGCTGTGTTTTAGGACAGAAGTTAAATTTAGGAAACGTGTTATTTTAATGTTCTCTGCACTTTTTTTTTCTTGCCTATATGGGTCTATGTACTGCTTTGCCCTAAATGGGAATGTTGTCCACATCCCTGAAAAAAAAGGATTGAAAGAAAGTGGTTAAATGTGTCAATCTGTTGCATTTGGCATTGAATGCACTGCCATATTAACAGGTGTAGGTAACATTTATTGGGTTTTCCTGACTCTTAACCTATTTTACGCTGATACCATGCTCATGGAGAGCACGATTCGACACCAAAATTTCCAATACCAAAATTCTTGTCAAAAAATGAAATTGTACCACAGTTGATGCATTTTGCTTGGTGTGGCAAGGCTGCAAAGTCTTTTCAGACTAATATTTTGATGCTTTGAGTTATATTTTCTGCTTAAATGAGTGTTAGGTTGCATTGAAGAAAATCTGAACCCTAACCCTAACTACCCAAACCCTGAGCTAGGGTTAGGGTTAGTGTTATTAGAAAACATAGAAGATGTTTGATGGCATGGCTGTGTTTTAGGACAGAAGTGAAATTTAGGAAACGTGTTATTTTAATGTTCTCTGCACTTTTTTTTTCTTGCCTATATGGGTCTAAGTACTGCTTTGCTCTAAATGGGAATGTTGTCCAAATCCCTGAAAAGCAAAGGATTGAAAGAAAGTGGTTAAATGTGTCAATCTGTTGCATTTGGCATTGAATGCACTGCCGTTTTAACAGGTGTAGGTAACATTTATTGGGTTTTCCTGACTCTTAACCTATTTTACGCTGATACCATTCTCATGGAGAGCACGATTCGACACAAATTTTCCAATACCAGAATTCTTGTCAAAAAATGAAATTGTACCACAGTTGATGCATTTTGCTTGGTGTGGCAAGGCTGCAAAGTCTTTTCAGACTAATATTTTGATGCCCTGAGTTATATTTTTTGCTTAAATGAGTGTTAGGTTGCATTGAAGAAAATCTGAATCCTAACCCTAACTACCCAAACCCTGAGCTAGGGTTAGGGTTAGTGTTATTAGAAAACATAGAAGATGTTTGATGGCATGGCTGTGTTTTAGGACAGAAGTGGAATTTAGGAAACGTGTTATTTTAATGTTCTCTGCACTTTCTTTTTCTTGCCTATATGGGTCTATGTACTGCTTTGCCCTAAATGGGAATGTTGTCCACATCCCTGAAAAGCAAAGGATTGAAAGAAAGTGGTTAAATGTGTCAATCTGTTGCATTTGGCATTGAATGCACTGCCATTTTAACAGGTGTAGGTAACATTTATTGGTTTTTCCTGACTCTTAACCTATTTTGCGCTGATACCATGCTCAAGGAGAACATGATTCGACACAAATTTCCAACACCAGAAATCTTGTCAAAAAATGAAATTGTACCACAGTTGATGCATTTTGCTTGGTGTGGCAAGGCTGCAAAGTCTTTTCAGACTAATATTTTGATGCCCTGAGTTATATTTTCTGCTTAAATGAGTGTTAGGTTGCTTTGAAGAAAATCTGAACCCTAACCCTAACTACCCAAACCCTGAGCTAGGGTTAGGGTTAGTGTTATTAGAAAACATAGTAGATGTTTGATGGCATGGCTGTGTTTTAGGACAGAAGTGAAATTTAGGAAACGTGTTATTTTAATGTTCTCTGCACTTTTTTTTCTTGCCTATATGGGTCTATGTACTGCTTTGCTCTAAATGGGAATGTTGTCCACATCCCTGAAAAAAAAGGATTGAAAGAAAGTGGTTAAATGTGTCAATCTGTTACATTTGGCATTGAATGCACTGCCATATTAACAGGTGTAGGTAACATTTATTGGGTTTTCCTGACTCTTAACCTATTTTACGCTGATACCATGCTCATGGAGAGCACGATTCGACACCAAAATTTCCAATACCAAAATTCTTGTCAAAAAATGAAATTGTACCACAGTTGATGCATTTTGCTTGGTGTGGCAAGGCTGCAAAGTCTTTTCAGACTAATATTTTGATGCTTTGAGTTATATTTTCTGCTTAAATGAGTGTTAGGTTGCATTGAAGAAAATCTGAACCCTAACCCTAACTACCCAAACCCTGAGCTAGGGTTAGGGTTAGTGTTATTAGAAAACATAGAAGATGTTTGATGGCATGGCTGTGTTTTAGGACAGAAGTGAAATTTAGGAAACGTGTTATTTTAATGTTCTCTGCACTTTTTTTTTCTTGCCTATATGGGTCTAAGTACTGCTTTGCTCTAAATGGGAATGTTGTCCAAATCCCTGATAAGCAAAGGATTGAAAGAAAGTGGTTAAATGTGTCAATCTGTTGCATTTGGCATTGAATGCACTGCCGTTTTAACAGGTGTAGGTAACATTTATTGGGTTTTCCTGACTCTTAACCTATTTTACGCTGATACCATTCTCATGGAGAGCACGATTCGACACAAATTTTCCAATACCAGAATTCTTGTCAAAAAATGAAATTGTACCACAGTTGATGCATTTTGCTTGGTGTGGCAAGGCTGCAAAGTCTTTTCAGACTAATATTTTGATGCCCTGAGTTATATTTTTTGCTTAAATGAGTGTTAGGTTGCATTGAAGAAAATCTGAATCCTAACCCTAACTACCCAAACCCTGAGCTAGGGTTAGGGTTAGTGTTATTAGAAAACATAGAAGATGTTTGATGGCATGGCTGTGTTTTAGGACAGAAGTGGAATTTAGGAAACGTGTTATTTTAATGTTCTCTGCACTTTTTTTTTCTTGCCTATATGGGTCTATGTACTGCTTTGCTCTAAATGGGAATGTTGTCCACATCCCTGAAAAGCAAAGGATTGAAAGAAAGTGGTTAAATGTGTCAATCTGTTGCATTTGGCATTGAATGCACTGCCATTTTAACAGGTGTAGGTAACATTTATTGGTTTTTCCTGACTCTTAACCTATTTTGCGCTGATACCATGCTCAAGGAGAACATGATTCGACACAAATTTCCAACACCAGAAATCTTGTCAAAAAATGAAATTGTACCACAGTTGATGCATTTTGCTTGGTGTGGCAAGGCTGCAAAGTCTTTTCAGACTAATATTTTGATGCCCTGAGTTATATTTTCTGCTTAAATGAGTGTTAGGTTGCTTTGAAGAAAATCTGAACCCTAACCCTAACTACCCAAACCCTGAGCTAGGGTTAGGGTTAGTGTTATTAGAAAACATAGAAGATGTTTGATGGCATGGCTGTGTTTTAGGACAGAAGTAAATTTTAGGAAATGTGTTATTTTAATGTTCTCTGCACCTTTTTTTTCTTGCCTATATGGGTCTATGTACTGCTTTGCTCTAAATGGGAATGTTGTCCAAATCCCTGAAAAGCAAAGCATTGAAAGAAAGTGGTTAAATGTGTCAATCTGTTGCATTTGGCATTGAATGCACTGCCGTTTTAACAGGTGTAGGTAACATTTATTGGGTTTTCCTGACTCTTAACCTATTTTACGCTGATACCATTCTCATGGAGAGCACGATTCGACACAAATTTTCCAATACCAGAATTCTTGTCAAAAAATGAAATTGTACCACAGTTGATGCATTTTGCTTGGTGTGGCAAGGCTGCAAAGTCTTTTCAGACTAATATTTTGATGCCCTGAGTTATATTTTTTGCTTAAATGAGTGTTAGGTTGCATTGAAGAAA
Organism: Lepisosteus oculatus; assembly: GCF_040954835.1. NCBI lineage: Eukaryota > Metazoa > Chordata > Actinopteri > Semionotiformes > Lepisosteidae > Lepisosteus > Lepisosteus oculatus. The sequence continues at coordinate 10,406,218 of NC_090706.1, read as the reverse complement.
ATCTGAACCCAAACCCTAACTACCCAAACCCTGAGCTAGGGTTAGGGTTAGTGTTATTAGAAAACATAGAAAATGTTTGATGGCATGGCTGTGTTTTAGGACAGAAGTGAAATTTAGGAAACGTGTTATTTTAATGTTCTCTGCACTTTTTTTTTCTTGCCTATATGGGTCTATGTACTGCTTTGCCCTAAATGGGAATGTTGTCCACATCCCTGAAAAAAAAGTATTGAAAAAAAGTGGTTAAATGTGTCAATCTGTTGCATTTGGCATTGAATGCACTGCCATATTAATAGGTGTAGGTAACATTTATTGGGGTTTCCTGACTCTTAACCTATTTTACGCTGATACCATGCTCATGGAGAGCACGATTCGACACCAAAATTTCCAATACCAAAATTCTTGTCAAAAAATGAAATTGTACCACAGTTGATGCATTTTGCTTGGTGTGGCAAGGCTGCAAAGTCTTTTCAGACTAATATTTTGATGCTTTGAGTTATATTTTCTGCTTAAATGAGTGTTAGGTTGCATTGAAGAAAATCTGAACCCTAACCCTAACTACCCAAACCCTGAGCTAGGGTTAGGGTTAGTGTTATTAGAAAACATAGAAGATGTTTGATGGCATGGCTGTGTTTAAGGACAGAAGTAAAATTTAGGAAACGTGTTATTTTAATGTTCTCTGCACTTTTTTTTTCTTGCCTATATGGGTCTATGTACTGCTTTGCTCTAAATGGGAATGTTGTCCACATCCCTGAAAAGCAAAGCATTGAAAGAAAGTGGTTAAATGTGTCAATCTGTTGCATTTGGCATTGAATGCACTGCCGTTTTAACAGGTGAAGGTAACATTTATTGGGTTTTCCTGACTCTTAACCTATTTTACGCTGATACCATTCTCATGGAGAGCACGATTCGACACAAATTTTCCAATACCAGAAATCTTGTCAAAAAATGAAATTGTACCACAGTTGATGCATTTTCCTTGGTGTGGCAAGTCTGCAAAGTCTTTTCAGACTAATATTTTGATGCTTTGAGTTATATTTTCTGCTTAAATGAGTGTTAGGTTGCATTGAAGAAAATCTGAACCCTAACCCTAACTACCCAAACCCTGAGCTAGGGTTAGGGTTAGTGTTATTAGAAAACATAGAAGATGTTTGATGGCATGGCTGTGTTTTAGGACAGAAGTGGAATTTAGGAAACGTGTTATTTTAATGTTCTCTGCACTTTTTTTTTCTTGCCTATATGGGTCTATGTACTGCTTTGCTCTAAATGGGAATGTTGTCCAAATCCCTGAAAAGCAAAGCATTGAAAGAAAGTGGTTAAATGTGTCAATCTTTTGCATTTGGCATTGAATGCACTGCCGTTTTAACAGGTGTAGGTAACATTTATTGGGTTTTCCTGACTCTTAACCTATTTTACGCTGATACCATTCTCATGGAGAGCACGATTCGACACAAATTTTCCAATACCAGAATTCTTGTCAAAAAATGAAATTGTACCACAGTTGATGCATTTTGCTTGGTGTGGCAAGGCTGCAAAGTCTTTTCAGACTAATATTTTGATGCCCTGAGTTATATTTTCTGCTTAAATGAATGTTAGGTTGCATTGAAGAAAATCTGAACCCTAACCCTAACTACCCAAACCCTGAGCTAGGGTTAGGGTTAGTGTTATTAGAAAACATAGAAGTTGTTTGATGGCATGGCTGTGTTTTAGGACAGAAGTAAAATTTAGGAAACGTGTTATTTTAATGTTCTCTGCACTTTTTTTTTCTTGCCTATATGGGTCTATGTACTGCTTTGCTCTAAATGGGAATGTTGTCCAAATCCCTGAAAAGCAAAGCATTGAAAGAAAGTGGTTAAATGTGTCAATCTGTTGCATTTGGCATTGAATGCACTGCCGTTTTAACAGGTGTAGGTAACATTTATTGGGTTTTTCTGACTCTTAACCTATTTAACGCTGATACCATGCTCATGGAGAGCACGATTCGACACCAAAATTTCCAATACCAAAATTCTTGTCAAAAAATGAAATTGTACCACAGTTGTTGCATTTTGCTTGGTGTGGCAAGGCTGCAAAGTCTTTTCAGACTAATATTTTGATGCTTTGAGTTATATTTTCTGCTTAAATGAGTGTTAGGTTGCATTGAAGAAAATCTGAACCCTAACCCTAACTACCCAAACCCTGAGCTAGGGTTAGGGTTAGTGTTATTAGAAAACATAGAAGATGTTTGATGGCATGGCTGTGTTTAAGGACAGAAGTAAAATTTAGGAAACGTGTTATTTTAATGTTCTCTGCACTTTTTTTTTCTTGCCTATATGGGTCTAAGTACTGCTTTGCTCTAAATGGGAATGTTGTCCAAATCCCTGAAAAGCAAAGGATTGAAAGAAAGTGGTTAAATGTGTCAATCTGTTGCATTTGGCATTGAATGCACTGCCATATTAACAGGTGTAGGTAACATTTATTGGGTTTTCCTGACTCTTAACCTATTTTACGCTGATACCATTCTCATGGAGAGCACGATTCGACACAAATTTTCCAATACCAGAATTCTTGTCAAAAAATGAAATTGTACCACAGTTGATGCATTTTGCTTGGTGTGGCAAGGCTGCAAAGTCTTTTCAGACTAATATTTTGATGCCCTGAGTTATATTTTTTGCTTAAATGAGTGTTAGGTTGCATTGAAGAAAATCTGAATCCTAACCCTAACTACCCAAACCCTGAGCTAGGGTTAGGGTTAGTGTTATTAGAAAACATAGAAGATGTTTGATGGCATGGCTGTGTTTTAGGACAGAAGTGGAATTTAGGAAACGTGTTATTTTAATGTTCTCTGCACTTTTTTTTTCTTGCCTATATGGGTCTATGTACTGCTTTGCTCTAAATGGGAATGTTGTCCACATCCCTGAAAAGCAAAGGATTGAAAGAAAGTGGTTAAATGTGTCAATCTGTTGCATTTGGCATTGAATGCACTGCCATTTTAACAGGTGTAGGTAACATTTATTGGTTTTTCCTGACTCTTAACCTATTTTGCGCTGATACCATGCTCAAGGAGAACATGATTCGACACAAATTTCCAACACCAGAAATCTTGTCAAAAAATGAAATTGTACCACAGTTGATGCATTTTGCTTGGTGTGGCAAGGCTGCAAAGTCTTTTCAGACTAATATTTTGATGCCCTGAGTTATATTTTCTGCTTAAATGAGTGTTAGGTTGCTTTGAAGAAAATCTGAACCCTAACCCTAACTACCCAAACCCTGAGCTAGGGTTAGGGTTAGTGTTATTAGAAAACATAGAAGATGTTTGATGGCATGGCTGTGTTTTAGGACAGAAGTAAATTTTAGGAAACGTGTTATTTTAATGTTCTCTGCACCTTTTTTTTCTTGCCTATATGGGTCTATGTACTGCTTTGCTCTAAATGGGAATGTTGTCCAAATCCCTGAAAAGCAAAGCATTGAAAGAAAGTGGTTAAATGTGTCAATCTGTTGCATTTGGCATTGAATGCACTGCCGTTTTAACAGGTGTAGGTAACATTTATTGGGTTTTCCTGACTCTTAACCTATTTTACGCTGATACCATTCTCATGGAGAGCACGATTCGACACAAATTTTCCAATACCAGAATTCTTGTCAAAAAATGAAATTGTACCACAGTTGATGCATTTTGCTTGGTGTGGCAAGGCTGCAAAGTCTTTTCAGACTAATATTTTGATGCCCTGAGTTATATTTTTTGCTTAAATGAGTGTTAGGTTGCATTGAAGAAAATCTGAACCCAAACCCTAACTACCCAAACCCTGAGCTAGGGTTAGGGTTAGTGTTATTAGAAAACATAGAAAATGTTTGATGGCATGGCTGTGTTTTAGGACAGAAGTGAAATTTAGGAAACGTGTTATTTTAATGTTCTCTGCACTTTTTTTTTCTTGCCTATATGGGTCTATGTACTGCTTTGCCCTAAATGGGAATGTTGTCCACATCCCTGAAAAAAAAGTATTGAAAAAAAGTGGTTAAATGTGTCAATCTGTTGCATTTGGCATTGAATGCACTGCCATATTAATAGGTGTAGGTAACATTTATTGGGGTTTCCTGACTCTTAACCTATTTTACGCTGATACCATGCTCATGGAGAGCACGATTCGACACCAAAATTTCCAATACCAAAATTCTTGTCAAAAAATGAAATTGTACCACAGTTGATGCATTTTGCTTGGTGTGGCAAGGCTGCAAAGTCTTTTCAGACTAATATTTTGATGCTTTGAGTTATATTTTCTGCTTAAATGAGTGTTAGGTTGCATTGAAGAAAATCTGAACCCTAACCCTAACTACCCAAACCCTGAGCTAGGGTTAGGGTTAGTGTTATTAGAAAACATAGAAGATGTTTGATGGCATGGCTGTGTTTAAGGACAGAAGTAAAATTTAGGAAACGTGTTATTTTAATGTTCTCTGCACTTTTTTTTTCTTGCCTATATGGGTCTATGTACTGCTTTGCTCTAAATGGGAATGTTGTCCACATCCCTGAAAAGCAAAGCATTGAAAGAAAGTGGTTAAATGTGTCAATCTGTTGCATTTGGCATTGAATGCACTGCCGTTTTAACAGGTGAAGGTAACATTTATTGGGTTTTCCTGACTCTTAACCTATTTTACGCTGATACCATTCTCATGGAGAGCACGATTCGACACAAATTTTCCAATACCAGAAATCTTGTCAAAAAATGAAATTGTACCACAGTTGATGCATTTTCCTTGGTGTGGCAAGTCTGCAAAGTCTTTTCAGACTAATATTTTGATGCTTTGAGTTATATTTTCTGCTTAAATGAGTGTTAGGTTGCATTGAAGAAAATCTGAACCCTAACCCTAACTACCCAAACCCTGAGCTAGGGTTAGGGTTAGTGTTATTAGAAAACATAGAAGATGTTTGATGGCATGGCTGTGTTTTAGGACAGAAGTGGAATTTAGGAAACGTGTTATTTTAATGTTCTCTGCACTTTTTTTTTCTTGCCTATATGGGTCTATGTACTGCTTTGCTCTAAATGGGAATGTTGTCCAAATCCCTGAAAAGCAAAGCATTGAAAGAAAGTGGTTAAATGTGTCAATCTTTTGCATTTGGCATTGAATGCACTGCCGTTTTAACAGGTGTAGGTAACATTTATTGGGTTTTCCTGACTCTTAACCTATTTTACGCTGATACCATTCTCATGGAGAGCACGATTCGACACAAATTTTCCAATACCAGAATTCTTGTCAAAAAATGAAATTGTACCACAGTTGATGCATTTTGCTTGGTGTGGCAAGGCTGCAAAGTCTTTTCAGACTAATATTTTGATGCCCTGAGTTATATTTTCTGCTTAAATGAATGTTAGGTTGCATTGAAGAAAATCTGAACCCTAACCCTAACTACCGAAACCCTGAGCTAGGGTTAGGGTTAGTGTTATTAGAAAACATAGAAGATGTTTGATGGCATGGCTGTGTTTTAGGACAGAAGTAAAATTTAGGAAACGTGTTATTTTAATGTTCTCTGCACTTTTTTTTTCTTGCCTATATGGGTCTATGTACTGCTTTGCTCTAAATGGGAATGTTGTCCAAATCCCTGAAAAGCAAAGCATTGAAAGAAAGTGGTTAAATGTGTCAATCTGTTGCATTTGGCATTGAATGCACTGCCGTTTTAACAGGTGTAGGTAACATTTATTGGGTTTTCCTGACTCTTAACCTATTTTACGCTGATACCATTCTCATGGAGAGCACGATTCGACACAAATTTTCCAATACCAGAATTCTTGTCAAAAAATGAAATTGTACCACAGTTGTTGCATTTTGCTTGGTGTGGCAAGGCTGCAAAGTCTTTTCAGACTAATATTTTGATGCTTTGAGTTATATTTTCTGCTTAAATGAGTGTTAGGTTGCATTGAAGAAAATCTGAACCCTAACCCTAACTACCCAAACCCTGAGCTAGGGTTAGGGTTAGTGTTATTAGAAAACATAGAAGATGTTTGATGGCATGGCTGTGTTTAAGGACAGAAGTAAAATTTAGGAAACGTGTTATTTTAATGTTCTCTGCACTTTTTTTTTCTTGCCTATATGGGTCTAAGTACTGCTTTGCTCTAAATGGGAATGTTGTCCAAATCCCTGAAAAGCAAAGGATTGAAAGAAAGTGGTTAAATGTGTCAATCTGTTGCATTTGGCATTGAATGCACTGCCGTTTTAACAGGTGTAGGTAACATTTATTGGGTTTTCCTGACTCTTAACCTATTTTACGCTGATACCATTCTCATGGAGAGCACGATTCGACACAAATTTTCCAATACCAGAATTCTTGTCAAAAAATGAAATTGTACCACAGTTGATGCATTTTGCTTGGTGTGGCAAGGCTGCAAAGTCTTTTCAGACTAATATTTTGATGCCCTGAGTTATATTTTTTGCTTAAATGAGTGTTAGGTTGCATTGAAGAAAATCTGAATCCTAACCCTAACTACCCAAACCCTGAGCTAGGGTTAGGGTTAGTGTTATTAGAAAACATAGAAGATGTTTGATGGCATGGCTGTGTTTTAGGACAGAAGTGGAATTTAGGAAACGTGTTATTTTAATGTTCTCTGCACTTTTTTTTTCTTGCCTATATGGGTCTATGTACTGCTTTGCTCTAAATGGGAATGTTGTCCACATCCCTGAAAAGCAAAGGATTGAAAGAAAGTGGTTAAATGTGTCAATCTGTTGCATTTGGCATTGAATGCACTGCCATTTTAACAGGTGTAGGTAACATTTATTGGTTTTTCCTGACTCTTAACCTATTTTGCGCTGATACCATGCTCAAGGAGAACATGATTCGACACAAATTTCCAACACCAGAAATCTTGTCAAAAAATGAAATTGTACCACAGTTGATGCATTTTGCTTGGTGTGGCAAGGCTGCAAAGTCTTTTCAGACTAATATTTTGATGCCCTGAGTTATATTTTCTGCTTAAATGAGTGTTAGGTTGCTTTGAAGAAAATCTGAACCCTAACCCTAACTACCCAAACCCTGAGCTAGGGTTAGGGTTAGTGTTATTAGAAAACATAGAAGATGTTTGATGGCATGGCTGTGTTTTAGGACAGAAGTAAATTTTAGGAAACGTGTTATTTTAATGTTCTCTGCACCTTTTTTTTCTTGCCTATATGGGTCTATGTACTGCTTTGCTCTAAATGGGAATGTTGTCCAAATCCCTGAAAAGCAAAGCATTGAAAGAAAGTGGTTAAATGTGTCAATCTTTTGCATTTGGCATTGAATGCACTGCCGTTTTAACAGGTGTAGGTAACATTTATTGGGTTTTCCTGACTCTTAACCTATTTTACGCTGATACCATTCTCATGGAGAGCACGATTCGACACAAATTTTCCAATACCAGAATTCTTGTCAAAAAATGAAATTGTACCACAGTTGATGCATTTTGCTTGGTGTGGCAAGGCTGCAAAGTCTTTTCAGACTAATATTTTGATGCCCTGAGTTATATTTTCTGCTTAAATGAATGTTAGGTTGCATTGAAGAAAATCTGAACCCTAACCCTAACTACCGAAACCCTGAGCTAGGGTTAGGGTTAGTGTTATTAGAAAACATAGAAGATGTTTGATGGCATGGCTGTGTTTTAGGACAGAAGTAAAATTTAGGAAACGTGTTATTTTAATGTTCTCTGCACTTTTTTTTTCTTGCCTATATGGGTCTATGTACTGCTTTGCTCTAAATGGGAATGTTGTCCAAATCCCTGAAAAGCAAAGCATTGAAAGAAAGTGGTTAAATGTGTCAATCTGTTGCATTTGGCATTGAATGCACTGCCGTTTTAACAGGTGTAGGTAACATTTATTGGGTTTTCCTGACTCTTAACCTATTTTACGCTGATACCATTCTCATGGAGAGCACGATTCGACACAAATTTTCCAATACCAGAATTCTTGTCAAAAAATGAAATTGTACCACAGTTGTTGCATTTTGCTTGGTGTGGCAAGGCTGCAAAGTCTTTTCAGACTAATATTTTGATGCTTTGAGTTATATTTTCTGCTTAAATGAGTGTTAGGTTGCATTGAAGAAAATCTGAACCCTAACCCTAACTACCCAAACCCTGAGCTAGGGTTAGGGTTAGTGTTATTAGAAAACATAGAAGATGTTTGATGGCATGGCTGTGTTTAAGGACAGAAGTAAAATTTAGGAAACGTGTTATTTTAATGTTCTCTGCACTTTTTTTTTCTTGCCTATATGGGTCTAAGTACTGCTTTGCTCTAAATGGGAATGTTGTCCAAATCCCTGAAAAGCAAAGGATTGAAAGAAAGTGGTTAAATGTGTCAATCTGTTGCATTTGGCATTGAATGCACTGCCGTTTTAACAGGTGTAGGTAACATTTATTGGGTTTTCCTGACTCTTAACCTATTTTACGCTGATACCATTCTCATGGAGAGCACGATTCGACACAAATTTTCCAATACCAGAATTCTTGTCAAAAAATGAAATTGTACCACAGTTGATGCATTTTGCTTGGTGTGGCAAGGCTGCAAAGTCTTTTCAGACTAATATTTTGATGCCCTGAGTTATATTTTTTGCTTAAATGAGTGTTAGGTTGCATTGAAGAAAATCTGAATCCTAACCCTAACTACCCAAACCCTGAGCTAGGGTTAGGGTTAGTGTTATTAGAAAACATAGAAGATGTTTGATGGCATGGCTGTGTTTTAGGACAGAAGTGGAATTTAGGAAACGTGTTATTTTAATGTTCTCTGCACTTTTTTTTTCTTGCCTATATGGGTCTATGTACTGCTTTGCTCTAAATGGGAATGTTGTCCACATCCCTGAAAAGCAAAGGATTGAAAGAAAGTGGTTAAATGTGTCAATCTGTTGCATTTGGCATTGAATGCACTGCCATTTTAACAGGTGTAGGTAACATTTATTGTTTTTTCCTGACTCTTAACCTATTTTGCGCTGATACCATGCTCAAGGAGAACATGATTCGACACAAATTTCCAACACCAGAAATCTTGTCAAAAAATGAAATTGTACCACAGTTGATGCATTTTGCTTGGTGTGGCAAGGCTGCAAAGTCTTTTCAGACTAATATTTTGATGCCCTGAGTTATATTTTCTGCTTAAATGAGTGTTAGGTTGCTTTGAAGAAAATCTGAACCCTAACCCTAACTACCCAAACCCTGAGCTAGGGTTAGGGTTAGTGTTATTAGAAAACATAGAAGATGTTTGATGGCATGGCTGTGTTTTAGGACAGAAGTAAATTTTAGGAAACGTGTTATTTTAATGTTCTCTGCACCTTTTTTTTCTTGCCTATATGGGTCTATGTACTGCTTTGCTCTAAATGGGAATGTTGTCCAAATCCCTGAAAAGCAAAGCATTGAAAGAAAGTGGTTAAATGTGTCAATCTGTTGCATTTGGCATTGAATGCACTGCCGTTTTAACAGGTGTAGGTAACATTTATTGGGTTTTCCTGACTCTTAACCTATTTTACGCTGATACCATTCTCATGGAGAGCACGATTCGACACAAATTTTCCAATACCAGAATTCTTGTCAAAAAATGAAATTGTACCACAGTTGATGCATTTTGCTTGGTGTGGCAAGGCTGCAAAGTCTTTTCAGACTAATATTTTGATGCCCTGAGTTATATTTTTTGCTTAAATGAGTGTTAGGTTGCATTGAAGAAAATCTGAACCCAAACCCTAACTACCCAAACCCTGAGCTAGGGTTAGGGTTAGTGTTATTAGAAAACATAGAAAATGTTTGATGGCATGGCTGTGTTTTAGGACAGAAGTGAAATTTAGGAAACGTGTTATTTTAATGTTCTCTGCACTTTTTTTTTCTTGCCTATATGGGTCTATGTACTGCTTTGCCCTAAATGGGAATGTTGTCCACATCCCTGAAAAAAAAGTATTGAAAAAAAGTGGTTAAATGTGTCAATCTGTTGCATTTGGCATTGAATGCACTGCCATATTAATAGGTGTAGGTAACATTTATTGGGGTTTCCTGACTCTTAACCTATTTTACGCTGATACCATGCTCATGGAGAGCACGATTCGACACCAAAATTTCCAATACCAAAATTCTTGTCAAAAAATGAAATTGTACCACAGTTGATGCATTTTGCTTGGTGTGGCAAGGCTGCAAAGTCTTTTCAGACTAATATTTTGATGCTTTGAGTTATATTTTCTGCTTAAATGAGTGTTAGGTTGCATTGAAGAAAATCTGAACCCTAACCCTAACTACCCAAACCCTGAGCTAGGGTTAGGGTTAGTGTTATTAGAAAACATAGAAGATGTTTGATGGCATGGCTGTGTTTAAGGACAGAAGTAAAATTTAGGAAACGTGTTATTTTAATGTTCTCTGCACTTTTTTTTTCTTGCCTATATGGGTCTATGTACTGCTTTGCTCTAAATGGGAATGTTGTCCACATCCCTGAAAAGCAAAGCATTGAAAGAAAGTGGTTAAATGTGTCAATCTGTTGCATTTGGCATTGAATGCACTGCCGTTTTAACAGGTGAAGGTAACATTTATTGGGTTTTCCTGACTCTTAACCTATTTTACGCTGATACCATTCTCATGGAGAGCACGATTCGACACAAATTTTCCAATACCAGAAATCTTGTCAAAAAATGAAATTGTACCACAGTTGATGCATTTTCCTTGGTGTGGCAAGTCTGCAAAGTCTTTTCAGACTAATATTTTGATGCTTTGAGTTATATTTTCTGCTTAAATGAGTGTTAGGTTGCATTGAAGAAAATCTGAACCCTAACCCTAACTACCCAAACCCTGAGCTAGGGTTAGGGTTAGTGTTATTAGAAAACATAGAAGATGTTTGATGGCATGGCTGTGTTTTAGGACAGAAGTGGAATTTAGGAAACGTGTTATTTTAATGTTCTCTGCACTTTTTTTTTCTTGCCTATATGGGTCTATGTACTGCTTTGCTCTAAATGGGAATGTTGTCCAAATCCCTGAAAAGCAAAGCATTGAAAGAAAGTGGTTAAATGTGTCAATCTTTTGCATTTGGCATTGAATGCACTGCCGTTTTAACAGGTGTAGGTAACATTTATTGGGTTTTCCTGACTCTTAACCTATTTTACGCTGATACCATTCTCATGGAGAGCACGATTCGACACAAATTTTCCAATACCAGAATTCTTGTCAAAAAATGAAATTGTACCACAGTTGATGCATTTTGCTTGGTGTGGCAAGGCTGCAAAGTCTTTTCAGACTAATATTTTGATGCCCTGAGTTATATTTTTTGCTTAAATGAGTGTTAGGTTGCATTGAAGAAAATCTGAATCCTAACCCTAACTACCCAAACCCTGAGCTAGGGTTAGGGTTAGTGTTATTAGAAAACATAGAAGATGTTTGATGGCATGGCTGTGTTTTAGGACAGAAGTGGAATTTAGGAAACGTGTTATTTTAATGTTCTCTGCACTTTTTTTTTCTTGCCTATATGGGTCTATGTACTGCTTTGCTCTAAATGGGAATGTTGTCCACATCCCTGAAAAGCAAAGGATTGAAAGAAAGTGGTTAAATGTGTCAATCTGTTGCATTTGGCATTGAATGCACTGCCATTTTAACAGGTGTAGGTAACATTTATTGGTTTTTCCTGACTCTTAACCTATTTTGCGCTGATACCATGCTCAAGGAGAACATGATTCGACACAAATTTCCAACACCAGAAATCTTGTCAAAAAATGAAATTGTACCACAGTTGATGCATTTTGCTTGGTGTGGCAAGGCTGCAAAGTCTTTTCAGACTAATATTTTGATGCCCTGAGTTATATTTTCTGCTTAAATGAGTGTTAGGTTGCTTTGAAGAAAATCTGAACCCTAACCCTAACTACCCAAACCCTGAGCTAGGGTTAGGGTTAGTGTTATTAGAAAACATAGAAGATGTTTGATGGCATGGCTGTGTTTTAGGACAGAAGTAAATTTTAGGAAACGTGTTATTTTAATGTTCTCTGCACCTTTTTTTTCTTGCCTATATGGGTCTATGTACTGCTTTGCTCTAAATGGGAATGTTGTCCAAATCCCTGAAAAGCAAAGCATTGAAAGAAAGTGGTTAAATGTGTCAATCTGTTGCATTTGGCATTGAATGCACTGCCGTTTTAACAGGTGTAGGTAACATTTATTGGGTTTTCCTGACTCTTAACCTATTTTACGCTGATACCATTCTCATGGAGAGCACGATTCGACACAAATTTTCCAATACCAGAATTCTTGTCAAAAAATGAAATTGTACCACAGTTGATGCATTTTGCTTGGTGTGGCAAGGCTGCAAAGTCTTTTCAGACTAATATTTTGATGCCCTGAGTTATATTTTTTGCTTAAATGAGTGTTAGGTTGCATTGAAGAAAATCTGAACCCAAACCCTAACTACCCAAACCCTGAGCTAGGGTTAGGGTTAGTGTTATTAGAAAACATAGAAAATGTTTGATGGCATGGCTGTGTTTTAGGACAGAAGTGAAATTTAGGAAACGTGTTATTTTAATGTTCTCTGCACTTTTTTTTTCTTGCCTATATGGGTCTATGTACTGCTTTGCCCTAAATGGGAATGTTGTCCACATCCCTGAAAAAAAAGTATTGAAAAAAAGTGGTTAAATGTGTCAATCTGTTGCATTTGGCATTGAATGCACTGCCATATTAATAGGTGTACGTAACATTTATTGGGGTTTCCTGACTCTTAACCTATTTTACGCTGATACCATGCTCATGGAGAGCACGATTCGACACCAAAATTTCCAATACCAAAATTCTTGTCAAAAAATGAAATTGTACCACAGTTGATGCATTTTGCTTGGTGTGGCAAGGCTGCAAAGTCTTTTCAGACTAATATTTTGATGCTTTGAGTTATATTTTCTGCTTAAATGAGTGTTAGGTTGCATTGAAGAAAATCTGAACCCTAACCCTAACTACCCAAACCCTGAGCTAGGGTTAGGGTTAGTGTTATTAGAAAACATAGAAGATGTTTGATGGCATGGCTGTGTTTAAGGACAGAAGTAAAATTTAGGAAACGTGTTATTTTAATGTTCTCTGCACTTTTTTTTTCTTGCCTATATGGGTCTATGTACTGCTTTGCTCTAAATGGGAATGTTGTCCACATCCCTGAAAAGCAAAGCATTGAAAGAAAGTGGTTAAATGTGTCAATCTGTTGCATTTGGCATTGAATGCACTGCCGTTTTAACAGGTGAAGGTAACATTTATTGGGTTTTCCTGACTCTTAACCTATTTTACGCTGATACCATTCTCATGGAGAGCACGATTCGACACAAATTTTCCAATACCAGAAATCTTGTCAAAAAATGAAATTGTACCACAGTTGATGCATTTTCCTTGGTGTGGCAAGTCTGCAAAGTCTTTTCAGACTAATATTTTGATGCTTTGAGTTATATTTTCTGCTTAAATGAGTGTTAGGTTGCATTGAAGAAAATCTGAACCCTAACCCTAACTACCCAAACCCTGAGCTAGGGTTAGGGTTAGTGTTATTAGAAAACATAGAAGATGTTTGATGGCATGGCTGTGTTTTAGGACAGAAGTGGAATTTAGGAAACGTGTTATTTTAATGTTCTCTGCACTTTTTTTTTCTTGCCTATATGGGTCTATGTACTGCTTTGCTCTAAATGGGAATGTTGTCCAAATCCCTGAAAAGCAAAGCATTGAAAGAAAGTGGTTAAATGTGTCAATCTTTTGCATTTGGCATTGAATGCACTGCCGTTTTAACAGGTGTAGGTAACATTTATTGGGTTTTCCTGACTCTTAACCTATTTTACGCTGATACCATTCTCATGGAGAGCACGATTCGACACAAATTTTCCAATACCAGAATTCTTGTCAAAAAATGAAATTGTACCACAGTTGATGCATTTTGCTTGGTGTGGCAAGGCTGCAAAGTCTTTTCAGACTAATATTTTGATGCCCTGAGTTATATTTTCTGCTTAAATGAATGTTAGGTTGCATTGAAGAAAATCTGAACCCTAACCCTAACTACCGAAACCCTGAGCTAGGGTTAGGGTTAGTGTTATTAGAAAACATAGAAGATGTTTGATGGCATGGCTGTGTTTTAGGACAGAAGTAAAATTTAGGAAACGTGTTATTTTAATGTTCTCTGCACTTTTTTTTTCTTGCCTATATGGGTCTATGTACTGCTTTGCTCTAAATGGGAATGTTGTCCAAATCCCTGAAAAGCAAAGCATTGAAAGAAAGTGGTTAAATGTGTCAATCTGTTGCATTTGGCATTGAATGCACTGCCGTTTTAACAGGTGTAGGTAACATTTATTGGGTTTTCCTGACTCTTAACCTATTTTACGCTGATACCATTCTCATGGAGAGCACGATTCGACACAAATTTTCCAATACCAGAATTCTTGTCAAAAAATGAAATTGTACCACAGTTGTTGCATTTTGCTTGGTGTGGCAAGGCTGCAAAGTCTTTTCAGACTAATATTTTGATGCTTTGAGTTATATTTTCTGCTTAAATGAGTGTTAGGTTGCATTGAAGAAAATCTGAACCCTAACCCTAACTACCCAAACCCTGAGCTAGGGTTAGGGTTAGTGTTATTAGAAAACATAGAAGATGTTTGATGGCATGGCTGTGTTTAAGGACAGAAGTAAAATTTAGGAAACGTGTTATTTTAATGTTCTCTGCACTTTTTTTTTCTTGCCTATATGGGTCTAAGTACTGCTTTGCTCTAAATGGGAATGTTGTCCAAATCCCTGAAAAGCAAAGGATTGAAAGAAAGTGGTTAAATGTGTCAATCTGTTGCATTTGGCATTGAATGCACTGCCGTTTTAACAGGTGTAGGTAACATTTATTGGGTTTTCCTGACTCTTAACCTATTTTACGCTGATACCATTCTCATGGAGAGCACGATTCGACACAAATTTTCCAATACCAGAATTCTTGTCAAAAAATGAAATTGTACCACAGTTGATGCATTTTGCTTGGTGTGGCAAGGCTGCAAAGTCTTTTCAGACTAATATTTTGATGCCCTGAGTTATATTTTTTGCTTAAATGAGTGTTAGGTTGCATTGAAGAAAATCTGAATCCTAACCCTAACTACCCAAACCCTGAGCTAGGGTTAGGGTTAGTGTTATTAGAAAACATAGAAGATGTTTGATGGCATGGCTGTGTTTTAGGACAGAAGTGGAATTTAGGAAACGTGTTATTTTAATGTTCTCTGCACTTTTTTTTTCTTGCCTATATGGGTCTATGTACTGCTTTGCTCTAAATGGGAATGTTGTCCACATCCCTGAAAAGCAAAGGATTGAAAGAAAGTGGTTAAATGTGTCAATCTGTTGCATTTGGCATTGAATGCACTGCCATTTTAACAGGTGTAGGTAACATTTATTGGTTTTTCCTGACTCTTAACCTATTTTGCGCTGATACCATGCTCAAGGAGAACATGATTCGACACAAATTTCCAACACCAGAAATCTTGTCAAAAAATGAAATTGTACCACAGTTGATGCATTTTGCTTGGTGTGGCAAGGCTGCAAAGTCTTTTCAGACTAATATTTTGATGCCCTGAGTTATATTTTTTGCTTAAATGAGTGTTAGGTTGCATTGAAGAAAATCTGAATCCTAACCCTAACTACCCAAACCCTGAGCTAGGGTTAGGGTTAGTGTTATTAGAAAACATAGAAGATGTTTGATGGCATGGCTGTGTTTTAGGACAGAAGTGGAATTTAGGAAACGTGTTATTTTAATGTTCTCTGCACTTTTTTTTTCTTGCCTATATGGGTCTATGTACTGCTTTGCTCTAAATGGGAATGTTGTCCACATCCCTGAAAAGCAAAGGATTGAAAGAAAGTGGTTAAATGTGTCAATCTGTTGCATTTGGCATTGAATGCACTGCCATTTTAACAGGTGTAGGTAACATTTATTGGTTTTTCCTGACTCTTAACCTATTTTGCGCTGATACCATGCTCAAGGAGAACATGATTCGACACAAATTTCCAACACCAGAAATCTTGTCAAAAAATGAAATTGTACCACAGTTGATGCATTTTGCTTGGTGTGGCAAGGCTGCAAAGTCTTTTCAGACTAATATTTTGATGCCCTGAGTTATATTTTCTGCTTAAATGAGTGTTAGGTTGCTTTGAAGAAAATCTGAACCCTAACCCTAACTACCCAAACCCTGAGCTAGGGTTAGGGTTAGTGTTATTAGAAAACATAGAAGATGTTTGATGGCATGGCTGTGTTTTAGGACAGAAGTAAATTTTAGGAAACGTGTTATTTTAATGTTCTCTGCACCTTTTTTTTCTTGCCTATATGGGTCTATGTACTGCTTTGCTCTAAATGGGAATGTTGTCCAAATCCCTGAAAAGCAAAGCATTGAAAGAAAGTGGTTAAATGTGTCAATCTTTTGCATTTGGCATTGAATGCACTGCCGTTTTAACAGGTGTAGGTAACATTTATTGGGTTTTCCTGACTCTTAACCTATTTTACGCTGATACCATTCTCATGGAGAGCACGATTCGACACAAATTTTCCAATACCAGAATTCTTGTCAAAAAATGAAATTGTACCACAGTTGATGCATTTTGCTTGGTGTGGCAAGGCTGCAAAGTCTTTTCAGACTAATATTTTGATGCCCTGAGTTATATTTTCTGCTTAAATGAATGTTAGGTTGCATTGAAGAAAATCTGAACCCTAACCCTAACTACCGAAACCCTGAGCTAGGGTTAGGGTTAGTGTTATTAGAAAACATAGAAGATGTTTGATGGCATGGCTGTGTTTTAGGACAGAAGTAAAATTTAGGAAACGTGTTATTTTAATGTTCTCTGCACTTTTTTTTTCTTGCCTATATGGGTCTATGTACTGCTTTGCTCTAAATGGGAATGTTGTCCAAATCCCTGAAAAGCAAAGCATTGAAAGAAAGTGGTTAAATGTGTCAATCTGTTGCATTTGGCATTGAATGCACTGCCGTTTTAACAGGTGTAGGTAACATTTATTGGGTTTTCCTGACTCTTAACCTATTTTACGCTGATACCATTCTCATGGAGAGCACGATTCGACACAAATTTTCCAATACCAGAATTCTTGTCAAAAAATGAAATTGTACCACAGTTGTTGCATTTTGCTTGGTGTGGCAAGGCTGCAAAGTCTTTTCAGACTAATATTTTGATGCTTTGAGTTATATTTTCTGCTTAAATGAGTGTTAGGTTGCATTGAAGAAAATCTGAACCCTAACCCTAACTACCCAAACCCTGAGCTAGGGTTAGGGTTAGTGTTATTAGAAAACATAGAAGATGTTTGATGGCATGGCTGTGTTTAAGGACAGAAGTAAAATTTAGGAAACGTGTTATTTTAATGTTCTCTGCACTTTTTTTTTCTTGCCTATATGGGTCTAAGTACTGCTTTGCTCTAAATGGGAATGTTGTCCAAATCCCTGAAAAGCAAAGGATTGAAAGAAAGTGGTTAAATGTGTCAATCTGTTGCATTTGGCATTGAATGCACTGCCGTTTTAACAGGTGTAGGTAACATTTATTGGGTTTTCCTGACTCTTAACCTATTTTACGCTGATACCATTCTCATGGAGAGCACGATTCGACACAAATTTTCCAATACCAGAATTCTTGTCAAAAAATGAAATTGTACCACAGTTGATGCATTTTGCTTGGTGTGGCAAGGCTGCAAAGTCTTTTCAGACTAATATTTTGATGCCCTGAGTTATATTTTTTGCTTAAATGAGTGTTAGGTTGCATTGAAGAAAATCTGAATCCTAACCCTAACTACCCAAACCCTGAGCTAGGGTTAGGGTTAGTGTTATTAGAAAACATAGAAGATGTTTGATGGCATGGCTGTGTTTTAGGACAGAAGTGGAATTTAGGAAACGTGTTATTTTAATGTTCTCTGCACTTTTTTTTTCTTGCCTATATGGGTCTATGTACTGCTTTGCTCTAAATGGGAATGTTGTCCACATCCCTGAAAAGCAAAGGATTGAAAGAAAGTGGTTAAATGTGTCAATCTGTTGCATTTGGCATTGAATGCACTGCCATTTTAACAGGTGTAGGTAACATTTATTGGTTTTTCCTGACTCTTAACCTATTTTGCGCTGATACCATGCTCAAGGAGAACATGATTCGACACAAATTTCCAACACCAGAAATCTTGTCAAAAAATGAAATTGTACCACAGTTGATGCATTTTGCTTGGTGTGGCAAGGCTGCAAAGTCTTTTCAGACTAATATTTTGATGCCCTGAGTTATATTTTCTGCTTAAATGAGTGTTAGGTTGCTTTGAAGAAAATCTGAACCCTAACCCTAACTACCCAAACCCTGAGCTAGGGTTAGGGTTAGTGTTATTAGAAAACATAGAAGATGTTTGATGGCATGGCTGTGTTTTAGGACAGAAGTAAATTTTAGGAAACGTGTTATTTTAATGTTCTCTGCACCTTTTTTTTCTTGCCTATATGGGTCTATGTACTGCTTTGCTCTAAATGGGAATGTTGTCCAAATCCCTGAAAAGCAAAGCATTGAAAGAAAGTGGTTAAATGTGTCAATCTGTTGCATTTGGCATTGAATGCACTGCCGTTTTAACAGGTGTAGGTAACATTTATTGGGTTTTCCTGACTCTTAACCTATTTTACGCTGATACCATTCTCATGGAGAGCACGATTCGACACAAATTTTCCAATACCAGAATTCTTGTCAAAAAATGAAATTGTACCACAGTTGATGCATTTTGCTTGGTGTGGCAAGGCTGCAAAGTCTTTTCAGACTAATATTTTGATGCCCTGAGTTATATTTTTTGCTTAAATGAGTGTTAGGTTGCATTGAAGAAAATCTGAACCCAAACCCTAACTACCCAAACCCTGAGCTAGGGTTAGGGTTAGTGTTATTAGAAAACATAGAAAATGTTTGATGGCATGGCTGTGTTTTAGGACAGAAGTGAAATTTAGGAAACGTGTTATTTTAATGTTCTCTGCACTTTTTTTTTCTTGCCTATATGGGTCTATGTACTGCTTTGCCCTAAATGGGAATGTTGTCCACATCCCTGAAAAAAAAGTATTGAAAAAAAGTGGTTAAATGTGTCAATCTGTTGCATTTGGCATTGAATGCACTGCCATATTAATAGGTGTAGGTAACATTTATTGGGGTTTCCTGACTCTTAACCTATTTTACGCTGATACCATGCTCATGGAGAGCACGATTCGACACCAAAATTTCCAATACCAAAATTCTTGTCAAAAAATGAAATTGTACCACAGTTGATGCATTTTGCTTGGTGTGGCAAGGCTGCAAAGTCTTTTCAGACTAATATTTTGATGCTTTGAGTTATATTTTCTGCTTAAATGAGTGTTAGGTTGCATTGAAGAAAATCTGAACCCTAACCCTAACTACCCAAACCCTGAGCTAGGGTTAGGGTTAGTGTTATTAGAAAACATAGAAGATGTTTGATGGCATGGCTGTGTTTAAGGACAGAAGTAAAATTTAGGAAACGTGTTATTTTAATGTTCTCTGCACTTTTTTTTTCTTGCCTATATGGGTCTATGTACTGCTTTGCTCTAAATGGGAATGTTGTCCACATCCCTGAAAAGCAAAGCATTGAAAGAAAGTGGTTAAATGTGTCAATCTGTTGCATTTGGCATTGAATGCACTGCCGTTTTAACAGGTGAAGGTAACATTTATTGGGTTTTCCTGACTCTTAACCTATTTTACGCTGATACCATTCTCATGGAGAGCACGATTCGACACAAATTTTCCAATACCAGAAATCTTGTCAAAAAATGAAATTGTACCACAGTTGATGCATTTTCCTTGGTGTGGCAAGTCTGCAAAGTCTTTTCAGACTAATATTTTGATGCTTTGAGTTATATTTTCTGCTTAAATGAGTGTTAGGTTGCATTGAAGAAAATCTGAACCCTAACCCTAACTACCCAAACCCTGAGCTAGGGTTAGGGTTAGTGTTATTAGAAAACATAGAAGATGTTTGATGGCATGGCTGTGTTTTAGGACAGAAGTGGAATTTAGGAAACGTGATATTTTAATGTTCTCTGCACTTTTTTTTTCTTGCCTATATGGGTCTATGTACTGCTTTGCTCTAAATGGGAATGTTGTCCAAATCCCTGAAAAGCAAAGCATTGAAAGAAAGTGGTTAAATGTGTCAATCTTTTGCATTTGGCATTGAATGCACTGCCGTTTTAACAGGTGTAGGTAACATTTATTGGGTTTTCCTGACTCTTAACCTATTTTACGCTGATACCATTCTCATGGAGAGCACGATTCGACACAAATTTTCCAATACCAGAATTCTTGTCAAAAAATGAAATTGTACCACAGTTGATGCATTTTGCTTGGTGTGGCAAGGCTGCAAAGTCTTTTCAGACTAATATTTTGATGCCCTGAGTTATATTTTCTGCTTAAATGAATGTTAGGTTGCATTGAAGAAAATCTGAACCCTAACCCTAACTACCGAAACCCTGAGCTAGGGTTAGGGTTAGTGTTATTAGAAAACATAGAAGATGTTTGATGGCATGGCTGTGTTTTAGGACAGAAGTAAAATTTAGGAAACGTGTTATTTTAATGTTCTCTGCACTTTTTTTTTCTTGCCTATATGGGTCTATGTACTGCTTTGCTCTAAATGGGAATGTTGTCCAAATCCCTGAAAAGCAAAGCATTGAAAGAAAGTGGTTAAATGTGTCAATCTGTTGCATTTGGCATTGAATGCACTGCCGTTTTAACAGGTGTAGGTAACATTTATTGGGTTTTTCTGACTCTTAACCTATTTAACGCTGATACCATGCTCATGGAGAGCACGATTCGACACCAAAATTTCCAATACCAAAATTCTTGTCAAAAAATGAAATTGTACCACAGTTGTTGCATTTTGCTTGGTGTGGCAAGGCTGCAAAGTCTTTTCAGACTAATATTTTGATGCTTTGAGTTATATTTTCTGCTTAAATGAGTGTTAGGTTGCATTGAAGAAAATCTGAACCCTAACCCTAACTACCCAAACCCTGAGCTAGGGTTAGGGTTAGTGTTATTAGAAAACATAGAAGATGTTTGATGGCATGGCTGTGTTTAAGGACAGAAGTAAAATTTAGGAAACGTGTTATTTTAATGTTCTCTGCACTTTTTTTTTCTTGCCTATATGGGTCTATGTACTGCTTTGCTCTAAATGGGAATGTTGTCCACATCCCTGAAAAGCAAAGCATTGAAAGAAAGTGGTTAAATGTGTCAATCTGTTGCATTTGGCATTGAATGCACTGCCGTTTTAACAGGAGAAGGTAACATTTATTGGGTTTTCCTGACTCTTAACCTATTTTACGCTGATACCATTCTCATGGAGAGCACGATTCGACACAAATTTTCCAATACCAGAAATCTTGTCAAAAAATGAAATTGTACCACAGTTGATGCATTTTCCTTGGTGTGGCAAGTCTGCAAAGTCTTTTCAGACTAATATTTTGATGCCCTGAGTTATATTTTCTGCTTAAATGAGTGTTAGGTTGCTTTGAAGAAAATCTGAACCCTAACCCTAACTACCCAAACCCTGAGCTAGGGTTAGGGTTAGTGTTATTAGAAAACATAGAAGATGTTTGATGGCATGGCTGTGTTTTAGGACAGAAGTTAAATTTAGGAAACGTGTTATTTTAATGTTCTCTGCACTTTTTTTTTCTTGCCTATATGGGTCTATGTACTGCTTTGCCCTAAATGGGAATGTTGTCCACATCCCTGAAAAAAAAGGATTGAAAGAAAGTGGTTAAATGTGTCAATCTGTTGCATTTGGCATTGAATGCACTGCCATATTAACAGGTGTAGGTAACATTTATTGGGTTTTCCTGACTCTTAACCTATTTTACGCTGATACCATGCTCATGGAGAGCACGATTCGACACCAAAATTTCCAATACCAAAATTCTTGTCAAAAAATGAAATTGTACCACAGTTGATGCATTTTGCTTGGTGTGGCAAGGCTGCAAAGTCTTTTCAGACTAATATTTTGATGCTTTGAGTTATATTTTCTGCTTAAATGAGTGTTAGGTTGCATTGAAGAAAATCTGAACCCTAACCCTAACTACCCAAACCCTGAGCTAGGGTTAGGGTTAGTGTTATTAGAAAACATAGAAGATGTTTGATGGCATGGCTGTGTTTTAGGACAGAAGTGAAATTTAGGAAACGTGTTATTTTAATGTTCTCTGCACTTTTTTTTTCTTGCCTATATGGGTCTAAGTACTGCTTTGCTCTAAATGGGAATGTTGTCCAAATCCCTGAAAAGCAAAGGATTGAAAGAAAGTGGTTAAATGTGTCAATCTGTTGCATTTGGCATTGAATGCACTGCCGTTTTAACAGGTGTAGGTAACATTTATTGGGTTTTCCTGACTCTTAACCTATTTTACGCTGATACCATTCTCATGGAGAGCACGATTCGACACAAATTTTCCAATACCAGAATTCTTGTCAAAAAATGAAATTGTACCACAGTTGATGCATTTTGCTTGGTGTGGCAAGGCTGCAAAGTCTTTTCAGACTAATATTTTGATGCCCTGAGTTATATTTTTTGCTTAAATGAGTGTTAGGTTGCATTGAAGAAAATCTGAATCCTAACCCTAACTACCCAAACCCTGAGCTAGGGTTAGGGTTAGTGTTATTAGAAAACATAGAAGATGTTTGATGGCATGGCTGTGTTTTAGGACAGAAGTGGAATTTAGGAAACGTGTTATTTTAATGTTCTCTGCACTTTTTTTTTCTTGCCTATATGGGTCTATGTACTGCTTTGCTCTAAATGGGAATGTTGTCCACATCCCTGAAAAGCAAAGGATTGAAAGAAAGTGGTTAAATGTGTCAATCTGTTGCATTTGGCATTGAATGCACTGCCATTTTAACAGGTGTAGGTAACATTTATTGGTTTTTCCTGACTCTTAACCTATTTTGCGCTGATACCATGCTCAAGGAGAACATGATTCGACACAAATTTCCAACACCAGAAATCTTGTCAAAAAATGAAATTGTACCACAGTTGATGCATTTTGCTTGGTGTGGCAAGGCTGCAAAGTCTTTTCAGACTAATATTTTGATGCCCTGAGTTATATTTTCTGCTTAAATGAGTGTTAGGTTGCTTTGAAGAAAATCTGAACCCTAACCCTAACTACCCAAACCCTGAGCTAGGGTTAGGGTTAGTGTTATTAGAAAACATAGTAGATGTTTGATGGCATGGCTGTGTTTTAGGACAGAAGTGAAATTTAGGAAACGTGTTATTTTAATGTTCTCTGCACTTTTTTTTCTTGCCTATATGGGTCTATGTACTGCTTTGCTCTAAATGGGAATGTTGTCCACATCCCTGAAAAAAAAGGATTGAAAGAAAGTGGTTAAATGTGTCAATCTGTTGCATTTGGCATTGAATGCACTGCCATATTAACAGGTGTAGGTAACATTTATTGGGTTTTCCTGACTCTTAACCTATTTTACGCTGATACCATGCTCATGGAGAGCACGATTCGACACCAAAATTTCCAATACCAAAATTCTTGTCAAAAAATGAAATTGTACCACAGTTGATGCATTTTGCTTGGTGTGGCAAGGCTGCAAAGTCTTTTCAGACTAATATTTTGATGCTTTGAGTTATATTTTCTGCTTAAATGAGTGTTAGGTTGCATTGAAGAAAATCTGAACCCTAACCCTAACTACCCAAACCCTGAGCTAGGGTTAGGGTTAGTGTTATTAGAAAACATAGAAGATGTTTGATGGCATGGCTGTGTTTTAGGACAGAAGTGAAATTTAGGAAACGTGTTATTTTAATGTTCTCTGCACTTTTTTTTTCTTGCCTATATGGGTCTAAGTACTGCTTTGCTCTAAATGGGAATGTTGTCCAAATCCCTGAAAAGCAAAGGATTGAAAGAAAGTGGTTAAATGTGTCAATCTGTTGCATTTGGCATTGAATGCACTGCCGTTTTAACAGGTGTAGGTAACATTTATTGGGTTTTCCTGACTCTTAACCTATTTTACGCTGATACCATTCTCATGGAGAGCACGATTCGACACAAATTTTCCAATACCAGAATTCTTGTCAAAAAATGAAATTGTACCACAGTTGATGCATTTTGCTTGGTGTGGCAAGGCTGCAAAGTCTTTTCAGACTAATATTTTGATGCCCTGAGTTATATTTTTTGCTTAAATGAGTGTTAGGTTGCATTGAAGAAAATCTGAATCCTAACCCTAACTACCCAAACCCTGAGCTAGGGTTAGGGTTAGTGTTATTAGAAAACATAGAAGATGTTTGATGGCATGGCTGTGTTTTAGGACAGAAGTGGAATTTAGGAAACGTGTTATTTTAATGTTCTCTGCACTTTTTTTTTCTTGCCTATATGGGTCTATGTACTGCTTTGCTCTAAATGGGAATGTTGTCCACATCCCTGAAAAGCAAAGCATTGAAAGAAAGTGGTTAAATGTGTCAATCTGTTGCATTTGGCATTGAATGCACTGCCGTTTTAACAGGTGAAGGTAACATTTATTGGGTTTTCCTGACTCTTAACCTATTTTACGCTGATACCATTCTCATGGAGAGCACGATTCGACACAAATTTTCCAATACCAGAAATCTTGTCAAAAAATGAAATTGTACCACAGTTGATGCATTTTCCTTGGTGTGGCATGTCTGCAAAGTCTTTTCAGACTAATATTTTGATGCCCTGAGTTATATTTTCTGCTTAAATGAGTGTTAGGTTGCTTTGAAGAAAATCTGAACCCTAACCCTAACTACCCAAACCCTGAGCTAGGGTTAGGGTTAGTGTTATTAGAAAACATAGAAGATGTTTGATGGCATGGCTGTGTTTTAGGACAGAAGTGAAATTTAGGAAACGTGTTATTTTAATGTTCTCTGCACTTTTTTTTTCTTGCCTATATGGGTCTATGTACTGCTTTGCCCTAAATGGGAATGTTGTCCACATCCCTGAAAAAAAAGGATTGAAAGAAAGTGGTTAAATGTGTCAATCTGTTGCATTTGGCATTGAATGCACTGCCATATTAACAGGTGTAGGTAACATTTATTGGGTTTTCCTGACTCTTAACCTATTTTACGCTGATACCATGCTCATGGAGAGCACGATTCGACACCAAAATTTCCAATACCAAAATTCTTGTCAAAAAATGAAATTGTACCACAGTTGATGCATTTTGCTTGGTGTGGCAAGGCTGCAAAGTCTTTTCAGACTAATATTTTGATGCTTTGAGTTATATTTTCTGCTTAAATGAGTGTTAGGTTGCATTGAAGAAAATCTGAACCCTAACCCTAACTACCCAAACCCTGAGCTAGGGTTAGGGTTAGTGTTATTAGAAAACATAGAAGATGTTTGATGGCATGGCTGTGTTTTAGGACAGAAGTGAAATTTAGGAAACGTGTTATTTTAATGTTCTCTGCACTTTTTTTTTCTTGCCTATATGGGTCTAAGTACTGCTTTGCTCTAAATGGGAATGTTGTCCAAATCCCTGAAAAGCAAAGGATTGAAAGAAAGTGGTTAAATGTGTCAATCTGTTGCATTTGGCATTGAATGCACTGCCGTTTTAACAGGTGTAGGTAACATTTATTGGGTTTTCCTGACTCTTAACCTATTTTACGCTGATACCATTCTCATGGAGAGCACGATTCGACACAAATTTTCCAATACCAGAATTCTTGTCAAAAAATGAAATTGTACCACAGTTGATGCATTTTGCTTGGTGTGGCAAGGCTGCAAAGTCTTTTCAGACTAATATTTTGATGCCCTGAGTTATATTTTTTGCTTAAATGAGTGTTAGGTTGCATTGAAGAAAATCTGAATCCTAACCCTAACTACCCAAACCCTGAGCTAGGGTTAGGGTTAGTGTTATTAGAAAACATAGAAGATGTTTGATGGCATGGCTGTGTTTTAGGACAGAAGTGGAATTTAGGAAACGTGTTATTTTAATGTTCTCTGCACTTTTTTTTTCTTGCCTATATGGGTCTATGTACTGCTTTGCTCTAAATGGGAATGTTGTCCACATCCCTGAAAAGCAAAGGATTGAAAGAAAGTGGTTAAATGTGTCAATCTGTTGCATTTGGCATTGAATGCACTGCCATTTTAACAGGTGTAGGTAACATTTATTGGTTTTTCCTGACTCTTAACCTATTTTGCGCTGATACCATGCTCAAGGAGAACATGATTCGACACAAATTTCCAACACCAGAAATCTTGTCAAAAAATGAAATTGTACCACAGTTGATGCATTTTGCTTGGTGTGGCAAGGCTGCAAAGTCTTTTCAGACTAATATTTTGATGCCCTGAGTTATATTTTCTGCTTAAATGAGTGTTAGGTTGCTTTGAAGAAAATCTGAACCCTAACCCTAACTACCCAAACCCTGAGCTAGGGTTAGGGTTAGTGTTATTAGAAAACATAGAAGATGTTTGATGGCATGGCTGTGTTTTAGGACAGAAGTAAATTTTAGGAAACGTGTTATTTTAATGTTCTCTGCACCTTTTTTTTCTTGCCTATATGGGTCTATGTACTGCTTTGCTCTAAATGGGAATGTTGTCCAAATCCCTGAAAAGCAAAGCATTGAAAGAAAGTGGTTAAATGTGTCAATCTGTTGCATTTGGCATTGAATGCACTGCCGTTTTAACAGGTGTAGGTAACATTTATTGGGTTTTCCTGACTCTTAACCTATTTTACGCTGATACCATTCTCATGGAGAGCACGATTCGACACAAATTTTCCAATACCAGAATTCTTGTCAAAAAATGAAATTGTACCACAGTTGATGCATTTTGCTTGGTGTGGCAAGGCTGCAAAGTCTTTTCAGACTAATATTTTGATGCTTTGAGTTATATTTTCTGCTTAAATGAGTGTTAGGTTGCATTGAAGAAAATCTGAACCCTAACCCTAACTACCCAAACCCTGAGCTAGGGTTAGGGTTAGTGTTATTAGAAAACATAGAAGATGTTTGATGGCATGGCTGTGTTTAAGGACAGAAGTAAAATTTA
Organism: Lepisosteus oculatus; assembly: GCF_040954835.1. Classification (NCBI taxonomy): domain Eukaryota; kingdom Metazoa; phylum Chordata; class Actinopteri; order Semionotiformes; family Lepisosteidae; genus Lepisosteus; species Lepisosteus oculatus. The sequence continues at coordinate 10,379,310 of NC_090706.1, read as the reverse complement.
GGAAACGTGTTATTTTAATGTTCTCTGCACTTTTTTTTTCTTGCCTATATGGGTCTATGTACTGCTTTGCTCTAAATGGGAATGTTGTCCACATCCCTGAAAAGCAAAGCATTGAAAGAAAGTGGTTAAATGTGTCAATCTGTTGCATTTGGCATTGAATGCACTGCCGTTTTAACAGGTGAAGGTAACATTTATTGGGTTTTCCTGACTCTTAACCTATTTTACGCTGATACCATTCTCATGGAGAGCACGATTCGACACAAATTTTCCAATACCAGAAATCTTGTCAAAAAATGAAATTGTACCACAGTTGATGCATTTTCCTTGGTGTGGCAAGTCTGCAAAGTCTTTTCAGACTAATATTTTGATGCCCTGAGTTATATTTTCTGCTTAAATGAGTGTTAGGTTGCTTTGAAGAAAATCTGAACCCTAACCCTAACTACCCAAACCCTGAGCTAGGGTTAGGGTTAGTGTTATTAGAAAACATAGAAGATGTTTGATGGCATGGCTGTGTTTTAGGACAGAAGTGAAATTTAGGAAACGTGTTATTTTAATGTTCTCTGCACTTTTTTTTTCTTGCCTATATGGGTCTATGTACTGCTTTGCCCTAAATGGGAATGTTGTCCACATCCCTGAAAAAAAAGGATTGAAAGAAAGTGGTTAAATGTGTCAATCTGTTGCATTTGGCATTGAATGCACTGCCATATTAACAGGTGTAGGTAACATTTATTGGGTTTTCCTGACTCTTAACCTATTTTACGCTGATACCATTCTCATGGAGAGCACGATTCGACACAAATTTTCCAATACCAGAATTCTTGTCAAAAAATGAAATTGTACCACAGTTGATGCATTTTGCTTGGTGTGGCAAGGCTGCAAAGTCTTTTCAGACTAATATTTTGATGCCCTGAGTTATATTTTCTGCTTAAATGAGTGTTAGGTTGCTTTGAAGAAAATCTGAACCCTAACCCTAACTACCCAAACCCTGAGCTAGGGTTAGGGTTAGTGTTATTAGAAAACATAGTAGATGTTTGATGGCATGGCTGTGTTTTAGGACAGAAGTGAAATTTAGGAAACGTGTTATTTTAATGTTCTCTGCACTTTTTTTTCTTGCCTATATGGGTCTATGTACTGCTTTGCTCTAAATGGGAATGTTGTCCACATCCCTGAAAAAAAAGGATTGAAAGAAAGTGGTTAAATGTGTCAATCTGTTGCATTTGGCATTGAATGCACTGCCATATTAACAGGTGTAGGTAACATTTATTGGGTTTTCCTGACTCTTAACCTATTTTACGCTGATACCATGCTCATGGAGAGCACGATTCGACACCAAAATTTCCAATACCAAAATTCTTGTCAAAAAATGAAATTGTACCACAGTTGATGCATTTTGCTTGGTGTGGCAAGGCTGCAAAGTCTTTTCAGACTAATATTTTGATGCCCTGAGTTATATTTTCTGCTTAAATGAGTGTTAGGTTGCATTGAAGAAAATCTGAACCCAAACCCTAACTACCCAAACCCTGAGCTAGGGTTAGGGTTAGTGTTATTAGAAAACATAGAAAATGTTTGATGGCATGGCTGTGTTTTAGGACAGAAGTGAAATTTAGGAAACGTGTTATTTTAATGTTCTCTGCACTTTTTTTTTCTTGCCTATATGGGTCTATGTACTGCTTTGCTCTAAATGGGAATGTTGTCCACATCCCTGAAAAGCAAAGGATTGAAAGAAAGTGGTTAAATGTGTCAATCTGTTGCATTTGGCATTGAATGCACTGCCATATTAACAGGTGTAGGTAACATTTATTGGTTTTTCCTGACTCTTAACCTATTTTACGCTGATACCATGCTCATGGAGAGCACGATTCGACACAAATTTTCCAATACCAGAATTCTTGTCAAAAAATGAAATTGTACCACAGTTGATGCATTTTGCTTGGTGTGGCAAGGCTGCAAAGTCTTTTCAGACTAATATTTTGATGCCCTGAGTTATATTTTCTGCTTAAATGAGTGTTAGGTTGCTTTGAAGAAAATCTGAACCCTAACCCTAACTACCCAAACCCTGAGCTAGGGTTAGGGTTAGTGTTATTAGAAAACATAGAAGATGTTTGATGGCATGGCTGTGTTTTAGGACAGAAGTGAAATTTAGGAAACGTGTTATTTTAATGTTCTCTGCACTTTTTTTTTCTTGCCTATATGGGTCTATGTACTGCTTTGCCCTAAATGGGAATGTTGTCCACATCCCTGAAAAAAAAGGATTGAAAGAAAGTGGTTAAATGTGTCAATCTGTTGCATTTGGCATTGAATGCACTGCCATATTAACAGGTGTAGGTAACATTTATTGGGTTTTCCTGACTCTTAACCTATTTTACGCTGATACCATTCTCATGGAGAGCACGATTCGACACAAATTTTCCAATACCAGAATTCTTGTCAAAAAATGAAATTGTACCACAGTTGATGCATTTTGCTTGGTGTGGCAAGGCTGCAAAGTCTTTTCAGACTAATATTTTGATGCCCTGAGTTATATTTTCTGCTTAAATGAGTGTTAGGTTGCTTTGAAGAAAATCTGAACCCTAACCCTAACTACCCAAACCCTGAGCTAGGGTTAGGGTTAGTGTTATTAGAAAACATAGTAGATGTTTGATGGCATGGCTGTGTTTTAGGACAGAAGTGAAATTTAGGAAACGTGTTATTTTAATGTTCTCTGCACTTTTTTTTCTTGCCTATATGGGTCTATGTACTGCTTTGCTCTAAATGGGAATGTTGTCCACATCCCTGAAAAAAAAGGATTGAAAGAAAGTGGTTAAATGTGTCAATCTGTTGCATTTGGCATTGAATGCACTGCCATATTAACAGGTGTAGGTAACATTTATTGGGTTTTCCTGACTCTTAACCTATTTTACGCTGATACCATGCTCATGGAGAGCACGATTCGACACCAAAATTTCCAATACCAAAATTCTTGTCAAAAAATGAAATTGTACCACAGTTGATGCATTTTGCTTGGTGTGGCAAGGCTGCAAAGTCTTTTCAGACTAATATTTTGATGCCCTGAGTTATATTTTCTGCTTAAATGAGTGTTAGGTTGCATTGAAGAAAATCTGAACCCAAACCCTAACTACCCAAACCCTGAGCTAGGGTTAGGGTTAGTGTTATTAGAAAACATAGAAAATGTTTGATGGCATGGCTGTGTTTTAGGACAGAAGTGAAATTTAGGAAACGTGTTATTTTAATGTTCTCTGCACTTTTTTTTTCTTGCCTATATGGGTCTATGTACTGCTTTGCTCTAAATGGGAATGTTGTCCACATCCCTGAAAAGCAAAGGATTGAAAGAAAGTGGTTAAATGTGTCAATCTGTTGCATTTGGCATTGAATGCACTGCCATATTAACAGGTGTAGGTAACATTTATTGGTTTTTCCTGACTCTTAACCTATTTTACGCTGATACCATGCTCATGGAGAGCACGATTCGACACAAATTTTCCAATACCAGAATTCTTGTCAAAAAATGAAATTGTACCACAGTTGATGCATTTTGCTTGGTGTGGCAAGGCTGCAAAGTCTTTTCAGACTAATATTTTGATGCCCTGAGTTATATTTTCTGCTTAAATGAATGTTAGGTTGCATTGAAGAAAATCTGAACCCTAACCCTAACTACCCAAACCCTGAGCTAGGGTTAGGGTTAGTGTTATTAGAAAACATAGAAGATGTTTGATGGCATGGCTGTGTTTAAGGACAGAAGTAAAATTTAGGAAACGTGTTATTTTAATGTTCTCTGCACTTTTTTTTTCTTGCCTATATGGGTCTATGTACTGCTTTGCTCTAAATGGGAATGTTGTCCACATCCCTGAAAAGCAAAGCATTGAAAGAAAGTGGTTAAATGTGTCAATCTGTTGCATTTGGCATTGAATGCACTGCCGTTTTAACAGGTGTAGGTAACATTTATTGGGTTTTTCTGACTCTTAACCTATTTTACGCTGATACCATTCTCATGGAGAGCACGATTCGACACAAATTTTCCAATACCAGAAATCTTGTCAAAAAATGAAATTGTACCACAGTTGATGCATTTCCCTTGGTGTGGCAAGTCTGCAAAGTCTTTTCAGACTAATATTTTGATGCCCTGAGTTATATTTTCTGCTTAAATGAGTGTTAGGTTGCTTTGAAGAAAATCTGAACCCTAACCCTAACTACCCAAACCCTGAGCTAGGGTTAGGGTTAGTGTTATTAGAAAACATAGAAGATGTTTGATGGCATGGCTGTGTTTTAGGACAGAAGTGAAATTTAGGAAACGTGTTATTTTAATGTTCTCTGCACTTTTTTTTTCTTGCCTATATGGGTCTATGTACTGCTTTGCTCTAAATGGGAATGTTGCCCAAATCCCTGAAAAGCAAAGGATTGAAAGAAAGTGGTTAAATGTGTCAATCTGTTGCATTTGGCATTGAATGCACTGCCGTTTTAACAGGTGTAGGTAACATTTATTGGGTTTTCCTGACTCTTAACCTATTTTACGCTGATACCATTCTCATGGAGAGCACGATTCGACACAAATTTTCCAATACCAGAATTCTTGTCAAAAAATGAAATTGTACCACAGTTGATGCATTTTGCTTGGTGTGGCAAGGCTGCAAAGTCTTTTCAGACTAATATTTTGATGCCCTGAGTTATATTTTCTGCTTAAATGAGTGTTAGGTTGCATTGAAGAAAATCTGAACCCTAACCCTAACTACCGAAACCCTGAGCTAGGGTTAGGGTTAGTGTTATTAGAAAACATAGAAGATGTTTGATGGCATGGCTGTGTTTTAGGACAGAAGTGAAATTTAGGAAACGTGTTATTTTAATGTTCTCTGCACTTTTTTTTTCTTGCCTATATGGGTCTATGTACTGCTTTGCCCTAAATGGGAATGTTGTCCACATCCCTGAAAAAAAAGGATTGAAAGAAAGTGGTTAAATGTGTCAATCTGTTGCATTTGGCATTGAATGCACTGCCATTTTAACAGGTGTAGGTAACATTTATTGGGTTTTCCTGACTCTTAACCTATTTTACGCTGATACCATGCTCAAGGAGAACATGATTCGACACAAATTTCCAACACCAGAAATCTTGTCAAAAAATGAAATTGTACCACAGTTGATGCATTTTGCTTGGTGTGGCAAGGCTGCAAAGTCTTTTCAGACTAATATTTTGATGCCCTGAGTTATATTTTCTGCTTAAATGAGTGTTAGGTTGCTTTGAAGAAAATCTGAACCCTAACCCTAACTACCCAAACCCTGAGCTAGGGTTAGGGTTAGTGTTATTAGAAAACATAGAAGATGTTTGATGGCATGGCTGTGTTTTAGGACAGAAGTGAAATTTAGGAAACGTGTTATTTTAATGTTCTCTGCACTTTTTTTTTCTTGCCTATATGGGTCTATGTACTGCTTTGCTCTAAATGGGAATGTTGTCCACATCCCTGAAAAGCAAAGCATTGAAAGAAAGTGGTTAAATGTGTCAATCTGTTGCATTTGGCATTGAATGCACTGCCGTTTTAACAGGTGTAGGTAACATTTATTGGGTTTTCCTGACTCTTAACCTATTTTACGCTGATACCATGCTCAAGGAGAACATGATTCGTCACAAATTTCCAACACCAGAAATCTTGTCAAAAAATGAAATTGTACCACAGTTGATGCATTTTGCTTGGTGTGGGAAGGCTGCAAAGTCTTTTCAGACTATTATTTTGATGCCCTGAGTTATATTTTCTGCTTAAATGAGTGTTAGGTTGCTTTGAAGAAAATCTGAACCCTAACCCTAACTACCCAAACCCTGAGCTAGGGTTAGGGTTAGTGTTATTAGAAAACATAGAAGATGTTTGATGGCATGGCTGTGTTTTAGGACAGAAGTGAAATTTAGGAAACGTGTTATTTTAATGTTCTCTGCACTTTTTTTTTCTTGCCTATATGGGTCTATGTACTGCTTTGCTCTAAATGGGAATGTTGCCCAAATCCCTGAAAAGCAAAGGATTGAAAGAAAGTGGTTAAATGTGTCAATCTGTTGCATTTGGCATTGAATGCACTGCCGTTTTAACAGGTGTAGGTAACATTTATTGGGTTTTCCTGACTCTTAACCTATTTTACGCTGATACCATTCTCATGGAGAGCACGATTCGACACAAATTTTCCAATACCAGAATTCTTGTCAAAAAATGAAATTGTACCACAGTTGATGCATTTTGCTTGGTGTGGCAAGGCTGCAAAGTCTTTTCAGACTAATATTTTGATGCCCTGAGTTATATTTTCTGCTTAAATGAGTGTTAGGTTGCATTGAAGAAAATCTGAACCCTAACCCTAACTACCGAAACCCTGAGCTAGGGTTAGGGTTAGTGTTATTAGAAAACATAGAAGATGTTTGATGGCATGGCTGTGTTTTAGGACAGAAGTGAAATTTAGGAAACGTGTTATTTTAATGTTCTCTGCACTTTTTTTTTCTTGCCTATATGGGTCTATGTACTGCTTTGCCCTAAATGGGAATGTTGTCCACATCCCTGAAAAAAAAGGATTGAAAGAAAGTGGTTAAATGTGTCAATCTGTTGCATTTGGCATTGAATGCACTGCCATTTTAACAGGTGTAGGTAACATTTATTGGGTTTTCCTGACTCTTAACCTATTTTACGCTGATACCATGCTCAAGGAGAACATGATTCGACACAAATTTCCAACACCAGAAATCTTGTCAAAAAATGAAATTGTACCACAGTTGATGCATTTTGCTTGGTGTGGCAAGGCTGCAAAGTCTTTTCAGACTAATATTTTGATGCCCTGAGTTATATTTTCTGCTTAAATGAGTGTTAGGTTGCTTTGAAGAAAATCTGAACCCTAACCCTAACTACCCAAACCCTGAGCTAGGGTTAGGGTTAGTGTTATTAGAAAACATAGAAGATGTTTGATGGCATGGCTGTGTTTTAGGACAGAAGTGAAATTTAGGAAACGTGTTATTTTAATGTTCTCTGCACTTTTTTTTTCTTGCCTATATGGGTCTATGTACTGCTTTGCTCTAAATGGGAATGTTGTCCACATCCCTGAAAAGCAAAGCATTGAAAGAAAGTGGTTAAATGTGTCAATCTGTTGCATTTGGCATTGAATGCACTGCCGTTTTAACAGGTGTAGGTAACATTTATTGGGTTTTCCTGACTCTTAACCTATTTTACGCTGATACCATTCTCATGGAGAGCACGATTCGACACAAATTTTCCAATACCAGAATTCTTGTCAAAAAATGAAATTGTACCACAGTTGATGCATTTTGCTTGGTGTGGCAAGGCTGCAAAGTCTTTTCAGACTAATATTTTGATGCCCTGAGTTATATTTTCTGCTTAAATGAGTGTTAGGTTGCATTGAAGAAAATCTGAACCCTAACCCTAACTACCGAAACCCTGAGCTAGGGTTAGGGTTAGTGTTATTAGAAAACATAGAAGATGTTTGATGGCATGGCTGTGTTTTAGGACAGAAGTGAAATTTAGGAAACGTGTTATTTTAATGTTCTCTGCACTTTTTTTTTCTTGCCTATATGGGTCTATGTACTGCTTTGCCCTAAATGGGAATGTTGTCCACATCCCTGAAAAAAAAGGATTGAAAGAAAGTGGTTAAATGTGTCAATCTGTTGCATTTGGCATTGAATGCACTGCCATTTTAACAGGTGTAGGTAACATTTATTGGGTTTTCCTGACTCTTAACCTATTTTACGCTGATACCATGCTCAAGGAGAACATGATTCGACACAAATTTCCAACACCAGAAATCTTGTCAAAAAATGAAATTGTACCACAGTTGATGCATTTTGCTTGGTGTGGCAAGGCTGCAAAGTCTTTTCAGACTAATATTTTGATGCCCTGAGTTATATTTTCTGCTTAAATGAGTGTTAGGTTGCTTTGAAGAAAATCTGAACCCTAACCCTAACTTCCCAAACCCTGAGCTAGGGTTAGGGTTAGTGTTATTAGAAAACATAGAAGATGCTTGATGGCATGGCTGTGTTTTAGGAAAGAAGTGAAATTTAGGAAAAGTGTTATTTTAATGTTCTCTGCACTTTTTTTTTCTTGCCTATATGGGTCTATGTACTGCTTTGCCCTAAATGGGAATGTTGTCCACATCCCTGAAAAAAAAGGATTGAAAGAAAGTGGTTAAATGTGTCAATCTGTTGCATTTGGCATTGAATGCACTGCCATATTAACAGGTGTAGGTAACATTTATTGGGTTTTCCTGACTCTTAACCTATTTTACGCTGATACCATGCTCATGGAGAGCACGATTCGACACCAAAATTTCCAATACCAAAATTCTTGTCAAAAAATGAAATTGTACCACAGTTGATGCATTTTGCTTGGTGTGGCAAGGCTGCAAAGTCTTTTCAGACTAATATTTTGATGCTTTGAGTTATATTTTCTGCTTAAATGAGTGTTAGGTTGCATTGAAGAAAATCTGAACCCTAACCCTAACTACCCAAACCCTGAGCTAGGGTTAGGGTTAGTGTTATTAGAAAACATAGAAGATGTTTGATGGCATGGCTGTGTTTAAGGACAGAAGTGAAATTTAGGAAACGTTTTATTTTAATGTTCTCTGCACTTTTTTTTTCTTGCCTATATGGGTCTATGTACTGCTTTGCTCTAAATGGGAATGTTGTCCACATCCCTGAAAAGCAAAGCATTGAAAGAAAGTGGTTAAATGTGTCAATCTGTTGCATTTGGCATTGAATGCACTGCCGTTTTAACAGGTGTAGGTAACATTTATTGGGTTTTCCTGACTCTTAACCTATTTTTGCTGATACCATGCTCAAGGAGAACATGATTCGTCACAAATTTCCAACACCAGAAATCTTGTCAAAAAATGAAATTGTACCACAGTTGATGCATTTTGCTTGGTGTGGGAAGGCTGCAAAGTCTTTTCAGACTAATATTTTGATGCCCTGAGTTATATTTTCTGCTTAAATGAGTGTTAGGTTGCTTTGAAGAAAATCTGAACCCTAACCCTAACTACCGAAACCCTGAGCTAGGGTTAGGGTTAGTGTTATTAGAAAACATAGAAGATGCTTGATGGCATGGCTGTGTTTTAGGAAAGAAGTGAAATTTAGGAAACGTGTTATTTTAATGTTCTCTGCACTTTTTTTTCTTGCCTATATGGGTCTATGTACTGCTTTGCCCTAAATGGGAATGTTGTCCACATCCCTGAAAAAAAAGGATTGAAAGAAAGTGGTTAAATGTGTCAATCTGTTGCATTTGGCATTGAATGCACTGCCATATTAACAGGTGTAGGTAACATTTATTGGGTTTTCCTGACTCTTAACCTATTTTACGCTGATACCATGCTCATGGAGAGCACGATTCGACACCAAAATTTCCAATACCAAAATTCTTGTCAAAAAATGAAATTGTACCACAGTTGATGCATTTATTCTTGGTGTGGCAAGGCTGCAAAGTCTTTTCAGACTAATATTTTGATGCTTTGAGTTATATTTTCTGCTTAAATGAGTGTTAGGTTGCATTGAAGAAAATCTGAACCCTAACCCTAACTACCCAAACCCTGAGCTAGGGTTAGGGTTAGTGTTATTAGAAAACATAGAAGATGTTTGATGGCATGGCTGTGTTTAAGGACAGAAGTGAAATTTAGGAAACGTTTTATTTTAATGTTCTCTGCACTTTTTTTTTCTTGCCTATATGGGTCTATGTACTGCTTTGCTCTAAATGGGAATGTTGTCCACATCCCTGAAAAGCAAAGCATTGAAAGAAAGTGGTTAAATGTGTCAATCTGTTGCATTTGGCATTGAATGCACTGCCGTTTTAACAGGTGTAGGTAACATTTATTGGGTTTTCCTGACTCTTAACCTATTTTACGCTGATACCATTCTCATGGAGAGCACGATTCGACAAAAATTTTCCAATACCAGAATTCTTGTCAAAAAATGAAATTCTACCACAGTTGATGCATTTTGCTTGGTGTGGCAAGGCTGCAAAGTCTTTTCAGACTAATATTTTGATGCCCTGAGTTATATTTTCTGCTTAAATGAATGTTAGGTTGCATTGAAGAAAATCTGAACCCTAACCCTAACTACCCAAACCCTGAGCTAGGGTTAGGGTTAGTGTTATTAGAAAACATAGAAGATGTTTGATGGCATGGCTGTGTTTTAGGACAGAAGTAAAATTTAGGAAACGTGTTATTTTAATGTTCTCTGCACCTTTTTTTTCTTGCCTATATGGGTCTATGTACTGCTTTGCTCTAAATGGGAATGTTGTCCAAATCCCTGAAAAGCAAAGCATTGAAAGAAAGTGGTTAAATGTGTCAATCTGTTGCATTTGGCATTGAATGCACTGCCGTTTTAACAGGAGTAGGTAACATTTATTGGGTTTTCCTGACTCTTAACCTATTTTACGCTGATACCATTCTCATGGAGAGCACGATTCGACACAAATTTTCCAATACCAGAATTCTTGTCAAAAAATGAAATTGTACCACAGTTGATGCATTTTGCTTGGTGTGGCAAGGCTGCAAAGTCTTTTCAGACTAATATTTTGATGCCCTGAGTTATATTTTCTGCTTAAATGAGTGTTAGGTTGCATTGAAGAAAATCTGAACCCTAACCCTAACTACCGAAACCCTGAGCTAGGGTTAGGGTTAGTGTTATTAGAAAACATAGAAGATGTTTGATGGCATGGCTGTGTTTTAGGACAGAAGTGAAATTTAGGAAACGTGTTATTTTAATGTTCTCTGCACTTTTTTTTTCTTGCCTATATGGGTCTATGTACTGCTTTGCCCTAAATGGGAATGTTGTCCACATCCCTGAAAAAAAAGGATTGAAAGAAAGTGGTTAAATGTGTCAATCTGTTGCATTTGGCATTGAATGCACTGCCATATTAACAGGTGTAGGTAACATTTATTGGGTTTTCCTGACTCTTAACCTATTTTACGCTGATACCATGCTCATGGAGAGCACGATTCGACACCAAAATTTCCAATACCAAAATTCTTGTCAAAAAATGAAATTGTACCACAGTTGATGCATTTTGCTTGGTGTAGCAAGGCTGCAAAGTCTTTTCAGACTAATATTTTGATGCTTTGAGTTATATTTTCTGCTTAAATGAGTGTTAGGTTGCATTGAAGAAAATCTGAACCCTAACACTAACTACCCAAACCCTGAGCTAGGGTTAGGGTTAGTGTTATTAGAAAACATAGAAGATGTTTGATGGCATGGCTGTGTTTAAGGACAGAAGTGAAATTTAGGAAACGTTTTATTTTAATGTTCTCTGCACTTTTTTTTTCTTGCCTATATGGGTCTATGTACTGCTTTGCTCTAAATGGGAATGTTGTCCACATCCCTGAAAAGCAAAGCATTGAAAGAAAGTGGTTAAATGTGTCAATCTGTTGCATTTGGCATTGAATGCACTGCCGTTTTAACAGGTGTAGGTAACATTTATTGGGTTTTCCTGACTCTTAACCTATTTTACGCTGATACTATGCTCAAGGAGAACATGATTCGACACAAATTTCCAACACCAGAAATCTTGTCAAAAAATGAAATTGTACCACAGTTGATGCATTTTGCTTGGTGTGGCAAGGCTGCAAAGTCTTTTCAGACTAATATTTTGATGCCCTGAGTTATATTTTCTGCTTAAATGAGTGTTAGGTTCGTTTGAAGAAAATCTGAACCCTAACCCTAACTACCCAAACCCTGAGCTAGGGTTAGGGTTAGTTTTATTAGAAAACATAGAAGATGTTTGATGGCATGGCTGTGTTTTAGGACAGAAGTGAAATTTAGGAAACGTGTTATTTTAATGTTCTCTGCACTTTTTTTTTCTTGCCTATATGGGTCTATGTACTGCTTTGCTCTAAATGGGAATGTTGCCCAAATCCCTGAAAAGCAAAGGATTGAAAGAAAGTGGTTAAATGTGTCAATCTGTTGCATTTGGCATTGAATGCACTGCCGTTTTAACAGGTGTATGTAACATTTATTGGGTTTTCCTGACTCTTAACCTATTTTACGCTGATACCATTCTCATGGAGAGCACGATTCGACACAAATTTTCCAATACCAGAATTCTTGTCAAAAAATGAAATTGTACCACAGTTGATGCATTTTGCTTGGTGTGGCAAGGCTGCAAAGGCTTTTCAGACTAATATTTTGATGCCCTGAGTTATATTTTCTGCTTAAATGAGTGTTAGGTTGCATTGAAGAAAATCTGAACCCTAACCCTAACTACCGAAACCCTGAGCTAGGGTTAGGGTTAGTGTTATTAGAAAACATAGAAGATGTTTGATGGCATGGCTGTGTTTTAGGACAGAAGTGAAATTTAGGAAACGTGTTATTTTAATGTTCTCTGCACTTTTTTTTTCTTGCCTATATGGGTCTATGTACTGCTTTGCTCTAAATGGGAATGTTGCCCAAATCCCTGAAAAGCAAAGGATTGAAAGAAAGTGGTTAAATGTGTCAATCTGTTGCATTTGGCATTGAATGCACTGCCGTTTTAACAGGTGTATGTAACATTTATTGGGTTTTCCTGACTCTTAACCTATTTTACGCTGATACCATTCTCATGGAGAGCACGATTCGACACAAATTTTCCAATACCAGAATTCTTGTCAAAAAATGAAATTGTACCACAGTTGATGCATTTTGCTTGGTGTGGCAAGGCTGCAAAGGCTTTTCAGACTAATATTTTGATGCCCTGAGTTATATTTTCTGCTTAAATGAGTGTTAGGTTGCATTGAAGAAAATCTGAACCCTAACCCTAACTACCGAAACCCTGAGCTAGGGTTAGGGTTAGTGTTATTAGAAAACATAGAAGATGTTTGATGGCATGGCTGTGTTTTAGGACAGAAGTGAAATTTAGGAAACGTGTTATTTTAATGTTCTCTGCACTTTTTTTTTCTTGCCTATATGGGTCTATGTACTGCTTTGCCCTAAATGGGAATGTTGTCCACATCCCTGAAAAAAAAGGATTGAAAGAAAGTGGTTAAATGTGTCAATCTGTTGCATTTGGCATTGAATGCACTGCCATATTAACAGGTGTAGGTAACATTTATTGGGTTTTCCTGACTCTTAACCTATTTTACGCTGATACCATGCTCATGGAGAGCACGATTCGACACCAAAATTTCCAATATAAAATTCTTGTCAAAAAATGAAGTTGTACCACAGTTGATGCATTTTGCTTGGTGCGGCAAGGCTGCAAAGGCTTTTCAGACTAATATTTTGATGCCCTGAGTTATATTTTCTGCTTAAATGAGTGTTAGGTTGCATTGAAGAAAATCTGAACCCTAACCCTAACTACCCAAACCCTGAGCTAGGGTTAGGGTTAGTGTTATTAGAAAACATAGAAGATGTTTGATGGCATGGCTGTGTTTTAGGACAGAAGTGAAATTTAGGAAACGTGTTATTTTAATGTTCTCTGCACTTTTTTTTTCTTGCCTATATGGGTCTATGTACTGCTTTGCTCTAAATGGGAATGTTGCCCAAATCCCTGAAAAGCAAAGGATTGAAAGAAAGTGGTTAAATGTGTCAATCTGTTGCATTTGGCATTGAATGCACTGCCGTTTTAACAGGTGTAGGTAACATTTATTGGGTTTTCCTGACTCTTAACCTATTTTACGCTGATACTATGCTCAAGGAGAACATGATTCGACACAAATTTCCAACACCAGAAATCTTGTCAAAAAATGAAATTGTACCACAGTTGATGCATTTTGCTTGGTGTGGCAAGGCTGCAAAGTCTTTTCAGACTAATATTTTGATGCCCTGAGTTATATTTTCTGCTTAAATGAGTGTTAGGTTGCTTTGAAGAAAATCTGAACCCTAACCCTAACTACCCAAACCCTGAGCTAGGGTTAGGGTTAGTGTTATTAGAAAACATAGAAGATGTTTGATGGCATGGCTGTGTTTTAGGACAGAAGTGAAATTTAGGAAACGTGTTATTTTAATGTTCTCTGCACTTTTTTTTCTTGCCTATATGGGTCTATGTACTGCTTTGCTCTAAATGGGAATGTTGCCCAAATCCCTGAAAAGCAAAGGATTGAAAGAAAGTGGTTAAATGTGTCAATCTGTTGCATTTGGCATTGAATGCACTGCCGTTTTAACAGGTGTAGGTAACATTTATTGGGTTTTCCTGACTCTTAACCTATTTTACGCTGATACCATTCTCATGGAGAGCACGATTCGACACAAATTTTCCAATACCAGAATTCTTGTCAAAAAATGAAATTGTACCACAGTTGATGCATTTTGCTTGGTGTGGCAAGGCTGCAAAGTCTTTTCAGACTAATATTTTGATGCCCTGAGTTATATTTTCTGCGTAAATGAGTGTTAGGTTGCATTGAAGAAAATCTGAACCCTAACCCTAACTACCCAAACCCTGAGCTAGGGTTAGGGTTAGTGTTATTAGAAAACATAGAAGATGCTTGATGGCATGGCTGTGTTTTAGGACAGAAGTGAAATTTAGGAAACATGTTATTTTAATGTTCACTGCACTTTTTTTTTTCTTGCCTATATGGGTCTATGTACTGCTTTGCCCTAAATGGGAATGTTGTCCACATCCCTGAAAAAAAAGGATTGAAAGAAAGTGGTTAAATGTGTCAATCTGTTGCATTTGGCATTGAATGCACTGCCATATTAACAGGTGTAGGTAACATTTATTGGGTTTTCCTGACTCTTAACCTATTTTACGCTGATACCATGCTCATGGAGAGCACGATTCGACACCAAAATTTTTAATACCAAAATTCTTGTCAAAAAATGAAATTGTACCACAGTTGATGCATTTTGCTTGGTGTGGCAAGGCTGCAAAGTCTTTTCAGACTAATATTTTGATGCTTTGAGTTATATTTTCTGCTTAAATGAGTGTTAGGTTGCATTGAAGAAAATCTGAACCCTAACCCTAACTACCCAAACCCTGAGCTAGGGTTAGGGTTAGTGTTATTAGAAAACATAGAAGATGTTTGATGGCATGGCTGTGTTTAAGGACAGAAGTGAAATTTAGGAAACGTGTTATTTTAATGTTCTCTGCACTTTTTTTTTCTTGCCTATATGGGTCTATGTACTGCTTTGCTCTAAATGGGAATGTTGTCCACATCCCTGAAAAGCAAAGCATTGAAAGAAAGTGGTTAAATGTGTCAATCTGTTGCATTTGGCATTGAATGCACTGCCGTTTTAACAGGTGTAGGTAACATTTATTGGGTTTTCCTGACTCTTAACCTATTTTACGCTGATACTATGCTCAAGGAGAACATGATTCGACACAAATTTCCAACACCAGAAATCTTGTCAAAAAATGAAATTGTACCACAGTTGATGCATTTTGCTTGGTGTGGCAAGGCTGCAAAGTCTTTTCAGACTAATATTTTGATGCCCTGAGTTATATTTTCTGCTTAAATGAGTGTTAGGTTGCTTTGAAGAAAATCTGAACCCTAACCCTAACTACCCAAACCCTGAGCTAGGGTTAGGGTTAGTTTTATTAGAAAACATAGAAGATGTTTGATGGCATGGCTGTGTTTTAGGACAGAAGTGAAATTTAGGAAACGTGTTATTTTAATGTTCTCTGCACTTTTTTTTTCTTGCCTATATGGGTCTATGTACCGCTTTGCTCTAAATGGGAATGTTGCCCAAATCCCTGAAAAGCAAAGGATTGAAAGAAAGTGGTTAAATGTGTCAATCTGTTGCATTTGGCATTGAATGCACTGCCGTTTTAACAGGTGTAGGTAACATTTATTGGGTTTTCCTGACTCTTAACCTATTTTACGCTGATACCATTCTCATGGAGAGCACGATTCGACACAAATTTTCCAATACCAGAATTCTTGTCAAAAAATGAAATTGTACCACAGTTGATGCATTTTGCTTGGTGTGGCAAGGCTGCAAAGGCTTTTCAGACTAATATTTTGATGCCCTGAGTTATATTTTCTGCTTAAATGAGTGTTAGGTTGCTTTGAAGAAAATCTGAACCCTAACCCTAACTACCCAAACCCTGAGCTAGGGTTAGGGTTAGTTTTATTAGAAAACATAGAAGATGTTTGATGGCATGGCTGTGTTTTAGGACAGAAGTGAAATTTAGGAAACGTGTTATTTTAATGTTCTCTGCACTTTTTTTTTCTTGCCTATATGGGTCTATGTACCGCTTTGCTCTAAATGGGAATGTTGCCCAAATCCCTGAAAAGCAAAGGATTGAAAGAAAGTGGTTAAATGTGTCAATCTGTTGCATTTGGCATTGAATGCACTGCCGTTTTAACAGGTGTAGGTAACATTTATTGGGTTTTCCTGACTCTTAACCTATTTTACGCTGATACCATTCTCATGGAGAGCACGATTCGACACAAATTTTCCATTACCAGAATTCTTGTCAAAAAATGAAATTGTACCACAGTTGATGCATTTTGCTTGGTGTGGCAAGGCTGCAAAGGCTTTTCAGACTAATATTTTGATGCCCTGAGTTATATTTTCTGCTTAAATAAGTGTTAGGTTGCATTGAAGAAAATCTGAACCCTAACCCTAACTACCGAAACCCTGAGCTAGGGTTAGGGTTAGTGTTATTAGAAAACATAGAAGATGTTTGATGGCATGGCTGTGTTTTAGGACAGAAGTGAAATTTAGGAAACGTGTTATTTTAATGTTCTCTGCACTTTTTTTTTCTTGCCTATATGGGTCTATGTACTGCTTTGCCCTAAATGGGAATGTTGTCCACATCCCTGAAAAAAAAGGATTGAAAGAAAGTGGTTAAATGTGTCAATCTGTTGCATTTGGCATTGAATGCACTGCCATATTAACAGGTGTAGGTAACATTTATTGGGTTTTCCTGACTCTTAACCTATTTTACGCTGATACCATGCTCATGGAGAGCACGATTCGACACCAAAATTTCCAATACAAAATTCTTGTCAAAAAATGAAATTGTACCACAGTTGATGCATTTGGCTTGGTGTGGCAAGGCTGCAAAGTCTTTTCAGACTAATATTTTGATGCTTTGAGTTATATTTTCTGCTTAAATGAGTGTTAGGTTGCATTGAAGAAAATCTGAACCCTAACCCTAACTACCCAAACCCTGAGCTAGGGTTAGGGTTAGTGTTATTAGAAAACATAGAAGATGTTTGATGGCATGGCTGTGTTTTAGGACAGAAGTGAAATTTAGGAAACGTGTTATTTTAATGTTCTCTGCACTTTTTTTTTCTTGCCTATATGGGTCTATGTACTGCTTTGCTCTAAATGGGAATGTTGTCCACATCCCTGAAAAGCAAAGCATTGAAAGAAAGTGGTTAAATGTGTCAATCTGTTGCATTTGGCATTGAATGCACTGCCGTTTTAACAGGTGTAGGTAACATTTATTGGGTTTTCCTGACTCTTAACCTATTTTACGCTGATACCATGCTCATGGAGAGCACGATTCGACACCAAAATTTCCAATACCAAAATTCTTGTCAAAAAATGAAATTGTACCACAGTTGATGCATTTTGCTTGGTGTGGCAAGGCTGCAAAGTCTTTTCAGACTAATATTTTGATGCCCTGAGTTATATTTTCTGCTTAAATGAGTGTTAGGTTGCTTTGAAGAAAATCTGAACCCTAACCCTAACTACCCAAACCCTGAGCTAGGGTTAGGGTTAGTGTTATTAGAAAACATAGAAGATGTTTGATGGCATGGCTGTGTTTTAGGACAGAAGTGAAATTTAGGAAACGTGTTATTTTAATGTTCTCTGCACTTTTTTTTTCTTGCCTATATGGGTCTATGTACTGCTTTGCTCTAAATGGGAATGTTGCCCAAATCCCTGAAAAGCAAAGGATTGAAAGAAAGTGGTTAAATGTGTCAATCTGTTGCATTTGGCATTGAATGCACTGCCGTTTTAACAGGTGTAGGTAACATTTATTGGGTTTTCCTGACTCTTAACCTATGTTACGCTGATACCATTCTCATGGAGAGCACGATTCGACACAAATTTTCCAATACCAGAATTCTTGTCAAAAAATGAAATTGTACCACAGTTGATGCATTTTGCTTGGTGTGGCAAGGCTGCAAAGTCTTTTCAGACTAATATTTTGATGCCCTGAGTTATATTTTCTGCTTAAATGAGTGTTAGGTTGCATTGAAGAAAATCTGAACCCTAACCCTAACTACCGAAACCCTGAGCTAGGGTTAGGGTTAGTGTTATTAGAAAACATAGAAGATGTTTGATGGCATGGCTGTGTTTTAGGACAGAAGTGAAATTTAGGAAACGTGTTATTTTAATGTTCTCTGCACTTTTTTTTTCTTGCCTATATGGGTCTATGTACTGCTTTGCCCTAAATGGGAATGTTGTCCACATCCCTGAAAAAAAAGGATTGAAAGAAAGTGGTTAAATGTGTCAATCTGTTGCATTTGGCATTGAATGCACTGCCGTTTTAACAGGTGTAGGTAACATTTATTGGGTTTTCCTGACTCTTAACCTATTTTACGCTGATACCATGCTCATGGAGAGCACGATTCGACACCAAAATTTCCAATACCAAAATTCTTGTCAAAAAATGAAATTGTACCACAGTTGATGCATTTTGCTTGGTGTGGCAAGGCTGCAAAGTCTTTTCAGACTAATATTTTGATGCTTTGAGTTATATTTTCTGCTTAAATGAGTGTTAGGTTGCATTGAAGAAAATCAGAACCCTAACCCTAACTACCCAAACCCTGAGCTAGGGTTAGGGTTAGTGTTATTAGAAAACATAGAAGATGTTTGATGGCATGGCTGTGTTTTAGGACAGAAGTAAAATTTAGGAAACGTGTTATTTTAATGTTCTTTGCACTTTTTTTTCTTGCCTATATGGGTCTACGTACTGCTTTGCTCTAAATGGGAATGTTGTCCAAATCCCTGAAAAGCAAAGCATTGAAAGAAAGTGGTTAAATGTGTCAATCTGTTGCATTTGGCATTGAATGCACTGCCGTTTTAACAGGTGTAGGTAACATTTATTGGGTTTTCCTGACTCTTAACCTATTTTACGCTGATACCATGCTCATGGAGAGCACGATTCGACACCAAAATTTCCAATACCAAAATTCTTGTCAAAAAATGAAATTGTACCACAGTTGATGCATTTTGCTTGGTGTGGCAAGGCTGCAAAGTCTTTTCAGACTAATATTTTGATGCTTTGAGTTATATTTTCTGCTTAAATGAGTGTTAGGTTGCATTGAAGAAAATCTGAACCCTAACCCTAACTACCCAAACCCTGAGCTAGGGTTAGGGTTAGTGTTATTAGAAAACATAGAAGATGTTTGATGGCATGGCTGTGTTTAAGGACAGAAGTGAAATTTAGGAAACGTGTTATTTTAATGTTCTCTGCACTTTTTTTTTCTTGCCTATATGGGTCTATGTACTGCTTTGCTCTAAATGGGAATGTTGTCCACATCCCTGAAAAGCAAAGCATTGAAAGAAAGTGGTTAAATGTGTCAATCTGTTGCATTTGGCATTGAATGCACTGCCGTTTTAACAGGTGTAGGTAACATTTATTGGGTTTTCCTGACTCTTAACCTATTTTACGCTGATACTATGCTCAAGGAGAACATGATTCGACACAAATTTCCAACACCAGAAATCTTATCAAAAAATGAAATTGTACCACAGTTGATGCATTTTGCTTGGTGTGGCAAGGCTGCAAAGTCTTTTCAGACTAATATTTTGATGCCCTGAGTTATATTTTCTGCTTAAATGAGTGTTAGGTTGCTTTGAAGAAAATCTGAACCCTAACCCTAACTACCGAAACCCTGAGCTAGGGTTAGGGTTAGTGTTATTAGAAAACATAGAAGATGTTTGATGGCATGGCTGTGTTTTAGGACAGAAGTGAAATTTAGGAAACGTGTTATTTTAATGTTCTCTGCACTTTTTTTTTCTTGCCTATATGGGTCTATGTACTGCTTTGCTCTAAATTGGAATGTTGTCCAAATCCCTGAAAAGCAAAGCATTGAAAGAAAGTGGTTAAATGTGTCAATCTGTTGCATTTGGCATTGAATGCACTGCCGTTTTAACAGGTGTAGGTAACATTTATTGGGTTTTCCTGACTCTTAACCTATTTTACGCTGATACTATGCTCAAGGAGAACATGATTCGACACAAATTTCCAACACCAGAAATCTTGTCAAAAAATGAAATTGTACCACAGTTGATGCATTTTGCTTGGTGTGGCAAGGCTGCAAAGGCTTTTCAGACTAATATTTTGATGCCCTGAGTTATATTTTCTGCTTAAATGAGTGTTAGGTTGCATAGAAGAAAATCTGAACCCTAACCCTAACTACCCAAACCCAGAGCTAGGGTTAGGGTTAGTGTTATTAGAAAACATAGAAGATGTTTGATGGCATGGCTGTGTTTTAGGACAGAAGTGAAATTTAGGAAACGTGTTATTTTAATGTTCTCTGCACTTTTTTTTCTTGCCTATATGGGTCTATGTACTGCTTTGCTCTAAATGGGAATGTTGTCCACATCCCTGAAAAGCAAAGCATTGAAAGAAAGTGGTTAAATGTGTCAATCTGTTGCATTTGGCATTGAATGCACTGCCATATTAACAGGTGTAGGTAACATTTATTGGGTTTTCCTGACTCTTAACCTATTTTACGCTGATACCATGCTCATGGAGAGCACGATTCGACACCAAAATTTCCAATACAAAATTCTTGTCAAAAAATGAAATTGTACCACAGTTGATGCATTTTGCTTGGTGTGGCAAGGCTGCAAAGGCTTTTCAGACTAATATTTTGATGCCCTGAGTTATATTTTCTGCTTAAATGAGTGTTAGGTTGCATTGAAGAAAATCTGAACCCTAACCCTAACTACCCAAACCCTGAGCTAGGGTTAGGGTTAGTGTTATTAGAAAACATAGAAGATGTTTGATGGCATGGCTGTGTTTTAGGACAGAAGTAAAATTTAGGAAACGTGTTATTTTAATGTTCTTTGCACTTTTTTTTCTTGCCTATATGGGTCTACGTACTGCTTTGCTCTAAATGGGAATGTTGTCCAAATCCCTGAAAAGCAAAGCATTGAAAGAAAGTGGTTAAATGTGTCAATCTTTTGCATTTGGCATTGAATGCACTGCCGTTTTAACAGGTGTAGGTAACATTTATTGGATTTTCCTGACTCTTAACCTATTTTAACGCTGATACCATTCTCATGGAGAGCACGATTCGACACAAATTATCCAATACCAGAATTCTTGTCAAAAAATGAAATTGTACCACAGTTGATGCATTTTGCTTGGTGTGGCAAGGCTGCAAAGTCTTTTCAGACTAATATTTTGATGCTTTGAGTTATATTTTCTGCTTAAATGAGTGTTAGGTTGCATTGAAGAAAATCTGAACCCTAACCCTAACTACCCAATCCCTGAGCTAGGGTTAGGGTTAGTGTTATTAGAAAACATAGAAGATGTTTGATGGCATGGCTGTGTTTAAGGACAGAAGTGAAATTTAGGAAACGTGTTATTTTAATGTTCTCTGCACTTTTTTTTTCTTGCCTATATGGGTCTATGTACTGCTTTGCTCTAAATGGGAATGTTGTCCACATCCCTGAAAAGCAAAGCATTGAAAGAAAGTGGTTAAATGTGTCAATCTGTTGCATTTGGCATTGAATGCACTGCCGTTTTAACAGGTGTAGGTAACACTTATTGGGTTTTCCTGACTCTTAACCTATTTTACGCTGATACTATGCTCAAGGAGAACATAATTCGACACAAATTTCCAACACCAGAAATCTTGTCAAAAAATGAAATTGTACCACAGTTGATGCATTTTGCTTGGTGTAGCAAGGCTGCAAAGTCTTTTCAGACTAATATTTTGATGCCCTGAGTTATATTTTCTGCTTAAATGAGTGTTAGGTTGCTTTGAAGAAAATCTGAACCCTAACCCTAACTACCCAAACCCTGAGCTAGGGTTAGGGTTAGTTTTATTAGAAAACATAGAAGATGTTTGATGGCATGGCTGTGTTTTAGGACAGATGTGAAATTTAGGAAACGTGTTATTTTAATGTTCTCTGCACTTTTTTTTTCTTGCCTATATGGGTCTATGTACTGCTTTGCCCTAAATGGGAATGTTGTCCACATCCCTGAAAAAAAAGGATTGAAAGAAAGTGGTTAAATGTGTCAATCTGTTGCATTTGGCATTGAATGCACTGCCATATTAACAGGTGTAGGTAACATTTATTGGGTTTTCCTGACTCTTAACCTATTTTACGCTGATACCATGCTCATGGAGAGCACGATTCGACACCAAAATTTCCAATATAAAATTCTTGTCAAAAAATGAAATTGTACCACAGTTGATGCATTTTGCTTGGTGCGGCAAGGCTGCAAAGGCTTTTCAGACTAATATTTTGATGCCCTGAGTTATATTTTCTGCTTAAATGAGTGTTAGGTTGCATTGAAGAAAATCTGAACCCTAACCCTAACTACCCAAACCCTGAGCTAGGGTTAGGGTTAGTGTTATTAGAAAACATAGAAGATGTTTGATGGCATGGCTGTGTTTTAGGACAGAAGTGAAATTTAGGAAACGTGTTATTTTAATGTTCTCTGCACTTTTTTTTTCTTGCCTATATGGGTCTATGTACTGCTTTGCTCTAAATGGGAATGTTGCCCAAATCCCTGAAAAGCAAAGGATTGAAAGAAAGTGGTTAAATGTGTCAATCTGTTGCATTTGGCATTGAATGCACTGCCGTTTTAACAGGTTCAGGTAACATTTATTGGGTTTTCCTGACTCTTAACCTATTTTACGCTGATACCATTCTCATGGAGAGCACGATTCGACACAAATTTTCCAATACCAGAATTCTTGTCCAAAAATGAAATTGTACCACAGTTGATGCATTTTGCTTGGTGTGGCAAGGCTGCAAAGTCTTTTCAGACTAATATTTTGATGCCCTGAGTTATATTTTCTGCTTAAATGAGTGTTAGGTTGCATTGAAGAAAATCTGAACCCTAACCCTAACTACCGAAACCCTGAGCTAGGGTTAGGGTTAGTGTTATTAGAAAACATAGAAGATGTTTGATGGCATGGCTGTGTTTTAGGACAGAAGTGAAATTTAGGAAACGTGTTATTTTAATGTTCTTTGCACTTTTTTTTCTTGCCTATATGGGTCTACGTACTGCTTTGCTCTAAATGGGAATGTTGTCCAAATCCCTGAAAAGCAAAGCATTGAAAGAAAGTGGTTAAATGTGTCAATCTGTTGCATTTGGCATTGAATGCACTGCCGTTTTAACAGGTGTAGGTAACATTTATTGGGTTTTCCTGACTCTTAACCTATTTTACGCTGATACCATGCTCATGGAGAGCACGATTCGACACCAAAATTTCCAATACCAAAATTCTTGTCAAAAAATGAAATTGTACCACAGTTGATGCATTTTGCTTGGTGTGGCAAGGCTGCAAAGTCTTTTCAGACTAATATTTTGATGCTTTGAGTTATATTTTCTGCTTAAATGAGTGTTAGGTTGCATTGAAGAAAATCTGAACCCTAACCCTAACTACCCAAACCCTGAGCTAGGGTTAGGGTTAGTGTTATTAGAAAACATAGAAGATGTTTGATGGCATTGCTGTGTTTTAGGACAGAAGTGAAATTTAGGAAACGTGTTATTTTAATGTTCTCTGCACTTTTTTTTTCTTGCCTATATGGGTCTATGTACTGCTTTGCTCTAAATGGGAATGTTGTCCACATCCCTGAAAAGCAAAGCATTGAAAGAAAGTGGTTAAATGTGTCAATCTGTTGCATTTGGCATTGAATGCACTGCCGTTTTAACAGGTGTAGGTAACACTTATTGGGTTTTCCTGACTCTTAACCTATTTTACGCTGATACTATGCTCAAGGAGAACATAATTCGACACAAATTTCCAACACCAGAAATCTTGTCAAAAAATGAAATGGTACCACAGTTGATGCATTTTGCTTGGTGTGGCAAGGCTGCAAAGTCTTTTCAGACTAATATTTTGATGCCCTGAGTTATATTTTCTGCTTAAATGAGTGTTAGGTTGCTTTGAAGAAAATCTGAACCCTAACCCTAACTACCCAAACCCTGAGGTAGGGTTAGGGTTAGTTTTATTAGAAAACATAGAAGATGTTTGATGGCATGTCTGTGTTTTAGGACAGATGTGAAATTTAGGAAACGTGTTATTTTAATGTTCTCTGCACTTTTTTTTTCTTGCCTATATGGGTCTATGTACTGCTTTGCCCTAAATGGGAATGTTGTCCACATCCCTGAAAAAAAAGGATTGAAAGAAAGTGGTTAAATGTGTCAATCTGTTGCATTTGGCATTGAATGCACTGCCATATTAACAGGTGTAGGTAACATTTATTGGGTTTTCCTGACTCTTAACCTATTTTACGCTGATACCATGCTCATGGAGAGCACGATTCGACACCAAAATTTCCAATATAAAATTCTTGTCAAAAAATGAAATTGTACCACAGTTGATGCATTTTGCTTGGTGCGGCAAGGCTGCAAAGGCTTTTCAGACTAATATTTTGATGCCCTGAGTTATATTTTCTGCTTAAATGAGTGTTAGGTTGCATTGAAGAAAATCTGAACCCTAACCCTAACTACCCAAACCCTGAGCTAGGGTTAGGGTTAGTGTTATTAGAAAACATAGAAGATGTTTGATGGCATGGCTGTGTTTTAGGACAGAAGTGAAATTTAGGAAACGTGTTATTTTAATGTTCTCTGCACTTTTTTTTTCTTGCCTATATGGGTCTATGTACTGCTTTGCTCTAAATGGGAATGTTGCCCAAATCCCTGAAAAGCAAAGGATTGAAAGAAAGTGGTTAAATGTGTCAATCTGTTGCATTTGGCATTGAATGCACTGCCGTTTTAACAGGTGTAGGTAACATTTATTGGGTTTTCCTGACTCTTAACCTATTTTACGCTGATACCATTCTCATGGAGAGCACGATTCGACACAAATTTTCCAATACCAGAATTCTTGTCCAAAAATGAAATTGTACCACAGTTGATGCATTTTGCTTGGTGTGGCAAGGCTGCAAAGTCTTTTCAGACTAATATTTTGATGCCCTGAGTTATATTTTCTGCTTAAATGAGTGTTAGGTTGCATTGAAGAAAATCTGAACCCTAACCCTAACTACCGAAACCCTGAGCTAGGGTTAGGGTTAGTGTTATTAGAAAACATAGAAGATGTTTGATGGCATGGCTGTGTTTTAGGACAGAAGTGAAATTTAGGAAACGTGTTATTTTAATGTTCTCTGCACTTTTTTTTTCTTGCCTATATGGGTCTATGTACTGCTTTGCCCTAAATGGGGAATGTTGTCCACATCCCTGAAAAAAAAGGATTGAAAGAAAGTGGTTAAATGTGTCAATCTGTTGCATTTGGCATTGAATGCACTGCCGTTTTAACAGGTGTAGGTAACATTTATTGGGTTTTCCTGACTCTTAACCTATTTTACGCTGATACCATGCTCATGGAGAGCACGATTCGACACAAATTATCCAATACCAGAATTCTTGTCAAAAAATGAAATTGTACCACAGTTGATGCATTTTGCTTGGTGTGGCAAGGCTGCAAAGTCTTTTCAGACTAATATTTTGATGCTTTGAGTTATATTTTCTGCTTAAATGAGTGTTAGGTTGCATTGAAGAAAATCTGAACCCTAACCCTAACTACCCAAACCCTGAGCTAGGGTTAGGGTTAGTGTTATTAGAAAACATAGAAGATGTTTGATGGCATTGCTGTGTTTTAGGACAGAAGTAAAATTTAGGAAACGTGTTATTTTAATGTTCTTTGCACTTTTTTTTTTTGCCTATATGGGTCTACGTACTGCTTTGCTCTAAATGGGAATGTTGTCCAAATCCCTGAAAAGCAAAGCATTGAAAGAAAGTGGTTAAATGTGTCAATCTGTTGCATTTGGCATTGAATGCACTGCCGTTTTAACAGGTGTAGGTAACATTTATTGGATTTTCCTGACTCTTAACCTATTTTACGCTGATACCATTCTCATGGAGAGCACGATTCGACACAAATTATCCAATACCAGAATTCTTGTCAAAAAATGAAATTGTACCACAGTTGATGCATTTTGCTTGGTGTGGCAAGGCTGCAAAGTCTTTTCAGACTAATATTTTGATGCTTTGAGTTATATTTTCTGCTTAAATGAGTGTTAGGTTGCATTGAAGAAAATCTGAACCCTAACCCTAACTACCCAAACCCTGAGCTAGGGTTAGGGTTAGTGTTATTAGAAAACATAGAAGATGTTTGATGGCATGGCTGTGTTTAAGGACAGAAGTGAAATTTAGGAAACGTGTTATTTTAATGTTCTCTGCACTTTTTTTTTCTTGCCTATATGGGTCTATGTACTGCTTTGCTCTAAATGGGAATGTTGTCCACATCCCTGAAAAAAAAGGATTGAAAGAAAGTGGTTAAATGTGTCAATCTGTTGCATTTGGCATTGAATGCACTGCCATATTAACAGGTGTAGGTAACATTTATTGGGTTTTCCTGACTCTTAACCTATTTTACGCTGATACCATGCTCATGGAGAGCACGATTCGACACCAAAATTTCCAATATAAAATTCTTGTCAAAAAATGAAATTGTACCACAGTTGATGCATTTTGCTTGGTGCGGCAAGGCTGCAAAGGCTTTTCAGACTAATATTTTGATGCCCTGAGTTATATTTTCTGCTTAAATGAGTGTTAGGTTGCATTGAAGAAAATCTGAACCCTAACCCTAACTACCCAAACTCTGAGCTAGGGTTAGGGTTAGTGTTATTAGAAAACATAGAAGATGTTTGATGGCATGGCTGTGTTTTAGGACAGAAGTGAAATTTAGGAAACGTGTTATTTTAATGTTCTCTGCACTTTTTTTTTCTTGCCTATATGGGTCTATGTACTGCTTTGCTCTAAATGGGAATGTTGCCCAAATCCCTGAAAAGCAAAGGATTGAAAGAAAGTGGTTAAATGTGTCAATCTGTTGCATTTGGCATTGAATGCACTGCCGTTTTAACAGGTGTAGGTAACATTTATTGGGTTTTCCTGACTCTTAACCTATTTTACGCTGATACCATTCTCATGGAGAGCACGATTCGACACCAAAATTTCCAATACCAGAATTCTTGTCCAAAAATGAAATTGTACCACAGTTGATGCATTTTGCTTGGTGTGGCAAGGCTGCAAAGTCTTTTCAGACTAATATTTTGATGCCCTGAGTTATATTTTCTGCTTAAATGAGTGTTAGGTTGCATTGAAGAAAATCTGAACCCTAACCCTAACTACCGAAACCCTGAGCTAGGGTTAGGGTTAGTGTTATTAGAAAACATAGAAGATGTTTGATGGCATGGCTGTGTTTTAGGACAGAAGTGAAATTTAGGAAACGTGTTATTTTAATGTTCTCTGCACTTTTTTTTTCTTGCCTATATGGGTCTATGTACTGCTTTGCCCTAAATGGGGAATGTTGTCCACATCCCTGAAAAAAAAGGATTGAAAGAAAGTGGTTAAATGTGTCAATCTGTTGCATTTGGCATTGAATGCACTGCCGTTTTAACAGGTGTAGGTAACATTTATTGGGTTTTCCTGACTCTTAACCTATTTTACGCTGATACCATGCTCATGGAGAGCACGATTCGACACCAAAATTTCCAATACCAAAATTTTTGTCAAAAAATGAAATTGTACCACAGTTGATGCATTTTGCTTGGTGTGGCAAGGCTGCAAAGTCTTTTCAGACTAATATTTTGATGCCCTGAGTTATATTTTCTGCTTAAATGAGTGTTAGGTTGCTTTGAAGAAAATCTGAACCCTAACCCTAACTACCCAAACCCTGAGCTAGGGTTAGGGTTAGTTTTATTAGAAAACATAGAAGATGTTTGATGGCATGGCTGTGTTTTAGGACAGATGTGAAATTTAGGAAACGTGTTATTTTAATGTTCTCTGCACTTTTTTTTTCTTGCCTATATGGGTCTATGTACTGCTTTGCCCTAAATGGGAATGTTGTCCACATCCCTGAAAAAAAAGGATTGAAAGAAAGTGGTTAAATGTGTCAATCTGTTGCATTTGGCATTGAATGCACTGCCGTTTTAACAGGTGTAGGTAACATTTATTGGGTTTTCCTGACTCTTAACCTATTTTACGCTGATACCATGCTCATGGAGAGCACGATTGGACACCAAAATTTCCAATACCAAAATTCTTGTCAAAAAATGAAATTGTACCACAGTTGATGCATTTTGCTTGGTGTGGCAAGGCTGCAAAGTCTTTTCAGACTAATATTTTGATGCTTTGAGTTATATTTTCTGCTTAAATGAGTGTTAGGTTGCATTGAAGAAAATCTGAACCCTAACCCTAACTACCCAAACCCTGAGCTAGGGTTAGGGTTAGTGTTATTAGAAAACATAGAAGATGTTTGATGGCATTGCTGTGTTTTAGGACAGAAGTAAAATTTAGGAAACGTGTTATTTTAATGTTCTTTGCACTTTTTTTTTTTGCCTATATGGGTCTACGTACTGCTTTGCTCTAAATGGGAATGTTGTCCAAATCCCTGAAAAGCAAAGCATTGAAAGAAAGTGGTTAAATGTGTCAATCTGTTGCATTTGGCATTGAATGCACTGCCGTTTTAACAGGTGTAGGTAACATTTATTGGATTTTCCTGACTCTTAACCTATTTTACGCTGATACCATTCTCATGGAGAGCACGATTCGACACAAATTATCCAATACCAGAAATCTTGTCAAAAAATGAAATTGTACCACAGTTGATGCATTTTGCTTGGTGTGGCAAGGCTGCAAAGTCTTTTCAGACTAATATTTTGATGCCCTGAGTTATATTTTCTGCTTAAATGAGTGTTAGGTTGCTTTGAAGAAAATCTGAACCCTAACCCTAACTACCCAAACCCTGAGCTAGGGTTAGGGTTAGTTTTATTAGAAAACATAGAAGATGTTTGATGGCATGGCTGTGTTTTAGGACAGATGTGAAATTTAGGAAACGTGTTATTTTAATGTTCTCTGCACTTTTTTTTTCTTGCCTATATGGGTCTATGTACTGCTTTGCCCTAAATGGGAATGTTGTCCACATCCCTGAAAAAAAAGGATTGAAAGAAAGTGGTTAAATGTGTCAATCTGTTGCATTTGGCATTGAATGCACTGCCATATTAACAGGTGTAGGTAACATT
Source organism: Lepisosteus oculatus (assembly GCF_040954835.1). NCBI lineage: Eukaryota > Metazoa > Chordata > Actinopteri > Semionotiformes > Lepisosteidae > Lepisosteus > Lepisosteus oculatus. The sequence continues at coordinate 10,350,200 of NC_090706.1, read as the reverse complement.
TATTGGGTTTTCCTGACTCTTAACCTATTTTACGCTGATACCATGCTCATGGAAAGCACGATTCGACACCAAAATTTCCAATATAAAATTCTTGTCAAAAAATGAAATTGTACCACAGTTGATGCATTTTGCTTGCTGCGGCAAGGCTGCAAAGGCTTTTCAGACTAATATTTTGATGCCCTGAGTTATATTTTCTGCTTAAATGAGTGTTAGGTTGCATTGAAGAAAATCTGAACCCTAACCCTAACTACCCAAACCCTGAGCTAGGGTTAGGGTTAGTGTTATTAGAAAACATAGAAGATGTTTGATGGCATGGCTGTGTTTTAGGACAGAAGTGAAATTTAGGAAACGTGTTATTTTAATGTTCTCTGCACTTTTTTTTTCTTGCCTATATGGGTCTATGTACTGCTTTGCTCTAAATGGGAATGTTGTCCACATCCCTGAAAAAAAAGGATTGAAAGAAAGTGGTTAAATGTGTCAATCTGTTGCATTTGGCATTGAATGCACTGCCATTTTAACAGGTGTAGGTAACATTTATTGGGTTTTCCTGACTCTTAACCTATTTTACGCTGATACCATGCTCATGGAGAGCACGATTCGACACCAAAATTTCCAATACAAAATTCTTGTCAAAAAATGAAATTGAACCACAGTTGATGCATTTTGCTTGGTGTGGCAAGGCTGCAAAGGCTTTTCAGACTAATATTTTGATGCCCTGAGTTATATTTTCTGCTTAAATGAGTGTTAGGTTGCATTGAAGAAAATCTGAACCCTAACCCTAACTACCCAAACCCTGAGCTAGGGTTAGGGTTAGTGTTATTAGAAAACATAGAAGATGTTTGATGGCATGGCTGTGTTTTAGGACAGAAGTGAAATTTAGGAAACGTGTTATTTTAATGTTCTCTGCACTTTTTTTTTCTTGCCTATATAGGTCTATGTACTGCTTTGCTCTAAATGGGAATGTTGTCCACATCCCTGAAAAGCAAAGCATTGAAAGAAAGTGGTTAAATGTGTCAATCTGTTGCATTTGGCATTGAATGCACTGCCGTTTTAACAGGTGTAGGTAACATTTATTGGGTTTTCCTGACTCTTAACCTATTTTACGCTGATACCATTCTCATGGAGAGCACGATTCGACACAAATTTTCCAATACCAGAATTCTTGTCAAAAAATGAAATTGTACCACAGTTGATGCATTTTGCTTGGTGTGGCAAGGCTGCAAAGTCTTTTCAGACTAATATTTTGATGCCCTGAGTTATATTTTCTGCTTAAATGAGTGTTAGGTTGCATTGAAGAAAATCTGAACCCTAACCCTAACTACCGAAACCCTGAGCTAGGGTTAGGGTTAGTGTTATTAGAAAACATAGAAGATGTTTGATGGCATGGCTGTGTTTTAGGACAGAAGTGAAATTTAGGAAACGTGTTATTTTAATGTTCTCTGCACTTTTTTTTTCTTGCCTATATGGGTCTATGTACTGCTTTGCCCTAAATGGGAATGTTGTCCACATCCTTGAAAAAAAAGGATTGAAAGAAAGTGGTTAAATGTGTCAATCTGTTGCATTTGGCATTGAATGCACTGCCGTTTTAACAGGTGTAGGTAACATTTATTGGGTTTTCCTGACTCTTAACCTATTTTACGCTGATACCATTCTCATGGAGAGCACGATTCGACACAAATTATCCAATACCAGAATTCTTGTCAAAAAATGAAATTGTACCATAGTTGATGCATTTTGCTTGGTGTGGCAAGGCTGCAAAGTCTTTTCAGACTAATATTTTGATGCTTTGAGTTATATTTTCTGCTTAAATGAGTGTTAGGTTGCATTGAAGAAAATCTGAACCCTAACCCTAACTACCCAAACCCTGAGCTAGGGTTAGGGTTAGTGTTATTAGAAAACATAGAAGATGTTTGATGGCATGGCTGTGTTTTAGGACAGAAGTGAAATTTAGGAAACGTGTTATTTTAATGTTCTCTGCACTTTTTTTTTCTTGCCTATATGGGTCTATGTACTGCTTTGCTCTAAATGGGAATGTTGTCCAAATCCCTGAAAAGCAAAGCATTGAAAGAAAGTGGTTAAATGTGTCAATCTGTTGCATTTGGCATTGAATGCACTGCCGTTTTAACAGGTGTAGGTAACATTTATTGGGTTTTCCTGACTCTTAACCTATTTTACGCTGATACCATTCTCATGGAGAGCACGATTCGACACAAATTTTCCAATACCAGAATTCTTGTCAAAAAATGAAATTGTACCACAGTTGATGCATTTTGCTTGGTGTGGCAAGGCTGCAAAGTCTTTTCACACTAATATTTTGATGCCCTGAGTTATATTTTCTGCTTAAATGAGTGTTAGGTTGCATTGAAGAAAATCTGAACCCTAACCCTAACTACCGAAACCCTGAGCTAGGGTTAGGGTTAGTGTTATTAGAAAACATAGAAGATGTTTGATGGCATGGCTGTGTTTTAGGACAGAAGTGAAATTTAGGAAACGTGTTATTTTAATGTTCTCTGCACTTTTTTTTTCTTGCCTATATGGGTCTATGTACTGCTTTGCCCTAAATGGGAATGTTGTCCACATCCCTGATAAAAAAGGATTGAAAGAAAGTGGTTAAATGTGTCAATCTGTTGCATTTGGCATTGAATGCACTGCCGTTTTAACAGGTGTAGGTAACATTTATTGGGTTTTCCTGACTCTTAACCTATTTTACGCTGATACCATGCTCATGGAGAGCACGATTCGACACCAAAATTTCCAATACCAAAATTCTTGTCAAAAAATGAAATTGTACCACAGTTGATGCATTTTGCTTGGTGTGACAAGGCTGCAAAGTCTTTTCAGACTAATATTTTGATGCTTTGAGTTATATTTTCTGCTTAAATGAGTGTTAGGTTGCATTGAAGAAAATCTGAACCCTAACCCTAACTACCGAAACCCTGAGCTAGGGTTAGGGTTAGTGTTATTAGAAAACATAGAAGATGTTTGATGGCATGGCTGTGTTTTAGGACAGAAGTAAAATTTAGGAAACGTGTTATTTTAATGTTCTTTGCACTTTTTTTCTTGCCTATATGGGTCTACGTACTGCTTTGCTCTAAATGGGAATGTTGTCCAAATCCCTGAAAAGCAAAGCATTGAAAGAAAGTGGTTAAATCTGTCAATCTGTTGCATTTGGCATTGAATGCACTGCCGTTTTAACAGGTGTAGGTAACATTTATTGGGTTTTCCTGACTCTTAACCTATTTTACGCTGATACCATTCTCATGGAGAGCACGATTCGACACAAATTATCCAATACCAGAATTCTTGTCAAAAAATGAAATTGTACCACAGTTGATGCATTTTGCTTGGTGTGGCAAGGCTGCAAAGTCTTTTCAGACTAATATTTTGATGCTTTGAGTTATATTTTCTGCTTAAATGAGTGTTAGGTTGCATTGAAGAAAATCTGAACCCTAACCCTAACTACCCAAACCCTGAGCTAGGGTTAGGGTTAGTGTTCTTAGAAAACATAGAAGATGTTTGATGGCATGGCTGTGTTTAAGGACAGAAGTGAAATTTAGGAAACGTGTTATTTTAATGTTCTCTGCACTTTTTTTTTCTTGCCTATATGGGTCCATGTACTGCTTTGCTCTAAATGGGAATGTTGTCCACATCCCTGAAAAGCAAAGCATTGAAAGAAAGTGGTTAAATGTGTCAATCTGTTGCAGTTGGCATTGAATGCACTGCCGTTTTAACAGGTGTAGGTAACATTTATTGGGTTTTCCTGACTCTTAACCTATTTTACGCTGATACTATGCTCAAGGAGAACATGATTCGACACAAATTTCCAACACCAGAAATCTTGTCAAAAAATGAAATTGTACCACAGTTGATGCATTTTGCTTGGTGTGGCAAGGCTGCAAAGTCTTTTCAGACTAATATTTTGATGCCCTGAGTTATATTTTCTGCTTAAATGAGTGTTAGGTTGCTTTGAAGAAAATCTGAACCCTAACCCTAACTACCCAAACCCTGAGCTAGGGTTAGGGTTAGTTTTATTAGAAAACATTGAAGATGTTTGATGGCATGGCTGTGTTTTAGGACAGATGTGAAATTTAGGAAACGTGTTATTTTAATGTTCTCTGCACTTTTTTTTTCTTGCCTATATGGGTCTATGTACTGCTTTGCTCTAAATGGGAATGTTGCCCAAATCCCTGAAAAGCAAAGGATTGAAAGAAAGTGGTTAAATGTGTCAATCTGTTGCATTTGGCATTGAATGCACTGCCGTTTTAACAGGTGTATGTAACATTTATTGGGTTTTCCTGACTCTTAACCTATTTTACGCTGATACCATTCTCATGGAGAGCACGATTCGACACAAATTTTCCAATACCAGAATTCTTGTCAAAAAATGAAATTGTACCACAGTTGATGCATTTTGCTTGGTGTGGCAAGGCTGCAAAGGCTTTTCAGACTAATATTTTGATGCCCTGAGTTATATTTTCTGCTTAAATGAGTGTTAGGTTGCATTGAAGAAAATCTGAACCCTAACCCTAACTACCGAAACCCTGAGCTAGGGTTAGGGTTAGTGTTATTAGAAAACATAGAAGATGTTTGATGGCATGGCTGTGTTTTAGGACAGAAGTGAAATTTAGGAAACGTGTTATTTTAATGTTCTCTGCACTTTTTTTTTCTTGCCTATATGGGTCTATGTACTGCTTTGCCCAAAATGGGAATGTTGTCCACATCCCTGAAAAAAAAGGATTGAAAGAAAGTGGTTAAATGTGTCAATCTGTTGCATTTGGCATTGAATGCACTGCCATATTAACAGGTGTAGGTAACATTTATTGGGTTTTCCTGACTCTTAACCTATTTTACGCTGATACCATGCTCATGGAGAGCACGATTCGACACCAAAATTTCCAATACAAAATTCTTGTCAAAAAATGAAATTGTACCACAGTTGATGCATTTTGCTTGGTGTGGCAAGGCTGCAAAGGCTTTTCAGACTAATATTTTGATGCCCTGAGTTATATTTTCTGCTTAAATGAGTGTTAGGTTGCATTGAAGAAAATCTGAACCCTAACCCTAACTACCCAAACCCTGAGCTAGGGTTAGGGTTAGTGTTATTAGAAAACATAGAAGATGTTTGATGGCATGGCTGTGTTTTAGGACAGAAGTGAAATTTAGGAAACGTGTTATTTTAATGTTCTCTGCACTTTTTTTTTCTTGCCTATATGGGTCTATGTACTGCTTTGCTCTAAATGGGAATGTTGTCCACATCCCTGAAAAGCAAAGCATTGAAAGAAAGTGGTTAAATGTGTCAATCTGTTGCATTTGGCATTGAATGCACTGCCGTTTTAACAGGTGTAGGTAAAATTTATTGGGTTTTCCTGACTCTTAACCTATTTTACGCTGATACCATTCTCATGGAGAGCACGATTCGACACAAATTTTCCAATACCAGAATTCTTGTCAAAAAATGAAATTGTACCACAGTTGATGCATTTTGCTTGGTGTGGCAAGGCTGCAAAGTCTTTTCAGACTAATATTTTGATGCCCTGAGTTATATTTTCTGCTTAAATGAGTGTTAGGTTGCATTGAAGAAAATCTGAACCCTAACCCTAACTACCGAAACCCTGAGCTAGGGTTAGGGTTAGTGTTATTAGAAAACATAGAAGATGTTTGATGGCATGGCTGTGTTTTAGGACAGAAGTGAAATTTAGGAAACGTGTTATTTTAATGTTCTCTGCACTTTTTTTTTCTTGCCTATATGGGTCTATGTACTGCTTTGCCCTAAATGGGAATGTTGTCCACATCCCTGAAAAAAAAGGATTGAAAGAAAGTGGTTAAATGTGTCAATCTGTTGCATTTGGCATTGAATGCACTGCCGTTTTAACAGGTGTAGGTAACATTTATTGGGTTTTCCTGACTCTTAACCTATTTTACGCTGATACCATTCTCATGGAGAGCACAATTCGACACAAATTTTCCAATACCAGAATTCTTGTCAAAAAATGAAATTGTACCACAGTTGATGCATTTTGCTTGGTGTGGCAAGGCTGCAAAGTCTTTTCAGACTAATATTTTGATGCTTTGAGTTATATTTTCTGCTTAAATGAGTGTTAGGTTGCATTGAAGAAAATCTGAACCCTAACCCTAACTACCCAAACCCTGAGCTAGGGTTAGGGTTAGTGTTATTAGAAAACATAGAAGATGTTTGATGGCATGGCTGTGTTTAAGGACAGAAGTGAAATTTAGGAAACGTGTTATTTTAATGTTCTCTGCACTTTTTTTTTCTTGCCTATATGGGTCTATGTACTGCTTTGCTCTAAATGGGAATGTTGTCCACATCCCTGAAAAGCAAAGCATTGAAAGAAAGTGGTTAAATGTGTCAATCTGTTGCATTTGGCATTGAATGCACTGCCGTTTTAACAGGTGTAGGTAACATTTATTGGGTTTTCCTGACTCTTAACCTATTTTACGCTGATACTATGCTCAAGGAGAACATGATTCGACACAAATTTCCAACACCAGAAATCTTGTCAAAAAATGAAATTGTACCACAGTTGATGCATTTTGCTTGGTGTGGCAAGGCTGCAAAGTCTTTTCAGACTAATATTTTGATGCCCTGAGTTATATTTTCTGCTTAAATGAGTGTTAGGTTGCTTTGAAGAAAATCTGAACCCTAACCCTAACTACCCAAACCCTGAGCTAGGGTAAGGGTTAGTGTTATTAGAAAACATAGAAGATGTTTGATGGCATGGCTGTGTTTTAGGACAGAAGTGAAATTTAGGAAACGTGTTATTTTAATGTTCTCTGCACTTTTTTTTTCTTGCCTATATGGGTCTATGTACTGCTTTGCTCTAAATGGGAATGTTGCCCAAATCCCTGAAAAGCAAAGGATTGAAAGAAAGTGGTTAAATGTGTCAATCTGTTGCATTTGGCATTGAATGCACTGCCGTTTTAACAGGTGTAGGTAACATTTATTGGGTTTTCCTGACTCTTAACCTATTTTACGCTGATACCATTCTCATGGAGAGCACGATTCGACACAAATTTTCCAATACCAGAATTCTTGTCAAAAAATGAAATTGTACCACAGTTGATGCATTTTGCTTGGTGTGGCAAGGCTGCAAAGTCTTTTCAGACTAATATTTTGATGCCCTGAGTTATATTTTCTGCTTAAATGAGTGTTAGGTTGCATTGAAGAAAATCTGAACCCTAACCCTAACTACCGAAACCCTGAGCTAGGGTTAGGGTTAGTGTTATTAGAAAACATAGAAGATGTTTGATGGCATGGCTGTGTTTTAGGACAGAAGTGAAATTTAGGAAACGTGTTATTTTAATGTTCTCTGCACTTTTTTTTTCTTGCCTATATGGGTCTATGTACTGCTTTGCCCTAAATGGGAATGTTGTCCACATCCCTGAAAAAAAGGCATTGAAAGAAAGTGGTTAAATGTGTCAATCTGTTGCATTTGGCATTGAATGCACTGCCGTTTTAACAGGTGTAGGTAACATTTATTGGGTTTTCCTGACTCTTAACCTATTTTACGCTGATACCATTCTCATGGAGAGCACGATTCGACACAAATTATCCAATACCAGAATTCTTGTCAAAAAATGAAATTGTACCACAGTTGATGCATTTTGCTTGGTGTGGCAAGGCTGCAAAGTCTTTTCAGACTAATATTTTGATGCTTTGAGTTATATTTTCTGCTTAAATGAGTGTTAGGTTGCATTGAAGAAAATCTGAACCCTAACCCTAACTACCCAAACCCTGAGCTAGGGTTAGGGTTAGTGTTATTAGAAAACATAGAAGATGTTTGATGGCATGGCTGTGTTTTAGGACAGAAGTGAAATTTAGGAAACGTGTTATTTTAATGTTCTCTGCACTTTTTTTTTCTTGCCTATATGGGTCTATGTACTGCTTTGCCCTAAATGGGAATGTTGTCCACATCCCTGAAAAAAAGGCATTGAAAGAAAGTGGTTAAATGTGTCAATCTGTTGCATTTGGCATTGAATGCACTGCCGTTTTAACAGGTGTAGGTAACATTTATTGGGTTTTCCTGACTCTTAACCTATTTTACGCTGATACCATTCTCATGGAGAGCACGATTCGACACAAATTATCCAATACCAGAATTCTTGTCAAAAAATGAAATTGTACCACAGTTGATGCATTTTGCTTGGTGTGGCAAGGCTGCAAAGTCTTTTCAGACTAATATTTTGATGCTTTGAGTTATATTTTCTGCTTAAATGAGTGTTAGGTTGCATTGAAGAAAATCTGAACCCTAACCCTAACTACCCAAACCCTGAGCTAGGGTTAGGGTTAGTTTTATTAGAAAACATAGAAGATGTTTGATGGCATGGCTGTGTTTTAGGACAGATGTGAAATTTAGGAAACGTGTTATTTTAATGTTCTCTGCACTTTTTTTTTCTTGCCTATATGGGTCTATGTACTGCTTTGCTCTAAATGGGAATGTTGCCCAAATCCCTGAAAAGCAAAGGATTGAAAGAAAGTGGTTAAATGTGTCAATCTGTTGCATTTGGCATTGAATGCACTGCCGTTTTAACAGGTGTAGGTAACATTTATTGGGTTTTCCCGACTCTTAACCTATTTTACGCTGATACCATTCTCATGGAGAGCACGATTCGACACAAATTTTCCAATACCAGAATTCTTGTCAAAAAATGAAATTGTACCACAGTTGATGCATTTTGCTTGGTGTGGCAAGGCTGCAAAGTCTTTTCAGACTAATATTTTGATGCCCTGAGTTATATTTTCTGCTTAAATGAGTGTTAGGTTGCATTGAAGAAAATCTGAACCCTAACCCTAACTACCGAAACCCTGAGCTAGGGTTAGGGTTAGTGTTATTAGAAAACATAGAAGATGTTTGATGGCATGGCTGTGTTTTAGGACAGAAGTGAAATTTAGGAAATGTGTTATTTTAATGTTCTCTGCACTTTTTTTTTCTTGCCTATATGGGTCTATGTACTGCTTTGCCCTAAATGGGAATGTTGTCCACATCCCTGAAAAAAAAGGATTGAAAGAAAGTGGTTAAATGTGTCAATCTGTTGCATTTGGCATTGAATGCACTGCCGTTTTAACAGGTGTAGGTAACATTTATTGGGTTTTCCTGACTCTTAACCTATTTTACGCTGATACCATTCTCATGGAGAGCACGATTCGACACAAATTATCCAATACCAGAATTCTTGTCAAAAAATGAAATTGTACCATAGTTGATGCATTTTGCTTGGTGTGGCAAGGCTGCAAAGTCTTTTCAGACTAATATTTTGATGCTTTGAGTTATATTTTCTGCTTAAATGAGTGTTAGGTTGCATTGAAGAAAATCTGAACCCAAACCCTAACTACCCAAACCCTGAGCTAGGGTTAGGGTTAGTGTTATTAGAAAACATAGAAGATGTTTGATGGCATGGCTGTGTTTTAGGACAGAAGTGAAATTTAGGAAACGTGTTATTTTAATGTTCTCTGCACTTTTTTTTTCTTGCCTATATGGGTCTATGTACTGCTTTGCTCTAAATGGGAATGTTGTCCAAATCCCTGAAAAGCAAAGCATTGAAAGAAAGTGGTTAAATGTGTCAATCTGTTGCATTTGGCATTGAATGCACTGCCGTTTTAACAGGTGTAGGTAACATTTATTGGGTTTTCATGACTCTTAACCTATTTTACGCTGATACCATTCTCATGGAGAGCACGATTCGACACAAATTTTCCAATACCAGAATTCTTGTCAAAAAATGAAATTGTACCACAGTTGATGCATTTTGCTTGGTGTGGCAAGGCTGCAAAGTCTTTTCAGACTAATATTTTGATGCCCTGAGTTATATTTTCTGCTTAAATGAGTGTTAGGTTGCATTGAAGAAAATCTGAACCCTAACCTTAACTACCGAAACCCTGAGCTAGGGTTAGGGTTAGTGTTATTAGAAAACATAGAAGATGTTTGATGGCATGGCTGTGTTTTAGGACAGAAGTGAAATTTAGGAAACGTGTTATTTTAATGTTCTCTGCACTTTTTTTTTCTTGCCTATATGGGTCTATGTACTGCTTTGCCCTAAATGGGAATGTTGTCCACATCCCTGAAAAAAAAGGATTGAAAGAAAGTTGTTAAATGTGTCAATCTGTTGCATTTGGCATTGAATGCACTGCCGTTTTAACAGGTGTAGGTAACATTTATTGGGTTTTCCTGACTCTTAACCTATTTTACGCTGATACCATGCTCATGGAGAGCACGATTCGACACCAAAATTTCCAATACCAAAATTCTTGTCAAAAAATGAAATTGTACCACAGTTGATGCATTTTGCTTGGTGTGGCAAGGCTGCAAAGTCTTTTCAGACTAATATTTTGATGCTTTGAGTTATATTTTCTGCTTAAATGAGTGTTAGGTTGCATTGAAGAAAATCTGAACCCTAACCCTAACTACCCAAACCCTGAGCTAGGGTTAGGGTTAGTGTTATTAGAAAACATAGAAGATGTTTGATGGCATGGCTGTGTTTTAGGACAGAAGTAAAATTTAGGAAACGTGTTATTTTAATGTTCTTTGCACTTTTTTTCTTGCCTATATGGGTCTACGTACTGCTTTGCTCTAAATGGGAATGTTGTCCAAATCCCTGAAAAGCAAAGCATTGAAAGAAAGTGGTTAAATGTGTCAATCTGTTGCATTTGGCATTGAATGCACTGCCATTTTAACAGGTGTAGGTAACATTTATTGGGTTTTCCTGACTCTTAACCTATTTTACGCTGATACCATTCTCATGGAGAGCACGATTCGACACAAATTATCCAATACCAGAATTCTTGTCAAAAAATGAAATTGTACCACAGTTGATGCATTTTGCTTGGTGTGGCAAGGCTGCAAAGTCTTTTCAGACTAATATTTTGATGCTTTGAGTTATATTTTCTGCTTAAATGAGTGTTAGGTTGCATTGAAGAAAATCTGAACCCTAACCCTAACTACCCAAACCCTGAGCTAGGGTTAGGGTTAGTGTTCTTAGAAAACATAGAAGATGTTTGATGGCATGGCTGTGTTTAAGGACAGAAGTTAAATTTAGGAAACGTGTTATTTTAATGTTCTCTGCACTTTTTTTTTCTTGCCTATATGGGTCCATGTACTGCTTTGCTCTAAATGGGAATGTTGTCCACATCCCTGAAAAGCAAAGCATTGAAAGAAAGTGGTTAAATGTGTCAATCTGTTGCAGTTGGCATTGAATGCACTGCCGTTTTAACAGGTGTAGGTAACATTTATTGGGTTTTCCTGACTCTTAACCTATTTTACGCTGATACTATGCTCAAGGAGAACATGATTCGACACAAATTTCCAACACCAGAAATCTTGTCAAAAAATGAAATTGTACCACAGTTGATGCATTTTGCTTGGTGTGGCAAGGCTGCAAAGTCTTTTCAGACTAATATTTTGATGCCCTGAGTTATATTTTCTGCTTAAATGAGTGTTAGGTTGCTTTGAAGAAAATCTGAACCCTAACCCTAACTACCCAAACCCTGAGCTAGGGTTAGGGTTAGTTTTATTAGAAAACATAGAAGATGTTTGATGGCATGGCTGTGTTTTAGGACAGATGTGAAATTTAGGAAACGTGTTATTTTAATGTTCTCTGCACTTTTTTTTTCTTGCCTATATGGGTCTATGTACTGCTTTGCTCTAAATGGGAATGTTGCCCAAATCCCTGAAAAGCAAAGGATTGAAAGAAAGTGGTTAAATGTGTCAATCTGTTGCATTTGGCATTGAATGCACTGCCGTTTTAACAGGTGTATGTAACATTTATTGGGTTTTCCTGACTCTTAACCTATTTTACGCTGATACCATTCTCATGGAGAGCACGATTCGACACAAATTTTCCAATACCAGAATTCTTGTCAAAAAATGAAATTGTACCACAGTTGATGCATTTTGCTTGGTGTGGCAAGGCTGCAAAGGCTTTTCAGACTAATATTTTGATGCCCTGAGTTATATTTTCTGCTTAAATGAGTGTTAGGTTGCATTGAAGAAAATCTGAACCCTAACCCTAACTACCGAAACCCTGAGCTAGGGTTAGGGTTAGTGTTATTAGAAAACATAGAAGATGTTTGATGGCATGGCTGTGTTTTAGGACAGAAGTGAAATTTAGGAAACGTGTTATTTTAATGTTCTCTGCACTTTTTTTTTCTTGCCTATATGGGTCTATGTACTGCTTTGCCCTAAATGGGAATGTTGTCCACATCCCTGAAAAAAAAGGATTGAAAGAAAGTGGTTAAATGTGTCAATCTGTTGCATTTGGCATTGAATGCACTGCCATATTAACAGGTGTAGGTAACATTTATTGGGTTTTCCTGACTCTTAACCTATTTTACGCTGATACCATGCTCATGGAGAGCACGATTCGACACCAAAATTTCCAATACAAAATTCTTGTCAAAAAATGAAATTGTACCACAGTTGATGCATTTTGCTTGGTGTGGCAAGGCTGCAAAGGCTTTTCAGACTAATATTTTGATGCCCTGAGTTATATTTTCTGCTTAAATGAGTGTTAGGTTGCATTGAAGAAAATCTGAACCCTAACCCTAACTACCGAAACCCTGAGCTAGGGTTAGGGTTAGTGTTATTAGAAAACATAGAAGATGTTTGATGGCATGGCTGTGTTTTAGGACAGAAGTGAAATTTAGGAAATGTGTTATTTTAATGTTCTCTGCACTTTTTTTTTCTTGCCTATATGGGTCTATGTACTGCTTTGCCCTAAATGGGAATGTTGTCCACATCCCTGAAAAAAAAGGATTGAAAGAAAGTGGTTAAATGTGTCAATCTGTTGCATTTGGCATTGAATGCACTGCCGTTTTAACAGGTGTAGGTAACATTTATTGGGTTTTCCTGACTCTTAACCTATTTTACGCTGATACCATTCTCATGGAGAGCACGATTCGACACAAATTATCCAATACCAGAATTCTTGTCAAAAAATGAAATTGTACCATAGTTGATGCATTTTGCTTGGTGTGGCAAGGCTGCAAAGTCTTTTCAGACTAATATTTTGATGCTTTGAGTTATATTTTCTGCTTAAATGAGTGTTAGGTTGCATTGAAGAAAATCTGAACCCAAACCCTAACTACCCAAACCCTGAGCTAGGGTTAGGGTTAGTGTTATTAGAAAACATAGAAGATGTTTGATGGCATGGCTGTGTTTTAGGACAGAAGTGAAATTTAGGAAACGTGTTATTTTAATGTTCTCTGCACTTTTTTTTTCTTGCCTATATGGGTCTATGTACTGCTTTGCTCTAAATGGGAATGTTGTCCAAATCCCTGAAAAGCAAAGCATTGAAAGAAAGTGGTTAAATGTGTCAATCTGTTGCATTTGGCATTGAATGCACTGCCGTTTTAACAGGTGTAGGTAACATTTATTGGGTTTTCCTGACTCTTAACCTATTTTACGCTGATACCATTCTCATGGAGAGCACGATTCGACACAAATTTTCCAATACCAGAATTCTTGTCAAAAAATGAAATTGTACCACAGTTGATGCATTTTGCTTGGTGTGGCAAGGCTGCAAAGTCTTTTCAGACTAATATTTTGATGCCCTGAGTTATATTTTCTGCTTAAATGAGTGTTAGGTTGCATTGAAGAAAATCTGAACCCTAACCTTAACTACCGAAACCCTGAGCTAGGGTTAGGGTTAGTGTTATTAGAAAACATAGAAGATGTTTGATGGCATGGCTGTGTTTTAGGACAGAAGTGAAATTTAGGAAACGTGTTATTTTAATGTTCTCTGCACTTTTTTTTTCTTGCCTATATGGGTCTATGTACTGCTTTGCCCTAAATGGGAATGTTGTCCACATCCCTGAAAAAAAAGGATTGAAAGAAAGTTGTTAAATGTGTCAATCTGTTGCATTTGGCATTGAATGCACTGCCGTTTTAACAGGTGTAGGTAACATTTATTGGGTTTTCCTGACTCTTAACCTATTTTACGCTGATACCATGCTCATGGAGAGCACGATTCGACACCAAAATTTCCAATACCAAAATTCTTGTCAAAAAATGAAATTGTACCACAGTTGATGCATTTTGCTTGGTGTGGCAAGGCTGCAAAGTCTTTTCAGACTAATATTTTGATGCTTTGAGTTATATTTTCTGCTTAAATGAGTGTTAGGTTGCATTGAAGAAAATCTGAACCCTAACCCTAACTACCCAAACCCTGAGCTAGGGTTAGGGTTAGTGTTATTAGAAAACATAGAAGATGTTTGATGGCATGGCTGTGTTTTAGGACAGAAGTAAAATTTAGGAAACGTGTTATTTTAATGTTCTTTGCACTTTTTTTCTTGCCTATATGGGTCTACGTACTGCTTTGCTCTAAATGGGAATGTTGTCCAAATCCCTGAAAAGCAAAGCATTGAAAGAAAGTGGTTAAATGTGTCAATCTGTTGCATTTGGCATTGAATGCACTGCCGTTTTAACAGGTGTAGGTAACATTTATTGGGTTTTCCTGACTCTTAACCTATTTTACGCTGATACCATTCTCATGGAGAGCACGATTCGACACAAATTATCCAATACCAGAATTCTTGTCAAAAAATGAAATTGTACCACAGTTGATGCATTTTGCTTGGTGTGGCAAGGCTGCAAAGTCTTTTCAGACTAATATTTTGATGCTTTGAGTTATATTTTCTGCTTAAATGAGTGTTAGGTTGCATTGAAGAAAATCTGAACCCTAACCCTAACTACCCAAACCCTGAGCTAGGGTTAGGGTTAGTGTTCTTAGAAAACATAGAAGATGTTTGATGGCATGGCTGTGTTTAAGGACAGAAGTGAAATTTAGGAAACGTGTTATTTTAATGTTCTCTGCACTTTTTTTTTCTTGCCTATATGGGTCCATGTACTGCTTTGCTCTAAATGGGAATGTTGTCCACATCCCTGAAAAGCAAAGCATTGAAAGAAAGTGGTTAAATGTGTCAATCTGTTGCAGTTGGCATTGAATGCACTGCCGTTTTAACAGGTGTAGGTAACATTTATTGGGTTTTCCTGACTCTTAACCTATTTTACGCTGATACTATGCTCAAGGAGAACATGATTCGACACAAATTTCCAACACCAGAAATCTTGTCAAAAAATGAAATTGTACCACAGTTGATGCATTTTGCTTGGTGTGGCAAGGCTGCAAAGTCTTTTCAGACTAATATTTTGATGCCCTGAGTTATATTTTCTGCTTAAATGAGTGTTAGGTTGCTTTGAAGAAAATCTGAACCCTAACCCTAACTACCCAAACCCTGAGCTAGGGTTAGGGTTAGTTTTATTAGAAAACATAGAAGATGTTTGATGGCATGGCTGTGTTTTAGGACAGATGTGAAATTTAGGAAACGTGTTATTTTAATGTTCTCTGCACTTTTTTTTTCTTGCCTATATGGGTCTATGTACTGCTTTGCTCTAAATGGGAATGTTGCCCAAATCCCTGAAAAGCAAAGGATTGAAAGAAAGTGGTTAAATGTGTCAATCTGTTGCATTTGGCATTGAATGCACTGCCGTTTTAACAGGTGTATGTAACATTTATTGGGTTTTCCTGACTCTTAACCTATTTTACGCTGATACCATTCTCATGGAGAGCACGATTCGACACAAATTTTCCAATACCAGAATTCTTGTCAAAAAATGAAATTGTACCACAGTTGATGCATTTTGCTTGGTGTGGCAAGGCTGCAAAGGCTTTTCAGACTAATATTTTGATGCCCTGAGTTATATTTTCTGCTTAAATGAGTGTTAGGTTGCATTGAAGAAAATCTGAACCCTAACCCTAACTACCGAAACCCTGAGCTAGGGTTAGGGTTAGTGTTATTAGAAAACATAGAAGATGTTTGATGGCATGGCTGTGTTTTAGGACAGAAGTGAAATTTAGGAAACGTGTTATTTTAATGTTCTCTGCACTTTTTTTTTCTTGCCTATATGGGTCTATGTACTGCTTTGCCCTAAATGGGAATGTTGTCCACATCCCTGAAAAAAAAGGATTGAAAGAAAGTGGTTAAATGTGTCAATCTGTTGCATTTGGCATTGAATGCACTGCCATATTAACAGGTGTAGGTAACATTTATTGGGTTTTCCTGACTCTTAACCTATTTTACGCTGATACCATGCTCATGGAGAGCACGGTTCGACACCAAAATTTCCAATACAAAATTCTTGTCAAAAAATGAAATTGTACCACAGTTGATGCATTTTGCTTGGTGTGGCAAGGCTGCAAAGGCTTTTCAGACTAATATTTTGATGCCCTGAGTTATATTTTCTGCTTAAATGAGTGTTAGGTTGCATTGAAGAAAATCTGAACCCTAACCCTAACTACCGAAACCCTGAGCTAGGGTTAGGGTTAGTGTTATTAGAAAACATAGAAGATGTTTGATGGCATGGCTGTGTTTTAGGACAGAAGTGAAATTTAGGAAACGTGTTATTTTAATGTTCTCTGCACTTTTTTTTTCTTGCCTATATGGGTCTATGTACTGCTTTGCTCTAAATGGGAATGTTGTCCACATCCCTGAAAAGCAAAGCATTGAAAGAAAGTGGTTAAATGTGTCAATCTGTTGCATTTGGCATTGAATGCACTGCCGGTTTAACAGGTGTAGGTAACATTTATTGGGTATTCCTGACTCTTAACCTATTTTACGCTGATACCATGCTCAAGGAGAACATGATTCGTCACAAATTTCCAACACCAGAAATCTTGTCAAAAAATGAAATTGTACCACAGTTGATGCATTTTGCTTGGTGTGGCAAGGCTGCAAAGTCTTTTCAGACTAATATTTTGATGCCCTGAGTTATATTTTCTGCTTAAATGAGTGTTAGGTTGCTTTGAAGAAAATCTGAACCCTAACCCTAACTACCCAAACCCTGAGCTAGGGTTAGGGTTAGTGTTATTAGAAAACATAGAAGATGTTTGATGGCATGGCTGTGTTTTAGGACAGAAGTGAAATTTAGGAAACGTGTTATTTTAATGTTCTCTGCACTTTTTTTTCTTGCCTATATGGGTCTATGTACTGCTTTGCTCTAAATGGGAATGTTGCCCAAATCCCTGAAAAGCAAAGGATTGAAAGAAAGTGGTTAAATGTGTCAATCTGTTGCATTTGGCATTGAATGCACTGCCGTTTTAACAGGTGTAGGTAAAATTTATTGGGTTTTCCTGACTCTTAACCTATTTTACGCTGATACCATTCTCATGGAGAGCACGATTCGACACAAATTTTCCAATACCAGAATTCTTGTCAAAAAATGAAATTGTACCACAGTTGATGCATTTTGCTTGGTGTGGCAAGGCTGCAAAGTCTTTTCAGACTAATATTTTGATGCCCTGAGTTATATTTTCTGCTTAAATGAGTGTTAGGTTGCATTGAAGAAAATCTGAACCCTAACCCTAACTACCGAAACCCTGAGCTAGGGTTAGGGTTAGTGTTATTAGAAAACATAGAAGATGTTTGATGGCATGGCTGTGTTTTAGGACAGAAGTGAAATTTAGGAAACGTGTTATTTTAATGTTCTCTGCACTTTTTTTTTCTTGCCTATATGGGTCTATGTACTGCTTTGCCCTAAATGGGAATGTTGTCCACATCCCTGAAAAAAAGGCATTGAAAGAAAGTGGTTAAATGTGTCAATCTGTTGCATTTGGCATTGAATGCACTGCCGTTTTAACAGGTGTAGGTAACATTTATTGGGTTTTCCTGACTCTTAACCTATTTTACGCTGATACCATTCTCATGGAGAGCACGATTCGACACAAATTTTCCAATACCAGAATTCTTGTCAAAAAATGAAATTGTACCACAGTTGATGCATTTTGCTTGGTGTGGCAAGGCTGCAAAGTCTTTTCAGACTAATATTTTGATGCCCTGAGTTATATTTTCTGCTTAAATGAGTGTTAGGTTGCATTGAAGAAAATCTGAACCCTAACCCTAACTACCGAAACCCTGAGCTAGGGTTAGGGTTAGTGTTATTAGAAAACATAGAAGATGTTTGATGGCATGGCTGTGTTTTAGGACAGAAGTGAAATTTAGGAAACGTGTTATTTTAATGTTCTCTGCACTTTTTTTTTCTTGCCTATATGGGTCTATGTACTGCTTTGCCCTAAATGGGAATGTTGTCCACATCCCTGAAAAAAAGGCATTGAAAGAAAGTGGTTAAATGTGTCAATCTGTTGCATTTGGCATTGAATGCACTGCCGTTTTAACAGGTGTAGGTAACATTTATTGGGTTTTCCTGACTCTTAACCTATTTTACGCTGATACCATTCTCATGGAGAGCACGATTCGACACAAATTATCCAATACCAGAATTCTTGTCAAAAAATGAAATTGTACCACAGTTGATGCATTTTGCTTGGTGTGGCAAGGCTGCAAAGTCTTTTCAGACTAATATTTTGATGCCCTGAGTTATATTTTCTGCTTAAATGAGTGTTAGGTTGCTTTGAAGAAAATCTGAACCCTAACCCTAACTACCCAAACCCTGAGCTAGGGTAAGGGTTAGTGTTATTAGAAAACATAGAAGATGTTTGATGGCATGGCTGTGTTTTAGGACAGAAGTGAAATTTAGGAAACGTGTTATTTTAATGTTCTCTGCACTTTTTTTTTCTTGCCTATATGGGTCTATGTACTGCTTTGCTCTAAATGGGAATGTTGCCCAAATCCCTGAAAAGCAAAGGATTGAAAGAAAGTGGTTAAATGTGTCAATCTGTTGCATTTGGCATTGAATGCACTGCCGTTTTAACAGGTGTAGGTAACATTTATTGGTTTTTCCTGACTCTTAACCTATTTTACGCTGATACCATTCTCATGGAGAGCACGATTCGACACAAATTTTCCAATACCAGAATTCTTGTCAAAAAATGAAATTGTACCACAGTTGATGCATTTTGCTTGGTGTGGCAAGGCTGCAAAGTCTTTTCAGACTAATATTTTGATGCCCTGAGTTATATTTTCTGCTTAAATGAGTGTTAGGTTGCATTGAAGAAAATCTGAACCCTAACCCTAACTACCGAAACCCTGAGCTAGGGTTAGGGTTAGTGTTATTAGAAAACATAGAAGATGTTTGATGGCATGGCTGTGTTTTAGGACAGAAGTGAAATTTAGGAAACGTGTTATTTTAATGTTCTCTGAACTTTTTTTTTCTTGCCTATATGGGTCTATGTACTGCTTTGCCCTAAATGGGAATGTTGTCCACATCCCTGAAAAAAAGGCATTGAAAGAAAGAGGTTAAATGTGTCAATCTGTTGCATTTGGCATTGAATGCACTGCCGTTTTAACAGGTGTAGGTAACATTTATTGGGTTTTCCTGACTCTTAACCT
Source organism: Lepisosteus oculatus (assembly GCF_040954835.1). Taxonomy (NCBI): domain Eukaryota; kingdom Metazoa; phylum Chordata; class Actinopteri; order Semionotiformes; family Lepisosteidae; genus Lepisosteus; species Lepisosteus oculatus. Next base: position 10,330,903 of record NC_090706.1, on the reverse strand, counting down.
ATTTTACGCTGATACCATTCTCATGGAGAGCACGATTCGACACAAATTATCCAATACCAGAATTCTTGTCAAAAAATGAAATTGTACCACAGTTGATGCATTTTGCTTGGTGTGGCAAGGCTGCAAAGTCTTTTCAGACTAATATTTTGATGCTTTGAGTTATATTTTCTGCTTAAATGAGTGTTAGGTTGCATTGAAGAAAATCTGAACCCTAACCCTAACTACCCAAACCCTGAGCTAGGGTTAGGGTTAGTGTTATTAGAAAACATAGAAGATGTTTGATGGCATGGCTGTGTTTAAGGACAGAAGTGAAATTTAGGAAACGTGTTATTTTAATGTTCTCTGCACTTTTTTTTTCTTGCCTATATGGGTCTATGTACTGCTTTGCTCTAAATGGGAATGTTGTCCACATCCCTGAAAAGCAAAGCATTGAAAGAAAGTGGTTAAATGTGTCAATCTGTTGCATTTGGCATTGAATGCACTGCCGTTTTAACAGGTGTAGGTAACATTTATTGGGTTTTCCTGACTCTTAACCTATTTTACGCTGATACGATGCTCAAGGAGAACATGATTCGACACAAATTTCCATCACCAGAAATCTTGTCAAAAAATGAAATTGTACCACAGTTGATGCATTTTGCTTGGTGTGGCAAGGCTGCAAAGTCTTTTCAGACTAATATTTTGATGCCCTGAGTTATATTTTCTGCTTAAATGAGTGTTAGGTTGCTTTGAAGAAAATCTGAACCCTAACCCTAACTACCCAAACCCTGAGCTAGGGTTAGGGTTAGTTTTATTAGAAAACATAGAAGATGTTTGATGGCATGGCTGTGTTTTAGGACAGATGTGAAATTTAGGAAACGTGTTATTTTAATGTTCTCTGCACTTTTTTTTTCTTGCCTATATGGGTCTATGTACTGCTTTGCTCTAAATGGGAATGTGGCCCAAATCCCTGAAAAGCAAAGGATTGAAAGAAAGTGGTTAAATGTGTCAATCTGTTGCATTTGGCATTGAATGCACTGCCGTTTTAACAGGTGTATGTAACATTTATTGGGTTTTCCTGACTCTTAACCTATTTTACGCTGATACCATGCTCATGGAGAGCACGATTCGACACCAAAATTTCCAATACAAAATTCTTGTCAAAAAATGAAATTGTACCACAGTTGATGCATTTTGCTTGGTATGGCAAGGCTGCAAAGGCTTTTCAGGCTAATATTTTGATGCCCTGAGTTATATTTTCTGCTTAAATGAGTGTTAGGTTGCATTGAAGAAAATCTGAACCCTAACCCTAACTACCCAAACCCTGAGCTAGGGTTAGGGTTAGTGTTATTAGAAAACATAGAAGATGTTTGATGGCATGGCTGTGTTTTAGGACAGAAGTGAAATTTAGGAAACGTGTTATTTTAATGTTCTCTGCACTTTTTTTTTCTTGCCTATATGGGTCTATGTACTGCTTTGCTCTAAATGGGAATGTTGTCCACATCCCTGAAAAGCAAAGCATTGAAAGAAAGTGGTTAAATGTGTCAATCTGTTGCATTTGGCATTGAATGCACTGCCGTTTTAACAGGTGTAGGTAACATTTATTGGGTTTTCCTGACTCTTAACCTATTTTACGCTGATACCATTCTCATGGAGAGCACGATTCGACACAAATTTTCCAATACCAGAATTCTTGTCAAAAAATGAAATTGGACCACAGTTGATGCATTTTGCTTGGTGTGGCAAGGCTGCAAAGTCTTTTCAGACTAATATTTTGATGCCCTGAGTTATATTTTCTGCTTAAATGAGTGTTAGGTTGCATTGAAGAAAATCTGAACCCTAACCCTAACTACCGAAACCCTGAGCTAGGGTTAGGGTTAGTGTTATTAGAAAACATAGAAGATGTTTGATGGCATGGCTGTGTTTTAGGACAGAAGTGAAATTTAGGAAACGTGTTATTTTAATGTTCTCTGCACTTTTTTTTTCTTGGCTATATGGGTCTATGTACTGCTTTGCCCTAAAGGGGAATGTTGTCCACATCCCTGAAAAAAAAGGATTGAAAGAAAGTGGTTAAATGTGTCAATCTGTTGCATTTGGCATTGAATGCACTGCCGTTTTAACAGGTGTAGGTAACATTTATTGGGTTTTCCTGACTCTTAACCTATTTTACGCTGATACCATGCTCATGGAGAGCACGATTCGACACCAAAATTTCCAATACCAAAATTCTTGTCAAAAAATGAAATTGTACCACAGTTGATGCATTTTGCTTGGTGTGGCAAGGCTGCAAAGTCTTTTCAGACTAATATTTTGATGCTTTGAGTTATATTTTCTGCTTAAATGAGTGTTAGGTTGCATTGAAGAAAATCTGAACCCTAACCCTAACTACCCAAACCCTGAGCTAGGGTTAGGGTTAGTGTTATTAGAAAACATAGAAGATGTTTGATGGCATGGCTGTGTTTAAGGACAGAAGTGAAATTTAGGAAACGTGTTATTTTAATGTTCTCTGCACTTTTTTTTTCTTGCCTATATGGGTCTATGTACTGCTTTGCTCTAAATGGGAATGTTGTCCACATACCTGAAAAGCAAAGCATTGAAAGAAAGTGGTTAAATGTGTCAATCTGTTGCATTTGGCATTGAATGCACTGCCGTTTTAACAGGTGTAGGTAACATTTATTGGGTTTTCCTGACTCTTAACCTATTTTACGCTGATACTATGCTCAAGGAGAACATGATTCGACACAAATTTCCAACACCAGAAATCTTGTCAAAAAATGAAATTGTACCACAGTTGATGCATTTTGCTTGGTGTGGCAAGGCTGCAAAGTCTTTTCAGACTAATATTTTGATGCCCTGAGTTATATTTTCTGCTTAAATGAGTGTTAGGTTGCTTTGAAGAAAATCTGAACCCTAACCCTAACTACCCAAACCCTGAGCTAGGGTTAGGGTTAGTGTTATTAGAAAACATAGAAGATGTTTGATGGCATGGCTGTGTTTTAGGACAGAAGTGAAATTTAGGAAACGTGTTATTTTAATGTTCTCTGCACTTTTTTTTTTCTTGCCTATATGGGTCTATGTACTGCTTTGCTCTAAATGGGAATGTTGCCCAAATCCCTGAAAAGCAAAGGATTGAAAGAAAGTGGTTAAATGTGTCAATCTGTTGCATTTGGCATTGAATGCACTGCCGTTTTAACAGGTGTAGGTAACATTTATTGGGTTTTCCTGACTCTTAACCTATTTTACGCTGATACCATTCTCATGGAGAGCACGATTCGACACAAATTTTCCAATACCAGAATTCTTGTCAAAAAATGAAATTGTACCACAGTTGATGCATTTTGCTTGGTGTGGCAAGGCTGCAAAGTCTTTTCAGACTAATATTTTGATGCCCTGAGTTATATTTTCTGCTTAAATGAGTGTTAGGTTGCATTGAAGAAAATCTGAACCCTAACCCTAACTACCCAAACCCTGAGCTAGGGTTAGGGTTAGTGTTATTAGAAAACATAGAAGATGTTTGATGGCATGGCTGTGTTTTAGGACAGAAGTGAAATTTAGGAAACGTGTTATTTTAATGTTCTTTGCACTTTTTTTTCTTGCCTATATGGGTCTACGTACTGCTTTGCTCTAAATGGGAATGTTGTCCACATCCCTGAAAAGCAAAGCATTGAAAGAAAGTGGTTAAATGTGTCAATCTGTTGCATTTGGCATTGAATGCACTGCCGTTTTAACAGGTGTATGTAACATTTATTGGGTTTTCCTGACTCTTAACCTATTTTACGCTGATACCATTCTCATGGAGAGCACGATTCGACACAAATTTTCCAATACCAGAATTCTTGTCAAAAAATGAAATTGTACCACAGTTGATGCATTTTGCTTGGTGTGGCAAGGCTGCAAAGGCTTTTCAGACTAATATTTTGATGCCCTGAGTTATATTTTCTGCTTAAATGAGTGTTAGGTTGCATTGAAGAAAATCTGAACCCTAACCCTAACTACCCAAACCCTGAGCTAGGGTTAGGGTTAGTGTTATTAGAAAACATAGAAGATGTTTGATGGCATGGCTGTGTTTTAGGACAGAAGTGAAATTTAGGAAACGTGTTATTTTAATGTTCTCTGCACTTTTTTTTTCTTGCCTATATGGGTCTATGTACTGCTTTGCCCTAAATGGGAATGTTGTCCACATCCCTGAAAAAAAAGGATTGAAAGAAAGTGGTTAAATGTGTCAATCTGTTGCATTTGGCATTGAATGCACTGCCGTTTTAACAGGTGTAGGTAACATTTATTGGGTTTTCCTGACTCTTAACCTGTTTTACGCTGATACCATGCTCATGGAGAGCACGATTCGACACCAAAATTTCCAATACCAAAATTTTTGTCAAAAAATGAAATTGTACCACAGTTGATGCATTTTGCTTGGTGTGGCAAGGCTGCAAAGTCTTTTCAGACTAATATTTTGATGCCCTGAGTTATATTTTCTGCTTAAATGAGTGTTAGGTTGCATTGAAGAAAATCTGAACCCTAACCCTAATTACCGAAACCCTGAGCTAGGGTTAGGGTTAGTGTTATTAGAAAACATAGAAGATGTTTGATGGCATGGCTGTGTTTTAGGACAGAAGTGAAATTTAGGAAACGTGTTATTTTAATGTTCTCTGCACTTTTTTTTTCTTGCCTATATGGGTCTATGTACTGCTTTGCCCTAAATGGGAATGTTGTCCACATCCCTGAAAAAAAAGGATTGAAAGAAAGTGGTTAAATGTGTCAATCCGTTGCATTTGGCATTGAATGCACTGCCGTTTTAACAGGTGTAGGTAACATTTATTGGGTTTTCCTGACTCTTAACCTATTTTACGCTGATACTATGCTCAAGGAGAACATGATTCGACACAAATTTCCAACACCAGAAATCTTGTCAAAAAATGAAATTGTACCACAGTTGATGCATTTTGCTTGGTGTGGCAAGGCTGCAAAGTCTTTTCAGACTAATATTTTGATGCCCTGAGTTATATTTTCTGCTTAAATGAGTGTTAGGTTGTTTTGAAGAAAATCTGAACCCTAACCCTAACTACCCAAACCCTGAGCTAGGGTTAGGGTTAGTGTTATTAGAAAACATAGAAGATGTTTGATGGCATGGCTGTGTTTTAGGACAGAAGTGAAATTTAGGAAACGTGTTATTTTAATGTTCTCTGCACTTTTTTTTCTTGCCTATATGGGTCTATGTACTGCTTTGCTCTAAATGGGAATGTTGCCCAAATCCCTGAAAAGCAAAGGATTGAAAGAAAGTGGTTAAATGTGTCAATCTGTTGCATTTGGCATTGAATGCACTGCCGTTTTAACAGGTGTAGGTAACATTTATTGGGTTTTCCTGACTCTTAACCTATTTTACGCTGATACCATTCTCATGGAGAGCACGATTCGACACAAATTTTCCAATACCAGAATTCTTGTCAAAAAATGAAATTGTACCACAGTTGATGCATTTTGCTTGGTGTGGCAAGGCTGCAAAGTCTTTTCAGACTAATATTTTGATGCCCTGAGTTATATTTTCTGCTTAAATGAGTGTTAGGTTGCTTTGAAGAAAATCTGAACCCTAACCCTAACTACCGAAACCCTGAGCTAGGGTTAGGGTTAGTGTTATTAGAAAACATAGAAGATGTTTGATGGCATGGCTGTGTTGTAGGACAGAAGTGAAATTTAGGAAACGTGTTATTTTAATGTTCTCTGCACTTTTTTTTTCTTAACTATATGGGTCTATGTACTGCTTTGCCCTAAATGGGAATGTTGTCCACATCCCTGAAAAAAAAGGATTGAAAGAAAGTGGTTAAATGTGTCAATCCGTTGCATTTGGCATTGAATGCACTGCCGTTTTAACAGGTGTAGGTAACATTTATTGGGTTTTCCTGACTCTTAACCTATTTTACGCTGATACTATGCTCAAGGAGAACATGATTCGACACAAATTTCCAACACCAGAAATCTTGTCAAAAAATGAAATTGTACCACAGTTGATGCATTTTGCTTGGTGTGGCAAGGCTGCAAAGTCTTTTCAGACTAATATTTTGATGCCCTGAGTTATATTTTCTGCTTAAATGAGTGTTAGGTTGTTTTGAAGAAAATCTGAACCCTAACCCTAACTACCCAAACCCTGAGCTAGGGTTAGGGTTAGTGTTATTAGAAAACATAGAAGATGTTTGATGGCATGGCTGTGTTTTAGGACAGAAGTGAAATTTAGGAAACGTGTTATTTTAATGTTCTCTGCACTTTTTTTTCTTGCCTATATGGGTCTATGTACTGCTTTGCTCTAAATGGGAATGTTGCCCAAATCCCTGAAAAGCAAAGGATTGAAAGAAAGTGGTTAAATGTGTCAATCTGTTGCATTTGGCATTGAATGCACTGCCGTTTTAACAGGTGTAGGTAACATTTATTGGGTTTTCCTGACTCTTAACCTATTTTACGCTGATACCATTCTCATGGAGAGCACGATTCGACACAAATTTTCCAATACCAGAATTCTTGTCAAAAAATGAAATTGTACCACAGTTGATGCATTTTGCTTGGTGTGGCAAGGCTGCAAAGTCTTTTCAGACTAATATTTTGATGCCCTGAGTTATATTTTCTGCTTAAATGAGTGTTAGGTTGCTTTGAAGAAAATCTGAACCCTAACCCTAACTACCGAAACCCTGAGCTAGGGTTAGGGTTAGTGTTATTAGAAAACATAGAAGATGTTTGATGGCATGGCTGTGTTGTAGGACAGAAGTGAAATTTAGGAAACGTGTTATTTTAATGTTCTCTGCACTTTTTTTTTCTTAACTATATGGGTCTATGTACTGCTTTGCCCTAAATGGGAATGTTGTCCACATCCCTGAAAAAAAAGGATTGAAAGAAAGTGGTTAAATGTGTCAATCTGTTGCATTTGGCATTGAATGCACTGCCGTTTTAACAGGTGTAGGTAACATTTATTGGGTTTTCCTGACTCTTAACCTATTTTACGCTGATACCATGCTCATGGAGAGCACGATTCGACACCAAAATTTCCAATACCAAAATTCTTGTCAAAAAATGAAATTGTACCACAGTTGATGCATTTTGCTTGGTGTGGCAAGGCTGCAAAGTCTTTTCAGACTAATATTTTGATGCTTTGAGTTATATTTTCTGCTTAAATGAGTGTTAGGTTGCATTGAAGAAAATCTGAACCCTAACCCTAACTACCCAAACCCTGAGCTAGGGTTAGGGTTAGTGTTATTAGAAAACATAGAAGATGTTTGATGGCATGGCTGTGTTTTAGGACAGAAGTAAAATTTAGGAAACGTGTTATTTTATTGTTCTTTGCACTTTTTTTTCTTGCCTATATGGGTCTACGTACTGCTTTGCTCTAAATGGGAATGTTGTCCAAATCCCTGAAAAGCAAAGCATTGAAAGAAAGTGGTTAAATGTGTCAATCTGTTGCATTTGGCATTGAATGCACTGCCGTTTTAACAGGTGTAGGTAACATTTATTGGGTTTTCCTGACTCTTAACCTATTTTACGCTGATACCATTCTCATGGAGAGCACGATTCGACACAAATTATCCAATACCAGAATTCTTGTCAAAAAATGAAATTGTACCACAGTTGATGCATTTTGCTTGGTGTGGCAAGACTGCAAAGTCTTTTCAGACTAATATTTTGATGCTTTGAGTTATATTTTCTGCTTAAATGAGTGTTAGGTTGCATTGAAGAAAATCTGAACCCTAACCCTAACTACCCAAACCCTGAGCTAGGGTTAGGGTTAGTGTTATTAGAAAACATAGAAGATGTTTGATGGCATGGCTGTGTTTAAGGACAGAAGTGAAATTTAGGAAACGTGTTATTTTAATGTTCTCTGCACTTTTTTTTTCTTGCCTATATGGGTCTATGTACTGCTTTGCTCTAAATGGGAATGTTGCCCAAATCCCTGAAAAGCAAAGGATTGAAAGAAAGTGGTTAAATGTGTCAATCTGTTGCATTTGGCATTGAATGCACTGCCGTTTTAACAGGTGTAGGTAACATTTATTGGGTTTTCCTGACTCTTAACCTATTTTACGCTGATACCATTCTCATGGAGAGCACGATTCGACACAAATTTTCCAATACCAGAATTCTTGTCAAGAAATGAAATTGTACCACAGTTGATGCATTTTGCTTGGTGTGGCAAGGCTGCAAAGTCTTTTCAGACTAATATTTTGATGCCCTGAGTTATATTTTCTGCTTAAATGAGTGTTAGGTTGCTTTGAAGAAAATCTGAACCCTAACCCTAACTACCGAAACCCTGAGCGAGGGTTAGGGTTAGTGTTATTAGAAAACATAGAAGATGTTTGATGGCATGGCTGTGTTGTAGGACAGAAGTGAAATTTAGGAAACGTGTTATTTTAATGTTCTCTGCACTTTTTTTTTCTTAACTATATGGGTCTATGTACTGCTTTGCCCTAAATGGGAATGTTGTCCACATCCCTGAAAAAAAAGGATTGAAAGAAAGTGGTTAAATGTGTCAATCTGTTGCATTTGGCATTGAATGCACTGCCGTTTTAACAGGTGTAGGTAACATTTATTGGGTTTTCCTGACTCTTAACCTATTTTACGCTGATACCATGCTCATGGAGAGCACGATTCGACACCAAAATTTCCAATACCAAAATTCTTGTCAAAAAATGAAATTGTACCACAGTTGATGCATTTTGCTTGGTGTGGCAAGGCTGCAAAGTCTTTTCAGACTAATATTTTGATGCTTTGAGTTATATTTTCTGCTTAAATGAGTGTTAGGTTGCATTGAAGAAAATCTGAACCCTAACCCTAACTACCCAAACCCTGAGCTAGGGTTAGGGTTAGTGTTATTAGAAAACATAGAAGATGTTTGATGGCATGGCTGTGTTTTAGGACAGAAGTAAAATTTAGGAAACGTGTTATTTTAATGTTCTTTGCACTTTTTTTTCTTGCCTATATGGGTCTACGTACTGCTTTGCTCTAAATGGGAATGTTGTCCAAATCCCTGAAAAGCAAAGCATTGAAAGAAAGTGGTTAAATGTGTCAATCTGTTGCATTTGGCATTGAATGCACTGCCGTTTTAACAGGTGTAGGTAACATTTATTGGGTTTTCCTGACTCTTAACCTATTTTACGCTGATACCATTCTCATGGAGAGCACGATTCGACACAAATTATCCAATACCAGAATTCTTGTCAAAAAATGAAATTGTACCACAGTTGATGCATTTTGCTTGGTGTGGCAAGGCTGCAAAGTCTTTTCAGACTAATATTTTGATGCTTTGAGTTATATTTTCTGCTTAAATGAGTGTTAGGTTGCATTGAAGAAAATCTGAACCCTAACCCTAACTACCCAAACCCTGAGCTAGGGTTAGGGTTAGTGTTATTAGAAAACATAGAAGATGTTTGATGGCATGGCTGTGTTTTAGGACAGAAGTAAAATTTAGGAAACGTGTTATTTTAATGTTCTTTGCACTTTTTTTTCTTGCCTATATGGGTCTACGTACTGCTTTGCTCTAAATGGGAATGTTGTCCAAATCCCTGAAAAGCAAAGCATTGAAAGAAAGTGGTTAAATGTGTCAATCTGTTGCATTTGGCATTGAATGCACTGCCGTTTTAACAGGTGTAGGTAACATTTATTGGGTTTTCCTGACTCTTAACCTATTTTACGCTGATACCATTCTCATGGAGAGCACGATTCGACACAAATTATCCAATACCAGAATTCTTGTCAAAAAATGAAATTGTACCACAGTTGATGCATTTTGCTTGGTGTGGCAAGGCTGCAAAGTCTTTTCAGACTAATATTTTGATGCTTTGAGTTATATTTTCTGCTTAAATGAGTGTTAGGTTGCATTGAAGAAAATCTGAACCCTAACCCTAACTACCCAAACCCTGAGCTAGGGTTAGGGTTAGTGTTATTAGAAAACATAGAAGATGTTTGATGGCATGGCTGTGTTTAAGGACAGAAGTGAAATTTAGGAAACGTGTTATTTTAATGTTCTCTGCACTTTTTTTTTCTTGCCTATATGGGTCTATGTACTGCTTTGCTCTAAATGGGAATGTTGTCCACATCCCTGAAAAGCAAAGCATTGAAAGAAAGTGGTTAAATGTGTCAATCTGTTGCATTTGGCATTGAATGCACTGCCGTTTTAACAGGTGTAGGTAACATTTATTGGGTTTTCCTGACTCTTAACCTATTTTACGCTGATACTATGCTCAAGGAGAACATGATTCGACACAAATTTCCAACACCAGAAATCTTGTCAAAAAATGAAATTGTACCACAGTTGATGCATTTTGCTTGGTGTGGCAAGGCTGCAAAGTCTTTTCAGACTAATATTTTGATGCCCTGAGTTATATTTTCTGCTTAAATGAGTGTTAGGTTGCTTTGAAGAAAATCTGAACCCTAACCCTAACTACCCAAACCCTGAGCTAGGGTTAGGGTTAGTGTTATTAGAAAACATAGAAGATGTTTGATGGCATGGCTGTGTTTTAGGACAGAAGTGAAATTTAGGAAACGTGTTATTTTAATGTTCTCTGCACTTTTTTTTTCTTGCCTATATGGGTCTATGTACTGCTTTGCTCTAAATGGGAATGTTGCCCAAATCCCTGAAAAGCAAAGGATTGAAAGAAAGTGGTTAAATGTGTCAATCTGTTGCATTTGGCATTGAATGCACTGCCGTTTTAACAGGTGTAGGTAACATTTATTGGGTTTTCCTGACTCTTAACCTATTTTACGCTGATACCATTCTCATGGAGAGCACGATTCGACACAAATTTTCCAATACCAGAATTCTTGTCAAAAAATGAAATTGTACCACAGTTGATGCATTTTGCTTGGTGTGGCAAGGCTGCAAAGTCTTTTCAGACTAATATTTTGATGCCCTGAGTTATATTTTCTGCTTAAATGAGTGTTAGGTTGCTTTGAAGAAAATCTGAACCCTAACCCTAACTACCGAAACCCTGAGCTAGGGTTAGGGTTAGTGTTATTAGAAAACATAGAAGATGTTTGATGGCATGGCTGTGTTGTAGGACAGAAGTGAAATTTAGGAAACGTGTTATTTTAATGTTCTCTGCACTTTTTTTTTCTTAACTATATGGGTCTATGTACTGCTTTGCCCTAAATGGGAATGTTGTCCACATCCCTGAAAAAAAAGGATTGAAAGAAAGTGGTTAAATGTGTCAATCTGTTGCATTTGGCATTGAATGCACTGCCGTTTTAACAGGTGTAGGTAACATTTATTGGGTTTTCCTGACTCTTAACCTATTTTACGCTGATACCATGCTCATGGAGAGCACGATTCGACACCAAAATTTCCAATACCAAAATTCTTGTCAAAAAATGAAATTGTACCACAGTTGATGCATTTTGCTTGGTGTGGCAAGGCTGCAAAGTCTTTTCAGACTAATATTTTGATGCTTTGAGTTATATTTTCTGCTTAAATGAGTGTTAGGTTGCATTGAAGAAAATCTGAACCCTAACCCTAACTACCCAAACCCTGAGCTAGGGTTAGGGTTAGTGTTATTAGAAAACATAGAAGATGTTTGATGGCATGGCTGTGTTTTAGGACAGAAGTAAAATTTAGGAAACGTGTTATTTTAATGTTCTTTGCACTTTTTTTTCTTGCCTATATGGGTCTACGTACTGCTTTGCTCTAAATGGGAATGTTGTCCAAATCCCTGAAAAGCAAAGCATTGAAAGAAAGTGGTTAAATGTGTCAATCTGTTGCATTTGGCATTGAATGCACTGCCGTTTTAACAGGTGTAGGTAACATTTATTGGGTTTTCCTGACTCTTAACCTATTTTACGCTGATACCATTCTCATGGAGAGCACGATTCGACACAAATTATCCAATACCAGAATTCTTGTCAAAAAATGAAATTGTACCACAGTTGATGCATTTTGCTTGGTGTGGCAAGGCTGCAAAGTCTTTTCAGACTAATATTTTGATGCTTTGAGTTATATTTTCTGCTTAAATGAGTGTTAGGTTGCATTGAAGAAAATCTGAACCCTAACCCTAACTACCCAAACCCTGAGCTAGGGTTAGGGTTAGTGTTATTAGAAAACATAGAAGATGTTTGATGGCATGGCTGTGTTTAAGGACAGAAGTGAAATTTAGGAAACGTGTTATTTTAATGTTCTCTGCACTTTTTTTTTCTTGCCTATATGGGTCTATGTACTGCTTTGCTCTAAATGGGAATGTTGTCCACATCCCTGAAAAGCAAAGGATTGAAAGAAAGTGGTTAAATGTGTCAATCTGTTGCATTTGGCATTGAATGCACTGCCGTTTTAACAGGTGTAGGTAACATTTATTGGGTTTTCCTGACTCTTAACCTATTTTACGCTGATACCATTCTCATGGAGAGCACGATTCGACACAAATTTTCCAATACCAGAATTCTTGTCAAAAAATGAAATTGTACCACAGTTGATGCATTTTGCTTGGTGTGGCAAGGCTGCAAAGTCTTTTCAGACTAATATTTTGATGCCCTGAGTTATATTTTCTGCTTAAATGAGTGTTAGGTTGCTTTGAAGAAAATCTGAACCCTAACCCTAACTACCGAAACCCTGAGCTAGGGTTAGGGTTAGTGTTATTAGAAAACATAGAAGATGTTTGATGGCATGGCTGTGTTGTAGGACAGAAGTGAAATTTAGGAAACGTGTTATTTTAATGTTCTCTGCACTTTTTTTTTCTTAACTATATGGGTCTATGTACTGCTTTGCCCTAAATGGGAATGTTGTCCACATCCCTGAAAAAAAAGGATTGAAAGAAAGTGGTTAAATGTGTCAATCTGTTGCATTTGGCATTGAATGCACTGCCGTTTTAACAGGTGTAGGTAACATTTATTGGGTTTTCCTGACTCTTAACCTATTTTACGCTGATACCATGCTCATGGAGAGCACGATTCGACACCAAAATTTCCAATACCAAAATTCTTGTCAAAAAATGAAATTGTACCACAGTTGATGCATTTTGCTTGGTGTGGCAAGGCTGCAAAGTCTTTTCAGACTAATATTTTGATGCTTTGAGTTATATTTTCTGCTTAAATGAGTGTTAGCTTGCATTGAAGAAAATCTGAACCCTAACCCTAACTACCCAAACCCTGAGCTAGGGTTAGGGTTAGTGTTATTAGAAAACATAGAAGATGTTTGATGGCATGGCTGTGTTTTAGGACAGAAGTAAAATTTAGGAAACGTGTTATTTTAATGTTCTTTGCACTTTTTTTTCTTGCCTATATGGGTCTACGTACTGCTTTGCTCTAAATGGGAATGTTGTCCAAATCCCTGAAAAGCAAAGCATTGAAAGAAAGTGGTTAAATGTGTCAATCTGTTGCATTTGGCATTGAATGCACTGCCGTTTTAACAGGTGTAGGTAACATTTATTGGGTTTTCCTGACTCTTAACCTATTTTACGCTGATACCATGCTCATGGAGAGCACGATTCGACACCAAAATTTCCAATACCAAAATTCTTGTCAAAAAATGAAATTGTACCACAGTTGATGCATTTTGCTTGGTGTGGCAAGGCTGCAAAGTCTTTTCAGACTAATATTTTGATGCTTTGAGTTATATTTTCTGCTTAAATGAGTGTTAGGTTGCATTGAAGAAAATCTGAACCCTAACCCTAACTACCCAAACCCTGAGCTAGGGTTAGGGTTAGTGTTATTAGAAAACATAGAAGATGTTTGATGGCATGGCTGTGTTTAAGGACAGAAGTGAAATTTAGGAAACGTGTTATTTTAATGTTCTCTGCACTTTTTTTTTCTTGCCTATATGGGTCTATGTACTGCTTTGCTCTAAATGGGAATGTTGTCCACATCCCTGAAAAGCAAAGCATTGAAAGAAAGTGGTTAAATGTGTCAATCTGTTGCATTTGGCATTGAATGCACTGCCGTTTTAACAGGTGTAGGTAACATTTATTGGGTTTTCCTGACTCTTAACCTATTTTACGCTGATACCATTCTCATGGAGAGCACGATTCGACACAAATTTTCCAATACCAGAATTCTTGTCAAAAAATGAAATTGTACTACAGTTGATGCATTTTGCTTGGTGTGGCAAGGCTGCAAAGTCTTTTCAGACTAATATTTTGATGCCCTGAGTTATATTTTCTGCTTAAATGAGTGTTAGGTTGCATTGAAGAAAATCTGAATCCTAACCCTAACTACCGAAACCCTGAGCTAGGGTTAGGGTTAGTGTTATTAGAAAACATAGAAGATGTTTGATGGCATGGCTGTGTTTTAGGACAGAAGTGAAATTTAGGAAACGTGTTATTTTAATGTTCTCTGCACTTTTTTTTTCTTGCCTATATGGGTCTATGTACTGCTTTGCCCTAAATGGGAATGTTGTCCACATCCCTGAAAAAAAAGGATTGAAAGAAAGTGGTTAAATGTGTCAATCTGTTGCATTTGGCATTGAATGCACTGCCATATTAACAGGTGTAGGTAACATTTATTGGGTTTTCCTGACTCTTAACCTATTTTACGCTGATACCATGCTCATGGAGAGCACGATTCGACACCAATATTTCCAATACAAAATTATTGTCAAAAAATGAAATTGTACCACAGTTGATGCATTTTGCTTGGTGTGGCAAGGCTGCAAAGTCTTTTCAGACTAATATTTTGATGCTTTGAGTTATATTTTCTGTTTAAATGAGTGTTAGGTTGCATTGAAGAAAATCTGAACCCTAACCCTAACTACCCAAACCCTGAGCTAGGGTTAGGGTTAGTGTTATTAGAAAACATAGAAGATGTTTGATGGCATGGCTGTGTTTTAGGACAGAAGTAAAATTTAGGAAACGTGTTATTTTAATGTTCTTTGCACTTTTTTTTCTTGCCTATATGGGTCTACGTACTGCTTTGCTCTAAATGGGAATGTTGTCCAAATCCCTGAAAAGCAAAGCATTGAAAGAAAGTGGTTAAATGTGTCAATCTGTTGCATTTGGCATTGAATGCACTGCCGTTTTAACAGGTGTAGGTAACATTTATTGGGTTTTCCTGACTCTTAACCTATTTTACGCTGATACCATGCTCATGGAGAGCACGATTCGACACCAAAATTTCCAATACCAAAATTCTTGTCAAAAAATGAAATTGTACCACAGTTGATGCATTTTGCTTGGTGTGGCAAGGCTGCAAAGTCTTTTCAGACTAATATTTTGATGCTTTGAGTTATATTTTCTGCTTAAATGAGTGTTAGGTTGCATTGAAGAAAATCTGAACCCTAACCCTAACTACCCAAACCCTGAGCTAGGGTTAGGGTTAGTGTTATTAGAAAACATAGAAGATGTTTGATGGCATGGCTGTGTTTAAGGACAGAAGTGAAATTTAGGAAACGTGTTATTTTAATGTTCTCTGCACTTTTTTTTTCTTGCCTATATGGGTCTATGTACTGCTTTGCTCTAAATGGGAATGTTGTCCACATCCCTGAAAAGCAAAGCATTGAAAGAAAGTGGTTAAATGTGTCAATCTGTTGCATTTGGCATTGAATGCACTGCCGTTTTAACAGGTGTAGGTAACATTTATTGGGTTTTCCTGACTCTTAACCTATTTTACGCTGATACCATTCTCATGGAGAGCACGATTCGACACAAATTTTCCAATACCAGAATTCTTGTCAAAAAATGAAATTGTACTACAGTTGATGCATTTTGCTTGGTGTGGCAAGGCTGCAAAGTCTTTTCAGACTAATATTTTGATGCCCTGAGTTATATTTTCTGCTTAAATGAGTGTTAGGTTGCATTGAAGAAAATCTGAATCCTAACCCTAACTACCGAAACCCTGAGCTAGGGTTAGGGTTAGTGTTATTAGAAAACATAGAAGATGTTTGATGGCATGGCTGTGTTTTAGGACAGAAGTGAAATTTAGGAAACGTGTTATTTTAATGTTCTCTGCACTTTTTTTTTCTTGCCTATATGGGTCTATGTACTGCTTTGCCCTAAATGGGAATGTTGTCCACATCCCTGAAAAAAAAGGATTGAAAGAAAGTGGTTAAATGTGTCAATCTGTTGCATTTGGCATTGAATGCACTGCCATATTAACAGGTGTAGGTAACATTTATTGGGTTTTCCTGACTCTTAACCTATTTTACGCTGATACCATGCTCATGGAGAGCACGATTCGACACCAATATTTCCAATACAAAATTATTGTCAAAAAATGAAATTGTACCACAGTTGATGCATTTTGCTTGGTGTGGCAAGGCTGCAAAGTCTTTTCAGACTAATATTTTGATGCTTTGAGTTATATTTTCTGTTTAAATGAGTGTTAGGTTGCATTGAAGAAAATCTGAACCCTAACCCTAACTACCCAAACCCTGAGCTAGGGTTAGGGTTAGTGTTATTAGAAAACATAGAAGATGTTTGATGGCATGGCTGTGTTTTAGGACAGAAGTAAAATTTAGGAAACGTGTTATTTTAATGTTCTTTGCACTTTTTTTTCTTGCCTATATGGGTCTACGTACTGCTTTGCTCTAAATGGGAATGTTGTCCAAATCCCTGAAAAGCAAAGCATTGAAAGAAAGTGGTTAAATGTGTCAATCTGTTGCATTTGGCATTGAATGCACTGCCGTTTTAACAGGTGTAGGTAACATTTATTGGGTTTTCCTGACTCTTAACCTATTTTACGCTGATACCATGCTCATGGAGAGCACGATTCGACACCAAAATTTCCAATACCAAAATTCTTGTCAAAAAATGAAATTGTACCTCAGTTGATGCATTTTGCTTGGTGTGGCAAGGCTGCAAAGTCTTTTCAGACTAATATTTTGATGCTTTGAGTTATATTTTCTGCTTAAATGAGTGTTAGGTTGCATTGAAGAAAATCTGAACCCTAACCCTAACTACCCAAACCCTGAGCTAGGGTTAGGGTTAGTGTTATTAGAAAACATAGAAGATGTTTGATGGCATGGCTGTGTTTTAGGACAGAAGTGAAATTTAGGAAACGTGTTATTTTAATGTTCTCTGCACTTTTTTTTTCTTGCCTATATGGGTCTATGTACTGCTTTGCTCTAAATGGGAATGTTGTCCACATCCCTGAAAAGCAAAGCATTGAAAGAAAGTGGTTAAATGTGTCAATCTGTTGCATTTGGCATTGAATGCACTGCCGTTTTAACAGGTGTAGGTAACATTTATTGGGTTTTCCTGACTCTTAACCTTTTTTACGCTGATACCATGCTCAAGGAGAACATGATTCGTCACAAATTTCCAACACCAGAAATCTTGTCAAAAAATGAAATTGTACCACAGTTGATGCATTTTGCTTGGTGTGGCAAGGCTGCAAAGTCTTTTCAGACTAATATTTTGATGCTCTGAGTTATATTTTCTGCTTAAATGAGTGTTAGGTTGCATTGAAGAAAATCTGAACCCTAACCCTAACTACCGAAACCCTGAGCTAGGGTTAGGGTTAGTGTTATTAGAAAACATAGAAGATGTTTGATGGCATGGCTGTGTTTTAGGACAGAAGTGAAATTTAGGAAACGTGTTATTTTAATGTTCTCTGCACTTTTTTTTTCTTGCCTATATGGGTCTATGTACTGCTTTGCCCTAAATGGGAATGTTGTCCACATCCCTGAAAAAAAAGGATTGAAAGAAAGTGGTTAAATGTGTCAATCTGTTGCATTTGGCATTGAATGCACTGCCGTTTTAACAGGTGTAGGTAACATTTATTGGGTTTTCCTGACTCTTAACCTATTTTACGCTGATACCATTCTCATGGAGAGCACGATTCGACACAAATTTTCCAATACCAGAATTCTTGTCAAAAAATGAAATTGTACTACAGTTGATGCATTTTGCTTGGTGTGGCAAGGCTGCAAAGTCTTTTCAGACTAATATTTTGATGCCCTGAGTTATATTTTCTGCTTAAATGAGTGTTAGGTTGCATTGAAGAAAATCTGAATCCTAACCCTAACTACCGAAACCCTGAGCTAGGGTTAGGGTTAGTGTTATTAAAAAACATAGAAGATGTTTGATGGCATGGCTGTGTTTTAGGACAGAAGTGAAATTTAGGAAACGTGTTATTTTAATGTTCTCTGCACTTTTTTTTTCTTGCCTATATGGGTCTATGTACTGCTTTGCCCTAAATGGGAATGTTGTCCACATCCCTGAAAAAAAAGGATTGAAAGAAAGTGGTTAAATGTGTCAATCTGTTGCATTTGGCATTGAATGCACTGCCGTTTTAACAGGTGTAGGTAACATTTATTGGGTTTTCCTGACTCTTAACCTATTTTACGCTGATACTATGCTCAAGGAGAACATGATTCGACACAAATTTCCAACACCAGAAATCTTGTCAAAAAATGAAATTGTACCACAGTTGATGCATTTTGCTTGGTGTGGCAAGGCTGCAAAGTCTTTTCAGACTAATATTTTGATGCCCTGAGTTATATTTTCTGCTTAAATGAGTGTTAGGTTGCTTTGAAGAAAATCTGAACCCTAACCCTAACTACCCAAACCCTGAGCTAGGGTTAGGGTTAGTGTTATTAGAAAACATAGAAGATGTTTGATGGCATGGCTGTGTTTTAGGACAGAAGTGAAATTTAGGAAACGTGTTATTTTAATGTTCTCTGCACTTTTTTTTTCTTGCCTATATGGGTCTATGTACTGCTTTGCTCTAAATGGGAATGTTGCCCAAATCCCTGAAAAGCAAAGGATTGAAAGAAAGTGGTTAAATGTGTCAATCTGTTGCATTTGGCATTGAATGCACTGCCGTTTTAACAGGTGTAGGTAACATTTATTGGGTTTTCCTGACTCTTAACCTATTTTACGCTGATACCATTCTCATGGAGAGCACGATTCGACACAAATTTTCCAATACCAGAATTCTTGTCAAAAAATGAAATTGTACCACAGTTGATGCATTTTGCTTGGTGTGGCAAGGCTGCAAAGTCTTTTCAGACTAATATTTTGATGCCCTGAGTTATATTTTCTGCTTAAATGAGTGTTAGGTTGCTTTGAAGAAAATCTGAACCCTAACCCTAACTACCGAAACCCTGAGCTAGGGTTAGGGTTAGTGTTATTAGAAAACATAGAAGATGTTTGATGGCATGGCTGTGTTGTAGGACAGAAGTGAAATTTAGGAAACGTGTTATTTTAATGTTCTCTGCACTTTTTTTTTCTTAACTATATGGGTCTATGTACTGCTTTGCCCTAAATGGGAATGTTGTCCACATCCCTGAAAAAAAAGGATTGAAAGAAAGTGGTTAAATGTGTCAATCTGTTCCATTTGGCATTGAATGCACTGCCGTTTTAACAGGTGTAGGTAACATTTATTGGGTTTTCCTGACTCTTAACCTATTTTACGCTGATACCATGCTCATGGAGAGCACGATTCGACACCAAAATTTCCAATACCAAAATTCTTGTCAAAAAATGAAATTGTACCACAGTTGATGCATTTTGCTTGGTGTGGCAAGGCTGCAAAGTCTTTTCAGACTAATATTTTGATGCTTTGAGTTATATTTTCTGCTTAAATGAGTGTTAGGTTGCATTGAAGAAAATCTGAACCCTAACCCTAACTACCCAAACCCTGAGCTAGGGTTAGGGTTAGTGTTATTAGAAAACATAGAAGATGTTTGATGGCATGGCTGTGTTTTAGGACAGAAGTAAAATTTAGGAAACGTGTTATTTTAATGTTCTTTGCACTTTTTTTTCTTGCCTATATGGGTCTACGTACTGCTTTGCTCTAAATGGGAATGTTGTCCAAATCCCTGAAAAGCAAAGCATTGAAAGAAAGTGGTTAAATGTGTCAATCTGTTGCATTTGGCATTGAATGCACTGCCGTTTTAACAGGTGTAGGTAACATTTATTGGGTTTTCCTGACTCTTAACCTATTTTACGCTGATACCATTCTCATGGAGAGCACGATTCGACACAAATTATCCAATACCAGAATTCTTGTCAAAAAATGAAATTGTACCACAGTTGATGCATTTTGCTTGGTGTGGCAAGGCTGCAAAGTCTTTTCAGACTAATATTTTGATGCTTTGAGTTATATTTTCTGCTTAAATGAGTGTTAGGTTGCATTGAAGAAAATCTGAACCCTAACCCTAACTACCCAAACCCTGAGCTAGGGTTAGGGTTAGTGTTATTAGAAAACATAGAAGATGTTTGATGGCATGGCTGTGTTTTAGGACAGAAGTGAAATTTAGGAAACGTGTTATTTTAATGTTCTCTGCACTTTTTTTTTCTTGCCTATATGGGTCTATGTACTGCTTTGCTCTAAATGGGAATGTTGTCCACATCCCTGAAAAGCAAAGCATTGAAAGAAAGTGGTTAAATGTGTCAATCTGTTGCATTTGGCATTGAATGCACTGCCGTTTTAACAGGTGTAGGTAACATTTATTGGGTTTTCCTGACTCTTAACCTATTTTACGCTGATACTATGCTCAAGGAGAACATGATTCGACACAAATTTCCAACACCAGAAATCTTGTCAAAAAATGAAATTGTACCACAGTTGATGCATTTTGCTTGGTGTGGCAAGGCTGCAAAGTCATTTCAGACTAATATTTTGATGCCCTGAGTTATATTTTCTGCTTAAATGAGTGTTAGGTTGCTTTGAAGAAAATCTGAACCCTAACCCTAACTACCCAAACCCTGAGCTAGGGTTAGGGTTAGTGTTATTAGAAAACATAGAAGATGTTTGATGGCATGGCTGTGTTTTAGGACAGAAGTGAAATTTAGGAAACGTGTTATTTTAATGTTCTCTGCACTTTTTTTTTCTTGCCTATATGGGTCTATGTACTGCTTTGCTCTAAATGGGAATGTTGCCCAAATCCCTGAAAAGCAAAGGATTGAAAGAAAGTGGTTAAATGTGTCAATCTGTTGCATTTGGCATTGAATGCACTGCCGTTTTAACAGGTGTAGGTAACATTTATTGGGTTTTCCTGACTCTTAACCTATTTTACGCTGATACCATTCTCATGGAGAGCACGATTCGACACAAATTTTCCAATACCAGAATTCTTGTCAAAAAATGAAATTGTACCACAGTTGATGCATTTTGCTTGGTGTGGCAAGGCTGCAAAGTCTTTTCAGACTAATATTTTGATGCCCTGAGTTATATTTTCTGCTTAAATGAGTGTTAGGTTGCTTTGAAGAAAATCTGAACCCTAACCCTAACTACCGAAACCCTGAGCTAGGGTTAGGGTTAGTGTTATTAGAAAACATAGAAGATGTTTGATGGCATGGCTGTGTTGTAGGACAGAAGTGAAATTTAGGAAACGTGTTATTTTAATGTTCTCTGCACTTTTTTTTTCTTAACTATATGGGTCTATGTACTGCTTTGCCCTAAATGGGAATGTTGTCCACATCCCTGAAAAAAAAGGATTGAAAGAAAGTGGTTAAATGTGTCAATCTGTTGCATTTGGCATTGAATGCACTGCCGTTTTAACAGGTGTAGGTAACATTTATTGGGTTTTCCTGACTCTTAACCTATTTTACGCTGATACCATTCTCATGGAGAGCACGATTCGACACAAATTATCCAATACCAGAATTCTTGTCAAAAAATGAAATTGTACCACAGTTGATGCATTTTGCTTGGTGTGGCAAGGCTGCAAAGTCTTTTCAGACTAATATTTTGATGCTTTGAGTTATATTTTCTGCTTAAATGAGTGTTAGGTTGCATTGAAGAAAATCTGAACCCTAACCCTAACTACCCAAACCCTGAGCTAGGGTTAGGGTTAGTGTTATTAGAAAACATAGAAGATGTTTGATGGCATGGCTGTGTTTTAGGACAGAAGTAAAATTTAGGAAACGTGTTATTTTAATGTTCTTTGCACTTTTTTTTCTTGCCTATATGGGTCTACGTACTGCTTTGCTCTAAATGGGAATGTTGTCCAAATCCCTGAAAAGCAAAGCATTGAAAGAAAGTGGTTAAATGTGTCAATCTGTTGCATTTGGCATTGAATGCACTGCCGTTTTAACAGGTGTAGGTAACATTTATTGGGTTTTCCTGACTCTTAACCTATTTTACGCTGATACCATTCTCATGGAGAGCACGATTCGACACAAATTATCCAATACCAGAATTCTTGTCAAAAAATGAAATTGTACCACAGTTGATGCATTTTGCTTGGTGTGGCAAGGCTGCAAAGTCTTTTCAGACTAATATTTTGATGCTTTGAGTTATATTTTCTGCTTAAATGAGTGTTAGGTTGCATTGAAGAAAATCTGAACCCTAACCCTAACTACCCAAACCCTGAGCTAGGGTTAGGGTTAGTGTTATTAGAAAACATAGAAGATGTTTGATGGCATGGCTGTGTTTTAGGACAGAAGTGAAATTTAGGAAACGTGTTATTTTAATGTTCTCTGCACTTTTTTTTTCTTGCCTATATGGGTCTATGTACTGCTTTGCTCTAAATGGGAATGTTGTCCACATCCCTGAAAAGCAAAGCATTGAAAGAAAGTGGTTAAATGTGTCAATCTGTTGCATTTGGCATTGAATGCACTGCCGTTTTAACAGGTGTAGGTAACATTTATTGGGTTTTCCTGACTCTTAACCTATTTTACGCTGATACTATGCTCAAGGAGAACATGATTCGACACAAATTTCCAACACCAGAAATCTTGTCAAAAAATGAAATTGTACCACAGTTGATGCATTTTGCTTGGTGTGGCAAGGCTGCAAAGTCATTTCAGACTAATATTTTGATGCCCTGAGTTATATTTTCTGCTTAAATGAGTGTTAGGTTGCTTTGAAGAAAATCTGAACCCTAACCCTAACTACCCAAACCCTGAGCTAGGGTTAGGGTTAGTGTTATTAGAAAACATAGAAGATGTTTGATGGCATGGCTGTGTTTTAGGACAGAAGTGAAATTTAGGAAACGTGTTATTTTAATGTTCTCTGCACTTTTTTTTTCTTGCCTATATGGGTCTATGTACTGCTTTGCTCTAAATGGGAATGTTGCCCAAATCCCTGAAAAGCAAAGGATTGAAAGAAAGTGGTTAAATGTGTCAATCTGTTGCATTTGGCATTGAATGCACTGCCGTTTTAACAGGTGTAGGTAACATTTATTGGGTTTTCCTGACTCTTAACCTATTTTACGCTGATACCATTCTCATGGAGAGCACGATTCGACACAAATTTTCCAATACCAGAATTCTTGTCAAAAAATGAAATTGTACCACAGTTGATGCATTTTGCTTGGTGTGGCAAGGCTGCAAAGTCTTTTCAGACTAATATTTTGATGCCCTGAGTTATATTTTCTGCTTAAATGAGTGTTAGGTTGCTTTGAAGAAAATCTGAACCCTAACCCTAACTACCGAAACCCTGAGCTAGGGTTAGGGTTAGTGTTATTAGAAAACATAGAAGATGTTTGATGGCATGGCTGTGTTGTAGGACAGAAGTGAAATTTAGGAAACGTGTTATTTTAATGTTCTCTGCACTTTTTTTTTCTTAACTATATGGGTCTATGTACTGCTTTGCCCTAAATGGGAATGTTGTCCACATCCCTGAAAAAAAAGGATTGAAAGAAAGTGGTTAAATGTGTCAATCTGTTGCATTTGGCATTGAATGCACTGCCGTTTTAACAGGTGTAGGTAACATTTATTGGGTTTTCCTGACTCTTAACCTATTTTACGCTGATACCATTCTCATGGAGAGCACGATTCGACACAAATTATCCAATACCAGAATTCTTGTCAAAAAATGAAATTGTACCACAGTTGATGCATTTTGCTTGGTGTGGCAAGGCTGCAAAGTCTTTTCAGACTAATATTTTGATGCTTTGAGTTATATTTTCTGCTTAAATGAGTGTTAGGTTGCATTGAAGAAAATCTGAACCCTAACCCTAACTACCCAAACCCTGAGCTAGGGTTAGGGTTAGTGTTATTAGAAAACATAGAAGATGTTTGATGGCATGGCTGTGTTTAAGGACAGAAGTGAAATTTAGGAAGCGTGTTATTTTAATGTTCTCTGCACTTTTTTTTTCTTGCCTATATGGGTCTATGTACTGCTTTGCTCTAAATGGGAATGTTGTCCACATCCCTGAAAAGCAAAGCATTGAAAGAAAGTGGTTAAATGTGTCAATCTGTTGCATTTGGCATTGAATGCACTGCCGTTTTAACAGGTGTAGGTAACATTTATTGGGTTTTCCTGACTCTTAACCTATTTTACGCTGATACTATGCTCAAGGAGAACATGATTCGACACAAATTTCCAACACCAGAAATCTTGTCAAAAAATGAAATTGTACCACAGTTGATGCATTTTGCTTGGTGTGGCCAGGCTGCAAAGTCTTTTCAGACTAATATTTTGATGCCCTGAGTTATATTTTCTGCTTAAATGAGTGTTAGGTTGCTTTGAAGAAAATCTGAACCCTAACCCTAACTACCCAAACCCTGAGCTAGGGTTAGGGTTAGTGTTATTAGAAAACATAGACGATGTTTGATGGCATGGCTGTGTTTTAGGACAGAAGTGAAATTTAGGAAACGTGTTATTTTAATGTTCTCTGCACTTTTTTTTTCTTGCCTATATGGGTCTATGTACTGCTTTGCTCTAAATGGGAATGTTGCCCAAATCCCTGAAAAGCAAAGGATTGAAAGAAAGTGGTTAAATGTGTCAATCTGTTGCATTTGGCATTGAATGCACTGCCGTTTTAACAGGTGTAGGTAACATTTATTGGGTTTTCCTGACTCTTAACCTATTTTACGCTGATACCATTCTCATGGAGAGCACGATTCGACACAAATTTTCCAATACCAGAATTCTTGTCAAAAAATGAAATTGTACTACAGTTGATGCATTTTGCTTGGTGTGGCAAGGCTGCAAAGTCTTTTCAGACTAATATTTTGATGCCCTGAGTTATATTTTCTGCTTAAATGAGTGTTAGGTTGCATTGAAGAAAATCTGAATCCTAACCCTAACTACCGAAACCCTGAGCTAGGGTTAGGGTTAGTGTTATTAGAAAACATAGACGATGTTTGATGGCATGGCTGTGTTTTAGGACAGAAGTGAAATTTAGGAAACGTGTTATTTTAATGTTCTCTGCACTTTTTTTTTCTTGCCTATATGGGTCTATGTACTGCTTTGCCCTAAATGGGAATGTTGTCCACATCCCTGAAAAAAAAGGATTGAAAGAAAGTGGTTAAATGTGTCAATCTGTTGCATTTGGCATTGAATGCACTGCCATATTAACAGGTGTAGGTAACATTTATTGGGTTTTCCTGACTCTTAACCTATTTTACGCTGATACCATGCTCATGGAGAGCACGATTCGACACCAATATTTCCAATACAAAATTATTGTCAAAAAATGAAATTGTACCACAGTTGATGCATTTTGCTTGGTGTGGCAAGGCTGCAAAGTCTTTTCAGACTAATATTTTGATGCTTTGAGTTATATTTTCTGTTTAAATGAGTGTTAGGTTGCATTGAAGAAAATCTGAACCCTAACCCTAACTACCCAAACCCTGAGCTAGGGTTAGGGTTAGTGTTATTAGAAAACATAGAAGATGTTTGATGGCATGGCTGTGTTTTAGGACAGAAGTGAAATTTAGGAAACGTGTTATTTTAATGTTCTCTGCACTTTTTTTTTCTTGCCTATATGGGTCTATGTACTGCTTTGCTCTAAATGGGAATGTTGTCCACATCCCTGAAAAGCAAAGCATTGAAAGAAAGTGGTTAAATGTGTCAATCTGTTGCATTTGGCATTGAATGCACTGCCGTTTTAACAGGTGTAGGTAACATTTATTGGGTTTTCCTGACTCTTTACCTATTTTACGCTGATACCATGCTCAAGGAGAACATGATTCGTCACAAATTTCCAACACCAGAAATCTTGTCAAAAAATGAAATTGTACCACAGTTGATGCATTTTGCTTGGTGTGGCAAGACTGCAAAGTCTTTTCAGACTAATATTTTGATGCCCTGAGTTATATTTTCTGCTTAAATGAGTGTTAGGTTGCATTGAAGAAAATCTGAACCCTAACCCTAACTACCGAAACCCTGAGCTAGGGTTAGGGTTAGTGTTATTAGAAAACATAGAAGATGTTTGATGGCATGGCTGTGTTTTAGGACAGAAGTGAAATTTAGGAAACGTGTTATTTTAATGTTCTCTGCACTTTTTTTTTCTTGCCTATATGGGTCTATGTACTGCTTTGCCCTAAATGGGAATGTTGTCCACATCCCTGAAAAAAAAGGATTGAAAGAAAGTGGTTAAATGTGTCAATCTGTTGCATTTGGCATTGAATGCACTGCCGTTTTAACAGGTGTAGGTAACATTTATTGGGTTTTCCTGACTCTTTACCTATTTTACGCTGATACCATGCTCAAGGAGAACATGATTCGTCACAAATTTCCAACACCAGAAATCTTGTCAAAAAATGAAATTGTACCACAGTTGATGCATTTTGCTTGGTGTGGCAAGGCTGCAAAGTCTTTTCAGACTAATATTTTGATGCCCTGAGTTATATTTTCTGCTTAAATGAGTGTTAGGTTGCATTGAAGAAAATCTGAACCCTAACCCTAACTACCGAAACCCTGAGCTAGGGTTAGGGTTAGTGTTATTAGAAAACATAGAAGATGTTTGATGGCATGGCTGTGTTTTAGGACAGAAGTGAAATTTAGGAAACGTGTTATTTTAATGTTCTCTGCACTTTTTTTTTCTTGCCTATATGGGTCTACGTACTGCTTTGCTCTAAATGGGAATGTTGTCCAAATCCCTGAAAAGCAAAGCATTGAAAGAAAGTGGTTAAATGTGTCAATCTGTTGCATTTGGCATTGAATGCACTGCCGTTTTAACAGGTGTAGGTAACATTTATTGGGTTTTCCTGACTCTTAACCTATTTTACGCTGATACCATTCTCATGGAGAGCACGATTCGACACAAATTTTCCAATACCAGAATTCTTGTCAAAAAATGAAATTGTACCACAGTTGATGCATTTTGCTTGGTGTGGCAAGGCTGCAAAGTCTTTTCAGACTAATATTTTGATGCTTTGAGTTATATTTTCTGCTTAAATGAGTGTTAGGTTGCATTGAAGAAAATCTGTACCCTAACCCTAACTACCCAAACCCTGAGCTAGGGTTAGGGTTAGTGTTATTAGAAAACATAGAAGATGTTTGATGGCATGGCTGTGTTTAAGGACAGAAGTGAAATTTAGGAAACTTGTTATTTTAATGTTCTCTGCACTTTTTTTTTCTTGCCTATATGGGTCTATGTACTGCTTTGCTCTAAATGGGAATGTTGTCCACATCCCTGAAAAGCAAAGGATTGAAAGAAAGTGGTTAAATGTGTCAATCTGTTGCATTTGGCATTGAATGCACTGCCGTTTTAACAGGTGTAGGTAACATTTATTGGGTTTTCCTGACTCTTAACCTATTTTACGCTGATACTATGCTCAAGGAGAACATGATTCGACACAAATTTCCAACACCAGAAATCTTGTCAAAAAATGAAATTGTACCACAGTTGATGCATTTTGCTTGGTGTGGCAAGGCTGCAAAGTCTTTTCAGACTAATATTTTGATGCCCTGAGTTATATTTTCTGCTTAAATGAGTGTTAGGTTGCTTTGAAGAAAATCTGAACCCTAACCCTAACTACCCAAACCCTGAGCTAGGGTTAGGGTTAGTTTTATTAGAAAACATAAAAGATGTTTGATGGCATGGCTGTGTTTTAGGACAGATGTGAAATTTAGGAAACGTGTTATTTTAATGTTCTCTGCACTTTTTTTTTCTTGCCTATATGGGTCTATGTACTGCTTTGCTCTAAATGGGAATGTTGCCCAAATCCCTGAAAAGCAAAGGATTGAAAGAAAGTGGTTAAATGTGTCAATCTGTTGCATTTGGCATTGAATGCACTGCCGTTTTAACAGGTGTATGTAACATTTATTGGGTTTTCCTGACTCTTAACCTATTTTACGCTGATACCATTCTCATGGAGAGCACGATTCAACACAAATTTTCCAATACCAGAATTCTTGTCAAAAAATGAAATTGTACCACACTTGATGCATTTTGCTTGGTGTGGCAAGGCTGCAAAGGCTTTTCAGACTAATATTTTGATGCCCTGAGTTATATTTTCTGCTTAAATGAGTGTTAGGTTGCATTGAAGAAAATCTGAACCCTAACCCTAACTACCGAAACCCTGAGCTAGGGTTAGGGTTAGTGTTATTAGAAAACATAGAAGATGTTTGATGGCATGGCTGTGTTTTAGGACAGAAGTGAAATTTAGGAAACGTGTTATTTTAATGTTCTCTGCACTTTTTTTTTTCTTGCCTATATGGGTCTATGTACTGCTTTGCCCTAAATGGGAATGTTGTCCACATCCCTGAGAAAAAAGGATTGAAAGAAAGTGGTTAAATGTGTCAATCTGTTGCATTTGGCATTGAATGCACTGCCGTTTTAACAGGTGTAGGTAACATTTATTGGGTTTTCCTGACTCTTAACCTATTTTACGCTGATACCATTCTCATGGAGAGCACGATTCGACACAAATTTTCCAATACCAGAATTCTTGTCAAAAAATGAAATTGTACCACAGTTGATGCATTTTGCTTGGTGTGGCAAGGCTGCAAAGTCTTTTCAGACTAATATTTTGATGCTTTGAGTTATATTTTCTGTTTAAATGAGTGTTAGGTTGCATTGAAGAAAATCTGAACCCTAACCCTAACTACCCAAACCCTGAGCTAGGGTTAGGGTTAGTGTTATTAGAAAACATAGAAGATGTTTGATGGCATGGCTGTGTTTTAGGACAGAAGTGAAATTTAGGAAACGTGTTATTTTAATGTTCTCTGCACTTTTTTTTTCTTGCCTATATGGGTCTATGTACTGCTTTGCTCTAAATGGGAATGTTGTCCACATCCCTGAAAAGCAAAGCATTGAAAGAAAGTGGTTAAATGTGTCAATCTGTTGCATTTGGCATTGAATGCACTGCCGTTTTAACAGGTGTAGGTAACATT
This sequence comes from Lepisosteus oculatus, assembly GCF_040954835.1. Taxonomy (NCBI): domain Eukaryota; kingdom Metazoa; phylum Chordata; class Actinopteri; order Semionotiformes; family Lepisosteidae; genus Lepisosteus; species Lepisosteus oculatus. Next base: position 10,302,016 of record NC_090706.1, on the reverse strand, counting down.
TATTGGGTTTTCCTGACTCTTTACCTATTTTACGCTGATACCATGCTCAAGGAGAACATGATTCGTCACAAATTTCCAACACCAGAAATCTTGTCAAAAAATGAAATTGTACCACAGTTGATGCATTTTGCTTGGTGTGGCAAGACTGCAAAGTCTTTTCAGACTAATATTTTGATGCCCTGAGTTATATTTTCTGCTTAAATGAGTGTTAGGTTGCATTGAAGAAAATCTGAACCCTAACCCTAACTACCGAAACCCTGAGCTAGGGTTAGGGTTAGTGTTATTAGAAAACATAGAAGATGTTTGATGGCATGGCTGTGTTTTAGGACAGAAGTGAAATTTAGGAAACGTGTTATTTTAATGTTCTCTGCACTTTTTTTTTCTTGCCTATATGGGTCTATGTACTGCTTTGCCCTAAATGGGAATGTTGTCCACATCCCTGAAAAAAAAGGATTGAAAGAAAGTGGTTAAATGTGTCAATCTGTTGCATTTGGCATTGAATGCACTGCCGTTTTAACAGGTGTAGGTAACATTTATTGGGTTTTCCTGACTCTTTACCTATTTTACGCTGATACCATGCTCAAGGAGAACATGATTCGTCACAAATTTCCAACACCAGAAATCTTGTCAAAAAATGAAATTGTACCACAGTTGATGCATTTTGCTTGGTGTGGCAAGGCTGCAAAGTCTTTTCAGACTAATATTTTGATGCCCTGAGTTATATTTTCTGCTTAAATGAGTGTTAGGTTGCATTGAAGAAAATCTGAACCCTAACCCTAACTACCGAAACCCTGAGCTAGGGTTAGGGTTAGTGTTATTAGAAAACATAGAAGATATTTGATGGCATGGCTGTGTTTTAGGACAGAAGTGAAATTTAGGAAACGTGTTATTTTAATGTTCTCTGCACTTTTTTTTTCTTGCCTATATGGGTCTATGTACTGCTTTGCCCTAAATGGGAATGTTGTCCACATCCCTGAAAAAAAAGGATTGAAAGAAAGTGGTTAAATGTGTCAATCTGTTGCATTTGGCATTGAATGCACTGCCATATTAACAGGTGTAGGTAACATTTATTGGGTTTTCCTGACTCTTAACCTATTTTACGCTGATACCATGCTCATGGAGAGCACGATTCGACACCAAAATTTCCAATACAAAATTATTGTCAAAAAATGAAATTGTACCACAGTTGATGCATTTTGCTTGGTGTGGCAAGGCTGCAAAGTCTTTTCAGACTAATATTTTGATGCTTTGAGTTATATTTTCTGTTTAAATGAGTGTTAGGTTGCATTGAAGAAAATCTGAACCCTAACCCTAACTACCCAAAACCTGAGCTAGGGTTAGGGTTAGTGTTATTAGAAAACATAGAAGATGTTTGATGGCATGGCTGTGTTTTAGGACAGAAGTGAAATTTAGGAAACGTGTTATTTTAATGTTCTCTGCACTTTTTTTTTCTTGCCTATATGGGTCTACGTACTGCTTTGCTCTAAATGGGAATGTTGTCCAAATCCCTGAAAAGCAAAGCATTGAAAGAAAGTGGTTAAATGTGTCAATCTGTTGCATTTGGCATTGAATGCACTGCCGTTTTAACAGGTGTAGGTAACATTTATTGGGTTTTCCTGACTCTTAACCTATTTTACGCTGATACCATTCTCATGGAGAGCACGATTCGACACAAATTTTCCAATACCAGAATTCTTGTCAAAAAATGAAATTGTACCACAGTTGATGCATTTTGCTTGGTGTGGCAAGGCTGCAAAGTCTTTTCAGACTAATATTTTGATGCTTTGAGTTATATTTTCTGCTTAAATGAGTGTTAGGTTGCATTGAAGAAAATCTGAACCCTAACCCTAACTACCCAAACCCTGAGCTAGGGTTAGGGTTAGTGTTATTAGAAAACATAGAAGATGTTTGATGGCATGGCTGTGTTTAAGGACAGAAGTGAAATTTAGGAAACTTGTTATTTTAATGTTCTCTGCACTTTTTTTTTCTTGCCTATATGGGTCTATGTACTGCTTTGCTCTAAATGGGAATGTTGTCCACATCCCTGAAAAGCAAAGGATTGAAAGAAAGTGGTTAAATGTGTCAATCTGTTGCATTTGGCATTGAATGCACTGCCGTTTTAACAGGTGTAGGTAACATTTATTGGGTTTTCCTGACTCTTAACCTATTTTACGCTGATACTATGCTCAAGGAGAACATGATTCGACACAAATTTCCAACACCAGAAATCTTGTCAAAAAATGAAATTGTACCACAGTTGATGCATTTTGCTTGGTGTGGCAAGGCTGCAAAGGCTTTTCAGACTAATATTTTGATGCCCTGAGTTATATTTTCTGCTTAAATGAGTGTTAGGTTGCATTGAAGAAAATCTGAACCCTAACCCTAACTACCGAAACCCTGAGCTAGGGTTAGGGTTAGTGTTATTAGAAAACATAGAAGATGTTTGATGGCATGGCTGTGTTTTAGGACAGAAGTGAAATTTAGGAAACGTGTTATTTTAATGTTCTCTGCACTTTTTTTTTCTTGCCTATATGGGTCTATGTACTGCTTTGCTCTAAATGGGAATGTTGCCCAAATCCCTGAAAAGCAAAGGATTGAAAGAAAGTGGTTAAATGTGTCAATCTGTTGCATTTGGCATTGAATGCACTGCCGTTTTAACAGGTGTAGGTAACATTTATTGGGTTTTCCTGACTCTTTACCTATTTTACGCTGATACCATGCTCAAGGAGAACATGATTCATCACAAATTTCCAACACCAGAAATCTTGTCAAAAAATGAAATTGTACCACAGTTGATGCATTTTGCTTGGTGTGGCAAGGCTGCAAAGTCTTTTCAGACTAATATTTTGATGCCCTGAGTTATATTTTCTGCTTAAATGAGTGTTAGGTTGCATTGAAGAAAATCTGAACCCTAACCCTAACTACCGAAACCCTGAGCTAGGGTTAGGGTTAGTGTTATTAGAAAACATAGAAGATATTTGATGGCATGGCTGTGTTTTAGGACAGAAGTGAAATTTAGGAAACGTGTTATTTTAATGTTCTCTGCACTTTTTTTTTCTTGCCTATATGGGTCTATGTACTGCTTTGCCCTAAATGGGAATGTTGTCCACATCCCTGAAAAAAAAGGATTGAAAGAAAGTGGTTAAATGTGTCAATCTGTTGCATTTGGCATTGAATGCACTGCCATATTAACAGGTGTAGGTAACATTTATTGGGTTTTCCTGACTCTTAACCTATTTTACGCTGATACCATGCTCATGGAGAGCACGATTCGACACCAAAATTTCCAATACAAAATTATTGTCAAAAAATGAAATTGTACCACAGTTGATGCATTTTGCTTGGTGTGGCAAGGCTGCAAAGTCTTTTCAGACTAATATTTTGATGCTTTGAGTTATATTTTCTGTTTAAATGAGTGTTAGGTTGCATTGAAGAAAATCTGAACCCTAACCCTAACTACCCAAAACCTGAGCTAGGGTTAGGGTTAGTGTTATTAGAAAACATAGAAGATGTTTGATGGCATGGCTGTGTTTTAGGACAGAAGTGAAATTTAGGAAACGTGTTATTTTAATGTTCTCTGCACTTTTTTTTTCTTGCCTATATGGGTCTACGTACTGCTTTGCTCTAAATGGGAATGTTGTCCAAATCCCTGAAAAGCAAAGCATTGAAAGAAAGTGGTTAAATGTGTCAATCTGTTGCATTTGGCATTGAATGCACTGCCGTTTTAACAGGTGTAGGTAACATTTATTGGGTTTTCCTGACTCTTAACCTATTTTACGCTGATACCATTCTCATGGAGAGCACGATTCGACACAAATTTTCCAATACCAGAATTCTTGTCAAAAAATGAAATTGTACCACAGTTGATGCATTTTGCTTGGTGTGGCAAGGCTGCAAAGTCTTTTCAGACTAATATTTTGATGCTTTGAGTTATATTTTCTGCTTAAATGAGTGTTAGGTTGCATTGAAGAAAATCTGAACCCTAACCCTAACTACCCAAACCCTGAGCTAGGGTTAGGGTTAGTGTTATTAGAAAACATAGAAGATGTTTGATGGCATGGCTGTGTTTAAGGACAGAAGTGAAATTTAGGAAACTTGTTATTTTAATGTTCTCTGCACTTTTTTTTTCTTGCCTATATGGGTCTATGTACTGCTTTGCTCTAAATGGGAATGTTGTCCACATCCCTGAAAAGCAAAGGATTGAAAGAAAGTGGTTAAATGTGTCAATCTGTTGCATTTGGCATTGAATGCACTGCCGTTTTAACAGGTGTAGGTAACATTTATTGGGTTTTCCTGACTCTTAACCTATTTTACGCTGATACTATGCTCAAGGAGAACATGATTCGACACAAATTTCCAACACCAGAAATCTTGTCAAAAAATGAAATTGTACCACAGTTGATGCATTTTGCTTGGTGTGGCAAGGCTGCAAAGGCTTTTCAGACTAATATTTTGATGCCCTGAGTTATATTTTCTGCTTAAATGAGTGTTAGGTTGCATTGAAGAAAATCTGAACCCTAACCCTAACTACCGAAACCCTGAGCTAGGGTTAGGGTTAGTGTTATTAGAAAACATAGAAGATGTTTGATGGCATGGCTGTGTTTTAGGACAGAAGTGAAATTTAGGAAACGTGTTATTTTAATGTTCTCTGCACTTTTTTTTTCTTGCCTATATGGGTCTATGTACTGCTTTGCTCTAAATGGGAATGTTGCCCAAATCCCTGAAAAGCAAAGGATTGAAAGAAAGTGGTTAAATGTGTCAATCTGTTGCATTTGGCATTGAATGCACTGCCGTTTTAACAGGTGTAGGTAACATTTATTGGGTTTTCCTGACTCTTAACCTATTTTACGCTGATACCATTCTCATGGAGAGCACGATTCGACACAAATATTCCAATACCAGAATTCTTGTCAAAAAATGAAATTGTACCACAGTTGATGCATTTTGCTTGGTGTGGCAAGGCTGCAAAGTCTTTTCAGACTAATATTTTGATGCCCTGAGTTATATTTTCTGCTTAAATGAGTGTTAGGTTGCTTTGAAGAAAATCTGAACCCTAACCCTAACTACCCAAACCCTGAGCTAGGGTTAGGGTTAGTGTTATTAGAAAACATAGAAGATGTTTGATGGCATGGCTGTGTTTTAGGACAGAAGTGAAATTTAGGAAACGTGTTATTTTAATGTTCTCTGCACTTTTTTTTCTTGCCTATATGGGTCTATGTACTGCTTTGCTCTAAATGGGAATGTTGCCCAAATCCCTGAAAAGCAAAGGATTGAAAGAAAGTGGTTAAATGTGTCAATCTGTTGCATTTGGCATTGAATGCACTGCCGTTTTAACAGGTGTATGTAACATTTATTGGGTTTTCCTGACTCTTAACCTATTTTACGCTGATACCATTCTCATGGAGAGCACGATTCAACACAAATTTTCCAATACCAGAATTCTTGTCAAAAAATGAAATTGTACCACAGTTGATGCATTTTGCTTGGTGTGGCAAGGCTGCAAAGGCTTTTCAGACTAATATTTTGATGCCCTGAGTTATATTTTCTGCTTAAATGAGTGTTAGGTTGCATTGAAGAAAATCTGAACCCTAACCCTAACTACCGAAACCCTGAGCTAGGGTTAGGGTTAGTGTTATTAGAAAACATAGAAGATGTTTGATGGCATGGCTGTGTTTTAGGACAGAAGTGAAATTTAGGAAACGTGTTATTTTAATGTTCTCTGCACTTTTTTTTTCTTGCCTATATGGGTCTATGTACTGCTTTGCCCTAAATGGGAATGTTGTCCACATCCCTGAAAAAAAAGGATTGAAAGAAAGTGGTTAAATGTGTCAATCTGTTGCATTTGGCATTGAATGCACTGCCGTTTTAACAGGTGTAGGTAACATTTATTGGGTTTTCCTGACTCTTTACCTATTTTACGCTGATACCATGCTCAAGGAGAACATGATTCGTCACAAATTTCCAACACCAGAAATCTTGTCAAAAAATGAAATTGTACCACAGTTGATGCATTTTGCTTGGTGTGGCAAGGCTGCAAAGTCTTTTCAGACTAATATTTTGATGCCCTGAGTTATATTTTCTGCTTAAATGAGTGTTAGGTTGCATTGAAGAAAATCTGAACCCTAACCCTAACTACCGAAACCCTGAGCTAGGGTTAGGGTTAGTGTTATTAGAAAACATAGAAGATATTTGATGGCATGGCTGTGTTTTAGGACAGAAGTGAAATTTAGGAAACGTGTTATTTTAATGTTCTCTGCACTTTTTTTTTCTTGCCTATATGGGTCTATGTACTGCTTTGCCCTAAATGGGAATGTTGTCCACATCCCTGAAAAAAAAGGATTGAAAGAAAGTGGTTAAATGTGTCAATCTGTTGCATTTGGCATTGAATGCACTGCCATATTAACAGGTGTAGGTAACATTTATTGGGTTTTCCTGACTCTTAACCTATTTTACGCTGATACCATGCTCATGGAGAGCACGATTCGACACCAAAATTTCCAATACAAAATTATTGTCAAAAAATGAAATTGTACCACAGTTGATGCATTTTGCTTGGTGTGGCAAGGCTGCAAAGTCTTTTCAGACTAATATTTTGATGCTTTGAGTTATATTTTCTGTTTAAATGAGTGTTAGGTTGCATTGAAGAAAATCTGAACCCTAACCCTAACTACCCAAAACCTGAGCTAGGGTTAGGGTTAGTGTTATTAGAAAACATAGAAGATGTTTGATGGCATGGCTGTGTTTTAGGACAGAAGTGAAATTTAGGAAACGTGTTATTTTAATGTTCTCTGCACTTTTTTTTTCTTGCCTATATGGGTCTACGTACTGCTTTGCTCTAAATGGGAATGTTGTCCAAATCCCTGAAAAGCAAAGCATTGAAAGAAAGTGGTTAAATGTGTCAATCTGTTGCATTTGGCATTGAATGCACTGCCGTTTTAACAGGTGTAGGTAACATTTATTGGGTTTTCCTGACTCTTAACCTATTTTACGCTGATACCATTCTCATGGAGAGCACGATTCGACACAAATTTTCCAATACCAGAATTCTTGTCAAAAAATGAAATTGTACCACAGTTGATGCATTTTGCTTGGTGTGGCAAGGCTGCAAAGTCTTTTCAGACTAATATTTTGATGCTTTGAGTTATATTTTCTGCTTAAATGAGTGTTAGGTTGCATTGAAGAAAATCTGAACCCTAACCCTAACTACCCAAACCCTGAGCTAGGGTTAGGGTTAGTGTTATTAGAAAACATAGAAGATGTTTGATGGCATGGCTGTGTTTAAGGACAGAAGTGAAATTTAGGAAACTTGTTATTTTAATGTTCTCTGCACTTTTTTTTTCTTGCCTATATGGGTCTATGTACTGCTTTGCTCTAAATGGGAATGTTGTCCACATCCCTGAAAAGCAAAGGATTGAAAGAAAGTGGTTAAATGTGTCAATCTGTTGCATTTGGCATTGAATGCACTGCCGTTTTAACAGGTGTAGGTAACATTTATTGGGTTTTCCTGACTCTTAACCTATTTTACGCTGATACTATGCTCAAGGAGAACATGATTCGACACAAATTTCCAACACCAGAAATCTTGTCAAAAAATGAAATTGTACCACAGTTGATGCATTTTGCTTGGTGTGGCAAGGCTGCAAAGGCTTTTCAGACTAATATTTTGATGCCCTGAGTTATATTTTCTGCTTAAATGAGTGTTAGGTTGCATTGAAGAAAATCTGAACCCTAACCCTAACTACCGAAACCCTGAGCTAGGGTTAGGGTTAGTGTTATTAGAAAACATAGAAGATGTTTGATGGCATGGCTGTGTTTTAGGACAGAAGTGAAATTTAGGAAACGTGTTATTTTAATGTTCTCTGCACTTTTTTTTTCTTGCCTATATGGGTCTATGTACTGCTTTGCTCTAAATGGGAATGTTGCCCAAATCCCTGAAAAGCAAAGGATTGAAAGAAAGTGGTTAAATGTGTCAATCTGTTGCATTTGGCATTGAATGCACTGCCGTTTTAACAGGTGTAGGTAACATTTATTGGGTTTTCCTGACTCTTAACCTATTTTACGCTGATACCATTCTCATGGAGAGCACGATTCGACACAAATATTCCAATACCAGAATTCTTGTCAAAAAATGAAATTGTACCACAGTTGATGCATTTTGCTTGGTGTGGCAAGGCTGCAAAGTCTTTTCAGACTAATATTTTGATGCCCTGAGTTATATTTTCTGCTTAAATGAGTGTTAGGTTGCTTTGAAGAAAATCTGAACCCTAACCCTAACTACCCAAACCCTGAGCTAGGGTTAGGGTTAGTTTTATTAGAAAACATAGAAGATGTTTGATGGCATGGCTGTGTTTTAGGACAGATGTGAAATTTAGGAAACGTGTTATTTTAATGTTCTCTGCACTTTTTTTTTCTTGCCTATATGGGTCTATGTACTGCTTTGCTCTAAATGGGAATGTTGCCCAAATCCCTGAAAAGCAAAGGATTGAAAGAAAGTGGTTAAATGTGTCAATCTGTTGCATTTGGCATTGAATGCACTGCCGTTTTAACAGGTGTATGTAACATTTATTGGGTTTTCCTGACTCTTAACCTATTTTACGCTGATACCATTCTCATGGAGAGCACGATTCAACACAAATTTTCCAATACCAGAATTCTTGTCAAAAAATGAAATTGTACCACAGTTGATGCATTTTGCTTGGTGTGGCAAGGCTGCAAAGGCTTTTCAGACTAATATTTTGATGCCCTGAGTTATATTTTCTGCTTAAATGAGTGTTAGGTTGCATTGAAGAAAATCTGAACCCTAACCCTAACTACCGAAACCCTGAGCTAGGGTTAGGGTTAGTGTTATTAGAAAACATAGAAGATGTTTGATGGCATGGCTGTGTTTTAGGACAGAAGTGAAATTTAGGAAACGTGTTATTTTAATGTTCTCTGCACTTTTTTTTTTCTTGCCTATATGGGTCTATGTACTGCTTTGCCCTAAATGGGAATGTTGTCCACATCCCTGAGAAAAAAGGATTGAAAGAAAGTGGTTAAATGTGTCAATCTGTTGCATTTGGCATTGAATGCACTGCCATATTAACAGGTGTAGGTAACATTTATTGGGTTTTCCTGACTCTTAACCTATTTTACGCTGATACCATGCTCATGGAGAGCACGATTCGACACCAAAATTTCCAATACAAAATTCTTGTCAAAAAATGAAATTGTACCACAGTTGATGCATTTTGCTTGGTGTGGCAAGGCTGCAAAGGCTTTTCAGACTAATATTTTGATGCCCTGAGTTATATTTTCTGCTTAAATGAGTGTTAGGTTGCATTGAAGAAAATCTGAACCCTAACCCTAACTACCCAAACCCTGAGCTAGGGTTAGGGTTAGTGTTATTAGAAAACATAGAAGATGTTTGATGGCATGGCTGTGTTTTAGGACAGAAGTGAAATTTAGGAAACGTGTTATTTTAATGTTCTCTGCACTGTTTTTTTCTTGCCTATATGGGTCTATGTACTGCTTTGCTCTAAATGGGAATGTTGTCCACATCCCTGAAAAGCAAAGCATTGAAAGAAAGTGGTTAAATGTGTCAATCTGTTGCATTTGGCATTGAATGCACTGCCGTTTTAACAGGTGTAGGTAACATTTATTGGGTTTTCCTGACTCTTAACCTATTTTACGCTGATACCATTCTCATGGAGAGCACGATTCGACACAAATTTTCCAATACCAGAATTCTTGTCAAAAAATGAAATTGTACCACAGTTGATGCATTTTGCTTGGTGTGGCAAGGCTGCAAAGTCTTTTCAGAATAATATTTTAATGCCCTGAGATATATTTTCTGCTTAAATGAGTGTTAGGTTGCATTGAAGAAAATCTGAACCCTAACCCTAACTACCGAAACCCTGAGCTAGGGTTAGGGTTAGTGTTATTAGAAAACATAGAAGATGTTTGATGGCATGGGTGTGTTTTAGGACAGAAGTGAAATTTAGGAAACGTGTTATTTTAATGTTCTCTGCACTTTTTTTTTCTTGCCTATATGGGTCTATGTACTGCTTTGCCCTAAATGGGAATGTTGTCCACATCCCTGAAAAAAAAAGGATTGAAAGAAAGTGGTTAAATGTGTCAATCTGTTGCATTTGGCATTGAATGCACTGCCGTTTTAACAGGTGTAGGTAACATTTATTGGGTTTTCCTGACTCTTAACCTATTTTACGCTGATACTATGCTCAAGGAGAACATGATTCGACACAAATTTCCAACACCAGAAATCTTGTCAAAAAATGAAATTGTACCACAGTTGATGCATTTTGCTTGGTGTGGCAAGGCTGCAAAGTCTTTTCAGACTAGTATTTTGATGCCCTGAGTTATATTTTCTGCTTAAATGAGTGTTAGGTTGCTTTGAAGAAAATCTGAACCCTAACCCTAATTACCCAAACCCTGAGCTAGGGTTAGGGTTAGTGTTATTAGAAAACATAGAAGATGTTTGATGGCATGGCTGTGTTTTAGGACAGAAGTGAAATTTAGGAAACGTGTTATTTTAATGTTCTCTGCACTTTTTTTTTCTTGCCTATATGGGTCTATGTACTGCTTTGCTCTAAATGGGAATGTTGCCCAAATCCCTGAAAAGCAAAGGATTGAAAGAAAGTGGTTAAATGTGTCAATCTGTTGCATTTGGCATTGAATGCACTGCCGTTTTAACAGGTGTAGGTAACATTTATTGGGTTTTCCTGACTCTTAACCTATTTTACGCTGATACCATTCTCATGGAGAGCACGATTCGACACAAATTTTCCAATACCAGAATTCTTGTCAAAAAATGAAATTGTACCACAGTTGATGCATTTTGCTTGGTGTGGCAAGGCTGCAAAGTCTTTTCAGACTAATATTTTGATGCTTTGAGTTATATTTTCTGCTTAAATGAGTGTTAGGTTGCATTGAAGAAAATCTGAACCCTAACCCTAACTACCCAAACCCTGAGCTAGGGTTAGGGTTAGTGTTATTAGAAAACATAGAAGATGTTTGATGGCATGGCTGTGTTTAAGGACAGAAGTGAAATTTAGGAAACTTGTTATTTTAATGTTCTCTGCACTTTTTTTTTCTTGCCTATATGGGTCTATGTACTGCTTTGCTCTAAATAGGAATGTTGTCCACATCCCTGAAAAGCAAAGGATTGAAAAAAAGTGGTTAAATGTGTCAATCTGTTGCATTTGGCATTGAATGCACTGCCGTTTTAACAGGTGTAGGTAACATTTATTGGGTTTTCCTGACTCTTAACCTATTTTACGCTGATACTATGCTCAAGGAGAACATGATTCGACACAAATTTCCAACACCAGAAATCTTGTCAAAAAATGAAATTGTACCACAGTTGATGCATTTTGCTTGGTGTGGCAAGGCTGCAAAGTCTTTTCAGACTAATATTTTGATGCCCTGAGTTATATTTTCTGCTTAAATGAGTGTTAGGTTGCTTTGAAGAAAATCTGAACCCTAACCCTAACTACCCAAACCCTGAGCTAGGGTTAGGGTTAGTTTTCTTAGAAAACATAGAAGATGTTTGATGGCATGGCTGTGTTTTAGGACAGATGTGAAATTTAGGAAACGTGTTATTTTAATGTTCTCTGCACTTTTTTTTTCTTGCCTATATGGGTCTATGTACTGCTTTGCTCTAAATGGGAATGTTGCCCAAATCCCTGAAAAGCAAAGGATTGAAAGAAAGTGGTTAAATGTGTCAATCTGTTGCATTTGGCATTGAATGCACTGCCGTTTTAACAGGTGTATGTAACATTTATTGGGTTTTCCTGACTCTTAACCTATTTTACGCTGATACCATTCTCATGGAGAGCACGATTCAACACAAATTTTCCAATACCAGAATTCTTGTCAAAAAATGAAATTGTACCACAGTTGATGCATTTTGCTTGGTGTGGCAAGGCTGCAAAGGCTTTTCAGACTAATATTTTGATGCCCTGAGTTATATTTTCTGCTTAAATGAGTGTTAGGTTGCATTGAAGAAAATCTGAACCCTAACCCTAACTACCGAAACCCTGAGCTAGGGTTAGGGTTAGTGTTATTAGAAAACATAGAAGATGTTTGATGGCATGGCTGTGTTTTAGGACAGAAGTGAAATTTAGGAAACGTGTTATTTTAATGTTCTCTGCACTTTTTTTTTTCTTGCCTATATGGGTCTATGTACTGCTTTGCCCTAAATGGGAATGTTGTCCACATCCCTGAAAAAAAAGGATTGAAAGAAAGTGGTTAAATGTGTCAATCTGTTGCATTTGGCATTGAATGCACTGCCATATTAACAGGTGTAGGTAACATTTATTGGGTTTTCCTGACTCTTAACCTATTTTACGCTGATACCATGCTCATGGAGAGCACGATTCGACACCAAAATTTCCAATACAAAATTCTTGTCAAAAAATGAAATTGTACCACAGTTGATGCATTTTGCTTGGTGTGGCAAGGCTGCAAAGGCTTTTCAGACTAATATGTTGATGCCCTGAGTTATATTTTCTGCTTAAATGAGTGTTAGGTTGCATTGAAGAAAATCTGAACCCTAACCCTAACTACCCAAACCCTGAGCTAGGGTTAGGGTTAGTGTTATTAGAAAACATAGAAGATGTTTGATGGCATGGCTGTGTTTTAGGACAGAAGTGAAATTTAGGAAACGTGTTATTTTAATGTTCTCTGCACTTTTTTTTTCTTGCCTATATGGGTCTATGTACTGCTTTGCTCTAAATGGGAATGTTGTCCACATCCCTGAAAAGCAAAGCATTGAAAGAAAGTGGTTAAATGTGTCAATCTGTTGCATTTGGCATTGAATGCACTGCCGTTTTAACAGGTGTAGGTAACATTTATTGGGTTTTCCTGACTCTTAACCTATTTTACGCTGATACCATTCTCATGGAGAGCACGATTCGACACAAATTTTCCAATACCAGAATTCTTGTCAAAAAATGAAATTGTACCACAGTTGATGCATTTTGCTTGGTGTGGCAAGGCTGCAAAGTCTTTTCAGAATAATATTTTAATGCCCTGAGATATATTTTCTGCTTAAATGAGTGTTAGGTTGCATTGAAGAAAATCTGAACCCTAACCCTAACTACCGAAACCCTGAGCTAGGGTTAGGGTTAGTGTTATTAGAAAACATAGAAGATGTTTGATGGCATGGCTGTGTTTTAGGACAGAAGTGAAATTTAGGAAACGTGTTATTTTAATGTTCTCTGCACTTTTTTTTTCTTGCCTATATGGGTCTATGTACTGCTTTGCCCTAAATGGGAATGTTGTCCACATCCCTGAAAAAAAAAGGATTGAAAGAAAGTGGTTAAATGTGTCAATCTGTTGCATTTGGCATTGAATGCACTGCCGTTTTAACAGGTGTAGGTAACATTTATTGGGTTTTCCTGACTCTTAACCTATTTTACGCTGATACTATGCTCAAGGAGAACATGATTCGACACAAATTTCCAACACCAGAAATCTTGTCAAAAAATGAAATTGTACCACAGTTGATGCATTTTGCTTGGTGTGGCAAGGCTGCAAAGTCTTTTCAGACTAATATTTTGATGCCCTGAGTTATATTTTCTGCTTAAATGAGTGTTAGGTTGCTTTGAAGAAAATCTGAACCCTAACCCTAATTACCCAAACCCTGAGCTAGGGTTAGGGTTAGTGTTATTAGAAAACATAGAAGATGTTTGATGGCATGGCTGTGTTTTAGGACAGAAGTGAAATTTAGGAAACGTGTTATTTTAATGTTCTCTGCACTTTTTTTTTCTTGCCTATATGGGTCTATGTACTGCTTTGCTCTAAATGGGAATGTTGCCCAAATCCCTGAAAAGCAAAGGATTGAAAGAAAGTGGTTAAATGTGTCAATCTGTTGCATTTGGCATTGAATGCACTGCCGTTTTAACAGGTGTAGGTAACATTTATTGGGTTTTCCTGACTCTTAACCTATTTTACGCTGATACCATTCTCATGGAGAGCACGATTCGACACAAATTTTCCAATACCAGAATTCTTGTCAAAAAATGAAATTGTACCACAGTTGATGCATTTTGCTTGGTGTGGCAAGGCTGCAAAGGCTTTTCAGACTAATATTTTGATGCCCTGAGTTATATTTTCTGCTTAAATGAGTGTTAGGTTGCATTGAAGAAAATCTGAACCCTAACCCTAACTACCCAAACCCTGAGCTAGGGTTAGGGTTAGTGTTATTAGAAAACATAGAAGATGTTTGATGGCATGGCTGTGTTGTAGGACAGAAGTGAAATTTAGGAAACGTGTTATTTTAATGTTCTCTGCACTTTTTTTTTCTTGCCTATATGGGTCTATGTACTGCTTTGCCCTAAATGGGAATGTTGTCCACATCCCTGAAAAAAAAGGATTGAAAGAAAGTGGTTAAATGTGTCAATCTGTTGCATTTGGCATTGAATGCACTGCCGTTTTAACAGGTGTAGGTAACATTTATTGGGTTTTCCTGACTCTTAACCTATTTTACGCTGATACTATGCTCAAGGAGAACATGATTCGACACAAATTTCCAACACCAGAAATCTTGTCAAAAAATGAAATTGTACCACAGTTGATGCATTTTGCTTGGTGTGGCAAGGCTGCAAAGTCTTTTCAGACTAATATTTTGATGCCCTGAGTTATATTTTCTGCTTAAATGAGTGTTAGGTTGCTTTGAAGAAAATCTGAACCCTAACCCTAACTACCCAAACCCTGAGCTAGGGTTAGGGTTAGTGTTATTAGAAAACATAGAAGATGTTTGATGGCATGGCTGTGTTTTAGGACAGAAGTGAAATTTAGGAAACGTGTTATTTTAATGTTCTCTGCACTTTTTTTTTCTTGCCTCTATGGGTCTATGTACTGCTTTGCTCTAAATGGGAATGTTGCCCAAATCCCTGAAAAGTAAAGGATTGAAAGAAAGTGGTTAAATGTGTCAATCTGTTGCATTTGGCATTGAATGCACTGCCGTTTTAACAGGTGTAGGTAACATTTATTGGGTTTTCCTGACTCTTAACCTATTTTACGCTGATACTATGCTCAAGGAGAACATGATTCGACACAAATTTCCAACACCAGAAATCTTGTCAAAAAATGAAATTGTACCACAGTTGATGCATTTTGCTTGGTGTGGCAAGGCTGCAAAGTCTTTTCAGACTAATATTTTGATGCCCTGAGTTATATTTTCTGCTTAAATGAGTGTTAGGTTGCTTTGAAGAAAATCTGAACCCTAACCCTAACTACCCAAACCCTGAGCTAGGGTTAGGGTTAGTTTTATTAGAAAACATAGAAGATGTTTGATGGCATGGCTGTGTTTTAGGACAGAAGTGAAATTTAGGAAACGTGTTATTTTAATGTTCTCTGCACTTTTTTTTCTTGCCTATATGGGTCTATGTACTGCTTTGCTCTAAATGGGAATGTTGCCCAAATCCCTGAAAAGCAAAGGATTGAAAGAAAGTGGTTAAATGTGTCAATCTGTTGCATTTGGCATTGAATGCACTGCCGTTTTAACAGGTGTAGGTAACATTTATTGGGTTTTCCTGACTCTTAACCTATTTTACGCTGATACCATTCTCATGGAGAGCACGATTCGACACAAATTTTCCAATACCAGAATTCTTGTCAAAAAATGAAATTGTACTACAGTTGATGCATTTTGCTTGGTGTGGCAAGGCTGCAAAGTCTTTTCAGACTAATATTTTGATGCCCTGAGTTATATTTTCTGCTTAAATGAGTGGTAGGTTGCATTGAAGAAAATCTGAATCCTAAACCTAACTACCGAAACCCTGAGCTAGGGTTAGGGTTAGTGTTATTAGAAAACATAGAAGATGTTTGATGGCATGGCTGTGTTTTAGGACAGAAGTGAAATTTAGGAAACGTGTTATTTTAATGTTCTCTGCACTTTTTTTTTCTTAACTATATGGGTCTATGTACTGCTTTGCTCTAAATGGGAATGTTGCCCAAATCCCTGAAAAGCAAAGGATTGAAAGAAAGTGGTTAAATGTGTCAATCTGTTGCATTTGGCATTGAATGCACTGCCGTTTTAACAGGTGTAGGTAACATTTATTGGGTTTTCCTGACTCTTAACCTATTTTACGCTGATACCATTCTCATGGAGAGCACGATTCGACACAAATTTTCCAATACCAGAATTCTTGTCAAAAAATGAAATTGTACCACAGTTGATGCATTTTGCTTGGTGTGGCAAGGCTGCAAAGGCTTTTCAGACTAATATTTTGATGCCCTGAGTTATATTTTCTGCTTAAATGAGTGTTAGGTTGCATTGAAGAAAATCTGAACCCTAACCCTAACTACCCAAACCCTGAGCTAGGGTTAGGGTTAGTGTTATTAGAAAACATAGAAGATGTTTGATGGCATGGCTGTGTTGTAGGACAGAAGTGAAATTTAGGAAACGTGTTATTTTAATGTTCTCTGCACTTTTTTTTTCTTGCCTATATGGGTCTATGTACTGCTTTGCTCTAAATGGGAATGTTGTCCACATCCCTGAAAAGCAAAGCATTGAAAGAAAGTGGTTAAATGTGTCAATCTGTTGCATTTGGCATTGAATGCACTGCCGTTTTAACAGGTGTAGGTAACATTTATTGGGTTTTCCTGACTCTTAACCTATTTTACGCTGATACCATTCTCATGGAGAGCACGATTCGACACAAATTTTCCAATACCAGAATTCTTGTCAAAAAATGAAATTGTACCACAGTTGATGCATTTTGCTTGGTGTGGCAAGGCTGCAAAGGCTTTTCAGACTAATATTTTGATGCCCTGAGTTATATTTTCTGCTTAAATGAGTGTTAGGTTGCATTGAAGAAAATCTGAACCCTAACCCTAACTACCGAAACCCTGAGCTAGGGTTAGGGTTAGTGTTATTAGAAAACATAGAAGATGTTTGATGGCATGGCTGTGTTTTAGGACAGAAGTGAAATTTAGGAAACGTGTTATTTTAATGTTCTCTGCACTTTTTTTTTCTTGCCTATATGGGTCTATGTACTGCTTTGCCCTAAATGGGAATGTTGTCCACATCCCTGAAAAAAAAGGATTGAAAGAAAGTGGTTAAATGTGTCAATCTGTTGCATTTGGCATTGAATGCACTGCCGTTTTAACAGGTGTAGGTAACATTTATTGGGTTTTCCTGACTCTTAACCTATTTTACGCTGATACTATGCTCAAGGAGAACATGATTCGACACAAATTTCCAACACCAGAAATCTTGTCAAAAAATGAAATTGTACCACAGTTGAAGCATTTTGCTTGGTGTGGCAAGGCTGCAAAGTCTTTTCAGACTAATATTTTGATGCCCTGAGTTATATTTTCTGCTTAAATGAGTGTTAGGTTGCTTTGAAGAAAATCTGAACCCTAACCCTAACTACCCAAACCCTGAGCTAGGGTTAGGGTTAGTTTTATTAGAAAACATAGAAGATGTTTGATGGCATGGCTGTGTTTTAGGACAGATGTGAAATTTAGGAAACGTGTTATTTTAATGTTCTCTGCACTTTTTTTTTCTTGCCTATATGGGTCTATGTACTGCTTTGCCCTAAATGGGAATGTTGTCCACATCCCTGAAAAAAAAGGATTGAAAGAAAGTGGTTAAATGTGTCAATCTGTTGCATTTGGCATTGAATGCACTGCCGTTTTAACAGGTGTAGGTAACATTTATTGGGTTTTCCTGACTCTTAACCTATTTTACGCTGATACTATGCTCAAGGAGAACATGATTCGACACAAATTTCCAACACCAGAAATCTTGTCAAAAAATGAAATTGTACCACAGTTGAAGCATTTTGCTTGGTGTGGCAAGGCTGCAAAGTCTTTTCAGACTAATATTTTGATGCCCTGAGTTATATTTTCTGCTTAAATGAGTGTTAGGTTGCTTTGAAGAAAATCTGAACCCTAACCCTAACTACCCAAACCCTGAGCTAGGGTTAGGGTTAGTGTTATTAGAAAACATAGAAGATGTTTGATGGCATGGCTGTGTTTTAGGACAGAAGTGAAATTTAGGAAACGTGTTATTTTAATGTTCTCTGCACTTTTTTTTTCTTGCCTCTATGGGTCTATGTACTGCTTTGCTCTAAATGAGAATGTTGCCCAAATCCCTGAAAAGTAAAGGATTGAAAGAAAGTGGTTAAATGTGTCAATCTGTTGCATTTGGCATTGAATGCACTGCCGTTTTAACAGGTGTAGGTAACATTTATTGGGTTTTCCTGACTCTTAACCTATTTTTCGCTGATACTATGCTCAAGGAGAACATGATTCGACACAAATTTCCAACACCAGAAATCTTGTCAAAAAATGAAATTGTACCACAGTTGATGCATTTTGCTTGGTGTGGCCAGGCTGCAAAGTCTTTTCAGACTAATATTTTGATGCCCTGAGTTATATTTTCTGCTTAAATGAGTGTTAGGTTGCTTTGAAGAAAATCTGAACCCTAACCCTAACTACCCAAACCCTGAGCTAGGGTTAGGGTTAGTTTTATTAGAAAACATAGAAGATGTTTGATGGCATGGCTGTGTTTTAGGACAGAAGTGAAATTTAGGAAACGTGTTATTTTAATGTTCTCTGCACTTTTTTTTCTTGCCTATATGGGTCTATGTACTGCTTTGCTCTAAATGGGAATGTTGCCCAAATCCCTGAAAAGCAAAGGATTGAAAGAAAGTGGTTAAATGTGTCAATCTGTTGCATTTGGCATTGAATGCACTGCCGTTTTAACAGGTGTAGGTAACATTTATTGGGTTTTCCTGACTCTTAACCTATTTTACGCTGATACCATTCTCATGGAGAGCACGATTCGACACAAATTTTCCAATACCAGAATTCTTGTCAAAAAATGAAATTGTACTACAGTTGATGCATTTTGCTTGGTGTGGCAAGGCTGCAAAGTCTTTTCAGACTAATATTTTGATGCCCTGAGTTATATTTTCTGCTTAAATGAGTGTTAGGATGCATTGAAGAAAATCTGAATCCTAAACCTAACTACCGAAACCCTGAGCTAGGGTTAGGGTTAGTGTTATTAGAAAACATAGAAGATGTTTGATGGCATGGCTGTGTTGTAGGACAGAAGTGAAATTTAGGAAACGTGTTATTTTAATGTTCTCTGCACTTTTTTTTTCTTGCCTATATGGGTCTATGTACTGCTTTGCTCTAAATGGGAATGTTGTCCACATCCCTGAAAAGCAAAGCATTGAAAGAAAGTGGTTAAATGTGTCAATCTGTTGCATTTGGCATTGAATGCACTGCCGTTTTAACAGGTGTAGGTAACATTTATTGGGTTTTCCTGACTCTTAACCTATTTTACGCTGATACCATTCTCATGGAGAGCACGATTCGACACAAATTTTCCAATACCAGAATTCTTGTCAAAAAATGAAATTGTACCACAGTTGATGCATTTTGCTTGGTGTGGCAAGGCTGCAAAGGCTTTTCAGACTAATATTTTGATGCCCTGAGTTATATTTTCTGCTTAAATGAGTGTTAGGTTGCATTGAAGAAAATCTGAACCCTAACCCTAACTACCGAAACCCTGAGCTAGGGTTAGGGTTAGTGTTATTAGAAAATATAGAAGATGTTTGATGGCATGGCTGTGTTTTAGGACAGAAGTGAAATTTAGGAAACGTGTTATTTTAATGTTCTCTGCACTTTTTTTTTCTTGCCTATATGGGTCTATGTACTGCTTTGCCCTAAATGGGAATGTTGTCCACATCCCTGAAAAAAAAGGATTGAAAGAAAGTGGTTAAATGTGTCAATCTGTTGCATTTGGCATTGAATGCACTGCCGTTTTAACAGGTGTAGGTAACATTTATTGGGTTTTCCTGACTCTTAACCTATTTTACGCTGATACTATGCTCAAGGAGAACATGATTCGACACAAATTTCCAACACCAGAAATCTTGTCAAAAAATGAAATTGTACCACAGTTGAAGCATTTTGCTTGGTGTGGCAAGGCT
Source organism: Lepisosteus oculatus (assembly GCF_040954835.1). Lineage (NCBI taxonomy): Eukaryota > Metazoa > Chordata > Actinopteri > Semionotiformes > Lepisosteidae > Lepisosteus > Lepisosteus oculatus. The sequence continues at coordinate 10,282,064 of NC_090706.1, read as the reverse complement.
GCAAAGTCTTTTCAGACTAATATTTTGATGCCCTGAGTTATATTTTCTGCTTAAATGAGTGTTAGGTTGCTTTGAAGAAAATCTGAACCCTAACCCTAACTACCCAAACCCTGAGCTAGGGTTAGGGTTAGTTTTATTAGAAAACATAGAAGATGTTTGATGGCATGGCTGTGTTTTAGGACAGATGTGAAATTTAGGAAACGTGTTATTTTAATGTTCTCTGCACTTTTTTTTTCTTGCCTATATGGGTCTATGTACTGCTTTGCCCTAAATGGGAATGTTGTCCACATCCCTGAAAAAAAAGGATTGAAAGAAAGTGGTTAAATGTGTCAATCTGTTGCATTTGGCATTGAATGCACTGCCGTTTTAACAGGTGTAGGTAACATTTATTGGGTTTTCCTGACTCTTAACCTATTTTACGCTGATACTATGCTCAAGGAGAACATGATTCGACACAAATTTCCAACACCAGAAATCTTGTCAAAAAATGAAATTGTACCACAGTTGATGCATTTTGCTTGGTGTGGCCAGGCTGCAAAGTCTTTTCAGACTAATATTTTGATGCCCTGAGTTATATTTTCTGCTTAAATGAGTGTTAGGTTGCTTTGAAGAAAATCTGAACCCTAACCCTAACTACCCAAACCCTGAGCTAGGGTTAGGGTTAGTTTTATTAGAAAACATAGAAGATGTTTGATGGCATGGCTGTGTTTTAGGACAGAAGTGAAATTTAGGAAACGTGTTATTTTAATGTTCTCTGCACTTTTTTTTCTTGCCTATATGGGTCTATGTACTGCTTTGCTCTAAATGGGAATGTTGCCCAAATCCCTGAAAAGCAAAGGATTGAAAGAAAGTGGTTAAATGTGTCAATCTGTTGCATTTGGCATTGAATGCACTGCCGTTTTAACAGGTGTAGGTAACATTTATTGGGTTTTCCTGACTCTTAACCTATTTTACGCTGATACCATTCTCATGGAGAGCACGATTCGACACAAATTTTCCAATACCAGAATTGTTGTCAAAAAATGAAATTGTACTACAGTTGATGCATTTTGCTTGGTGTGGCAAGGCTGCAAAGTCTTTTCAGACTAATATTTTGATGCCCTGAGTTATATTTTCTGCTTAAATGAGTGTTAGGTTGCTTTGAAGAAAATCTGAACCCTAACCCTAACTACCGAAACCCTGAGCTAGGGTTAGGGTTAGTGTTATTAGAAAACATAGAAGATGTTTGATGGCATGGCTGTGTTTAAGGACAGAAGTGAAATTTAGGAAACGTGTTATTTTAATGTTCTCTGCACTTTTTTTTTCTTGCCTATATGGGTCTATGTACTGCTTTGCTCTAAATGGGAATGTTGCCCAAATCCCTGAAAAGCAAAGGATTGAAAGAAAGTGGTTAAATGTGTCAATCTGTTGCATTTGGCATTGAATGCACTGCCGTTTTAACAGGTGTAGGTAACATTTATTGGGTTTTCCTGACTCTTAACCTATTTTACGCTGATACCATTCTCATGGAGAGCACGATTCGACACAAATTTTCCAATACCAGAATTCTTGTCAAAAAATGAAATTGTACCACAGTTGATGCATTTTGCTTGGTGTGGCAAGGCTGCAAAGGCTTTTCAGACTAATATTTTGATGCCCTGAGTTATATTTTCTGCTTAAATGAGTGTTAGGTTGCATTGAAGAAAATCTGAACCCTAACCCTAACTACCCAAACCCTGAGCTAGGGTTAGGGTTAGTGTTATTAGAAAACATAGAAGATGTTTGATGGCATGGCTGTGTTGTAGGACAGAAGTGAAATTTAGGAAACGTGTTATTTTAATGTTCTCTGCACTTTTTTTTTCTTGCCTATATGGGTCTATGTACTGCTTTGCTCTAAATGGGAATGTTGTCCACATCCCTGAAAAGCAAAGCATTGAAAGAAAGTGGTTAAATGTGTCAATCTGTTGCATTTGGCATTGAATGCACTGCCGTTTTAACAGGTGTAGGTAACATTTATTGGGTTTTCCTGACTCTTAACCTATTTTAGGCTGATACCATTCTCATGGAGAGCACGATTCGACACAAATTTTCCAATACCAGAATTCTTGTCAAAAAATGAAATTGTACCACAGTTGATGCATTTTGCTTGGTGTGGCAAGGCTGCAAAGGCTTTTCAGACTAATATTTTGATGCCCTGAGTTATATTTTCTGCTTAAATGAGTGTTAGGTTGCATTGAAGAAAATCTGAACCCTAACCCTAACTACCGAAACCCTGAGCTAGGGTTAGGGTTAGTGTTATTAGAAAACATAGAAGATGTTTGATGGCATGGCTGTGTTTTAGGACAGAAGTGAAATTTAGGAAACGTGTTATTTTAATGTTCTCTGCACTTTTTTTTTCTTGCCTATATGGGTCTATGTACTGCTTTGCCCTAAATGGGAATGTTGTCCACATCCCTGAAAAAAAAGGATTGAAAGAAAGTGGTTAAATGTGTCAATCTGTTGCATTTGGCATTGAATGCACTGCCGTTTTAACAGGTGTAGGTAACATTTATTGGGTTTTCCTGACTCTTAACCTATTTTACGCTGATACTATGCTCAAGGAGAACATGATTCGACACAAATTTCCAACACCAGAAATCTTGTCAAAAAATGAAATTGTACCACAGTTGATGCATTTTGCTTGGTGTGGCAAGGCTGCAAAGTCTTTTCAGACTAATATTTTGATGCCCTGAGTTATATTTTCTGCTTAAATGAGTGTTAGGTTGCTTTGAAGAAAATCTGAACCCTAACCCTAACTACCCAAACCCTGAGCTAGGGTTAGGGTTAGTGTTATTAGAAAACATAGAAGATGTTTGATGGCATGGCTGTGTTTTAGGACAGAAGTGAAATTTAGGAAACGTGTTATTTTAATGTTCTCTGCACTTTTTTTTTCTTGCCTATATGGGTCTATGTACTGCTTTGCTCTAAATGGGAATGTTGCCCAAATCCCTGAAAAGTAAAGGATTGAAAGAAAGTGGTTAAATGTGTCAATCTGTTGCATTTGGCATTGAATGCACTGCCGTTTTAACAGGTGTAGGTAACATTTATTGGGTTTTCCTGACTCTTAACCTATTTTACGCTGATACTATGCTCAAGGAGAACATGATTCGACACAAATTTCCAACACCAGAAATCTTGTCAAAAAATGAAATTGTACCACAGTTGATGCATTTTGCTTGGTGTGGCCAGGCTGCAAAGTCTTTTCAGACTAATATTTTGATGCCCTGAGTTATATTTTCTGCTTAAATGAGTGTTAGGTTGCTTTGAAGAAAATCTGAACCCTAACCCTAACTACCCAAACCCTGAGCTAGGGTTAGGGTTAGTTTTATTAGAAAACATAGAAGATGTTTGATGGCATGGCTGTGTTTTAGGACAGAAGTGAAATTTAGGAAACGTGTTATTTTAATGTTCTCTGCACTTTTTTTTCTTGCCTATATGGGTCTATGTACTGCTTTGCTCTAAATGGGAATGTTGCCCAAATCCCTGAAAAGCAAAGGATTGAAAGAAAGTGGTTAAATGTGTCAATCTGTTGCATTTGGCATTGAATGCACTGCCGTTTTAACAGGTGTAGGTAACATTTATTGGGTTTTCCTGACTCTTAACCTATTTTACGCTGATACCATGCTCATGGAGAGCACGATTCGACACCAATATTTCCAATACAAAATTATTGTCAAAAAATGAAATTGTACCACAGTTGATGCATTTTGCTTGGTGTGGCAAGGCTGCAAAGTCTTTTCAGACTAATATTTTGATGCTTTGAGTTATATTTTCTGTTTAAATGAGTGTTAGGTTGCATTGAAGAAAATCTGAACCCTAACCCTAACTACCCAAACCCTGAGCTAGGGTTAGGGTTAGTTTTATTAGAAAACATAGAAGATGTTTGATGGCATGGCTGTGTTTTAGGACAGATGTGAAATTTAGGAAACGTGTTATTTTAATGTTCTCTGCACTTTTTTTTTCTTGCCTATATGGATCTATGTACTGCTTTGCCCTAAATGGGAATGTTGTCCACATCCCTGAAAAAAAAGGATTGAAAGAAAGTGGTTAAATGTGTCAATCTGTTGCATTTGGCATTGAATGCACTGCCGTTTTAACAGGTGTAGGTAACATTTATTGGGTTTTCCTGACTCTTAACCTATTTTACGCTGATACTATGCTCAAGGAGAACATGATTCGACACAAATTTCCAACACCAGAAATCTTGTCAAAAAATGAAATTGTACCACAGTTGATGCATTTTGCTTGGTGTGGCCAGGCTGCAAAGTCTTTTCAGACTAATATTTTGATGCCCTGAGTTATATTTTCTGCTTAAATGAGTGTTAGGTTGCTTTGAAGAAAATCTGAACCCTAACCCTAACTACCCAAACCCTGAGCTAGGGTTAGGGTTAGTTTTATTAGAAAACATAGAAGATGTTTGATGGCATGGCTGTGTTTTAGGACAGAAGTGAAATTTAGGAAACGTGTTATTTTAATGTTCTCTGCACTTTTTTTTCTTGCCTATATGGGTCTATGTACTGCTTTGCTCTAAATGGGAATGTTGCCCAAATCCCTGAAAAGCAAAGGATTGAAAGAAAGTGGTTAAATGTGTCAATCTGTTGCATTTGGCATTGAATGCACTGCCGTTTTAACAGGTGTAGGTAACATTTATTGGGTTTTCCTGACTCTTAACCTATTTTACGCTGATACCATTCTCATGGAGAGCACGATTCGACACAAATTTTCCAATACCAGAATTGTTGTCAAAAAATGAAATTGTACTACAGTTGATGCATTTTGCTTGGTGTGGCAAGGCTGCAAAGTCTTTTCAGACTAATATTTTGATGCCCTGAGTTATATTTTCTGCTTAAATGAGTGTTAGGTTGCTTTGAAGAAAATCTGAACCCTAACCCTAACTACCGAAACCCTGAGCTAGGGTTAGGGTTAGTGTTATTAGAAAACATAGAAGATGTTTGATGGCATGGCTGTGTTTAAGGACAGAAGTGAAATTTAGGAAACGTGTTATTTTAATGTTCTCTGCACTTTTTTTTTCTTGCCTATATGGGTCTATGTACTGCTTTGCTCTAAATGGGAATGTTGCCCAAATCCCTGAAAAGCAAAGGATTGAAAGAAAGTGGTTAAATGTGTCAATCTGTTGCATTTGGCATTGAATGCACTGCCGTTTTAACAGGTGTAGGTAACATTTATTGGGTTTTCCTGACTCTTAACCTATTTTACGCTGATACCATTCTCATGGAGAGCACGATTCGACACAAATTTTCCAATACCAGAATTCTTGTCAAAAAATGAAATTGTACCACAGTTGATGCATTTTGCTTGGTGTGGCAAGGCTGCAAAGGCTTTTCAGACTAATATTTTGATGCCCTGAGTTATATTTTCTGCTTAAATGAGTGTTAGGTTGCATTGAAGAAAATCTGAACCCTAACCCTAACTACCCAAACCCTGAGCTAGGGTTAGGGTTAGTGTTATTAGAAAACATAGAAGATGTTTGATGGCATGGCTGTGTTGTAGGACAGAAGTGAAATTTAGGAAACGTGTTATTTTAATGTTCTCTGCACTTTTTTTTTCTTGCCTATATGGGTCTATGTACTGCTTTGCTCTAAATGGGAATGTTGCCCAAATCCCTGAAAAGTAAAGGATTGAAAGAAAGTGGTTAAATGTGTCAATCTGTTGCATTTGGCATTGAATGCACTGCCGTTTTAACAGGTGTAGGTAACATTTATTGGGTTTTCCTGACTCTTAACCTATTTTACGCTGATACTATGCTCAAGGAGAACATGATTCGACACAAATTTCCAACACCAGAAATCTTGTCAAAAAATGAAATTGTACCACAGTTGATGCATTTTGCTTGGTGTGGCCAGGCTGCAAAGTCTTTTCAGACTAATATTTTGATGCCCTGAGTTATATTTTCTGCTTAAATGAGTGTTAGGTTGCTTTGAAGAAAATCTGAACCCTAACCCTAACTACCCAAACCCTGAGCTAGGGTTAGGGTTAGTTTTATTAGAAAACATAGAAGATGTTTGATGGCATGGCTGTGTTTTAGGACAGAAGTGAAATTTAGGAAACGTGTTATTTTAATGTTCTCTACACTTTTTTTTCTTGCCTATATGGGTCTATGTACTGCTTTGCTCTAAATGGGAATGTTGCCCAAATCCCTGAAAAGCAAAGGATTGAAAGAAAGTGGTTAAATGTGTCAATCTGTTGCATTTGGCATTGAATGCACTGCCGTTTTAACAGGTGTAGGTAACATTTATTGGGTTTTCCTGACTCTTAACCTATTTTACGCTGATACCATGCTCATGGAGAGCACGATTCGACACCAATATTTCCAATACAAAATTATTGTCAAAAAATGAAATTGTACCACAGTTGATGCATTTTGCTTGGTGTGGCAAGGCTGCAAAGTCTTTTCAGACTAATATTTTGATGCTTTGAGTTATATTTTCTGTTTAAATGAGTGTTAGGTTGCATTGAAGAAAATCTGAACCCTAACCCTAACTACCCAAACCCTGAGCTAGGGTTAGGGTTAGTTTTATTAGAAAACATAGAAGATGTTTGATGGCATGGCTGTGTTTTAGGACAGATGTGAAATTTAGGAAACGTGTTATTTTAATGTTCTCTGCACTTTTTTTTTCTTGCCTATATGGGTCTATGTACTGCTTTGCCCTAAATGGGAATGTTGTCCACATCCCTGAAAAAAAAGGATTGAAAGAAAGTGGTTAAATGTGTCAATCTGTTGCATTTGGCATTGAATGCACTGCCGTTTTAACAGGTGTAGGTAACATTTATTGGGTTTTCCTGACTCTTAACCTATTTTACGCTGATACTATGCTCAAGGAGAACATGATTCGACACAAATTTCCAACACCAGAAATCTTGTCAAAAAATGAAATTGTACCACAGTTGATGCATTTTGCTTGGTGTGGCCAGGCTGCAAAGTCTTTTCAGACTAATATTTTGATGCCCTGAGTTATATTTTCTGCTTAAATGAGTGTTAGGTTGCTTTGAAGAAAATCTGAACCCTAACCCTAACTACCCAAACCCTGAGCTAGGGTTAGGGTTAGTTTTATTAGAAAACATAGAAGATGTTTGATGGCATGGCTGTGTTTTAGGACAGAAGTGAAATTTAGGAAACGTGTTATTTTAATGTTCTCTGCACTTTTTTTTCTTGCCTATATGGGTCTATGTACTGCTTTGCTCTAAATGGGAATGTTGCCCAAATCCCTGAAAAGCAAAGGATTGAAAGAAAGTGGTTAAATGTGTCAATCTGTTGCATTTGGCATTGAATGCACTGCCGTTTTAACAGGTGTAGGTAACATTTATTGGGTTTTCCTGACTCTTAACCTATTTTACGCTGATACCATTCTCATGGAGAGCACGATTCGACACAAATTTTCCAATACCAGAATTGTTGTCAAAAAATGAAATTGTACTACAGTTGATGCATTTTGCTTGGTGTGGCAAGGCTGCAAAGTCTTTTCAGACTAATATTTTGATGCCCTGAGTTATATTTTCTGCTTAAATGAGTGTTAGGTTGCTTTGAAGAAAATCTGAACCCTAACCCTAACTACCGAAACCCTGAGCTAGGGTTAGGGTTAGTGTTATTAGAAAACATAGAAGATGTTTGATGGCATGGCTGTGTTTAAGGACAGAAGTGAAATTTAGGAAACGTGTTATTTTAATGTTCTCTGCACTTTTTTTTTCTTGCCTATATGGGTCTATGTACTGCTTTGCTCTAAATGGGAATGTTGCCCAAATCCCTGAAAAGCAAAGGATTGAAAGAAAGTGGTTAAATGTGTCAATCTGTTGCATTTGGCATTGAATGCACTGCCGTTTTAACAGGTGTAGGTAACATTTATTGGGTTTTCCTGACTCTTAACCTATTTTACGCTGATACCATTCTCATGGAGAGCACGATTCGACACAAATTTTCCAATACCAGAATTCTTGTCAAAAAATGAAATTGTACCACAGTTGATGCATTTTGCTTGGTGTGGCAAGGCTGCAAAGGCTTTTCAGACTAATATTTTGATGCCCTGAGTTATATTTTCTGCTTAAATGAGTGTTAGGTTGCATTGAAGAAAATCTGAACCCTAACCCTAACTACCCAAACCCTGAGCTAGGGTTAGGGTTAGTGTTATTAGAAAACATAGAAGATGTTTGATGGCATGGCTGTGTTGTAGGACAGAAGTGAAATTTAGGAAACGTGTTATTTTAATGTTCTCTGCACTTTTTTTTTCTTGCCTATATGGGTCTATGTACTGCTTTGCTCTAAATGGGAATGTTGTCCACATCCCTGAAAAGCAAAGCATTGAAAGAAAGTGGTTAAATGTGTCAATCTGTTGCATTTGGCATTGAATGCACTGCCGTTTTAACAGGTGTAGGTAACATTTATTGGGTTTTCCTGACTCTTAACCTATTTTAGGCTGATACCATTCTCATGGAGAGCACGATTCGACACAAATTTTCCAATACCAGAATTCTTGTCAAAAAATGAAATTGTACCACAGTTGATGCATTTTGCTTGGTGTGGCAAGGCTGCAAAGTCTTTTCAGACTAATATTTTGATGCCCTGAGTTATATTTTCTGCTTAAATGAGTGTTAGGTTGCATTGAAGAAAATCTGAACCCTAACCCTAACTACCGAAACCCTGAGCTAGGGTTAGGGTTAGTGTTATTAGAAAACATAGAAGATGTTTGATGGCATGGCTGTGTTTTAGGACAGAAGTGAAATTTAGGAAACGTGTTATTTTAATGTTCTCTGCACTTTTTTTTTCTTGCCTATATGGGTCTATGTACTGCTTTGCCCTAAATGGGAATGTTGTCCACATCCCTGAAAAAAAAGGATTGAAAGAAAGTGGTTAAATGTGTCAATCTGTTGCATTTGGCATTGAATGCACTGCCGTTTTAACAGGTGTAGGTAACATTTATTGGGTTTTCCTGACTCTTAACCTATTTTACGCTGATACTATGCTCAAGGAGAACATGATTCGACACAAATTTCCAACACCAGAAATCTTGTCAAAAAATGAAATTGTACCACAGTTGATGCATTTTGCTTGGTGTGGCCAGGCTGCAAAGTCTTTTCAGACTAATATTTTGATGCCCTGAGTTATATTTTCTGCTTAAATGAGTGTTAGGTTGCTTTGAAGAAAATCTGAACCCTAACCCTAACTACCCAAACCCTGAGCTAGGGTTAGGGTTAGTTTTATTAGAAAACATAGAAGATGTTTGATGGCATGGCTGTGTTTTAGGACAGAAGTGAAATTTAGGAAACGTGTTATTTTAATGTTCTCTGCACTTTTTTTTCTTGCCTATATGGGTCTATGTACTGCTTTGCTCTAAATGGGAATGTTGCCCAAATCCCTGAAAAGCAAAGGATTGAAAGAAAGTGGTTAAATGTGTCAATCTGTTGCATTTGGCATTGAATGCACTGCCGTTTTAACAGGTGTAGGTAACATTTATTGGGTTTTCCTGACTCTTAACCTATTTTACGCTGATACCATTCTCATGGAGAGCACGATTCGACACAAATTTTCCAATACCAGAATTGTTGTCAAAAAATGAAATTGTACTACAGTTGATGCATTTTGCTTGGTGTGGCAAGGCTGCAAAGTCTTTTCAGACTAATATTTTGATGCCCTGAGTTATATTTTCTGCTTAAATGAGTGTTAGGTTGCTTTGAAGAAAATCTGAACCCTAACCCTAACTACCGAAACCCTGAGCTAGGGTTAGGGTTAGTGTTATTAGAAAACATAGAAGATGTTTGATGGCATGGCTGTGTTTAAGGACAGAAGTGAAATTTAGGAAACGTGTTATTTTAATGTTCTCTGCACTTTTTTTTTCTTGCCTATATGGGTCTATGTACTGCTTTGCTCTAAATGGGAATGTTGCCCAAATCCCTGAAAAGCAAAGGATTGAAAGAAAGTGGTTAAATGTGTCAATCTGTTGCATTTGGCATTGAATGCACTGCCGTTTTAACAGGTGTAGGTAACATTTATTGGGTTTTCCTGACTCTTAACCTATTTTACGCTGATACCATTCTCATGGAGAGCACGATTCGACACAAATTTTCCAATACCAGAATTCTTGTCAAAAAATGAAATTGTACCACAGTTGATGCATTTTGCTTGGTGTGGCAAGGCTGCAAAGGCTTTTCAGACTAATATTTTGATGCCCTGAGTTATATTTTCTGCTTAAATGAGTGTTAGGTTGCATTGAAGAAAATCTGAACCCTAACCCTAACTACCCAAACCCTGAGCTAGGGTTAGGGTTAGTGTTATTAGAAAACATAGAAGATGTTTGATGGCATGGCTGTGTTGTAGGACAGAAGTGAAATTTAGGAAACGTGTTATTTTAATGTTCTCTGCACTTTTTTTTTCTTGCCTATATGGGTCTATGTACTGCTTTGCTCTAAATGGGAATGTTGTCCACATCCCTGAAAAGCAAAGCATTGAAAGAAAGTGGTTAAATGTGTCAATCTGTTGCATTTGGCATTGAATGCACTGCCGTTTTAACAGGTGTAGGTAACATTTATTGGGTTTTCCTGACTCTTAACCTATTTTAGGCTGATACCATTCTCATGGAGAGCACGATTCGACACAAATTTTCCAATACCAGAATTCTTGTCAAAAAATGAAATTGTACCACAGTTGATGCATTTTGCTTGGTGTGGCAAGGCTGCAAAGGCTTTTCAGACTAATATTTTGATGCCCTGAGTTATATTTTCTGCTTAAATGAGTGTTAGGTTGCATTGAAGAAAATCTGAACCCTAACCCTAACTACCGAAACCCTGAGCTAGGGTTAGGGTTAGTGTTATTAGAAAACATAGAAGATGTTTGATGGCATGGCTGTGTTTTAGGACAGAAGTGAAATTTAGGAAACGTGTTATTTTAATGTTCTCTGCACTTTTTTTTTCTTGCCTATATGGGTCTATGTACTGCTTTGCCCTAAATGGGAATGTTGTCCACATCCCTGAAAAAAAAGGATTGAAAGAAAGTGGTTAAATGTGTCAATCTGTTGCATTTGGCATTGAATGCACTGCCGTTTTAACAGGTGTAGGTAACATTTATTGGGTTTTCCTGACTCTTAACCTATTTTACGCTGATACTATGCTCGAGAACATGATTCGACACAAATTTCCAACACCAGAAATCTTGTCAAAAAATGAAATTGTACCACAGTTGATGCATTTTGCTTGGTGTGGCAAGGCTGCAAAGTCTTTTCAGACTAATATTTTGATGCCCTGAGTTATATTTTCTGCTTAAATGAGTGTTAGGTTGCTTTGAAGAAAATCTGAACCCTAACCCTAACTACCCAAACCCTGAGCTAGGGTTAGGGTTAGTGTTATTAGAAAACATAGAAGATGTTTGATGGCATGGCTGTGTTTTAGGACAGAAGTGAAATTTAGGAAACGTGTTATTTTAATGTTCTCTGCACTTTTTTTTTCTTGCCTATATGGGTCTATGTACTGCTTTGCTCTAAATGGGAATGTTGCCCAAATCCCTGAAAAGTAAAGGATTGAAAGAAAGTGGTTAAATGTGTCAATCTGTTGCATTTGGCATTGAATGCACTGCCGTTTTAACAGGTGTAGGTAACATTTATTGGGTTTTCCTGACTCTTAACCTATTTTACGCTGATACTATGCTCAAGGAGAACATGATTCGACACAAATTTCCAACACCAGAAATCTTGTCAAAAAATGAAATTGTACCACAGTTGATGCATTTTGCTTGGTGTGGCCAGGCTGCAAAGTCTTTTCAGACTAATATTTTGATGCCCTGAGTTATATTTTCTGCTTAAATGAGTGTTAGGTTGCTTTGAAGAAAATCTGAACCCTAACCCTAACTACCCAAACCCTGAGCTAGGGTTAGGGTTAGTTTTATTAGAAAACATAGAAGATGTTTGATGGCATGGCTGTGTTTTAGGACAGAAGTGAAATTTAGGAAACGTGTTATTTTAATGTTCTCTGCACTTTTTTTTCTTGCCTATATGGGTCTATGTACTGCTTTGCTCTAAATGGGAATGTTGCCCAAATCCCTGAAAAGCAAAGGATTGAAAGAAAGTGGTTAAATGTGTCAATCTGTTGCATTTGGCATTGAATGCACTGCCGTTTTAACAGGTGTAGGTAACATTTATTGGGTTTTCCTGACTCTTAACCTATTTTACGCTGATACCATGCTCATGGAGAGCACGATTCGACACCAATATTTCCAATACAAAATTATTGTCAAAAAATGAAATTGTACCACAGTTGATGCATTTTGCTTGGTGTGGCAAGGCTGCAAAGTCTTTTCAGACTAATATTTTGATGCTTTGAGTTATATTTTCTGTTTAAATGAGTGTTAGGTTGCATTGAAGAAAATCTGAACCCTAACCCTAACTACCCAAACCCTGAGCTAGGGTTAGGGTTAGTGTTATTAGAAAACATAGAAGATGTTTGATGGCATGGCTGTGTTTTAGGACAGAAGTGAAATTTAGGAAACGTGTTATTTTAATGTTCTCTGCACTTTTTTTTTCTTGCCTATATGGGTCTATGTACTGCTTTGCTCTAAATGGGAATGTTGTCCACATCCCTGAAAAGCAAAGCATTGAAAGAAAGTGGTTAAATGTGTCAATCTGTTGCATTTGGCATTGAATGCACTGCCATTTTAACAGGTGTAGGTAACATTTATTGGGTTTTCCTGACTCTTAACCTATTTTACGCTGATACCATTCTCATGGAGAGCACGATTCGACACAAATTTTCCAATACCAGAATTCTTGTCAAAAAATGAAATTGTACCACAGTTGATGCATTTTGCTTGGTGTGGCAAGGCTGCAAAGTCTTTTCAGACTAATATTTTGATGCTTTGAGTTATATTTTCTGCTTAAATGAGTGTTAGGTTGCATTGAAGAAAATCTGAACCCTAACCCTAACTACCCAAACCCTGAGCTAGGGTTAGGGTTAGTGTTATTAGAAAACATAGAAGATGTTTGATGGCATGGCTGTGTTTAAGGACAGAAGTGAAATTTAGGAAACTTGTTATTTTAATGTTCTCTGCACTTTTTTTTTCTTGCCTATATGGGTCTATGTACTGCTTTGCTCTAAATGGGAATGTTGTCCACATCCCTGAAAAGCAAAGGATTGAAAGAAAGTGGTTAAATGTGTCAATCTGTTGCATTTGGCATTGAATGCACTGCCGTTTTAACAGGTGTAGGTAACATTTATTGGGTTTTCCTGACTCTTAACCTATTTTACGCTGATACTATGCTCAAGGAGAACATGATTCGACACAAATTTCCAACACCAGAATTCTTGTCAAAAAATGAAATTGTACCACAGTTGATGCATTTTGCTTGGTGTGGCAAGGCTGCAAAGTCTTTTCAGACTAATATTTTGATGCCCTGAGTTATATTTTCTGCTTAAATGAGTGTTAGGTTGCTTTGAAGAAAATCTGAACCCTAACCCTAACTACCCAAACCCTGAGCTAGGGTTAGGGTTAGTTTTATTAGAAAACATAGAAGATGTTTGATGGCATGGCTGTGTTTTAGGACAGATGTGAAATTTAGGAAACGTGTTATTTTAATGTTCTCTGCACTTTTTTTTTCTTGCCTATATGGGTCTATGTACTGCTTTGCTCTAAATGGGAATGTTGCCCAAATCCCTGAAAAGCAAAGGATTGAAAGAAAGTGGTTAAATGTGTCAATCTGTTGCATTTGGCATTGAATGCACTGCCGTTTTAACAGGTGTATGTAACATTTATTGGGTTTTCCTGACTCTTAACCTATTTTACGCTGATACCATTCTCATGGAGAGAACGATTCAACACAAATTTTCCAATACCAGAATTCTTGTCAAAAAATGAAATTGTACCACAGTTGATGCATTTTGCTTGGTGTGGCAAGGCTGCAAAGGCTTTTCAGACTAATATTTTGATGCCCTGAGTTATATTTTCTGCTTAAATGAGTGTTAGGTTGCATTGAAGAAAATCTGAACCCTAACCCTAACTACCGAAACCCTGAGCTAGGGTTAGGGTTAGTGTTAGTAGAAAACATAGAAGATGTTTGATGGCATGGCTGTGTTTTAGGACAGAAGTGAAATTTAGGAAACGTGTTATTTTAATGTTCTCTGCACTTTTTTTTTTCTTGCCTATATGGGTCTATGTACTGCTTTGCCCTAAATGGGAATGTTGTCCACATCCCTGAAAAAAAAGGATTGAAAGAAAGTGGTTAAATGTGTCAATCTGTTGCATTTGGCATTGAATGCACTGCCATATTAACAGGTGTAGGTAACATTTATTGGGTTTTCCTGACTCTTAACCTATTTTACGCTGATACCATGCTCATGGAGAGCACGATTCGACACCAAAATTTCCAATACAAAATTCTTGTCAAAAAATGAAATTGTACCACAGTTGATGCATTTTGCTTGGTGTGGCAAGGCTGCAAAGGCTTTTCAGACTAATATTTTGATGCCCTGAGTTATATTTTCTGCTTAAATGAGTGTTAGGTTGCATTGAAGAAAATCTGAACCCTAACCCTAACTACCCAAACCCTGAGCTAGGGTTAGGGTTAGTGTTATTAGAAAACATAGAAGATGTTTGATGGCATGGCTGTGTTTTAGGACAGAAGTGAAATTTAGGAAACGTGTTATTTTAATGTTCTCTGCACTTTTTTTTTCTTGCCTATATGGGTCTATGTACTGCTTTGCTCTAAATGGGAATGTTGTCCACATCCCTGAAAAGCAAAGCATTGAAAGAAAGTGGTTAAATGTGTCAATCTGTTGCATTTGGCATTGAATGCACTGCCGTTTTAACAGGTGTAGGTAACATTTATTGGGTTTTCCTGACTCTTAACCTATTTTACGCTGATACCATTCTCATGGAGAGCACGATTCGACACAAATTTTCCAATACCAGAATTCTTGTCAAAAAATGAAATTGTACCACAGTTGATGCATTTTGCTTGGTGTGGCAAGGCTGCAAAGTCTTTTCAGAATAATATTTTAATGCCCTGAGATATATTTTCTGCTTAAATGAGTGTTAGGTTGCATTGAAGAAAATCTGAACCCTAACCCTAACTACCGAAACCCTGAGCTAGGGTTAGGGTTAGTGTTATTAGAAAACATAGAAGATGTTTGATGGCATGGCTGTGTTTTAGGACAGAAGTGAAATTTAGGAAACGTGTTATTTTAATGTTCTCTGCACTTTTTTTTTCTTGCCTATATGGGTCTATGTACTGCTTTGCCCTAAATGGGAATGTTGTCCACATCCCTGAAAAAAAAAGGATTGAAAGAAAGTGGTTAAATGTGTCAATCTGTTGCATTTGGCATTGAATGCACTGCCGTTTTAACAGGTGTAGGTAACATTTATTGGGTTTTCCTGACTCTTAACCTATTTTACGCTGATACTATGCTCAAGGAGAACATGATTCGACACAAATTTCCAATACCAGAATTGTTGTCAAAAAATGAAATTGTACTACAGTTGATGCATTTTGCTTGGTGTGGCAAGGCTGCAAAGTCTTTACAGACTAATATTTTGATGCCCTGAGTTATATTTTCTGCTTAAATGAGTGTTAGGTTGCATTGAAGAAAATCTGAATCCTAAACCTAACTACCGAAACCCTGAGCTAGGGTTAGGGTTAGTGTTATTAGAAAACATAGAAGATGTTTGATGGCATGGCTGTGTTTTAGGACAGAAGTGAAATTTAGGAAACGTGTTATTTTAATGTTCTCTGCACTTTTTTTTTCTTGCCTATATGGGTCTATGTACTGCTTTGCTCTAAATGGGAATGTTGCCCAAATCCCTGAAAAGCAAAGGATTGAAAGAAAGTGGTTAAATGTGTCAATCTGTTGCATTTGGCATTGAATGCACTGCCGTTTTAACAGGTGTAGGTAACATTTATTGGGTTTTCCTGACTCTTAACCTATTTTACGCTGATACCATTCTCATGGAGAGCACGATTCGACACAAATTTTCCAATACCAGAATTCTTGTCAAAAAATGAAATTGTACCACAGTTGATGCATTTTGCTTGGTGTGGCAAGGCTGCAAAGGCTTTTCAGACTAATATTTTGATGCCCTGAGTTATATTTTCTGCTTAAATGAGTGTTAGGTTGCATTGAAGAAAATCTGAACCCTAACCCTAACTACCCAAACCCTGAGCTAGGGTTAGGGTTAGTGTTATTAGAAAACATAGAAGATGTTTGATGGCATGGCTGTGTTGTAGGACAGAAGTGAAATTTAGGAAACGTGTTATTTTAATGTTCTCTGCACTTTTTTTTTCTTGCCTATATGGGTCTATGTACTGCTTTGCCCTAAATGGGAATGTTGTCCACATCCCTGAAAAAAAAGGATTGAAAGAAAGTGGTTAAATGTGTCAATCTGTTGCATTTGGCATTGAATGCACTGCCGTTTTAACAGGTGTAGGTAACATTTATTGGGTTTTCCTGACTCTTAACCTATTTTACGCTGATACTATGCTCAAGGAGAACATGATTCGACACAAATTTCCAACACCAGAATTCTTGTCAAAAAATGAAATTGTACCACAGTTGATGCATTTTGCTTGGTGTGGCAAGGCTGCAAAGTCTTTTCAGACTAATATTTTGATGCCCTGAGTTATATTTTCTGCTTAAATGAGTGTTAGGTTGCTTTGAAGAAAATCTGAACCCTAACCCTAACTACCCAAACCCTGAGCTAGGGTTAGGGTTAGTTTTATTAGAAAACATAGAAGATGTTTGATGGCATGGCTGTGTTTTAGGACAGATGTGAAATTTAGGAAACGTGTTATTTTAATGTTCTCTGCACTTTTTTTTTCTTGCCTATATGGGTCTATGTACTGCTTTGCTCTAAATGGGAATGTTGCCCAAATCCCTGAAAAGCAAAGGATTGAAAGAAAGTGGTTAAATGTGTCAATCTGTTGCATTTGGCATTGAATGCACTGCCGTTTTAACAGGTGTATGTAACATTTATTGGGTTTTCCTGACTCTTAACCTATTTTACGCTGATACCATTCTCATGGAGAGCACGATTCAACACAAATTTTCCAATACCAGAATTCTTGTCAAAAAATGAAATTGTACCACAATTGATGCATTTTGCTTGGTGTGGCAAGGCTGCAAAGGCTTTTCAGACTAATATTTTGATGCCCTGAGTTATATTTTCTGCTTAAATGAGTGTTAGGTTGCATTGAAGAAAATCTGAACCCTAACCCTAACTACCGAAACCCTGAGCTAGGGTTAGGGTTAGTGTTATTAGAAAACATAGAAGATGTTTGATGGCATGGCTGTGTTTTAGGACAGAAGTGAAATTTAGGAAACGTGTTATTTTAATGTTCTCTGCACTTTTTTTTTTCTTGCCTATATGGGTCTATGTACTGCTTTGCCCTAAATGGGAATGTTGTCCACATCCCTGAAAAAAAAGGATTGAAAGAAAGTGGTTAAATGTGTCAATCTGTTGCATTTGGCATTGAATGCACTGCCATATTAACAGGTGTAGGTAACATTTATTGGGTTTTCCTGACTCTTAACCTATTTTACGCTGATACCATGCTCATGGAGAGCACGATTCGACACCAAAATTTCCAATACAAAATTCTTGTCAAAAAATGAAATTGTACCACAGTTGATGCATTTTGCTTGGTGTGGCAAGGCTGCAAAGGCTTTTCAGACTAATATTTTGATGCCCTGAGTTATATTTTCTGCTTAAATGAGTGTTAGGTTGCATTGAAGAAAATCTGAACCCTAACCCTAACTACCCAAACCCTGAGCTAGGGTTAGGGTTAGTGTTATTAGAAAACATAGAAGATGTTTGATGGCATGGCTGTGTTTTAGGACAGAAGTGAAATTTAGGAAACGTGTTATTTTAATGTTCTCTGCACTTTTTTTTTCTTGCCTATATGGGTCTATGTACTGCTTTGCTCTAAATGGGAATGTTGCCCAAATCCCTGAAAAGCAAAGGATTGAAAGAAAGTGGTTAAATGTGTCAATCTGTTGCATTTGGCATTGAATGCACTGCCGTTTTAACAGGTGTAGGTAACATTTATTGGGTTTTCCTGACTCTTAACCTATTTTACGCTGATACCATTCTCATGGAGAGCACGATTCGACACAAATTTTCCAATACCAGAATTCTTGTCAAAAAATGAAATTGTACCACAGTTGATGCATTTTGCTTGGTGTGGCAAGGCTGCAAAGGCTTTTCAGACTAATATTTTGATGCCCTGAGTTATATTTTCTGCTTAAATGAGTGTTAGGTTGCATTGAAGAAAATCTGAACCCTAACCCTAACTACCCAAACCCTGAGCTAGGGTTAGGGTTAGTGTTATTAGAAAACATAGAAGATGTTTGATGGCATGGCTGTGTTGTAGGACAGAAGTGAAATTTAGGAAACGTGTTATTTTAATGTTCTCTGCACTTTTTTTTTCTTGCCTATATGGGTCTATGTACTGCTTTGCTCTAAATGGGAATGTTGTCCACATCCCTGAAAAGCAAAGCATTGAAAGAAAGTGGTTAAATGTGTCAATCTGTTGCATTTGGCATTGAATGCACTGCCGTTTTAACAGGTGTAGGTAACATTTATTGGGTTTTCCTGACTCTTAACCTATTTTACGCTGATACCATTCTCATGGAGAGCACGATTCGACACAAATTTTCCAATACCAGAATTCTTGTCAAAAAATGAAATTGTACCACAGTTGATGCATTTTGCTTGGTGTGGCAAGGCTGCAAAGGCTTTTCAGACTAATATTTTGATGCCCTGAGTTATATTTTCTGCTTAAATGAGTGTTAGGTTGCATTGAAGAAAATCTGAACCCTAACCCTAACTACCGAAACCCTGAGCTAGGGTTAGGGTTAGTGTTATTAGAAAACATAGAAGATGTTTGATGGCATGGCTGTGTTTTAGGACAGAAGTGAAATTTAGGAAACGTGTTATTTTAATGTTCTCTGCACTTTTTTTTTCTTGCCTATATGGGTCTATGTACTGCTTTGCCCTAAATGGGAATGTTGTCCACATCCCTGAAAAAAAAGGATTGAAAGAAAGTGGTTAAATGTGTCAATCTGTTGCATTTGGCATTGAATGCACTGCCGTTTTAACAGGTGTAGGTAACATTTATTGGGTTTTCCTGACTCTTAACCTATTTTACGCTGATACTATGCTCAAGGAGAACATGATTCGACACAAATTTCCAACACCAGAAATCTTGTCAAAAAATGAAATTGTACCACAGTTGAAGCATTTTGCTTGGTGTGGCAAGGCTGCAAAGTCTTTTCAGACTAATATTTTGATGCCCTGAGTTATATTTTCTGCTTAAATGAGTGTTAGGTTGCTTTGAAGAAAATCTGAACCCTAACCCTAACTACCCAAACCCTGAGCTAGGGTTAGGGTTAGTTTTATTAGAAAACATAGAAGATGTTTGATGGCATGGCTGTGTTTTAGGACAGATGTGAAATTTAGGAAACGTGTTATTTTAATGTTCTCTGCACTTTTTTTTTCTTGCCTATATGGGTCTATGTACTGCTTTGCCCTAAATGGGAATGTTGTCCACATCCCTGAAAAAAAAGGATTGAAAGAAAGTGGTTAAATGTGTCAATCTGTTGCATTTCGCATTGAATGCACTGCCGTTTTAACAGGTGTAGGTAACATTTATTGGGTTTTCCTGACTCTTAACCTATTTTACGCTGATACTATGCTCAAGGAGAACATGATTCGACACAAATTTCCAACACCAGAAATCTTGTCAAAAAATGAAATTGTACCACAGTTGATGCATTTTGCTTGGTGTGGCAAGGCTGCAAAGGCTTTTCAGACTAATATTTTGATGCCCTGAGTTATATTTTCTGCTTAAATGAGTGTTAGGTTGCTTTGAAGAAAATCTGAACCCTAACCCTAACTACCCAAACCCTGAGCTAGGGTTAGGGTTAGTGTTATTAGAAAACATAGAAGATGTTTGATGGCATGGCTGTGTTTTAGGACAGAAGTGAAATTTAGGAAACGTGTTATTTTAATGTTCTCTGCACTTTTTTTTTCTTGCCTATATGGGTCTATGTACTGCTTTGCTCTAAATGGGAATGTTGCCCAAATCCCTGAAAAGCAAAGGATTGAAAGAAAGTGGTTAAATGTGTCAATCTGTTGCATTTGGCATTGAATGCACTGCCGTTTTAACAGGTGTAGGTAACATTTATTGGGTTTTCCTGACTCTTAACCTATTTTACGCTGATACTATGCTCAAGGAGAACATGATTCGACACAAATTTCCAACACCAGAAATCTTGTCAAAAAATGAAATTGTACCACAGTTGAAGCATTTTGCTTGGTGTGGCAAGGCTGCAAAGTCTTTTCAGACTAATATTTTGATGCCCTGAGTTATATTTTCTGCTTAAATGAGTGTTAGGTTGCTTTGAAGAAAATCTGAACCCTAACCCTAACTACCCAAACCCTGAGCTAGGGTTAGGGTTAGTGTTATTAGAAAACATAGAAGATGTTTGATGGCATGGCTGTGTTTTAGGACAGAAGTGAAATTTAGGAAACGTGTTATTTTAATGTTCTCTGCACTTTTTTTTTCTTGCCTCTATGGGTCTATGTACTGCTTTGCTCTAAATGAGAATGTTGCCCAAATCCCTGAAAAGTAAAGGATTGAAAGAAAGTGGTTAAATGTGTCAATCTGTTGCATTTGGCATTGAATGCACTGCCGTTTTAACAGGTGTAGGTAACATTTATTGGGTTTTCCTGACTCTTAACCTATTTTTCGCTGATACTATGCTCAAGGAGAACATGATTCGACACAAATTTCCAACACCAGAAATCTTGTCAAAAAATGAAATTGTACCACAGTTGATGCATTTTGCTTGGTGTGGCCAGGCTGCAAAGTCTTTTCAGACTAATATTTTGATGCCCTGAGTTATATTTTCTGCTTAAATGAGTGTTAGGTTGCGTTGAAGAAAATCTGAACCCTAACCCTAACTACCCAAACCCTGAGCTAGGGTTAGGGTTAGTGTTATTAGAAAACATAGAAGATGTTTGATGGCATGGCTGTGTTTTAGGACAGAAGTGAAATTTAGGAAACGTGTTATTTTAATGTTCTCTGCACTTTTTTTTCTTGCCTATATGGGTCTATGTACTGCTTTGCTCTAAATGGGAATGTTGCCCAAATCCCTGAAAAGCAAAGGATTGAAAGAAAGTGGTTAAATGTGTCAATCTGTTGCATTTGGCATTGAATGCACTGCCGTTTTAACAGGTGTAGGTAACATTTATTGGGTTTTCCTGACTCTTAACCTATTTTACGCTGATACCATTCTCATGGAGAGCACGATTCGACACAAATTTTCCAATACCAGAATTCTTGTCAAAAAATGAAATTGTACTACAGTTGATGCATTTTGCTTGGTGTGGCAAGGCTGCAAAGTCTTTTCAGACTAATATTTTGATGCCCTGAGTTATATTTTCTGCTTAAATGAGTGTTAGGATGCATTGAAGAAAATCTGAATCCTAAACCTAACTACCGAAACCCTGAGCTAGGGTTAGGGTTAGTGTTATTAGAAAACATAGAAGATGTTTGATGGCATGGCTGTGTTGTAGGACAGAAGTGAAATTTAGGAAACGTGTTATTTTAATGTTCTCTGCACTTTTTTTTTCTTGCCTATATGGGTCTATGTACTGCTTTGCTCTAAATGGGAATGTTGTCCACATCCCTGAAAAGCAAAGCATTGAAAGAAAGTGGTTAAATGTGTCAATCTGTTGCATTTGGCATTGAATGCACTGCCGTTTTAACAGGTGTAGGTAACATTTATTGGGTTTTCCTGACTCTTAACCTATTTTACGCTGATACCATTCTCATGGAGAGCACGATTCGACACAAATTTTCCAATACCAGAATTCTTGTCAAAAAATGAAATTGTACCACAGTTGATGCATTTTGCTTGGTGTGGCAAGGCTGCAAAGGCTTTTCAGACTAATATTTTGATGCCCTGAGTTATATTTTCTGCTTAAATGAGTGTTAGGTTGCATTGAAGAAAATCTGAACCCTAACCCTAACTACCGAAACCCTGAGCTAGGGTTAGGGTTAGTGTTATTAGAAAATATAGAAGATGTTTGATGGCATGGCTGTGTTTTAGGACAGAAGTGAAATTTAGGAAACGTGTTATTTTAATGTTCTCTGCACTTTTTTTTTCTTGCCTATATGGGTCTATGTACTGCTTTGCCCTAAATGGGAATGTTGTCCACATCCCTGAAAAAAAAGGATTGAAAGAAAGTGGTTAAATGTGTCAATCTGTTGCATTTGGCATTGAATGCACTGCCGTTTTAACAGGTGTAGGTAACATTTATTGGGTTTTCCTGACTCTTAACCTATTTTACGCTGATACTATGCTCAAGGAGAACATGATTCGACACAAATTTCCAACACCAGAAATCTTGTCAAAAAATGAAATTGTACCACAGTTGAAGCATTTTGCTTGGTGTGGCAAGGCTGCAAAGTCTTTTCAGACTAATATTTTGATGCCCTGAGTTATATTTTCTGCTTAAATGAGTGTTAGGTTGCTTTGAAGAAAATCTGAACCCTAACCCTAACTACCCAAACCCTGAGCTAGGGTTAGGGTTAGTTTTATTAGAAAACATAGAAGATGTTTGATGGCATGGCTGTGTTTTAGGACAGATGTGAAATTTAGGAAACGTGTTATTTTAATGTTCTCTGCACTTTTTTTTTCTTGCCTATATGGGTCTATGTACTGCTTTGCCCTAAATGGGAATGTTGTCCACATCCCTGAAAAAAAAGGATTGAAAGAAAGTGGTTAAATGTGTCAATCTGTTGCATTTGGCATTGAATGCACTGCCGTTTTAACAGGTGTAGGTAACATTTATTGGGTTTTCCTGACTCTTAACCTATTTTACGCTGATGCTATGCTCAAGGAGAACATGATTCGACACAAATTTCCAACACCAGAAATCTTGTCAAAAAATGAAATTGTACCACAGTTGATGCATTTTGCTTGGTGTGGCCAGGCTGCAAAGTCTTTTCAGACTAATATTTTGATGCCCTGAGTTATATTTTCTGCTTAAATGAGTGTTAGGTTGCTTTGAAGAAAATCTGAACCCTAACCCTAACTACCCAAACCCTGAGCTAGGGTTAGGGTTAGTTTTATTAGAAAACATAGAAGATGTTTGATGGCATGGCTGTGTTTTAGGACAGAAGTGAAATTTAGGAAACGTGTTATTTTAATGTTCTCTGCACTTTTTTTTCTTGCCTATATGGGTCTATGTACTGCTTTGCTCTAAATGGGAATGTTGCCCAAATCCCTGAAAAGCAAAGGATTGAAAGAAAGTGGTTAAATGTGTCAATCTGTTGCATTTGGCATTGAATGCACTGCCGTTTTAACAGGTGTAGGTAACATTTATTGGGTTTTCCTGACTCTTAACCTATTTTACGCTGATACCATTCTCATGGAGAGCACGATTCGACACAAATTTTCCAATACCAGAATTGTTGTCAAAAAATGAAATTGTACTACAGTTGATGCATTTTGCTTGGTGTGGCAAGGCTGCAAAGTCTTTTCAGACTAATATTTTGATGCCCTGAGTTATATTTTCTGCTTAAATGAGTGTTAGGTTGCTTTGAAGAAAATCTGAACCCTAACCCTAACTACCGAAACCCTGAGCTAGGGTTAGGGTTAGTGTTATTAGAAAACATAGAAGATGTTTGATGGCATGGCTGTGTTTAAGGACAGAAGTGAAATTTAGGAAACGTGTTATTTTAATGTTCTCTGCACTTTTTTTTTCTTGCCTATATGGGTCTATGTACTGCTTTGCTCTAAATGGGAATGTTGTCCACATCCCTGAAAAGCAAAGCATTGAAAGAAAGTGGTTAAATGTGTCAATCTGTTGCATTTGGCATTGAATGCACTGCCGTTTTAACAGGTGTAGGTAACATTTATTGGGTTTTCCTGACTCTTAACCTATTTTAGGCTGATACCATTCTCATGGAGAGCACGATTCGACACAAATTTTCCAATACCAGAATTCTTGTCAAAAAATGAAATTGTACCACAGTTGATGCATTTTGCTTGGTGTGGCAAGGCTGCAAAGGCTTTTCAGACTAATATTTTGATGCCCTGAGTTATATTTTCTGCTTAAATGAGTGTTAGGTTGCATTGAAGAAAATCTGAACCCTAACCCTAACTACCGAAACCCTGAGCTAGGGTTAGGGTTAGTGTTATTAGAAAACATAGAAGATGTTTGATGGCATGGCTGTGTTTTAGGACAGAAGTGAAATTTAGGAAACGTGTTATTTTAATGTTCTCTGCACTTTTTTTTTCTTGCCTATATGGGTCTATGTACTGCTTTGCCCTAAATGGGAATGTTGTCCACATCCCTGAAAAAAAAGGATTGAAAGAAAGTGGTTAAATGTGTCAATCTGTTGCATTTGGCATTGAATGCACTGCCGTTTTAACAGGTGTAGGTAACATTTATTGGGTTTTCCTGACTCTTAACCTATTTTACGCTGATACTATGCTCAAGGAGAACATGATTCGACACAAATTTCCAACACCAGAAATCTTGTCAAAAAATGAAATTGTACCACAGTTGATGCATTTTGCTTGGTGTGGCAAGGCTGCAAAGTCTTTTCAGACTAATATTTTGATGCCCTGAGTTATATTTTCTGCTTAAATGAGTGTTAGGTTGCTTTGAAGAAAATCTGAACCCTAACCCTAACTACCCAAACCCTGAGCTAGGGTTAGGGTTAGTGTTATTAGAAAACATAGAAGATGTTTGATGGCATGGCTGTGTTTTAGGACAGAAGTGAAATTTAGGAAACGTGTTATTTTAATGTTCTCTGCACTTTTTTTTCTTGCCTATATGGGTCTATGTACTTATTGCTCTAAATGGGAATGTTGCCCAAATCCCTGAAAAGTAAAGGATTGAAAGAAAGTGGTTAAATGTGTCAATCTGTTGCATTTGGCATTGAATGCACTGCCGTTTTAACAGGTGTAGGTAACATTTATTGGGTTTTCCTGACTCTTAACCTATTTTACGCTGATACTATGCTCAAGGAGAACATGATTCGACACAAATTTCCAACACCAGAAATCTTGTCAAAAAATGAAATTGTACCACAGTTGATGCATTTTGCTTGGTGTGGCCAGGCTGCAAAGTCTTTTCAGACTAATATTTTGATGCCCTGAGTTATATTTTCTGCTTAAATGAGTGTTAGGTTGCTTTGAAGAAAATCTGAACCCTAACCCTAACTACCCAAACCCTGAGCTAGGGTTAGGGTTAGTTTTATTAGAAAACATAGAAGATGTTTGATGGCATGGCTGTGTTTTAGGACAGAAGTGAAATTTAGGAAACGTGTTATTTTAATGTTCTCTGCACTTTTTTTTCTTGCCTATATGGGTCTATGTACTGCTTTGCTCTAAATGGGAATGTTGCCCAAATCCCTGAAAAGCAAAGGATTGAAAGAAAGTGGTTAAATGTGTCAATCTGTTGCATTTGGCATTGAATGCACTGCCGTTTTAACAGGTGTAGGTAACATTTATTGGGTTTTCCTGACTCTTAACCTATTTTACGCTGATACCATGCTCATGGAGAGCACGATTCGACACCAATATTTCCAATACAAAATTATTGTCAAAAAATGAAATTGTACCACAGTTGATGCATTTTGCTTGGTGTGGCAAGGCTGCAAAGTCTTTTCAGACTAATATTTTGATGCTTTGAGTTATATTTTCTGTTTAAATGAGTGTTAGGTTGCATTGAAGAAAATCTGAACCCTAACCCTAACTACCCAAACCCTGAGCTAGGGTTAGGGTTAGTGTTATTAGAAAACATAGAAGATGTTTGATGGCATGGCTGTGTTTTAGGACAGAAGTGAAATTTAGGAAACGTGTTATTTTAATGTTCTCTGCACTTTTTTTTTCTTGCCTATATGGGTCTATGTACTGCTTTGCTCTAAATGGGAATGTTGTCCACATCCCTGAAAAGCAAAGCATTGAAAGAAAGTGGTTAAATGTGTCAATCTGTTGCATTTGGCATTGAATGCACTGCCATTTTAACAGGTGTAGGTAACATTTATTGGGTTTTCCTGACTCTTAACCTATTTTACGCTGATACCATTCTCATGGAGAGCACGATTCGACACAAATTTTCCAATACCAGAATTCTTGTCAAAAAATGAAATTGTACCACAGTTGATGCATTTTGCTTGGTGTGGCAAGGCTGCAAAGTCTTTTCAGACTAATATTTTGATGCTTTGAGTTATATTTTCTGCTTAAATGAGTGTTAGGTTGCATTGAAGAAAATCTGAACCCTAACCCTAACTACCCAAACCCTGAGCTAGGGTTAGGGTTAGTGTTATTAGAAAACATAGAAGATGTTTGATGGCATGGCTGTGTTTAAGGACAGAAGTGAAATTTAGGAAACTTGTTATTTTAATGTTCTCTGCACTTTTTTTTTCTTGCCTATATGGGTCTATGTACTGCTTTGCTCTAAATGGGAATGTTGTCCACATCCCTGAAAAGCAAAGGATTGAAAGAAAGTGGTTAAATGTGTCAATCTGTTGCATTTGGCATTGAATGCACTGCCGTTTTAACAGGTGTAGGTAACATTTATTGGGTTTTCCTGACTCTTAACCTATTTTACGCTGATACTATGCTCAAGGAGAACATGATTCGACACAAATTTCCAACACCAGAATTCTTGTCAAAAAATGAAATTGTACCACAGTTGATGCATTTTGCTTGGTGTGGCAAGGCTGCAAAGTCTTTTCAGACTAATATTTTGATGCCCTGAGTTATATTTTCTGCTTAAATGAGTGTTAGGTTGCTTTGAAGAAAATCTGAACCCTAACCCTAACTACCCAAACCCTGAGCTAGGGTTAGGGTTAGTTTTATTAGAAAA
The DNA here is from genome assembly GCF_040954835.1 of Lepisosteus oculatus. Classification (NCBI taxonomy): domain Eukaryota; kingdom Metazoa; phylum Chordata; class Actinopteri; order Semionotiformes; family Lepisosteidae; genus Lepisosteus; species Lepisosteus oculatus. The sequence continues at coordinate 10,255,168 of NC_090706.1, read as the reverse complement.
CATAGAAGATGTTTGATGGCATGGCTGTGTTTTAGGACAGATGTGAAATTTAGGAAACGTGTTATTTTAATGTTCTCTGCACTTTTTTTTTCTTGCCTATATGGGTCTATGTACTGCTTTGCTCTAAATGGGAATGTTGCCCAAATCCCTGAAAAGCAAAGGATTGAAAGAAAGTGGTTAAATGTGTCAATCTGTTGCATTTGGCATTGAATGCACTGCCGTTTTAACAGGTGTAGGTAACATTTATTGGGTTTTCCTGACTCTTAACCTATTTTACGCTGATACCATTCTCATGGAGAGCACGATTCGACACAAATTTTCCAATACCAGAATTCTTGTCAAAAAATGAAATTGTACCACAGTTGATGCATTTTGCTTGGTGTGGCAAGGCTGCAAAGGCTTTTCAGACTAATATTTTGATGCCCTGAGTTATATTTTCTGCTTAAATGAGTGTTAGGTTGCATTGAAGAAAATCTGAACCCTAACCCTAACTACCGAAACCCTGAGCTAGGGTTAGGGTTAGTGTTATTAGAAAACATAGAAGATGTTTGATGGCATGGCTGTGTTTTAGGACAGAAGTGAAATTTAGGAAACGTGTTATTTTAATGTTCTCTGCACTTTTTTTTTCTTGCCTATATGGGTCTATGTACTGCTTTGCCCTAAATGGGAATGTTGTCCACATCCCTGAAAAAAAAGGATTGAAAGAAAGTGGTTAAATGTGTCAATCTGTTGCATTTGGCATTGAATGCACTGCCGTTTTAACAGGTGTAGGTAACATTTATTGGGTTTTCCTGACTCTTAACCTATTTTACGCTGATACTATGCTCAAGGAGAACATGATTCGACACAAATTTCCAACACCAGAAATCTTGTCAAAAAATGAAATTGTACCACAGTTGAAGCATTTTGCTTGGTGTGGCAAGGCTGCAAAGTCTTTTCAGACTAATATTTTGATGCCCTGAGTTATATTTTCTGCTTAAATGAGTGTTAGGTTGCTTTGAAGAAAATCTGAACCCTAACCCTAACTACCCAAACCCTGAGCTAGGGTTAGGGTTAGTTTTATTAGAAAACATAGAAGATGTTTGATGGCATGGCTGTGTTTTAGGACAGATGTGAAATTTAGGAAACGTGTTATTTTAATGTTCTCTGCACTTTTTTTTTCTTGCCTATATGGGTCTATGTACTGCTTTGCCCTAAATGGGAATGTTGTCCACATCCCTGAAAAAAAAGGATTGAAAGAAAGTGGTTAAATGTGTCAATCTGTTGCATTTCGCATTGAATGCACTGCCGTTTTAACAGGTGTAGGTAACATTTATTGGGTTTTCCTGACTCTTAACCTATTTTACGCTGATACTATGCTCAAGGAGAACATGATTCGACACAAATTTCCAACACCAGAAATCTTGTCAAAAAATGAAATTGTACCACAGTTGATGCATTTTGCTTGGTGTGGCAAGGCTGCAAAGTCTTTTCAGACTAATATTTTGATGCCCTGAGTTATATTTTCTGCTTAAATGAGTGTTAGGTTGCTTTGAAGAAAATCTGAACCCTAACCCTAACTACCCAAACCCTGAGCTAGGGTTAGGGTTAGTGTTATTAGAAAACATAGAAGATGTTTGATGGCATGGCTGTGTTTTAGGACAGAAGTGAAATTTAGGAAACGTGTTATTTTAATGTTCTCTGCACTTTTTTTTTCTTGCCTATATGGGTCTATGTACTGCTTTGCTCTAAATGGGAATGTTGCCCAAATCCCTGAAAAGCAAAGGATTGAAAGAAAGTGGTTAAATGTGTCAATCTGTTGCATTTGGCATTGAATGCACTGCCGTTTTAACAGGTGTAGGTAACATTTATTGGGTTTTCCTGACTCTTAACCTATTTTACGCTGATACTATGCTCAAGGAGAACATGATTCGACACAAATTTCCAACACCAGAAATCTTGTCAAAAAATGAAATTGTACCACAGTTGAAGCATTTTGCTTGGTGTGGCAAGGCTGCAAAGTCTTTTCAGACTAATATTTTGATGCCCTGAGTTATATTTTCTGCTTAAATGAGTGTTAGGTTGCTTTGAAGAAAATCTGAACCCTAACCCTAACTACCCAAACCCTGAGCTAGGGTTAGGGTTAGTGTTATTAGAAAACATAGAAGATGTTTGATGGCATGGCTGTGTTTTAGGACAGAAGTGAAATTTAGGAAACGTGTTATTTTAATGTTCTCTGCACTTTTTTTTTCTTGCCTCTATGGGTCTATGTACTGCTTTGCTCTAAATGAGAATGTTGCCCAAATCCCTGAAAAGTAAAGGATTGAAAGAAAGTGGTTAAATGTGTCAATCTGTTGCATTTGGCATTGAATGCACTGCCGTTTTAACAGGTGTAGGTAACATTTATTGGGTTTTCCTGACTCTTAACCTATTTTTCGCTGATACTATGCTCAAGGAGAACATGATTCGACACAAATTTCCAACACCAGAAATCTTGTCAAAAAATGAAATTGTACCACAGTTGATGCATTTTGCTTGGTGTGGCCAGGCTGCAAAGTCTTTTCAGACTAATATTTTGATGCCCTGAGTTATATTTTCTGCTTAAATGAGTGTTAGGTTGCTTTGAAGAAAATCTGAACCCTAACCCTAACTACCCAAACCCTGAGCTAGGGTTAGGGTTAGTTTTATTAGAAAACATAGAAGATGTTTGATGGCATGGCTGTGTTTTAGGACAGAAGTGAAATTTAGGAAACGTGTTATTTTAATGTTCTCTGCACTTTTTTTTCTTGCCTATATGGGTCTATGTACTGCTTTGCTCTAAATGGGAATGTTGCCCAAATCCCTGAAAAGCAAAGGATTGAAAGAAAGTGGTTAAATGTGTCAATCTGTTGCATTTGGCATTGAATGCACTGCCGTTTTAACAGGTGTAGGTAACATTTATTGGGTTTTCCTGACTCTTAACCTATTTTACGCTGATACCATTCTCATGGAGAGCACGATTCGACACAAATTTTCCAATACCAGAATTCTTGTCAAAAAATGAAATTGTACTACAGTTGATGCATTTTGCTTGGTGTGGCAAGGCTGCAAAGTCTTTTCAGACTAATATTTTGATGCCCTGAGTTATATTTTCTGCTTAAATGAGTGTTAGGATGCATTGAAGAAAATCTGAATCCTAAACCTAACTACCGAAACCCTGAGCTAGGGTTAGGGTTAGTGTTATTAGAAAACATAGAAGATGTTTGATGGCATGGCTGTGTTGTAGGACAGAAGTGAAATTTAGGAAACGTGTTATTTTAATGTTCTCTGCACTTTTTTTTTCTTGCCTATATGGGTCTATGTACTGCTTTGCTCTAAATGGGAATGTTGTCCACATCCCTGAAAAGCAAAGCATTGAAAGAAAGTGGTTAAATGTGTCAATCTGTTGCATTTGGCATTGAATGCACTGCCGTTTTAACAGGTGTAGGTAACATTTATTGGGTTTTCCTGACTCTTAACCTATTTTACGCTGATACCATTCTCATGGAGAGCACGATTCGACACAAATTTTCCAATACCAGAATTCTTGTCAAAAAATGAAATTGTACCACAGTTGATGCATTTTGCTTGGTGTGGCAAGGCTGCAAAGGCTTTTCAGACTAATATTTTGATGCCCTGAGTTATATTTTCTGCTTAAATGAGTGTTAGGTTGCATTGAAGAAAATCTGAACCCTAACCCTAACTACCGAAACCCTGAGCTAGGGTTAGGGTTAGTGTTATTAGAAAATATAGAAGATGTTTGATGGCATGGCTGTGTTTTAGGACAGAAGTGAAATTTAGGAAACGTGTTATTTTAATGTTCTCTGCACTTTTTTTTTCTTGCCTATATGGGTCTATGTACTGCTTTGCCCTAAATGGGAATGTTGTCCACATCCCTGAAAAAAAAGGATTGAAAGAAAGTGGTTAAATGTGTCAATCTGTTGCATTTGGCATTGAATGCACTGCCGTTTTAACAGGTGTAGGTAACATTTATTGGGTTTTCCTGACTCTTAACCTATTTTACGCTGATACTATGCTCAAGGAGAACATGATTCGACACAAATTTCCAACACCAGAAATCTTGTCAAAAAATGAAATTGTACCACAGTTGAAGCATTTTGCTTGGTGTGGCAAGGCTGCAAAGTCTTTTCAGACTAATATTTTGATGCCCTGAGTTATATTTTCTGCTTAAATGAGTGTTAGGTTGCTTTGAAGAAAATCTGAACCCTAACCCTAACTACCCAAACCCTGAGCTAGGGTTAGGGTTAGTTTTATTAGAAAACATAGAAGATGTTTGATGGCATGGCTGTGTTTTAGGACAGATGTGAAATTTAGGAAACGTGTTATTTTAATGTTCTCTGCACTTTTTTTTTCTTGCCTATATGGGTCTATGTACTGCTTTGCCCTAAATGGGAATGTTGTCCACATCCCTGAAAAAAAAGGATTGAAAGAAAGTGGTTAAATGTGTCAATCTGTTGCATTTGGCATTGAATGCACTGCCGTTTTAACAGGTGTAGGTAACATTTATTGGGTTTTCCTGACTCTTAACCTATTTTACGCTGATGCTATGCTCAAGGAGAACATGATTCGACACAAATTTCCAACACCAGAAATCTTGTCAAAAAATGAAATTGTACCACAGTTGATGCATTTTGCTTGGTGTGGCCAGGCTGCAAAGTCTTTTCAGACTAATATTTTGATGCCCTGAGTTATATTTTCTGCTTAAATGAGTGTTAGGTTGCTTTGAAGAAAATCTGAACCCTAACCCTAACTACCCAAACCCTGAGCTAGGGTTAGGGTTAGTTTTATTAGAAAACATAGAAGATGTTTGATGGCATGGCTGTGTTTTAGGACAGAAGTGAAATTTAGGAAACGTGTTATTTTAATGTTCTCTGCACTTTTTTTTCTTGCCTATATGGGTCTATGTACTGCTTTGCTCTAAATGGGAATGTTGCCCAAATCCCTGAAAAGCAAAGGATTGAAAGAAAGTGGTTAAATGTGTCAATCTGTTGCATTTGGCATTGAATGCACTGCCGTTTTAACAGGTGTAGGTAACATTTATTGGGTTTTCCTGACTCTTAACCTATTTTACGCTGATACCATTCTCATGGAGAGCACGATTCGACACAAATTTTCCAATACCAGAATTGTTGTCAAAAAATGAAATTGTACTACAGTTGATGCATTTTGCTTGGTGTGGCAAGGCTGCAAAGTCTTTTCAGACTAATATTTTGATGCCCTGAGTTATATTTTCTGCTTAAATGAGTGTTAGGTTGCTTTGAAGAAAATCTGAACCCTAACCCTAACTACCGAAACCCTGAGCTAGGGTTAGGGTTAGTGTTATTAGAAAACATAGATGTTTGATGGCATGGCTGTGTTTAAGGACAGAAGTGAAATTTAGGAAACGTGTTATTTTAATGTTCTCTGCACTTTTTTTTTCTTGCCTATATGGGTCTATGTACTGCTTTGCTCTAAATGGGAATGTTGCCCAAATCCCTGAAAAGCAAAGGATTGAAAGAAAGTGGTTAAATGTGTCAATCTGTTGCATTTGGCATTGAATGCACTGCCGTTTTAACAGGTGTAGGTAACATTTATTGGGTTTTCCTGACTCTTAACCTATTTTACGCTGATACCATTCTCATGGAGAGCACGATTCGACACAAATTTTCCAATACCAGAATTCTTGTCAAAAAATGAAATTGTACCACAGTTGATGCATTTTGCTTGGTGTGGCAAGGCTGCAAAGGCTTTTCAGACTAATATTTTGATGCCCTGAGTCATATTTTCTGCTTAAATGAGTGTTAGGTTGCATTGAAGAAAATCTGAACCCTAACCCTAACTACCCAAACCCTGAGCTAGGGTTAGGGTTAGTGTTATTAGAAAACATAGAAGATGTTTGATGGCATGGCTGTGTTGTAGGACAGAAGTGAAATTTAGGAAACGTGTTATTTTAATGTTCTCTGCACTTTTTTTTTCTTGCCTATATGGGTCTATGTACTGCTTTGCTCTAAATGGGAATGTTGTCCACATCCCTGAAAAGCAAAGCATTGAAAGAAAGTGGTTAAATGTGTCAATCTGTTGCATTTGGCATTGAATGCACTGCCGTTTTAACAGGTGTAGGTAACATTTATTGGGTTTTCCTGACTCTTAACCTATTTTACGCTGATACCATTCTCATGGAGAGCACGATTCGACACAAATTTTCCAATACCAGAATTCTTGTCAAAAAATGAAATTGTACCACAGTTGATGCATTTTGCTTGGTGTGGCAAGGCTGCAAAGTCTTTTCAGAATAATATTTTAATGCCCTGAGATATATTTTCTGCTTAAATGAGTGTTAGGTTGCATTGAAGAAAATCTGAACCCTAACCCTAACTACCGAAACCCTGAGCTAGGGTTAGGGTTAGTGTTATTAGAAAACATAGAAGATGTTTGATGGCATGGCTGTGTTTTAGGACAGAAGTGAAATTTAGGAAACGTGTTATTTTAATGTTCTCTGCACTTTTTTTTTCTTGCCTATATGGGTCTATGTACTGCTTTGCCCTAAATGGGAATGTTGTCCACATCCCTGAAAAAAAAAGGATTGAAAGAAAGTGGTTAAATGTGTCAATCTGTTGCATTTGGCATTGAATGCACTGCCGTTTTAACAGGTGTAGGTAACATTTATTGGGTTTTCCTGACTCTTAACCTATTTTACGCTGATACTATGCTCAAGGAGAACATGATTCGACACAAATTTCCAATACCAGAATTGTTGTCAAAAAATGAAATTGTACTACAGTTGATGCATTTTGCTTGGTGTGGCAAGGCTGCAAAGTCTTTACAGACTAATATTTTGATGCCCTGAGTTATATTTTCTGCTTAAATGAGTGTTAGGTTGCATTGAAGAAAATCTGAATCCTAAACCTAACTACCGAAACCCTGAGCTAGGGTTAGGGTTAGTGTTATTAGAAAACATAGAAGATGTTTGATGGCATGGCTGTGTTTTAGGACAGAAGTGAAATTTAGGAAACGTGTTATTTTAATGTTCTCTGCACTTTTTTTTTCTTGCCTATATGGGTCTATGTACTGCTTTGCTCTAAATGGGAATGTTGCCCAAATCCCTGAAAAGCAAAGGATTGAAAGAAAGTGGTTAAATGTGTCAATCTGTTGCATTTGGCATTGAATGCACTGCCGTTTTAACAGGTGTAGGTAACATTTATTGGGTTTTCCTGACTCTTAACCTATTTTACGCTGATACCATTCTCATGGAGAGCACGATTCGACACAAATTTTCCAATACCAGAATTCTTGTCAAAAAATGAAATTGTACCACAGTTGATGCATTTTGCTTGGTGTGGCAAGGCTGCAAAGGCTTTTCAGACTAATATTTTGATGCCCTGAGTTATATTTTCTGCTTAAATGAGTGTTAGGTTGCATTGAAGAAAATCTGAACCCTAACCCTAACTACCCAAACCCTGAGCTAGGGTTAGGGTTAGTGTTATTAGAAAACATAGAAGATGTTTGATGGCATGGCTGTGTTGTAGGACAGAAGTGAAATTTAGGAAACGTGTTATTTTAATGTTCTCTGCACTTTTTTTTTCTTGCCTATATGGGTCTATGTACTGCTTTGCTCTAAATGGGAATGTTGTCCAAATCCCTGAAAAGCAAAGCATTGAAAGAAAGTGGTTAAATGTGTCAATCTGTTGCATTTGGCATTGAATGCACTGCCGTTTTAACAGGTGTAGGTAACATTTATTGGGTTTTCCTGACTCTTAACCTATTTTACGCTGATACCATTCTCATGGAGAGCACGATTCGACACAAATTTTCCAATACCAGAATTCTTGTCAAAAAATGAAATTGTACCACAGTTGATGCATTTTGCTTGGTGTGGCAAGGCTGCAAAGGCTTTTCAGACTAATATTTTGATGCCCTGAGTTATATTTTCTGCTTAAATGAGTGTTAGGTTGCATTGAAGAAAATCTGAACCCTAACCCTAACTACCGAAACCCTGAGCTAGGGTTAGGGTTAGTGTTATTAGAAAACATAGAAGATGTTTGATGGCATGGCTGTGTTTTAGGACAGAAGTGAAATTTAGGAAACGTGTTATTTTAATGTTCTCTGCACTTTTTTTTTCTTGCCTATATGGGTCTATGTACTGCTTTGCCCTAAATGGGAATGTTGTCCACATCCCTGAAAAAAAAGGATTGAAAGAAAGTGGTTAAATGTGTCAATCTGTTGCATTTGGCATTGAATGCACTGCCGTTTTAACAGGTGTAGGTAACATTTATTGGGTTTTCCTGACTCTTAACCTATTTTACGCTGATACTATGCTCAAGGAGAACATGATTCGACACAAATTTCCAACACCAGAATTCTTGTCAAAAAATGAAATTGTACCACAGTTGATGCATTTTGCTTGGTGTGGCAAGGCTGCAAAGTCTTTTCAGACTAATATTTTGATGCCCTGAGTTATATTTTCTGCTTAAATGAGTGTTAGGTTGCATTGAAGAAAATCTGAACCCTAACCCTAACTACCCAAACCCTGAGCTAGGGTTAGGGTTAGTTTTATTAGAAAACATAGAAGATGTTTGATGGCATGGCTGTGTTTTAGGACAGATGTGAAATTTAGGAAACGTGTTATTTTAATGTTCTCTGCACTTTTTTTTTCTTGCCTATATGGGTCTATGTACTGCTTTGCTCTAAATGGGAATGTTGCCCAAATCCCTGAAAAGCAAAGGATTGAAAGAAAGTGGTTAAATGTGTCAATCTGTTGCATTTGGCATTGAATGCACTGCCGTTTTAACAGGTGTATGTAACATTTATTGGGTTTTCCTGACTCTTAACCTATTTTACGCTGATACCATTCTCATGGAGAGCACGATTCAACACAAATTTTCCAATACCAGAATTCTTGTCAAAAAATGAAATTGTACCACAGTTGATGCATTTTGCTTGGTGTGGCAAGGCTGCAAAGGCTTTTCAGACTAATATTTTGATGCCCTGAGTTATATTTTCTGCTTAAATGAGTGTTAGGTTGCATTGAAGAAAATCTGAACCCTAACCCTAACTACCGAAACCCTGAGCTAGGGTTAGGGTTAGTGTTATTAGAAAACATAGAAGATGTTTGATGGCATGGCTGTGTTTTAGGACAGAAGTGAAATTTAGGAAACGTGTTATTTTAATGTTCTCTGCACTTTTTTTTTTCTTGCCTATGTGGGTCTATGTACTGCTTTGCCCTAAATGGGAATGTTGTCCACATCCCTGAAAAAAAAGGATTGAAAGAAAGTGGTTAAATGTGTCAATCTGTTGCATTTGGCATTGAATGCACTGCCATATTAACAGGTGTAGGTAACATTTATTGGGTTTTCCTGACTCTTAACCTATTTTACGCTGATACCATGCTCATGGAGAGCACGATTCGACACCAAAATTTCCAATACAAAATTCTTGTCAAAAAATGAAATTGTACCACAGTTGATGCATTTTGCTTGGTGTGGCAAGGCTGCAAAGGCTTTTCAGACTAATATTTTGATGCCCTGAGTTATATTTTCTGCTTAAATGAGTGTTAGGTTGCATTGAAGAAAATCTGAACCCTAACCCTAACTACCCAAACCCTGAGCTAGGGTTAGGGTTAGTGTTATTAGAAAACATAGAAGATGTTTGATGGCATGGCTGTGTTTTAGGACAGAAGTGAAATTTAGGAAACGTGTTATTTTAATGTTCTCTGCACTTTTTTTTTCTTGCCTATATGGGTCTATGTACTGCTTTGCTCTAAATGGGAATGTTGTCCACATCCCTGAAAAGCAAAGCATTGAAAGAAAGTGGTTAAATGTGTCAATCTGTTGCATTTGGCATTGAATGCACTGCCGTTTTAACAGGTGTAGGTAACATTTATTGGGTTTTCCTGACTCTTAACCTATTTTACGCTGATACCATTCTCATGGAGAGCACGATTCGACACAAATTTTCCAATACCAGAATTCTTGTCAAAAAATGAAATTGTACCACAGTTGATGCATTTTGCTTGGTGTGGCAAGGCTGCAAAGTCTTTTCAGAATAATATTTTAATGCCCTGAGATATATTTTCTGCTTAAATGAGTGTTAGGTTGCATTGAAGAAAATCTGAACCCTAACCCTAACTACCGAAACCCTGAGCTAGGGTTAGGGTTAGTGTTATTAGAAAACATAGAAGATGTTTGATGGCATGGCTGTGTTTTAGGACAGAAGTGAAATTTAGGAAACGTGTTATTTTAATGTTCTCTGCACTTTTTTTTTCTTGCCTATATGGGTCTATGTACTGCTTTGCCCTAAATGGGAATGTTGTCCACATCCCTGAAAAAAAAGGATTGAAAGAAAGTGGTTAAATGTGTCAAGCTGTTGCATTTGGCATTGAATGCACTGCCGTTTTAAGAGGTGTAGGTAACATTTATTGGGTTTTCCTGACTCTTAACCTATTTTACGCTGATACTATGCTCAAGGAGAACATGATTCGACACAAATTTCCAACACCAGAAATCTTGTCAAAAAATGAAATTGTACCACAGTTGAAGCATTTTGCTTGGTGTGGCAAGGCTGCAAAGTCATTTCAGACTAATATTTTGATGCCCTGAGTTATATTTTCTGCTTAAATGAGTGTTAGGTTGCTTTGAAGAAAATCTGAACCCTAACCCTAACTACCCAAACCCTGAGCTAGGGTTCGGGTTAGTTTTATTAGAAAACATAGAAGATGTTTGATGGCATGGCTGTGTTTTAGGACAGATGTGAAATTTAGGAAACGTGTTATTTTAATGTTCTCTGCACTTTTTTTTTCTTGCCTATATGGGTCTATGTACTGCTTTGCCCTAAATGGGAATGTTGTCCACATCCCTGCAAAAAAAGGATTGAAAGAAAGTGGTTAAATGTGTCAATCTGTTGCATTTGGCATTGAATGCACTGCCGTTTTAACAGGTGTAGGTAACATTTATTGGGTTTTCCTGACTCTTAACCTATTTTACGCTGATACTATGCTCAAGGAGAACATGATTCGACACAAATTTCCAACACCAGAAATCTTGTCAAAAAATGAAATTGTACCACAGTTGATGCATTTTGCTTGGTGTGGCAAGGCTGCAAAGTCTTTTCAGACTAATATTTTGATGCCCTGAGTTATATTTTCTGCTTAAATGAGTGTTAGGTTGCTTTGAAGAAAATCTGAACCCTAACCCTAACTACCGAAACCCTGAGCTAGGGTTAGGGTTAGTGTTATTAGAAAACATAGAAGATGTTTGATGGCATGGCTGTGTTTTAGGACAGAAGTGAAATTTAGGAAACGTGTTATTTTAATGTTCTCTGCACTTTTTTTTTCTTGCCTATATGGGTCTATGTACTGCTTTGCTCTAAATGGGAATGTTGCCCAAATCCCTGAAAAGTAAAGGATTGAAAGAAAGTGGTTAAATGTGTCAATCTGTTGCATTTGGCATTGAATGCACTGCCGTTTTAACAGGTGTAGGTAACATTTATTGGGTTTTCCTGACTCTTAACCTATTTTACGCTGATACTATGCTCAAGGAGAACATGATTCGACACAAATTTCCAACACCAGAAATCTTGTCAAAAAATGAAATTGTACCACAGTTGATGCATTTTGCTTGGTGTGGCCAGGCTGCAAAGTCTTTTCAGACTAATATTTTGATGCCCTGAGTTATATTTTCTGCTTAAATGAGTGTTAGGTTGCTTTGAAGAAAATCTGAACCCTAACCCTAACTACCCAAACCCTGAGCTAGGGTTAGGGTTAGTGTTATTAGAAAACATAGAAGATGTTTGATGGCATGGCTGTGTTGTAGGACAGAAGTGAAATTTAGGAAACGTGTTATTTTAATGTTCTCTGCACTTTTTTTTTCTTGCCTATATGGGTCTATGTACTGCTTTGCCCTAAATGGGAATGTTGTCCACATCCCTGAAAAAAAAGGATTGAAAGAAAGTGGTTAAATGTGTCAAGCTGTTGCATTTGGCATTGAATGCACTGCCGTTTTAAGAGGTGTAGGTAACATTTATTGGGTTTTCCTGACTCTTAACCTATTTTACGCTGATACTATGCTCAAGGAGAACATGATTCGACACAAATTTCCAACACCAGAAATCTTGTCAAAAAATGAAATTGTACCACAGTTGAAGCATTTTGCTTGGTGTGGCAAGGCTGCAAAGTCATTTCAGACTAATATTTTGATGCCCTGAGTTATATTTTCTGCTTAAATGAGTGTTAGGTTGCTTTGAAGAAAATCTGAACCCTAACCCTAACTACCCAAACCCTGAGCTAGGGTTCGGGTTAGTTTTATTAGAAAACATAGAAGATGTTTGATGGCATGGCTGTGTTTTAGGACAGATGTGAAATTTAGGAAACGTGTTATTTTAATGTTCTCTGCACTTTTTTTTTCTTGCCTATATGGGTCTATGTACTGCTTTGCCCTAAATGGGAATGTTGTCCACATCCCTGCAAAAAAAGGATTGAAAGAAAGTGGTTAAATGTGTCAATCTGTTGCATTTGGCATTGAATGCACTGCCGTTTTAACAGGTGTAGGTAACATTTATTGGGTTTTCCTGACTCTTAACCTATTTTACGCTGATACTATGCTCAAGGAGAACATGATTCGACACAAATTTCCAACACCAGAAATCTTGTCAAAAAATGAAATTGTACCACAGTTGATGCATTTTGCTTGGTGTGGCAAGGCTGCAAAGTCTTTTCAGACTAATATTTTGATGCCCTGAGTTATATTTTCTGCTTAAATGAGTGTTAGGTTGCTTTGAAGAAAATCTGAACCCTAACCCTAACTACCGAAACCCTGAGCTAGGGTTAGGGTTAGTGTTATTAGAAAACATAGAAGATGTTTGATGGCATGGCTGTGTTTTAGGACAGAAGTGAAATTTAGGAAACGTGTTATTTTAATGTTCTCTGCACTTTTTTTTTCTTGCCTATATGGGTCTATGTACTGCTTTGCTCTAAATGGGAATGTTGCCCAAATCCCTGAAAAGTAAAGGATTGAAAGAAAGTGGTTAAATGTGTCAATCTGTTGCATTTGGCATTGAATGCACTGCCGTTTTAACAGGTGTAGGTAACATTTATTGGGTTTTCCTGACTCTTAACCTATTTTACGCTGATACTATGCTCAAGGAGAACATGATTCGACACAAATTTCCAACACCAGAAATCTTGTCAAAAAATGAAATTGTACCACAGTTGATGCATTTTGCTTGGTGTGGCCAGGCTGCAAAGTCTTTTCAGACTAATATTTTGATGCCCTGAGTTATATTTTCTGCTTAAATGAGTGTTAGGTTGCTTTGAAGAAAATCTGAACCCTAACCCTAACTACCCAAACCCTGAGCTAGGGTTAGGGTTAGTGTTATTAGAAAACATAGAAGATGTTTGATGGCATGGCTGTGTTGTAGGACAGAAGTGAAATTTAGGAAACGTGTTATTTTAATGTTCTCTGCACTTTTTTTTTCTTGCCTATATGGGTCTATGTACTGCTTTGCTCTAAATGGGAATGTTGTCCACATCCCTGAAAAGCAAAGCATTGAAAGAAAGTGGTTAAATGTGTCAATCTGTTGCATTTGGCATTGAATGCACTGCCGTTTTAACAGGTGTAGGTAACATTTATTGGGTTTTCCTGACTCTTAACCTATTTTACGCTGATACCATTCTCATGGAGAGCACGATTCGACACAAATTTTCCAATACCAGAATTCTTGTCAAAAAATGAAATTGTACCACAGTTGATGCATTTTGCTTGGTGTGGCAAGGCTGCAAAGGCTTTTCAGACTAATATTTTGATGCCCTGAGTTATATTTTCTGCTTAAATGAGTGTTAGGTTGCATTGAAGAAAATCTGAACCCTAACCCTAACTACCGAAACCCTGAGCTAGGGTTAGGGTTAGTGTTATTAGAAAACATAGAAGATGTTTGATGGCATGGCTGTGTTTTAGGACAGAAGTGAAATTTAGGAAACGTGTTATTTTAATGTTCTCTGCACTTTTTTTTTCTTGCCTATATGGGTCTATGTACTGCTTTGCCCTAAATGGGAATGTTGTCCACATCCCTGAAAAAAAAGGATTGAAAGAAAGTGGTTAAATGTGTCAATCTGTTGCATTTGGCATTGAATGCACTGCCGTTTTAACAGGTGTAGGTAACATTTATTGGGTTTTCCTGACTCTTAACCTATTTTACGCTGATACTATGCTCAAGGAGAACATGATTCGACACAAATTTCCAACACCAGAAATCTTGTCAAAAAATGAAATTGTACCATAGTTTATGCATTTTGCTTGGTGTGGCAAGGCTGCAAAGTCTTTTCAGACTAATATTTTGATGCCCTGAGTTATATTTTCTGCTTAAATGAGTGTTAGGTTGCTTTGAAGAAAATCTGAACCCTAACCCTAACTACCCAAACCCTGAGCTAGGGTTAGGGTTAGTGTTATTAGAAAACATAGAAGATGTTTGATGGCATGGCTGTGTTTTAGGACAGAAGTGAAATTTAGGAAACGTGTTATTTTAATGTTCTCTGCACTTTTTTTTTCTTGCCTATATGGGTCTATGTACTGCTTTGCTCTAAATGGGAATGTTGCCCAAATCCCTGAAAAGTAAAGGATTGAAAGAAAGTGGTTAAATGTGTCAATCTGTTGCATTTGGCATTGAATGCACTGCCGTTTTAACAGGTGTAGGTAACATTTATTGGGTTTTCCTGACTCTTAACCTATTTTACGCTGATACTATGCTCAAGGAGAACATGATTCGACACAAATTTCCAACACCAGAAATCTTGTCAAAAAATGAAATTGTACCACAGTTGATGCATTTTGCTTGGTGTGGCCAGGCTGCAAAGTCTTTTCAGACTAATATTTTGATGCCCTGAGTTATATTTTCTGCTTAAATGAGTGTTAGGTTGCTTTGAAGAAAATCTGAACCCTAACCCTAACTACCCAAACCCTGAGCTAGGGTTAGGGTTAGTTTTATTAGAAAACATAGAAGATGTTTGATGGCATGGCTGTGTTTTAGGACAGAAGTAAAATTTAGGAAACGTGTTATTTTAATGTTCTCTGCACTTTTTTTTCTTGCCTATATGGGTCTATGTACTGCTTTGCTCTAAATGGGAATGTTGCCCAAATCCCTGAAAAGCAAAGGATTGAAAGAAAGTGGTTAAATGTGTCAATCTGTTGCATTTGGCATTGAATGCACTGCCGTTTTAACAGGTGTAGGTAACATTTATTGGGTTTTCCTGACTCTTAACCTATTTTACGCTGATACCATTCTCATGGAGAGCACGATTCGACACAAATTTTCCAATACCAGAATTCTTGTCAAAAAATGAAATTGTACTACAGTTGATGCATTTTGCTTGGTGTGGCAAGGCTGCAAAGTCTTTTCAGACTAATATTTTGATGCCCTGAGTTATATTTTCTGCTTAAATGAGTGTTAGGTTGCATTGAAGAAAATCTGAATCCTAAACCTAACTACCGAAACCCTGAGCTAGGGTTAGGGTTAGTGTTATTAGAAAACATAGAAGATGTTTGATGGCATGGCTGTGTTTTAGGACAGAAGTGAAATTTAGGAAACGTGTTATTTTAATGTTCTCTGCACTTTTTTTTTCTTGCCTATATGGGTCTATGTACTGCTTTGCCCTAAATGGGAATGTTGTCCACATCCCTGAAAAAAAAGGATTGAAAGAAAGTGGTTAAATGTGTCAATCTGTTGCATTTGGCATTGAATGCACTGCCATATTAACAGGTGTAGGTAACATTTATTGGGTTTTCCTGACTCTTAACCTATTTTACGCTGATACCATGCTCATGGAGAGCACGATTCGACACCAATATTTCCAATACAAAATTATTGTCAAAAAATGAAATTGTACCACAGTTGATGCATTTTGCTTGGTGTGGCAAGGCTGCAAAGTCTTTTCAGACTAATATTTTGATGCCCTGAATTATATTTTCTGCTTAAATGAGTGTTAGGTTGCTTTGAAGAAAATCTGAACCCTAACCCTAACTACCCAAACCCTGAGCTAGGGTTAGGGTTAGTGTTATTAGAAAACATAGAAGATGTTTGATGGCATGGCTTTTTTTTAGGACAGAAGTGAAATTTAGGAAACGTGTTATTTTAATGTTCTCTGCACTTTTTTTTTCTTGCCTATATGGGTCTATGTACTGCTTTGCTCTAAATGGGAATGTTGCCCAAATCCCTGAAAAGCAAAGGATTGAAAGAAAGTGGTTAAATGTGTCAATCTGTTGCATTTGGCATTGAATGCACTGCCGTTTTAACAGGTGTAGGTAACATTTATTGGGTTTTCCTGACTCTTAACCTATTTTACGCTGATACTATGCTCAAGGAGAACATGATTCGACACAAATTTCCAACACCAGAAATCTTGTCAAAAAATGAAATTGTACCACAGTTGATGCATTTTGCTTGGTGTGGCCAGGCTGCAAAGTCTTTTCAGACTAATATTTTGATGCCCTGAGTTGTATTTTCTGCTTAAATGAGTGTTAGGTTGCTTTGAAGAAAATCTGAACCCTAACCCTAACTACCCAAACCCTGAGCTAGGGTTAGGGTTAGTTTTATTAGAAAACATAGAAGATGTTTGATGGCATGGCTGTGTTTTAGGACAGAAGTGAAATTTAGGAAACGTGTTATTTTAATGTTCTCTGCACTTTTTTTTCTTGCCTATATGGGTCTATGTACTGCTTTGCTCTAAATGGGAATGTTGCCCAAATCCCTGAAAAGCAAAGGATTGAAAGAAAGTGGTTAAATGTGTCAATCTGTTGCATTTGGCATTGAATGCACTGCCGTTTTAACAGGTGTAGGTAACATTTATTGGGTTTTCCTGACTCTTAACCTATTTTACGCTGATACCATTCTCATGGAGAGCACGATTCGACACAAATTTTCCAATACCAGAATTCTTGTCAAAAAATGAAATTGTACTACAGTTGATGCATTTTGCTTGGTGTGGCAAGGCTGCAAAGTCTTTTCAGACTAATATTTTGATGCCCTGAGTTATATTTTCTGCTTAAATGAGTGTTAGGTTGCATTGAAGAAAATCTGAATCCTAAACCTAACTACCGAAACCCTGAGCTAGGGTTAGGGTTAGTGTTATTAGAAAACATAGAAGATGTTTGATGGCATGGCTGTGTTTTAGGACAGAAGTGAAATTTAGGAAACGTGTTATTTTAATGTTCTCTGCACTTTTTTTTTCTTGCCTATATGGGTCTATGTACTGCTTTGCCCTAAATGGGAATGTTGTCCACATCCCTGAAAAAAAAGGATTGAAAGAAAGTGGTTAAATGTGTCAATCTGTTGCATTTGGCATTGAATGCACTGCCATATTAACAGGTGTAGGTAACATTTATTGGGTTTTCCTGACTCTTAACCTATTTTACGCTGATACCATGCTCATGGAGAGCACGATTCGACACCAATATTTCCAATACAAAATTATTGTCAAAAAATGAAATTGTACCACAGTTGATGCATTTTGCTTGGTGTGGCAAGGCTGCAAAGTCTTTTCAGACTAATAT
Source organism: Lepisosteus oculatus (assembly GCF_040954835.1). NCBI lineage: Eukaryota > Metazoa > Chordata > Actinopteri > Semionotiformes > Lepisosteidae > Lepisosteus > Lepisosteus oculatus. Next base: position 10,237,637 of record NC_090706.1, on the reverse strand, counting down.
TTTGATGCTTTGAGTTATATTTTCTGTTTAAATGAGTGTTAGGTTGCATTGAAGAAAATCTGAACCCTAACCCTAACTACCCAAACCCTGAGCTAGGGTTAGGGTTAGTGTTATTAGAAAACATAGAAGATGTTTGATGGCATGGCTGTGTTTTAGGACAGAAGTGAAATTTAGGAAACGTGTTATTTTAATGTTCTCTGCACTTTTTTTTTCTTGCCTATATGGGTCTATGTACTGCTTTGCTCTAAATGGGAATGTTGTCCACATCCCTGAAAAGCAAAGCATTGAAAGAAAGTGGTTAAATGTGTCAATCTGTTGCATTTGGCATTGAATGCACTGCCGTTTTAACAGGTGTAGGTAACATTTATTGGGTTTTCCTGACTCTTTACCTATTTTACGCTGATACCATGCTCAAGGAGAACATGATTCGTCACAAATTTCCAACACCAGAAATCTTGTCAAAAAATGAAATTGTACCACAGTTGATGCATTTTGCTTGGTGTGGCAAGGCTGCAAAGTCTTTTCAGACTAATATTTTGATGCCCTGAGTTATATTTTCTGCTTAAATGAGTGTTAGGTTGCATTGAAGAAAATCTGAACCCTAACCCTAACTACCGAAACCCTGAGCTAGGGTTAGGGTTAGTGTTATTAGAAAACATAGAAGATGTTTGATGGCATGGCTGTGTTTTAGGACAGAAGTGAAATTTAGGAAACGTGTTATTTTAATGTTCTCTGCACTTTTTTTTTCTTGCCTATATGGGTCTATGTACTGCTTTGCCCTAAATGGGAATGTTGTCCACATCCCTGAAAAAAAAGGATTGAATGAAAGTGGTTAAATGTGTCAATCTGTTGCATTTGGCATTGAATGCACTGCCGTTTTAACAGGTGTAGGTAACATTTATTGGGTTTTCCTGACTCTTAACCTATTTTACGCTGATACCATTCTCATGGAGAGCACGATTCGACACAAATTTTCCAATACCAGAATTCTTGTCAAAAAATGAAATTGTACCACAGTTGATGCATTTTGCTTGGTGTGGCAAGGCTGCAAAGGCTTTTCAGACTAATATTTTGATGCCCTGAGTTATATTTTCTGCTTAAATGAGTGTTAGGTTGCATTGAAGAAAATCTGATCCCTAACCCTAACTACCCAAACCCTGAGCTAGGGTTAGGGTTAGTGTTATTAGAAAACATAGAAGATGTTTGATGGCATGGCTGTGTTGTAGGACAGAAGTGAAATTTAGGAAACGTGTTATTTTAATGTTCTCTGCACTTTTTTTTTCTTGCCTATATGGGTCTATGTACTGCTTTGCTCTAAATGGGAATGTTGTCCACATCCCTGAAAAGCAAAGCATTGAAAGAAAGTGGTTAAATGTGTCAATCTGTTGCATTTGGCATTGAATGCACTGCCGTTTTAACAGGTGTAGGTAACATTTATTGGGTTTTCCTGACTCTTAACCTATTTTACGCTGATACCATTCTCATGGAGAGCACGATTCGACACAAATTTTCCAATACCAGAATTCTTGTCAAAAAATGAAATTGTACCACAGTTGATGCATTTTGCTTGGTGTGGCAAGGCTGCAAAGGCTTTTCAGACTAATATTTTGATGCCCTGAGTTATATTTTCTGCTTAAATGAGTGTTAGGTTGCATTGAAGAAAATCTGAACCCTAACCCTAACTACCGAAACCCTGAGCTAGGGTTAGGGTTAGTGTTATTAGAAAACATAGAAGATGTTTGATGGCATGGCTGTGTTTTAGGACAGAAGTGAAATTTAGGAAACGTGTTATTTTAATGTTCTCTGCACTTTTTTTTTCTTGCCTATATGGGTCTATGTACTGCTTTGCCCTAAATGGGAATGTTGTCCACATCCCTGAAAAAAAAGGATTGAAAGAAAGTGGTTAAATGTGTCAAGCTGTTGCATTTGGCATTGAATGCACTGCCGTTTTAACAGGTGTAGGTAACATTTATTGGGTTTTCCTGACTCTTAACCTATTTTACGCTGATACTATGCTCAAGGAGAACATGATTCGACACAAATTTCCAACACCAGAAATCTTGTCAAAAAATGAAATTGTACCACAGTTGAAGCATTTTGCTTGGTGTGGCAAGGCTGCAAAGTCATTTCAGACTAATATTTTGATGCCCTGAGTTATATTTTCTGCTTAAATGAGTGTTAGGTTGCTTTGAAGAAAATCTGAACCCTAACCCTAACTACCCAAACCCTGAGCTAGGGTTAGGGTTAGTTTTATTAGAAAACATAGAAGATGTTTGATGGCATGGCTGTGTTTTAGGACAGATGTGAAATTTAGGAAACGTGTTATTTTAATGTTCTCTGCACTTTTTTTTTCTTGCCTATATGGGTCTATGTACTGCTTTGCCCTAAATGGGAATGTTGTCCACATCCCTGCAAAAAAAGGATTGAAAGAAAGTGGTTAAATGTGTCAATCTGTTGCATTTGGCATTGAATGCACTGCCGTTTTAACAGGTGTAGGTAACATTTATTGGGTTTTCCTGACTCTTAACCTATTTTACGCTGATACTATGCTCAAGGAGAACATGATTCGACACAAATTTCCAACACCAGAAATCTTGTCAAAAAATGAAATTGTACCACAGTTGATGCATTTTGCTTGGTGTGGCAAGGCTGCAAAGTCTTTTCAGACTAATATTTTGATGCCCTGAGTTATATTTTCTGCTTAAATGAGTGTTAGGTTGCTTTGAAGAAAATCTGAACCCTAACCCTAACTACCCAAACCCTGAGCTAGGGTTAGGGTTAGTGTTATTAGAAAACATAGAAGATGTTTGATGGCATGGCTGTGTTTTAGGACAGAAGTGAAATTTAGGAAACGTGTTATTTTAATGTTCTCTGCACTTTTTTTTTCTTGCCTATATGGGTCTATGTACTGCTTTGCCCTAAATGGGAATGTTGTCCACATCCCTGAAAAAAAAGGATTGAAAGAAAGTGGTTAAATGTGTCAAGCTGTTGCATTTGGCATTGAATGCACTGCCGTTTTAACAGGTGTAGGTAACATTTATTGGGTTTTCCTGACTCTTAACCTATTTTACGCTGATACTATGCTCAAGGAGAACATGATTCGACACAAATTTCCAACACCAGAAATCTTGTCAAAAAATGAAATTGTACCACAGTTGAAGCATTTTGCTTGGTGTGGCAAGGCTGCAAAGTCATTTCAGACTAATATTTTGATGCCCTGAGTTATATTTTCTGCTTAAATGAGTGTTAGGTTGCTTTGAAGAAAATCTGAACCCTAACCCTAACTACCCAAACCCTGAGCTAGGGTTAGGGTTAGTTTTATTAGAAAACATAGAAGATGTTTGATGGCATGGCTGTGTTTTAGGACAGATGTGAAATTTAGGAAACGTGTTATTTTAATGTTCTCTGCACTTTTTTTTTCTTGCCTATATGGGTCTATGTACTGCTTTGCCCTAAATGGGAATGTTGTCCACATCCCTGCAAAAAAAGGATTGAAAGAAAGTGGTTAAATGTGTCAATCTGTTGCATTTGGCATTGAATGCACTGCCGTTTTAACAGGTGTAGGTAACATTTATTGGGTTTTCCTGACTCTTAACCTATTTTACGCTGATACTATGCTCAAGGAGAACATGATTCGACACAAATTTCCAACACCAGAAATCTTGTCAAAAAATGAAATTGTACCACAGTTGATGCATTTTGCTTGGTGTGGCAAGGCTGCAAAGTCTTTTCAGACTAATATTTTGATGCCCTGAGTTATATTTTCTGCTTAAATGAGTGTTAGGTTGCTTTGAAGAAAATCTGAACCCTAACCCTAACTACCCAAACCCTGAGCTAGGGTTAGGGTTAGTGTTATTAGAAAACATAGAAGATGTTTGATGGCATGGCTGTGTTTTAGGACAGAAGTGAAATTTAGGAAACGTGTTATTTTAATGTTCTCTGCACTTTTTTTTTCTTGCCTATATGGGTCTATGTACTGCTTTGCTCTAAATGGGAATGTTGCCCAAATCCCTGAAAAGTAAAGGATTGAAAGAAAGTGGTTAAATGTGTCAATCTGTTGCATTTGGCATTGAATGCACTGCCGTTTTAACAGGTGTAGGTAACATTTATTGGGTTTTCCTGACTCTTAACCTATTTTACGCTGATACTATGCTCAAGGAGAACATGATTCGACACAAATTTCCAACACCAGAAATCTTGTCAAAAAATGAAATTGTACCACAGTTGATGCATTTTGCTTGGTGTGGCCAGGCTGCAAAGTCTTTTCAGACTAATATTTTGATGCCCTGAGTTATATTTTCTGCTTAAATGAGTGTTAGGTTGCTTTGAAGAAAATCTGAACCCTAACCCTAACTACCCAAACCCTGAGCTAGGGTTAGGGTTAGTTTTATTAAAAAACATAGAAGATGTTTGATGGCATGGCTGTGTTTTAGGACAGAAGTGAAATTTAGGAAACGTGTTATTTTAATGTTCTCTGCACTTTTTTTTCTTGCCTATATGGGTCTATGTACTGCTTTGCTCTAAATGGGAATGTTGCCCAAATCCCTGAAAAGCAAAGGATTGAAAGAAAGTGGTTAAATGTGTCAATCTGTTGCATTTGGCATTGAATGCACTGCCGTTTTAACAGGTGTAGGTAACATTTATTGGGTTTTCCTGACTCTTAACCTATTTTACGCTGATACCATTCTCATGGAGAGCACGATTCGACACAAATTTTCCAATACCAGAATTGTTGTCAAAAAATGAAATTGTACTACAGTTGATGCATTTTGCTTGGTGTGGCAAGGCTGCAAAGTCTTTTCAGACTAATATTTTGATGCCCTGAGTTATATTTTCTGCTTAAATGAGTGTTAGGTTGCATTGAAGAAAATCTGAATCCTAAACCTAACTACCGAAACCCTGAGCTAGGGTTAGGGTTAGTGTTATTAGAAAACATAGAAGATGTTTGATGGCATGGCTGTGTTTTAGGACAGAAGTGAAATTTAGGAAACGTGTTATTTTAATGTTCTCTGCACTTTTTTTTTCTTGCCTATATGGGTCTATGTACTGCTTTGCTCTAAATGGGAATGTTGCCCAAATCCCTGAAAAGCAAAGGATTGAAAGAAAGTGGTTAAATGTGTCAATCTGTTGCATTTGGCATTGAATGCACTGCCGTTTTAACAGGTGTAGGTAACATTTATTGGGTTTTCCTGACTCTTAACCTATTTTACGCTGATACCATTCTCATGGAGAGCACGATTCGACACAAATTTTCCAATACCAGAATTCTTGTCAAAAAATGAAATTGTACCACAGTTGATGCATTTTGCTTGGTGTGGCAAGGCTGCAAAGGCTTTTCAGACTAATATTTTGATGCCCTGAGTTATATTTTCTGCTTAAATGAGTGTTAGGTTGCATTGAAGAAAATCTGAACCCTAACCCTAACTACCCAAACCCTGAGCTAGGGTTAGGGTTAGTGTTATTAGAAAACATAGAAGATGTTTGATGGCATGGCTGTGTTGTAGGACAGAAGTGAAATTTAGGAAACGTGTTATTTTAATGTTCTCTGCACTTTTTTTTTCTTGCCTATATGGGTCTATGTACTGCTTTGCCCTAAATGGGAATGTTGTCCACATCCCTGAAAAAAAAGGATTGAAAGAAAGTGGTTAAATGTGTCAATCTGTTGCATTTGGCATTGAATGCACTGCCATATTAACAGGTGTAGGTAACATTTATTGGGTTTTCCTGACTCTTAACCTATTTTACGCTGATACCATGCTCATGGAGAGCACGATTCGACACCAATATTTCCAATACAAAATTATTGTCAAAAAATGAAATTGTACCACAGTTGATGCATTTTGCTTGGTGTGGCAAGGCTGCAAAGTCTTTTCAGACTAATATTTTGATGCTTTGAGTTATATTTTCTGTTTAAATGAGTGTTAGGTTGCATTGAAGAAAATCTGAACCCTAACCCTAACTACCCAAACCCTGAGCTAGGGTTAGGGTTAGTGTTATTAGAAAACATAGAAGATGTTTGATGGCATGGCTGTGTTTTAGGACAGAAGTGAAATTTAGGAAACGTGTTATTTTAATGTTCTCTGCACTTTTTTTTTCTTGCCTATATGGGTCTATGTACTGCTTTGCTCTAAATGGGAATGTTGTCCACATCCCTGAAAAGCAAAGCATTGAAAGAAAGTGGTTAAATGTGTCAATCTGTTGCATTTGGCATTGAATGCACTGCCGTTTTAACAGGTGTAGGTAACATTTATTGGGTTTTCCTGACTCTTTACCTATTTTACGCTGATACCATGCTCAAGGAGAACATGATTCGTCACAAATTTCCAACACCAGAAATCTTGTCAAAAAATGAAATTGTACCACAGTTGATGCATTTTGCTTGGTGTGGCAAGGCTGCAAAGTCTTTTCAGACTAATATTTTGATGCCCTGAATTATATTTTCTGCTTAAATGAGTGTTAGGTTGCTTTGAAGAAAATCTGAACCCTAACCCTAACTACCCAAACCCTGAGCTAGGGTTAGGGTTAGTGTTATTAGAAAACATAGAAGATGTTTGATGGCATGGCTTTTTTTTAGGACAGAAGTGAAATTTAGGAAACGTGTTATTTTAATGTTCTCTGCACTTTTTTTTTCTTGCCTATATGGGTCTATGTACTGCTTTGCTCTAAATGGGAATGTTGCCCAAATCCCTGAAAAGCAAAGGATTGAAAGAAAGTGGTTAAATGTGTCAATCTGTTGCATTTGGCATTGAATGCACTGCCGTTTTAACAGGTGTAGGTAACATTTATTGGGTTTTCCTGACTCTTAACCTATTTTACGCTGATACTATGCTCAAGGAGAACATGATTCGACACAAATTTCCAACACCAGAAATCTTGTCAAAAAATGAAATTGTACCACAGTTGATGCATTTTGCTTGGTGTGGCCAGGCTGCAAAGTCTTTTCAGACTAATATTTTGATGCCCTGAGTTATATTTTCTGCTTAAATGAGTGTTAGGTTGCTTTGAAGAAAATCTGAACCCTAACCCTAACTACCCAAACCCTGAGCTAGGGTTAGGGTTAGTTTTATTAGAAAACATAGAAGATGTTTGATGGCATGGCTGTGTTTTAGGACAGAAGTGAAATTTAGGAAACGTGTTATTTTAATGTTCTCTGCACTTTTTTTTCTTGCCTATATGGGTCTATGTACTGCTTTGCTCTAAATGGGAATGTTGCCCAAATCCCTGAAAAGCAAAGGATTGAAAGAAAGTGGTTAAATGTGTCAATCTGTTGCATTTGGCATTGAATGCACTGCCGTTTTAACAGGTGTAGGTAACATTTATTGGGTTTTCCTGACTCTTAACCTATTTTACGCTGATACCATTCTCATGGAGAGCACGATTCGACACAAATTTTCCAATACCAGAATTCTTGTCAAAAAATGAAATTGTACTACAGTTGATGCATTTTGCTTGGTGTGGCAAGGCTGCAAAGTCTTTTCAGACTAATATTTTGATGCCCTGAGTTATATTTTCTGCTTAAATGAGTGTTAGGTTGCATTGAAGAAAATCTGAATCCTAAACCTAACTACCGAAACCCTGAGCTAGGGTTAGGGTTAGTGTTATTAGAAAACATAGAAGATGTTTGATGGCATGGCTGTGTTTTAGGACAGAAGTGAAATTTAGGAAACGTGTTATTTTAATGTTCTCTGCACTTTTTTTTTCTTGCCTATATGGGTCTATGTACTGCTTTGCCCTAAATGGGAATGTTGTCCACATCCCTGAAAAAAAAGGATTGAAAGAAAGTGGTTAAATGTGTCAATCTGTTGCATTTGGCATTGAATGCACTGCCATATTAACAGGTGTAGGTAACATTTATTGGGTTTTCCTGACTCTTAACCTATTTTACGCTGATACCATGCTCATGGAGAGCACGATTCGACACCAATATTTCCAATACAAAATTATTGTCAAAAAATGAAATTGTACCACAGTTGATGCATTTTGCTTGGTGTGGCAAGGCTGCAAAGTCTTTTCAGACTAATATTTTGATGCTTTGAGTTATATTTTCTGTTTAAATGAGTGTTAGGTTGCATTGAAGAAAATCTGAACCCTAACCCTAACTACCCAAACCCTGAGCTAGGGTTAGGGTTAGTGTTATTAGAAAACATAGAAGATGTTTGATGGCATGGCTGTGTTTTAGGACAGAAGTGAAATTTAGGAAACGTGTTATTTTAATGTTCTCTGCACTTTTTTTTTCTTGCCTATATGGGTCTATGTACTGCTTTGCTCTAAATGGGAATGTTGTCCACATCCCTGAAAAGCAAAGCATTGAAAGAAAGTGGTTAAATGTGTCAATCTGTTGCATTTGGCATTGAATGCACTGCCGTTTTAACAGGTGTAGGTAACATTTATTGGGTTTTCCTGACTCTTTACCTATTTTACGCTGATACCATGCTCAAGGAGAACATGATTCGTCACAAATTTCCAACACCAGAAATCTTGTCAAAAAATGAAATTGTACCACAGTTGATGCATTTTGCTTGGTGTGGCAAGGCTGCAAAGTCTTTTCAGACTAATATTTTGATGCCCTGAGTTATATTTTCTGCTTAAATGAGTGTTAGGTTGCATTGAAGAAAATCTGAACCCTAACCCTAACTACCGAAACCCTGAGCTAGGGTTAGGGTTAGTGTTATTAGAAAACATAGAAGATGTTTGATGGCATGGCTGTGTTTTAGGACAGAAGTGAAATTTAGGAAACGTGTTATTTTAATGTTCTCTGCACTTTTTTTTTCTTGCCTATATGGGTCTATGTACTGCTTTGCCCTAAATGGGAATGTTGTCCACATCCCTGAAAAAAAAGGATTGAAAGAAAGTGGTTAAATGTGTCAATCTGTTGCATTTGGCATTGAATGCACTGCCGTTTTAACAGGTGTAGGTAACATTTATTGGGTTTTCCTGACTCTTAACCTATTTTACGCTGATACTATGCTCAAGGAGAACATGATTCGACACAAATTTCCAACACCAGAAATCTTGTCAAAAAATGAAATTGTACCACAGTTGAAGCATTTTGCTTGGTGTGGCAAGGCTGCAAAGTCTTTTCAGACTAATATTTTGATGCCCTGAGTTATATTTTCTGCTTAAATGAGTGTTAGGTTGCTTTGAAGAAAATCTGAACCCTAACCCTAACTACCCAAACCCTGAGCTAGGGTTAGGGTTAGTTTTATTAGAAAACATAGAAGATGTTTGATGGCATGGCTGTGTTTTAGGACAGATGTGAAATTTAGGAAACGTGTTATTTTAATGTTCTCTGCACTTTTTTTTTCTTGCCTATATGGGTCTATGTACTGCTTTGCCCTAAATGGGAATGTTGTCCACATCCCTGAAAAAAAAGGATTGAAAGAAAGTGGTTAAATGTGTCAATCTGTTGCATTTGGCATTGAATGCACTGCCGTTTTAACAGGTGTAGGTAACATTTATTGGGTTTTCCATACTCTTAATCTATTTTACGCTGATACTATGCTCAAGGAGAACATGATTCGACACAAATTTCCAACACCAGAAATCTTGTCAAAAAATGAAATTGTACCACAGTTGATGCATTTTGCTTGGTGTGGCAAGGCTGCAAAGTCTTTTCAGACTAATATTTTGATGCCCTGAGTTATATTTTCTGCTTAAATGAGTGTTAGGTTGCTTTGAAGAAAATCTGAACCCTAACCCTAACTACCCAAACCCTGAGCTAGGGTTAGGGTTAGTGTTATTAGAAAACATAGAAGATGTTTGATGGCATGGCTGTGTTTTAGGACAGAAGTGAAATTTAGGAAACGTGTTATTTTAATGTTCTCTGCACTTTTTTTTTCTTGCCTATATGGGTCTATGTACTGCTTTGCTCTAAATGGGAATGTTGCCCAAATCCCTGAAAAGTAAAGGATTGAAAGAAAGTGGTTAAATGTGTCAATCTGTTGCATTTGGCATTGAATGCACTGCCGTTTTAACAGGTGTAGGTAACATTTATTGGGTTTTCCTGACTCTTAACCTATTTTACGCTGATACTATGCTCAAGGAGAACATGATTCGACACAAATTTCCAACACCAGAAATCTTGTCAAAAAATGAAATTGTACCACAGTTGATGCATTTTGCTTGGTGTGGCCAGGCTGCAAAGTCTTTTCAGACTAATATTTTGATGCCCTGAGTTATATTTTCTGCTTAAATGAGTGTTAGGTTGCTTTGAAGAAAATCTGAACCCTAACCCTAACTACCCAAACCCTGAGCTAGGGTTAGGGTTAGTTTTATTAGAAAACATAGAAGATGTTTGATGGCATGGCTGTGTTTTAGGACAGAAGTGAAATTTAGGAAACGTGTTATTTTAATGTTCTCTGCACTTTTTTTTCTTGCCTATATGGGTCTATGTACTGCTTTGCTCTAAATGGGAATGTTGCCCAAATCCCTGAAAAGCAAAGGATTGAAAGAAAGTGGTTAAATGTGTCAATCTGTTGCATTTGGCATTGAATGCACTGCCGTTTTAACAGGTGTAGGTAACATTTATTGGGTTTTCCTGACTCTTAACCTATTTTACGCTGATACCATTCTCATGGAGAGCACGATTCGACACAAATTTTCCAATACCAGAATTGTTGTCAAAAAATGAAATTGTACTACAGTTGATGCATTTTGCTTGGTGTGGCAAGGCTGCAAAGTCTTTTCAGACTAATATTTTGATGCCCTGAGTTATATTTTCTGCTTAAATGAGTGTTAGGTTGCATTGAAGAAAATCTGAATCCTAAACCTAACTACCGAAACCCTGAGCTAGGGTTAGGGTTAGTGTTATTAGAAAACATAGAAGATGTTTGATGGCATGGCTGTGTTTTAGGACAGAAGTGAAATTTAGGAAACGTGTTATTTTAATGTTCTCTGCACTTTTTTTTTCTTGCCTATATGGGTCTATGTACTGCTTTGCTCTAAATGGGAATGTTGCCCAAATCCCTGAAAAGCAAAGGATTGAAAGAAAGTGGTTAAATGTGTCAATCTGTTGCATTTGGCATTGAATGCACTGCCGTTTTAACAGGTGTAGGTAACATTTATTGGGTTTTCCTGACTCTTAACCTATTTTACGCTGATACCATTCTCATGGAGAGCACGATTCGACACAAATTTTCCAATACCAGAATTCTTGTCAAAAAATGAAATTGTACCACAGTTGATGCATTTTGCTTGGTGTGGCAAGGCTGCAAAGGCTTTTCAGACTAATATTTTGATGCCCTGAGTTATATTTTCTGCTTAAATGAGTGTTAGGTTGCATTGAAGAAAATCTGAACCCTAACCCTAACTACCCAAACCCTGAGCTAGGGTTAGGGTTAGTGTTATTAGAAAACATAGAAGATGTTTGATGGCATGGCTGTGTTGTAGGACAGAAGTGAAATTTAGGAAACGTGTTATTTTAATGTTCTCTGCACTTTTTTTTTCTTGCCTATATGGGTCTATGTACTGCTTTGCTCTAAATGGGAATGTTGTCCACATCCCTGAAAAGCAAAGCATTGAAAGAAAGTGGTTAAATGTGTCAATCTGTTGCATTTGGCATTGAATGCACTGCCGTTTTAACAGGTGTAGGTAACATTTATTGGGTTTTCCTGACTCTTAACCTATTTTACGCTGATACCATTCTCATGGAGAGCACGATTCGACACAAATTTTCCAATACCAGAATTCTTGTCAAAAAATGAAATTGTACCACAGTTGATGCATTTTGCTTGGTGTGGCAAGGCTGCAAAGGCTTTTCAGACTAATATTTTGATGCCCTGAGTTATATTTTCTGCTTAAATGAGTGTTAGGTTGCATTGAAGAAAATCTGAACCCTAACCCTAACTACCGAAACCCTGAGCTAGGGTTAGGGTAGTGTTATTAGAAAACATAGAAGATGTTTGATGGCATGGCTGTGTTTTAGGACAGAAGTGAAATTTAGGAAACGTGTTATTTTAATGTTCTCTGCACTTTTTTTTTCTTGCCTATATGGGTCTATGTACTGCTTTGCTCTAAATGGGAATGTTGCCCAAATCCCTGAAAAGTAAAGGATTGAAAGAAAGTGGTTAAATGTGTCAATCTGTTGCATTTGGCATTGAATGCACTGCCGTTTTAACAGGTGTAGGTAACATTTATTGGGTTTTCCTGACTCTTAACCTATTTTACGCTGATACTATGCTCAAGGAGAACATGATTCGACACAAATTTCCAACACCAGAAATCTTGTCAAAAAATGAAATTGTACCACAGTTGATGCATTTTGCTTGGTGTGGCCAGGCTGCAAAGTCTTTTCAGACTAATATTTTGATGCCCTGAGTTATATTTTCTGCTTAAATGAGTGTTAGGTTGCATTGAAGAAAATCTGAACCCTAACCCTAACTACCCAAACCCTGAGCTAGGGTTACGGTTAGTTTTATTAGAAAACATAGATGATGTTTGATGGCATGGCTGTGTTTTAGGACAGAAGTGAAATTTAGGAAACGTGTTATTTTAATGTTCTCTGCACTTTTTTTTCTTGCCTATATGGGTCTATGTACTGCTTTGCCCTAAATGGGAATGTTGTCCACATCCCTGAAAAAAAAGGATTGAAAGAAAGTGGTTAAATGTGTCAATCTGTTGCATTTGGCATTGAATGCACTGCCATATTAACAGGTGTAGGTAACATTTATTGGGTTTTCCTGACTCTTAACCTATTTTACGCTGATACCATGCTCATGGAGAGCACGATTCGACACCAATATTTCCAATACAAAATTATTGTCAAAAAATGAAATTGTACCACAGTTGATGCATTTTGCTTGGTGTGGCAAGGCTGCAAAGTCTTTTCAGACTAATATTTTGATGCCCTGAGTTATATTTTCTGCTTAAATGAGTGTTAGGTTGCTTTGAAGAAAATCTGAACCCTAACCCTAACTACCCAAACCCTGAGCTAGGGTTAGGGTTAGTGTTATTAGAAAACATAGAAGATGTTTGATGGCATGGCTTTTTTTTAGGACAGAAGTGAAATTTAGGAAACGTGTTATTTTAATGTTCTCTGCACTTTTTTTTTCTTGCCTATATGGGTCTATGTACTGCTTTGCTCTAAATGGGAATGTTGCCCAAATCCCTGAAAAGCAAAGGATTGAAAGAAAGTGGTTAAATGTGTCAATCTGTTGCATTTGGCATTGAATGCACTGCCGTTTTAACAGGTGTAGGTAACATTTATTGGGTTTTCCTGACTCTTAACCTATTTTACGCTGATACTATGCTCAAGGAGAACATGATTCGACACAAATTTCCAACACCAGAAATCTTGTCAAAAAATGAAATTGTACCACAGTTGATGCATTTTGCTTGGTGTGGCCAGGCTGCAAAGTCTTTTCAGACTAATATTTTGATGCCCTGAGTTATATTTTCTGCTTAAATGAGTGTTAGGTTGCTTTGAAGAAAATCTGAACCCTAACCCTAACTACCCAAACCCTGAGCTAGGGTTAGGGTTAGTTTTATTAGAAAACATAGAAGATGTTTGATGGCATGGCTGTGTTTTAGGACAGAAGTGAAATTTAGGAAACGTGTTATTTTAATGTTCTCTGCACTTTTTTTTCTTGCCTATATGGGTCTATGTACTGCTTTGCTCTAAATGGGAATGTTGCCCAAATCCCTGAAAAGCAAAGGATTGAAAGAAAGTGGTTAAATGTGTCAATCTGTTGCATTTGGCATTGAATGCACTGCCGTTTTAACAGGTGTAGGTAACATTTATTGGGTTTTCCTGACTCTTAACCTATTTTACGCTGATACCATTCTCATGGAGAGCACGATTCGACACAAATTTTCCAATACCAGAATTGTTGTCAAAAAATGAAATTGTACTACAGTTGATGCATTTTGCTTGGTGTGGCAAGGCTGCAAAGTCTTTTCAGACTAATATTTTGATGCCCTGAGTTATATTTTCTGCTTAAATGAGTGTTAGGTTGCATTGAAGAAAATCTGAATCCTAAACCTAACTACCGAAACCCTGAGCTAGGGTTAGGGTTAGTGTTATTAGAAAACATAAAAGATGTTTGATGGCATGGCTGTGTTTTAGGACAGAAGTGAAATTTAGGAAACGTGTTATTTTAATGTTCTCTGCACTTTTTTTTTCTTGCCTATATGGGTCTATGTACTGCTTTGCCCTAAATGGGAATGTTGTCCACATCCCTGAAAAAAAAGGATTGAAAGAAAGTGGTTAAATGTGTCAATCTGTTGCATTTGGCATTGAATGCACTGCCATATTAACAGGTGTAGGTAACATTTATTGGGTTTTCCTGACTCTTAACCTATTTTACGCTGATACCATGCTCATGGAGAGCACGATTCGACACCAATATTTCCAATACAAAATTATTGTCAATAAATGAAATTGTACCACAGTTGATGCATTTTGCTTGGTGTGGCAAGGCTGCAAAGTCTTTTCAGACTAATATTTTGATGCTTTGAGTTATATTTTCTGTTTAAATGAGTGTTAGGTTGCATTGAAGAAAATCTGAACCCTAACCCTAACTACCCAAACCCTGAGCTAGGGTTAGGGTTAGTGTTATTAGAAAACATAGAAGATGTTTGATGGCATGGCTGTGTTTTAGAACAGAAGTGAAATTTAGGAAACGTGTTATTTTAATGTTCTCTGCACTTTTTTTTTCTTGCCTATATGGGTCTATGTACTGCTTTGCTCTAAATGGGAATGTTGTCCACATCCCTGAAAAGCAAAGCATTGAAAGAAAGTGGTTAAATGTGTCAATCTGTTGCATTTGGCATTGAATGCACTGCCGTTTTAACAGGTGTAGGTAACATTTATTGGGTTTTCCTGACTCTTTACCTATTTTACGCTGATACCATGCTCAAGGAGAACATGATTCGTCACAAATTTCCAACACCAGAAATCTTGTCAAAAAATGAAATTGTACCACAGTTGATGCATTTTGCTTGGTGTGGCAAGGCTGCAAAGTCTTTTCAGACTAATATTTTGATGCCCTGAGTTATATTTTCTGCTTAAATGAGTGTTAGGTTGCATTGAAGAAAATCTGAACCCTAACCCTAACTACCCAAACCCTGAGCTAGGGTTAGGGTTAGTGTTATTAGAAAACATAGAAGATGTTTGATGGCATGGCTGTGTTTTAGGACAGAAGTGAAATTTAGGAAACGTGTTATTTTAATGTTCTCTGCACTTTTTTTTTCTTGCCTATATGGGTCTATGTACTGCTTTGCCCTAAATGGGAATGTTGTCCACATCCCTGAAAAAAAAGGATTGAAAGAAAGTGGTTAAATGTGTCAATCTGTTGCATTTGGCATTGAATGCACTGCCGTTTTAACAGGTGTAGGTAACATTTATTGGGTTTTCCTGACTCTTAACCTATTTTACGCTGATACCATGCTCATGGAGAGCACGATTCGACACCAAAATTTCCAATACCAAAATTCTTGTCAAAAAATGAAATTGTACCACAGTTGATGCATTTTGCTTGGTGTGGCAAGGCTGCAAAGTCTTTTCAGACTAATATTTTGATGCTTTGAGTTATATTTTCTGCTTAAATGAGTGTTAGGTTGCATTGAAGAAAATCTGAACCCTAACCCTAACTACCCAAACCCTGAGCTAGGGTTAGGGTTAGTGTTATTAGAAAACATAGAAGATGTTTGATGGCATGGCTGTGTTTTAGGACAGAAGTGAAATTTAGGAAACGTGTTATTTTAATGTTCTCTGCACTTTTTTTTTCTTGCCTATATGGGTCTATGTACTGCTTTGCTCTAAATGGGAATGTTGTCCACATCCCTGAAAAGCAAAGCATTGAAAGAAAGTGGTTAAATGTGTCAATCTGTTGCATTTGGCATTGAATGCACTGCCGTTTTAACAGGTGTAGGTAACATTTATTGGGTTTTCCTGACTCTTAACCTATTTTACGCTGATACTATGCTCAAGGAGAACATGATTCGACACAAATTTCCAACACCAGAAATCTTGTCAAAAAATGAAATTGTACCACAGTTGAAGCATTTTGCTTGGTGTGGCAAGGCTGCAAAGTCTTTTCAGACTAATATTTTGATGCCCTGAGTTATATTTTCTGCTTAAATGAGTGTTAGGTTGCTTTGAAGAAAATCTGAACCCTAAACCTAACTACCGAAACCCTGAGCTAGGGTTAGGGTTAGTGTTATTAGAAAACATAGAAGATGTTTGATGGCATGGCTGTGTTTTAGGACAGAAGTGAAATTTAGGAAACGTGTTATTTTAATGTTCTCTGCACTTTTTTTTTCTTGCCTATATGGGTCTATGTACTGCTTTGCCCTAAATGGGAATGTTGTCCACATCCCTGAAAAAAAAGGATTGAAAGAAAGTGGTTAAATGTGTCAATCTGTTGCATTTGGCATTGAATGCACTGCCATATTAACAGGTGTAGGTAACATTTATTGGGTTTTCCTGACTCTTAACCTATTTTACACTGATACCATGCTCATGGAGAGCACGATTCGACACCAATATTTCCAATACAAAATTATTGTCAAAAAATGAAATTGTACCACAGTTGATGCATTTTGCTTGGTGTGGCAAGGCTGCAAAGTCTTTTCAGACTAATATTTTGATGCTTTGAGTTATATTTTCTGTTTAAATGAGTGTTAGGTTGCATTGAAGAAAATCTGAACCCTAACCCTAACTACCCAAACCCTGAGCTAGGGTTAGGGTTAGTGTTATTAGAAAACATAGAAGATGTTTGATGGCATGGCTGTGTTTTAGGACAGAAGTGAAATTTAGGAAACGTGTTATTTTAATATTCTCTGCACTTTTTTTTTCTTGCCTATATGGGTCTATGTACTGCTTTGCCCTAAATGGGAATGTTGTCCACATCCCTGAAAAAAAAGGATTGAAAGAAAGTGGTTAAATGTGTCAATCTGTTGCATTTGGCATTGAATGCACTGCCGTTTTAACAGGTGTAGGTAACATTTATTGGGTTTTCCTGACTCTTAACCTATTTTACGCTGATACCATGCTCATGGAGAGCACGATTCGACACCAAAATTTCCAATACCAAAATTCTTGTCAAAAAATGAAATTGTACCACAGTTGATGCATTTTGCTTGGTGTGGCAAGGCTGCAAAGTCTTTTCAGACTAATATTTTGATGCTTTGAGTTATATTTTCTGCTTAAATGAGTGTTAGGTTGCATTGAAGAAAATCTGAACCCTAACCCTAACTACCCAAACCCTGAGCTAGGGTTAGGGTTAGTGTTATTAGAAAACATAGAAGATGTTTGATGGCATGGCTGTGTTTAAGGACAGAAGTGAAATTTAGGAAACGTGTTATTTTAATGTTCTCTGCACTTTTTTTTTCTTGCCTATATGGGTCTATGTACTGCTTTGCTCTAAATGGGAATGTTGTCCACATCCCTGAAAAGCAAAGGATTGAAAGAAAGTGGTTAAATGTGTCAATCTGTTGCATTTGGCATTGAATGCACTGTCGTTTTAACAGGTGTATGTAACATTTATTGGGTTTTCCTGACTCTTAACCTATTTTACGCTGATACCATTCTCATGGAGAGCACGATTCGACACAAATTTTCCAATACCAGAATTCTTGTCAAAAAATGAAATTGTACCACAGTTGATGCATTTTGCTTGGTGTGGCAAGGCTGCAAAGGCTTTTCAGACTAATATTTTGATGCCCTGAGTTATATTTTCTGCTTAAATGAGTGTTAGGTTGCATTGAAGAAAATCTGAACCCTAACCCTAACTACCGAAACCCTGAGCTAGGGTTAGGGTTAGTGTTATTAGAAAACATAGAAGATGTTTGATGGCATGGCTGTGTTTTAGGACAGAAGTGAAATTTAGGAAACGTGTTATTTTAATGTTCTCTGCACTTTTTTTTTCTTGCCTATATGGGTCTATGTACTGCTTTGCCCTAAATGGGAATGTTGTCCACATCCCTGAAAAAAAAGGATTGAAAGAAAGTGGTTAAATGTGTCAATCTGTTGCATTTGGCATTGAATGCACTGCCATATTAACAGGTGTAGGTAACATTTATTGGGTTTTCCTGACTCTTAACCTATTTTACGCTGATACCATGCTCATGGAGAGCACGATTCGACACCAAAATTTCCAATACAAAATTCTTGTCAAAAAATGAAATTGTACCACAGTTGATGCATTTTGCTTGGTGTGGCAAGGCTGCAAAGTCTTTTCAGACTAATATTTTGATGCCCTGAGTTATATTTTCTGCTTAAATGAGTGTTAGGTTGCTTTGAAGAAAATCTGAACCCTAACCCTAACTACCCAAACCCTGAGCTAGGGTTAGGGTTAGTGTTATTAGAAAACATAGAAGATGTTTGATGGCATGGCTGTGTTTTAGGACAGAAGTGAAATTTAGGAAACGTGTTATTTTAATGTTCTCTGCACTTTTTTTTTCTTACCTATATGGGTCTATGTACTGCTTTGCTCTAAATGGGAATGTTGCCCAAATCCCTGAAAAGCAAAGGATTGAAAGAAAGTGGTTAAATGTGTCAATCTGTTGCATTTGGCATTGAATGCACTGCCGTTTTAACAGGTGTAGGTAACATTTATTGGGTTTTCCTGACTCTTAACCTATTTTACGCTGATACCATTCTCATGGAGGGCACGATTCGACACAAATTTTCCAATACCAGAATTCTTGTCAAAAAATGAAATTGTACCACAGTTGATGCATTTTGCTTGGTGTGGCAAGGCTGCAAAGTCTTTTCAGACTAATATTTTGATGCCCTGAGTTATATTTTCTGCTTAAATGAGTGTTAGATTGCATTGAAGAAAATCTGAACCCTAACCCTAACTACCGAAACCCTGAGCTAGGGTTAGGGTTAGTGTTATTAGAAAACATAGAAGATGTTTCATGGCATGGCTGTGTTGTAGGACAGAAGTGAAATTTAGGAAACGTGTTATTTTAATGTTCTCTGCAGTTTTTTTTTCTTGCCTATATGGGTCTATGTACTGCTTTGCCCTAAATGGGAATGTTGTCCACATCCCTGAAAAAAAAGGATTGAAAGAAAGTGGTTAAATGTGTCAATCTGTTGCATTTGGCATTGAATGCACTGCCGTTTTAACAGGTGTAGGTAACATTTATTGGGTTTTCCTGACTCTTAACCTATTTTACGCTGATACCATGCTCATGGAGAGCACGATTCGACACCAATATTTCCAATACAAAATTATTGTCAAAAAATGAAATTGTACCACAGTTGATGCATTTTGCTTGGTGTGGCAAGGCTGCAAAGTCTTTTCAGACTAATATTTTGATGCTTTGAGTTATATTTTCTGTTTAAATGAGTGTTAGGTTGCATTGAAGAAAATCTGAACCCTAACCCTAACTACCCAAACCCTGAGCTAGGGTTAGGGTTAGTGTTATTAGAAAACATAGAAGATGTTTGATGGCATGGCTGTGTTTTAGGACAGAAGTGAAATTTAGGAAACGTGTTATTTTAATGTTCTCTGCACTTTTTTTTTCTTGCCTATATGGGTCTATGTACTGCTTTGCTCTAAATGGGAATGTTGTCCACATCCCTGAAAAGCAAAGCATTGAAAGAAAGTGGTTAAATGTGTCAATCTGTTGCATTTGGCATTGAATGCACTGCCGTTTTAACAGGTGTAGGTAACATTTATTGGGTTTTCCTGACTCTTTACCTATTTTACGCTGATACCATGCTAAAGGAGAACATGATTCGTCACAAATTTCCAACACCAGAAATCTTGTAAAAAAATGAAATTGTACCACAGTTGATGCATTTTGCTTGGTGTGGCAAGGCTGCAAAGTCTTTTCAGACTAATATTTTGATGCCCTGAGTTATATTTTCTGCTTAAATGAGTGTTAGGTTGCATTGAAGAAAATCTGAACCCTAACCCTAACTACCGAAACCCTGAGCTAGGGTTAGGGTTAGTGTTATTAGAAAACATAGAAGATGTTTGATGGCATGGCTGTGTTTTAGGACAGAAGTGAAATTTAGGAAACGTGTTATTTTAATGTTCTCTGCACTTTTTTTTTCTTGCCTATATGGGTCTATGTACTGCTTTGCCCTAAATGGGAATGTTGTCCACATCCCTGAAAAAAAAGGATTGAAAGAAAGTGGTTAAATGTGTCAATCTGTTGCATTTGGCATTGAATGCACTGCCGTTTTAACAGGTGTAGGTAACATTTATTGGGTTTTCCTGACTCTTAACCTATTTTACGCTGATACCATGCTCATGGAGAGCACGATTCGACACAAATTTTCCAATACCAGAATTCTTGTCAAAAAATGAAATTGTACCACAGTTGATGCATTTTGCTTGGTGTGGCAAGGCTGCAAAGGCTTTTCAGACTAATATTTTGATGCCCTGAGTTATATTTTCTGCTTAAATGAGTGTTAGGTTGCATTGAAGAAAATCTGAACCCTAACCCTAACTACCGAAACCCTGAGCTAGGGTTAGGGTTAGTGTTATTAGAAAACATAGAAGATGTTTGATGGCATGGCTGTGTTTTAGGACAGAAGTGAAATTTAGGAAACGTGTTATTTTAATGTTCTCTGCACTTTTTTTTTCTTGCCTATATGGGTCTATGTACTGCTTTGCCCTAAATGGGAATGTTGTCCACATCCCTGAAAAAAAAGGATTGAAAGAAAGTGGTTAAATGTGTCAATCTGTTGCATTTGGCATTGAATGCACTGCCATATTAACAGGTGTAGGTAACATTTATTGGGTTTTCCTGACTCTTAACCTATTTTACGCTGATACCATGCTCATGGAGAGCACGATTCGACACCAAAATTTCCAATACAAAATTCTTGTCAAAAAATGAAATTGTACCACAGTTGATGCATTTTGCTTGGTGTGGCAAGGCTGCAAAGTCTTTTCAGACCAATATTTTGATGCCCTGAGTTATATTTTCTGCTTAAATGAGTGTTAGGTTGCTTTGAAGAAAATCTGAACCCTAACCCTAACTACCCAAACCCTGAGCTAGGGTTAGGGTTAGTGTTATTAGAAAACATAGAAGATGTTTGATGGCATGGCTGTGTTTTAGGACAGAAGTGAAATTTAGGAAACGTGTTATTTTAATGTTCTCTGCACTTTTTTTTCTTGCCTATATGGGTCTATGTACTGCTTTGCTCTAAATGGGAATGTTGCCCAAATCCCTGAAAAGCAAAGGATTGAAAGAAAGTGGTTAAATGTGTCAATCTGTTGCATTTGGCATTGAATGCACTGCCGTTTTAACAGGTGTAGGTAACATTTATTGGGTTTTCCTGACTCTTAACCTATTTTACGCTGATACCATTCTCATGGAGAGCACGATTCGACACAAATTTTCCAATACCAGAATTCTTGTCAAAAAATGAAATTGTACCACAGTTGATGCATTTTGCTTGGTGTGGCAAGGCTGCAAAGTCTTTTCAGACTAATATTTTGATGCCCTGAGTTATATTTTCTGCTTAAATGAGTGTTAGGTTGCATTGAAGAAAATCTGAACCCTAACCCTAACTACCGAAACCCTGAGCTAGGGTTAGGGTTAGTGTTATTAGAAAACATAGAAGATGTTTGATGGCATGGCTGTGTTGTAGGACAGAAGTGAAATTTAGGAAACGTGTTATTTTAATGTTCTCTGCACTTTTTTTTTCTTGCCTATATGGGTCTATGTACTGCTTTGCCCTAAATGGGAATGTTGTCCACATCCCTGAAAAAAAAGGATTGAAAGAAAGTGGTTAAATGTGTCAATCTGTTGCATTTGGCATTGAATGCACTGCCGTTTTAACAGGTGTAGGTAACATTTATTGGGTTTTCCTGACTCTTAACCTATTTTACGCTGATACCATGCTCATGGAGAGCACGATTCGACACCAATATTTCCAATACAAAATTATTGTCAAAAAATGAAATTGTACCACAGTTGATGCATTTTGCTTGGTGTGGCAAGGCTGCAAAGTCTTTTCAGACTAATATTTTGATGCTTTGAGTTATATTTTCTGTTTAAATGAGTGTTAGGTTGCATTGAAGAAAATCTGAACCCTAACCCTAACTACCCAAACCCTGAGCTAGGGTTAGGGTTAGTGTTATTAGAAAACATAGAAGATGTTTGATGGCATGGCTGTGTTTTAGGACAGAAGTGAAATTTAGGAAACGTGTTATTTTAATGTTCTCTGCACTTTTTTTTTCTTGCCTATATGGGTCTATGTACTGCTTTGCTCTAAATGGGAATGTTGTCCACATCCCTGAAAAGCAAAGCATTGAAAGAAAGTGGTTAAATGTGTCAATCTGTTGCATTTGGCATTGAATGCACTGCCGTTTTAACAGGTGTAGGTAACATTTATTGGGTTTTCCTGACTCTTTACCTATTTTACGCTGATACCATGCTAAAGGAGAACATGATTCGTCACAAATTTCCAACACCAGAAATCTTGTAAAAAAATGAAATTGTACCACAGTTGATGCATTTTGCTTGGTGTGGCAAGGCTGCAAAGTCTTTTCAGACTAATATTTTGATGCCCTGAGTTATATTTTCTGCTTAAATGAGTGTTAGGTTGCATTGAAGAAAATCTGAACCCTAACCCTAACTACCGAAACCCTGAGCTAGGGTTAGGGTTAGTGTTATTAGAAAACATAGAAGATGTTTGATGGCATGGCTGTGTTTTAGGACAGAAGTGAAATTTAGGAAACGTGTTATTTTAATGTTCTCTGCACTTTTTTTTTCTTGCCTATATGGGTCTATGTACTGCTTTGCCCTAAATGGGAATGTTGTCCACATCCCTGAAAAAAAAGGATTGAAAGAAAGTGGTTAAATGTGTCAATCTGTTGCATTTGGCATTGAATGCACTGCCGTTTTAACAGGTGTAGGTAACATTTATTGGGTTTTCCTGACTCTTAACCTATTTTACGCTGATACCATGCTCATGGAGAGCACGATTCGACACAAATTTTCCAATACCAGAATTCTTGTCAAAAAATGAAATTGTACCACAGTTGATGCATTTTGCTTGGTGTGGCAAGGCTGCAAAGGCTTTTCAGACTAATATTTTGATGCCCTGAGTTATATTTTCTGCTTAAATGAGTGTTAGGTTGCATTGAAGAAAATCTGAACCCTAACCCTAACTACCGAAACCCTGAGCTAGGGTTAGGGTTAGTGTTATTAGAAAACATAGAAGATGTTTGATGGCATGGCTGTGTTTTAGGACAGAAGTGAAATTTAGGAAACGTGTTATTTTAATGTTCTCTGCACTTTTTTTTTCTTGCCTATATGGGTCTATGTACTGCTTTGCCCTAAATGGGAATGTTGTCCACATCCCTGAAAAAAAAGGATTGAAAGAAAGTGGTTAAATGTGTCAATCTGTTGCATTTGGCATTGAATGCACTGCCATATTAACAGGTGTAGGTAACATTTATTGGGTTTTCCTGACTCTTAACCTATTTTACGCTGATACCATGCTCATGGAGAGCACGATTCGACACCAAAATTTCCAATACAAAATTCTTGTCAAAAAATGAAATTGTACCACAGTTGATGCATTTTGCTTGGTGTGGCAAGGCTGCAAAGTCTTTTCAGACTAATATTTTGATGCCCTGAGTTATATTTTCTGCTTAAATGAGTGTTAGGTTGCTTTGAAGAAAATCTGAACCCTAACCCTAACTACCCAAACCCTGAGCTAGGGTTAGGGTTAGTGTTATTAGAAAACATAGAAGATGTTTGATGGCATGGCTGTGTTTTAGGACAGAAGTGAAATTTAGGAAACGTGTTATTTTAATGTTCTCTGCACTTTTTTTTTCTTGCCTATATGGGTCTATGTACTGCTTTGCTCTAAATGGGAATGTTGCCCAAATCCCTGAAAAGCAAAGGATTGAAAGAAAGTGGTTAAATGTGTCAATCTGTTGCATTTGGCATTGAATGCACTGCTGTTTTAACAGGTGTAGGTAACATTTATTGGGTTTTCCTGACTCTTAACCTATTTTACGCTGATACCATGCTCATGGAGAGCACGATTCGACACCAAAATTTCCAATACCAAAATTCTTGTCAAAAAATGAAATTGTACCACAGTTGATGCATTTTGCTTGGTGTGGCAAGGCTGCAAAGTCTTTTCAGACTAATATTTTGATGCTTTGAGTTATATTTTCTGCTTAAATGAGTGTTAGGTTGCATTGAAGAAAATCTGAACCCTAACCCTAACTACCCAAACCCTGAGCTAGGGTTAGGGTTAGTGTTATTAGAAAACATAGAAGATGTTTGATGGCATGGCTGTGTTTTAGGACAGAAGTAAAATTTAGGAAACGTGTTATTTTAATGTTCTTTGCACTTTTTTTTCTTGCCTATATGGGTCTACGTACTGCTTTGCTCTAAATGGGAATGTTGTCCAAATCCCTGAAAAGCAAAGCATTGAAAGAAAGTGGTTTAATGTGTCAATCTGTTGCATTTGGCATTGAATGCACTGCCGTTTTAACAGGTGTAGGTAACATTTATTGGGTTTTCCTGACTCTTAACCTATTTTACGCTGATACCATGCTCATGGAGAGCACGATTCGACACCAAAATTTCCAATACCAAAATTCTTGTCAAAAAATGAAATTGTACCACAGTTGATGCATTTTGCTTGGTGTGGCAAGGCTGCAAAGTCTTTTCAGACTAATATTTTGATGCTTTGAGTTATATTTTCTGCTTAAATGAGTGTTAGGTTGCATTGAAGAAAATCTGAACCCTAACCCTAACTACCCAAACCCTGAGCTAGGGTTAGGGTTAGTGTTATTAGAAAACATAGAAGATGTTTGATGGCATGGCTGTGTTTTAGGACAGAAGTGAAATTTAGGAAACGTGTTATTTTAATGTGCTCTGCACTTTTTTTTTCTTGCCTATATGGGTCTATGTACTGCTTTGCTCTAAATGGGAATGTTGCCCAAATCCCTGAAAAGCAAAGGATTGAAAGAAAGTGGTTAAATGTGTCAATCTGTTGCATTTGGCATTGAATGCACTGCCGTTTTAACAGGTGTAGGTAACATTTATTGGGTTTTCCTGACTCTTAACCTATTTTACGCTGATACCATTCTCATGGAGAGCACGATTCGACACAAATTTTCCAATACCAGAATTCTTGTCAAAAAATGAAATTGTACTACAGTTGATGCATTTTGCTTGGTGTGGCAAGGCTGCAAAGTCTTTTCAGACTAATATTTTGATGCCCTGAGTTATATTTTCTGCTTAAATGAGTGTTAGGTTGCATTGAAGAAAATCTGAACCCTAACCCTAACTACCGAAACCCTGAGCTAGGGTTAGGGTTAGTGTTATTAGAAAACATAGAAGATGTTTGATGGCATGGCTGTGTTTTAGGACAGAAGTGAAATTTAGGAAACGTGTTATTTTAATGTTCTCTGCACTTTTTTTTTCTTGCCTATATGGGTCTATGTACTGCTTTGCCCTAAATGGGAATGTTGTCCACATCCCTGAAAAAAAAGGATTGAAAGAAAGTGGTTAAATGTGTCAATCTGTTGCATTTGGCATTGAATGCACTGCCGTTTTAACAGGTGTAGGTAACATTTATTGGGTTTTCCTGACTCTTAACCTATTTTACGCTGATACCATGCTCATGGAGAGCACGATTCGACACAAATTTTCCAATACCAGAATTCTTGTCAAAAAATGAAATTGTACCACAGTTGATGCATTTTGCTTGGTGTGGCAAGGCTGCAAAGGCTTTTCAGACTAATATTTTGATGCCCTGAGTTATATTTTCTGCTTAAATGAGTGTTAGGTTGCTTTGAAGAAAATCTGAACCCTAACCCTAACTACCCAAACCCTGAGCTAGGGTTAGGGTTAGTGTTATTAGAAAACATAGAAGATGTTTGATGGCATGGCTGTGTTTTAGGACAGAAGTGAAATTTAGGAAACGTGTTATTTTAATGTTCTCTGCACTTTTTTTTTCTTGCCTATATGGGTCTATGTACTGCTTTGCTCTAAATGGGAATGTTGCCCAAATCCCTGAAAAGCAAAGGATTGAAAGAAAGTGGTTAAATGTGTCAATCTGTTGCATTTGGCATTGAATGCACTGCCGTTTTAACAGGTGTAGGTAACATTTATTGGGTTTTCCTGACTCTTAACCTATTTTACGCTGATACCATTCTCATGGAGAGCACGATTCGACACAAATTTTCCAATACCAGAATTCTTGTCAAAAAATGAAATTGTACCACAGTTGATGCATTTTGCTTGGTGTGGCAAGGCTGCAAAGTCTTTTCAGACTAATATTTTGATGCCCTGAGTTATATTTTCTGCTTAAATGAGTGTTAGGTTGCATTGAAGAAAATCTGAACCCTAACCCTAACTACCGAAACCCTGAGCTAGGGTTAGGGTTAGTGTTATTAGAAAACATAGAAGATGTTTGATGGCATGGCTGTGTTTTAGGACAGAAGTGAAATTTAGGAAACGTGTTATTTTAATGTTCTCTGCACTTTTTTTTTCTTGCCTATATGGGTCTATGTACTGCTTTGCTCTAAATGGGAATGTTGCCCAAATCCCTGAAAAGCAAAGGATTGAAAGAAAGTGGTTAAATGTGTCAATCTGTTGCATTTGGCATTGAATGCACTGCCGTTTTAACAGGTGTAGGTAACATTTATTGGGTTTTCCTGACTCTTAACCTATTTTACGCTGATACCATTCTCATGGAGAGCACGATTCGACACAAATTTTCCAATACCAGA
Source organism: Lepisosteus oculatus (assembly GCF_040954835.1). Classification (NCBI taxonomy): domain Eukaryota; kingdom Metazoa; phylum Chordata; class Actinopteri; order Semionotiformes; family Lepisosteidae; genus Lepisosteus; species Lepisosteus oculatus. The sequence continues at coordinate 10,210,965 of NC_090706.1, read as the reverse complement.
ATTCTTGTCAAAAAATGAAATTGTACCACAGTTGATGCATTTTGCTTGGTGTGGCAAGGCTGCAAAGTCTTTTCAGACTAATATTTTGATGCCCTGAGTTATATTTTCTGCTTAAATGAGTGTTAGGTTGCATTGAAGAAAATCTGAACCCTAACCCTAACTACCGAAACCCTGAGCTAGGGTTAGGGTTAGTGTTATTAGAAAACATAGAAGATGTTTGATGGCATGGCTGTGTTGTAGGACAGAAGTGAAATTTAGGAAACGTGTTATTTTAATGTTCTCTGCACTTTTTTTTTCTTGCCTATATGGGTCTATGTACTGCTTTGCCCTAAATGGGAATGTTGTCCACATCCCTGAAAAAAAAGGATTGAAAGAAAGTGGTTAAATGTGTCAATCTGTTGCATTTGGCATTGAATGCACTGCCGTTTTAACAGGTGTAGGTAACATTTATTGGGTTTTCCTGACTCTTAACCTATTTTACGCTGATACTATGCTCAAGGAGAACATGATTCGACACAAATTTCCAACACCAGAAATCTTGTCAAAAAATGAAATTGTACCACAGTTGATGCATTTTGCTTGGTGTGGCCAGGCTGCAAAGTCTTTTCAGACTAATATTTTGATGCCCTGAGTTATATTTTCTGCTTAAATGAGTGTTAGGTTGCTTTGAAGAAAATCTGAACCCTAACCCTAACTACCCAAACCCTGAGCTAGGGTTAGGGTTAGTTTTATTAGAAAACATAGAAGATGGTTGATGGCATGGCTGTGTTTTAGGACAGAAGTGAAATTTAGGAAACGTGTTATTTTAATGTTCTCTGCACTTTTTTTTCTTGCCTATATGGGTCTATGTACTGCTTTGCTCTAAATGGGAATGTTGCCCAAATCCCTGATAAGCAAAGGATTGAAAGAAAGTGGTTAAATGTGTCAATCTGTTGCATTTGGCATTGAATGCACTGCCGTTTTAACAGGTGTAGGTAACATTTATTGGGTTTTCCTGACTCTTAACCTATTTTACGCTGATACCATTCTCATGGAGAGCACGATTCGACACAAATTTTCCAATACCAGAATTCTTGTCAAAAAATGAAATTGTACTACAGTTGATGCATTTTGCTTGGTGTGGCAAGGCTGCAAAGTCTTTTCAGACTAATATTTTGATGCCCTGAGTTATATTTTCTGCTTAAATGAGTGTTAGGTTGCATTGAAGAAAATCTGAATCCTAACCCTAACTACCGAAACCCTGAGCTAGGGTTAGGGTTAGTGTTATTAGAAAACATAGAAGATGTTTGATGGCATGGCTGTGTTTTAGGACAGAAGTGAAATTTAGGAAACGTGTTATTTTAATGTTCTCTGCACTTTTTTTTTCTTGCCTATATGGGTCTATGTACTGCTTTGCCCTAAATGGGAATGTTGTCCACATCCCTGAAAAAAAAGGATTGAAAGAAAGTGGTTAAATGTGTCAATCTGTTGCATTTGCCATTGAATGCACTGCCATATTAACAGGTGTAGGTAACATTTATTGGGTTTTCCTGACTCTTAACCTATTTTACGCTGATACCATGCTCATGGAGAGCACGATTCGACACCAATATTTCCAATACAAAATTATTGTCAAAAAATGAAATTGTACCACAGTTGATGCATTTTGCTTGGTGTGGCAAGGCTGCAAAGTCTTTTCAGACTAATATTTTGATGCTTTGAGTTATATTTTCTGTTTAAATGAGTGTTAGGTTGCATTGAAGAAAATCTGAACCCTAACCCTAACTACCCAAACCCTGAGCTAGGGTTAGGGTTAGTGTTATTAGAAAACATAGAAGATGTTTGATGGCATGGCTGTGTTTTAGGACAGAAGTGAAATTTAGGAAACGTGTTATTTTAATGTTCTCTGCACTTTTTTTTTCTTGCCTATATGGGTCTATGTACTGCTTTGCTCTAAATGGGAATGTTGTCCACATCCCTGAAAAGCAAAGCATTGAAAGAAAGTGGTTAAATGTGTCAATCTGTTGCATTTGGCATTGAATGCACTGCCGTTTTAACAGGTGTAGGTAACATTTATTGGGTTTTCCTGACTCTTTACCTATTTTACGCTGATACCATGCTCAAGGAGAACATGATTCGTCACAAATTTCCAACACCAGAAATCTTGTCAAAAAATGAAATTGTACCACAGTTGATGCATTTTGCTTGGTGTGGCAAGGCTGCAAAGTCTTTTCAGACTAATATTTTGATGCCCTGAGTTATATTTTCTGCTTAAATGAGTGTTAGGTTGCATTGAAGAAAATCTGAACCCTAACCCTAACTACCGAAACCCTGAGCTAGGGTTAGGGTTAGTGTTATTAGAAAACATAGAAGATGTTTGATGGCATGGCTGTGTTTTAGGACAGAAGTGAAATTTAGGAAACGTGTTATTTTAATGTTCTCTGCACTTTTTTTTTCTTGCCTATATGGGTCTATGTACTGCTTTGCCCTAAATGGGAATGTTGTCCACATCCCTGAAAAAAAAGGATTGAAAGAAAGTGGTTAAATGTGTCAATCTGTTGCATTTGGCATTGAATGCACTGCCATATTAACAGGTGTAGGTAACATTTATTGGGTTTTCCTGACTCTTAACCTATTTTACGCTGATACCATGCTCATGGAGAGCACGATTCGACACCAATATTTCCAATACAAAATTCTTGTCAAAAAATGAAATTGTACCACAGTTGATGCATTTTGCTTGGTGTGGCAAGGCTGCAAAGTCTTTTCAGACTAATATTTTGATGCTTTGAGTTATATTTTCTGCTTAAATGAGTGTTAGGTTGCATTGAAGAAAATCTGAACCCTAACCCTAACTACCGAAACCCTGAGCTAGGGTTAGGGTTAGTGTTATTAGAAAACATAGAAGATGTTTGATGGCATGGCTGTGTTGTAGGACAGAAGTGAAATTTAGGAAACGTGTTATTTTAATGTTCTTTGCACTTTTTTTTCTTGCCTATATGGGTCTACGTACTGCTTTGCCCTAAATGGGAATGTTGTCCACATCCCTGAAAAAAAAGGATTGAAAGAAAGTGGTTAAATGTGTCAATCTGTTGCATTTGCCATTGAATGCACTGCCATATTAACAGGTGTAGGTAACATTTATTGGGTTTTCCTGACTCTTAACCTATTTTACGCTGATACCATGCTCATGGAGAGCACGATTCGACACCAATATTTCCAATACAAAATTATTGTCAAAAAATGAAATTGTATCACAGTTGATGCATTTTGCTTGGTGTGGCAAGGCTGCAAAGTCTTTTCAGACTAATATTTTGATGCTTTGAGTTATATTTTCTGCTTAAATGAGTGTTAGGTTGCATTGAAGAAAATCTGAACCCTAACCCTAACTACCGAAACCCTGAGCTAGGGTTAGGGTTAGTGTTATTAGAAAACATAGAAGATGTTTGATGGCATGGCTGTGTTTTAGGACAGAAGTGAAATTTAGGAAACGTGTTATTTTAATGTTCTCTGCACTTTTTTTTTCTTGCCTATATGGGTCTATGTACTGCTTTGCTCTAAATGGGAATGTTGCCCAAATCCCTGAAAAGCAAAGGATTGAAAGAAAGTGGTTAAATGTGTCAATCTGTTGCATTTGGCATTGAATGCACTGCCGTTTTAACAGGTGTAGGTAACATTTATTGGGTTTTCCTGACTCTTAACCTATTTTACGCTGATACCATTCTCATGGAGAGCACGATTCGACACAAATTTTCCAATACCAGAATTCTTGTCAAAAAATGAAATTGTACCACAGTTGATGCATTTTGCTTGGTGTGGCAAGGCTGCAAAGTCTTTTCAGACTAATATTTTGATGCCCTGAGTTATATTTTCTGCTTAAATGAGTTAGGTTGCATTGAAGAAAATCTGAACCCTAACCCTAACTACCGAAACCCTGAGCTAGGGTTAGGGTTAGTGTTATTAGAAAACATAGAAGATGTTTGATGGCATGGCTGTGTTGTAGGACAGAAGTGAAATTTAGGAAACGTGTTATTTTAATGTTCTCTGCACTTTTTTTTTCTTGCCTATATGGGTCTATGTACTGCTTTGCCCTAAATGGGAATGTTGTCCACATCCCTGAAAAAAAAGGATTGAAAGAAAGTGGTTAAATGTGTCAATCTGTTGCATTTGGCATTGAATGCACTGCCGTTTTAACAGGTGTAGGTAACATTTATTGGGTTTTCCTGACTCTTAACCTATTTTACGCTGATACCATGCTCATGGAGAGCACGATTCGACACCAATATTTCCAATACAAAATTATTGTCAAAAAATGAAATTGTACCACAGTTGATGCATTTTGCTTGGTGTGGCAAGGCTGCAAAGTCTTTTCAGACTAATATTTTGATGCTTTGAGTTATATTTTCTGTTTAAATGAGTGTTAGGTTGCATTGAAGAAAATCTGAACCCTAACCCTAACTACCCAAACCCTGAGCTAGGGTTAGGGTTAGTGTTATTAGAAAACATAGAAGATGTTTGATGGCATGGCTGTGTTTTAGGACAGAAGTGAAATTTAGGAAACGTGTTATTTTAATGTTCTCTGCACTTTTTTTTTCTTGCCTATATGGGTCTATGTACTGCTTTGCCCTAAATGGGAATGTTGTCCACATCCCTGAAAAAAAAGGATTGAAAGAAAGTGGTTAAATGTGTCAATCTGTTGCATTTGGCATTGAATGCACTGCCATATTAACAGGTGTAGGTAACATTTATTGGGTTTTCCTGACTCTTAACCTATTTTACGCTGATACCATGCTCATGGAGAGCACGATTCGACACCAAAATTTCCAATACAAAAAATTATTGTCAAAAAATGAAATTGTACCACAGTTGATGCATTTTGCTTGGTGTGGCAAGGCTGCAAAGTCTTTTCAGACTAATATTTTGATGCTTTGAGTTATATTTTTTGCTTAAATGAGTGTTAGGTTGCATTGAAGAAAATCTGAACCCTAACCCTAACTACCCAAACCCTGAGCTAGGGTTAGGGTTAGTGTTATTAGAAAACATAGAAGATGTTTGATGGCATGGCTGTGTTTTAGGACAGAAGTGAAATTTAGGAAACGTGTTATTTTAATGTTCTCTGCACTTTTTTTTTCTTGCCTATATGGGTCTATGTACTGCTTTGCTCTAAATGGGAATGTTGTCCACATCCCTGAAAAGCAAAGCATTGAAAGAAAGTGGTTAAATGTGTCAATCTGTTGCATTTGGCATTGAATGCACTGCCGTTTTAACAGGTGTAGGTAACATTTATTGGGTTTTCCTGACTCTTTACCTATTTTACGCTGATACCATGCTCAAGGAGAACATGATTCGTCACAAATTTCCAACACCAGAAATCTTGTCAAAAAATGAAATTGTACCACAGTTGATGCATTTTGCTTGGTGTGGCAAGGCTGCAAAGTCTTTTCAGACTAATATTTTGATGCCCTGAGTTATATTTTCTGCTTAAATGAGTGTTAGGTTGCATTGAAGAAAATCTGAACCCTAACCCTAACTACCCAAACCCTGAGCTAGGGTTAGGGTTAGTGTTATTAGAAAACATAGAAGATGTTTGATGGCATGGCTGTGTTTTAGGACAGAAGTGAAATTTAGGAAACGTGTTATTTTAATGTTCTCTGCACTTTTTTTTTCTTGCCTATATGGGTCTATGTACTGCTTTGCCCTAAATGGGAATGTTGTCCACATCCCTGAAAGAAAAGGATTGAAAGAAAGTGGTTAAATGTGTCAATCTGTTGCATTTGGCATTGAATGCACTGCCATATTAACAGGTGTAGGTAACATTTATTGGGTTTTCCTGACTCTTAACCTATTTTACGCTGATACCATGCTCATGGAGAGCACGATTCGACACCAAAATTTCCAATACAAAATTATTGTCAAAAAATGAAATTGTACCACAGTTGATGCATTTTGCTTGGTGTGGCAAGGCTGCAAAGTCTTTTCAGACTAATATTTTGATGCTTTGAGTTATATTTTCTGTTTAAATGAGTGTTAGGTTGCATTGAAGAAAATCTGAACCCTAACCCTAACTACCCAAACCCTGAGCTAGGGTTAGGGTTAGTGTTATTAGAAAACATAGAAGATGTTTGATGGCATGGCTGTGTTTTAGGACAGAAGTGAAATTTAGGAAACGTGTTATTTTAATGTTCTCTGCACTTTTTTTTTCTTGCCTATATGGGTCTACGTACTGCTTTGCTCTAAATGGGAATGTTGTCCAAATCCCTGAAAAGCAAAGCATTGAAAGAAAGTGGTTAAATGTGTCAATCTGTTGCATTTGGCATTGAATGCACTGCCGTTTTAACAGGTGTAGGTAACATTTATTGGGTTTTCCTGACTCTTAACCTATTTTACGCTGATACCATTCTCATGGAGAGCACGATTCGACACAAATTTTCCAATACCAGAATTCTTGTCAAAAAATGAAATTGTACCACAGTTGATGCATTTTGCTTGGTGTGGCAAGGCTGCAAAGTCTTTTCAGACTAATATTTTGATGCCCTGAGTTATATTTTCTGCTTAAATGAGTGTTAGGTTGCATTGAAGAAAATCTGAACCCTAACCCTAACTACCGAAACCCTGAGCTAGGGTTAGGGTTAGTGTTATTAGAAAACATAGAAGATGTTTGATGGCATGGCTGTGTTTTAGGACAGAAGTAAAATTTAGGAAACGTGTTATTTTAATGTTCTTTGCACTTTTTTTTCTTGCCTATATGGGTCTACGTACTGCTTTGCTCTAAATGGGAATGTTGTCCATATCCCTGAAAAAAAAGGATTGAAAGAAAGTGGTTAAATGTGTCAATCTGTTGCATTTGGCATTGAATGCACTGCCATATTAATAGGTGTAGGTAACATTTATATGGTTTTCCTGACTCTTAACCTATTTTACGCTGATACCATGCTCATGGAGAGCACGATTCGACACCAAAATTTCCAATACAAAATTATTGTCAAAAAATGAAATTGTACCACAGTTGATGCATTTTGCTTGGTGTGGCAAGGCTGCAAAGTCTTTTCAGACTAATATTTTGATGCTTTGAGTTATATTTTCTGCTTAAATGAGTGTTAGGTTGCATTGAAGAAAATCTGAACCCTAACCCTAACTACCCAAACCCTGAGCTAGGGTTAGGGTTAGTGTTATTAGAAAACATAGAAGATGTTTGATGGCATGGCTGTGTTTTAGGACAGAAGTAAAATTTAGGAAACGTGTTATTTTAATGTTCTTTGCACTTTTTTTTCTTGCCTATATGGGTCTACGTACTGCTTTGCTCTAAATGGGAATGTTGTCCAAATCCCTGAAAAGCAAAGCATTGAAAGAAAGTGGTTAAATGTGTCAATCTGTTGCATTTGGCATTGAATGCACTGCCGTTTTAACAGGTGTAGGTAACATTTATTGGGTTCTCCTGACTCTTTACCTATTTTACGCTGATACCATGCTCAAGGAGAACATGATTCGTCACAAATTTCCAACACCAGAAATCTTGTCAAAAAATGAAATTGTACCACAGTTGATGCATTTTGCTTGGTGTGGCAAGGCTGCAAAGTCTTTTCAGACTAATATTTTGATGCCCTGAGTTATATTTTCTGCTTAAATGAGTGTTAGGTTGCATTGAAGAAAATCTGAACCCTAACCCTAACTACCGAAACCCTGAGCTAGGGTTAGGGTTAGTGTTATTAGAAAACATAGAAGATGTTTGATGGCATGGCTGTGTTTTAGGACAGAAGTGAAATTTAGGAAACGTGTTATTTTAATGTTCTCTGCACTTTTTTTTTCTTGCCTATATGGGTCTATGTACTGCTTTGCCCTAAATGGGAATGTTGTCCACATCCCTGAAAAAAAAGGATTGAAAGAAAGTGGTTAAATGTGTCAATCTGTTGCATTTGGCATTGAATGCACTGCCATATTAACAGGTGTAGGTAACATTTATTGGGTTTTCCTGACTCTTAACCTATTTTACGCTGATACCATGCTCATGGAGAGCACGATTCGACACCAAAATTTCCAATACAAAATTATTGTCAAAAAATGAAATTGTACCACAGTTGATGCATTTTGCTTGGTGTGGCAAGGCTGCAAAGTCTTTTCAGACTAATATTTTGATGCCCTGAGTTATATTTTCTGCTTAAATGAGTGTTAGGTTGCATTGAAGAAAATCTGAACCCTAACCCTAACTACCGAAACCCTGAGCTAGGGTTAGGGTTAGTGTTATTAGAAAACATAGAAGATGTTTGATGGCATGGCTGTGTTTTAGGACAGAAGTGAAATTTAGGAAACGTGTTATTTTAATGTTCTCTGCACTTTTTTTTTCTTGCCTATATGGGTCTATGTACTGCTTTGCCCTAAATGGGAATGTTGTCCACATCCCTGAAAAAAAAGGATTGAAAGAAAGTGGTTAAATGTGTCAATCTGTTGCATTTGGCATTGAATGCACTGCCGTTTTAACAGGTGTAGGTAACATTTATTGGGTTTTCCTGACTCTTAACCTATTTTACGCTGACACCATGCTCATGGAGAGCACGATTCGACACCAAAATTTCCAATACCAAAATTCTTGTCAAAAAATGAAATTGTACCACAGTTGATGCATTTTGCTTGGTGTGGCAAGGCTGCAAAGTCTTTTCAGACTAATATTTTGATGCTTTGAGTTATATTTTCTGCTTAAATGAGTGAGGTTGCATTGAAGAAAATCTGAACCCTAACCCTAACTACCCAAACCCTGAGCTAGGGTTAGGGTTAGTGTTATTAGAAAACATAGAAGATGTTTGATGGCATGGCTGTGTTTTAGGACAGAAGTGAAATTTAGGAAACGTGTTATTTTAATGTTCTCTGCACTTTTTTTTTCTTGCCTATATGGGTCTATGTACTGCTTTGCTCTAAATGGGAATGTTGTCCAAATCCCTGAAAAGCAAAGCATTGAAAGAAAGTGGTTAAATGTGTCAATCTGTTGCATTTGGCATTGAATGCACTGCCGTTTTAACAGGTGTAGGTAACATTTATTGGGTTTTCCTGACTCTTAACCTATTTTACGCTGATACCATTCTCATGGAGAGCGCGATTCGACACAAATTTTCCAATACCAGAATTCTTGTCAAAAAATGAAATTGTACCACAGTTGATGCATTTTGCTTGGTGTGGCAAGGCTGCAAAGTCTTTTCAGACTAATATTTTGATGCTTTGAGTTATATTTTCTGCTTAAATGAGTGAGGTTGCATTGAAGAAAATCTGAACCCTAACCCTAACTACCCAAACCCTGAGCTAGGGTTAGGGTTAGTGTTATTAGAAAACATAGAAGATGTTTGATGGCATGGCTGTGTTTTAGGACAGAAGTGAAATTTAGGAAACGTGTTATTTTAATGTTCTCTGCACTTTTTTTTTCTTGCCTATATGGGTCTATGTACTGCTTTGCCCTAAATGGGAATGTTGTCCACATCCCTGAAAAAAAAGGATTGAAAGAAAGTGGTTAAATGTGTCAATCTGTTGCATTTGGCATTGAATGCACTGCCATATTAACAGGTGTAGGTAACATTTATTGGGTTTTCCTGACTCTTAACCTATTTTACGCTGATACCATGCTCATGGAGAGCACGATTCGACACCAAAATTTCCAATACAAAATTATTGTCAAAAAATGAAATTGTACCACAGTTGATGCATTTTGCTGGGTGTGGCAAGGCTGCAAAGTCTTTTCAGACTAATATTTTGATGCTTTGAGTTATATTTTCTGTTTAAATGAGTGTTAGGTTGCATTGAAGAAAATCTGAACCCTAACCCTAACTACCCAAACCCTGAGCTAGGGTTAGGGTTAGTGTTATTAGAAAACATAGAAGATGTTTGATGGCATGGCTGTGTTTTAGGACAGAAGTGAAATTTAGGAAACGTATTATTTTAATGTTCTCTGCACTTTTTTTTTCTTCCCTATATGGGTCTACGTACTGCTTTGCTCTAAATGGGAATGTTGTCCAAATCCCTGAAAAGCAAAGGATTGAAAGAAAGTGGTTAAATGTGTCAATCTGTTGCATTTGGCATTGAATGCACTGCCATTTTAACAGGTGTAGGTAACATTTATTGGGTTTTCCTGACTCTTAACCTATTTAACGCTGATACCATGGTCAAGGAGAATATGATTCGACACAAATTTCCAATACCAGAATTCGTGTCAAAAAATGAAATTGTACCACAGTTGACGCATTTTGCTTGGTGTGGCAAGGCTGCAAAGTCTTTTCAGACTAATATTTTGATGCCCTGAGTTATATGTTCTGCTTAAATGAGTGTTAGGTTGCATTGAAGAAAATCTGAACCCTAACCCTAACTACCCAAACCCTGAGCTAGGGTTAGGGTTAGTGTTATTAGAAAACATAGAAGATGTTTGATGGCATGGCTGTGTTTTAGGACAGAAGTGAAATTAAGAAACGTGTTATTTTAATGTTCTCTGCACTTTTTTTTTCTTGCCTATATGGGTCTATATACTGCTTTGCTCTAAATGGGAATGTTGCCCAAATCCCTGAAAAGCAAAGCATTGAAAGAAAGTGGTTAAATGTGTCAATCTGTTGCATTTGGCATTGAATGCACTGCCGTTTTAACAGGTGTAGGTAACATTTATTGGGTTTTCCTGACTCTTAACCTATTTTACGCTGATACCATTCTCATGGAGAGTACGATTCGACACAAATTTTCCAATACCAGAATTCTTGTAAAAAATGAAATTGTACCACAGTTGATGCATTTTGCTTGGTGTGGCAAGGCTGCAAAGTCTTTTCAGACTAATATTTTGATGCCCTGAGTTATATTTTCTGCTTAAATGAGTGTTAGGTTGCATTGAAGAAAATCTGAACCCTAACCCTAACTACCCAAACCCTGAGCTAGGGTCAGGGTTAGTGTTATTAGAAAACATAGAAGATGTTTGATGGCATGGCTGTGTTTTAGGACAGAAGTGAAATTTAGGAAACGTGTTATTTTAATGTTCTCTGCACTTTTTTTTTCTTGCCTATATGGGTCTATGTACTGCTTTGCCCTAAATGGGAATGTTGTCCACATCCCTGAAAAGCAAAGGATTGAAAGAAAGTGGTTAAATGTGTCAATCTGTTGCATTTGGCATTGAATGCACTGCCATTTTAACAGGTGTAGGTAACATTTATTGGGTTTTCCTGACTCTTAACCTATTTTACGCTGATACCATTCTCATGGAGAGCACGATTCGACACAAATTTTCCAATACCAGAATTCTTGTCAAAAAATGAAATTGTACCACAGTTGATGCATTTTGCTTGGTGTTTCAAGGCTGCAAAGTCTTTTCAGACTAATATTTTGATGCCCTGAGTTATATTTTTTGCTTAAATGAGTGTTAGGTTGCATTGTAGAAAATCTGAACCCTAACCCTCACTACCCAAACCCTGAGCTAGGGTTAGGGGTAGTGTTATTAGAAAACATAGAAGATGTTTGATGGCATGGCTGTGTTTTAGGACAGAAGTGAAATTTAGGAAACGTGTTATTTTAATGTTCTCTGCACTTTTTTTTTCTTCCCTATATGGGTCTATGTACTACTTGCTCTAAATGGGAATGTTTCCCAAATCCCTGAAAAGCAAAGGATTGAAAGAAAGTGGTTAAATGTGTCAATCTGTTGCATTTGGCATTGAATGCACTGCCGTATTAACAGGTGTAGGTAACATTTATTGGGTTTTCCTGACTCTTAACCTATTTTACGGTGATACCATGGTCAAGGAGAACATGATTCGACACAAATTTCCAATACCAGAAATCTTGTCAAAAAATGAAATTGTACCACAGTTGACGCATTTTGCTTGGTGTGGCAAGGCTGCAAAGTCTTTTCAGACTAATATTTTGATGCCCTGAGTTATATTTTCTGCTTAAATGAGAGTTAGGTTGCATTGAAGAAAATCTGAACCCTAACCCTAACTACCCAAACCGTGAGTTAGGGTTAGGGTTAGTGTTATTAGAAAACATAGAAGATGTTTGATGGCATGGCTGTGTTTTAGGACAGAAGTGAAATTTAGGAAACGTGTTATTTTAATGTTCTCTGCACTTTTTTTTTCTTGCCTATATGGGTCTACGTACTGCTTTGCTCTAAATGGGAATGTTGTCCAAATCCCTGAAAAGCAAAGGATTGAAAGAAAGTGGTTAAATGTGTCAATCTGTTGCATTTGGCATTGAATGCACTGCCATTTTAACAGGTGTAGGTAACATTTATTGGGTTTTCCTGACTCTTAACCTATTTTACGCTGATACCATTCTCATGGAGAGCACGATTCGACACAAATTTTCCAATACCAGAATTCTTCTCAAAAAATGAAATTGTACCACAGTTGATGCATTTTGCTTGGTGTGGCAAGGCTGCAAAGTCTTTTCAGACTAATATTTTGATGCTTTGAGTTATATTTTCTGCTTAAATGAGTGTTAGGTTGCATTGAAGAAAATCTGAACCCTAACCCTAACTACCCAAACCCTGAGCTAGGGTTAGGGTTAGTGTTATTAGAAAACATAGAAGATGTTTGATGGCATGGCTGTGTTTTAGGACAGAAGTGAAATTAAGAAACGTGTTATTTTAATGTTCTCTGCACTTTTTTTTTCTTGCCTATATGGGTCTATATACTGCTTTGCTCTAAATGGGAATGTTGCCCAAATCCCTGAAAAGCAAAGCATTGAAAGAAAGTGGTTAAATGTGTCAATCTGTTGCATTTGGCATTGAATGCACTGCCGTTTTAACAGGTGTAGGTAACATTTATTGGGTTTTCCTGACTCTTAACCTATTTTACGCTGATACCATTCTCATGGAGAGCACGATTCGACACAAATTTTCCAATACCAGAATTCTTGTAAAAAATGAAATTGTACCACAGTTGATGCATTTTGCTTGGTGTGGCAAGGCTGCAAAGTCTTTTCAGACTAATATTTTGATGCCCTGAGTTATATTTTCTGCTTAAATGAGTGTTAGGTTGCATTGAAGAAAATCTGAACCCTAACCCTAACTACCCAAACCCTGAGCTAGGGTTAGGGTTAGTGTTATTAGAAAACATAGAAGATGTTTGATGGCATGGCTGTGTTTTAGGACAGAAGTGAAATTTAGGAAACGTGTTATTTTAATGTTCTCTGCACTTTTTTTTTCTTGCCTATATGGGTCTATGTACTGCTTTGCCCTAAATGGGAATGTTGTCCACATCCCTGAAAAGCAAAGGATTGAAAGAAAGTGGTTAAATGTGTCAATCTGTTGCATTTGGCATTGAATGCACTGCCGTATTAACAGGTGTAGGTAACATTTATTGGGTTTTCCTGACTCTTAACCTATTTTACGGTGATACCATTCTCATGGAGAGCACGATTCGACACAAATTTTCCAATACCAGAATTCTTGTAAAAAATGAAATTGTACCACAGTTGATGCATTTTGCTTGGTGTGGCAAGGCTGCAAAGTCTTTTCAGACTAATATTTTGATGCCCTGAGTTATATTTTCTGCTTAAATGAGTGTTAGGTTGCATTGAAGAAAATCTGAACCCTAACCCTAACTACCCAAACCCTGAGCTAGGGTTAGGGTTAGTGTTATTAGAAAACATAGAAGATGTTTGATGGCATGGCTGTGTTTTAGGACAGAAGTGAAATTTAGGAAACGTGTTATTTTAATGTTCTCTGCACTTTTTTTTTCTTGCCTATATGGGTCTATGTACTGCTTTGCCCTAAATGGGAATGTTGTCCACATCCCTGAAAAGCAAAGGATTGAAAGAAAGTGGTTAAATGTGTCAATCTGTTGCATTTGGCATTGAATGCACTGCCGTATTAACAGGTGTAGGTAACATTTATTGGGTTTTCCTGACTCTTAACCTATTTTACGCTGATACCATTCTCATGGAGAGCACGATTCGACACAAATTTTCCAATACCGGAATTCTTGTCAAAAAATGAAATTGTACCACAGTTGATGCATTTTGCTTGGTGTTTCAAGGCTGCAAAGTCTTTTCAGACTAATATTTTGATGCCCTGAGTTATATTTTTTGCTTAAATGAGTGTTAGGTTGCATTGTAGAAAATCTGAACCCTAACCCTCACTACCCAAACCCTGAGCTAGGGTTAGGGGTAGTGTTATTAGAAAACATAGAAGATGTTTGATGGCATGGCTGTGTTTTAGGACAGAAGTGAAATTTAGGAAACGTGTTATTTTAATGTTCTCTGCACTTTTTTTTTCTTGCCTATATGGGTCTATGTACTACTTGCTCTAAATGGGAATGTTTCCCAAATCCCTGAAAAGCAAAGGATTGAAAGAAAGTGGTTAAATGTGTCAATCTGTTGCATTTGGCATTGAATGCACTGCCGTATTAACAGGTGTAGGTAACATTTATTGGGTTTTCCTGACTCTTAACCTATTTTACGGTGATACCATTCTCATGGAGAGCACGATTCGACACAAATTTTCCAATACCAGAATTCTTGTAAAAAATGAAATTGTACCACAGTTGATGCATTTTGCTTGGTGTGGCAAGGCTGCAAAGTCTTTTCAGACTAATATTTTGATGCCCTGAGTTATATTTTCTGCTTAAATGAGTGTTAGGTTGCATTGAAGAAAATCTGAACCCTAACCCTAACTACCCAAACCCTGAGCTAGGGTTAGGGTTAGTGTTATTAGAAAACATAGAAGATGTTTGATGGCATGGCTGTGTTTTAGGACAGAAGTGAAATTTAGGAAACGTGTTATTTTAATGTTCTCTGCACTTTTTTTTTCTTCCCTATATGGGTCTACGTACTGCTTTGCTCTAAATGGGAATGTTGTCCAAATCCCTGAAAAGCAAAGGATTGAAAGAAAGTGGTTAAATGTGTCAATCTGTTGCATTTGGCATTGAATGCACTGCCATTTTAACAGGTGTAGGTAACATTTATTGGGTTTTCCTGACTCTTAACCTATTTAACGCTGATACCATGGTCAAGGAGAATATGATTCGACACAAATTTCCAATACCAGAAATCTTGTCAAAAAATGAAATTGTACCACAGTTGATGCATTTTGCTTGGTGTTTCAAGGCTGCAAAGTCTTTTCAGACTAATATTTTGATGCCCTGAGTTATATTTTCTGCTTAAATGAGTGTTAGGTTGCATTGTAGAAAATCTGAACCCTAACCCTAACTACCCAAACCCTGAGCTAGGGTTAGTGTTATTAAAAAACATAGAAGATGATTGATGGCATGGCTGTGTTCTAGGACAGAAGTGAAATTTAGGAAACGTGTTATTTTAATGTTCTCTGCACTTTTTTTTCTTGCCTATATGGCTCTGTGTAGTGCTTTGCTCTAAATGGGAATGTTGTCCAAATCCCTGAAAAGCAAAGGATTGAAAGAAAGTGGTTAAATGTGTCAATCTGTTGCATTTGGCATTGAATGCACTTCCGTTTTAACAGGTGTAGGTAACATTTATTGGGTTTTCCTGACTCTTGACCTATTTTACGCTGATACCATTCTCATGGAGAGCACGATTCGACACAAATTATCCAATACCAGAATTCGTGTCAAAAAATGAAATTGTACCACAGTTGACGCATTTTGCTTGGTGTGGCAAGGCTGCAAAGTCTTTTCAGACTAATATTTTGATGCCCTGAGTTATATTTTCTGCTTAAATGAGTGTTAGGTTGCATTGAAGAAAATCTGAACCCTAACCCTAACTACCCAAACTCTGAGCTAGGGTTAGGGTTAGTGTTATTAGAAAACATAGAAGATGATTGATGGCATGGCTGTGTTCTAGGACAGAAGTGAAATTTAGGAAACGTGTTATTTTAATGTTCTCTGCACTTTTTTTTCTTGCCTATATGGCTCTGTGTAGTGCTTTGCTCTAAATGGGAATGTTGTCCAAATCCCTGAAAAGCAAAGGATTGAAAGAAAGTGGTTAAATGTGTCAATCTGTTGCATTTGGCATTGAATGCACTTCCGTTTTAACAGGTGTAGGTAACATTTATTGGGTTTTCCTGACTCTTAACCTATTTTACGGTGATACCATGGTCAAGGAGAACATGATTCGACACAAATTTCCAATACCAGAAATCTTGTCAAAAAATGAAATTGTACCACAGTTGATGCATTTTGCTTGGTGTGGCAAGGCTGCAAAGTCTTTTCAGACTAATATTTTGATGCTTTGAGTTATATTTTCTGCTTAAATGAGTGAGGTTGCATTGAAGAAAATCTGAACCCTAACCCTAACTACCCAAACCCTGAGCTAGGGTTAGGGTTAGTGTTATTAGAAAACATAGAAGATGTTTGATGGCATGGCTGTGTTTTAGGACAGAAGTAAAATTTAGGAAACGTGTTATTTTAATGTTCTTTGCACTTTTTTTTCTTGCCTATATGGGTCTACGTACTGCTTTGCTCTAAATGGGAATGTTGTCCAAATCCCTGAAAAGCAAAGCATTGAAAGAAAGTGGTTAAATGTGTCAATCTGTTGCATTTGGCATTGAATGCACTGCCGTTTTAACAGGTGTAGGTAACATTTATTGGGTTTTCCTGACTCTTTACCTATTTTACGCTGATACCATGCTCAAGGAGAACATGATTCGTCACAAATTTCCAACACCAGAAATCTTGTCAAAAAATGAAATTGTACCACAGTTGATGCATTTTGCTTGGTGTGGCAAGGCTGCAAAGTCTTTTCAGACTAATATTTTGATGCCCTGAGTTATATTTTCTGCTTAAATGAGTGTTAGGTTGCATTGAAGAAAATCTGAACCCTAACCCTAACTACCGAAACCCTGAGCTAGGGTTAGGGTTAGTGTTATTAGAAAACATAGAAGATGTTTGATGGCATGGCTGTGTTTTAGGACAGAAGTGAAATTTAGGAAACGTGTTATTTTAATGTTCTCTGCACTTTTTTTTTCTTGCCTATATGGGTCTATGTACTGCTTTGCCCTAAATGGGAATGTTGTCCACATCCCTGAAAAAAAAGGATTGAAAGAAAGTGGTTAAATGTGTCAATCTGTTGCATTTGGCATTGAATGCACTGCCATATTAACAGGTGTAGGTAACATTTATTGGGTTTTCCTGACTCTTAACCTATTTTACGCTGATACCATGCTCATGGAGAGCACGATTCGACACCAAAATTTCCAATACAAAATTATTGTCAAAAAATGAAATTGTACCACAGTTGATGCATTTTGCTTGGTGTGGCAAGGCTGCAAAGTCTTTTCAGACTAATATTTTGATGCTTTGAGTTATATTTTCTGTTTAAATGAGTGTTAGGTTGCATATAAGAAAATCTGAACCCTAACCCTAACTACCCAAACCCTGAGCTAGGGTTAGGGTTAGTGTTATTAGAAAACATAGAAGATGTTTGATGGCATGGCTGTGTTTTAGGACAGAAGTGAAATTTAGGAAACGTATTATTTTAATGTTCTCTGCACTTTTTTTTTCTTCCCTATATGGGTCTACGTACTGCTTTGCTCTAAATGGGAATGTTGTCCAAATCCCTGAAAAGCAAAGGATTGAAAGAAAGTGGTTAAATGTGTCAATCTGTTGCATTTGGCATTGAATGCACTGCCATTTTAACAGGTGTAGGTAACATTTATTGGGTTTTCCTGACTCTTAACCTATTTAACGCTGATACCATGGTCAAGGAGAATATGATTCGACACAAATTTCCAATACCAGAATTCGTGTCAAAAAATGAAATTGTACCACAGTTGACGCATTTTGCTTGGTGTGGCAAGGCTGCAAAGTCTTTTCAGACTAATATTTTGATGCCCTGAGTTATATTTTCTGCTTAAATGAGTCTTAGGTTGCATTGAAGAAAATCTGAACCCTAACCCTAACTACCCAAACCCTGAGCTAGGGTTAGGGTTAGTGTTATTAGAAAACATAGAAGATGTTTGATGGCATGGCTGTGTTTTAGGACAGAAGTGAAATTAAGAAACGTGTTATTTTAATGTTCTCTGCACTTTTTTTTTCTTGCCTATATGGGTCTATATACTCCTTTGCTCTAAATGGGAATGTTGCCCAAATCCCTGAAAAGCAAAGCATTGAAAGAAAGTGGTTAAATGTGTCAATCTGTTGCATTTGGCATTGAATGCACTGCCGTTTTAACAGGTGTAGGTAACATTTATTGGGTTTTCCTGACTCTTAACCTATTTTACGCTGATACCATTCTCATGGAGAGCACGATTCGACACAAATTTTCCAATACCAGAATTCTTGTAAAAAATGAAATTGTACCACAGTTGATGCATTTTGCTTGGTGTGGCAAGGCTGCAAAGTCTTTTCAGACTAATATTTTGATGCCCTGAGTTATATTTTCTGCTTAAATGAGTGTTAGGTTGCATTGAAGAAAATCTGAACCCTAACCCTAACTACCCAAACCCTGAGCTAGGGTTAGGGTTAGTGTTATTAGAAAACATAGAAGATGTTTGATGGCATGGCTGTGTTTTAGGACAGAAGTGAAATTTAGGAAACGTGTTATTTTAATGTTCTCTGCACTTTTTTTTTCTTGCCTATATGGGTCTATGTACTGCTTTGCCCTAAATGGGAATGTTGTCCACATCCCTGAAAAGCAAAGGATTGAAAGAAAGTGGTTAAATGTGTCAATCTGTTGCATTTGGCATTGAATGCACTGCCATTTTAACAGGTGTAGGTAACATTTATTGGGTTTTCCTGACTCTTAACCTATTTTACGCTGATACCATTCTCATGGAGAGCACGATTCGACACAAATTTTCCAATACCAGAATTCTTGTCAAAAAATGAAATTGTACCACAGTTGATGCATTTTGCTTGGTGTTTCAAGGCTGCAAAGTCTTTTCAGACTAATATTTTGATGCCCTGAGTTATATTTTTTGCTTAAATGAGTGTTAGGTTGCATTGTAGAAAATCTGAACCCTAACCCTCACTACCCAAACCCTGAGCTAGGGTTAGGGGTAGTGTTATTAGAAAACATAGAAGATGTTTGATGGCATGGCTGTGTTTTAGGACAGAAGTGAAATTTAGGAAACGTGTTATTTTAATGTTCTCTGCACTTTTTTTTTCTTCCCTATATGGGTCTATGTACTACTTGCTCTAAATGGGAATGTTTCCCAAATCCCTGAAAAGCAAAGGATTGAAAGAAAGTGGTTAAATGTGTCAATCTGTTGCATTTGGCATTGAATGCACTGCCGTATTAACAGGTGTAGGTAACATTTATTGGGTTTTCCTGACTCTTAACCTATTTTACGGTGATACCATGGTCAAGGAGAACATGATTCGACACAAATTTCCAATACCAGAAATCTTGTCAAAAAATGAAATTGTACCACAGTTGACGCATTTTGCTTGGTGTGGCAAGGCTGCAAAGTCTTTTCAGACTAATATTTTGATGCCCTGAGTTATATTTTCTGCTTAAATGAGAGTTAGGTTGCATTGAAGAAAATCTGAACCCTAACCCTAACTACCCAAACCATGAGTTAGGGTTAGGGTTAGTGTTATTAGAAAACATAGAAGATGTTTGATGGCATGGCTGTGTTTTAGGACAGAAGTGAAATTTAGGAAACGTGTTATTTTAATGTTCTCTGCACTTTTTTTTTCTTGCCTATATGGGTCTACGTACTGCTTTGCTCTAAATGGGAATGTTGTCCAAATCCCTGAAAAGCAAAGGATTGAAAGAAAGTGGTTAAATGTGTCAATCTGTTGCATTTGGCATTGAATGCACTGCCATTTTAACAGGTGTAGGTAACATTTATTGGGTTTTCCTGACTCTTAACCTATTTTACGCTGATACCATTCTCATGGAGAGCACGATTCGACACAAATTTTCCAATACCAGAATTCTTCTCAAAAAATGAAATTGTACCACAGTTGATGCATTTTGCTTGGTGTGGCAAGGCTGCAAAGTCTTTTCAGACTAATATTTTGATGCTTTGAGTTATATTTTCTGCTTAAATGAGTGTTAGGTTGCATTGAAGAAAATCTGAACCCTAACCCTAACTACCCAAACCCTGAGCTAGGGTTAGGGTTAGTGTTATTAGAAAACATAGAAGATGTTTGATGGCATGGCTGTGTTTTAGGACAGAAGTGAAATTAAGAAACGTGTTATTTTAATGTTCTCTGCACTTTTTTTTTCTTGCCTATATGGGTCTATGTACTGCTTTGCCCTAAATGGGAATGTTGTCCACATCCCTGAAAAGCAAAGGATTGAAAGAAAGTGGTTAAATGTGTCAATCTGTTGCATTTGGCATTGAATGCACTGCCGTATTAACAGGTGTAGGTAACATTTATTGGGTTTTCCTGACTCTTAACCTATTTTACGGTGATACCATTCTCATGGAGAGCACGATTCGACACAAATTTTCCAATACCAGAATTCTTGTAAAAAATGAAATTGTACCACAGTTGATGCATTTTGCTTGGTGTGGCAAGGCTGCAAAGTCTTTTCAGACTAATATTTTGATGCCCTGAGTTATATTTTCTGCTTAAATGAGTGTTAGGTTGCATTGAAGAAAATCTGAACCCTAACCCTAACTACCCAAACCCTGAGCTAGGGTTAGGGTTAGTGTTATTAGAAAACATAGAAGATGTTTGATGGCATGGCTGTGTTTTAGGACAGAAGTGAAATTTAGGAAACGTGTTATTTTAATGTTCTCTGCACTTTTTTTTTCTTGCCTATATGGGTCTATGTACTGCTTTGCCCTAAATGGGAATGTTGTCCACATCCCTGAAAAGCAAAGGATTGAAAGAAAGTGGTTAAATGTGTCAATCTGTTGCATTTGGCATTGAATGCACTGCCGTATTAACAGGTGTAGGTAACATTTATTGGGTTTTCCTGACTCTTAACCTATTTTACGCTGATACCATTCTCATGGAGAGCACGATTCGACACAAATTTTCCAATACCGGAATTCTTGTCAAAAAATGAAATTGTACCACAGTTGATGCATTTTGCTTGGTGTTTCAAGGCTGCAAAGTCTTTTCAGACTAATATTTTGATGCCCTGAGTTATATTTTTTGCTTAAATGAGTGTTAGGTTGCATTGTAGAAAATCTGAACCCTAACCCTCACTACCCAAACCCTGAGCTAGGGTTAGGGGTAGTGTTATTAGAAAACATAGAAGATGTTTGATGGCATGGCTGTGTTTTAGGACAGAAGTGAAATTTAGGAAACGTGTTATTTTAATGTTCTCTGCACTTTTTTTTTCTTGCCTATATGGGTCTATGTACTACTTGCTCTAAATGGGAATGTTTCCCAAATCCCTGAAAAGCAAAGGATTGAAAGAAAGTGGTTAAATGTGTCAATCTGTTGCATTTGGCATTGAATGCACTGCCGTATTAACAGGTGTAGGTAACATTTATTGGGTTTTCCTGACTCTTAACCTATTTTACGGTGATACCATTCTCATGGAGAGCACGATTCGACACAAATTTTCCAATACCAGAATTCTTGTAAAAAATGAAATTGTACCACAGTTGATGCATTTTGCTTGGTGTGGCAAGGCTGCAAAGTCTTTTCAGACTAATATTTTGATGCCCTGAGTTATATTTTCTGCTTAAATGAGTGTTAGGTTGCATTGAAGAAAATCTGAACCCTAACCCTAACTACCCAAACCCTGAGCTAGGGTTAGGGTTAGTGTTATTAGAAAACATAGAAGATGTTTGATGGCATGGCTGTGTTTTAGGACAGAAGTGAAATTTAGGAAACGTGTTATTTTAATGTTCTCTGCACTTTTTTTTTCTTCCCTATATGGGTCTACGTACTGCTTTGCTCTAAATGGGAATGTTGTCCAAATCCCTGAAAAGCAAAGGATTGAAAGAAAGTGGTTAAATGTGTCAATCTGTTGCATTTGGCATTGAATGCACTGCCATTTTAACAGGTGTAGGTAACATTTATTGGGTTTTCCTGACTCTTAACCTATTTAACGCTGATACCATGGTCAAGGAGAATATGATTCGACACAAATTTCCAATACCAGAAATCTTGTCAAAAAATGAAATTGTACCACAGTTGATGCATTTTGCTTGGTGTTTCAAGGCTGCAAAGTCTTTTCAGACTAATATTTTGATGCCCTGAGTTATATTTTCTGCTTAAATGAGTGTTAGGTTGCATTGTAGAAAATCTGAACCCTAACCCTAACTACCCAAACCCTGAGCTAGGGTTAGTGTTATTAAAAAACATAGAAGATGATTGATGGCATGGCTGTGTTCTAGGACAGAAGTGAAATTTAGGAAACGTGTTATTTTAATGTTCTCTGCACTTTTTTTTCTTGCCTATATGGCTCTGTGTAGTGCTTTGCTCTAAATGGGAATGTTGTCCAAATCCCTGAAAAGCAAAGGATTGAAAGAAAGTGGTTAAATGTGTCAATCTGTTGCATTTGGCATTGAATGCACTTCCGTTTTAACAGGTGTAGGTAACATTTATTGGGTTTTCCTGACTCTTGACCTATTTTACGCTGATACCATTCTCATGGAGAGCACGATTCGACACAAATTATCCAATACCAGAATTCGTGTCAAAAAATGAAATTGTACCACAGTTGACGCATTTTGCTTGGTGTGGCAAGGCTGCAAAGTCTTTTCAGACTAATATTTTGATGCCCTGAGTTATATTTTCTGCTTAAATGAGTGTTAGGTTGCATTGAAGAAAATCTGAACCCTAACCCTAACTACCCAAACTCTGAGCTAGGGTTAGGGTTAGTGTTATTAGAAAACATAGAAGATGATTGATGGCATGGCTGTGTTCTAGGACAGAAGTGAAATTTAGGAAACGTGTTATTTTAATGTTCTCTGCACTTTTTTTTCTTGCCTATATGGCTCTGTGTAGTGCTTTGCTCTAAATGGGAATGTTGTCCAAATCCCTGAAAAGCAAAGGATTGAAAGAAAGTGGTTAAATGTGTCAATCTGTTGCATTTGGCATTGAATGCACTTCCGTTTTAACAGGTGTAGGTAACATTTATTGGGTTTTCCTGACTCTTAACCTATTTTACGGTGATACCATGGTCAAGGAGAACATGATTCGACACAAATTTCCAATACCAGAAATCTTGTCAAAAAATGAAATTGTACCACAGTTGATGCATTTTGCTTGGTGTGGCAAGGCTGCAAAGTCTTTTCAGACTAATATTTTGATGCCCTGAGTTATATTTTCTGCTTAAATGAGTGTTAGGTTGCATTGAAGAAAATCTGAACCCTAACCCTAACTACCCAAACCGTGAGTTAGGGTTAGGGTTAGTGTTATTAGAAAACATAGAAGATGTTTGATGGCATGGCTGTGTTTTAGGACAGAAGTGAAATTTAGGAAACGTGTTATTTTAATGTTCTCTGCACTTTTTTTTTCTTGCCTATATGGTTCTACGTACTGCTTTGCTCTAAATGGGAATGTTCTCCAAATCCCTGAAAAGCAAAGCATTGAAAGAAAGTGGTTAAATGTGTCAATCTGTTGCATTTGGCATTGAATGCACTGCCATTTTAACAGGTGTAGGTAACATTTATTGGGTTTTCCTGACTCTTAACCTATTTAACGCTGATACCATGGTCAAGGAGAATATGATTCGACACAAATTTCCAATACCAGAAATCTTGTCAAAAAATGAAATTGTACCACAGTTGATGCATTTTGCTTGGTGTTTCAAGGCTGCAAAGTCTTTTCAGACTAATATTTTGATGCCCTGAGTTATATTTTCTGCTTAAATGAGTGTTAGGTTGCATTGTAGAAAATCTGAACCCTAACCCTAACTACCCAAACCCTGAGCTAGGGTTAGGGTTAGTGTTATTAGAAAACATAGAAGATGTTTGATGGCATGGCTGTGTTCTAGGACAGAAGTGAAATTTAGGAAACGTGTTATTTTAATGTTCTCTGCACTTTTTTTTCTTGCCTATATGGGTCTATGTACTGCTTTGCCCTAAATGGGAATGTTGCCCACATCCCTGAAAAGCAAAGGATTGAAAGAAAGTGGTTAAATGTGTCAATCTGTTGCATTTGGCATTGAATGCACTCCCGTTTAACAGGTGTAGGTAACATTTATTGGGTTTTCTTGACTCTTAACCTATTTTACGCTGATACCATTCTCATGGAGAGCACGATTCGACACACATTTTCCAATACCAGAATTCCTGTCAAAAAATGAAATTGTACCACAGTTGATGCATTTTGCTTGGTGTGGCAAGGCTGCAAAGTCTTTTCAGACTAATATTTTGATGCTTTGAGTTATATTTTCTGCTTAAATGAGTGTTAGGTTGCATTGAAGAAAATCTGAACCCTAACCCTAACTACCCAAACCCTGAGCTAGGGTTAGGGTTAGTGTTATTAGAAAACATAGAAGATGTTTGATGGCATGGCTGTGTTTTAGGACAGAAGTGAAATTTAGGAAACGTGTTATTTTAATGTTCTCTGCACTTTTTTTTTCTTGCCTATATGGGTCTACGTACTGCTTTGCTCTAAATGGGAATGTTGTCCAAATCCCTGAAAAGCAAAGCATTGAAAGAAAGTGGTTAAATGTGTCAATCTGTTGCATTTGGCATTGAATGCACTCCCGTTTAACAGGTGTAGGTAACATTTATTGGGTTTTCCTGACTCTTAACCTATTTTACGCTGATACCATTCTCATGGAGAGCACGATTCGACACAAATTTTCCAATACCAGAATTCTTGTAAAAAATGAAATTGTACCACAGTTGATGCATTTTGCTTGGTGTGGCAAGGCTGCAAAGTCTTTTCAGACTAATATTTTGATGCCCTGAGTTATATTTTCTGCTTAAATGAGTGTTAGGTTGCATTGAAGAAAATCTGAACCCTAACCCTAACTACCCAAACCCTGAGCTAGGGTTAGGGTTAGTGTTATTAGAAAACATAGAAGATGTTTGATGGCATGGCTGTGTTTTAGGACAGAAGTGAAATTTAGGAAACGTGTTATTTTAATGTTCTCTGCACTTTTTTTTTCTTGCCTATATGGGTCTATGTACTGCTTTGCCCTAAATGGGAATGTTGCCCACATCCCTGAAAAGCAAAGGATTGAAAGAAAGTGGTTAAATGTGTCAATCTGTTGCATTTGGCATTGAATGCACTCCCGTTTAACAGGTGTAGGTAACATTTATTTGGTTTTCCTGACTCTTAACCTATTTAACGCTGATACCATGGTCAAGGAGAATATGATTCGACACAAATTTCCAATACCAGAAATCTTGTCAAAAAATGAAATTGTACCACAGTTGATGCATTTTGCTTGGTGTTTCAAGGCTGCAAAGTCTTTTCAGACTAATATTTTGATGCCCTGAGTTATATTTTCTGCTTAAATGAGTGTTAGCTTGCATTGTAGAAAATCTGAACCCTAACCCTAACTACCCAAACCCTGAGCTAGGGTTAGGGTTAGTGTTATTAGAAAACATAGAAGATGTTTGATGGCATGGCTGTGTTCTAGGACAGAAGTGAAATTTAGGAAACGTGTTATTTTAATGTTCTCTGCACTTTTTTTTCTTGCCTATATGGCTCTGTGTAGTGCTTTGCTCTAAATGGGAATGTTGTCCAAATCCCTGAAAAGCAAGGCATTGAAAGAAAGTGGTTAAATGTGTCAATCTGTTGCATTTGGCATTGAATGCACTGCCGTTTTAACAGGTGTAGGTAACATTTATTGGGTTTTCCTGACTCTTAACCTATTTTACGCTGATACCATTCTCATGGAGAGCACGATTCGACACAAATTTTCCAATACCAGAATTCTTGTAAAAAATGAAATTGTACCACAGTTGACGCATTTTGCTTGGTGTGGCAAGGCTGCAAAGTCTTTTCAGACTAATATTTTGATGCCCTGAGTTATATTTTCTGCTTAAATGAGTGTTAGGTTGCATTGAAGAAAATCTGAACCCTAACCCTAACTACCCAAACCCTGAGCTAGGGTTAGGGTTAGTGTTATTAGAAAACATAGAAGATGTTTGATGGCATGGCTGTGTTTTAGGACAGAAGTGAAATTTAGGAAACGTGTTATTTTAATGTTCTCTGCACTTTTTTTTTCTTGCCTATATGGGTCTATGTACTGCATTGCCCTAAATGGGAATGTTGCCCACATCCCTGAAAAGCAAAGGATTGAAAGAAAGTGGTTAAATGTGTCAATCTGTTGCATTTGGCATTGAATGCACTCCCGTTTAACAGGTGTAGGTAACATTTATTGGGTTTTCTTGACTCTTAACCTATTTTACGCTGATACCATTCTCATGGAGAGCACGATTCGACACAAATTTTCCAATACCAGAATTCCTGTCAATAAATGAAATTGTACCACAGTTGATGCATTTTGCTTGGTGTGGCAAGGCTGCAAAGTCTTTTCAGACTAATATTTTGATGCTTTGAGTTATATTTTCTGCTTAAATGAGTGTTAGGTTGCATTGAAGAAAATCTGAACCCTAACCCTAACTACCCAAACCCTGAGCTAGGGTTAGGGTTAGTGTTATTAGAAAACATAGAAGATGTTTGATGGCATGGCTGTGTTTTAGGACAGAAGTGAAATTTAGGAAACGTGTTATTTTAATGTTCTCTGCACTTTTTTTTTCTTGCCTATATGGGTCTACGTACTGCTTTGCTCTAAATGGGAATGTTGTCCAAATCCCTGAAAAGCAAAGCATTGAAAGAAAGTGGTTAAATGTGTCAATCTGTTGCATTTGGCATTGAATGCACTCCAGTTTAACAGGTGTAGGTAACATTTATTGGGTTTTCCTGACTCTTAACCTATTTTACGCTGATACCATTCTCATGGAGAGCACGATTCGACACAAATTTTCCAATACCAGAATTCTTGTCAAAAAATGAAATTGTACCACAGTTGATGCATTTTTCTTGGTGTGGCAAGGCTGCAAAGTCTTTTCAGACTAATATTTTGATGCTTTGAGTTATATTTTCTGCTTAAATGAGTGTTAGGTTGCATTGAAGAAAATCTGAACCCTAACCCTAACTACCCAAACCCTGAGCTAGGGTTAGGGTTAGTGTTATTAGAAAACATAGAAGATGTTTGATGGCATGGCTGTGTTTTAGGACAGAAGTGAAATTTAGGAAACGTGTTATTTTAATGTTCTCTGCACTTTTTTTTTCTTGCCTATATGGTTCTACGTACTGCTTTGCTCTAAATGGGAATGTTCTCCAAATCCCTGAAAAGCAAAGCATTGAAAGAAAGTGGTTAAATGTGTCAATCTGTTGCATTTGGCATTGAATGCACTGCCATTTTATCAGGTGTAGGTAACATTTATTGGGTTTTCCTGACTCTTAACCTATTTAACGCTGATACCATGGTCAAGGAGAACATGATTCGACACAAATTTCCAATACCAGAAATCTTGTCAAAAAATGAAATTGTACCACAGTTGATGCATTTTGCTTGGTGTGGCAAGGCTGCAAAGTCTTTTCAGACTAATATTTTGATGCCCTGAGTTATATTTTCTGCTTAAATGAGTGTTAGGTTGCATTGAAGAAAATCTGAACCCTAACCCTAACTACCCAAACCCTGAGCTAGGGTTAGGGTTAGTGTTATTAGAAAACATAGAAGATGTTTGATGGCATGGCTGTGTTTTAGGACAGAAGTGAAATTTAGGAAACGTGTTATTTTAATGTTCTCTGCACTTTTTTTTTCTTGCCTATATGGGTCTACGTACTGCTTTGCTCTAAATGGGAATGTTGTCCAAATCCCTGAAAAGCAAAGCATTGAAAGAAAGTGGTTAAATGTGTCAATCTGTTGCATTTGGCATTGAATGCACTCCCGTTTAACAGGTGTAGGTAACATTTATTGGGTTTTCCTGACTCTTAACCTATTTTACACTGATACCATTCTCATGGAGAGCACGATTCGACACAAATTTTCCAATACCAGAATTCTTGTCAAAAAATGAAATTGTACCACAGTTGATGCATTTTTCTTGGTGTGGCAAGGCTGCAAAGTCTTTTCAGACTAATATTTTGATGCTTTGAGTTATATTTTCTGCTTAAATGAGTGTTAGGTTGCATTGAAGAAAATCTGAACCCTAACCCTAACTTCCCAAACCCTGAGCTAGGGTTAGGGTTAGTGTTATTAGAAAACATAGAAGATGTTTGATGGCATGGCTGTGTTTTAGGACAGAAGTGAAATTTAGGAAACGTGTTATTTTAATGTTCTCTGCACTTTTTTTTTCTTGCCTATATGGTTCTATGTACTGCTTTGCTCTAAATGGGAATGTTCTCCAAATCCCTGAAAAGCAAAGCATTGAAAGAAAGTGGTTAAATGTGTCAATCTGTTGCATTTGGCATTGAATGCACTGCCATTTTATCAGGTGTAGGTAACATTTATTGGGTTTTCCTGACTCTTAACCTATTTAACGCTGATACCATGGTCAAGGAGAACATGATTCGACACAAATTTCCAATACCAGAAATCTTGTCAAAAAATGAAATTGTACCACAGTTGATGCATTTTGCTTGGTGTGGCAAGGCTGCAAAGTCTTTTCAGACTAATATTTTGATGCCCTGAGTTATATTTTCTGCTTAAATGAGTGTTAGGTTGCATTGTAGAAAATCTGAACCCTAACCCTAACTACCAAAACCTTGAGCTAGGGTTAGGGTTAGTGTTATTAGAAAACATAGAAGATGTTTGATGGCATGGCTGTGTTTTAGGACAGAAGTGAAATTTAGGAAACGTGTTATTTTAATGTTCTCTGCACTTTTTTTTTCTTGCCTATATGGCTCTATGTAGTGCTTTGCTCTAAATGGGAATGTTGTCCAAATCCCTGAAAAGCAAAGGATTGAAAGAAAGTGGTTAAATGTGTCAATCTGTTGCATTTGGCATTGAATGCACTGCCATTTTAACAGGTGTAGGTAACATTTATTGGGTTTTCCTGACTCTTAACCTATTTTACGCTGATACCATTCTCATGGAGAGCACGATTCGACACAAATTTTCCAATACCAGAATTCTTGTCAAAAAATGAAATTGTACCACAGCTGATGCATTTTGCTTGGTGTTTCAAGGCTGCAAAGTCTTTTCAGACTAATATTTTGATGCCCTGAGTTATATTTTCTGCTTAAATGAGTGTTAGGTTGCATTGTAGAAAATCTGAACCCTAAACCTAACTACCCAATCCCTGAGCTAGGGTTAGGGTTAGTGTTATTAGAAAACATAGATGTTTGATGGCATGGCTGTGTTTTAGGACAGAAGTGAAATTTAGGAAACGTGTTATTTTAATGTTCTCTGCACTTTTTTTTCTTGCCTATATGGCTCTGTGTAGTGCTTTGCTCTAAATGGGAATGTTGTCCAAATCCCTGAAAAGCAAAGGATTGAAAGAAAGTGGTTAAATGTGTCAATCTGTTGCATTTGGCATTGAATGCACTCCCGTTTAACAGGTGTAGGTAACATTTATTTGGTTTTCCTGACTCTTAACCTATTTAACGCTGATACCATGGTCAAGGAGAATATGATTCGACACAAATTTCCAATACCAGAAATCTTGTCAAAAAATGAAATTGTACCACAGTTGATGCATTTTGCTTGGTGTTTCAAGGCTGCAAAGTCTTTTCAGACTAATATTTTGATGCCCTGAGTTATATTTTCTGCTTAAATGAGTGTTAGGTTGCATTGTAGAAAATCTGAACCCTAACCCTAACTACCCAAACCCTGAGCTAGGGTTAGGGTTAGTGTTATTAGAAAACATAGAAGATGTTTGATGGCATGGCTGTGTTCTAGGACAGAAGTGAAATTTAGGAAACGTGTTATTTTAATGTTCTCTGCACTTTTTTTTCTTGCCTATATGGCTCTGTGTAGTGCTTTGCTCTAAATGGGAATGTTGTCCAAATCCCTGAAAAGCAAAGGATTGAAAGAAAGTGGTTAAATGTGTCAATCTGTTGCATTTGGCATTGAATGCACTTCCGTTTTAACAGGTGTAGGTAACATTTATTGGGTTTTCCTGACTCTTAACCTATTTTACGCTGATACCATTCTCATGGAGAGCACGATTCGACACAAATTATCCAATACCAGAATTTGTGTCAAAAAATGAAATTGTACCACAGTTGACGCATTTTGCTTGGTGTGGCAAGGCTGCAAAGTCTTTTCAGACTAATATTTTGATGCTTTAAGTTTTATTTTCTGCTTAAATGAGTGTTAGGTTGCATTGAAGAAAATCTGAACCCTAACCCTAACTACCCAAACCCTGAGCTAGGGTTAGGGTTAGTGTTATTAGAAAACATAGAAGATGTTTGATGGCATGGCTGTGTTTTAGGACAGAAGTAATATTTAGGAAACGTGTTATTTTAATGTTCTCTGCACTTTTTTTTCTTGCCTATATGGGTCTACGTACTGCTTTGCTCTAAATGGGAATGTTGTCCAAATCCCTGAAAAGCAAGGCATTGAAAGAAAGTGGTTAAATGTGTCAATCTGTTGCATTTGGCATTGAATGCACTGCCGTTTTAACAGGTGTAGGTAACATTTATTGGGTTTTCTTGACTCTTAACCTATTTTACGCTGATACCATTCTCATGGAGAGCACGATTCGACACAAATTTTCCAATACCAGAATTCCTGTCAAAAAATGAAATTGTACCACAGTTGATGCATTTTGCTTGGTGTGGCAAGGCTGCAAAGTTTTTTCAGACTAATATTTTGATGCTTTGAGTTATATTTTCTGCTTAAATGAGTGTTAGGTTGCATTGAAGAAAATCTGAACCCTAACCCTAACTCCCCAAACCCTGAGCTAGGGTTAGGGTTAGTGTTATTAGAAAACATAGAAGATGTTTGATGGCATGGCTGTGTTTTAGGACAGAAGTAAAATTTAGGAAACGTGTTATTTTAATGTTCTCTGCACTTTTTTTTCTTGCCTATATGGGTCTATATACTGCTTTGCTCTAAATGGGAATATTGTCCAAATCCCTGAAAAGCAAGGCATTGAAAGAAAGTGGTTAAATGTGTCAATCTGTTGCATTTGGCATTGAATGCACTGCCGTTTTAACAGGTGTAGGTAACATTTATTGGGTTTTCCTGACTCTTAACCTATTTTACGCTGATACCATTCTCATGGAGAGCACGATTCGACACAAATTTTCCAATACCAGAATTCTTGTAAAAAATGAAATTGTACCACAGTTGACGCATTTTGCTTGGTGTGGCAAGGCTGCAAAGTCTTTTCAGACTAATATTTTGATGCCCTGAGTTATATTTTCTGCTTAAATGAGTGTTAGGTTGCATTGAAGAAAATCTGAACCCTAACCCTAACTACCCAAACCCTGAGCTAGGGTTAGGGTTAGTGTTATTAGAAAACATAGAAGATGTTTGATGGCATGGCTGTGTTTTAGGACAGAAGTGAAATTTAGGAAACGTGTTATTTTAATGTTCTCTGCACTTTTTTTTTCTTGCCTATATGGGTCTATGTACTGCATTGCCCTAAATGGGAATGTTGCCCACATCCCTGAAAAGCAAAGGATTGAAAGAAAGTGGTTAAATGTGTCAATCTGTTGCATTTGGCATTGAATGCACTCCCGTTTAACAGGTGTAGGTAACATTTATTGGGTTTTCTTGACTCTTAACCTATTTTACGCTGATACCATTCTCATGGAGAGCACGATTCGACACAAATTTTCCAATACCAGAATTCCTGTCAAAAAATGAAATTGTACCACAGTTGATGCATTTTGCTTGGTGTGGCAAGGCTGCAAAGTCTTTTCAGACTAATATTTTGATGCTTTGAGTTATATTTTCTGCTTAAATGAGTGTTAGGTTGCATTGAAGAAAATCTGAACCCTAACCCTAACTACCCAAACCCTGAGCTAGGGTTAGGGTTAGTGTTATTAGAAAACATAGAAGATGTTTGATGGCATGGCTGTGTTTTAGGACAGAAGTGAAATTTAGGAAACGTGTTATTTTAATGTTCTCTGCACTTTTTTTTTCTTGCCTATATGGGTCTACGTACTGCTTTGCTCTAAATGGGAATGTTGTCCAAATCCCTGAAAAGCAAAGCATTGAAAGAAAGTGGTTAAATGTGTCAATCTGTTGCATTTGGCATTGAATGCACTCCCGTTTAACAGGTGTAGGTAACATTTATTGGGTTTTCCTGACTCTTAACCTATTTTACGCTGATACCATTCTCATGGAGAGCACGATTCGACACAAATTTTCCAATACCAGAATTCTTGTCAAAAAATGAAATTGTACCACAGTTGATGCATTTTTCTTGGTGTGGCAAGGCTGCAAAGTCTTTTCAGACTAATATTTTGATGCTTTGAGTTATATTTTCTGCTTAAATGAGTGTTAGGTTGCATTGAAGAAAATCTGAACCCTAACCCTAACTACCCAAACCCTGAGCTAGGGTTAGGGTTAGTGTTATTAGAAAACATAGAAGATGTTTGATGGCATGGCTGTGTTTTAGGACAGAAGTGAAATTTAGGAAACGTGTTATTTTAATGTTCTCTGCACTTTTTTTTTCTTGCCTATATGGTTCTATGTACTGCTTTGCTCTAAATGGGAATGTTCTCCAAATCCCTGAAAAGCAAAGCATTGAAAGAAAGTGGATAAATGTGTCAATCTGTTGCATTTGGCATTGAATGCACTGCCATTTTATCAGGTGTAGGTAACATTTATTGGGTTTTCCTGACTCTTAACCTATTTAACGCTGATACCATGGTCAAGGAGAACATGATTCGACACAAATTTCCAATACCAGAAATCTTGTCAAAAAATGAAATTGTACCACAGTTGATGCATTTTGCTTGGTGTGGCAAGGCTGCAAAGTCTTTTCAGACTAATATTTTGATGCCCTGAGTTATATTTTCTGCTTAAATGAGTGTTAGGTTGCATTGAAGAAAATCTGAACCCAAACCCTGAGCTAGGGTTAGGGTTAGTGTTATTAGAAAACATAGAAGATGTTTGATGGCATGGCTGTGTTTTAGGACAGAAGTAAAATTTAGGAAACGTGTTATTTTAATGTTCTCTGCACTTTTTTTTTCTTGCCTATATGGGTCTATGTACTGCTTTGCTCTAAATGGGAATGTTGTCCACATCCCTGAAAAGCAAAGGATTGAAAGAAAGTGGTTAAATGTGTCAATCTGTTGCATTTGGCATTGAATGCACTGCCATATTAACAGGTGTAGGTAACATTTATTGGGTTTTCCTGACTCTTAACCTATTTTACGCTGATACCATTCTCATGGAGAGCACGATTCGACACAGATTTTCCAATACCAGAAGTCTTGTCAAAAAATGAAATTGTACCACAGTTGATGCATTTTGCTTGGTGTGGCAAGGCTGCAAAGTCTTTTCAGACTAATATTTTGATGCCCTGAGTTATATTTTCTGCTTAAATGAGTGTTAGGTTGCATTGTAGAAAATCTGAACCCTAACCCTAACTACCCAAACCCTGAGCTAGGGTTAGGGTTAGTGTTATTAGAAAACATAGAAGATGTTTGATGGCATGGCTGTGTTTTAGGACAGAAGTGAAATTTAGGAAACGTGTTATTTTAATGTTCTCTGCACTTTTTTTTTTCTTGCCTATATGGCTCTATGTAGTGCTTTGCCCTAAATGGGAATGTTGTCCAAATCCCTGAAAAGCAAGGCATTGAAAGAAAGTGGTTAAATGTGTCAATCTGTTGCATTTGGCATTGAATGCACTGCCGTTTTAACAGGTGTAGGTAACATTTATTGGGTTTTCCTGACTCTTAACCTATTTTACGCTGATACCATTCTCATGGAGAGCACGATTCGACACAGATTTTCCAATACCAGAATTCTTGTCAAAAAATGAAATTGTACCACAGTTGATGCATTTTGCTTGCTGTGGCAAGGCTGCAAAGTCAGTTCAGACTAATATTTTGATGCCCTGAGTTATATTTTCTGCTTAAATGAGTGTTAGGTTGCATTGAAGAAAATCTGATCCCTAACCCTAACTACCCAAACCCTGAGCTAGGGTTAGGGTTAGTGTTATTAGAAAACATAGAAGTTGTTTGATGGCATGGCTGTGTTTAAGGACAGAAGTGAAATTAAGGAATCGTGTTATTTTAATGTTCTCTGCACTTTTGTTTTCTTGCCTATATGGGTCTATGTACTGGTTTGCCCTAAATGGGAATGTTGTCCACATCCCTGAAAAGCAAAGGATTGAAAGAAAGTGGTTAAATGTGTCAATCTGTTGCATTTGGCATTGAATGCACTGCCATTTTATCAGGTGTAGGTAACATTTATTGGGTTTTCCTGACTCTTAACCTATTTAACGCTGATACCATTCTCATAGAGAACACGATTCGACACAAATTTCCAACACCAGGAATCTTGTCAAAAAATGAAATTGTACCACAGTTGATGCATTTTGCTTGGTGTGGCAAGGCTGCAAAGTCTTTTCAGACTAATATTTTGATGCCCTGAGTTATATTTTCTGCTTAAATGAGTGTTAGGTTGCATTGAAGAAAATCTGAACCCTAACCCTAACTACCCAAACCCTGAGCTAGGGTTAGGGTTAGTGTTATTAGAAAACATAGAAGATGTTTGATGGCATGGCTGTGTTTTAGGACAGAAGTGAAATTTAGGAAACGTGTTATTTTAATCTTCTCTGCACTTTTTTTTTCTTGCCTATATGGTTCTACGTACTGCTTTGCTCTAAATGGGAATGTTCTCCAAATCCCTGAAAAGCAAAGCATTGAAAGAAAGTGGTTAAATGTGTCAATCTGTTGCATTTGGCATTGAATGCACTGCCATTTTATCAGGTGTAGGTAACATTTATTGGGTTTTCCTGACTCTTAACCTATTTAACGCTGATACCATGGTCAAGGAGAACATGATTCGACACAAATTTCCAATACCAGAAATCTTGTCAAAAAATGAAATTGTACCACAGTTGATGCATTTTGCTTGGTGTGGCAAGGCTGCAAAGTCTTTTCAGACTAATATTTTGATGCCCTGACTTATATTTTCTGCTTAAATGAGTGTTAGGTTGCATTGTAGAAAATCTGAACCCTAACCCTAACTACCAAAACCCTGAGCTAGGGTTAGGGTTAGTGTTATTAGAAAACATAGAAGATGTTTGATGGCATGGCTGTGTTTTAGGACAGAAGTGAAATTTAGGAAACGTGTTATTTTAATGTTCTCTGCACTTTTTTTTTCTTGCCTATATGGCTCTATGTAGTGCTTTGCTCTAAATGGGAATGTTGTCCAAATCCCTGAAAAGCAAAGGATTGAAAGAAAGTGGTTAAATGTGTCAATCTGTTGCATTTGGCATTGAATACACTGCCGTTTTAACAGGTGTAGGTAACATTTATTGGGTTTTCCTGACTCTTAACCTATTTTACGCTGATACCATTCTCATGGAGAGCACGATTCGACACAGATTTTCCAATACCAGAATTCTTGTCAAAAACTGAAATTGTACCACAGTTGATGCATTTTGCTTGGTGTGGCAAGGCTGCAAAGTCTTTTCAGACTAATATTTTGATGCCCTGAGTTATATTTTCTGCTTAAATGAGTGTTAGGTTGCATTGAAGAAAATCTGAACCCTAACCCTAACTACCCAAAGCCTGAGCTAGGGTTAGGGTTAGTGTTATTAGAAAACATAGAAGATGTTTGATGGCATGGCTGTGTTTTAGGACAGAAGTAAAATTTAGGAAACGTGTTATTTTAATGTTCTCTGCACTTTTTTTTCTTGCCTATATGGGTCTACGTACTGCTTTGCTCTAAATGGGAATGTTGTCCAAATCCCTGAAAAGCAAGGCATTGAAAGAAAGTGGTTAAATGTGTCAATCTGTTGCATTTGGCATTGAATGCACTGCCGTTTTAACAGGTGTAGGTAACATTTATTGGGTTTTCCTGACTCTTAACCTATTTTACGCTGATACCATTCTCATGGAGAGCACGATTCGACACAAATTTTCCAATACCAGAATTCTTGTCAAAAAATGAAATTGTACCACAGTTGATGCATTTTGCTTGGTGTGGCAAGGCTGCAAAGTCTTTTCAGACTAATATTTTGATGCTTTGAGATATATTTTCTGCTTAAATGAGTGTTAGGTTGCATTGAAGAAAATCTGAACCCTAACCCTAACTACCCAAACCCTGAGCTAGGGTTAGGGTTAGTGTTATTAGAAAACATAGAAGATGTTTGATGGCATGGCTGTGTTTTAGGACAGAAGTAAAATTTAGGAAACGTGTTATTTTAATGTTCTCTGCACTTTTTTTTTCT
Organism: Lepisosteus oculatus; assembly: GCF_040954835.1. Classification (NCBI taxonomy): domain Eukaryota; kingdom Metazoa; phylum Chordata; class Actinopteri; order Semionotiformes; family Lepisosteidae; genus Lepisosteus; species Lepisosteus oculatus. Next base: position 10,174,865 of record NC_090706.1, on the reverse strand, counting down.
TGCCTATATGGGTCTATGTACTACTTTGCCCTAAATGGGAATGTTGCCCACATCCCTGAAAAGCAAAGGATTGAAAGAAAGTGGGTAAATGTGTCAATCTGTTGCATTTGGCATTGAATGCACTGCCGTTTTAACAGGTGTAGGTAACATTTATTGGGTTTTCCTGACTCTTAACCTATTTTACGCTGATACCATTCTCATGGAGAGCACGATTCGACACAAATTTTCCAATACCAGAATTCTTGTCAAAAAATGAAATTGTACCACAGTTGATGCATTTTGCTTGGTGTGGCAAGGCTGCAAAGTCTTTTCAGACTAATATTTTGATGCTTTGAGATATATTTTCTGCTTAAATGAGTGTTAGGTTGCATTGAAGAAAATCTGAACCCTAACCCTAACTACCCAAACCCTGAGCTAGGGTTAGGGTTAGTGTTATTAGAAAACATAGAAGATGTTTGATGGCATGGCTGTGTTTTAGGACAGAAGTGAAATTTAGGAAACGTGTTATTTTAATGTTCTCTGCACTTTTTTTTTTCTTGCCTATATGGCTCTATGTAGTGCTTTGCTCTAAATGGGAATGTTGTCCAAATCCCTGAAAAGCAAAGGATTGAAAGAAAGTGGTTAAATGTGTCAATCTGTTGCATTTGGCATTGAATGCACTGCCGTTTTAACAGGTGTAGGTAACATTTATTGGGTTTTCCTGACTCTTAACCTATTTTACGCTGATACCATTCTCATGGAGAGCACGATTCGACACAGATTTTCCAATACCAGAATTCTTGTCAAAAAATGAAATTGTACCACAGTTGATGCATTTTGCTTGCTGTGGCAAGGCTGCAAAGTCAGTTCAGACTAATATTTTGATGCCCTGAGTTATATTTTCTGCTTAAATGAGTGTTAGGTTGCATTGAAGAAAATCTGATCCCTAACCCTAACTACCCAAACCCTGAGCTAGGGTTAGGGTTAGTGTTATTAGAAAACATAGAAGTTGTTTGATGGCATGGCTGTGTTTAAGGACAGAAGTGAAATTAAGGAATCGTGTTATTTTAATGTTCTCTGCACTTTTGTTTTCTTGCCTATATGGGTCTATGTACTGGTTTGCCCTAAATGGGAATGTTGTCCACATCCCTGAAAAGCAAAGGATTGAAAGAAAGTGGTTAAATGTGTCAATCTGTTGCATTTGGCATTGAATGCACTGCCATTTTATCAGGTGTAGGTAACATTTATTGGGTTTTCCTGACTCTTAACCTATTTAACGCTGATACCATTCTCATAGAGAACACGATTCGACACAAATTTCCAACACCAGGAATCTTGTCAAAAAATGAAATTGTACCACAGTTGATGCATTTTGCTTGGTGTGGCAAGGCTGCAAAGTCTTTTCAGACTAATATTTTGATGCTTTGAGTTATATTTTCTGCTTAAATAAGTGTTAGGTTGCATTGAAGAAAATCTGAACCCTAACCCTAACTACCCAAACCCTGAGCTAGGGTTAGGGTTAGTGTTATTAGAAAACATAGAAGATGTTTGATGGCATGGCTGTGTTTTAGGACAGAAGTGAAATTTAGGAAACGTGTTATTTTAATCTTCTCTGCACTTTTTTTTTCTTGCCTATATGGTTCTACGTACTGCTTTGCTCTAAATGGGAATGTTCTCCAAATCCCTGAAAAGCAAAGGATTGAAAGAAAGTGGTTAAATGTGTCAATCTGTTGCATTTGGCATTGAATGCACTGCCATTTTATCAGGTGTAGGTAACATTTATTGGGTTTTCCTGACTCTTAACCTATTTAACGCTGATACCATGGTCAAGGAGAACATGATTCGACACAGATTTTCCAATACCAGAATTCTTGTCAAAAACTGAAATTGTACCACAGTTGATGCATTTTGCTTGGTGTGGCAAGGCTGCAAAGTCTTTTCAGACTAATATTTTGATGCCCTGAGTTATATTTTCTGATTAAATGAGTGTTAGGTTGCATTGAAGAAAATCTGAACCCTAACCCTAACTACCCAAACCCTGAGCTAGGGTTAGGGTTAGTGTTATTAGAAAACATAGAAGATGTTTGATGGCATGGCTGTGTTTTAGGACAGAAGTAAAATTTAGGAAACGTGTTATTTTAATGTTCTCTGCACTTTTTTTTTCTTGCCTATATGGGTCTACGTACTGCTTTGCTCTAAATGGGAATGTTGTCCAAATCCCTGAAAAGCAAGGCATTGAAAGAAAGTGGTTAAATGTGTCAATCTGTTGCATTTGGCATTGAATGCACTGCCGTTTTAACAGGTGTAGGTAACATTTATTGGGTTTTCCTGACTCTTAACCTATTTTACGCTGATACCATTCTCAAGGAGAGCACGATTCGACACAAATTTTCCAATACCAGAATTCTTGTCAAAAAATGAAATTGTACCACAGTTGATGCATTTTGCTTGGTGTTTCAAGGCTGCAAAGTCTTTTCAGACTAACATTTTGATGCCCTGAGTTATATTTTCTGCTTAAATGAGTGTTAGGTTGCATTGTAAAAAATCTGAACCCTAACCCTAACTACCCAAACCCTGAGCTAGGGTTAGGGTTAGTGTTATTAGAAAACATAGAATATTTTTGATGGCATGGCTGTGTTTTAGGACAGAAGTGAAATTTAGGAAACGTGTTATTTTAATGTTCTCTGCACTTTTTTTTTCTTGCCTATATGGGTCTATGTACTGCTTGCTTTAAATGGGAATGTTTCCCAAATCCCTGAAAAGCAAAGGATTGAAAGAAAGTGGTTAAATGTGTCAATCTGTTGCATTTGGCATTGAATGCACTGCCGTTTTAACAGGTGTAGGTAACATTTATTGGGTTTTCCTGACTCTTAACCTATTTTACGGTGATACCATGGTCAAGGAGAGCTCGATTCGACACAAATTTCCAATACCAGAAATCTTGTCAAAAAATGAAATTGTACCACAGTTGATGCATTTTGCTTGGTGTTTCAAGGCTGCAAAGTCTTTTCAGACTAATATTTTGATGCCCTGAGTTATATTTTCTGCTTAAATGAGTGTTAGGTTGCATTGTAGAAAATCTGAACCCTAACCCTAACTACCAAAACCCTGAGCTAGGGTTAGGGTTAGTGTTATTAGAAAACATAGAAGATGTTTGATGGCATGGCTGTGTTTTAGGACAGAAGTGAAATTTAGGAAACGTGTTATTTTAATGTTCTCTGCACTTTTTTTTATCTTGCCTATATGGCTCTATGTACTGCTTTGCCCTAAATGGGAATGTTGTCCAAATCCCTGAAAAGCAAAGCATTGAAAGAAAGTGGTTAAATGTGTCAATCTGTTGCATTTGGCATTGAATGCACTGCCATATTAACAGGTGTAGGTAACATTTATTGGGTTTTCCTGACTCTTAACCTATTTTACGCTGATACCATGCTCATGGAGAGCACGATTCGACACCAAAATTTCCAATACCAAAATTCTTGTCAAAAAATGAAATTGTACCACAGTTGATGCATTTTTCTTGGTGTGGCAAGGCTGCAAAGTCTTTTCAGACTAATATTTTGATGCCCTGAGTTATATTTTCTGCTTAAATGAGTGTTAGGTTGCATTGAAGAAAGTCTGAACCCTAACCCTAACAAAACATAGAAGATGTTTGATGGCATGGCTGTGTTTTAGGACAGAAGTGAAATTTAGGAAACGTGTTATTTTAATGTTCTCTGCACTTTTTTTTATCTTGCCTATATGGCTCTATGTAGTGCTTTGCTCTAAATGGGAATGTTGCCCACATCCCTGAAAAGCAAGGCATTGAAAGAAAGTGGTTAAATGTGTCAATCTGTTGCATTTGGCATTGAATGCACTCCCGTTTAACAGGTGTAGGTAACATTTATTGGGTTTTCTTGACTCTTAACCTATTTTACGCTGATACCATTCTCATGGAGAGCACGATTCGACACAAATTTTCCAATACCAGAATTCTTGTCAAAAAATGAAATTGTACCACAGTTGATGCATTTTGCTTGGTGTGGCAAGGCTGCAAAGTCTTTTCAGACTAATATTTTGATGCTTTGAGATATATTTTCTGCTTAAATGAGTGTTAGGTTGCATTGAAGAAAATCTGAACCCTAACCCTAACTACCCAAACCCTGAGCTAGGGTTAGGGTTAGTGTTATTAGAAAACATAGAAGATGTTTGATGGCATGGCTGTGTTTTAGGACAGAAGTGAAATTTAGGAAACGTGTTATTTTAATGTTCTCTGCACTTTTTTTTTCTTGCCTATATGGGTCTACGTACTGCTTTGCTCTAAATGTGAATGTTGTCCAAATCCCTGAAAAGCAAGGCATTGAAAGAAAGTGGTTAAATGTGTCAATCTGTTGCATTTGGCATTGAATGCACTGCCGTTTTAACAGGTGTAGGTAACATTTATTGGGTTTTCCTGACTCTTAACCTATTTTACGCTGATACCATTCTCATGGAGAGCACGATTCGACACAAATTTTCCAATACCAGAATTCTTGTCAAAAAATGAAATTGTACCACAGTTGATGCATTTTGCTTGGTGTGGCAAGGCTGCAAAGTCAGTTCAGACTAATATTTTGATGCCCTGAGTTATATTTTCTGCTTAAATGTTTGTTAGGTTGCATTGAAGAAAATCTGAACCCTAACCCTAACTACCCAAACCGTGAGTTAGGGTTAGGGTTAGTGTTATTAGAAAACATAGAAGATGTTTGATGGCTTGGCTGTGTTTTAGGACAGAAGTGAAATTTAGGAAACGTGTTATTTTAATGTTCTCTGCACTTTTTTTTTCTTGCCTATATGGGTCTATGTACTGCTTTGCCCTAAATGGGAATGTTGTCCACATCCCTGAAAAGCAAAGGATTGAAAGAAAGTGGTTAAATGTGTCAATCTGTTGCATTTGGCATTGAATGCACTGCCATTTTAACAGGTGTAGGTAACATTTATTGGGTTTTCCTGACTCTTAACCTATTTAACGCTGATACCATTCTCATAGAGAACACGATTCGACACAAATTTCCAACACCAGGAATCTTGTCAAAAAATGAAATTGTACCACAGTTGATGCATTTTGCTTGGTGTGGCAAGGCTGCAAAGTCTTTTCAGACTAATATTTTGATGCCCTGAGTTATATTTTCTGCTTAAATGTTTGTTAGGTTGCATTGAAGAAAATCTGAACCCTAACCCTAACTACCCAAACCGTGAGTTAGGGTTAGGGTTAGTGTTATTAGAAAACATAGAAGATGTTTGATGGCTTGGCTGTGTTTTAGGACAGAAGTGAAATTTAGGAAACGTGTTATTTTAATGTTCTCTGCACTTTTTTTATCTTGCCTATATGGGTCTATGTACTGCTTTGCCCTAAATGGGAATGTTGTCCACATCCCTGAAAAGCAAAGGATTGAAAGAAATTGGTTAAATGTGTCAATCTGTTGCATTTGGCATTGAATGCACTGCCGTTTTAACAGGTGTAGGTAACATTTATTGGGTTTTCTTGACTCTTAACCTATTTTACGCTGATACCATTCTCATGGAGAGCACGATTCGACACAAATTTTCCAATACCAGAATTCTTGTCAAAAAATGAAATTGTACCACAGTTGATGCATTTTGCTTGGTGTGGCAAGGCTGCAAAGTCTTTTCAGACTAATATTTTGATGCTTTGAGATATATTTTCTGCTTAAATGAGTGTTAGGTTGCATTGAAGAAAATCTGAACCCTAACCCTAACTACCCAAACCCTGAGCTAGGGTTAGGGTTAGTGTTATTAGAAAACATAGAAGATGTTTGATGGCATGGCTGTGTTTTAGGACAGAAGTGAAATTTAGGAAACGTGTTATTTTAATGTTCTCTGCACTTTTTTTTTCTTGCCTATATGGGTCTACGTACTGCTTTGCTCTAAATGTGAATGTTGTCCAAATCCCTGAAAAGCAAGGCATTGAAAGAAAGTGGTTAAATGTGTCAATCTGTTGCATTTGGCATTGAATGCACTGCCGTTTTAACAGGTGTAGGTAACATTTATTGGGTTTTCCTGACTCTTAACCTATTTTACGCTGATACCATTCTCATGGAGAGCACGATTCGACACAAATTTTCCAATACCAGAATTCTTGTCAAAAAATGAAATTGTACCACAGTTGATGCATTTTGCTTGGTGTGGCAAGGCTGCAAAGTCAGTTCAGACTAATATTTTGATGCCCTGAGTTATATTTTCTGCTTAAATGTTTGTTAGGTTGCATTGAAGAAAATCTGAACCCTAACCCTAACTACCCAAACCGTGAGTTAGGGTTAGGGTTAGTGTTATTAGAAAACATAGAAGATGTTTGATGGCTTGGCTGTGTTTTAGGACAGAAGTGAAATTTAGGAAACGTGTTATTTTAATGTTCTCTGCACTTTTTTTTTCTTGCCTATATGGGTCTATGTACTGCTTTGCCCTAAATGGGAATGTTGTCCACATCCCTGAAAAGCAAAGGATTGAAAGAAAGTGGTTAAATGTGTCAATCTGTTGCATTTGGCATTGAATGCACTGCCATTTTAACAGGTGTAGGTAACATTTATTGGGTTTTCCTGACTCTTAACCTATTTAACGCTGATACCATTCTCATAGAGAACACGATTCGACACAAATTTCCAACACCAGGAATCTTGTCAAAAAATGAAATTGTACCACAGTTGATGCATTTTGCTTGGTGTGGCAAGGCTGCAAAGTCTTTTCAGACTAATATTTTGATGCCCTGAGTTATATTTTCTGCTTAAATGAGTGTTAGGTTGCATTGAAGAAAATCTGAACCCTAACCCTAACTACCCAAACCCTGAGCTAGGGTTAGGGTTAGTGTTATTAGAAAACATAGAAGATGTTTGATGGCATGGCTGTGTTTTAGGACAGAAGTGAAATTTAGGAAACGTGTTATTTTAATGTTCTCTGCACTTTCTTTTTCTTGCCTATATGGGTCTATGTACTGCTTTGCCCTAAATGGGAATGTTGTCCACATCCCTGAAAAGCAAAGGATTGAAAGAAATTGGTTAAATGTGTCAATCTGTTGCATTTGGCATTGAATGCACTGCCGTTTTAACAGGTGTAGGTAACATTTATTGGGTTTTCTTGACTCTTAACCTATTTTACGCTGATACCATGCTCAAGGAGAACACGATTTGACACAAATTTCCAACACCAGAAATCTTGTCAAAAAATGAAATTGTACCACAGTTGATGCATTTTGCTTGGTGTGGCAAGGCTGCAAAGTCTTTTCAGACTAATATTTTGATGCCCTGAGTTATATTTTCTGCTTAAATGAGTGTTAGGTTGCATTGAAGAAAATCTGAACCCTAACCCTAACTACCCAAACCCTGAGCTAGGGTTAGGGTTAGTGTTATTAGAAAACATAGAAGATGTTTGATGGCATGTCTGTGTTTTAGGACAGAAGTGAAATTTAGGAAACGTGTTAATTTAATGTTCTCTGCACTTTTTTTTTCTTGCCTATATGGGTCTACAGATGCAGCCATTCAAAACGAGCGGGCGATACCGCATTATTTTGCGGTGCGCTTTAAGCAGTCTACCGCGAGTTACCGTAAATTCTCCTATAATACCGCAAGTAAAATAATAGTATCCGGAATTTCCGCAAGGTGGAGCTAATAAAGCTCAACCTCTCATGTTTGTGCTGTCGCCATCAAAGTCTTTAACGAAGATATTACTAATAGGATTAATAATGAATGACCTTGGACAAGCTGTAAACTCAAAGTCTGGTCCCCTGGTCCACATTCTTTTTTTCATTGACCGTCTTTGTAAAAGTAACACCACAGCATTTCGCAATCACGCATTTGTTTCCAATCATGCAAAGTACAGTAATTTTTGAGAATCGATTAACCATGCCTTTCACATGCTCATAAAATAGATTGATTTAGGAACATAAACATATTACCGTATGCAAACTGTACTGTATACAGTATGTATATGTATATTTAATGTCTTAACTGTGCCCGTTTAAGTATTGAATATTTATATGGAATTTTACCACTGAAGGGAAATCTTAGTACCTGAGCATAAAATGAATAGGAACATACTGTAACGCGTGTGAAGGCCATAAACGATATTCATTTTGGAACTTAAACATACAGTATATGGCTGGTCTCAGTACTTTAAAGAAAACATAAACACCAGTATCCCATTTGTCCCTAAACATTTTAAGCATCAAAGTCTTTAACTAACGTGATACCGGAGTCAACAAGCATACTTTTAGAATTTGATTAAACGGGAATATAATATGGAATCGCGTATCTAAAGAAATTAATAACAATAAAATTATATTCATGTACCGCAACACAAGAATAGTACACGCTGTACATTGTCTGTTGATAATGTTTCTGTAGTGTTTTTCCAGCACTCTCCATGTGACCTTGCTGGTGGCACTGTGGGTTAGGTTCCTGACTCCCATGTCACATGGTCTGTGATCGAATCCTGCTAGAGCCGTGACTTTTTTTTTAACAAACATTTCTTTGAAAAAATGAAACGTTTCCCTGAGTCAGAGATTAAATAAAACCTCACTCGCACCAAACAAATTTATATTTCTAAATATCACAACATGATCGAATTTAAGTCATTTTAATAACAATGAATAGTCACCTAGGCGTTACAATATAAACATATATTGATTTAAATAACGTTTTGATTTAAATCGCAAACGCGTGTTTAAATATATGTGTTTTTTGATTCACAGTCAGACAAATGCAACATAAATTGATATCTTTTTCTTCTAAGTATCTTAATAAACTTTCAGCATAGCTTTCTCCCCTTTTAGATTTATTTTGGGATCAAACGTGGAAAGATTAGATTGTAATCGTTTTTATTTTTTAAATACATTTTAGAAAAGTGTAATCTATACTAAAAAGCTGTACACCACCTGCTATAAAGATACATATTGTAATACTTTCGGGTTCGGATAGGACAGACACAAGAACTCAGACTTGCGGAGTTAAAGCAAGTTAAAGCCTTGATTTTATATATCACCTTTAAAAGTGGCATCTCAAAGCAAAGTAAATACCCAACACTGATTGTACCCATCTGTCATGCTAATAAAGCAGCTTGAATTGAATTGAGAGGGGGGGGGGGTATATTTGCTTTGTGTATAAAGTACATTGTGAATGTTTTCACAGCCTTCACTTTGTCGTTTTTATGCCATTTTTTGACCACGCATGAATATTCCTATGTCCGTATCTTTGCAAGGGAATCAGTGCGAATTTTAATACTAATTAAATGACCGCGGGCACTTTCCACCCCCTCTACATTCTCAGAGTAGAACAGACTAACCTTCTAATGAAAGATGGTCCACCCCCCACGGACAGGAAAAGTGCCCACAGGCACTTAAACTTAATATGGTCAGTAACAGTAAACAGTAACATGGTCAGAAGGAGCACGTACAAACGATTCCGAAATAACCACATGTAAGACTCTGATGCTTAAAATGTTTAGGGAGAAAGTGGAATACTGGTGTGTATTTTTTCTTTAAACTACCAATACAAACCATATACAGTCTGTAACGTAGGGATTTCTATATGTCTTTATTTAGTGGTTACATTAGTGACAAAGGCTAAACTTTTAGCTTCAGTAACATGTACATATCTCCCCTTTTTATAAAACGACATGGTTGAAAACTGTTCCAGAGCCACTGTTGTTTCATCAGTGAAAAGTACATCATGAAATGCCTCTCCCTGTTCAATCAACTGGAAAAAAGAAAAGGAGCATAAAGCTTCTGATGGTCGTAAACGATATTCATTTAGGAGCAGCATCAGAGGTATGTTTTTAACTGCACTGCATTGGAGAGAATACCATAGTGTGTTTTTTTTTACTCCCTGGCGGAAACTGGCTTCCAGAAGAATCAGTATGGCTCAGAGATTAAATAAAACCTCACTCTCACCAAACAAATGTATATTTCTAAATATCACAACATGATCGAATTTAAGTCATTTTAATAACAATGAATAGTCACCTATGCGTTACAATATAAACATTTATATTGATTTAAATCGCGTTTAAATCACCTTTATTTAAAACCCATAAATAAAGCTGATACTGTTTAGACTTTTAATTATTTAAAACTGTATTAAAGCAGCACGATACACAATGCAACGTAAATCGCAATCTTTGTCTTCTGTGTAATAATGTTCACCTCTCTGTCCAGCAAATTTACAATAGTAATAATAATGAACTTTATTGTATATGGCGCCTTTAAAGGTGGCTCCTCAAAGGGCTTTACAGGTTAAAAACAATACTGTTAGGCTGGGAAACCGATTTTTTTTTAAGAAATACAAAATGAGATATAATGATATGTTCCGGCTTAGACATTAACGAAGAGCATAACGCGTGTACTGTACACACTGCAAGTACAACCCCCCTCTCTGCAGGAGTGCTGGCTGTGACGAATTGAACCGGTTTCACGGGTATTTTCAAAGTAGGAGGAGAGATTTCCAGAGAAAGACACCTCCCCCCACCCCTCAAAAACTCAGTAAGTACAGTACTTACTAGTTAAAGGCTAGGCTCCTCAATGAAATCGCTTTAACATGCTAATGCGTTGGTGTAACAGTCCGGGCGTGGCAAGCTTCTAATTTCAACCCGACTACGGCGAAAGGAACCCTTCTTTCATTAGAACACAATGAACATATTTTAGCCCTGAATGAATTAATAGCAAACATGGTTTACATAAAAGACATTTTTCCAAGAAAGTTTAGCCTTTGTCACTAATGAAACCACTAAATGAAGACATAAATATAAAAATCTTAAGATTTTTAAAATACATGACTTTGCTAAAATTTATTTGAAAATAAAAACAATTACAACCGCCAGGGGAGAGAGAGAACAGGGGAGGGATGTTGGTTTTGCATAAGGGGCGGGGCTATGGAAATTAGGTATGTTTGGGAATGTGTAGTTACATGTTCTGGCTGTTTGTGAATTATCGTTGTTGAGTATGGAGTGTTGAGGTATTGATTTTGTGTAATGCTTTATGTTGAAAATTGAGGTGGATTTTGTTTATGATAAACAGGATAAACTGGGATGGGAGGAAGGTTTTGTTTTGCATAAGGGGCGGGATTATGATAATTGGAGGAATTTGCGAGAGTAAAATAGTTTGATATATTTGATTTTGTATTGTGGTTGTTATCTATGTTTTTGGTTGGTATTATGTTTATATGGTTGTTTTTATTGGTTGGTTGTTATTATGGTTATTAATAATACAATCTATAGTTGAAATCTGAGCCTAAATAAAAAGAAAAAGCAAGTGATTAGGTTTATGAGCAATCTAATTACTTATTTGTTTAAAACGCTATATAAAATAAAGTTTATTATTAATTTGCTGGACAGAGCGGTGAACATTATTATGCATAAGACAAAGATAATGATCCTGATCAGTTTAGAAATCTGTGTACGCTGTAAGGTTTTTACTTCTTAAACTTTTAAAATACACGTTTTGAATAGAAAGAAATCTTCTTCCTGGTACAGTATGTATAGCAAACCAGCACGTCTTTTTTCTCCAATCAGAGGGGTGTCAGATGGTGTCAGCCAATCACCATTCTGAAGCCCTACCATAATCTCTGGTATGGGGAGACCCCAGAATTCTGTCCCATAGTTTAGACAGATGATAGATACTTTTATTGATCCCGTGAGGGAAATAAAGTAAATCATTTTCATTTTAGGAAATTATTAAACGCTCCGTTAAAAGCAAAGGAGATTGTCTGTTATAGTGGACATAAAAACAAGAGTTCGCTGGCATTATATCCTGGAAGACACAGACCGGCGCCAGACCGGTAAAATGCCTGATGAACTAGGGATTGGACAGTTTCCAAGTGCTTGTACAATCGATGGAAATGTTCAAATAAATGTGCAAAAGAAATAAACAAAATAATCATTTATTTCTTTATCATATTGGGTAGCTAATGTCCTCTCTTTGCTAGTTAGTGGCTGTGTTTCTGCGTTGGGTAGCAACTGGTGACTGTTCTCAGGCGGAAGATGTAAACAGCTTAATGTTCGTGTTAAATATTTTTTTTTTAATTAAAATTCATTCTATACAGCAATCGCATATTTGGGTACCGTTTCATAAAACTTTCATGCTTAAAATGTTTAGGGAGAAATGGAATACTGGTGTGTATTTTTTCTTTAAACTACCAAGACCAGCCATACACAGTACAGTTTACATACATACAGTAATGTTTATGTTCCTAAATTAATATCGTTTATGACCTTCAAATGCATTATGCTCCTCTTCTTTTTATACTCAGCTACTAAAATTTCCCTTTAGTGGTAAAATCCATATAAATATTCAAAACTAAGCGGATTAAAATGTGCACAGTAAAGACATTAAATGATTAAATCTTTGCACTACCAACCAATGCACCACGAGTGCCCCTGTCGGTCATTTTGGCCAGCCAATCACCTACCACGGTGCCCTCCGGTGCCCTGCGGTGGCTTGTGGGTAGGTTACTGTACCGCAGGTTTTTACCGCGCATTTTGAATGGCTGCATCTGTACAAACTAGTTTGTTGTTAACATTAGCTCTCACACTGTTAAGCCTTGCGTGTTCTCATCCCCCTAGATACATCAGCACAACCAGGAGTTTATAAATCTGCCCCTCCATCCTTCCTTCATCAGGGCTGGAGGAGTCCAGATCAGTCTCCTGTTCTCCAGTCTCACATGTTCACACTCACAACACACATTAGCACAGCAGCTGCTGGCTGAGCCAGAAGCATGATAATTAGCCCTCCACCCAGCTTCCATCAAGGCTAGAGGAATCCAGCTGAATCTCCTGTTCTCTGGTCTCACAACTACACACAGAACACATATGTTAACACAGCATCTGAGGCAGGAGCATCATAATCAGCCCTCCTCATCAAAACCATTAATTCCCTGCAGTTATGCACTGGCCAATGGCCTGTCACAGATACATTGAACACAAAATAGCCGAATCCACAATCAGCCATCTGAAAAGCTCTGCTGATGGGTACGAGTGAGCTGGTGAATGTGGGAACTGTGGTACATCTTCCTCTTGAATTTTAGGAGCTCTAATTGCAATGCAATTCCAGTGATCCGGTGCTCGGGGGGGTGGGGTGGCGATGGCAAATGAGTTCAGGCAGTCCAAAAGGGGAAATCTGGGGTGCAGTCCAAAGTCCAAAACAGGGGGATCCAACCAAGACGAAACAAACACAGTTACAATCCGGAACGGGATCCGGAACAGGGACAGGGAACCAGAAAGATAAAAACAGGATAACACAGCCAGGCGCTCCGAGCTCCAGTCTCAGATGGTCAGGACGCCGTGATGAAGCATATGCTGTCAGGTCTCTCCTGGACCCACGGGTAGCTGGGCTTCTGGGCGTCCATCTCCCAATCCAGAGCCAGGAATAGCGAGAGCGCCAGGCTTAAATAATGGGACACAAAACAGGTGGCAGGTGCACATTATTAACTAAAATACGAAAGAGTCGGGGAGCCCTTAAGAGGAGGGATCCCGATCGTGACAATACCAAAGGCTTAATGAGATCAACTTAACAACCTCCCCGAGCTGTTAAAGTGCAGCTGCCTTGAAGAGACACTGCGCCACCAGGACCTACTGTAGATATCCCACTCCTGTTTTAGAGTCTTTGAGGCCAAACTAAAAAACTGAAACTGGAGTCATGGAGTTTTGGGCAATGGGAATTTTCTGTATTGCAACACTGGCAATTCCAACAGAACCTCAGGCCATGAGCACAGAAATGTCAGGTATGAACCAGTCAGGGAAGGGTAAGATTTCATCTCAGAACCCTAGAATATATACAAACAAGCACCTTTTCACACCTTAGCTTAAACTGATTAAAGAACACATTGCATGTGATGTTTTGATTTGTTTTTGTTTCCGTACAATGGAATTTTTTAAATAGCATAACTTCAACTACCTATAGGGTGTAAAGCAACTTTAAACTATGCAACTAAACCTGAAAAGTCTGAAAAGTTTCCTTGTGAACTATTCCAGATTCTACTTTTTTCACAACCTGTGTTGCAAAACACTTTTACTTTAGCTGAAGCAACATTAAAAACCTTTCTTTTATCCATTATTTTCTTGGCATATTTGAGCAGTTTAGAGTTGCATCTTGTATTTTTAAACAAAGTTTGAGGTGCTTGTAAAGGATCTTGGCTTGATAAGAAATGTACAAACAGCTGGTCCTTTAATAAAGCCATTAAGATTTCGAAAATATATAGAGTACAGACACTTCTAGATATGGGTTTGCCTCCTAGCTAAATCTCTGAGCACCACTTTTACAAATTACAACCACTACCATTTTTCTATTCTGTCACAATCCTGAGACTGTTCTTTAGTTCAAAGATTCTAATCATTAGTTACTCTTTTTCTGTTTTGCAGTCTCCTGTTCTTTAAATATATTAACACCTTGCTAAGTATTTTTTAGAATTTCATTTATTATTAAATTATAATCTAATTGTTACCTTCTGTTAGATTTTCACTGTATTAAACAATTATAATAGTGGTTAAAGCAGGTAGCTGCCTCAGCACACATAGGCTGCAAAGGAACAAGTAAAGGTTTATTCAATGCTGAAAAGAGAGGAAAAGAAACACAACGTTTCAGCTGTGTTTCAGCCGAAACGTTGTGTTTCTTTTCTTCTCTTTTTAATTACAATAGTGTTCTCACTAGATATAGAGCCACGATCATAAACAGACACTAAATTGGGAATGACGTTAATAAGAAGACGATAAAAAAGGGACAGCAATACCTTTAACTGCTGAACAAAATAATGCAGCAGATAGCATATCATGTACTAATAACTTTACCACACTTGAAACTTTTAAAAGATCTGTATGATCTGCAATCACACTCACCTATGCTCCTTGAAAATACATTCACTCCAAATTAGACAATTCCTGAAATGCTTTACATAAAATCTAAAACACAGAGAAAATTGATTAAAATAAGCTTATTTCACTCACATTGAAAATGAAAAGGGTTGGGGAGAATTAAACAGGCTAGAGTTTACCACGTTATCGTAGTAGTGTGGTTGAATCGCAGACTAAGTAAGGAGTGTCACAATGGCGGCCTCTGGTGGTCACCTTTTCTCAATACACCTGCTGTCCACCCTATCCCGGGCGCAAGATACAGCCTACTGGTCGAAATTGTTGTTAAATTTAAAATCATCTCACCAGTATCATGGAGTAATGTAAATTAAATTCAGGATCAAAGCATTTATCCTCAACATCTTGTGAATGAACTAGATCCACTTTTCAATGTATAAATTAGTTTACAACAACCTCAACACACAGTTACATTCAATCCTCTCACAAGCCCTCTTTCTCCTGATTGAGCTAACATCAGCAATTGTGTGCAGCATAGCCCATTCTTGCTAAAATGAAATCTGTGAGACCAGCTGTAAGGGACTAAAGTCTACTGTTAAAATGCAGTGACTCTACATGAATCAACCTTCTTCTTAATCTTACTATTTCAATAAGTTTGAACTGTCCCCTGGAGAGATGGGTACTCATCACATGAACATCACATACAAAAGAAGAAGTTAACATTTCTAGACAAAAAGAACACAGAAAACAAAGTGAGTAAAACTCACTATGAGCACTCCACAGTATACAGCAATATACTGTTTTAGTGCTGAAGAGTTTTAAAGAATAAGTCTAAAAATCCTAATTCTTAAAGTGCTTGAACTGTTTTAAATGCCTGCAATGCATGCAGAAATGTGGGACTACAAGTACCTATCATTGCCCACCGCAACACTGCAGGAGAAAAAAGTTGACAA
Source organism: Lepisosteus oculatus (assembly GCF_040954835.1). Taxonomy (NCBI): domain Eukaryota; kingdom Metazoa; phylum Chordata; class Actinopteri; order Semionotiformes; family Lepisosteidae; genus Lepisosteus; species Lepisosteus oculatus. Next base: position 10,159,110 of record NC_090706.1, on the reverse strand, counting down.
AACAGGCAGCTGGATTTTTCTTTAGTCAAGACAAACTTCTAATTTCCTCCCCTTATATTCCATTATTAAAACTTTGTCAGCAGGACAGAGCAAAGCACAGTGAGCTGTGTTTTGTTTCAGAAAGGTTTCTGTTACGTTCCACATTCCTGCTCCTACTCGTTTCTCTCATTGATTCAGTTTCATTATTTTCCGGTATCTTGTTAGTGTTTTGGCTTTATAAGCCTTCATAAGCCTAGGCTCAGCTTTGGAAGACGGACGTCCGAAGGCCCGCCTATCAGCAGGCCTGGAGTAGCCTGAGGCCATATGCCTTCACCCCGGAGTCCTGACCTACTGAGTCCGGGGCTCGGAGCGCCTGGTCCCGCTAAGGTTTTAGTTCTCTGTGTTCCTGGCCTTGGTCCCCCTTTCCAGGGATTTGAACTGTCTTCGTCCCGGATGGATCCCCCGGTTTATGGAATATGGACTGTGCCCTGACAACCCTTTTGGATCTCCCTGAACTTGGTTGCTTCTGTTTTTCCCCCGTGCACCGGGGGAAAAGCAGTCATTGTCACCGACAGTCACCGTCCCCTGTCTGCCAATTCGTCCCAACCCTGCTGTATCTTCCCCTGATGTCCTTCTCCAGACTCTTCCAGATTATACCGTCACGCATAGGGTCTTTAACAACGCATTTCACTCTGGAGTCTGACCCGGCTCCCATGAGCTTCTCTCAAACCTTTGGCTACACTACTGTCAAGGAACTTTCAAGAAATTAGTGGATGAGATACTTGGACCAAAAGCCTACTAACACCCAGTGCAGCTAACACAAGGGATGACTGGTCTTTCTAATTTTCTTATGTGACCAATTGAGGAAAAGGCAAGCAACATGCAAGAACTGGATCTCCTCAAAAAGAATCTGCAGACTCTTGTTTTTGTGAACCTCATTTCCCCATTCTTTCTGTCTTGGTGAAGGAATCTTTTAGAGTTTGTAATGTTCTTGTGACAGCCACCTGACACACAAGAGCTCTTCATAAAACACACCGGTTTCATTTTCATTCAGATGCTCATCAAAGAACTCAAGTGAGGAACGGTGAAGACAGCGCAGTGTTCAGCACATTAAAGAGAGGGAGAAATAACCACCTTCTTGTTTCTTACTTCGTCTTTTCAGGATGAAATTGATCATTCTGTCCGCTCTCTGCATTGGTGTGGTCCACTCAGCCAGCCTATTTCTTCAGGACTTTGAGTTCGAGAAGTGGAAACTTAAACATGGTAAGAAACTCATGGCAACCCGCACTCCTTGGTGATAAACCTCAGCAAGGAGACCATCTCACAGACTTCATGCCTAACACTCTTCTTTTCTCAGCCGAAGGGGACACAGTTCTGTCCATTGTAATGTCTCGTCTCAGGGCTACAGTATGTGTAAAAAAAAAGATTGGAATAATTTCTCTTAACAACATTGTGTCTTCTATCCTCTTCATTCAAATATTAGAGAGATTTTCCACTGTTGGTCGTGCGGTACTTTACTTTGTTCAACGTTTCCAAAAATCTTTGAAGTGAACACTCGAAACGTTTGCCTCCCAGAACAGTAAAAATAGATGCTTACAGACACCATGAGTAAATGTAGAATGCAGCTCCAATGATTCTTAGGTCAAAATGAGAAAGAAAGAATTGTAAATGAAAGAGCAAATCCAGTCTCTTGCACAGTAAGAGCATCAGGTTACCAAATGTGACGAATGTGGCCGAACAGAAGTTTGCTGCTCCTGTCACCTTTTATTTATGTGCCGTCAATTTGAAAAGCTTGATCCGTCTAATGGGGCCTTCAGCTTCTGCTCCTAAAATCCCACCCGGCTGTTTGCGAGTCACGTTTAACCTCATTGTCTCAACCGGGATCAGTTTCTGCGCTCTCCGTTTTTTAAAAGCTAAGGTCTTTATGTGAGCTGGTCGTTATTTCCCGAAGACGTTGCTTTTGTTACAAACCAGTTTTCCAGACACCCACCTTCTTCTATGCGTCATGTTCGGTAGAAGGTCGGGTTGTTGCTTTGCGTCATCCAAAAATTCAAACCTCAACATCCTGTCTTCCTTTCTCGGACTGACTGTATTGTTATGTTACGGGTTCCAGCGAACACAAACGTGGGATCGCCGTAACTGTAATAAAGAACATTAAAGAGGAGACGGCTAGTCTTAGTCCTTTCGTTATCTTCCTTTATTTAAACTCAGACTTTAGTATTGCGGACAAAATTAAATACCGTCTTCTAATACAACATCTTGTCTGTAACTAAAACAAAAGTTTACATATTTAACTGAGAATTAACAATAGTTGCGCCGCTACATAAAACGAAATTACACATATTTCTAGACAATATTAAGAAACTCGAACATCACACATAGTGAATACTATAGTGTAATAAACTCTGAGGATTTTACATGAATTAAATGTTATTTAGAGCGATAAACTGTAAGCAACCTGTAATAAAGAATATTAAGAGAGACGGTTGGTTTTAGTCCTTTCATTAATTTAAACTGAGCGCACGGCTACAGTACTCCCGGCTGAAAGCGTCCAATCCCACGCCGCGCCGCACCGAATGAAAGAACTGGATCTTCGGCATTATCGTACCCTGAATCAAACCTTCTCTACCACTTACATTAAAGAATGGGTAGTCGTGACGAAAGTTACTTATGTTGTTGCACTCCGTGATACTCCACCAGTCTATTTTCAAAAGGCTCTATATGACAAGGGTCTCTGTACACACGAGGCTGGAAGCTGGTGGTCCAGATATTATTTTGTCTTCACAGCAAGAACGCGCCTGCACCCAGATCCGAAAGAGCTTCGCCCGGCAGGGGCTGTGCCATTTGCCGTAACGTCATGCTAAGTCTTTGGTGTAAAAGGCTGTAACCCAGTCTTGGCTTCTTTCAGATTTTCATACACATTTCCAACGACGCTGTGATGGACTGCTGCTGTCCCGTTCAAGGTGACCCTGTCTTGCGTCTGTTGTTTTCAGAAACAGGCTCCAGCTGTCCCGAACTGGAAGAACATGTTATAAACCGGACGGATATTTCCAGGGGGCAAAATACTGTCTCTTCTGGTTTCAGTTTTTTCACCAGGCTTCTAGTTTCCAGACTTTTTTGGTTTTATTTTCAGATAAACACCTGGAACTTGCACACAGTATGTTTTGATTTCCAGGGAAGGTCCTACAGAACCTTATTTACACACAAACAATCGATCTTACTGCAGGTGTAAAGGGGAATAATACGGTTGGTGAAAATAAAGCAGGTAAAGGAAAGCATGCAGATGTGAAATAGAAACTGAATGAGACCGAAGTTAGATTGTACACACGTATCGCAGCAAACGAACACACACGATCCTCCTTTATGAAAGTGCAAAAAGAGAATGGCTTAAGCTCTTCTTTATTATTAACAATCTCTTTAGTGTCGCCAGCCTCTCCGTTTTACCGTTTTGTCGTTCACAAACAGAAAAAAAGACGTACTGCAATGTGGGCATTTTTTCAATGAAAAAAAATACAGTAAATGCTTTCATTTTTAAATGAAGCAACAGAACATCTAAACTTACGAATACACAGATTAATTTATAACTGAACTGAAAAACGAATTTACCAATCAAAGAACTGTAACGCATACGGCCGACATTGCAGGTTGTGGGAGCCGGCTTACCAGCGCGGTGACGTCACCGCCCTTCTCTGTGAATAGCAGGGACCGCAGCTGCCAGGCTGACGGGAGACTTCCCTTTAGCTCAGCCGGCTGGGTCCTTGATGAGTGACGCCGGAGTCCAAGGTTCGAGTTCCCAGCGGTGGGGGCCGACTTAAAGCAGCAGCGGCAGGGGCGCATGCCCACGTGAACCTAAGAGTGCTACAGTCCTATTATACTGGTGATGGTGACTTTCAGGTTTTTTTAACCATTCATAATACATCCGCTGAATATGAATCCTATTTTTCAGGCGGAAACACGGAATTTATGGACTTTCAGGAAACTTCAATGAGAAAGACTAGATTGTGTGCATTTCTGTTTGCAGGCAGGAACTACAGCTCCCCTGTTGAGGAGTCCCGGCGTAAAGAGACCTGGCTGTCCAACCTCAAGCTAGTGATCGAACACAACACGCTGGCCGACCTGGGCCTCAAGTCCTACAGGCTGGGGATGACTGCATTCGCAGACATGGTGATTCTCCCTGCGGTCTGAAAGTCATAGACTGATTCAGCTTTAGAAATCATCAACTCTCTAAGAAGATTCCTTTGCTTATGCACTTTGTCATATTCTGAACCTCATTTTCAAGCGAGGTTACCGATTTCAAGACAGTCCTGTCTCTCTGCAGTATGGTGTAAAAGAGCTGGTGGCAAGACCCAGATTATCACCCTGCAGCTCACAACTGGCAGCCCACTGAAGCTCAGCAGGCTTGCTCAGTACCTGGATGAGAGATCTCCTGGGAAAAATTAAGGTTGCTGCTGGAAGTGGTGATAGTGGGGCCATTAGGGGGCGCTCACCCTGCAGTCTGTGTGGTCCTAATGCCCCAGTATAGTGATGGGGACACTATACTCTAAAAAGGCAATGTCCTTTGGATGTAAAACTTAGGTCCTGCCTTTCTGTGGTCATTAAAAATCCTAGGGGGGAGTTGCCTGTGATTCATTTTTCTGCCCTTTCTTGTAACTCACATAGTTCAAGTAAAACGTTTAAAGACTGCAATAGGATGGTGTCTCAAATAATTAAAAAAAACAATAACCTGGAGAAACAATAACCTGGTGTATTTCTTCTCACTCTGGTGTAAATGAAAGCTTTATATCATAACAATTTGCTTTGCAACACATTATACATAGTAGAAAGCCTTGTTCGGAGAGGTTATGTGTTAACATGCAGTCGACTGGGCTGACAAGTCTCTCTATCGCCCCCCTCAGGACAATGAGGAGTACAAGCACATGATGTTCCAGGGCTGTCTGGGCCACTTCAACACCACCAAAGCCAAGAGTGGCTTCACCTTCCAGGCAAAGGACTCTAATGTGCTTGACAGTGTTGACTGGAGGACCATGGGATATGTCACTGGAGTCAAGAACCAGTTGAGCTGTGGTTCATGTTGGGCCTTCAGTGCGGTAAGACGTTCTAAAAACATGGAATTAACACTTAGCCTTTTCAGACAGACAGGTCTGATTGTAGTTGGTTATCACTACTGAGATTACTTGCAGTCAATTGACCAGCACCAATGGAAATTAAAGACCGGGTTTTACTTGTTTTCGTAAAAATTAGAATTAATATTTATTTTTGTTATCACACAAGGTTTGGAATACTTAGGGGTTTATCTCAGCTTTCCACCCACACTGGCGTGAGGATTAAATTGCCTCTTCTCCTTTGTTACAGTAACTTTAATGTGCTTATGGACAATTCTTCATGGAAACTGTAGCAGAGATCTGAAAAAAAAACCTCTTCATATTGTCAAAAAATGTGTCTCCCGGGATGAGATTTTAGCAGCCCAAAAGAAACATGGACATATTCAGGAGCAATGGTTAAAAAAACACCAGGCATTTCAGATTTTGCTAAATGGGTTCTGTACAATTACACTGAATGTTTTGCGAGGAAGAAACTGCTGACAGCCCACAAGAGCAGTGCATGATCAATAGCACAGCGATCAAGTACAATGGGAGCTGAGGTGGGTGTCACTGAAGAGCCATTAAGTCTCCGAATTCAGCATGTATTTCAGAAACAAGGCACCAGTGCACACAGCACATGGGTGTGTGACACCTGCTGTAGCTGAATCCTTGCCTCTCTTCATTCAAGAATCAGCTATGCGAGAATTTCTGATCAAACAGCTCCTGTTATTAACATTTAACTGGATGTCATGCACGCTGTGCTGTTATTTGGTGTTGAAAGATGACTTGTTTATTAATATAAACTGTCTGTTATTATAAACTGACCCAACTGATATGTTGCATGATGCTGATCTTTGTCTTAATATCACATGCTGGCTGAGAGGATGTCATCTGATCAAGTGTGTGTGTGTGTGTTGTCCACAGACAGGCTCTCTGGAAGGGCAGCACTTCCGGGCAACTGGGAAGCTGGTGTCTCTGAGCGAGCAACAGCTGGTCGACTGCTCTAGAGCCTTTGGGAACTACGGCTGTGGAGGAGGCCTGATGGACCAGGCCTTTCTTTACATTAAGGCAGCGGGAGGAATTGACACTGAAGACTTCTATCCTTACGAGGCCAGGGTGAGATCTCCTCATGATCAATCAATGAGCTTTATTCGGGATCAGGAGAGTGCTGTAATTTGTGGTTTGGATGGGGCACATTTCTGATAAGTTTGTCACAACAGGTTCACTTATCGTCACCCCCATAAAATGGCTTCTCAGTTTGGTGACGGCGGCTTCAGTTTGGACCCCACACAGGGCTGAAAGAATGGAATCTTCTCAGTTTTGAGTGGAGAAGTGCACAAGATTACCTTATTCAATTCTTAGAAACCCTCAAAGTCATTGACAAAGCCAAGCCACTGCACTTCTTCAGAATAGACAGTGACACATGAACCAAACAACACAAGTGGAAACCGAGGGGAAGAGTATTTAAAACAAGACAGCATGTACTTTTTTGCACAACGGGATGTCATGGGAGTAGGACAAGATACAACATCTCCTTAATAAAACAGTTGGTTGTGATTCTTATGTCATGTAACCACAAGCAAGTAAACTAGCCAGATGGGTTGAATATTACATAGAGGGTATTCTATATTCCATAGAGAGTGACAATAAAACACATCAATAGCATCTTTGGGGAGTGCCCAGAGAAAACCCAAGAGGAACATGCAGACTCCTCATAAACAGATGCCCCAGGCAGAATGCACCACAAGGAGTCTTGAACAGTGAGGCTGTAGTGCTGTTCTACCACTGTTCTGGCCTTAACAGACGCTACTGCAATAATTGTAAATAAGATCACAAACCTGTGATAACAGAGACTGGTTGTCTATATCTTGCGAGACAGAAATTAGGCTGTTTGTAAGGACGAAACTTACCCCAGGCTGCACCAGTCCATTCAGATGTGGGCTGTGTATTAGTGACCTTTGAAGGTACAGAAACCATTAATCCTATTGTCACGGCAACAGGATTTTACTCCAGTTATAAATAATAGGCCTGAGTAAACTTTAGGTTTTCTTAAACTTGACAATTAATGACTGATAAGATTTCTGTTCCTCTATACTTGGTAACCCACCATTTATTATCTATAGTGTGATAATTTTTCTCCACTTTCCATGTCCAGGACTCGACCTGCCGTTTCAGTCCCAACACCATCGGGTCCACGTGCTCTGGATACTTCGATGTCGTTCCCAGAGACGAGAGCACCCTCCAGAGTGCTGTGGCCATCATGGGGCCTGTGTCTGTGGGCATCGACGCAGGAAATCCTTCGTTTCAACTCTATAAGTCCGGTACTGTAGCAGCCCTCCCCTCCACCACAGGCGTGTGAGCTGTCCCAGGCTCTCAGCGTGATGCAGGCCCTGCGATCATCTCATCTCACCTCATTTTGTCACTGCTCACTCCTGGGGAGGCTCACGGTTGTAACAGGCAGAGCAGACCAGACTGCCCTTTCCCACAGCAACAGTCTCCAGCTCCTCAGGCCGGCTGAGAGATGGAATCCTCACCTGGGATCATGACCTTGTCATGGTGGAGAGGTCTGAGTGCCCCAGGGAGCCTAGGAGCTATGATGTCAGGAGCTTTGCACTCCTGGTAGGGTTGCCCTGCATCCTCCACAACAGACTTAAACATTAATAGGAATATTAATAAGTCTATTAACAGGAAGGAGATTTGCATTAGACTATGCTATCCACACTACAAATGTTGCTAGCTCATGTGCACCATTTAAAGTCTATTTAGAAACAAGACAATTTTTCATAATATAATCCTGCCTTCTTAACGAGAAGTGTCCCTGTCTCATTGCAGGCATCTATGATGAGCCTGGCTGCAGCTCCACTTCCCTGAATCATGGAGTGTTAGTAGTTGGCTATGGGACTGAGTCTACTAAAGATTACTGGATTGTGAAAAACAGGTGAGCCTAACGGTACTGGTATAACATTAATGCATGCTATGTGTGCTGGAAGAGGCTTTCTGTGCAGGAAGTACACTTTTTCTGGAAGGTTAGATACAGTACATGCAAGTTTGATGGACTAGAGTTTAGGTCTCTTGAACGACCTTGATCCTTTGAACTATCAATCAAACTTAACGTGTGCAAGGAGATCTTTTTTCACAACCATCCATAAAACTAAGATGACATTCACAGCTGTAGTTTATTCGAAAGATCAATACAGTCTTAAGATGACCAGATACATAATCAATAGTCAATACTACAAATCTAACACTATATGCAGTACCATCGATCCACAAATTGTGCCATACAATTCTACTGTACAATTGAATAAAAATGTTACTGAATGCCTTGACACAAAGGTTCCATCAACTCTTTTTAAAATAGAAAAATCACATTTCCTGTCAGTATCCTTCTCCATCTATTACTAACCACTCATTGTATAAATGAGCATTCTTATTTTCACATGACCCGACCTCAAGCTTCAAACAACGTGTTCCGAGTTACTGTTCAAAACTACTCCAAGGCACAGGAAAACAATATTTTCAGTAGTATAAGTCCCTGCTGTTGGTATATTTGGTGAGTCTAACTCCTTTTATGCATTTACTGCGCTGTGTGTTCCAGCTGGGGCGTCTCCTGGGGAGAAAACGGCTACATCAGGATGTCCCGAAATAAACACAACCAGTGTGGGATCGCTTCCTTAGCCAGCTACCCTCTTGTGTAGAGAGGAACGTCGGGAGCAGAATGTTTCCTGGGGTCTCGCACTCTTACAGGGCAATTACTGAGGATTACTCATGCAACCTCCTTTACTTTTACGTAATTGATTCTAAATGTCTTCTCTTATAAGCAGGCTGAATAATTAGCTGGTTAGCTGAGGGTTTATGCAAAAGTGTATCTTTCTGACCGGTATTTCTTTTCTTGTGCTTCGTGGAGACTAAGGTTATCAAAGATGTATTGTAAATCCAGGCATGTGTCAATGAGCACAGGGGCATCTATTCTTACTAATAAAACAGATACATTCATGTGGAAGTCTTTCTCTGTTTATCTATGCTTGACCTGGGTTGCCAGAGTCTTGCCTGTTTGGGTTGAGTAAGACCAGGGCTGTCCAGCCCTGCTCCTGGAGGGATAGTGTATCTGCAGGTGTGTCAATCGGTTCATACAGCATACAGAGTGCCATTTGACTAAAGACCAAAAGTCTCTGGGCCACCAAGACAGGACAAGATTTTGGAAGTGCTGTTTCAGACTGTGAGTCAGCCTCTTTCCAACACGGTGGATAAATACACTTCTATCGAGGCCAGGAATGGCCAAAACAAGACCTTAACAGCCACAGGATCCTCTGGTTTTTATTCAAAATCTATGCTTAATTATTTAATTGAAGTATCTGGATAAAAAAGTCACATTTAAAAGCAGCTGTACCATTTAATCTGGCTCTTGAAGACTGGAATTATCCATTCCTGTCTACAGTAGGTTCATTTATTCCAAAGATATAAGAGAGAAGGAAAAGTTGCTACCTGGTGTCGTGTTCCCAGACCACAGAATTCTGCGTCCCTCCACTCTTTTATGCTAGAGCGACTGGTGGTCAAGTCTGTCCCACTGTGTGAAGACAAATGCATTCTGACACTGGGGTGTCGGGCAACTTTAGATTCCAAGGTGGACAGAGAGAAACCAGGAAACCAGTCTTTATGTACAGTATCTTACCCCTGTGTTGAAAATGGTTCTGTGATCCCTTAAAGAAACTGCCTGATATGATTTTTCATTTTTTATTCCCTGCAACCACAAAAAGCATTTGTATCCTGCTATGTTTCTTCCATCCTGCCGATTTTGGAAAGGATCTATCCCACTGGTCTGAGGATAAGGACACCTGTAGACAAGGTATCACTGGACAATTCCAGAAATTAATATTCTATTCATTACACTCACTATGGTAACACCTGTCCAATCCTGAGGAAAAAGGGAGAACTGTACATATCCCAGAGGCTGATACAAATGTATTATACCTCTAATAAGATAAATATATTACCACAACACGCTGGTAATGTGGCACTTTGTAATGACAGCTTTGTGATAAAATGCAATTAAAGCAAGTCTCAGAACCATCTCAGGAGGTTATTTGATTCCAATTGTTCTATTATAGTTCAGATATATGGTCCAGTTCAAACCAAGACAATATCTCTTGTGCACAGGTGTGCACTCTTGGCGACTTGTATTAAAATCTGTCTAGGCAAATGTTTCCCTGTCTATTTGAGCAAACGCCAGGAGTCACTTGACTCTAACTGCTGTTGCCACAAGATATTCTAAATCCCAGCCTAGATGGAAACTGCTGTCAGAGATGACTTTCTATAATCCTGCTCAAAAAGAGAGATTTATATTGGTCTTTTTTCTGAAATATAAAAATCGATTTTTCAAGCCTGATGATACACCAAGGTCTGTGGTTTTTGCCTTAAACAAACTCTTGTGTTTTAACCGAAGATGTGCTGTGTCCATTGCCCTGAGACCCTGTATTGGAAGTTAGAAAATTGATGCCGTTAAGCCCTTCCTTGTCTTATACTCATCTCCCGCACATGCCTCCAGTTCCAGCCCCCCGTGCTATAAAAGCCAGATGTTCCTGCCAATCTAGGCTCAGCTTTGGAAGATGGATGCCTGGAAGCCCGCCTACCCGCGTGTCCGGGAGTGATTCGACGGCACAGGCTTCATCACGGCATCCTGACCTTCTGAGTCCGGGATTAGGGAGCGTCCGGTCCCGTGACCCCCCTTTTATTCCCCCGTCCCTCCGCCGGATCCCTCTCCGGCTTTTAGCTCAGTTTGTCTGTCAGGATGGATTACCCGGTCTTGGACTTTTGCTACACTCATGGATTTGCCTCGGAATCCCTCGGACTGTTTGCCTCGGCCACACCTCCCCCGGACACCAGCGCACCCTGTTTTCCTTCCAGCCCCTTCCAGCATGCTTTTTTCCTCATGTTTTCCTCACTCCTCCCCGGATTGTGTTGTCTGCATAGGGTCCTTAAGAACGTTTTGTGACACCTGTATGCCTTATTAAGACTGTCTTGTTTTATGCTTTGTATAAGCAAAAACGTCCCATGAAACATGTAGGAGTAGGAGCTGCTTGTAATAAAAGAAAAATGCTTGTGCTCTTTCCAGACTTTCCAAATGATACTTTAGAATCCCAGGAAATAATGCTAAAATATCACATTACAGGCATACTGTACACAGGTCTGCAATGCTGCAGTAGATCCACAAGATGGGAGTAGCGCACGAAATGTTTTCAACTCTTAAATGTACTGAAAGACTCCCTTTAACTTAAAAGTTACTTGACATCTTAACAGTTTCAATTCAGCAGTTTACAACTTCAATTAAGGGTTCAATTAAATAACTCTGCTAGGATGAAAACCATCAACTGTGGAAATCCAGAGCTGTTCTGTTCTTTAGGTTTGACTAATCTCTTTAAAAATACAGCCTCTTAATAACAAGGAAATGCTTCAACTTGTCCAATTAATCACATAATGAGTTCAATTAAGTACTCATTATGTCCTGAGATGGCAAGAAAAACAGAAACTTTCTGACCCTCCAGGACTTGAGGTGTGCACCCTGAATTGGGGAAAATGTGTCCATCTCTGTTTTTATTTTGGCATGACTAGATTTTCACAGACACCCTACATCCATACATGAAATAAGAACCACACCAGTTCTTTGTACATAGTCTGTCAATCAATCCTACCAATCCTGTAATGTATGCAGGATTGAACATACTGTACACCTCACCAAATGGTGCAGTTATACTGTAGTTGGAATTTGAAAACAAAACCCTCAAACCTTTAACGATAATGCCATGACAGAGGAATCCAATTATCTATATTTTTCATAGGAAATTAAATTTCATTTTTGCCCTCCCCACCTAGCAGTCTGTGCCAAAGTATTCTGTGCATTTCTATGACCTAAATCCCTCTGCAGGACAAATTTGTACAGTGACGTGTGAGGCTGGTACTGAGACTGTAACTGCAGCTGTCTCTGCACTGGTCAAAGATTTACAAACACTGACCTTTGGCCTACTTTGTATATCAGGTGAGCAGTGCAGTGTGACTGGGTGAAAGAGTACTTAAGGGTACGATGACTTTGCTGGCTGAGAAAGCTGTTGAGGTGAAACTCTTAAGGCTCAATATTCAAAATGCCTTGAGTATCCTGCATCAAACAGAACAAATGGTCTTTGCACGTTTTGCACACAGCAATGTAAACAAACTTTAAATAATTATATTGCAGTTTGCAAGAGGTTTCCTTTTGACATTTGTTACAAAAGGTCCATAAAAAGTAGCTCTAGGAAGCTACAGAAATCCAAGGCATTCATGCATGAAGATTGAGAATTGCTTCATGTGCTCTCAAGGGGAACATCTCAAAGGAATCTTACTTACTCTGTTATGTTAATTAGACTTAATTGGGCATACAGGTGATATAAAAATGAGATGTTTGGTGGGGTGCAGCAGCTGTAGCAAAGGACAAAGAAGCATTACACAGTACAGAATAGTTTTAATGTAAACGGGACCTAAATACTACAGTACATGCAGGTGCAGGAGCATGCCTTGGTAGCAAAAAAACATTGCATGATCCTTCTAAATTCGGTCACTTGTCTCGGGCCTGATTGTAGAGAAGCACTCCCTCTTATTGTGGTGTCCAAAATTTTACACCTAACTATATCTCCACAGCCTTTCTTACCTGTGCTCCCAATTCATTGTACCCCTTTTCTTTAATTAGATTAATAATACAATCATTGGCTCACAGGTCTACTCAAAAACCAGCTATGCACTGCACCTTGAGGTCCTACCTAAGTACTACTGAACAGTGGAGAAGTGAGATATGATCAGATGAATCATCTTTCTCAATGTTCTCAACAAACACACAAGTGCATGAAACAGCAGGCTTAGAGGAAATCTACAACCCTGAGTGCCTGGTTCCAACAGAGAATGGGTCTTGTGGTTCTATAATGTGGGCACTCCTTCCCTTAGACGACAAACCTAGCTAACTGTCATTCAATGTTGCTGAATGATTCATTTTCATACAGTGTAGTGGAATGTCTTTCCTGCTGGGAGAGGTGTCTACCAGGATGACAATGTCCCCAGCCGCAGAGGGTGTGTGGCCACCCGAAAGGTTTGGTGATGTTAGCCACATGTCATGGCCTTCATCAAATCTGCACCTAATCCAGGATTTACAAGATATTCCAGCACAATGCGCCAGACTGCATTTTACTCCTCCACCAATCAGGTGTGTGTTGACTGGCTTTCTCATGCAACAATGGTGCCACACCCCTCCTGGAGAATTTTACATGCTGGCAGACTCTATGCTGCAATGCACACATGCATACCAGGCTGCATTTGGTGGCCCAGAATCCTATTAAGTGACTTTACATGGGCGTTTCCTACTTTCTTGTCTACTACCTGTATATTATATGAAGGCGCTTCACACAATAGCTGGTGTGTTTTTTAATGGAGTTTTAGACTCATACAGCTGCTTTGTGAGTGATCAATGCCTTTGCATGGCCATGGCCGCAGGCAAGGGCCTAACCTTTTTTTTGGCAGCTGTTTTTAGTTTTCAGCCATATAAGATGTCTATGTGACAGGTGCAAGGGCTCTCAGGTCTCATCTTTCACAGATCCCTGAACTTCATGATCTACAGAAGTTCACTGTGCTGGCCTCCAGGATGGACTTGGCATCTGTTACATATTGGGTAGTTTGGTTCAAAACATCTAAGCTAATGATGTTTCATTTTTTTGTCACATTGTATCCTCTTATATCTTGATTGCTGAAGTACAGTATACAATTACAAATTAAATACCTTACTCATAGCAGAGCCTTTAGATGTTCGCTATTTCTAATCTGTCATACTCCCTGAAATACAGTAGTTTGTAAAAAATAAGGAATTCCGATAAGAAAATTAGTGTATTAGTGTATTAGAATCTGAAATAAAAGAAGATCTAAATGCAAATGGCTCATGCTATCTGGTGTATGAGTTTTATGACAACTCACACAACATAGGTATAAGAACAAGAATATCAGGAATAAGGACGAATGTGGATTAAGGCTAAAGACAGAGCTTGTGTAGAACAATAGAAATAATATTAAGACAGGTTTAGGTTGAGACCTTGAGGTTTAGCATGAGACATTGCATTAAGATTGAAATAATTTCCAGTGGTTTGTAATAATGGGCTGATGATAACTCTCAAAGGCTAAGTGAGAATTTACATCGCACAGAGCATGCTTGTAGGTAATTTGTCTTATTGATGTCCAATGTCTCTGTCAATTGCAACTCATGTCCAATGTTAATTTAAATATAGGTTGTGTGAAAGCAAAACTGACACTGAAATGCAGACACTTCCAATACCATTCAAACAACACAATCAGAGCAATGCTTAAGAAGAGTAATACAAACATGAAAAATGAGAAGAGGACTTTTACCTAGCTTTGCTCATTTGAATACTAGTGGCAAACGATCTGCGATTTCTACCAACTCTACAAGATGACTCTAGTTTCTCACAATAATGTGTTAAGGGAAGATGACTGTTTCCTGCCTTTAAATACTCATCAACTTAAACGCTACCTGTGTCCCAGGCTCCTTGGGCTGTTGTTGATTTTGAAATAGGGTCTCCATGTTGTCTTGATCAGGACCTTTTAGAATTTTGAGTACCTGAATTAGGTCCCATTACACAACCTCTACAACAATATCTTTCTACTAATGTGGTCACCAAAGAGAGGACTAGCCAATGCATTGTGTAATTCTATACTCTCAACATATCTGAGTATTTTGCTGACCTTTAATTGCTACCCAATACTGTCTAGTTAAAGAAAGTAAAAAAACTCTTACATCTTGCTCATATATTTTTCATTCCAATTCTCTAACACCTATTTGATATCTAAACTTCATGTGCTGGGTATGCAGCTTGTACTCTGCCAACACCATGTCTTTAGATGCCCCAGTTCCAAGCACTTGCACAGGGACCAGAGAATTATGCTACAGCAAAAGCTGAGCAGCATGTGTGTTGGTGCTGTTTGTTCAAAGGTATTGAGATGCTGACCTCCAGAGGATTACTCAAAAGTCAAATCAACCCCATTGCACAAATCTGTAAATACACTGTGACTCGACTCATACGTCCATGTTCTGTCTGCGTGTCTTCGTAATAATCACAGCAGCTGCAGCTTGCCAGGTAGAATTGACTAGATACAGTTTTCCACAACAGATTGGTCTCATTCTTAAAAACCAACTGAGCAACAGCTCAATACTTGCATACATTTGAAGCTGTAGCCCTTGACATGTTAAGGGAATTTAACAATTGCTTAAGTGCAAACAGTCATCTGCCCAGGAAATGTGTTATTGTCTTTCAGCTGGCTGCTTGATTTTGGCCCAAATGTTTCTAGATAATTGGAACGCATTTCAACCAGTGTGTGTGCCTCTGAAAGCATGGTTGGGGCTTTGATACTTACCTCTTAAACCCCACTGATGAAGAAGCAGCTGCAGGACGATGTTAAGAGAGGGGAGCTACGTCAGTGCATTTGCCGAGTAACCAGATAAAGAAGGTTCAACAGATGAAACATTGCATTTCTTCATCCTACTTTTCAGTGTGGAACTAACCTTTTCTTGTTCCCTTGCAGCTTCCAGTAAGATGCTTCCTGCTAGAAATCATTCAAGATCACACATGGTAGGCTAATGTAACTAAGCAACTTAAGTTCATTACTTGTGTTACCAGAGTTCAAGTCTTCTGCAGATAGGTGCTGGCAGATGCTTTGGGGGATATGGGTACATTGCTTGACCAAGACAGTGTATTCTTCTCTGATGCACTGTGGAAACAAGCTTATGTATCAGATGGCAGATTCTCTGTCCACTCTTTCTAGTCTAGGCATGTATACGTGCTTCTCATTCAAATGGAATAAAGAAGGCTGGTTTAGGCATGTCTTCTTGCAGCTTGCTCAGATGGGATGAAGAAGGCATCCTGGTCTTCCTTTACCTTCACAAACTGGAGCAGCTTCCAAGGCTTCCATGCGAAGGGGATGCAAGCACGTTGGGGTCCCAGTCTACCACGTGGGAGTCACGTCAGTGCAAAGCGTCAAGCAATGTTGAAAATTTACAGTCTGGCTGCCACCTGGCCTGCCTCCTGTTAAGAATGTAGCAACACATGGCTGAATCTGGAGCAGGGCTGTCAGAGGTTCAGCTTTGCCTACAGGGGTTTGAACAGCAGGACCTTTCTCTTTTGACCTCCAGTTCCAATGTAAACATAGGCTGGGCAAGGTGTCAGATTGGTGGCGTAAGATTTTGTAGAAGGTTTGGAAAAACTGGGCTGTGGTTGTACTTTAACACCTGAAGTGCCCAATAAACAGCCTTTAATTGGGAGATTTGATTATATTTCACTGCAGTGTTTTACATCATGTTTAGCAACAGGTATGAATAAACTTTGACTCAGCATTACGAAGACAGAAAAGCCTTGAGCTTTTTTCTTCTTCTATTGCACTTTCAATGTATTCAAAACCAGGTGGATGAAGCACAGCTTTCTTTGTTTTTTTCTTTGTTCAAAAAGGAGGAGCGACTTCTAAAACGCCAGAGCAAGAGTGAAGATTTTCTAATTCAGAGATCTCGATCCAGAAGAGATGGGTGGACTTCAGCTTCAAATAAGCATGCAGTTTCCAACTATACTATTTTTGTGGTAATAAAAGCACCAGTATCATTTTGTCTCAACAAACGCTAACTAAGCTGAGGAAGAAAACATTTGCTAACTGTATTGAAGTGTGGTACTGTGCAATGTTATGTAATGTGGTATTGCCTATAACTCTTATTTTCACAATTGTTCTACTTTCATTCTCATTCAAATTGCTATTGCATATACTGTACGTTACACTTAGTAAAAAACAGTACTGAACTTTTTTTACTACTATTATGGAGCTGTGAAAAAGTATAGAATAGGTCATGTCAAGCCTGTTGCTGTGCACACCACACGTCATGGCACAGTTCATATACTTTCACATGCATTTTCAAAAAACAGGCTGAAGAACATCTTGTAATTGTCGTGTTGCTATTTAATGTGGAAATCAGGCCCGTTATCAAACTGTAGGCTGCTCACGGCATGCAGCCCCTTGTGTTTTCTTGCTTTGCACCTGCCTGTTCCATCAGTGTATTTTACATTTTGTTATTGTTGCTCAATTAAGAGATGAACATTATGTTCCTAACAACAGTCGTGCCCAAACTTGGAAAACGTCTCGATCAAAGATAAAGATAAAATCAGTTTTCAGGTATTTGTCTTGTTTTGGCGCAATGACTCAAAACCCCACAGCGGCTTCCAAACGCGATACAGTGTCCGTCCCTCGTCACATGACGTTCTAGCGCGCTTTCCCAACAGGCTGGCAGTTTTGTTTTTCACCTTTATCTCCCAGCCAATTACAAACTAATTCACTACATTCATTAGTTAAATAAGACTGACTTTAACGAATCCACCTTCAACACAGTTTGTCTCTATGTTTAACTCAGACAAAAGTTATAAAGGGTATCTCGACAAAAAAAAACACGTGGAAACTTGTACGTTACACTGACCAACAAAGCTTTGCTGCACAAAACCGTAACTACACGTCCACCCAAACCCTTGCGAGCGACACCCAACTATATCCCACGTGCACGGAAGAGAAATTTCGCTGCGTCATGACGCATAAACAGCATAACGTGGACTCTGATTGGTAAATCTTTCTAATACGTCATTACGTACGGACAGGCATATATACAGGGTTAGCAGGGGGCGGTACGGCGCTGCAGTAGTAAAATTAGGCGTCGGGGGTCGCTGCAGTTTCCCCAGCAGAAAATCGAAACGGCAGTCAGAGTGGGCCGTTAGCCGAATCCCATAAGGATCGACACCGGTCGGATTAAACAGTGTCAGCTAAATCAGAGGTAGCTTATTTACTTTCCAACCGTAATTTCTCATTTTACTTTTTTTTAAAAATTCCGGTATCGTATCCAATTCAGTATCTCCTAGAAGTCTGTAGCTTCACCGCACCTCGTGCGAAATTCCCACGCATTTTTCCAAGCTTTCCACGATGCCCAAAATACTGGCGGGGACTGCGTGCGAGTTTCTCTTCGCTCATTACCGCGTGGTTTAAAAGGAGCCCTTGGTCGTACGTGTTTATGAACGGTTTTGTCGGTGCATTTAATGCTTTTGCTATGGATGATTGTAAACATTTCTCCTGAAATGAAAATGCTTCAGATCTTTCCACAAGCCAGGGAGTCCGAAAGAAAGCACTCATAGGCTGGGTGGATGTTTTGTCTTGGTGTGACTTGTAAGACTTTATATGTAGATCATGAGGAAAAATCGTGCGTTCCCGAGAACGGAAGTACAAAGCGCTCGTTTCTTAAATCTATGCGAGATCTATCTTGAGAGCATTTTTTGTGCCTGGTTGATATGTGCTTAACGGTATTAAAACAAGTTTGGGTGAAAGTCGGCCAACCTTTCAATATAAACCTTTTGTCTTGTAGGAGTTCTTCGGTAGTTTCTTAATATTAGAACTTTTAATTCGCTTCCTTGCTTTTCATTTTTACACTTTACTACAGTCTAAGGGCACACGGAGCTCTATTGTTTTTAAAGGGTGTAGCGTTGTTATCTCTTGCCTTAAGCATTAACGTGTGTCGTGAATAACGAAAATACTATCTGCAGAATTGGAGGAGGATGCTCAGATATATCTGTCTTCTGAGTGTTAGCTACCGTCTTACTCCTGTCTTGCGTTTAAGGGAAAAGGCGTTTTAATTTCCGAGACATGAACACCATTGCATTGATAAAATCCTTTATTTAAAATTATCCCGTTGTGCATGAAGACGTTCTATGCAAAAGTGTGCTACCAGAAGGTTTAGCAGTCCTCCTGATAGACGATGTGGAGCATTGGCATTGTTGAGCAGCTGTTAGACGCACTCTGCTTGTGAGGCCCCCTTGTGTGCTCAGAGATGGGGGGAAGGGGCCTGTCGTCGGGCGAGGCCGTGCACTTGATGGTCCCATTGACCTCTTCCAAATCGATTCGCAGCGGAGCCAGCCTGCGCATCTGCAAACTCGCTCGTCCCTGCCCTGACCCCCCTCCCTCCTCCTCCTCCCCATCGCTCCCGCCGTCTCAGTCTTTACATTTCATTCTTCCCGCTGGCCCCTCGCGTTATTCCACTCCTCCCCCACCCCCACCCCGCAGACAAATCTTTGTCTGTTTCCCGTTTTTCCTCCCAATCCCATTCCCTCGCCGCTCTCGGCGCTTGATCCCCAGTCGTCCCGTCTCTCTCCCTCTCTCCCTCTCTCCCTCTCCCACACCCCCTCTCTGCTTCTCTGACATCACAGACTGCTGATATAAAACCTTCCAGTAGAAAGGCGAGAGTCCTGCGCTCCTGCTGCTGCTCTGTCACACATTCTCCCTGTCGGTGTTTGACACAGCTATCTTCTTTCCTCCACGCAGACTGCTCGCTGACCCTCCAGTCATCATGGTTGAGGCTTTCGTCGGAACCTGGAATCTGCAGGAGAGCAAGAACTTTGATGACTACATGAAAGCCATTGGTGAGTGAATCCGGAGAGACCTAGGGCAAAGCGGCAGTCCTCCGTCTGATTGGAATTCATCTTTCATGCATAATGCACGTCTTGCAGTCGGATGATTCAGCCGGGCGCAGGTGCTGTCAAAACTGCTGCCATTTTAACTCTTGCTGAGCCACCCACGAGCCCGACAAAATCTGCCAAAATTGGTAAGGCGACCACAAAGGTGATCTTTGGTATTTGCGAGGTAAAATTAAGAGCTGGCGATGGAATTTAATGGAGAAGCACAGGCAGCCAATAGGGGAAAGATCAGTTTACATTGCCAGCCATAAGAATGTAAGCATTTTACCCATCACTGATAAATGGGAGATAAATGAAGCACTGCCTGCTGTGAGGCAGATGAAAGAAATACTGCTGTAAAATTCCCATTTTTATGGAGATGAGTCTTAAAAGAATCTCCCCATTTCTATTAACATTTTGCAGACATGCAAACCATGATGTGATGCAACACCACTCTCTGTTGAATTAGGAGGTTATGTTTGAGAGGTGGACATTGGGCACCCGTATGTACGTGTGCACTTTCCAAAGCAGAGAGCATGTCTGAAGTGGCAAGCTGGGTGTGCAAAATTCAGTCCTCTCGGTCCTCCGGCATGCACTTCAAATAGTGCTGATTTACAAGGGGGGGGGTGGGGGCATTCATTTGAGGAAGAAGTGTTTCAGCACATTAGCGGGGAGCTGAACAGCTGCCCCACCTTTTCCCTCCCCCAGGCTACGGTCTGGACACGTTCCTCTACTCTTGAGAGCAGGACATGTGCTGCTACATGTTCAATGCAGTGGTGCTGCTGAGCGTTATGTCATGTGGCACACCTCAGTTTCCCATGCTGCGTGCCCCAGAGGTCAGAATCGGGCTGGTTCAGCATGCGAGTCCAGTTAGAGTTTAACCCACTCATGTCCTTGGCTTGTCCTTTTTTTGTGTGGTTGAAGTGAACTAGTTTTGAGGGGGAAGACATTTATTTCTACGTTTTGCCTTGTTTGATTTGACCCTCATTTCATGCTTTCCCACCCCCTCCCTTTTTTAAAAAGCAGGTGGGGTGTATTTACCTCGTACAGAAATAGTGCTTGTTCTTTGCTCGGAAGCCAGATATCCCTTCATCCTGTTACCTGTTAAATGAAATGCGTTTAGTTTCTTATCTGCACTGAAACAACCTGGGCTTGGTCTCGGAATGCCCTTATTTTCTTATGTGCTCGCACACAGCCTTTCTGATACTTTCCAGTGTGTGGCCATCCTTTAATGCCTGTGTAAATGATTTGATAGTTTGCGACGGATGAGTAATGCAGTAAGTAATATATTGTATCTTTAAGAGCCGAAGTGCCAACAGTGCATTTTGTTGAAGTGGAATGACACGTTTTTTTTACATGAGCTGATAGATGAGTGTGCTTACTTTATTTGCCTCTCGTTAGTCTTTGTGTGTTCCTTTCCAAGTGCTTTCACACCTCCTTTTCTTCAACAGCGGGTTATTTGGTAAGTATTTGCGATCAAATCGGATTTCTGAGTTTTCACAGCTACAGGTATGGTGCCGCTCATGGCCTAAAAGAATACACTGCAAACTGACTGGAATAAAAATGATATTTTAACCTGATCATACATGTTTGGTGGAGTTGCCTTTTTAACTTTAAGAAGATGCTGTTGTTATCTTGAGTGAGACTGATGATTCTTGCAGGATGGTCATTGTCCATTAATGGGTTATGTTGGGGAGAAACGATGCACTTGAAAGCCACAGCAGAAAACCTGTTCTGAAATTAGTGGTGGGCTGAGCAGTTCTCAGGGGGGTTTGAGAACACCCTGACAGGTCTGCATGACATTGCAAAACCTTCAAGGTGTGGATCCAAATAACACAACAAAACAAAACAAACAAAAAATCATTTGGCCATTAACACATTTACAAACCGAACAAGCTAACCTCCCTGTATCACATTTTACTGCCAGCTGCTTTTCAACTCAAGACTCTCATGCAGCTGGTTATTGTATCCCAATGAGTGGGTCAGCTTCATCAGAAGAGCTGGTTTGGTCTTGAGTACACCCTGCATACAGTATGTGCAGCTAAGGTCTATGTTTCATTTATCCAATTCTGCCTTAATGTTAAATTTCAACACCTTTGCATCTTCTGATGACCAGACTCATAACGCTACCAGAGCAGAAGTGCTGAATGTGCAAGTGGTGTCTGAGCCACAGTTTTTGAAGAACGTCTTCCTGCAGCTTTAAAACTGCACGTTCATCAAAAGGCAGGAGCTCTTACATGCACATTACTAGTGAGTATTACATTGTGACCTCATGCATTTGTTTTCACATATAAACATGGTGAATTGTCTTCCAGGAACCCAAATTTAACATTGACTGGTCTGATAGTTTTTTTTAAGCTTTGTCTGCCAATATGCCGTTAACTGCCCCGTTAACATCTAACAAAGTTTCAATTGGGCAGTAATTGATGGTGGCTTTTATAAGGTGTCAAATGGTTGCTTAATTAGCAGATAAATGCCCCTTGTGCATGCAACAGGATGAAGCTCTCCACGCTATCGATATTAATCTAGACTCCGCCCAGTTGTGTTATTTACACAGAGTAAGGTCAAGTGTGCAGACGTCCAGTTTTTGGAATGATCATTTACACTGTAGCCACACCTTGCTCTGGCAACACTCCAGCAGAGTTAATATTTGATGGCGCCACCCCTTTGCCTTTTGCAAGAGACCATGTGTAGACAAGGTCGCGATTTCTGATTGGCTCTGTGTATGGCTGAGGTCACGACCAGACTGTCCTCAGTGACTCCTGGCCAAATGTTTAGCCATTGCCTTGCATCCTGGGTGTGGGATAGAGTGCCCATTACTATATGGCTCCATTTCCTGGGTTGTGCTAAAAAAATTTTCAACATACGGGCTAATCTGTTATAACTGTACAGTGTCCTTCAGAGCAAAATGTCAGTTTGTGTCTTATCCAGTTATTTTACTCCTTTCTATGGAAGCTTGTGCTTTTTCTAATTTGGTGTCTGTGTCTCTGTTTAGACTCTTAATTACCACTGTGGTTATTGCCACAAACAATACCTTCTGAAAACAGATTGTAAGATCCTGCCAGCAGGTCTATTATTCAGAAGCCGCCGCGCCTTCCTGTGTGGCACAAGTTAATCCACTAGATCCCTGATATGAAATTAAAGTTATTTTGAGATTTGTTCCGAGTAAGTTGTCTATATTCGGAAAATTGTGGTTGTCTGTCATTAACTCGGCTCTGTGCTGAAACAATTGAAATACCCTGCTGGGAAAGGAGCTGAGACTATCGACATGCCCAAAAATAAAACTTCAAAACAGTAGGCAGCTCTGTAGGGAGAGCAGATCGGGATGGGGGAAATTTAAGTGTGTAAGTTTTACTGTATTTGGATATAGTAAACCTTCCAATTGGATGAAAGGTACTGTTTCTTTCACTGTTTGCACGAAACGCTGGAGCTGGATATGGGCTGATCCTTCCCATCTTGAGTTCAGCTTTGTGCCCTTGGGATGCGCACAGCCTGGCAGTGTGGTGGCTGGTGCTGCTCCCTCACTGCTCTTGAAACGTGGGTTCAGTTCCAGGTGGGAGTTTGCATGCTCTCCCCTGGTTTGACTTTTGTTTTTTGAGTGCTCCAGTTTGCACTCTCCAAAGACTTGCTCGTTAGATTAATTAGCATTGCTAAACCCTCGCTATGTGTGTTTGCCCTGCCAAGGGCTGGGCTAGCACCCCCATCCTGGAAGAGGTCCTGCCAGGAAGACAACACCCATAGATAGTTTGCTAGTAGCTAACTGATTGGAGGATGGTAGCCAGTTTTTGTTTTCCAAGTTTTTGATAACATTTCTTCCAATTCTCCTCTGTTGAAGGCTAAAGAACTTGTTTTTTTTTTTTTGCCTGTTTATGTTCTAGTACCACATTGAAATATTGCATGAAAACCACCCCTATAGGTTCAGTGTGGTTTTTTGACTATACAAACTCAAGATGCTGGATGGAAGTCTGTGCTGTTTTACCAGTATTGTTCTTTAACTATTTTGCAATGAGGCTTTGTCAGGAGAAAATTATACCCACTATTCAATAACCAGGAAATTCATTAGATCTATAGACAAGAGGGAACGATCAGACAGGGGCTCTGCTGGAACAGCTTTGTGAACAAGCTGCTTGACCTGCTGTACTGATACTCCGCTGCAAAAAGGGAATGAACCTGATCAAACATGCAAACGAGAGGATCATCATTGTATTTTTTTCTTGTGGGGAAAAAAACAAGACCAGATGGTTAAAAAAAACCCACAGCAGTAGCAGTTGGACTGGTTTGGTAATGATATAGGCAGGGGTATATTCAGACAACTCTACATTTGTTTTCAACAGCTAGCTCGTTCAGGCCTTGATACAAATTGTTGTAGCTTCTCGGGCTCAGTGGGCAACAAAACGGTGAGATCCATGCCGGAGCTCATCCCGGTTTGAACCACTCTAAGCCAAATGGAGAGCTTCTCTTATTAATGGGACAGCAGTCCATAGCAAGAATGACCTTCCAGCAATGCTGGATTTAAGATTAATCCTGGGGCGGTGTGGTGGCTCTGTGGCTAAGGATCTGCACCTGTGGGTGGAAGGCTGCCGGTTCGTATCCTGCGGCCGGCAGAGGAATCCTACTCCGTTGGGCCCCTGAGCAAGGCCCTTAACCCCAACTGCTCCAGGGGCGCCGTATAAATGGCTGACCCTGCGTTCTGACCCCCAGCTTCTCTCCCTGTCTGTGTTGTCTCATGGAGAGCAAGCTGGGGTATGTGAAAGGACAAATTCCTTATATGCAATGGATTTTCCCAACAGTTGGTTCAAGTAGTTAATATTGCAGATTGAAAACTAGAAGACCCTGAAACCATGGGGGGCTGGCGCTGCCCATCTCTGATTCAAAACATTATCGATTACACATGGTTATTTTAAGACCATTTTGACAACCCCCGCACAAAACAAGCTATCTAAAATACTCATTTCATGTTTTGTTACAGTGTTAAATGATTTGCCTTTAAAATCCAATTTGTAAAACTCTGTGGGATCCTTCTGGTTGGAATGTGGGGATGTAAAAATGCAAGTTATTACCAGCAAGAATAAAGTCCATGAAGGATAAAAGTAAGACCCAGAAGAGGGATTGGGTGAACGTGCGAAAGCAGTAGGTTTTATCAGAAGATACAGAGATGATTACAGACAGCAAAGCTTGTTGCTGTAATAAATGAGTCCTTTAGCCAGGGTAGGTGCAGTAGATTGTGTGAACTGTGTTAGAATGAGCTTGTTCAGTTTTCAGTCAGTTTTCTACAGTCTTCATTGCGGTGTAGGTCGGTTAAATCTCATCACTCAGGGTCTCTCTCTCAAGCCACTGGTGATAAGCGGGACTGGGGCGTGGGATGGAGACATGCAAGTCCTAATGGACTGCTGCGCTGGAGGACAGGAAAGGACTGGGAAGCCCTGCACTATTAAACTGCTGCCATCTAGTCCCAGTATCACACTCCTACATCTTAACAGCTCTGTAAAGTGAGCAATTCTGCTCTTACTTCCCTCTGCCTTTAGATTCCAAATACCTGCTGTTATTCCTTATTTTAATTCATTTTATAGATAACTGTTTGCAATTTCTCAAGGCCCAAGACCTCTTATTTGAATCAGCTACTTTCTTAAATGGTCAAAAATGTGCTATGCTTTCTGCACTTCTGGCTGTGACCGATGGGTCCGAATTGTCTTTGCAGGGGTGGGCTTTGCCACCAGGCAAGTTGGCAGCATGACCAAACCCACCACCATCATCTCCGTGGACGGAGACACGGTCATCGTGAGAACGCAGAGCACATTCAAAAACACCGAGATCAAGTTCAAGCTGGGCGAAGAGTTTGACGAGACCACAGCCGACGACAGGAAGGTCAAGGTAAATCTTCCAGCTCCTGGTTTCCTGGCTCCGGCCAGGATTGTTGACCTTCATTTCTCTAAACCCTTGGGTGGAGGGCCGTTTCGTTTAATGCCGATTCTAAGGAGAAGGTCATTTGTAGCATTGGTTTTAGCTTTTCAGAAGGATTTTCCAAACGCATTTCGTTTTGTGAGTGGTAGTGCTAATGAGTGTGTCAGTTGGTTTGAGAAATGTAAACAGAAGCACTTGTGCGACTGTCTCGCACACATTTACTCGGTTATCGATATAAAACTACAACTGACATCCTGATAGAAAAGCTGGTTTGGGAATGATTGAATGAAAAGTGAAATTACTTGGTTAAATGCTTTAATCTCTTTTGCCCCTGAAGAGTTACTTCCTGTAATAACTTGGATAAAAACAGGTTCCTGAACATGTACAGTAAGTAACCAAAAAGTGAATGATTTTTTTCCATTTGACCAAAAGCTATTTTTTCATGTGACAGCAGTGTATCAGGATGTCACTTCTTCATTTAAATCTTCATTTAGGAGGATGCTTTGCTCATTAAGTATAGGGACTGTCAAGATGGGAATTTATTTTACAGTAGGAGTTGGTGGTGGGGGGTTAAATCAATCCTAAGATAATTTTGTTTTACCTTAGTGTAGTGTTTAGTATTGCACAGATTTGGGAATGTTTGGAATCACTTTTGAAAGGATCAAAGTGTCAAGAAGTTGACAGGGGGTGTCTGTAGCCATCTGGCAAACATTTACTCTTGACTTCACTCATTCATTCCAGTCTTGTCCACTGCAGTGCTGTGATGCATCCAGCTAATTAAATGATAATCAGCAGGCTCTATGTATTAAATTGCTGGTTGCAACAAAACTATTTGTGTTCTAGAAGTTGATTAGCCCTGGATTAACATTAAAGAAACCCAATATTGCCGCTAGGAGCACCTCATTTAATGGTAGTTATGACCACCGTATGAGTCATTCCTTTTCACTATAGTATGCGTCAGTGTTATCTCAAGGGAAATTGTTCCATGTGGGTTGTACAAGGTAATGTTTAAATATCTTTATTAACATGAAAAGCAAAAATACTTTTCCAGTAGCGGACATCCTTTTTCAATTCCAGATTCTGCAAACACAGGGAAGGGGTTTGGCTTTCGTTGACAACGGGAGTTCTGAATTCTCTCTCTACAGTCAGTGTCACCTTTGCATGTTTATTAGTGAACAGAATAGCAGAGCTCAGACCTGGAGAAACACGTGGTGCCCTGATCCCTGCGATTCTGTGTTAAGGTGATCATGGTTCCTCTTCCTCTTTCTGCAGTCGTTAGTAACAGTGGATGGAGGGAAGCTGGTTCATGTTCAAAAGTGGGAGGACAAGGAGACCTCGCTCGTGAGGGAAGTCAATGGAAACCAGCTCGTACTGGTCAGTAATCCTCACTTTAACTGGTAAACCTACAGTATTTAGCCACATAGCAGTGCTCATTAGTAAAGCAGTGGCTTTGTCATTTTCAGAAGTTTGTGTTTAGTTCAAATATTTTCTTATATCCATCACAATCCCCACATAGATTATATTTTACTGTTAGGAAGTACTACCTGCTCCTAACAATCTTCTAGACCTTCCATTGGCAAGACTGAGCAGTCAGACACCAGAAGTCTGTGGGAGTGGACTGTGGAGTAATTCTTGTTTAAGATTATGAAATTGTAGGCAGTCCAACCAGTAGGTGAGACCTGTATATTCACATGCCATGCATCCAAAACGGACTTTGGTGTTTTTGTGAACCAACACATTGAGACAGGACTTTGTGGCAGAGGATACAACTATACTAAATGTCATAATGCATTCTATATTGTGTGGTGTCATGTGGTTTTTCTGACCATAGTTATGTTAACCCAGCAAAGCAAAATGAAGAATTATTTTTAAAGTTAAGCTGCTTTGCCCACAGTCCTAATAAAACCCTGAATTGTAATCATTAGTGACATTTTTTGGAAATGGAAAAAAGTCAGTAATGCTAATTGCTGTTATAACACGAGTGCTGTTTGCAAAAAATTAAACCTTGGGGCTGTTTAGCAATTTTATGTAGATCAAAGTGTCTTCAGATGATGATGTAATAGGTTTTTATATAGCACCATTCATGATTCATTTCAAAACCGTTTTAGTCTCTGTGGTAGCAGTTTATGCAAGTTACATAAGTAGCAAAAAACAAATCCTTGGTGTTTTTTCTGGAATAAAGAGCATGAGAAGAATTTAGAGGTGGATTTAAAGTGACATCTCTGTGAAAGAAGGCACAACATGTGCAAGTGCCTGATCCTGAAGTCATGCCTTGACTCGCCTGCTCTGTGCTTTGCCCTGCAGACCCTGACGATGGGAGATGTAGTTAGCACACGTACGTACGTGAAGGCGCAGTGAGAGGTTCTGGACTTTCTCCTCGAGTTCTTAAGGGCTTGATCACCTTCGCATCCCCAGGCCCTGGCAGCGAGAGTATGGACTGAAAACATGGGCTCACCTCGGCTGCTATATGTTGTGATGTTTCCACTGTGTGCCAGGCGTCTTGTCACTGAGCAATGCTAATTGTCATTGTTTTCCACTTACTGTATCACTTGAAAATAAAATTCCAAAAAGCTCAAATTGATTGCATTAGCTTCTGCTGTGCTTCTTAACTGGGTTGTTGTATGGGGCTGGTGTCTTTATTTCTGTCTGCGAGGTTATTGCTTGTAACAGACATTATTTCAGGGATGGGCAACTCCAGAAAATCTCCTGATTTTCATTCTACCTTCGATCTCAAGCCAATTTGTCATTTAAGAAAGCATCAGGTTTCTTCCAAGGTGTTCCAGCTCCTCTCCGGGCAGTTTCTGCAGGTTAACAAAACCTTGGAAAAGTAGCAGCACCCGAAGAGCAGAAAACAAGTTGATATAGGACATTGAGCGGAGTTGGAATTAAATCCACTATGGTATGTTAATATACCTTAATTGTAATATTGATTCTTAAACTGCTGAGCTGTTTGCAGCTAAGTCATGCACTGCCACGTGATGAATCCTGGTCACAATTACTGTAGCTATAGACTCTTCATTCTGGTCATGTATAAGCCATAAGGCTCAAGCTGAGTGCTAGTAACTTTTTTTGCAGGGCTCACAAATGTCTGTCTGGTAAGTGTGAAATTGTGGAGCGTTATTGATACCAAGAAAAAAAGTATATTACAGAAAAACCCTTTCTGTAAGATCTAATGTATTAGTTCTGTATTCTGGTCTATGCTAAGAAGATACATAGCCAGAGGTTAAAATTGATCCTTTCATGCAGACTAGGAGCACTTAAAACAAGTCACCTGCACCACATGTGTGTCTAATAACGAAATAGGCCACCATACTAATGAAGATCTGACTGACACTTAAGCCCTGAGAGATTTTGCCCAGATGGCACTGGATGAAAGAGCTAATTCTCAAAACTGGTGTATGAATCAATAGGCTTTAAGCAACCTTGTTTCCTACACTTAAAGGTGTCCTATTCATTATTTCAATGTCAGCTGGAAAAAGGGAATATCCACAAACACAGCAAAGCTTCAGGAATTTCTATTCAGTGTGAAGATGAGCAAGTATGAGCATGTTTGTGTGTGTCCAGTGATGGACTGGTGTCCTGTCCAGGGTGTATCCTCCCTTGTGCCCGCTGCTTGCTGAGGTAGGCTCTGGTTCCCCCATGACTCTGAATTAGATAAAGTGGTTAGAAGATGGATGGGTGGTGGTTATACGATAATTTAATGCAATTCACAAGGTACAAGTTCATCATTTTATATTTCTACATTTTCATATGTAATACTTTATAAAAAATGAAAGGGTGATTGCTGTTCTACAGTAGTGTGACTGGATGGGGGGGGAGGGGCTGTAGTATGAAATAAAGGCGGTGTATTTCCTGACCCACTTACATCAGAACTACATCATCTGCAAAAATGTTGAAGCTCACAGACATGAATAGATAAGATCAATCTGGGACTGATGAATTGGAAGCAACAAAGATTGGGGCAGGAAGGATGACCTTCATTTCTAGCCTTTATAAAGCATTTAACATCTCAGAAAATCCAGAAGATGGGTTCCCAGGGACCAGTGGAGATAAGACAGAAGCTGTTTGACGGCTCATTGCATTAAATGTAAATGTAAAAGTATTGCACTGGTTAGAGAGATTGTAGTAGATTAAAATGCAGTAAATACTGAAATAAAAAATTAAAGGAGGTCTATTAAAATCATACATTTCTTTTAAAAGCAAAATTAAATGTGTGATCCAAGCACATCTGAATAGCATTTCTATGTTGGAAAACTTCAGGTCACACGGAATATCAGCAGATACAGGGCTGTACAGTGCTGATGCCCAGCATTTAAATTTAGAAACATTCCCAGACAAGCCAAAACAATCTGTATCCCCTGTCATGTGTCTGACATGCTGAGCTAGGTGACAGGCTTTGCCAAGCAGGTCAGAGGATGGCAGGAGTAAGTGTAGGACAGCCTGAAGAGACAGACTGACCTGGGTAAAAACAAAACTGACCCAACTCCCAGGCACAAACTGCAGCCCAGAACTTGATGGTACCTGTACATGTTTGTTTATTGAAGACCTCTGAATAGAAAACCACCATCAGGTACTGAGTTAGCAATGTATGGAGGGCTATTGATTTGAATTTTTTACCTCATCTGCAAAACTGTGTCCCAAGTTGCTCACTAAATGTTTGCTGCTGCTCTAGAGGTTGCACAAAGGACAGTGAATTTTGTGGTTTCAGAAGTTGCCCAGATAAGTAAGGGTTAATATTCTGACTGGGTAAATCATGTAGGTCAGAATCCCCATGAACCTTTACACCAGTCACTGCAGATAAATTAATCAAGAGCATTTTCAATAAGCTCATCAAATGTAAAAGGCAACTAGTCAAAGTCAATCAAAAGCCAGCCCAGAAAGCGCCTTAAAAAATATTTTCATTCAACAGAAATCTGCAAGAATAAAATGTGTTGCAGTGTTACCTTGTAGGTTGCCCAATACATAGTTTCCATCTCTTATTGATACAAAAAAATACCCCTAGCACAAAAATGTCTTATCATTGTTAATTTAGTTACACGAAGCACTGGACACTACAGCCCTGGAAAACATTCAGATAAGAAGAACCAGATAAGTTCCTGGTAAGGCTGCAAGAATGTGCTTGTCCTTGAACAGATGAGATTACAAGAGGTCATGACAGACACTGAGAATCCTGAAGGTACAGACAAGATTAATACAGTGGGCTCCTTCAGGATCTACAGCAGGATACAGCAAAAAAGTGAAATGAAGATTGCAGGACGTCTGAGATTAGGAATTGGAGGCACTTCTAGAGGTGGGAGGAGCAAACTTCCCCACCACATTGTTGAAGCCGATTTTCCAGTGTTCTTCAAGAAATGGCTGGGAGAGATTCTCTGATCAAAATGCCATTGATCTGTAGCCTCTCTTGTATTCTTACCTAATTCATCTCTTGCTCATTTGGAAACCTCACTTTATAAATGTGAAGAATTATTTTTCCAAAGTAAAATCATTATGTTCCTTAGATGTCTCATCTAAGAATATGCAGCTGCTTTAGATGGTTTTGGCATAGAACAAGACCTAATGGATTCATAATCAATTCCAAAGTGGTAGCCTGCATAAGCAATAAAATACAACAGCAATTATACAGTATACAGCAATGTTTTAACAAAGGTGTCTCAAATAATCATATTTATAAAAAACACATTACAACCAAGGAAACTCTGTTTTCTAAGCCTTTTAGAGTGTTTTACATTTAGCATTTGTGTATATTATGTAAATATTTTTTGTTGAGCACACAAATTCCTAGTCTATGTGATACTGCAGCCCCAACAGCAAGAGAGGAGTCTCCGAGATCTACACTGAGAAACTATCGTACTGCTCTGTGGCTGAGAAACTACAGTATCCCTCAGTCTTTGAAAACATCTGATCTGGTATCAATTACAACTGCAGATGTGCCTATCACTAAATTTGTACCTTAATTGATCACACAAATTTTTGTTAAACTTCCTATCAGTATGAATTTGAATGACACATGCACAAATACCTCTAAGTATAACAGTAATATGTACATTTTACAATTACAGCTGTATTAAAATATGATGGTAAGGTCTGCAGTAAATTAGTGATAACTACACAAAAATACCTCTGCAACTAAATTCAGCCACCAATGCTGCAGTATTAATTTTGACTTAAAGTCCTAAATTAAGCCATTTGCTGTGAAGCTAGAGGCCTTTGCCTAGATGTGGGGCCCTCTCTCCAGGCATCTTACAGCTGTTTCCTCTCTGAGAGGTGATCGGTGGCCCTAACTTCTGTCACAGCAGCACATAAGCCAGGACCGGGCTCCATCCTCCCAGTCGTCATCGCTTAGTCACGCTTCCGGTGGGCCTTGTGCTTCTGTTTCTTGTGCTTCTTGCTCTTCTTCTTTTTCTGCTCCGAGGAGGAGGAGGACCGCCTGTGCTTCTTGCTGGATGAGCGCCTCCTCTTGGTAGGTCTGGGGTCATCTTCGTCGGAGCTGGAGTCCGAGCCGTCATCGCTGTCCGAGCCGGACGAGCTGTGGAGCTGCTCCTGGAGCTTCTTCTTCATCTTCTTCTTCTTCTTGGTCTTCTTCTCCTGAGGGGTCAGAACAGAGGGCACGTCAAATGCCGGGGGTGCCCATGCACTAGCAGCAATGTCTGACCGAACCATTGTGGTCAGCAAATGGACAGTCTCTGAAGTGTGAAAAGAAACAAGATTTGACTCACTGAACTCTATCTACAAGAGTTTATATATTATGTGCTAGTGTACCAACATACATACTGGATGCAAAAGTAAGAGGGCTAAAAACCATAGAGAAATATCTGAAATATAGAGAAATATATATATGTAAGAAAGACAGCATCAACAAATTTTAAAATAATCCTGAAAATGGCCCTTTTACTTTCACTGCTTTTATCTTTACAAAAGTTATTCTTGCTGTTGCTCACCTGCAGCCCTGTATTGGCTAAAGCAGTTAGAAGATGTATTGATGATCATATATTTATATATTATGTATGCAGTATATTTAGTCCAGGAAACCAGTAACCTGTGATATTCTCTTCAGTGTCCTTACTATCAGTCCCTATCTTCCTCCGTCAACAGTCGCAGCTCATTTCCGACACCTGCACTGCTAACGTCAGAGCAAACCCCCAAACTCCCAAATCGATGACACTCATGGACATGACTACGGCAACTGTAGCCATAAAAATATCCAGATGAATAATAGTTGGACCACAGACAAACAGAGCCCATAATTTCAGAAAGAAAAGACAAATGGCTGAGGGTGCAGAAACAGTTGTTAATGTATCTCCTAGCTAACACAATTTTGGGTTTGGGGTGGGTTACAGAGATTCAGTGTCTTTCTCCTGTTGGAACACAATAAGGCAGACATTTGAGACCCTGCACTAATCTAAGCAAATACAGACACTGAAATCTCTTCTTGAAAGAAGTGAGTGAGTTACCTCCCTTGACTGAGTAAGAAATCATTCACAAATCTTAAATTAACGTTTGCCTCAGAGCTTATTAAGACCCTGTAAGTAGTGCATAATTACAGTTGGGAAGGCACTCAGTGTCTCCCCCCACCTCATTAAAAGTTTATAAAAGTTAACAATTCTCAAAGATCTTCAGCTAATTTAACAAGACCTGGAAATCATGCGGGATTCTGGCCCTCAATGACAGACTAACAAAAACAATGCTAACTTTAAGTTAAAGTGGTAATGGATTTTGGGGGAAAAAAAGAGCAGCCAGTTTTCAAACATGTTATCCGGAAAAAACGGTCAAGATTATCTCATCCATTTTGTGACTGACATTTCTATTTCCTGGATCAACTTGATCTGGTTTTCTGTGGGTGTCATTACACTTTTCTGTATTTACAGCTGAAAGAAAGCAGGATTTGACAGACCTTTTCAGCTAGATTTAATTAATAAAGACTGCTCCAAAACCCTCAGCAGAGTTTGGATGTTCTCCCGATGTTTGTGTGGGTTTCCTCTATTCATTCCCATTTCTTCCCACAGTCCTAAGACTTGCTGGTGGGTTAACTAGCTTCCAGAAAAACTGGCCCTGCTGTGAATGTGTGCGTTTGTGTCTGTGTGTGCCCTGAGGTGAACAGGCGTCCCATCCAGGGGGGTGGCTTGCCGGATAGGCTTCGCCACCCTCCCATCCCTGAATTGGTTGAAAATGGATGGATATACATGTTGGATTACAGCAGTTCGAGAGTGCTGTTGAGCACCCAGCTGTGTTTTGTCAGTGATGACTGCCAAATTGCACTGAATCTTCTGTTGCCAGACCTACTATGACTGCAGTTAAAGAACCCTCATAGGATTGATGTATCTCATGCACAAAATATCTAACAAAACAGGAATCAATCACTCAGGTTAATCACTTTCTACCCTCTCAATGATGAATTACCTGATAATAAATGTATAATGACAGCACTGATAAGAACTTCAAAAGAAAGCTCTTTAATAATGACAACGTTTCAGCTAATCACTCTATAAGCTATGGGAGTGGAATGTTTGTAGTTGAAGGAATGAAGGGTTTTTCCACACTGAGGTAGAACACACTATACACTTCCACTTAAAGAGTTATCCATACAGTGCCACAATACATTCAAAACCAGTCCTGCTGTGATGCTGTGAGTGTTGTGAACAGCTGAATGGGCTCGCAAACAACAAGGGATTCAGGAAGCAGCTGCTTATGAGGGGAAACATTCAAGCAGCTGTGAGAGACTTCAGTTCCCATCAGAAAAGCCTGGCTCTGTTCCAGACAGACCGGTCTATCAATCAGTCAGAGCTGCTCCAAAACATTTTGAGAAATGTAAAAAATATATATTTTAAAGGTTTCCGCAAGGCCTGTACTCACTTTTCTTTTCTTGTGTTCATGGCTCACACAAAAACACTAAAAGCGGTCGCCTTGAACTGTAAAGGAAGAAGCTTTGATAATTCTCATGAATATTCCGTGTTCATGACATTAATCTTTGTGTTAAATAGATCATTAACATTGTGGTATAATATTTCCTGCAACTACCACATTAATAATCATAATACAGTCTTATTTATATAGCACTTTTCTGAACACTCCTCTCAAAGTGCTTACATAATAAACATAATAATATGAAACCACAAAAAGGTCTGATTTTAACATCACGTTAGACACCATAAGGTTGAGTTTGGTCAGTCTTTCTGCCTGGTTGCCATCAGGTTTGTCTGTGATTAGCACCGATTTTAACAAGATGCATTTTTCTGTACATTTCTAAATCATTCAAAATGGAGCCTAAAACAGACATTACGGACACTAGTTAAATCATTTACTTTCTTCCTTTTGGTAGGATCTTTCCCCGACTGGCTCGGCTGTTCCTGAAAGCCCTCTCCTGTCTGCTCCTCCTCCTCTTCTGGTAACAAGCTGTACTGAAGCCCTCCGGGCTGTGAAAAGCAGTCTTTTGTGAAATGACCTGAGGTGGGATCGAGACGAACTCATGTTAATGTTATATAACACAGGTTTTAAATACCTGTTCTCAGATTCTGGTATGAAGTTAGCCAATGAAAACCTGACTAATTAATGAATGGAAGGCAAGACGTCAAACATAAAGTGTTTAAGTTACATTTTACAAGTTGGTGCTCCTGGTGGACAGCAGCAAATAAACTGCACAGCTAGATACATTTGCTCAACATCCTTTGTCACTGACCTTACGTAATTGTGCTTCCACCCATTGTTAAATTACTAGATTGTTTTAAAAGCTGCAAATCAAATGAGGCCATTTAACCCATCGTGCTCATTTGGTTGCTTATTGAACCCAGGATCTCCTCTCTCTGCTCTGTCAAGACATTCAGTAAATCCACATCAACAACACGGCTGTTCCAGAACCCAACAATCCTTCTTGTACGTCTTTGAATCATTTACTGATCTTGTTAAGAGTATCTGAATTCTGTTTATTATACTGTAATTTTCATCAGTCCCTCCCGAAAGCCAACCTTTGCAGCCACATTTCTTGCAGGTGGTATTGAGAACGGCCTCCAGGGTGATCCTCTGTTTGGAGTAATCTCTGAACTCCCGTCTCCTCCGCTCGTCCTGTCTGCAAGCGGAACAGACAACACCAAGTCAGACAACAGGCAGAGGGCCAGCAAGGTCACCACACTTCAGACTAACTGGGCCTGACTTGTTGAGGTTCAATAACCCAACACAGATGAAACGCAGGTTATGAATGAAGTACATCCTGGTTTTGCACCACATTCATTATGTTTACGGAGGAAAATTCAGACTGTATGGATTTACGGCATTATTCCTTCAGCTGCCAGACATGACACAAATGAATGCAATCAGCTTCCTAAGGAACCACTGACAATTTCAGGATAAACAATATCCTTTCCACCATCTGGTGTTCCTGGAATGCCCTGGACTTCGTTGTTGCACTTAAGAGCTGCTGTAAATGCAATATTTTTAAGCAAGATACCATTGTCACTGGTATCCAAGACATTAGGTTACAAAGGACCCAGGCTGGCTCTCTCTTTGCTGTTTACTATTATAGGTTATGCATATGAGAAAGTCAGTATAGACTAAAAAAAAATTAAACCGGTACCTTTAGGTGTTGATTAATAACACCTTTTTCTCCTATTTAAGTGTAAAACAAAAATGAAAAAATGAAAAATAATTAATGAACTATCAGGCTCTAAATCAGGCTCTAAATATTTTGTTAAACTCATAAAAAACATTAACATACCGCAGAATTAAAAACTTTGTTTACATTTCCACCCAAATCCAGACTGGGCACATTTTCGGTCATATAAACTACTATTAGCACATAGGGGAGCATTTCTACAATGCAGCGAATCCATGGTGAAGACTTGCATAATCACAGCACGACGTACACACCCAAACTTTCCGTCTTCCGCTGGATTTTCAACTTTTACCAGACAGAAGTTAAAGGGTGTGACTAGGCCCTTATTTGTCAAAGTGTTTGTGAATACTGGTGTTCTCGAAGGATGTGTGCTAGCCCCACAACTCTATACCTTATACCCCCAAAACCACACCTCCAACAACTCTTCTGCAAAACGAATTAAGTTTGCGGATGACATCACCTTAAAGTTCACCCTGGAGGTGAGTCGGCTGGTCTTATGGTGTGCTAGCAACCACAAGAAGCTTAACACCCTTCAAAGAGTATTAGCTGATCTCCAGAACCATTCTCCAAAGCCTTTCTCTCTGGTAATCAATGATGCAGCTGTAAGTGTGGTGGAGTCCTTTAAGTTTTTGGAAATTATGATGTTTAATACCCTTAACTGGGAGACGAATATCACCAATATTGCAACGAAAGCACACCAGAAAATCTACTTTTTGCATCAACTGGAAAACGTTGGTGTTTCCTTAGCCAATTCTAATAGTTTTTCAGGGCCATTATTGAGGGCATTCTGATAGCCTTGGCAAATGTTTGGCTTGGTAACGTATCTGCCTGCTTCCAAGATAAACTGCAGAGTGTTGTTCACTCTGTGGAGAGGGTCACTGGCTGTCATCTGCCCTCCAATGATGATCTGTACAATTCCAGAGCACAGAAGCAGGCAGACAGGAAAGATTGCTGCTGACTTCTCCCACCCTGGTTGCCACCTGTGACATAAACTTCCCTGAGGAAGACTCTACTCGTCTATTAAAAACAAAACCACCCTTTCCTAGGGCTGTCTTTTTGCTTAACCAGAAATCCTAGTTATATGTGCACTACCTTAATGTTAACTATTAGTCTTGTTTGTGTATGGTATATGTAGAATTTTGTAGCAGCAAGTACACCAGAGTAAATATCTTGTATGTAATACAAACTTGGCAAATAAAGGTGGCTCTGAGTCTGAAACAAAGAAAAGAAATGTAGAAAGGGTTACCCACTCTAAGCCAACATTGTTGGGATCCAAATCCTTTCCAGTTCCTTGGTTAACAACTTTCATTGAAAAAGAAAGTTTCACTTTCTCATCTTGAACCTGAAACAACAAACACTTTTTACTTGTCTGGTAAATTATATCCCATTCACACTAAAGAGGAATGTACAGCAGATGGATCAGAAAGATGTTAGCACTGGGGTTTAACGTGAACACATCATGCCTAGACTGGGCAGAGAAATGCACACTAAAGCATTTTTAATACAGTTTGCCAGAAACCCCATGACATCACTGATTAGAACATCATTATGGTTATATAAGCAACATGACCAGTGGCCGAATAGATTAGGTATCAATGAATTGAATAACTTGAGTAACAATTGTTCAGTCTGATAACAATAGCATTAAACATGAAAGACCAGCTCACCTGTGCCTTATACACCTGAATACTTCACTGTCTGAGAAGCTCGCAGAACAAAACTATTTGTTGCACCTGTGGAAACTGCCAATTCTAGACAACCAAGTGAGAATTTATATGTTACGGAGAAATTAAGAGTATTTAGATTAGACTGAGAACTACCGACTACTGCACATTCCAACATGCAGTAGTAGCAATCTGCTTTATGGTTGTCTAAGAGAGGGAGGTGTCAGAAGTGTCCCTGCTACTAATGAGCAGAAACTTTGATCAAGCCAATTGTTAGAGGTTAAACAATACAAGAACATAAGAAAGGTTACAAACAAGGAGGCCATACAACTCATCTAGCTCATTGGAGTATTTGTAGCTAACTGAGGAACTGTTTTCTGAAACAGCTTCAACAATATATCTGGGTAGCCTGTTCTATACTCCCAGAATGCTTTGTGTGAAGACTAGTCTCCTGTTCTTACATTTACATACACATTCACATAGTTTCCATTTGTGTCTGCTGCATGAAAAAAAGGGATTCTGTTTTTTTTTTCTGGAATTACCTCTTTGCCAATCACCTTCACCCACACCTTCTCCCCAACATCCACAATTTCGGATGGATTGTCCACGCGACAAGAGGACATGTGAGTCCGGTGTACAAGCCCTGGAAGACAAAGGGAAAGGGACTTAGATGTACAGCAGAGGTCCACTTTCAGACACAGGTAAGAGCAGGATGTGTGTATACTCTTCCACCACTGAATACAGCCCAATCAAAACAGAACATGGGTCTCTCAAGCAGTGGGGAGTCAAAAGATATGGGATTTCCAATCTACTTTACAGTCATCAAAGGACTAGCTGACAAGGCTTTTTGTAAGCGTGCTATAGTAAGGAAAGAAAGGTTGATGTTCATCAGTTAAAGCACCAATTTAGATGGTCTCAAGGGTTCACAGGTGGCAAAAGTAAAGTCATCAGAATCTACTGAACCAAAGGGACAGCTTGCAGGATTGATATGTTTTAGAAGACCACTAGACAGTCCCGATCTCCAAGGCCTTCAAGAGCAGTTTACTAGACACCAGAATATACTGTACCTGTAATTACCACTGGAGAGGAACTGACCACTTGGTAGGATTGTACATTTCATTATTATATAACACATTAGATAATCCCTTCAGATTTTTTAAACACTTTGACCATGGAGTTATATTTGTCTTGCAAAAGACTATACTCTACAAAGGAACAAAGGGACAAAGGAACCAATAGAAAAAAAAAGAAATTATTAACTATTAACTGTTTGGTGTTCTTATGTGATCTTTGCCAAAATATATTTTTTACTGCTCACAAATGTAATAGCAGGAAAAACAATAGTTCTACAATGTCTCCAGGTTGTTCTTATTTTTCTTACAGGAAACTTCTTTATGTAGAAGTGAGGTAAACTAGTAGTGGATGGAATTGGAGGAAAGTAAGTTTAAAGAGTCAGACTTATTGTTCTATTCTGTTCGCATAAAAAGTAAAAAAGATTTTCATACTGTTTTTACATTGTCACTCTGATACATAATAGCATACAGAATGTTGTTTTTACATTGTCAAACAATTTGAATAAAATTTCGAATGTTGCCACAGACGTAGTGAACACCAGGGGCTTGTAGCTCCGTGAAGCTGCCCCCCCTACAAACAGCACAAATGATGAAACCCACTGCATTCGTTAGTGCTGCATTTGTGCTGCTCGGTTGTGCCGTTGAAAGTAGCATTTGTGCTGCTTTCGCTTCTGAGATATAGCACCTTATGTTTGGGGGGGTGTGACGTCACCTAGCCCCCCTATAATAGGCCAGGAGAAAGGAACCAGTCTGATTTGTTAGTGCTCCATTGTCCACAATTGTGTTTCTTTGTTTGCCCAGGAGGTGGCGGTTTATTTTGCATTTATTACCACTATTTGTTGGGCGTTTGTGTGACTTACAGTATGAGTGTCTTCAGACAACAAGGTGTGTCCTCACCCTGTATTCACACCAAGGATTGACCAGAAATATAAAAATAGAGGGACTGTGACCTAATCGTGTTATATTTAGTTACTAAATATTAAGACTTGCAAGTTAAATCCTTTTTTAAGAACACGCAATTGTTGTGTTTGTTAACACAGAAACAAAACTGCTGACTATCTTCGCATCCAGTAATTGTGTTTGAACTTACCAGGTGGGTTTATGAGCAGTGAAAGTCGCTGTACATGGTCACATGATTACTAGAAAAATAAAGCGCTATATCTTGGGAACAAAATCATCTGCAAAGCTACTTTCAATTGTACAAACCTACAGAAACCAGCACTAACAAACCAGACCAGTTACATTCTCCTATGCCGTTGTAGGGGGTGACAGACCCCCCCAAAAATAAAGCACTTTATCTTGGAAACAAAAGCAGCACAAAAGCTGCTGTCAACAGCACAAACTGGCACAAATGCAGCACAACCCGATGTGCTGGGTTTCATCATTTGTGCTGTTTGAAGGGAGGCCAACTGCACGGAGCTGGGGCTTGTGGAAAAGAAATCTCGTTTACCTTGCTTGCGACAGCCTGGGATTTTAATAAAGGCTCCATATTCCATAACAGATGCTACCTGAGAACAATAAGAAGTGGACACAACTGAATAACCCGCAATTATTTTTGTGGAGAAATAAAGACAGTTCAGTTTACTTGTCGTATGCACATGTGCAATTAAATGCATGTGAGATAGTCTCTCACAGTACAGGAATTATCAGATACATACTGCAAAATGTTGAGACATCTTAGATACTATTACCTTATACATACTGTGCATTATGAGCATCAACAATTTAATCAAAGTAATACCTTGGTATGGGTGAGAAACATTTAAGCTAAGATGTGCTAGCAATCATTAATTTACATTGATCTTCAAACATCTGATCACATAATGAGTTTAAGGTCAACTATGCAGAAGCATCTATTAGTGTGTATTGATGTGTTAATTGCTGTAGTAGCAAATACATCTGTTTCATTGTCAGGTGTTCCTCATCATTAAAATAATTTTTTCCTCTCTACACATCCACAAAGCTCAAAAGTTATTTTTTGTACTACAAAATACAGATCTATAAAGCTTAACTTAAAGCAGATGACAGAAAATTCAGATGATATAATTGTTTCTGCACAAAGAAAGAACAAGAGTGAAAAGAGTAGAAAAATGCACAAAGCTGCATATTGACCTGGCATAGTCAATTTCTATCCATACTGGAACTCCAAATTGTGCTTTCCATCCATCTATTTTCTAACTGCTTTATCTAATACAGGGTGGCAGGGAAGCAAGAGCCTATCCCAGCAAGCAATGGGAGCAAGGTGGGATACACCTTGGACAGGAAGCCAGTCCATCTCAGGGCACACACTCATACAGGGGCCAGTTTTCTCGGAAGCCAATTAACCTATCAGAGGAAAATGGAACACCCAATAGAAACCCACTCAAACATGGGGAGAATATTCGAATTTCGCACAGACAGCACCTCAGGAATTGAACCCAGGACCCCAACGCTATGGAGAACAATGCTATCCACTGCACCACAGTAGTGTTTCTTTTACAACATTCAGACCAGCCTGAGAGGTCAACACTGAAGAACATTGTTGTACCATCTGCTTCTTTTGGCACTGATAGTCTAGTGGACAAAAAAAAGCAGTGCCTTTCTATCAAGGAGAGAACAGCCCACAATAGCTGAGCAGGATAATCATGCATTTTGTAACAGGGATGTACATGTTAACAGTACTTACAATGATGAATGCTTCCAGATACAGGGCCCAGCTAAACAGGGCCCCCTGGTGATAAGGAAAGCCACCTGCATTTTATTTATTTACACTCTGCATACGTTAACACTACTTATAAATTTATAACTAACTCAACTTGTGTGCATTAAATATGGAAAGTATGTGATTAGGAACAAGAGTCTAAAACTAACAAATATACAATTTATAGTATTTGTATATTAAGGTTTTTTCTATGCCAAAGTTTACTTCCATTGCAACATTTCAAGATACTGCAGATCAGTATTAATCAAGTCAATTTCACTACACAAGCACACAGCATTAATGTGAGAATGTGAGAATATGTCATATCAATATGTTTGGCACAGCCAAGGTTGTGACTAGGTTGGACAGGGGTAAGGTCCTCAGTGACAGCACCATAAGGTCACAGGTCTCTCCAGTCAATGGTGTTTGTACTGGCAGTTGTACTTTACCCAGCTGACCAACTTCACTAGCACTCTTAGTAACAGCTGCTTGGCACAGCCTAGGATTTAAACCTGTAACCTGCAGTCGATGACACCCTCATGTTTAATAGATTGACGGGACTCTTGTCAATCTGAAATCAAGAGTTTAAACACTGATGCTACCTTACCTCTCCTCTGAGGATACTGTACAGCTCGGGCAGTTCATCCATGGCTGTCCTCTGGTCTGAGATCTATTCTGCTAAACTAATTTGCGGTGTGTGCCTCGACTTCATCTCCTCAGGAAAATTCCTAGGTGAAGTGAAAATAATCCTATTATTCCAAACTATACCTATACATAAAGATACTGGACAAAAAAAAACAGAAACTCTGAATTGTCACTTGACAGGGTGTTGGGCCACCACCTGCAGCCTGTACAGCCTGTATGTGCTAGGACATGGAGTCTACCAGCATTTTGAATTCTGCAGGAGGGATGTGGCGCCATTCTTCAAGGAGAAAGACAGCCAACTCACTCCGGATTGGCAGAGGTGGAAAATGATAACTCAGGCATAGTGCTAGATTATCTCATAACTGCTCACTTGGGGTCCGGTGAGTGAAAAGACCAGAACATGTGGATAACATCAGTGTCTTGCTCAGACCTATGGCCCACCACTCATGCTCTGTGGGTGGAAAGAAGAGCTGCAACACAGGCTGAAGATAAGCACTCAGTACCATTAAGCAGCGATTACCATTGATCTTGCCTTCTAAGGAAATGAGCACACTCAAACCATTCTTGGAAAATGACAAAACCACCAGGACCCAACACAGAACCAAATAATACCCATCTATGAATTGGCCTCATTACTCTCTGCTCTCCTCCCCACTGATAGCTGGTGTGTGGTGAGCGTTCTGGCGCACTATGGCTGCCATCGCATCATCCAGGTGGATGCTGCACATTGGTGGTGGTGGAGGGGAGACCAGAAAAGCGCTATATAAGTGTAAGCAATTATTATTATTATTATCTATCATATCCCATTTCTTCACTGCTCGGCAGTCTAACGCCTGGGCTCGCCAGAGTGCACTGCAACATGGCAGTTGAAATGGGCTGAGATGTGCAGTCAATCGATCTGCAGTTGGACATTACAACCCCGGAATACGCACTTTTCCCACTTTAGACACCGATGCTCTCGAAACATCAGCCCGGCGAGCTGTCAAACGCGCCCAAATATCCACCCCTTTTCCAAAGTCACTGTGGTCCAGTATTTTTAACACTCGCAATCCCAAGCTTACCCAGAGTATTTACATTTTTGTCCACTACCTCAACAATCACACAGGAGCATTTTAGACATCCCAGTTAACCTAGCCAGCATGTCTTATTACAAACTGTTGTAATATAAACCTGCTTCCGAAACGTAGGGACGAGAGTGAAAAGAGTAGCATAACCAAAACTAACTGATCATGCAGCAATAGTGCACAGTACTATTAAACCAAAGGCACATTGCGTCAAACAAACACCATTACATACCAGAACGTCTGCACTTAGCGAAAACAACATTGCAATTTACTGTATTAAATCTTTTGATATAAGACAGAACATACTTCCTGAAGAAAACAAAACTAAGTCACTAACCCACATTCGCATGCCTCAGGAGCTACAAAGAGCGGCAGAGTGCAGTCAGCGCCTGCGTATAACAGGCAGGCTCTACAACCAATACACGGCTCCTTCGCTTTCTGTTCCGGGGTGAGAGTCCGCCTATCGGATTTAAGGGGGCGGGTTATGGCAGTGCGGGCGAACAAGGAAAGGCCCAATTACATAGACGTAAAATAAAAATACTGTAAATATTATCCAATCAGAATCGTCAGTAGCCTGATGTTCTTTTTGCAGACTCTCGCCCTATTGTGTTCGCGGGTGGTAGCTTCGAATACAGGTGATAGGGTGAGAACACGTCGGTTGAGTTTACAAGTTTATTTGATAATAGGGTTTTGATTCGGACTTGAGTAAAAAAATGATGGAGCAGAAGAGATCAAGAAATTAGATGGTGTCCGCGGCTCAGTCCCAGCATCTTAAACAGATACGATTATTGAATTCAAAATACTTCATTCATCCCCAGGGGGTCAATTTAAACAGCAAGCGGTGTAACATGCATCGCGAGTGCAGAAGTAGTTATAAAATCTAGCCAGCAGCCATATCACCCTGCAACTCACAACTGGCAACCCACTGAAACTAAGTGGGTGTGAGCCTGGTCAGTACCTGGATGGGAGACCTCCTGGGAAAAACTAAGGTTGCTGCTGGAAGAGGTGTTAGTGGGCCCAGCAGGGGGTGCTCACCCTGCAGTCCATGTGGGTCTTAATGCCCCGGTATAGTGAGGGGGACACTATACTATAAACAAGCGCCGTCCTTCGGATGAGATGTAAAACCGAGGTCCTGACTCTCTGTGGTCATTAAAAATCCCAGGGTGTTTCTCGAAAAGAGTAGGGGTGTAACCCCGGTGTCCTGGCCAAATTTCCCATTGGCCTTTACCAATCATGGCCTCCTAATAACCCCCCTCTATGAATTGGCTACATTACTCTGCTCTCTTCCCCACTGATAGCTGGTGTGTGGTGAGCGTTCTGGTGCACTATGGTACAGGTGGTGGTGGAGGGGAGTCCCCATTACCTGTAAAGCGCTTTGAGTGGAGTGTCCAGAAAAGCGCAATATAAGTGTATAAGTGTAAGCAATTAATTACACTGACAGAGACTGAAGACCAAGGTTGAAACGGACACTTCCACACAAAGCACTAG
Source organism: Lepisosteus oculatus (assembly GCF_040954835.1). Classification (NCBI taxonomy): domain Eukaryota; kingdom Metazoa; phylum Chordata; class Actinopteri; order Semionotiformes; family Lepisosteidae; genus Lepisosteus; species Lepisosteus oculatus. The sequence goes on along the minus strand of NC_090706.1, from coordinate 10,114,386 downwards.
GTTGTTTGAAGATTCTATTTTAAATAGTATATATTACAGAAATTACAGACAAATTGGTGGTTTATGCCACAATATACTTTGTTTTTGTCAAGTGTTTTATGTCATGATGCTTGCATTTGTACCCCAAAACACTTGGAAATCTGTGTAGTTTCTAAATAATTGGCACTGATAACCGCTCCTTTTTACTGTCTGGTTTCTATTGCAGTACTTAAAAACAGAACATTTTTTTTCCAGCCACTTTTCTTAATTCAGATTATTTTTCTAAAACTTAATTGCAATGTAAAATACAAATAGTATCATCTACCACGGAGGTGGCAGTTTACTCCAGGGGTTGACCTCTTCGTGGTGCGGTGGCTCTGTAGCTAAGGATTAGCGCCTGTAGCTGGTGGAAGGTTGCCAGTTTATACTGTATCCCGCAGCTGGCAGAAAAATCCTATTCCGTTCGGATCCTGAACAAGGCCCTTAAGCCCTAACTGCTCCAGGGGCGCTCTGACCCCAAGCTTCCCTTCCTGTCTATATCTCCTGGAGAGCAAGCTGGGGTATGCAAAAAGAGAAATCCTAATAAAAGAAATTGTATATGGCCAGTAAAGTGAACATGCACAGGGGTCAATTACTTGTCAAATACTCCCAGGCAGTTAACCGAGATAATTTGACTGTTTGATTAGGCCGTTGACACACTGTAATGAGCACCCCAGCTAAATACCTACATCATAAACCACCAACAAACATTTCCATGCCTATGCTACAAAGAACCTTGCAGCACAAATTCCAACATCCTATAAGCTGACGTAGTAATAATAATAATAATAATAATAATAATAATAATAATAATAATAATAATAAACTTTATTTTATATAGCGCATTTAAAGGTGACTTCTCAAAGTGCTTTACAGAATGACAACAACAGTAAATAAAAAGAATACACAAGATAAAACACAATTTCAATATACAGAGGAGACCATGGATGGTGGTACTAAGAAAAGCAGAGGGGTGAAGAATGGAACCAGTTCAGTAAAGGCTTTTCTAAAGAAGAAGGTTTTGAGTCTGGATTTGAAGGAGCTTAGAGAAGGTGACTCTCTGACATCCTTGGGCAGAGAGTTCCAGAACTTGGGGACATAACAGGAGAAGGCCCTGTCATGTAGACGGGCTTGGGGGACAGTAAGGAGACCAGAATTAGACGAGGGAAGGTTGTGAGGTGGGGAGTAGGGCGATAATAGTTCAGACAGGTACTGAGGTGCCAAGCCATGCAGAGCCTTGTAGGTGAGCATGAGGATTTTAAAGTTCACACGGAATTTGACAGGAAGCCAGTGCAAGGACTCCAGAATAGGAGTAATGTGATCATTTGCACTAGACCTGGTCAGGATTCTGGCTGCTGAATTTTGGACATACTGCAGTTTGTTCAAAGTAGATTTAGATACCCCAGCGAGCAGATCATTATAGTAGTCAATTCGAGAGAACACAAATGTGATCAGCTGTCCGTGCAGCTACGTACACTGTCCATTCAGCTTTTCAGTATAACAGACAGGCATTTCAACCAATACACAGCTACTCTACTTTCGGTTCCGGGGTGAGAGTCCGTCTATCGGACTCTAATGTTAGGCGGCGGGGCGGGTGAAAAATAAGGCGACCAATTACATAAGACGTAAAATAACAACCTCTAAATGTTATCCAATCAGAATCGTCAGTCACCGGAAGTTCTTTCTGCGGATGCTCGCCGCGTTTGTGTTGTTGGGTGCTCTTGGATGTGGTTCGGAGTTTAGCTATTTAGTTGAAAAGGCAACGGTTGTATCGACATATTCATTCGAAAGTAACGTTTTGATTTGAAATTGAGTAAAAAGAAATGATAGAACAGAAGAAGAGGAAGGGAGTAGGGCCAACGGAGATGGCTCTGGTTCCGACGAACAAGAGACCAAGAAATGAGCTGGTGGCCGCGGCTCAGTCCCAGCAGCTCATGCAGATGGTAGGAACTAAAAATACGTTGGCTGAATAATGCGTATAGTTCATTTTATTTTACCGAGCTCTTTGTGTTCTGCGAATTATAGCCTAAACGACACCAACTTGTTATTTACATTCGAGATATGGATGTTTTGACACACTGTACTGTTTTAAATTGAGTTCCGCCTCTTCTTTATTTTTTAATAACACCTGTTATTTGTATTTGAAATCGTGGTTAATATTTGGTAACATCAGTTCATGTTCGTTGAACATTTCAACGGCCTCAGTGCTTGATTTTGCAGTAGTGTTCGTGCAGGTTTTGACCTAAAATTCACCTAAGTTTCATACTAACAAATCATATTTCTGTTTAACAAATCAGATTTATCACAGCAAACAAATTGCTTTATAATCCTAATGCTTAGTCTGAAACTACACTGCATATATAGTATGTGTAAAGTACAATAGACAATTTAAATGTATTAGTTTGTGATCTGATCATTACATCCTGTTTGTGAAACGTTAATTTCTTCTTTGCTTTATATCATTTTTAAAACCGGGCAAAGATTGCAACGCCGAGTCTTCAAAGAAGAAGATGCGAAGGTTGTGACAAAGATGTAGTTTATCGAGGACTCCGGTCCATACACAGGAAGCCTAGTCTTAATTCTAGCTGGGAAAGTTTGTTTTGCCCTGTTTGAAGTTTAAAGATATTTTTTGTTAATGAGAATTCTAAAACATATCTGTAAAAGTACATTCTTAGAATACATTTTGGAATTGGGGAAGGTGTTCAGATGTATATGAAATCGTTTGCTGAACACAGGATTGTGGATGCAAAAGCCTCTCGTCTTAAAGACAGTCCTGCTCAACTGGAGCTGATTAGATTTTATTGTGCTCTTTGCATGAACTTCTGCCCTGAATATTATGGCTAATCTGACTCTGTACCCTCTTGTCTGTGTAATCACAGGGCCCCCCACGAAGTTCCAGTTTGCAGGCTCCTATCATGCTTCTCAGTGGCCATGAGGGAGAGGTCTACTGCTGCAAGTTTCACCCCAATGGGGCCACGCTGGCATCCGCAGGCTACGACAGGCTGATCTGTGAGTACTTGTGATCAGTTTCTTTTCCTGAGGTAATAAAAACACATGTATTAGTTCAGGTGGGTAGCTGCGTCAGCATGCGTAGGCTGCAAAGGAACAAGTAATAGGTTTATTCCGTGCCAGGGAAAAAAGAAGAAAGAAAACAACGTTTCGGCCGTGGCGTTTCGGCTCTTCAGGTGTGAGCAAATCGCATGCATGTTTGGTGTGTTGCGATTGGAGTAGAAGCAAAAGGACACTTAGACTGTGTGGCCAGCCTCTGTTCACCAGACCCCTAAAACAATTCTTTACAAAGTATGAGAGAGTACGACTTCACTCTTGTGTTTCCTAGGAAAGACTCGATTGAATACGATTTGTTCAAGGAATTTGAAAATCTCCTTATTTTTTTTTGATGAAGCAGTTGCATGTCCTTAGGGGTTCAGTACCCAAGATCATTTAAAAACAGTGTGTACAGAACATTCTCGGGCTTAATCTATTTTTCTGCTATTTTTGCTTTCAGTGCTATGGAGTGTTTATGGGGATTGTGACAATTACGCCACTCTGAAAGGCCACAGTGGAGCCGTCATGGAGTTGCATTATAACACAGATGGCAGGTAATGTATATATACCTAAATTGTTTGATTTCTACAAAGGTTCTCCTTAGTTAAATAAGAAGATTGTGTTCATATTAATGGGTTTTTTATTCATAAACGTTATGCAGCAATGTAGTTTAATTCCTCTACTTTTCAACAGTACGTTCTAGGTCCTTTTGTGTTGCTTACTGTATGCTTAGTTGAGAGCTTATTATTACTTTGAATCTGAGCAATCTAGCCTGGCAACATCTCACACATTGGACACCAAAGCTGTGTACTTCAAACAGTAGTTGATCAGCTGACTGCTGTGTGTGATTCTGGATTTAAACTTTATTTAGAAGATTTTAAGGGGCAATAGTACACGGAATCAGATTATTCACATTAATCTGTTACCTGTATCATTATTGTACTTTCAGCATTCCTTTGGTTCTGTTAACATTTCTAGACTGGACACCTCACAGAAATGCTTTAAAAAGACAGTATTATAGTGCAAAATAGAGCTGAAATGTGCCCGAGCTTCATAATCCTGTATAGCTGGGAGAGTGGAATAGCAGGGGGTGATATGCCATAATGATTCCCAGAATGACAGCTGCACAAACACAGCCATAACAGTGCTCTAGACACAACAGCCAGAGCTCACCATACACGGCATGCAGTATAGGTTTGATACAAACCCATATAGAAACACAGAGTTTAAAAGCCCAGCCCTTCTTCGAGCTTTAGCTAAACGTCTGTTTTCTCCTGTAAATCTGGCAGCTAAGGTGCTTACAAGCTACAAAGCAAATCTCTCTCTCCCAAAGTCTTTCCCAAAAATAATCTCTGTTCCAAAAATTATTCTTGTCTTTAAAAACTTTTGTCACTCCAGTGGCCGGTCCTTCAGTCACTTCCTTCTCCTTCTGATGTGGGTTGTGTAGGATTCCCTGCTCTCCTTCTACACAGCAGAGGCAGGTGGCCAACCCGGAAGCATCAGATTCCTAGTTTTAAATGTCACCAACCAATTGTCTTGCTCTGATTGGTCAAGTGATTGAAGATGGCAGTTCATTCCCCACATAACCCTCACTCCACAGCATTCTGGGGAATGTGGTTCAGACAAGAATCTCCACCCTGTCTGTACTTACTGCCCTTTTACAGACAGCAATGAGTAGCATGACAGATTGTACAGAAGCGTTCAGAAGGCACTAAACTGAGATATCGGAGTAGGACGAAGGACCTGAAAGCTGCTCTTTTTAATGTTCCTAACATGCACTACTCCTCATTGCAAGCACTGCTTTTGCTCTGCAGCTTGCTCTTCTCAGCCTCCACAGACAAGACAGTGGCCGTGTGGGACAGCGAGACAGGGGAGCGGATCAAGAGGCTGAAAGGGCACACGTCGTTCGTGAACTCCTGTTACCCAGCCAGACGAGGGCCGCAGGTGGTCTGCACAGGCAGCGATGATGGCACAGTTAAAGTAAGTGTTTCAAGTTCCCTTGTGTGCTTTTCAACATTTTGGAGATTCTTAGAAATGAAAGTTGTAGTTTGATATGGAGAACTATTAAAAAAACAAGGCTTGTGTCTCAATGGAGAACTGCCTTTTCCCTTCAGATGTCACCTTGTTACGTGCAGAGTAAAAAATGAAGGGTGTGAGCTTGATTTTACTTGGCATTGAATGTTATTGTTTATTTGATCTCTTTAAATTCAGAAGGTCACAATTTTAAATGTGTGTGGTCTGGGTTGAAGAAAGATCTTATCTGTCACAGAGCACTGTTGTCTTACTGTGCATGTGGTTCCAGCTCCATCGGAACAGTCTCCTAGGATGGGGGTTTCCAACATTGCCTCTGGAGAGCCTCAGTCCAGTATATTTTGTAACTTCCCCTGAATCTTGAATACAAGAGGTTGGACAGTCTCGTAAATTTTTCTGGAATTAAAAAAGGTATTTTAACTAAGCATCCCTGGCCCTTGACACCTAAAAGGTATTTGGCGGGTTTTTGTTATATCCAGATGAATCTAATCTAATCTAGCACAGTTAAATTGGTCTTTGCTGATTTAGTTAAGGCTTTTAAGTCAAATTCTGTTTTTGTTTTTTTTAAAAAGAGGCCTTAAATGCAAAGCTTTAATTTATCTTTGTAGCTTTGGGACATTCGGAAGAAGGCAGCTGTGCACACCTTCCAGAACACGTACCAGGTCCTGGCTGTCACCTTCAATGACACCAGCGACCAGATCATCTCAGGAGGGATTGACAATGACATTAAGGTGAGTGTCTGTCTGTCAGTCCTCTGCTTATTTGGCTGGACACTTGAAGTCAAGCATGTGCATCTCAGCGTGGTCTTGAAGTTATATTGTAACGGACACTCCAGGTTCTGTCACTGACAGTTGTATTGCCAGTTTCATTACAGTGGGGTGTGCTAATCAGGCACAGGAGAAAGTGCAGGCTGGACACGGGAGGGATTCACTTTGTCAAATTTAGCTGATTACTATAATTTTGTGATCCCTTTTGTTTGTTTTTAGTTGATCAGCATTATTTTAATTAACCTAAAGCCAATGCATTAGTACTGTAATTATCCTATAAAGCAGGGTTATGTTTTTAACCATACATACTGTATACTGTAGTCCATTATGCAGCGGTGTAGGGGTTGATTTACCTTATATGTAAATCTGGCTGGTCACAACGAGACCCTGCTATGTTTTTGCTCTGCTGCCCTAATTAAAACGAATGTTTTGCCGATGTCCTTGAACAGGTGTGGGACCTGCGGCAGAACAAGCTGATATACACCATGCAGGGACACGGGGACTCTCTGACTGGCCTGAGCCTCAGCTCGGAAGGCTCCTACCTGCTCTCCAACTCCATGGACAACACAGGTAAGCACTCGCTAGGCCTTGAGGTTGGTGGCTAGTTGCAGTTCTAATTAAGTAGCATTGGTGGGTGAAAGGCCAGTGATCCTTGATTAGTTGTATTTATAATTTAAATGGGACGTGTGGAGATCACACTCTCCTTATGATGACGGAATGAGGAGCTCTTATAAATGACTGCATATGTAGATGGGCTATTTGAGGTTCATCCAGCACGATCGGTTAATAGGTCTAATTGAAGCAACAGGCATGGGTGATGGTAAAGGAGGAGCCAGAATTGCACATTCAGAACTCTTTCTTTATTATATTAATTTTTCTTTAGTTCGAGTCTGGGATGTCCGCCCATTCGCACCAAAGGAAAGGTGTGTGAAAATATTCCAAGGAAATGTTCATAACTTTGAAAAGGTAACTTTGCTGCTTTTTTTCCTGTTCTTTTCCCATCTCTGGTGTATCTGAATTGAGGAAGACAGATGGGAATGGGGCATGTTTTTAAAGTGAAAATATTAAAAAGCCAGCCTTTGTCCATTTATCAGGAGGTAATGAATTGGGAAGCTTAATTAAAATTTAATTCATCCAAAGATCTGTAGCAAAATACACATTTTATAAATTGATTATCGTGTACAATATATATTGTCCACATGGGCCATAATCTAACATTGCTTATTTTATTGTTTTATTGAACTTGGGCTGTTTGTTTTAGGGTGTTACATGATTGAAAGTTGTAAATAAAAAGTGTTCATTTTTTTTCCCCCTTCATCAGAATCTTTTGAGGTGCTCATGGTCCGCTGATGGAAGCAAGATTGCCGCAGGCTCAGCAGACAGGTAAGGTGTTGGATACTGAGCAGTGATCTTAGATCTAAATGTTACCAGAAAATGAGTTGTATAGCACAGCAGCATGACCCACTACAGGGCTGAGAAGATGTAGATCCTGGCCATGTTACAGAAGTGACATCCCCCCCCCACTCTGAGCCCGCGAGTGACTGTGATCAAATCCCAGCTGGGGCAGAGCAGAGTTGAGCCCATCACACATGACCCTGTGTTAGAATTGCTCACAGCTAGAGCCTGCTGTGCAGTTTGTCCCTGCTGTCACAGTGGTTCGTCTGTCCTTGACAAGCCAACTTCTTTTACATGTTCTGATCTCTTTACCAGTCTCGCTCTTGGTCACATTTATTTGTGCTCTTCATATTTTGTTATGGATTTGATCACCGTCGTATGCCAGTTTTTTCTTATTTTAATTAAGCTTGCAAAACAATTTGATCTTTAAGAGCCTGTGCAAATGCATCAGCTGCATTTCTTACTTTTGTGTTGTCCGAAGATTTTTCTTATGGTGGAAATACACAAAAACAATTGCAAATGGCACAAAGAAACCCATTTTTTGTTTGTCTCATGTTGCTAGTATTTTATTATTCAACCAATACCTCAGTAGCATCTTAGTTTCTAAAGAATCCCATTCAATGAGCTTCCACAACATGGTCTGGGTTTTGTTTCTAAGCCATCATATTATTTTGTGTATAGAAATGACTTTTCTGTCCTACAAGCACCTATACTTCGCTGTGCTCTAAGGGATCACCACTTGAGATAATGTGGTCCCACTAGATGGAGCTGTTTAGGGAGGTGAAGGGCTTTAGAATTCCCATACATAAATAACATGTTTTTTGCTAGAGATTCTACTTAAATGGGTCATAATAGGGTAACTGCTACACTGCTGTAAGGATTACCCAATTTGTTTCTGAGTTGTTCATTAGGATTAAAGCATAATTTACTCAGTAGCTCAGGCCAGTTCATTGTATACTGTTTATATTGTCTGGTATTGCTCTGCACTGTGGGCCATATATTTGAAACCGTAAATGACTTCATTATGAATCAGTAGATTTAGTTTCTTAAATTCTGCTAGAGAAATGGTGGATTATCATGAGGAGGTTTTATGCTGCTGAAGGCAAATTGTAGTTTTGAGTTTGCTATTGGAGTTTTCTCATCTAATGGGCTGTATGTAGTTTACTGCTGGAGTATATTAATGTTTTTTGTGGGTTCTGAGTGCCATTTTGCTGGTGTGGGGGATTTGAGCCATAAAATATTGTTACCACATTTGTGCAAATTTACCGATCAGACATTGATTGCACATAAATGTGCAGTGTGGTCTGAATCCACTCCATTGCAATACTGTGAATACAGTATAATTGGTGCTGGAATTACTGTAATTGAAACCTTATGTGGTGACACTGTAGTGCAGTAGTTAGCATTGCTTCCTTGCAGCTCTGTGACCCTGGGTTCATATCCAGATCTGGTGGGCTATCTGCATGGAGATTGTTTGCTCTCCCCATGTTTGCATAGTTTCCTTACCACATTCCAAAGATACTAGTAGGTTAATTGGCTTCTGGGAAATTCGCCCTGGTGTGAATGTGTGTGTTTGTCTGTGTGTGCCCTGTGATGGACCGGCGTCCTGTCCATCATGGGCTGTTGCTTGCCAGGATTGGCTCAGGCTCCCCCATGACCCTGAATTGAGAGAAGTGGTTAGGAAATGAAAGAAAATGAAGACTTGTGCACCTCTCATTTATCCCCTCACCTTTTGCAGTCTGATCAATATCATGTTATTAGGTTCAGTCCATAAACATAGAAAGTCCTATGCTAATAGAATAATTCCATGCAATGCTTGCAATGCTTTATTTTGGCATTGTGTATTTGTGAGTTCTTATCTCAAAGTAGATGTGGTTAATGTCTCTTAACCAAGCAGCATGCGGGGATCTAGCACTTTGTCAGTGCCAGTGTAGTGAAATGAAGGCCCATATCAAGTGAAGCATGCCTTGCACGTTGCAGGTTTGTGTATGTGTGGGACACCACTTCCCGGAGAATCCTGTACAAGCTGCCTGGCCATGCTGGCTCTGTCAACGAAGTGGTCTTCCACCCCGAGGAGCCCGTTGGTAAGAGTTGTGTGCAATATGCACTTTTCTCTCTTGTCATGCCGTAGCACGGACAGACTCCACTGGCGATGGGTATATGTTGTCGAGATTTATGTAAAAACACCCGTAACCCCACATGCCAAAATTTGTTTGGGACTTTGGTGGTAAAAATTCAAGCTAGTGCATACATGTTCCCAATAATATTGCTGCTGTACAGATAGGATGGTGACGTAACTTTTATTATGGGTTCACAGTATTTCACATTATGTACAGGTTAAAGTATTGAGGCTGCAGTTCCCTAGGTGTGAACATCCCCTTCTGTGTATCGCCATTATAAGTTTCCAGGGTTCTAGAATTTCTCCAGTTTTTGTAATAAAACAAACATTAAACAAAATCCTTTTAATGTGCTGTAAATGACATCACTGAAACTTTGTGCTTTTAGAATCTGCAAAATTGCTTAATTTTTCTTTTTTTAATAGATAAGTTTCTTTTAATTCAGAGTTGTTCAATGTTACTTGGCTCCCACTTGGAGTATTCAGCATATATTCGGTATACTCCTACTTGGCGTGTTCCTCATTATTGAAGGCTTTGGTGTTGTAGTTATTGATTATTATGATGCAATTTCCCACACATAATTCTTGATGTACTGCACCTCCCCTTATCCTACAGGAATGTTGGAAAAGGGATTTGGGGTTTAGATTTTGCACCATTGCAACTGCTTCTGGAATTCTGCTTCTTTTGCTGTTAAACAGTGGTGTGATAAGGGGTCTCCTTGACTTATGGATGAATAAAAATAAGCCTCCATGCCTTTGGTATCACAAGCATTACTCTTAGGGGAACTAGTACTTTTTTAGTTGAGATCAATAAAGACTAACTTCAGACTGAAACGAAAGAGATTAAGCCAAACTCATCTTATCTTTTCCTTTGATGCAGTTCTTTCAGGGTCAAGTGACAAGCGGCTGTACATGGGAGAGATCCAGTAGAGGACGCAGGGAAATCAACACCTTGTTTCTGCTTTGGAGTCAAACCACTCAACCTCATTGAATAACTTGGCCAGGCATGTCTCTAGTGCTGTCCTGGGATATGTGCTTTCTACAATCAAGCCAGATGGCTTATATCATGCCAGCAAAACGGTCTTTAGACTGGCTTTGCTGGAATTGACACCTCCTGCACAGTCATGAGGATAATCCAAACAGAAGTTGACCCCTTTTGTAAAATAATTTCTGTTGTGAAGGCTGCCACAGAGCACGTAAGAAATTTGTATGATTTTCCCCGAAAGTATTTTAAGAGGTGTTTTAAACAACAGCCTGTAATAATGGGCAGGCAGGATTCTGGATTCCATAACTTGAATGATAGCAGTCTTTAATCACATGAACAGTCTATTCCAGCATTATAAAGTGGAAGAGATTGAAAAACTATTTTTACTGTCATATGCCTTACAGTTAGGTGGCATGTGATGTGAGTTAACTGGAACAGAGTGTTGCATGGTTTCGTTCAAGCTGTCTGAAGGTGGCTCCAATTAATTCTCCACTGTGTACATTGTGACTACCAATGTTTCCTGTCGATACGTAAACACTGTCAAACTGTATTTTATGTGAAATGACAGTCATTTCAATTTAAAAAATTAAAAGAATGGAATTCAAGTGAAAAAAATGTTTGTGATTATCTGCTATTTTGATGTTCCCAAATATCCTGGGAAAACACAAGCCTTCCTGAAGAGGGTTGAAGTGTTTTACCTTATGGAAAAACTATAAATATTGATAATCCCACTTCTAACTTATTCAGTGTTTTATGGAAGATGACCTGGCATCATTTTGTGCTTTGGTCTGCATAGCCATAACTCACCGACAAGTTAGAAGACCGCAGATGTGATACTAGGTAATGATCTTATCCAGTCGTCTTTCAATATTTCTTAAAAATTGACTTATAATAACAATATTCTGCAAGAGTCATGCAGGGTTAAAGCAAAAAGATTAATGTTTTTTTAAATACTGTGTAATGAATTACCCTCAAGCCTTAATAAGCATATTGTAGGAAAACGGTACATGGTGAGAATATAATGCATACTGGTAAATGTTATGCCAGTGTCTCTATAGAAGTTCGTAGTCTGTGCTTTATACAAACAAAAATACCCTTTGGTCATCTGTTATTAACATTTCTGTACCACAGGTAAGTTTTTTTTACAACAGAGCAGTGTACAGTGTATGGGCATTTTTATTTTAATGAATTCCCCCCCCCCGAAGAAAATAAAACATTGCTTACATTCAGCAATGTAAACATTTAAAAGAAATTGGTAATGTTTTAACTGGCCACGTGTCATTTTTTTGACACAAGCACTGAATTGCATGCTGGATACCACAGCGGAAAGGGAATGAAACTACACGTGTCCTTTTTCCTGAAAGAAACTGGTAGAAGTCCTCGTTTTACTGTCGGGAGAAACGAAGATCCCCCCGGAACTGCAGATTCCATATGCCTTGTCTGCTCTGAAACCAATGAAGTCTGTAGGCTGTGTGGCCGGCACAGGGGAAATTGTATTTGTTGTTCGGTGGATTAAATAATTTTAAAATCTCTAAAATGCCACAAAGCTGTGAAAAACACCCTTTGTACCACAAGGAAATGTTTTTATTGTGAATTTTTTTAAAATAAACTTTTTTATCTAAGTGCTTGGGCCCTTATTTTACACAAGGGTCTTTATTCTCTTACCATTGGTGTCATAGACTGATGAAGTGCACATCTCTGACCTCAACCATATCGGTAATTCCTGAGGAAGAAACCCCTCATATTGTCTTTGTGAAAAAAAAACTCTTTATTGAAGGACTGTGGTGTTGGTAGATGTGTTAATTAGAGAAGCCCTCTGCTAAGGTGTCCCAGGAATTGCCCTTTTTCTGAGGATGTGATTGTGAGAAATCTGGAGCAGGGAAAAGTTCTTGGTAGTTACATGAGGCTACCACTTAAACCAATATATACCGAGACTGGCCCCTAATTAAAATCGGTAGCACTTACCATACTGTATGTGTGTGTGTTGGTGCTGTTTTAGTCTTTATCTGAGTATTTAAAAGCTAACTGGAAAAGTGGCTGTGCAGGATAGTATCACCTCACCTGTTCCTTAGAACATGCGCTTTGTGCAGCAGTGCTTCATTACAGACTCGGGAACTTGTATATTATGAACCAGTTAGTGGCAAAACAACGAGTGGAGAAACCAGAGCAGCTCCAGCCTGTCGGAGCAGAATTATGCATTTTGCAAACTGCACATCGTTCTACAAGATTAGGGCTGATCACTTCACAGCCATGAAAATATGCTGTAGAAACAGTCATCTCCAGCCGAAAAACAAAAATCAGACACCTGGCTTCTTTTATTGTAGAAAGATTCTGCAGAGGATAAGAGTTGTCAGAACAGAACCAATAACTGCATCCAAATCAAGAGCACCAGTGCACTGCTTTCTTTCCAGCTGGATTTCTGTTATGGTTGGTGGCAAAGAGCCTTGGATACAGCAAAACTGTTTTCAATCGAAGAGTGTGTATACAGCAGGCATTACATCATGCTGTAATATTGACTTTGTTTCTTACTTAAAGTCTCTATTTTAGTAAACATTAGCAGACATATAAGGAGCATAAGTGTATCAGATATTGTGTCAATATTATCATACTGATGCATACTAAATAAATTTTTAGAACACATGACTTAGGATGCCTTTGTAAATGTCTTTTTTGACATTTGAACTACAGGACTCTTTCGAAAATAGCAACAGTAATGATCCATCAGTCCTGTCCAAGCCTATTGAAGTAAGGATTGGACAGGACAGTCAGTCCATTGCAGGACACACACATCAGAGTCAATGCCTCCCCAGCTGAATAACCTACTCAAAATTCTGGTCTAAAGAGAAAGGGGAAGGGTATGTACAATTTCAGACTTAGACTGCAGAGGGAATAATATTAGAACTCATGACAGGCTTATAATGATTTTTGAGCACTTGCACATTAAAATATCTGCAGTTTATTTTCATCCTCCCCCGAATTCTCCTTTATCTATACAGTACAATACGTGCACTATTCCTTCTTGCAGAGACAGTGGTCAGCTCAGAGCTGATGGATCAACACAGGAGTCCGACCCTCACTGCAGCTGGTACTGAAGCAGGCTGAGGAAGAGGAACAACCCGGAGCCTAGCACGGTGAGGAAGGAGCAGGTGATGGAGAGCAGCAGCCCCGCGGTGACCACCAGCTCCTCCAGCCCAAGGCTGCGGTGCGGCAGCGGATGGCGGTAACGCAGGTAGCGGCAGGCCATCGCCACCAGGACCATGAAGCACAGGTAGCTGCAGCTCACCATGAGAGGGTGGAGGTCCGCTGACACCTCCCTGGGCCATGACTGCCCTTCCTCCTCCGGAACGCGATGTCTTCTGACGACAGGCACCAGCCCCAGAGAGAGAGCGCGCCGAGACAGGAGAGGCACAGCTGTCAGAGGGCGGCCAAACGAAAAAAAAACCGACAGCCTGTGGAGCACTCCACATCATCCAGTACACGACACCGCGCCTCATGGAGGCAAGACGAGCTTTTTGGACAACATTTGCGAGTGTCAGCGCCCTCAGTGTCTCCTGGCTGACAGAAGTTCCAGCTTTTTTTCAGCTCCCCTAGCCTGTGAAGGAGCAACATTAAAAAACATGAAAATCAATCTGAAAGTCATTACTGGGACCTTCGCACTGAAAGAATGTGTACAGCAGGGATGGGTAATCCAGCATGTGTCTCCTGAAAAATGGCCACAGGATATGCAGCTGTGAGAAGCCATATGAATAGATACTTTTATGTGCATTAAAATGCCAGAGCAGCACGTCCTACATTGCATTTCATATGGAGAAGGTTAATAAATTTGTTCAGGAAATGTGATGATTCCTGCTAATTTTTTCACTCGGTAACATTGCCTTGGGGTCTGTGTTAGTAGTGGAAAATCACAGATTTAAGAGAACTTTATTGAATAAGACAGTGTTTTTGGTATAGGAAAAGCCTGTACGGCCTGCTTCACAGGTTTGCATTTACACAAGCTTCAGCGAAAGTAGTTCTTAGAAAAGGGTGTTTTTAGATATGCTTCGCTCCACCACTTCTGCATATGTGTTGTCAAATTAATCGTGCAGTGTAAACGGACTACTGTGTGTGCACTGCACTGCAAAGGAGTTTGTCAGTTCGTTTTTGTTTTCGTTTTGCCTGCCTCCACTGCAAAAATATTGATTTATTTTTGCTGGGTGAAATGGAAACAATTGCAAATCAAAAACTGAATCATACTCGCCAATGAATGGATGCTGTCTCTTGGGTAAAAGCAGTAAAGCTGCTTGGTTTGTTAAAAATCAACTACAAAGCTACAATATGTAGTCTTTTTTTATTTCACTTGATGCATTTTTCCAAAGTAGCAATTTTTTAACATTTTTAAATGGTAACAAAATCAATGTAACTTAATCCTCCTGATATTTAAACCTATTTTGACAGTAATAACAACTTTGACTGCCACTACCATATATATATTTCAATACTACTAAATATATGTTTATATAAATAGATTTGTCTGTGCTACAGTATGTACTGTATTGCATAGCACAAATCTCATTTTATACTGACAGAGGCAGAGAGTGAGAAGGAGAATACAGACAATCTAATCTAATGGTGTGGGACTTCTGCTCTTAAATGTCATTTTTTTAAAGGAATGTCAAGGCTAAACAATTCTCATCAAGACAGAGGCTGTGAACACCTCCAGGATGGAAGCATCTGTAAAATCAAATTTTAATTCTATTGTTTGCTAATTAAGCGTTGTTGTATTCCAGTCTTTGACCTCATACTGTAATAACTGGATCTTATATTGTGTTGATTATTGTGTAACATACTCATTACATTGTAATTCTGAACACACTATAACTCTAAATATCATAACCCATGCACTATCTCTCTACAGCTTGGTAATGATGGGTTTAATATTAGCCATCTTAGAAAAAGGTGTCATTGAAATAAACCCCCTAAAGTTTAGTTAGAATTAAAGTATTATTGCCTATAGCATACTTTAGCTTTAATTAACAATTAATTAGCCATCAATAGAATGATCAATAATCTGCAATTCTTTTGTATTTTTAAATAGTGACATAGCAGTTCATAAATTACAAGAAAACCTAATTCCAAATACATAAAATGAATTAGAACAGGAAATCCATAATCTGTGCCATTTTGTGCATCGGTTTAAGGTTTACCTCTGGTTCAACGTTCTGCAAAATATCTAGAACCATTCCAGAAACAAAACATAAGTTAGATAAAATGAATGTGTGTTATAAATAGGAATTGTTATAAATATCTGAAACTGGCTGCAGTAATTAAACAGAATAAAGTTGTAGATATGCGCTGTACACATGCTCTGATTTTTCTAATTATTTCAAGGATATGTACACTTACCTTCTGTAGGCACTGAACAATTCATACTTCCCACTGATACAATGTTCATAGAAAATCTTCTCACGCATAAATGTCTTGCGTTGGATAAAGAGTTCAATTAAGTTAAATTCATCAAGAATAGTCATGCATAATTTAATTAAGGAAGACTGGATTACATGCAGTCTGGAGTCCAATCTATCAATCTAAGCCGAGAGGCAGTGTTTTCGATCGAGGCGGGACAGTGCTGCTCTTACCCCTGTGAGGGCGCAGCTTCTAGGCTGCGGAAAAGCAATTTTCTACTGACAATCCACTGGGCTGTCAATGTCAAGCTCATCCACACATGAGCTTGTCACAAATAGAAGGCACACGTAAGAAATGATCCAGTGAAAAGTGTAAGTATTGGAACAGTGACGTGAACTTTGTCATTCTTGCCGTGTTATAATGAAAGTTGCATTTCAGATCAAAAGATTCACAAGAAACAGAATTTCAGGTTTTGTTTCTGGGTATTATTGTGCATGCATATTTAGCCATATTGGAAAAATGTTGTTTGGTATGTTCAATCTGCCCATTTAATACTGGTATTAAGTTTTCTGCTAATTCCTACTACTGTATGTCCTACTATGCCACCATTTAAAAAAAGCTTATGAATTGCAGATTAATTATCTTTGTACTTGTTTTAACATGGCTAAATGTGAATGCAAAGTAATACCCAGAAACAAAAGCTAAGATTTGATACCTTTTCGTCATATTAATCTTTTAATCTGAAATACAAAAGACATTACTTCACTGTCCCAATATTGAGCTTTTCACTGGAGGTGTCTCTCTTGGTGGAAACATACAGGGTAGATTTTAACATATTTTCAGGCAGTGTAAATACAATCTGCCCAACGAGCAAAGACAATCTTATTTCCAAACCTTGGTTGCCTGAAAACATATTAACCTTGTGGTTGCTGGTACAGTAGCTAATTGATCTCACCCAGCTGTTTCCTGAAAGATGGCAGGGTATTGATTAGAGATCTTGCTCCAAACCGCCACAAAACCAGAGCCCTAGATTTTAAAATTAAGATCAGGTAAGCAGTGTAACCTGTAACCTTTTCCAAATTTGAAAAAAAAATGAAGCATTTTTCTGTCTGGTATTAAACTGGTTCCTTTTTGTGGCTGGTTCCACATTAACGGACATTTGGACATAACACTCAAACAACAATGCGTTAAGAAAAAATCTTTGAAAAAAATACATAGAGATTTTACCCGTCTCTGAAATCCTAAAGCTTCAAACCATTAGCATTTTTTTTTCTGGAACTTAAAGGAGAACTGGAAGCATAAAGGAAATAAATTTAGGACAGACACTGCTAAAACATGCTCCCCAACCTGGTAGCTGAAGCCAGAGGCAGGATGAAAATTTTCAGTTCTTTTTAGATACTAAACTACCCACCGAGTAAGATGTTTCACTCAGCCATGTCGATGAAAATAGTAGGAGCGCTAATGTTGGAAAACTGAGCAGAGAGATATTTTGTCCTTGTAAAACTTTAGCTTAAGTTGTTACAATGCGACACTAATAAAGGGAATTTTATATTTCCAATCTTAATAACCTAATATGACCTTCTAATTGAGTACATCCCATGACATAATACTGGGTGAAAACCCAAACAGTAGATTTAATATTACAGGTTATAAAGCAAAGACGATTAAGCGTGCTGATCGGGCTTTTGAGATGTTAAGGATCTGTCTTGATCTCTGCTTTTCTGCTTCCGTTTCGACAATGTAGCTGCAGCCGTTTAATAAGACCGCTATTTCTAAACATACTATTATTATTTTTGATTCCTTTAAAATTACACCGAAATCTATTGAAATATAGTGTAACGCTTACGGCCGACAGGCACTGTGTAAGATCCGGCGTACCAGAGCAGGTGATGTCACCGCCCTTCCCTGTGATAGCAGGACTACAGCTACTGGGCTGTAGAGAGAACTCTCTTTGGCTCACGGGGCTGGGTCGCTGCAGAGTGGCGTGGGAGTCCCGGGTTCGAGCCCAAGACGGTGGGAGGGCGACCTAATGCGGCAAGGGCGCCCGCCTGAGCCCCCGTTGCGTTACAATATAAAGACCCCTTCTTTCAGTTCTTTTATTTCCCTGTCGGTGCTTGTGCAGCTTCCCCCATTCCACGATCTGATCAAATCTACTGTATGAGGTTTAACATCAGACAGACGTGGTTTAGGAAGGTCGGGTCACAAACACTACTTAATACCACCCAATCTATCGGCAATAAGTAAAACAGACAATAATAACGCTGAACCCGAGCTAGAGTAAGACTATGTTTCCAAAAATAGTATAATCTTTTTCATGTTATTAAACAAAAACGATTAAGCGAGCACAATTGTGCTTTTGTGATGTTACTGATCTGTCTTTATTTCCGCTTCAGTTTTTTTACAATGTGGCTGCAGCTGTTACACAAGACTTCCGTTTATAAACACACCATGATTATTATTGAGTTGCTTTAAAATTACAGAATGTTTTAGCTACACACAAAATAATGGTAATGTATGCACAGAAGAAAATGGTTTTGCAAGATGCCAAGACTGATCTTCTACTGGTGGCTACCCAAGGACTAATGCAATTATTTTTACTTATGAACGTCTGGGGAATGAATTGTTTATGGTTGGGAAATGTTTCCAAAAGTTGTGTTTGTAGAAATCAATTAAACATATCACATTATGGAAGCCTCCATAATCTTGTAGCACTCCAACAAGATTTGTACAGTACAGAAAAGAATAAACACACAACAAAAGCTATTATTTGAAGAAAGTAATAAAATCTGTTGAGTTAATGCCCATGTTCTGTCACTGTACTGACTTCAGCTGTATTCTTAAATGTGAAAATTCCATTGTTTTTTTCCTAGGAAATCTTTTATTAATGTTGTTTGACTTCTGAGTTCCCAAAACAGATAAAAGTGGAGGAAGACTAGAAATAAGTTAGAAGCTTTGCAAATTGTATGACAAATCCACTTTCTTGTGTGGTTTTGGTCAAGACCTTTAGAAGTTTCTTTATGGAAGGGTGCATTCTTTATATCTCAACGTCCACCCCATCAATAGCCTCTCTGAATTACAAAGAGCAAGTACAACTTAACAGACACACAAGCATATTTTGTTTAATAATAAGAAACAGTTATTTGAGCTGGTCCTTTGAACACAACACTTCTGATTAAAAAAATAGACATTACAAAATCATCCTCTACACTGTGTAAAACAGGAAGTCATGGTCACAGACTTTCCTGTCCTTGACCCCAGTCTAAGTACAGTTGAGACCAGGTGCCTACAAACAGGAGGTGTTGATAGCTGCTCACATATCTTTTCACGCTGGTAATCTTCTTGAATCTCCTGTTAATTTGTTTTCATAACACACATACAGTGCTTTGCAAAATTCAGATTTGAGATGGGCTGTCCATTCTCCCATGTAGGACAGCTTTGTTGAGTGAATTGAGTGATATTGTTGGAAGATGCACATTTTCTCTAGTGTTAATGAACTCTTTCAAAGTCACAGTTGGTTTCATGTTGCCATCCCAAACCAATTTCATCCATGCCTGGCAGTTCAGTTAGCAGGGACAGACAGATTTAGGTAGTTCTCTGGGTGGAATGATACACACTACATTTACTAATGATCAACTCCACAGTGCTTTAAAGAGATATTCACTGCTTTCCATTTGTTTATACCATATCTCCTGATCTGTGCTTTTCTATAGCTTTTCCCTGAGTTGTTTTGAATACTCCTTGGTCTTCATAGGTAAGATTTTGCTTAACACTCATGGCCTGACTAAAGGACCTTACAAGGATCTTACAAAGGCAAACCATATGAGCCAATATCATTGCACACAGACAGAGGCCACTCAAACAATTGTGTGGCTCATAAAAATAATTTTGTGCACTAAAATTAATTTAGGTTTGCAACAGCAAATAGTTTGAGTACTTTTTCCATCATGATCTCTCCTTTTTTCTTTCTTTGTTTTTTGTTTTTAATGGGTGGAGTGGGTTGTATATATAACAAATATAAAACAGCTACTTGCAAGTGTCATGACTGCAAGCTTTAAAGCAATGAAAGTTTAAATGTAATCAATTACTGGTTTATAGCAAAATTTTTAAACTTGGCCTTTTAAGAATCCCGTAGTTTTACATACTAGTATGAAGTGTCAATGAATTTCTTTCATCCTTGGAGAAGAAATTGCTCTGAACTATTTTTATGAATATGCACACATATTTGCTCCAGCCCTCAACCCTTTGAACAGGGGGTTTATAAAGAATGGATCTTGTGTTCCTAATATGACTTCATACAGTATATGCATTATTTCTTTCTTATTTAGGTTTATTATTATATTTAGACATTTTAAAGAATGCCAGTTTCCTCTAATTTTGTTCTAAAGGTTTAACGGCTAACAATGTAGTTGCTACTTGCAGGACACAGACTCCCCTGTTGTCAAAGAGCGCATCTATTTTAGTTGTATCAATGGAGTGATCATAAACTTAGAGATGAAAGCAAAGTCTTCAAAGTGATGTCACAGCTACTTCCTTGACTAATGAATAAAGAAGTCATTCTTTTAATTGCTGGACTTCTGACACTCAATGTTTCCATTATTATGAATATTATAGTTCATCCCATAGACTTTTTTAAATAGGGCAGCAAGGTGGCTCAGTTGTTAGCATTTGCTGCCTCACTGTACTAGAGTCCTGGGTTAAATTCCAGACCAGGGGTGCTATCTGTGTGGACTTTGTTTTCCCTGCTCCCCTTTCTTCCAATAGTCCAAAAACATACTTATAGGTTAACTGGCTTGGGAAAACCGGCCCTGGTATGTGCAATATATGCATGTTTGTGTTTGAGTGTGCCCTTTGATGGACTGGTATCCCATCCAGGGTGTATTCTGCCTTGTGTCTGTTGCTTGCTGTGATCGGCCCTGGCTCTGCTTCTAAAATTGGAGGAATTAATGATACGGGCAGCTAAATATTTTTTAAATACTAAAAAATGTACAGTAGGTAAGCTTTTAGCTTTGAACACTTTTGTCTTGTTGTCACATATCAACTGTGTTGCATTTTGTTGTTCTTGTTTACTTAATGGATTTCAGAAATATTGAACCACAGTCATGTCACACTTGCAACAACATTGCAAAAGAAAACAAAAGAAAACACGTGAGGATTGTGGGACAATAACCTTGTAGATCCTTGCAAAATTAACAGTATATTCCTGAACCAAAATCTTGCAACAGTGCAAAACTTTCATGGAAAGAATCCCAGGGAATGTTTAGCAAAATAACTTGTTTCTTGTTTAGAGTTTTCTTGTTTTGTTTTTTTATACAGTATTTCGCAATGCACTCTATGGCTTTTTTATGAGTCATGATAGATTTTACCTGTTTTTTAAATAACCTTGCTTGTATGCTTCCTCTCCTTTCTTACTGAGCATGCACTACTAACTGTAATGATCAACACCAGTGCAAAACTTAACTGTCATGGAATAGCTGACTTCAGTTCAAATCTTAAAATCGAGCCTTAGAATTTCAACGCATTTCCTCCTTGTACCAGCAGGCTTCCAGTGGGAGTACAGACATGGACTCAACTTTGTGAATTACTGCAAAAGTGACATTGGCCGACTAGTAGGAGGCGCTCTTTCCTCAGGACAGGCGTTTGAATGTCTAAGCCTCTGTACAGTAAGTGTTGATACCACACAGCAGGGAGCTCTATCTTCCAGATGCAATATTAAACAGAAGTCCTGAGTCATAAGATCCCATGGAAATTTTCACATGCAGGTGTTAACCCTGGTGTCCTGGATAAATTGCACTCTGGGATCCTGTATTCCCTCTCAATTCAGCTGGTGAATACAATTCTCACTTCTCTCCTGATCTGCTGTAAAGTGGGACTGCAGGAGTGGGTCTTCTCCTGTATCTAAAGTGCTTTTGGGATCCTTTGGCATGAAAAGCTTTGTATAAATGCAAGGAATTATTTTTCATCTTCTATACTTTTTGCTATGTGCACTCTGTAGAAACAATTTTTACTATGGCATAAAATGAATTGCTTACATTTGCATTGTACAGAACTTTATGCTTTTCTTCCAGCTTTCTACACTGCTGTGAAAAATCAAAATCGCTTTGTTGCCTGAGCCCCTTTGTCCAATTTTGAACCACAATCTTATTTTGAATCATAGCATTCCAAACTGTTCAATTGGAAAAAGTATAGAAATGGTAATTTGGGTGACTGAATTAGCACACAATAATGTTTTACAGGAGCCACCAGGCTGAATGGTGGCACTGTGGCTAAGGATCTGTGACTGTGGCTGGAAGGTTGTTGGTTGAAGTCCCGTGGACAGCAGAGGAATCCACTCTGTTGGGCCCCTGAGCAAGGCCCTTAACCCCAGCTGCTCCAGGGGCACTGTATAAATGACTGACCCTGCACTCTGACCCCAAGCTCCTCTCCCTGTCTGTGTCTCTCATGGAGAGCAAGCTGGGGTATGTGAAAATTCAAATTCCTAATGCAAGAAATTGTAGAGGGCTAATAAAGTGATCTTATCTTAAACAAAGTAAACATCTTCATGCGTTGTGTAAGCAGTTCATTGCTTGCTGATAAGTACAGGTTGAAAACTGCCAGTGACCACCAGGGGGAGTGTTTTCCTTTGCTCTGTCAAAAGAAACAGCATCGAGTTCTAAAAGTATTTACCAATTAATAAACATTAACAGGAGAACAACAAAATCATTTGGGGATAAACACCATGCTAATATTAGACATTTTATTTTGTGCTAAATAATTCCTTAATGTGCCCTAGATCTGATATACGTCTGTGGCAATTGTGCAGTTTCTTTTAGCTGTCGTCAAACGCAGTACTACAGTATAGTTCAGTATGTTGGCCTAATAATTTGTTACGTGCCTTACATAAAGCTACACAAGCAAACCTGTTTTCTCTCTTTCCAGAAATTATTTTACCCTTTATATGTGGTAGTGCTACACTTAACAATTTTGCTTTATAATACTACTATACAACAAGACTATCGGTTTACAGGCACAACACAAATGTCTTATATAACAAATAGGAGATTTATATTTTTGGCTATGCCCTGTGATGGACTGGCATCCTGTCCAGGGTTAACCTTGTCTTACATCTGTTGCTTTTTGGACAGGGCCTGGCTCCCCTGCAAACCTGAATTTGTAGAAGCAGTTAGATGGATATATACATGTTCTGGACAGCTTTTTC
The DNA here is from genome assembly GCF_040954835.1 of Lepisosteus oculatus. Taxonomy (NCBI): domain Eukaryota; kingdom Metazoa; phylum Chordata; class Actinopteri; order Semionotiformes; family Lepisosteidae; genus Lepisosteus; species Lepisosteus oculatus. Next base: position 10,091,452 of record NC_090706.1, on the reverse strand, counting down.
CCTCCTGGACAAGAGTCCTGTCCAATAAAATGCCTACAGAGGTCAGAGGTTGTGTGATGCTGTGTTCTTACTCTTTGGCTAAAGATCTATTGACATCTTTGGCTATGAAAAACATGAAAACCATTTTACTCATTTAATAGTTATTGCAGTCTATTTTTTTTTCAACGAAAGACCACAAAACAGGTTTGCCTAAAAATACACAAACCAGAGCTAGCAAATACATGCCAGAATTTACACGAAACAGAACAAAGACATCAACTGCAGAGCAGTGTGAGTGTGCCAGATTCTCTGCTAGAGCCTGTGACTTTTACAGCAATCACCTCGCTGATTAATTCTGTTGATGATAAATGTTAATCACCAAAATGTATTAATTTATGTCAAGCCTGTATAATAGAATGTCAGTTCACTTGCTAGAATAAAGTCATTTTCCTCAAAATAACTTTGTGAAATTGTTGCTGGTTCAAGTTTCTTTTGCTGCTCATTGCACTGGTGTAACATTTAAAGTGCACTTTTATCAATTGTACATACTTTCCTAGAAACCTTCTTGCTAAAAGGTCAGCAATTTGTCTTTTTTTTCAGCACTATTACCATTTCTAAGCTGAAGTCTCCAGAGTCTGGTAAGCTCTTCACAGTTGCTGTATTTTTCTTGCACACTTTTAAGCTCCATTGTCTTGTCATTTTTAGAATAGAAAAACAGTTGAGCCTTTTTCCAAATTATTTTGTATTTCAACTTTTTCTCCTTTGCTGTCACTTACGGGAGGCATGAGGGAACAATGGTTAGCATTTCTGCTTTGCTGCACTGGGGCACTGGGGCCAATTTCAGACCTGGGGTGCTGTCTGTGTGTATGTTCTAACCATGGTGACATGGGTTTTTTTCCAGGTGCCCTGGTTTCCTCTTTCCTCTCCAATGACATAGTGGTGGGTTACTTGGCGTCTGGGAAAATTGGCCCTGGTGTGAGTGTGTGCGTGTCTATATCTTTGTGTGTGCCCTGTGATGGACTGGTGTCCTGTTCAGGGCTCGTCCTACCTTGTAGTTGGTTGCAGTTGATTAAGGACCTCACCACACCGAGCTGCAGTGACCACACTTTGAGATTCATCTATTCACGTATTCTTTCAGCAACACAGACATCCCTGCAATCGTCTCATCTTTCAACATGGCTGTGCTCATCATCAACAGACTCCGGCACTGGATCCAGCAACAGGTTGTCTGGATAGTGTGTGTGCCTTCGCTAGGGATTTCCCAGGGCTGTGCCCTGCCTCAGGATTCATCTTTACAATTCCCATGAGAAGGTGTTGACGCTGTGGAGGAATCGAATGCAGAGCTCCAGATGTGCTCTAACTAGGCCAGTATTCTGAGCATAGCCTCTTCACAGCTACACTCATTTCCCATATAATAAAAATAATAATCCTTACACTTACATCGCGCTTTACAGGTAATGGAAACTCCCCATCACCACCACCAGTGTGTAGCGCCCAGTGAGATGATATGATGATGCAGTACGCTCAACACACACCAGCAATCAATGGAGAGGAGAACAGAGTGATGAAGCCAATTCATAGACAGGGATTATTAGGAGGCCGTGATTGGTGAAGGTCAGGGGGAAGTGTGACCACCTCTACTCCTTTCAAGAAACGCCCTGGTATTTTTAGGGAGTTAGGATATCAGTTTTATCTCTTATTCAAAGGACGGCACCTTTTTTATAGTATAGCTTTTCCATCACTATACTGGGGCACTAGGACCCAACACAGTCACAGGGTGAGCGCCCCCTACTGGTCCCACTAACACCTCTTCCAGCAATCAACAACCTTAGTTTTTCCCAGGAGGTCTGCCATCCAGGTACTGACCAGGCTCATGCCAATTGTGAGTTGCAGGATGATAAAGGTGCTGGCGAAGGATAAAGATAGTGATCTTAAGTGCTGCCCTTTGTGAAGTGATTGACAAATGTTTAGGTAAAAATTGGCAAAAATTGTTGACCTGCTGTGCATTTTCTACTTTGATTCCAGCCATAATAGCCTATGTGTTTTCTTTGTATAACCTTGTAAACACTTTGTCTAAAATAGCACTTCTTAGCCTCTGTCTTAAATACACCTGGTACTAATTGCTCCTTGTACCAACAGTGTGGAGGGGTGGCTGGGCCACTGGATTACGAACTGAAGGGTTTGGGACTCAAACCCTTGATTGTTTGATCAGGTTACCTCATTCACTTCACTCTGCGAAACTTCACAGCTGTACAAATTGAAAACACTTTGGAGAAAAGTGTCAAAGCATTCAAATAGTAGCAGTCTGCATTCTTTGGATTTAGCTCCATGGCTGAGCTTTCAGCACGTATTTGGGCTGAATCTGTCAGTATTTTAAGAGTTTTATTAATAAGCCAAGTACATGTACTTTAACTAGGTTCATGCAGTTCTGTTCAGTCCGGGGTATATTCAGTATTAAGGCGGGTAGCTGCGTCAGCATGCGTAGGCTGCAAAGGAAGAAGTAATAGGTTTATTCCATGCTGAAAGGAGAAGAAAGAAAACACAACGTTTCAGCTGTGGAGCCTTCTTCAGGTGTGAGGAGGCTGTGAGAAGGATCCACAGCCGAAACGTTGTGTTTTCTTCTCTTTTCAGCATGGAATAAACCTATTACTTCTTCCTATTCAGTATTCCTATTTTTAATTTCTCAGCGGATGAAATGCTTTTTTGTTGTTAAAACCAAAGGCTGTTCTATGGTTTAACATTGACTCTTTCATTTTGATTATCACACCACCTAGAATTTTCCCTTCTTCAGGAGCTGTTGCAATACTAGCCGAATACTATACTTTTGTCTGTGACTACAGGACACAATGAATGGACAATACGTATTGCACATTAAAAAGGATCAATACCCGAAGGAGGAATTCACAAACCTATTCAATGAATATGTTGTACCGTGCTTCTCCAGAAAGAGAATTTTTGAAAACCAGAGTGATTCAAGTGTGGCTGGCATGGAGCATAGCCACAGAGGTTTGTAACCGGCCGGTTTCAGCGGCTGTCTGGAGTTTTTTTTTATTTATTTCAAGACTTTTAAACACAATTGCTTAAAAGAAACAGGGCTTAAATGTTTCATTGCATAATTGTGCCAAACGCCGTAATATACTTGCCATTTCCATGAGTGTTTTCCGCCAGCGACGTGCGTTCAGAGGTTGATAAAGAGCTGTTATATAAAATATTGAACTAAACTACAGTGCATACCTAAAATCCTGAAGATGTACCATATCGATGAATAGGAGATAAAGATCAAATAACGCATTAGTACGAAAGCCTGTCACTCACAAAAATCCCAAAGAAGCGGTGTGCGGTCTAGAGGAGTGGATCTTGTCTTTGATTATTGTTATTAACGTGACATCAGAAGAAAACCCCACCGCCTCTGTGTTTCCCCCCGCGGCGTGAGCTCAGCACGCCCTGCCTGGAAGGAGCAGAGAGCCCACGTGGTCGCGCACACAGGCTGCAGAATTCATTATGTGAGAAATGAGAGGGGCTTGGTTGCGCTTCTTCTTTACGCTTCGCCTGCCTCGGCAGTGAAACTGACAAAGACCCCGGCGCTGGCTAGCACTTCTCCAGCCTGCATTCCGCGTCGCCCCCCTTCACCTCCCGCTCCGAGAATGCTTGTTATTTTTACTCGTTCTTTCTGAGGAAAGGGAGTCTGTGGGGGGGGGGACCTTCCTGGGACAAGGCGACGCAACACGATTCGTGAGTTTAATCACTCATTCCTTTGTGTTACATTTTCAGTTGTTTTAGGTTGTATTAAAAATAAAGCACGGTTGTGTTTAATTGTTTTGGTGGTGGTTGGGGGAGATTTGAAGACCCCCCCTTAATTTTGGCAGATACATCAAACGATCCTCATGTCTCCCTGTTTTCCTTCTCTCCCCCCTCTCTTTCCACCCCCTTCTCTGCCTCTGTTCTGCCTGTCCCTTTCTTTCCTCGTTTCTTGTCGCTGTGCTTCTCTTGGCTGTGGCTGGAGAAGGTGGGGCAGGGTGGATTAAGAAACCGCTCGCCGAGGAGAGGAGCAGGGGGGGGAGGATGACCCGCCGATAGAGACCCCCTGCTACACCACGGAGCAACACTGCTGCTTTCGGAAACACGAGGGGACCAACACATCCAACTAAACAAAGAGGGCGAAGACATCACCACGACGGCACGATGCGAAAAAACACCGGGATAATCTGAATGTTCAGTTAGTCTTTCAGACACCAGCCAGCCCGTGGAAGGCGTGAAACATCACAATGATTCATAAAGCCCAGTGGTGATCAGGGCAGCGGAGTAACGGAGTGGACAGCACATTCATTCTCCACCCCAGCCTACAAGCCGGGTCTTGATTTAGATTTTTTTTGTATTTTGTTTTTTTTTTTCTGTCATTGAAGCTTCCCTGGATAAATCTTTCCTTTTTGTTTCAACACACACCATGGGGAAGTGTAACGGCAGATGTACTCTGGTTGTCATATGCGGTCTGCAACTGGTAAGTGGGTTTTTACAATGAAGAGTCGTGTGTCACGCGTGGAAGTGTTTAGTCAGGTTTAAATGCCGTTTTGTGTGGACTCACGTGGAAAGACCGGCTTCATAAGGCTGTGGAATCGCTACTTTCTGTGAATCGATCAGTTGGTTTTGTTTTATTATTTCCGCGGCGCTCTGTTATGTTAATTAACATCATGTCTCTTGGCTTTTGCGTTCTGGTAGCAGCAGGCGAAACTCGGGTACGATCTAAACGACTAAGCTAGTTTGCTTTTAAAACTGAGTCTTTTAGAACACCGAGGTTGTGAAAAGAGGAGAGTTGCCTTTTTTCTGGCTCCCGGCGGTGCATTGTTTAAGCCTTTCCAGCACCGGTTCTGAAAGTCACCACTGGGGGAAAAAAACCAATTAACTGCCTGGACCACCTGCGCATCGACTCATCACCTGAAGCGATGGTCCGATGGCGTGCGCGTTAAGAGCAGAATAAACAATAAGTCCTATCGGGGAAATTTCCTTTATATGATGATTTTTCCACTGTTCGAAAATCCGATGTTCCTGTTTAGTCAAACTTTACTTTTTCACAAAACCCGGATGAAATGTCCCCGCCAAGGTAAGAAATGTTTTGTTCCTTTTCTGTACTGCTGGTTCTTAAAGGATACTTTAAAAGGGCAATGCCAACGCGCTCTACTGTTAAATAAACACAGAAGTACGGATTCGCATTGTTCTTTATTTCTCCAGAAAGAGTTGTGGATACAGATCGGAATATTGCAAGAAGCTGGGAAAGACTGAGATGTGCCTGGTTGTTTGCATGTGCCGATATTATTTTTTATAAACACTTATAAACAAGCCGGGCTAGGTTACATTTTGCTAGTGTGAGAACTATAACAGCTGCTCTTAACGAGATAGGGGGTTTTGTCTATCTACAGAAACATGTTTATATTAGCCCTCCTTCATTACAACCGTCAGATTCCCACTTTCGGTGTGATTTATTTTTTTAATCAGTTGTTTATTTCTTGTTGTACAGGAGAAGGGCTGTTTATCGCGTTTGCTCCTCTGGCTTTTATCTCAACAGCCTTCTGAAGCTGCTGTCTTAAAAGCCCCCAGTCGATTCTGACTCTGTGAAGCGAAGGGCCCCTCTTTCTCACCGCTGATGTTACTTCGTCTTTCATCCTTCTGGATGTGTTTTTTTCTTTTTAAGTGAGCGGCAATATGGGTTAAGCGCTGTTGGTAACTTTCGGGCTGTTGGGACCTCAAACAAATCTTTTTCCCTCTGTGTCGAACAGGGATGCTTTTCTTTCCACCTGCCCGCGTGTGACGCATCTTTCTGTGTTGCGATGCCTCTTTGCAGAGTAGCGATGCCCTCTGGCTGTGTCGGTGGGCTCCAGCGCGGTCACTGTATTATTAATAGGGTCACGCTGAAACATTGTGCTGTTTCATCTCCGCCTTCCCCGATGTGTACTCAAACCTGATTGTCTAAAGCCTTTCTGTTTACATCAGTCTTTTCTACTTCGTACCCTGGATCAGTCCAGTTATGAGTCGACATACAGTACATAATAGAAGTTCGCTTAGTTCCAGACAACCACATAGTAGTCAGTTGTCTATATTCATTTTATCTGCGCGTAATTATTTGCATTAAAATTTGTTGTGTTTGTTTTTAGCTATGTTCTCAATCCTTTCGAATTACCTACAGTATATTGACATGAGTGTTTGACAGGAGTATTAGATAAGGTGCCACAAGAGAGGAGGCTGCTCTGATGGGTTTGCTCAAGTACTGGTTGGTAGCTTATTGATCACAAAATGCCATCTGCATCTTGAAACATCTCAGGCTTTTGGATTTGACTGTGTTCTTTGTCAGCTTGGGCCATACGTCCACAACTCTCAATGTAAACATATGTGTCTTTTTTTCATTTCTGAATGTTTCCTTCTCATCTTCCTGCTGGGCGCAGGCTAGGTACAGTCAGGGTATGTACAAACAAGCCAAAGACAAGTGATGAAAATTAGACCGAGCAGCCTAATACTGTGTTAATTCCTTTAGCCCTCCGAGACTGTGGCCTTCACAAGTACACACTGTGTTTGGACATTAAGCAGTCACGAGTATAAAATAGTAGTAGCCTTTATTCCAGCATGTGTTAGATTCCAGTAAATTTGAGTACTTCTCATCTTGTCTTGTGTTGCTTGGTCTAAAGTATTTCTAAATATAGGATCATTTTCTCTGTTGTCCATTTTTTGCAACTGTCTTCTGTTGCCCTCTTTTAACCCACGGTTTGTCCTGTGACACTGTTACAACAAAGTGGCTTTACATGTACTAAATGTAAGACCATCTGGCCTGTAATTGTTTCCATTTAATTACAATTCGTTTGTTTAGATATTTTAACCACTCAGCTTTTTATAAAGATCTTGGTCTCTTTGATGATGGCAAAGCAGTGCTGCGCAAACTACTTGTCAGTTGGGAAATTAATAATAAAAATATTGATTTTTACTAACTAAGACATTTTAGAAGGTGTCTTATATTTAAAGGGTGTGTCTATATAGGACACATACAGAGGAAAGGGGTGGCACGGGGGTTAACAGTGTTGCCTTCAACACTGGGTTCCTGGGTTCATTTCTGGACCAGGGGTGCTGTCTGTGTGGAGTTTGTAAGTTCTCCCCGTTTTCTGCTGGGTTGAATGGCTGTGGGTGAATTGGCTTCTGGGACAATTGACCCTGGTGTGAGTTAGTGCATGTCTATGTCTATATGTGCCCTGCGATGGACTGGCATCCCATCCGGGGTGTGTCCTGCCTCACAGCCGTTGATTGCTGGGATAGGCTCCAGCTCCCCTGCGACCCTGAACTGAAAGAGGTGGTTAGAAAATGGATCAATATGTAGAAGAATGCTTCACATTTGCCTTCTGGATGTGAGTCCAATACACATGTCCAGGACATGTCCCATAACCTGCTAAGGCCAGAAGGAGAGTGCTTGATGCTGTGTTCCAGTTCCCTCAACCAGCACCCCCACTCTCTTTCTACTCCTTTCTGCCTATTGGTGGTGACTCCAGGCTGCTGATCAAATAGAGCACCCTGTTCTACAACTGTAAATCTGTGCACACTGTTCTGATCATCCAAAGTAACATAAACTTCCCAAAACATCTACGCTTTCGGTGAAATCTATATCTTTCTGAGCATGATAGGAAATGTGAATAAACATACAGTACGTGGAACTTATGTAAGAACATAAGAAAGCATTCAAACCATTCAGCTTGCTTGCACCATTCCACAACCCTTTACACCTACTTGTCTGTCATATAGATCTCACTGATAAATGCCTCAGATGTTTGACCTAATTAGTTTATTGAATCGGCACAAAAGCATTTTTTATGGTTCAATAATATTTTTAATGTTAATATTGGCATTTCATATTGGCTCTCTCCTGTCTGCTTTTCAAAACGGTGTTAGTACTGACCAAAAAAAATGATCAGCAGTCAATATCAATTCAAACCATATGGACAGTGGCTGATTTGCTTTTTCAACGCTGTTTAGGGTGTTCCCAGTCATGCATGAAGTGTAATCATAGAATCTGAGAAAGTTACTAGGATAAATGAGAGAGTTTTTGTGTGAGTATTCTAGCAAACTGCACTGTTTGGTTTCAGTGAATCAGTGAAACTTTCACGCACTGCCCATTGTGAAATGCCTGACAATTTGATTCCACTTGATGGCATTTCAGTGGGGAGGATTTAGAGACCCCCAGTAAACTGCCAAAAAGCAGTGCATTTGGAATTTTCATTAATCTGGGTGTCTGTCTGCTGTGGACCTACAGTATGCTTGCATCTACCTCCTGGAGAGACACTGGCAATGCTTTTAGGTCTGCACATTTCGGGAGATTATTGAGAAGGCTTGTTATATCCAAGAAATCAAGTGTTTTCCAAATAAGTTGTTTCGAGGTGTTTTGTAATGACTTTGTCCCAGCCCATAAAGTCGCTCTTTCAGAGCACAAGCTGGATCCTGCAGACCATACACTGATACATTGTTCCTCAAGTGAGCCTGCAGCATATGATGAGGCTATTGCAGCCATGTCACTCTAGCATTCAGTGCTTCACAGCAAGGGGCTGGCTAATCAGCATAGGGGCTTGGGGTGGCTGAGATGGGAGGAGGGGGTGCTGACTGCTCATGGACCAGTGGTGTCTTGGCCCAGATGAATTAATCTGATGCTGCTCAGTTGCTGTAAAGCTTAGAGTGTCTGACACTGCATGTGCTGTCACTGAGCCTTAGTACTGTCAGTGCAGGCAGCAATGCAGTGCAAATCCGTGCTTTTTATTTACAATGTACAGCAAAACAAAGAAAAGCAAAACAATAGCCTACCTCCTTCTGACTCTGACATAACTCTTCTAATCTGCATCTATGGCCCGGGTAGCTAAGCTACTCACCCACTTCCTTTACCTCTGCCTGGTCTTTTGCTCATTTTCATCCCACTCTTGCTTGTACTTCTCAGCCTTACTGGTAAGTTGTGAAGAGCAGCTACACCTTTTGGATTTTGCTGCCTGGCCGAGGTCACAGATGGCTTGGAGTCCACATCCGTGCAGTAGGTTAGTCAGCTCTGGCTCCATGCACCACACTGCAGGAAACCCTGCTCTGCCAGCTTTGTACAGTCGGCCGACCAGTCATCTTTGCTAGAGTGCTCAGATGACTAGGTTAGGCATGCAGCAAATCATCCTCAAAGTGTTAGGGTGAAATAGAGTAGGAGGAGGATCCATCATCATCCAAATGGGGAAGAGTGTAATTGCATAATATTGTAAGATTGTAACAGAAAACTGTTACAGTGATGAGGCTCCCTGGGTTCCTAAAGAGATTTGAATTCCTGTGTATCAGGGGTTCTGACCTTTTGGCATAGGGGGTTTGACTGACACTGATGTTTGCCTGGGCTGCACGGATCTGGTGATCTGAGTTCTCTGAGTCACAATTTAAAAGTCCTGAGTCCGAACACATTCACTGCTCTGTATGAGATGTGGGAGTATGGAACAAGCTCCCAGCCATGATGTGTAAGATGGTACCCTGACATATTTAAAGGAATGGCTGGATTATCCTCTGATTGATTAGCTACCAAATACCACAAGGTCTAGGTGGGCTGAAGGGCCTCCTCTTGTCTGTAAACTTTCATATAATAATAATAATTAATAATTGCTCCCCTCCACCACCATCAATGTGCAGCATGCAGCATATGTATTGATATGGTGATGGAAGTCAGAAGTAAACTGTCCAATCATTCCTTTTCTGTAGGCACTGTGGGACTCATTGTGAGGCAGGGATTTCCATTTCATTTCAGGCTCTTCAGTGCCAATTTTAGAGTTTGTATTTGTGATCATCATCTCCCTTGCCCTTGTACAACGGTCTTAGTAGTGTACTGTGAGCTCAGCTGGCAAGACTAGATTTGTGATCAATAAAGATAAAGAAAAATAATCAGTGATTCAGCAATTGCAGAAACAACATCGAAAAAGAAGAGAGAATTCCAATTTCCCTGTATGGCAGTTGTTTCAGAACTGATATATATATATAATTTTTACAATAGAAGGACAGAATGTGGGAATATTATTCACCAGTGTTACATGAATGATGAAAGTTCATTGTGTAGTGCCCTAAGAATTGTAGTTAACTGATTGACAGACCTATTGTATCGTTTACTTTTATTAAAAGCTGTCTACAGAACATTTCTGGAAAATAAAATGCAGAGTTTAACAGCCTTGTTCTAGAGATCAAGTCTCAGTTCTGGGAAGATAATGAGGTTTGCTAGTATTTTGCTTATGTAATAGGACAGCCATATTCCTCATTCTCTTCATAAGGGTGAGGCTGTTAATGGTACTGAAGAAGAGCAAATCACCAATATCATAGAATCAAAAGGGCATTTTAGATAGAATGATATATATATATATGTACTGGTCCTTTTCCATCTCAGAGCTTTAAAAACTTGAGATACTGTGTACAATTTAAGTGTGCTAAGCCTAGAAACACAAATGGCTCTTTAGGCTACATTAACGAACACAGTTAAATGCTTTAAACCTTTGCCACTTCCTAACTGTAACTCGGAGACAACTGTCAGCAAACTGCCAGGGTGGGGTGAGCTCAGATTATCCAGAGACTCCTATCATACTGAAGTGTCTCCCTGCAACTTAGCAGTGCGGTCAGGTTGAAAAAATAACTTCTAGTTCCAAATTGCAATCAAAACAAAATTGTGATAACTGGCGCTGCTTATGTCTTCATCTCTTCTTGTATACATTTTCAGTTTTTGTGTAATATGAAGCTATTGATTTTGTTTATCTCCTTAATGATCCATTTTATAGACATAAAAAATGTTGTTTGCAGCAATTATCATTTCCTATACTTGTTTTTGAAGCCCTGAAAATAGCTATGAAAGTACCTCTGAACCTTGTGGTTATATATAACTAATAAACAAATCACGTTGTTGAGAAATAAAAGTATTTAATATCTCAGCACAGTTGCTGGTGTTGGCTCCTGTTCTTCATTCAGGACTGCTGTTAGCTGGAGTCTTTCAGGGAAAATCTAATTATAAAATGTGCAGAATATGATCTGAAGTTCCTCGTTGAACTTGTATACTCTTGGGCTCTCTGTTATTGTTCCCGGCTCAGTGCTAATTAGGATCTGTGAATATAGTTCCTCACAATCTGAGTAACTTGTGACTCATGTATTACTCAAAATTGTCAAAACATTTTTTGTCTTTTTCACATTCTGTGCAATTTTATACTTCAATGTTTGCCATTTAGAATTCTTTTCACTTTCTTTTTGTAGGCAGACGTCTCTTGGCACCATATCAGCCTGAGAGATGTGTGATTGATCTCTCGTCATTAACCAGCAAGACTCAGTGGATGACTCAGTTGGCTGGAAGGCATTAGTTTAGACCAATGTCTGTGTGTCCTGAAGAGAGGCCTCTAATTTCTCCGCTGCTCTACAGAAAATGAGTCATGCCAAACTTTGACATTTGTAGATTTATTGTGACTTTTGTCCAGGGGATAATTTGATGATGATGATTAGAAATGTCCCATACTGCCCTAAAAGCCCAGAAAATGGATGCCACCCACTTCTTTTAAAGCATGATTTTAATTTGCTCTTCATTCTCTTACAATGACTCATGGTTTTTAATGACCCAGCATTTTATTGTACTTTATTAGAATCTGCACAGATGTCCTGGGTTATGGGGCTTAATGATGAAATGGTATAATCGATTAAATGTCAGAGGAAGACATGTAGGGTCCTTGCTTGCCAGTTCAAAGGTTATAGAAATAGGCCAAGTCTATTAGCAATGTTTTATTATGAATTGTGAGGCTATAATTAAGAAAAATAAGTCATGATTCCCATCTTAAACAATTCCTGAAGGTGTTTACACCTGAACCTTTAACAGTTGCCTCATGATCAGCAAGAACCAACCTGTGGATAATCGTTATGAGGAAACCAGTCATTCTGTAATTATTTTGCTTTTTTGTTGGATGCAAAATATGTCAGTCTGACATTTTCATATTCCAACCTTCATGCCTCATAGCTTTGCACATATTCTTTATTTCCCATTTTCCTAAAGCTCTGCCACTTTAGTACAGTAGGGGGCTTTCCCTGCATGAACACTCAAAAACTGAAACAGACATACATTACAGAACTTGAAAAGAGCTTCCAACTAGCTTGATAACTCATGTTGTCTGCCGAAACATTTAAGAGATGCACTTTACCAACTGTACTGATGAAGCAGGAAAAACTGTGTATTACATTTTGTTTAAACTCCATAGCCTTTTATTCAAAATAAGGCAACAAGACGTAAACCCCCAGAACTATCAGCGACTTAGAGTATGTTGTAAAAGTCTAAAAATGCTTGAATTTATAGTTTCCTTTGAAACGAGTGCTGAAGACAATTTCAGGCATGCTGTTGATTCTGTAATCTTACCTTTGTCTTTGATAACTCTTATGCAGCTTTCTAAAAGAACAATAGAAAAGAAACCCACTGAGGTGTTTGTAGTTTTCTGAAATCATTGATTATCGGCTGATGATTGAATGTTAACATCTTGAAGGTATTGAGGCATCATGAGGTCTTTATATGTAGGATAATTTGATTGCTAAATGTTACGCTAAAATAGCTGGGGGATGCCATAAAACAAGGAAAAAGATTTAACAGTCTGAATGGAATAGCAAGCTTATCAAAATGTCTACTGCTGTGAAGCTGATACTTTTAAGTTCCCTAATGGCTTTCTTGTGTTTGTTACATCAGATGCTGTGTACTTTTTTCACCATTGAGACTCCTTTACCTTGGAAGGTGCCAGATTATAATGCATGCACATCTGTGTACTTTCAGAGGTGGGCTACATTTCTTAAGGGGAGGCATACAGTAGATGCTATGACCTGATGGTGAAATCAAGAAACAACTAGAACTTCAGAAGGATCTCATCCAGTTGTTTCCTGAAAGAGGGACAGAGGGAGGGAGGATGCAGCCCCTTTGCTTTTTGTTATTTGCAAACTAAACAAACACAGCTGGCAGGAATCCAGTGACTATGTCAGTCCAGACACTGATCAAAGGCTGGTGCTCCCATGTGGCTCAGCTGACAAAAACAGGCTGAGCTCTGTGAGCCATATGTCACTAGGGCTGAGACCTGGCTGTGTCTCCAGACCGGGCTGTGACTGGGAGACCCCGAGTACAACTGGTAGAGCACCAACAGGGTAGGATTGGCAGTTGGCTGGGCAAGGCTCTCCTGGCTTGGCAGAGGTGACTCTTGTGAGATGCAGGCTTGCAGTGATGTTGGTAAGGCGGCACTCCCCTCGCCCCTCCCATCTGCCTCCTCTGATTGGTTAGTGACTTCTCTAGCCACCTCCTGAAAGATGCCTTCAACAACAACAACTTAGCTTGGTAGCTTCTGGGAGACTCCCACGACCTGGGAAAGCACTGTGGAGCCCCCAGAATGTCAAATTCCATATGACCCTGCAGGATGTCGGAGAACCATATCTGCGTGTTTAATCTCTCCCAAGCTGGAGCAAGAGCCAGTGTGCCCGGAGTTTCAGGAGTGGAACCTTTAAAACATTTAGCTTTTCCAAACTGGATGGCTATACAACAAGAATAATTAACAGTGATCAAAAGTTGAGATCAGAGAAATACAGAGAACAAAGGCAGTCAATGACAGAACCCCTCTGATTGAGCTCCTGCATTTAGAGTCAGATTCGTTCTCCTAGTTCCTACTGTTTGTGAGGGCACATTGTGGCAACAGAAAATCAAAACACTGTTTGTTATATGGATTACATCAGGTAATAGAGTTCCTTCTAATCCTCTTCGTCCATGAATTGCTTTACAGTAAAATACTAACTTTCAGCCCCAGAGGGGATTTTGGTCACCACATTACAAGAAAGATATTGTTGCTCTGGAATCAGTCCAGAGACAAGCGACCACATACATTCAGAAGCCTACAGTGCCACGATAACAGAAGTGAATCTTTTTTAATTTTGAACGGAGAAGGGGCCCTAGTTCAAGTATTAGAAATCGGCAAAGGCACGGACAAAGTCAAGTCATTGGACTTCCTCATGATCAACAGTGAAATATGAATGAGGAGGCACATGTGTAATCTATGCAGGAGTGCAAAAAGAACACACTGAGAACAGGAGGAATGTCCTTTCATAAAGGGTCAGTGGGGTCTGGAATTGATGCACCCAGTGTTGACTTTCATGGAAGCTCTCTGTGGCATCACTGCAGTTCTGTGGAAATAAAACCAATCCATGGTCTGGATATCAGTGAAACACCAGGAGTGAGTTCCAAGAAAAACAATGATTTGGAAAAGGGGGAAAAGAGCAAAAAAGTGTGTACACTGAAAGAACTTTTAATCTAATTTTATAAGTCACTAGTTAGCCTTGATAAGGGTATTTAGCTTGTAAGAAGGCAAAATAAATTCTTAATTTAAAAAGAGAGATGCGAGAGCATGTAGTGGAAATGAATACGTGAATTTCTTAGCTTCCATCTAAAAATTCCTAGTTGTGGTCTAGGCAGTGTAACTGGAAAAAGGAAGGAGTGGTGGCAAGACTGAATGTGGTCAGAAAACACAATCTTCATCCACTGAGTGACAGGCACGGACAAGGTGACAGGCAGGGCTCTTCGAATCCTGAAGTGGCAGCTGTCAGAGAGAACCGCGACCGGATTAGGAAAAAGATTTTGGGAGAGGAAGCTGGAACGGGTGATGGGGAAATTAGGCGACAGGTTTATCTTCTCTCTTTCTTCACCTCTGGGCACAGCACCGACAGGCCTGGTGGCCAGCTAATCAAGTGGCACGCAGTTCCAGGAGAGGGGAGAAAGAATCTTTTTAATCTCCGTTTTTCTAAATGTTTCCTGAATTTCAGGACCTTTCTCTTCAGCTAAAGCCTCTCTGACATTACCTCCTAAATAAGAGAACAGCCCTTTAGATGAGAAGCAGTAGAGGACAATTTAAGCCACAGCTGTGATAATTAATGTGAAAATTAATAGAAGCAGTTTTCATTTGAAATGCAAGCTCTGAATAATTACTAGAGATGGAGACAGGCACTTGAACCTGACCTTATTATTTTTCCTTTTTTGTTTCTTTGTGCTAAACACACAATTAAAATTATCTCTTGTACCACAAATAATATTTCAAGCTATGGTTATAAATTAGATTAATTGGGACGTATTCAGTGGTATAATAAATAGAAGGCATTGTTAATACTGTAAAGATTTTTTGTGCATTTTATTACACACCATGGTTTTCAGAACTTGATGGCTCATTTTAGCTTCGGTGCATTTGTAAAGAATCCTGATTGAAGTTAAAAGAAATCACAATCTTTGTTCTCTGAAATAGACTTCTGGATTTATTATCTGACAGTACAAAAATAAATCCAGTACTATTCAAGGCTTTTAAATGTTCAAAAGGATAAGGTTTTCTTTAAAGAAAATCTAAACAGCCAGCGAGTAGCATTTAAGACGTTGATCTTCAGAAGAACTGACACTCTGCGGATTCTCATTTAATCTACCTGCGTGGTACAGAGATATTGTCAGGGAGTCATAAAACAACTGCAAATTCCAAAATTAAAACAATATATATATATAATGGTGGGCTTCTTATTGTTCTCCTTTCATATTAAAAGTTAGACCCTAAAGTTCAGAGTTTGAAAGTAAGCCGCGTCACTGCCTGACTGCAACCAAGCTGTTACTGTCCCAGCATATAGGCAGGGTATTGTCCTTTATGTGGGTTACAGCATACAGGTATGGCCTTTTTATTTGGGTTTGAACCCTTCAATATAGCCAGGACGTCCAAGCCTGAAGTGAAGTGAGGTCATGTATAAAGGTCCTCATAAGCCATTATATAAGCAGGGATCTTCTGCACTTGTCTTCCAATAAGTAATTTTACATCTGTAGTGTACGAAACAGAACCGTTGATTGGTTTTAACTGCTTATCCATTTTATTAGAAATACAGAAGCAATGGCATTCTTCGTCAGTACTGACACCTGATATACCGCAAACGCTAGATATCATATTTGATGAATTCATTTAATTTTCAGTTGGCTGCCTGTGATATCAGATTTTGACAAGTCAGTAGGACTTGAGCCCCCGAAGAAAATGTACTTCACAGTGTATAAGAGAATAAAAAAAACATCGCATTTCTTTTTAAGATTTTAATGTAAAGTTGTTTCCATGTCAGCTTCAAGTGAGATAAACCTAGATTGCTGGGTTTGTTTGTTCTCTCTCCTGAGTGGGACTTGTGACTTCAATAAAGACACAGGAGTGCTTTAAGGCCTAATTGGTGCTGCCGTAGACTGACGTCAAACTCTAATTTAAACTAAACGGCAGTGTGTGGTGGGCTGTTTAACGAAACCAGCTGGATACTATCTTTGAGTTCAGAGGCGATGTTGTGTTACTTGCTGCTCTTGAATGCATAAATGCCAGAAAAAATGAATAATTGTCTTTATGACTCAATTTAGTTCCTTCTGCACTGTTCGGCATTCTTTTAACTAGATTCTTTCTGTACTTTTCCCAGAAAATCAAAATATTGTTTTTCCCTGGAGGATCTATATGAATAGAAATATGCATGAATAATACCAATAATAATTAATAATTGCTTACACTTATATAGCGCTTTTCTGGACACTCCACTCAAAGCGTTTTACAGGTAATGGGGACTCCCCTCCACCACCACCAATGTGCAGCATCCACCTGGATGATGCGATGGCAGCCATAGTGCGCCAGAATGCTCACCACACATCAGCTATCAGTGGGGAGGAGAGCAGAGTAATGTAGCCAATTCATAGATGGGGATTATTAGGAGGCCATGATTGGTAAGGGCCCTGGGATTTTTAATGACCACAGAGAGTCAGGACCTCGGTTTAACGTCTCATCCGAAGGACGGCGCCTGTTTAATATAGACACTTTTTGTCTTTCGGCACCCTTCATACTGTTACTCAGTCTCTGTGTTGGTTGGTCGGGTGTACTGGAACTCCTGGTTCCCTGGCATTGACGGGCACAGTGGTGCAGGATGACTTCAGACTGAAGTGTGCTTTACAGGCCATGTTTGAAAGCAGAGCTGTAAATGAAGAAAAATGCCACCTGACACTGATGCACAGCCTGCTGCCAAGCTACGCAGACACTATTGCTAGAACAAGGAGAATCGGAGAGTCTTGCAAAAAGTAGTCTGGGTGCCTCAGTCCTTGGAATCCTTCCCAGACAGACTCATGTGAGAATTGGGAATGGAGGAAGGTAAAGCAGACACCCCAAACGAGAATGTGGGAATTACCTTACCAGGATTCCATCGATTTTACGTACCTTGAAAAAACTCATTGTTATAATGCCTGAATAAGTCAAGTGCTTATTAAATGGATGACCGATTTGGACTTCAAGTTTGGAAATAAGTCAACTGCTTTTTAACTTTTGCCAGTCACTAACAATACTCCCTGAAAGAACATGTTAGGTACATGTCTTTAAAAAGATTATTGAATTGGTGATTTACAATGCTCTGGTGCATGTACTGTCTGTTTTTGAAAAAATGCTGTTTCATATTGTATTTGAAGTTTATTGCCAACCTTCAAGTGAGACGTCTTCACAACACTGCAGCTGGGCCTATTGTAGAATGCCAAAGGGCAATATTTGCTTCTCAGCTCAAACCCTTTGCAGTGTACCCAGATCATTGTCTCTAAATAAAGACTCCAGCTTCCACTTGTAGACGGCCAACCTCCCGTGAAGCAAAATGGGGAACTTTCAAAAGGATAGTCTGTATTTTTGTAATTTTGTCTATTTTATATCTATTTTAAAAAGCACATAAAGTGGCACAATGGTATACTGGTTATTATTGTGGCTGCACAGAGCTGAGGCTTCAGGTTCAATTCCAGACCTGGGATGCCATCTTTGTGGAGTTTGTATGTTCAACCCATGTTCACATTGCTTTTCCAAAGGTGCTCTCTAAAAATACTGGTAAGATAATGGGCTACTTGGAAAATCGGTCCTGATGTGAGTTTTTGTGTCTGTGAGTGCCTAATGTTGGACTGGCGTCCCATCCAGGGTGTACGCTATCTTGTGCCTGCTGCTTGTTGGGATAGGTTTGAGCTTCCATGTGGCCCTGAATTGGATAAAGCAGTGAGAAAAAGGATGGATGGATGGATACACTTGGAGCTTTTTCAAAAGCTTGTTTTTGCCCCTTCTTTTATACATACTTTATGTGTTTACAAACAAATAAAACAATCTTCATGCTATAATTCCTCGTAGGTTCTCACTGTTTAATATCTGGTACAAAGCAGCCAGCTCAGACTTGGCTCATTGAGTATCTGTGGGATGAACATAACAGGAGAGTAAGAAATTAATGATCAATGGAGTTCTTCAGGGAATCTTGGAATTCAGCAGCAGGTTTATTATCTGTCTAATTAATCTGTATTAATTAGTCTATGAAAAAGTGTCTAGAGGCGATAAGATTAATCTCACCCCTCTACCATACTCCTCCTGCTCTTTCTGTGTCCTTAGCCCTTGAGGGTTTTCTATTGAACTGACAGACAGATTCTGTCTATCTTTGAGGGTGGGAATCCTGCAGGCTTAAGAGGAGTTTTTCAGCTAACATGAAGAAGGATATTTGAATTCTCAATCACATAATTGACTAAAGGTCAGACGTAGAACATTTCGGACACTGGGACCCCTGAGAACATTAGCCCCCTCTTGTACAGAGGTAGGGCTGTAGAGCACTGCTCTGCTTTGATGTTTGAGTAGGTTGTACATAAGCTTCCTGTACTGTAGGTGCCATATTCTCCATTCTTATGCTTAAAAGCTTCCCTGGAGTATCCATGACTGCTGGAGTATCTCCATGTCTTTACATGGAGTCCCATCTTCATCGTCCCAGGCTTTGAAACACAGTTGATGTGCACATACTGCAGGAGGATACTAAGTTGTTCCTTGGGCAACTTTCAGTGGAGGAGCTGGGGGTCTTAGTTGGCGATATCAGTGTAGTTTTTCTTTTTCAGTTAGGAACAGCCAGTTCCATGATCAGACAGACTGATTTCATAATATAACTTTTTATACTAAAGGGCCAAAATTGATATAGAGGACTTAGGTTTCCCTGACTGCAACCTTCCAGTGTCCTGCAAGTCACAGGGATTCTCATGGCCACCTCAAGCTCGCTGAACCCGGTCACGGCCTGCAAACAACGTATAACAGTAGAGCCTTTGCTGTTTGACTGATACAGGAACCCAGAAGCCCACTTCCTTTTTTTATTTAAATTTAGAACCGCCAATTATTTCTGTTCGTCAAGCCCGAGTTGCCAGCTGTGTTTTTCATGTCTCGGCTCCCAGCAGAGATCCCCGTGACCCTGCACAAGGGCGGTGAGGAAGTGGAGGCAGACTCCTCCGACCTGCCCGCCTTCATGCCATTTGTCTGGTACCACATCTTAGCCTTGATTGGAGGAGAGCCGCACCCCTCATGGACAAGCATCCAGCAGTTATACCGCTGCACCTCCTGTAGGGGGATTCTGGTCATGATCGGCTCGGGCTTAAGTCTGCAATCAAAGAGCTCAGCCTGCGCTTGAGTTAGCTCCTTTACCAGTAGACCATGCATGAGCTCTCTGCTAACTCTGGCTGGATGCTTTCTGCTTTTCCTGCGGTTTCATGCCCCTGCATCCTGACAGCCCACAGTGCTCCAGGATCAGATCTATCTTCCCCTGACCAGCTTCTAAAGCGCCAAAGCAGAAGGGGCTCAGTCTCTTCCTTGGGCAGGTCTCCACCCTTGTCCACACCAGCACTGCAGTGATCCACCTGTGCACAGATTGAAACCCAGTACCGAGAATGCAGTACAGCAGTTTGCTGTGTAACCACACATACATCTCTTTCCATGTGACTTTCCATGTGATTTCATTCAAATCGTCCTCTGTAAATTGAAGTAATATTGTTAGAAAAATGCTTTGAGAGGTAAATATAGTAAGTATGGCATGAAAAATGACCAAATCCTAGCATTGCTTCCAGTTGTAATCTCTTTCCTTTTTGTTCAAAGACACATAGATGTCATTCAGTCCCTCTTAATCAATATCATATACTATCGTTCACAGTCATCATTTTCTAATCACCTTTTCTGTTGTATTATATCAACACAGATAATTTATTTTTAAGGTTGTCAATTCTAGCACAAACAAATGTACAACATAACTCCACCATGCCATTATTCTAAATTTTCTTCAACTGCCATTACAGTGCTTTTTCAATTATATTTGTTACTTTATCTTCCTGACCCCTTCATCTAAGATCACTTAAATGTCCTAAAAAGAAGAATTGAACTGCAAAATGATTTGGAAAAATGCAGAGTGAAGCAACATAAATTACATGATAAAATAATTAGAATGTGTCGTCAAAAAATCTGAAATAGGCGAGTCAATGTGTTCAGCATACATTAATATCGTAGGTGTGGTGTGTTGGGTAGAGCTCTGGTCTCCTGCTGAGGGGATCTTGTGTTTAAATCCCAGTGGGTGGATCCTTGAGTCATAGTAATTTATGGTTTATGTGTGGTACCCAGACTGTGCTAGCAATTCCTGCTGTATAAACAGATATCCCATTTTGTACACTCTATATATAAAAGTTAATTGTACGTTGCTTTGGATCAAAGCATCAGATGAGTAATTTAATAATGATCATGGTTTTTTTTTCTAATCAAGCTACATGCAATTCTCTCCATTTCTGAAAAATTGCAGTGCTATGCAACATTCATCACTGCAAATTATTATGCAGCTGCTGTTTTACACCTTTTGTATACAGCAGCTTCAGTTTCTGGAGGCTGGTTGTATAGAGTGGATATTATCCTTGTCTATCTTCGAAGCTTCCCTGACTGATAAATTAGGAGCCCTCAGTCACGTGAATGGATTCCATCAGACCGAAATCCTCGCCTTTCTTTGACTGAAAGATTGCCATTTCTCAGTGCAGTTCAGTCCCTCACATCATTACCTGATGACAACCTCAGTGGATGGTATTACTTGTGGAATACCTACTTGGGAAGGAGATGTATCAGAACCTTATGCCCCCTTAATCCGCCCTTTGTGAGTACAAGACCCCCAATGATATTTTGGCTAGGATATGCAGTATAAAAACGTGCTGTTTGCTCTGATTAATGTATTGCCTTGTATGTTTGTGAGTGGAGTATCCCAAAGATTAAGTTAATGTACCACAGTGTTTGTTAATTTCAAAATTTAATTAATCTGAATTGGTAGTAGTAATAAATGCCAAGCAGTTCCCTTGACAGCACTGCTAGTAACTGTTTGAGCTGTTAATTAACATTCTAGTTTGTAGTTTGTTGTAAAATAATGATCAGTTCATTCATTGGTTAAAATTAAATGTTCAGGAATGATTGTTAAAAATTAGGTAATTACTGTATGTTTTACTGTTGCAAAAAGCTCCAGCTTCATGTGGCTGGAGGACTTAAGCTGTTAATAGTACAAAAACCTTGTATTTGATTTAGAAAGTGCATGTGTTCTTTCTGATTAGATAAGAGCAATATGGCAAAACCAGGAAGCCTTCATTACATAAGGGTTTGACACAGTCAGTAAATGATGAATTACAGAACATTGTTTCTCAGCTCAAATCTGCATCTCGGAGCAATCTACATCTTGCAGGGCATGTCTCGAAAAGAGTGGGAGTGTTACCAAATTTCACCCTTTCATTTACCAATCATGACCAATCATGTGCACGCAAAATAAAAGACCTTTCTTGTATCAACAGTCGACTCCTGAGTGATTATGTACGTCCTATGGAGGAAAGAAAGAAAACACATCATTGAGCCCACACAGCTTGGCTGGATGTAGCGGTGTTTGTTGTTGAAGTTTCATCCATACAAGTGATGCACATTTGCAATTTTGTAGCTGGGTGAAAGAAAAGACTGCCAATTACCTCAGCATGTACTGTTGAAGAAGGAATTCAGAACTTCTCTAAGACTTCTCTAAGTTCAATTTGTTGAACCTGTCTACCAGTTTACCTGATTGTTTGTTGTCAGAAGGAATATGTGCTCAATCAATTCTGTGTGTACATCAAGCCTGCCTGCCTGGATGAGGTGGTGATTGTTTAACTGTGGACTTACTAAGGCCTTTTCCCTCCTGAAAGACCTAATGATGTTTTTGTTTTCCTCCCTTGAGTGCTTATAGGTTAAAATGTATGAGAAAAGATAAGCCAATAAGACTTTCCCTCAATCTGGACTTTCAGCTGTCCTTATGATCCAGCATTGCAGTGTCCCTAAGCCTCCAAGTTGTGAGTAAAATGGGTTGCCAGTGAGGTTTTGCTCCCTAATCCTATCTACTTCCTCCATTGCAGCTATTGACATGCATGGCTCTTGCTCAGCATGCATGGTTCTTGCTCGGTACTGAGTGTACATGAACTGTTCCTGTTTCCCTGAAAAGGGTGCATTCCTTGATCACCTGTCAACAATGAAAATGATCTAACATCAATATTGCCTTAAATTATATCTTTTCTTTTGCAGTGAATTGAATCTGCAATCTCGGAAAACAAAGCAATCACATTTTTTTTTAATTGCATGTTTCTGACCACTACATTAAAGCATTGAGGCAGTGCCCCAGGGGTGAGAATTTCACACATTATTTCCCCATTGGATCTTAATGCTTGCTGCTGAATAGACGGTGTTTCGGAACACAACTTTAATGCCCCTTGCATGTGAACATGATGAATGGTTCTGCGTGTGGCAGTGACAGAAGTGGCTTCAGGTCTGTACTGCATCTTAGGCACTAAGCACAGGCTCTGGAACGAGAGATCTCCCTGAGCTTCTTGCAGGGAGGTGTGGGTAAATCTGAGTAGAACTGAGGCAATGGGGGTTCAGGCAAGATGATATATAAAAGTATCTCCCATACCTCTCGTATAGATTTTGAGTAATATGGTAGCAAATCCCACAGCTTTTAACAGTCAGTAGACCTGGGTGGTGGATGTTGGTGCAGTGATAATGTGGAGGAGCCAGAGCAATTGTTGGCTGCCTCATCTGTGAATGAAGCAACAAAGCCAGTTTTGCACCGCCTGGATTTCAGCTGCCATCAGCTTTTGAAATGCATTTATTTTGATCTGAGTGCTTTAGACCAAACTAACAGAGTGACAAAGTAGAATTTTGGTGTGTTATTTGTCCAGTAAGGTTAGTTTTTTTCTATGAGGACTAGGTAATCGTCAAATATGTCTACCTATGTTAAACCATCATATTTTAAGGGGTTGTATTTTCTTTTTTGCTACGCTGTATGATTTATTGTATTTCTTGCTCATTTGGATAGTGTTGTAATAGAGTTTGAACCCTGGCTCCATCTAGCGATGTGCAAATTTATAGCCACGTGTATTTTTGTAGGTAATCTGAAATCTGTGAAATAATGATAGTGACTGATTAGTGAAAATGTAAAACAGCTGCTCACATTCTGTTTAAGATCATTGCCTTAACCTGTCTCTAACTACTTCCTCTCCCCCCCCTCCCATTCTCTCTTCTATCCTCCCACCTTCTTTCTGTGCTGCTTCAGTACCCCGAAGCACTCTCTAGTGTGTCTTCAATAACCACCTGCATCAGCCTGTTCCTGTTGATCCAGTGATTCATCCTTGTATCTGCCATTATTGCCCTGACTTGAATTTTTGTGCTTACTGGTTTACGTATAATTCTTAGCCTTTATTTACACCACTTAACACTGTATATTTTTGCACTTTTAAGGTTTTACTAATTGTATATTACTTAAGTGGCCTTAAGTGAAGACTTTAGCTGTAAATTAGTTACAGCTAATTGAAAAGTCCTAATTAGCAAATTCTTGGTTGAATTGGGGGTGAGTTAAGTATTTGAGTGTTCAGTTTCAAGTTAAACGAGACCAAAATGGAGGGTTGGAGAGCAGGTTTGAATTCTGACTTGGCCAAAGCCAAAGACTAAAAAACAGGCCCTGCTGATGTCTGGCTTGGTGCTCAGGCTCTGCAGTGGGAGCAGGGGAGTAGCAGGAGGTCTAGTCTTTCCTTAAGCCGACCTGGTAGGGCTGCTGTCTGAGAGGGTTGCTGCGTTGTGGTCCAGGGGAACTGTGCTGGACACATTCACACTCTGAGGGCCCAGGAGTGATGTTCCTGCAGTACGAGGGGCAGTCCTGCCTTTTTTTCTCCTTTGCCACAGTCCTCTCACACCTTCAGCATGACACTTACACACTGTAAGCTTACTGGCTGAATTGTTTATACCGAGGGAAGAGTAGTAATAAAAATAATAAAATGGAATAAGAGTGTATTCTGCTGAGTTTGAGAAATGTGCTTGTTGTTTACAGCAGAGAGGGAAGGAGTGAGTAACTGCCAAAGTTTTGTGTTGAGGACATTTTGTAAAGCTTTTAATGCGCAGAGCTTGTGTAGTGCTGCCCCCCTTCCTCCTCCTCAATTAGAGCAAGGATTCTTATGATAAAAATGAACATAGGGTTTCTTGGCTACGAAGTACAAGTTGATAAAGAAGGCTAAAAGCCCTGCATTAACACTCGGTGCTGTTCTGAGGCACCCCCTCACTTTAATTTCCCCTGACTGGAAGGGTTATATGAAGTGTAACCTGTGGTTTTAAAAGCTGTGCTTTGAACATAGCGTCCATTAGTCCTTAATTTACCTTTTTGCCAGCTACATCACTATTTCTACCTGCAATATGGTGCTAATAATCCTCAGGAGTTATTTACAATGGATTAATTTGTCTATACCACTGTGGCATAGAGGGGCTGAGTAATGGCATTGTTGCTCTGTGCTGTTTAATGTGCAGTCAGTTAATGTAAAGTCTGCATCCAGGAAACTGGATGTACGCTTTACTTTGTTTTGTTGTGCTTTTGTTACTTATGTTACATTATGCTTTGTAAGACATTGAGACCTTTAACTATTTAACCAAATAACATTTGGTAAAGATCAATGTCCTCAGTGAACAAAACCTTTTATATGGCTTCTTTACAATCAGTGAAAAATACAGTATATTGTTATGCATTGAACAGATGCTTCTGAAAAATAAATCTGGAAATGAAATGCAAATTACAAGAGCAGCATAGAAAAAGGAGGAAAAGTATTCTTTGCTGTTCTTCCTCGATTAGCTTATATCTTTGCATCCTTAAAGAGGTCTTCTTTTATAACACTTTGATGACGAAGACATGTCTCAGAGTGTTGATTGTCCAGGATGGAGTTTGTGTTATTGTATGGACATTTTTGGGTTCTTGCCCATTAAATACATTGGGTCTTTTTGATCATTGTTTCTGTCTTCTTCCAGTTGTTGTAAAGATGGTGTATGCAAAACGTTGGTACTGGAGGGCTAGCATGCCTGCAGGTCTTTTAGCTCTTGTTAAAGCAGTAGCACCTGACAAGCTGGGAGGTGTGATTAAATTGGTCTGATTAAGCCATTGACGAGCAGCTTTAGATCATTAAGATCTGAGTTGGAGTGAAAACCGTGAGACATATCAGTCCTCCAGGGCCAATATTGGATAACTGTACTGTAAAAGTTTGGTAACAGCATGTGTAGAGAGGGTGGGGAGAATTCTGGTTTTCGTTCTTCACTGAGATGACAAATACTGTACATTTGCACCCCTGCACTGCTAACTATTCAAATCCTATTTAAAAATAATCAGCAGATATCGATGAGGCAGTTACATTTTAAGCACAGTTTTCTCCTAGGAAGGCAGTTACGCTTGGAGGGTGGGTGTGTTAACTGATGAATCATGATGAAATGATCATCATTCAGAATATATAAGGCAATTCTCCACCCGGTTATACAGCTTCCTTGAAAAAGGAAACAACAGTGTCTGTCACCTGTTGATGGAGTAAGTTGTTTTCAAAAAGTAATTCCTTACAGTTACAAATCTGTAGTATGTTATAAAAGACTTGTTACAAAACCAAAAGATAACACTGTATTGAACTATAATTTAAAAAATATGTATACTTCCCCAACCCAACAATATATATATTGTATCTATAAAATAATTGCTTTGCGCTTTTTAATCTCAGAATGAGTTTTGGTGTGACTAAATAAAGATTTTTTTTTTGTGGAGGTCACAATTCTGGTAACTGTGAGACAAAGTTGCCGCCTCATAGCCGGATCTCACCAAAAACCTAAGCAAAGCCGAGCTTGGTCAGTGCCAAGGCGGGAGCCCTCTAAGAACACATCAGGTTCCTTTTGTGCATGATGCTCTTGGACCAGTTGGTGGTCCTCTTCACCCTGGACCAGAATTTCCAATCCCATGCCTCCGTACGGTGATCACGGATGCTGATTTCGGAAGCCCCATCCTTTGATTGACGTCTTAAAATGAGGGCCTGGTCAAGTTCCTGTGTCACCATGTAGTAGAGTAGGGTTTCTAACTCTGGGATACTAGCTAAATTCCACGCTGGGCTTGCACAGTGAACCCTCTTTCTCACTCCACCTGTGCTGCTATGTAGTGAGGCTGCTGGGGCACAGTGGGTATCTCACTCCACCCAGGTGATTGCAGCACTCTACTGGAGGATGAAGTGTGTCCCCTGTTGATCAGGCTCTTTGGGATTCTTTGAGTTGAAAAGCGCTATACAGATGCAAGGAATTTAATTTACTGATTATAATTAGTTCAAGTCAATAAGTATCTTTTCTGGTAGTTCTGCCTTTTTTAACTAAAATGAGCCCATTAGCTGTGAGATTGACTCTAATGAGCCACCTTTTCTCACCAGCAAATGACATCCAGACAGAAGGCACCTTATCCCCTCTTAACAAGTTCACTGCTCTGAAGGCTCTAATCACATACTAAAAAGCACCCTTGTATTACAGTGGCTAATTAATCCTTCCCATTACTTATTCATAAACAGATGATATTTTATTTCAATTGCCTGCATCTTCATAAAGAATGTTATTTTATGAAATGCTGTGTTGTAGCAGCTCTATTTCCTGAATATTAAAGTTTAAGGAAAAGCTGGAAAAAAAAGTTTATAATCAATTCGTCATTGCCAGCTACAATTTCATTAAGAGGATGGAAAGGAAAATCAAACTAAATTCAATAAAGGGGAGGGAGAAGGCTCAAAAATGAAAGCTTTGGTCCCTCTATTTAGGAAAACAGAAAACACATAATCTGGTAATAAAACTTTGGATGCCGTTTAATTTATAATTTCTCACAGAATAGTTATCTCCTATACAGAGAATTCAATAGGAGCCCAGAGTCAACCTGTTAATGGGAAATGGGTTTTTTTTTTCTGTGCTACCTGATTACTCAAAGATGAAATACGGCTATGCTGCCTTTCCTATCTGATCTAGCGATTGTCTTTAACCGCAATAATGTAGTTCCAGGGGAAGAGGTGTCTGTTGAACAAAGTGAGCTGCATATCTGTACCACAGATCTCTGGGGAAGGGAGCAACACCCCACCTTAGGAATAGAACCCCCCCCCCCCGCATTTACAGCTCCTGTGTTCGAACTCCAGGCTTGTCACGCAGCTGAACACGAAATCCAAACCTTTGGGAGACTGAGAGACCCGGGGGAGTGCTGTCTTTGTAGCAGGCCCATGAAATACTAAAGGCGCCATTATGCATACTGTATGTGGTGATTAAACTGAACTTTCAGCCCATTTCAGATATTGTCAGATAAGGGATCTGGCACTCTCACTCTGATCTGCTTGTTCCTGCCACTCCAGATTCGATCTCGCAGATGGATTTGAAGGCCCCCAGTAGCAGTCACACTGCACTGAGTCGCACTGGCGAGCCAGTCTTGTTGCTGACCTGGAGCAGTTGCAAAGATGTCAGTGGACCAATAGAGCACACGGCCTTTAATCTGCGTACAGTATGAAACAAGCTAACACATGAGCCGGAGCGAGTTTGAATTTGCATTACATCTGACCTGTGAAAAGTTGGTGTCACGATTGACCTGCTGAGCAAACGGGAGGATGGACCCTATGCGGTACCTTAGGGGGTCAAGAGATGAGGGTGAAGTTCCCAGAGGGAAAGAGGGCTAGGTGAGAGGCGAGGTCCGAGTCGAGTTCCGAGGTTAGTAACAAAAGGTAGGCGAGTAGGCTTCCAATCCAGAAGAGGGCAAGGCTGAAGGCATAGTCAAAAGGCGGTTCAGTGATTCAAAAGGTGGAGGTCAACGAGAAGGCTTCAAATCCTTAAGGGCAAGACAGTAGACGTGGTCGAAGGAAAGTCCCAGGTTTGTTACGAGAAGAGAGTAGAATACAGAAACAAAGAACAACCAATACCAGGTGAAGAGCAGGGGGTTCTGAAGGGTTTAAGTATTGTACGAGGAAGAAGGTGCGTTGATTGATGGAGTGTCGTGGTTGGCTGATTTGCAAGAGCGGTGTCGTTTGGCAGAAGTGCTCAGGGCTGGAGTGTAATTAGCGCGGGTGCGTTTCCGTGTGAGAATGTGGTAGGCAGAGGGCGTGACAGTTGGGGTGCAAAGAAAGATGTCATGTCACTGTAGGAGCTGTACGTTATGCTGAAACTGGAGGTGAAGCAGGAAAGGTGACAAGGTGAGACAGACTGGAAGTATATTAAGTAAAAAGGACTGGATATTTTCTTGAAGGAGGAGAATCCAGCAGGTTCAGAACTTGGCTGTGCAGTTTCGAATCTCTCCAGCATGCAGTGCATAAAGCAATAATGATTTCATACACAAACAGGCAGTGACATTTTCCAGCTTGCTGCTGGCTGACCTTGAAGGAGACAGAAGGAAAACTGCTTGCCAGCTGCATGTGTCTAGACACCGAGAGTGAGGGCTCTAGGAATTGCAGAATAATCGAGGGGTCTCAATTCCTGGGCAGCCTAGTGTTTTCTGATTCTGCCTTACCCGAGAACTCCTTTACACATCTGGTCAGGAGTAGACAACTCCAGCCTTCAAGGTCAGCATTTTATTCTGACTTTGATTCCATTTTAGAAATGGATTAGAAATCAAAGCAGCCCTTAATCAGTTAAACAGTTTTCTAGCCCTTAATCAGGTGCTTTAACTGCAATATGGTTGAAAGACTGAAAGGTACCTCAAAACCATTCAAAGGATAGAAGTCCATTCAGTCCATGAAGTCTGGCATTTCCTGAGGCGCTGAGAGACATAACCTAGTTGTGTCAGCCTCCAAGCATGTGTGAAAGGAAACACACATTGTGAATTGTCTGCCTTGGCTCTAACTGGGTCCCATTGATTTAGCAGCTATGCCTTTGGATTCCTGCAGAAGCTGCCACTACCACTAATAAAAGTCAGATGGCAGAATGAAATGTAACTTCTGCTCTGTAGCTGAAAGGCTTAATCACCTCTTGCTTCACTTGAGAGACCCTGTGATCCGTACTGTTATGGTAAAAGTCCCAGGACATGCAGAGAAAAGACATGTTTCTGGAAGAGGGAATAGCTCAGTGGTGATGCAAAAGGTCATGGACCAAGACTGAAATAAACCGATGTGGCATCTGTGAGGATCTGAAGGAAGATTACGTGAGGGTAGTTGGGCTTGCAGGGGGCTTTAGAGGGTTTTGTTAGCTCCCTTGTACCCTGTTCTGAGCAGGTTGTGTTTGGTGGCTCTGAATTGTTCATTGAATTGAACATAGGAGAAATCTTTCAGGGATAAATGAGAGAAAACAATGTGATGATAAAGATGAGACAGGATGGGGTTCTATGTGAAAGGGGGGCAGTTGGTTTATGGACCCAGAAATTGGCTTCTAATACTGTATCTGTATCTGCATCTTCATCCCCAATTCCTTAGTCTAGACTTTAACAGTGAAAAATTGAAGGATGATGACTTTGTGTTTCACCTCATGCAGTTTGTGTGCAATGGTTGCAAAATCTAAAAAGTAATCAAATGAAAAAAGTCTTAAGTGTGACAGTTAAGCTGTAGTAGTCCTGAAGCTGTCTGCTCTGAAATATGTGTTTCAGGGCCTGTTCATAGGATGCTCTGAACTAATACTAGATTTCATCCAGGTACTAGAATTCTGTCAAGGTCTCAGAATTTTCCATAGCTTTTTGCTTTGGGGTAGAGGTCTGTGTTGAACTGTTTTCTGTATGCATCGGGCAACATTTTTGACCACTCCTACTAATATTCTGAACATACCTACTGGATTCTGCAATTATCCATCACTGCAATCACAATATTTTATTTTATGTACAACAACCCCCACTGCCTCACTCACTCAATTTCATAGGATTATACTGCACAGTATATTAGTTATTTCAATATTGTAGGCGTATATAAGAGTACACAAAACCGCTAATTAGGCAGTATGTAACATTTTAATGTATTAATGCACATTTAAACAGACACAGTTTTAACGGTTTGTTGCAGCTCTCAAAAAAGTTCTTAAGGTTGATGTTGAAGTACACATATTACATTGCAAGTCCCTTATCTTGCTCTTTCAATTACTTTGTTCCATGCCCACCTTCTGGAATCAGGGAAGTTGCAATTCATTATATCACAGTTGCCTGACTAATGCCCACTATATTGTGAGCACTTTAAATCATTTCTCACACCTACAAAATTTTAACTGCTTTCCATCACCCAGTAGAAAATGTGTCCCAAATGTCTGACTATCCTTTTTTTTTCTTTTTTTTATCTGGTAGCGTCCTGTTGGAATCACATCCATAGTAGAATAAATTTGTCCTGTTCCCACACCAATTAGGCTGGGCCTACAAGTCCTGTAGGATCTCAGTCTCTTTGAAGGGTGCTATTTTGATGTATATAGCAGTATGTAGTGCCCTGGGTCTTAAGTGTTGGAGTTTTCCGGGCCTGTGACTTTCTCATAGTCTTGCCTCCTCTCCCACTTTCTGTCTGTATCTTTACTCATCATTGGTGCGATTTTCTTATCAGTGAGCGCAGGCTGTGTTTCCCACTCAGTACATTAATTCTGATATCACAGATAAACCTGCAGCCATTCGGGGGCCGTGCAAGGCGATAGCTAGCAGTGGAGACACAAGATCCTCTGCCCATTGTGTTTCACATGATGGGAAAGGAAGGGATTAAGCAATGTTTCTGACCAGTTAAATCAGGAAACTCCAAATTGTCCTAATAGTTTGTTCCCTTTCGTATCATATTATCCTTACTTTCTGTAGCTCACTGTTACTTAACTCGTGGATAATGATCCAGAATGCAGGACATTTGTAGCTGATTAGCAAGTTTAATGGTGCTAGGACATTTTCCCTTACGGCAGGTTTTTTTTTCCATCTCCCAGAACCTCTCGTACACCCACAGACCAGACAAGATGGTAATACTACATATTTGCCCTTTTTATTTCTCTAACATCTACAATTCATCACTCCCAGACCATAGAATGAACACAAGAACAAAAAAGCACCCGCAAGGGATGCACACTCAAAACAAATGAGCTTCATAGTCTCCAGCAGCTCAAAGCAAAAGTCCCGGAAAAAAAAGTCGAAGAGCAGCACCCTCATGACTACAGTAAGTGCTGTCTGGCATCGTGGGTCACTTCCTTCCTCCTTCCATCTTACCAAAGTCCTTCTAGTCCTTCAGTTCCACCAGTCCCGAAAAATAAGTCCCGTTATGTTCACCCCGTCTCTCTGCCACAAATACAGGGTTGGAGGAGGAACCATGGCTTGAGCCTTCCTCTGCTGTGCTCTGTGAAGTCCACCCTCCCTGGTCTCTGAGTCCTCTCCTGTGTCCAGTCATACGGTCGCTATCTTTGGAATTCTTCTCCTCAGTCCTTGACTTAGAGCATATTTGCTTTTCTTGGCAAGAGCTCCAAGACTGAAATGCAGAGCACGAGTGTCCTGGTGATGCGTTGGGTGTAGGCAGAACTAACGAGTGGGAGCTAATTAACAAACCGACTGTATGCAGATTGCCAGACAATATATTGTCCCCTCCTCCGTTCTGCTGCCGTCTCTATATCCCATTATTCCAAGGTTTAAGCCTTTTTCACAAAACCCACCTGTCACCACCTACTGTGGAGTAATTGAGTGGCATCTGGACAAACAGTGAACTGTTCAATCTTTGTTGTTTGCCAACTGTTCTACCCTTTGCTTCAGGAAGGCTTGGGAGACCTTGATTAAAAGGTGAATACAGACACAAAAAGAAACAATAGGAACAGACACTATCCTGAGAGAAACACCAGCCATTATAGCATATTTCATGTCAATATAGGCCCCAAAATCTGCTGCTCTGCTCCTACCTTTGTCGGTTTGTGACTCTTACATTGATATTATTGCTATTGTGCAAAAAAAAGTTAATTATAAACATCTCTTGAAAAATTTGGATAAAATGTAGCTCTCACTTAAAAGCATGAATTTTCAGTGATCTTTTGTGACTGAAATGGATACCCTTATATAATTCTACACTACTTGCCTTTCAGCTGTTCTGTAGAGTCCGCACTGGAAGAACAATTGCTGGAGGGAACATTTGAAAAATGACAACTTAATAATAATATTTAAGTGGAACGGCTAAGATTCTCTCTTTAAGGAAGTCGCAAATTCCCTGTGTTACACCGTGGCTAGCTGAAGCTGACAGCTGCGGTTACTGATAGGCAGAAATCCAATCGCAGGGACTCTGGGTGGAGAAAGCTGAGGTTGCAGGCATCCTGGAGATGGAACAGAGTTATGGCAGACAGAGATCAGACTGTGTGGAAGGCCACGGGTGCAGTGCTGTTCTGGGCTTCAGTGTTCTAGGGAATTGTCAGGGTCCACGTTGCCAGATTTGAAGTTGCAAGCTTCAGCATGCTGACATCTGTGATAAAGTTCTTAATCTCACAAGTCAGTACTGAACTAGCGCTGCAGTGAATAGCTCAATGTCAGAGCACCATTCCTGTGGCAGTTTGGGGATTATAAAGGGACGCTAAATGGAGGAGTGATTGGCAGATGGATGCGGAGATTGGTAGAATGAGGGGCAAACCTACAAATGGCCTGAGCCATTTCCGAAAACCCTGAGAAATAATCGCTTGTGGGAATGTTACCTTGTCCCAGGGCAACCTAGGACTGCGAGCTGCTGCCTACTCGGGTTTGACACTCTGAAGCGCATTGTAAACCGAGGACAGTCCCTGTGGATTGTTACAGTGATCAGCACTGTGATAAGTACTATACCAGAGCATGGTCTAATGGGTCCTAGACTCCTAATGAACCCAGGTTCATTGCAGGCTTCTTCACAAGAACAACATTTTTTTGCACCAATTTTAAGGTTTCTGCTTTATGACTGTTGCTCTGCTCTACTCCAGAAAGGAGCATTGCTCAGTAGATATAGCTGATGCTCCAGGTGGAGTGTTCAGGTACCATTCTGATAGTAATCACTTTTTAACAATAGAAGAAGCATGGAGAATTTTTGCACTCCACACAAAGAAACATGAAATATTGCCCAGTTAAGCTGTGCTGTAAGTCTTCTCCTTGCCTCATTCCTCTTGTCCCTGAAATGGTGCCAGGTCTGTTCTGTCCTTCTCTGGCTCCGCTGATCTCTCTACCCACTGCTCTTTTTTCATTGCTTGTCCTCCGTGGGTTCGGTCAGCACTGCGCCATGTTCTGAGAGCTGTCATCTGCAGGTGTCTTGGTTCCTCTTGACCTTTGCTCCAGCTCAGCATTTGAAACTGGGTTACAGTTTGATCTTGTCCTTGTCCTTCCGGACCCTGCCTGAAAGTGTGCTAGTTACAGACATTGTTATATTGTTGGCTGTTTTCTTGCTCTGGAAGTGAAAGCTAAATACCATTGCCTCAGTCTAGTCCCAGGTGCCAAAAAATAATGATAAATTGATTAAATTTACCTGTAGCTACAATCAGATTTGTTCAGTCACTGCCAGCATCTGTTTCTGTTGGCCTGAACTGGGTCCGTTTCATGTGTCCTTTCTGAAGCCCTACAGAAGCAGAAGAGAACCAGGGATTTTATTAACTTCCCTCCCCCAAAACAGTATTTTTCTTTCATAACCTGCTTCAAGTCCATTAATGTTGTGAGGATTTTATTTTCAGATGCAAAGATTATTTACAGCATGGTCTTTTTTATTTAAGTTGTCTTTTTTGCTTGCCGGTTTTCATTTGAAATTTGATTACATTTGATTTTCCTAATGAATTTTCTGTCAGTTGGAAAAGTACAGTTCTTCACTGCAGTAATCTATAGCTGAAGATGAGAAAGAGAGCAGACCGTTAATTACACTAATCTGTCATACACTGACAGCAGCTTTTCTTGTTTTCTTAGACCTCTTGTTTCTTGAGCAGTGTATACGAGGGCACTTGATTCAGCATCACCTCAGTAGACTTTTCAGTATCACGAACAAAGAGCCTAAACTGTTTATAGGTGGGAGATGGGGTCATTCAGGCTACTGGAGTTGTTTGGTAGTTAGTAGCTAATTGATCAAAGGATCTCATCCAGTTGTTTTGTGAAAGATGCCCGTGTATCAGCTTTGCCAACATGGCTGGGTAGCATGGTTCCATAATCTCACAAATCTTTGCATAAAGATGTGCCATCTGTTAATTATTCACTGATGGAAGTCCACTGGGTTAACTTTGTCAGTGCCTCTGAGGATTCTGAACACATGACTCAGGTCCCCTGATAGCCTTCTCTTGTTGTCATGTACTGTGATATACCGTCTGTATAACACAGGTATAACATTGATATCAAGTTCTGTTCTCAAGGAAGGTTGCATCAGCAAACAAAATTCAGTGCAGTGAATGTGTAAATACTTCAGAAAGCTTGGATTTCATAACCATACTTGGCCATGATGAAATTCTGTTCATGTCTGATCTAAATTCCTCATCCCAAAAGTGAAAATAGTGTAAATGGTACATATTCAAATCTGTTTTAAGGAATAATATGTCAAATATACAGTATTTGTAGACTTATTCCTTAAGCCACGAAGTAGCCTTGGTTGATAATGTCCTGCATCATTTTCCTAAATGTGCATTTGTATACAAAGTAGATATGTCTGTTTTCACTTGTATGTTGGATAAGAGCTTTTTTTTAAACTTATGTTCTTGATAAAAAAATATTCAGATTAAATCTTCTGCACTCCTAATGTTCAGGTCTTCCAGGATCTGGTGTAAAAATGGCTTGTTGTCATTTGTTTTGGTAAATGAAGTACAAATGTTCTACATGCATGTCTCGGAAGCTTCACTAAGTGCCCATTGAATCCTGATGTCACTTGGTACTAGTTTAGTTAATGGAAGAATCTTGTTGCTAAGTACAAAGCCAAAGGTAAGTTAGCAACAGTAACTATAGCAACAACATCAGCTTCAATCACTAGGACATGTGAAGGGAACATCTATTGCTCAGACATCAGTGGAGAAATCTTTATATTGGATTTGAGCTGTAAGACTTAAGGCCTTAGCTCTGTACTTTGTCACTTTCAGCCTAGAGGACATGGAAAGCATGGGTTTCAGAATGCAAAATGTCCCCCTCACTGCAGTTGGTGTATGTGCAGTTTCTCCTCAGTCCTGTTGTGTCAGAGAGGACTGCAGAAATCAGATCACTGCTCGTAGGTGGAAAGTGACCCTGCAAAAGTGAATTATATGGAGTCTGTTTACATGCAGAAAGTCTCTTAGAATTGTGTTTTTTCAAAATACAGTAAGAGTTTGGCAATACAGAGAGCAAAGAATGAACTCTTTAGGGTGAACAAGTGTGTATACAAGTATAACTGAACTGGGGTATAATGGGCCTGACTCGGATACTTCAGAAAACAGAACATGATTCAGATTGTCACAACCGAGATGATGTATTTCAGTCCATTTCCTTTGATTGTTAGCAGCTCATCGATCCAAGAGCATTGTGAATCCATGCCAAAGTGCAGTGGAGAATGTTGACAAAATTGGTAGTTTATTCCAGGAGCCATAACTCTTTATATATCTCTAAAGCAATCTGGTGTTTGTCCTCTCTTTTGACTTTATATTGGCCATTATGAGTGTAGACTGAGGACATGTAGTATGCTGAATTGCTATCGAACAATTGCGCAATTACACAAGGCTTCTTTTGGAGTTGCCTTTGCAATGTATAACTTTAAGTACAGGGGCATGAGTAACCCAGCCTCCCTCTGCACGCTGAGAAAATGTTAGCTTTGGATTTTCTATATCATTAGTCACACAGAATTTAGAAATTGAGCTTTTAACATGAACTACTCCATAATGAGGGAACAAAACAGACTTTGGAATTACACTGGCAGGTGAACTTTGGCAGCTAGGGTTTTGCTTCTGTGGCCAAGTGTTGGGCAGTCGTTGGATTTTTGAGGCATTGTCCAAAATAAGGCATCTGAGCAGATGTTAATTACATAAACATACACTGTTATAGAGTGGAGAAACATGTCTAATTTCGAAAGGAATTCCTGTCGCACCTGAGCAGTCATGAGAGGTTAACCCAGTGAAGGTGCTTCTTTAGAATGCAAGATTTCAAATATCTTTCACAAAGCTTTTCACTTTTTCCATGTACTCTAGCAGTGTCTTTCTTAGGGTGGCCATACAGTATGTGCTCTGATATTATTAGTGTACAAAAAGGTAATTCTACTCCTGATATTAGTTTTAATAAGCATGTGGCTGGTTTTGATTTTATTTCCCGTCTCAGGAGCTGGGACTAACTTTTCCCAATTTGCCTAAAAGGTATATATCCCCTCTGCCTTAGAAAAACAAAATCCCACAGTGCTCCGAAGTGAATTGCATGTCTCTAGCAAACACAGTTTTGTTAGTTTAGCCGTCTGGTGTTAAGCACTATTGCCTCAAAGCTGTGGGGTCCTGGGTTCGATTCCACAATCCTTACCAGGAATGAGCAGCTTTCTGCTAAATGACGGAAGGGTTTGTTATTATATGTCCAGGAAAACAGAAGGGGATGTTCTTCAAGGGCACATAAGATCCACAGGACAGGACTCACATTATGTAAGCAATCTTCTGCCAAACAGTGAAGAAGCCCATAGCCCACAGTGTCCCCAGTTTCCAGCACCTCTAAATAATTGTATGACACATGCTGTTGCTGTAAATTAGCAAAATTTGAGAAGATCGTTGATATTGTAAGGAACATTTACCAATGTCTTATCCATATAAATATCTATTTAAAGCTGTCCTCTCCTCTTTGAATCAATTGCAATTTTGTTGCCAGAACTGTAGCACTGTACTGTAGCTATAATGTACTGTGAAAGTGATCTGTGACTTTGAGACAGAACAGAATAAACCAGATGTTCTATGTAAATCACTCCACTGTGAAATGGCTTAATAATACACTGAAATAGGAGAACAACTGCGATTGTCACAGCCAGAATAGGGAATAATAGAATATATTTGAAGTAAGTAGTGTGGTTTTTCCACCTAATAAAATTTCTCAATTGTCATGTGACTGTGGGAAGTGAAGTTATAGGCATATTACGCTAGTCTGTGGAAAAGATTTATGGAGCCATTAGTGCTGCAGTTTGTGTTGTATGAGATCAGGAGAAAATTACACTTCTCCTGTGCCACTTCAGTGCTAGCATTTTCTGCTTTTACAAAGACCTTTCTGACTGCACCTCTATACCGCGGTTCTGCACATTTCTGTCTCAGCTTTTGCTCATTATCAGGGATTCGATTTTGCCTCGGTGCAAACAGATCATTGTCACAGCTGAAACTACAGCAAATGCGGAGATTCATTATGCTAACAAAAACCAAGACCATCAAAGGTAGGTAGAGGCAGCAGGCTCACTCAACAGACACTAGGGACTGGAGAACTGAGAAGACCTGCCTGATTGTGGGACATTGTGACAAAAAAAGGGGTTTGTTCCGTCTTTTATGTCCGCCTCCACATGCTGATTATAGGCTTCCCATTCCCTGGTACTCAGAAAACTGTGTGTTTGGAGTCAAGTGTTTCAAAGACATGTACTATACTGGCTCTGCTGGCAAAGACTCAAATTTGTGGGTTTTGGGTCACTGAGTGCAGTCACATTCATGGCGTAATCATACTCCCAGTTATTGCTGCATATACAACAAGCTCTGTTTCAATCATGATCCATGCAAGTAGATGTTTATTAAGCAGTGCAATTCTTTCTATTGCTGTTCTTTGTACTGTACTGTACTTCTGAGGTTCCGCTGTCACTCTAGCAACCCTTTAAAGCTGACAAGCAACAATCCCTGAGCATGGCAACAGTGCAACAGTGTGCTATCACTCTCTCTTAAATCGACAGATTCTTCAAAAGCAGGCAGGAGCTGGGGAGAAGGCGGTGAACTCAGGGCTGCAGGAAAATGTCTCCCGTTTTATTAATTTACCAATGAGTGACATTAATCACTGGGAGGTGTGATGACGCATGTGGTAAGAGGGAAAGAACTGGCACTGGCACTGTGCTTCAGTGCTCTGTGATGTGTGTCATTGGAAGAATGCGTTTGCTGCCTTAACCATCTCTTTGATTTGTGAAAGCATGTCTGCGAAATCTGTTATAAAGCGCTCACACCTCAGAAACAGCAGCTACTTACTGGGAATCAGATCCTGTCACCATTGAGCAGCAGTCTGTTCTTTCCCTGCTTCATGGTCATTTTGTCTTCTTGACAGCTCCTTGGCAATTTTGTATTCTTTTGTGAGTGTTCTGAAAGTTTACCACTGTGTGTTTCCGCCATTTTGTTCACTTGCAGCACTTTGCCTATTCAGGAATGCCTTGTCGTACTTTTGACATGAACTCAGTGTTGCCATGTTCCCTGTTTGGCAGGCCAGTGTGTACCCCATCACTAGGATGGAAATTCAAGATATGTACTTAATTGGTCACATATTAAATATTTCTCTGGTCCTTAGCAGGTGATGGATAATAGGTTCAATAAAACCATTTGAAACTGGCCATGACTTTGGGCACCCCCGGTATACCCAGCATATCCCAATAGGCAGATGTCTATATTTCTAGGCTGGTAGACAATTTCTTCATCTTTTCTTCTGCAGTCTTGCTCAAGCAAGAGTTGAAATCGCAGGTCCGGGTTTTGGCAAATGGATCTTAATGGATCCTAGCTTAGCAACAGCAAAGAATTGTGTGTGCATTGTTCACTTCTATCCCAGGAGAAAGGGTGAACAAGATGTTGCTAAGCCATCTTAGAAACTGAAAGGGTTGTTTGATGTTTCACTGATTTTTTTGGTTTGTACTATGGTTGTTGTTTTTTTCATATTCATGCCCAAATAACTTTTCACTCAATGCACCCCGTTTAGCGTCTCCCTGAGTGACATTCGGGAACAAAGGCCTCATCTGTCGTCCTCTCTGCTGTTGTTCCCACATTAATCCGTTCCTGGCTTGTCTTTCATTTCTTTTCGCACTTGATTGGCTAGTTCTCCAAATAGTTTCAGTCTTTAGCGTACCGAGTCTGAACAATTTTCCAGACAAGGCTAGGGTTTCTTATTTCCGTGCAGACTTTTATGCTGAATGTCACAAAAAAGCCAGTCATTCTGGTTTAGAATTAATTTCTCTTAACTTAGGTAGGGTTTTTAGCATTATTTTTATATAGCTCAGCAGGAGCGTGGCAAATTATTTTTACAGCTTCCTTGCTTATATAAGCTATTACATTGTTGATTTTCCTATGTGTTTTGAAAATTAGGCAATAAATGGTCAATTATAGTCCATAAAGAAGCAAATGAGTAGAGGTTTTTCTTGTTAAAAGCTATAGAAATTCTGTTTTCAGAATACAGCAAAAGATGAGAGTATTTACACACTGTTATTAGTTTTAGATGATAAATCTCATTTTGTAGTCACCCCATATTAAACATTTCTATACTCGTTTGCTGTGTGTTGTGAAGTGAAAGTGAAAAATAGAGTGGGTAGCATTGATGCCTTGGTCTGGGTTCAATTCCTGGGGTGCTATCTGTGTGGAGTCTGTATGTTCTCACCATGCTCACACGAGTTTCTGACCACAGACACACATTGGTTTCTTGGGCAAACTGTACACCACATACTCCCAGCTGGAGTTTGTTTTTCCGTGTGAAAACGATTCTCAAGCCAAATGTCTTACTGTACCTCAGAAAGGTGAAAAACCTTTTTATATAATGCACTGTTTTGTTTTGTCCTCTGATTCTTAGCAAGTTGAAATGCAGTGGACTAAGTTACAAAAACATCAGATTTGACAGAAATTAGTTTTGCATCCTAGCTATACTTCAACACACAGAAATGTATGGGAAAAAAAACATCCAGACAGTTCAAATAAACACTACGTTTAAAAATAAATGTAACAAAAGACATCAAACCACACAGTCATTACATACGACTCCTACAGAAATCCACATAGAGTACTAGAACCTGCACGTTTACCCTCCACAACCACCTTGAGCCCCTCTAATTGCATACTACCCCTTTATTTTTGCACATAACCACTAATTGCACTTTTCCATAAACCAGTACGTCGTGATTGTGTGCTCATTTATTGAGTAGTTTGATTGAAGTTTTAGATAGTGGTGTGGAAAAAGGAGTGCAATCAATTCAAATTGAATTCAGAAAGATATAATTTGGAAGGGAAGGATGTAATAGATGCTTTATGCTGTGTGATAGAATGTCCAACTTACAGTACGTGCAGCTGTGATTACAAACAAGGAAGTATATTTTGCACAAAAAGCAGACCCGAGCTGCCAGAGCAGAAAAGGTTTATCCTTTTCTGAATGAATTTCTGTTCTTTGGCTTTAAATTGGACTTCAGGAGGTTTTCCAAAATATCCCTAACCATAACTGGTTTTCACACCTTCAATCCAAAAGGGTTGAAAATAAATGTAGTCATTCGCTTGGAATGTACTTTCTATATTTCTGCTCAAGTATTCAAAAACAGCTGACAGACAATATTGAAGAATATCGGTTAGCTCGGTTCCTAATTAACATCTTTCTCAGTTTTAATTAACTTTCTCTTTTTAATCAGCCTCGTAGGCAATCAATCATAAATCATCTGGGAGCCTCCCAAGGTCCAGCACTGAGCCCTTTTACAATGGAATATAAATTAGACACCTTCCAACTCTGTCAGTGTGAAGAAATCTCCATACAGTTAAGCAGAAGCGAAATTTAAAACCTTTCCACTAGGGATCTGATTTACACAAGATGTATGAGTAACTGTTGAAATGCTGTGAAATACTACATTGAGATGGGTGGAGTGATGGAATTATGGTGCTCAATTTCTAAATTCCTCTGGTGGGCAGCAGTTTCTCAAATGCTCAATATTCTCCCCTCAGATTCCTGGTGGCGTGCTAATTTACATGGACTTCTTAACTCCGAAAATCTGTATGTTGATGGTTCTGTCGGTGAAATGGAATGACATTGCACTAACACTATTAGACAAAACAGCGTTTACTCCTTTTACCAAGATTTTGGTAAAGACAAAGCAACACGACAGGTACACTGCTGATGCACTGTGCTGTAAGTAGTACATTAGATAATGCCTTTAACCTTCAAATAATTCTCAATGAAAGCCTGTTTAGTTCCTCACGGCTACAAGAAAATGTCTCTGGTCTGTTTTTGCAAGCACACATTCATAAAATACTCTACTTTGAAAGTAAACAAAGGTGTTCAAAAAGGTCCTCTTCTGGACAGACCTATTCCGAACTCTGTGGCGATTGTAATACTCCCTGTACTGAATAAAAGGAGAAGAACGAGGAAGAGGACAGAGGGGGATAGGGAACAGGGTAAGAAGCATAAAAATGGAGACCAGCTGGGAGTTTTTCCAGGGAAGAGCAGGACTGAAAAAAAGACCAGGAGGCTGGTCGAGGAGAAATTGAAGAGCACTACGAGAGCTTGCAGATGGGACCCAGTCTGGAGAAGGGAGGCAGGAAGTGGGAAGAGACACAGTCGTGTTTGGGGGAATGAGCACCAGCAGGGCTGAAAGTGGCAGAAAGGAAATGAGAATTGCGGGACGAGTGAAGGCAAACTGAGAAAGGGAGACGGCCAAACGAGATGTGAAGGTTCAGGGTGGCCTGGGCTTAGGTCAGCAGAGGCAACCTACAAATCAAAAGACAGAAAGGGATCGCAATTTTAAAATGATGGCAGTCAGAACAGAATCTGTTCATTTCTGCTGAATTACTCACAGGATTTTGGAGATCTCCTGCTGGATTCCTTTTTCTATTGCCCTCCGTGAAGAGATTTAAGTAACACATTCCCTGAAAAATTCCTGTAGGAATCCAGCATGTTAGCAGGAATTCTCTCAGTATATTTTTGTGTTCAGGAATAACTATGTTCTGTATACTTGCATATATAATTACTAGCAGACACATTAAAACATTGTTGTATTATTTAGTAATACTACTTCACAACACATAAAGAAATCTTGTTACCACTTACAAACTCCAGAAGAACAAGCACTTCTCTGTAGGTCATTCTTCCATAGTGGGTGTTTTTTCTCAATAACGTGTAGAGAAATAGTGGACATTTTATCATGGTATCTGAAATCCATCCATTATCAGAATGCTTCTAGTTCTTGGTAAACATGAGCCCATTTTGTAAGCCTAGTGTTCTAGTGTACTAGGTAGTACTAGATCCTACATGGGACCCAGTCCATCTTAGGGCATACACGAGCAAGGGAAGCAGGGAAAGCCCGGGACTCAATAATTTGTTGTAGCAACTTAACCCACCCCAGCACTGGGCTTGTGCTGCCATCTGAAATCCACTGAAATGATAGTTTTGACTGGGTTTCCTTCTTTTCTCTGTGCAGCATGCTTTATTTGGAAACATTTGTTGGCCTTCATTTCACTTCATAGTGTCAAATACAGTAATTCTCAGCATA
Organism: Lepisosteus oculatus; assembly: GCF_040954835.1. Classification (NCBI taxonomy): domain Eukaryota; kingdom Metazoa; phylum Chordata; class Actinopteri; order Semionotiformes; family Lepisosteidae; genus Lepisosteus; species Lepisosteus oculatus. Next base: position 10,048,998 of record NC_090706.1, on the reverse strand, counting down.
ATTTAAAACCACAGGCACTGTGAATAATTATTTTCAATTGTACATATCTATCCACAAGCAGTGGCAGCATCAGTGTGGGCTTAAGCAATTTGGACTGGAAAAATAACAGGGTGTAAAAAAGTTTGTCACAGACTGCAGTTACAGAACAGGATGGGGGGAGTTGATTTGATATCTTGTTGAGCCCCATCTTTATCACTTTTTTGGATTGTTTTTACCTGTAGATCAGTGTGTGTGTGATTTAGGCACTATAGGGAGAAAGCAGCCCCAGTATGAGTGTCAGCCTCGGGACACAGACACCAATTATCTGCTTCAAATTCTTTCTCTAAACCTAATTGCTCTGAGTCGCTGCGGGTGACCCCAAGGTCAAGTCATGTCAAAACAAAGGCCAGAAAATCAATTTTGGTGGTGAATTGTCGGGGTTACAGCCTTGTACTACCTTCCTTGGCTACCGCAGTTAAAGGACTCCTTTTTGTGCTTTCTGAGAGAGATCTTGTTGTCTGTGTTGGTTTAATGAGGATTTGCTGATAAACAAGGCCTTGTGTCAGACAAAGCCTTTCCTCGACTCACTGTCAATTTAAGTTATTTGCTGCCCTCTGATCTATCGGTTTTGAGTTATGTTTTCATATACCAGCAGCACTGAAGCTACTTGTAACATTTAGTTAACACCACAGTTTTTATCCCACTCTGGCAGGCTGAATCACAAGCTACTAAGGGCACAGTTGTGTCATGGTCGTGACGGCTGTCACGGCAACCGTGAATTTGGGCATATGGTGTGAAATCAAGAAGCAATCGGAGCAGGTGTTCAGAAACTGTACTTGACTATTTCTGCATATTGGAGAAGTGACATACCAAAACAAGTCCAACAGCAGCAAGAATGCGAAGTGTGACTAGAAGGCAGCTCTTTTCTGACTGAAATTTAGACTAAAATTTAGAACAGGCGGCACTTCTGTCACGATCGTTACTCCTCCTCTTAAGGGCGCTCCAGCCCTTCCTCGTCCTGTCCCATTCCCCACACCCGTTCCTTATTCCGGGCTGGAATAAGGAACGGGTGTGGGGAATGGGACAGGTGGAACTCTTTAGTTCCACCTTAAAGTCAGATGCAGGAGTTTGCCCGAGGCTTCTCATTGATTTCCGCATCGTGAGAGCCCGGGGTCCTGCTGCGTCTGGCTCCGTTATGGTTTTAGTTTCCTGTTCCTGATTCCCTGCCCCGCCAGTCCCGACCCGGTTCTGGTTTTAACTTCGGATGGATCTCCTGGTTTTTGGACTAAACCTCCCGTCTTGGATTCCCCCTCTGGATTTACCCTTGGATTGTTCGCCCTGGATTCACTCACCCCCGGACACCAGCACTGCATGGACACGCCCCCCTGTCTCCTGACCGACTCCTGCATGATATTTTTCCTTATTGTTTCTTCACCTTTCGGATTGTGTCGTCCGCATAGGGCCTGGAAAGAACTGTTCTTGACAACTTCTTTACCCAACTGGTGGTGGGAGAATAGAATAGAACAAGCTGGCCAGATTTGTTGTTAAATTTGATACCCTTGTGTTTATCAAGTAATGGCTGGAAGATGTCCTTGGATCAATTAGCTGTTAACTAACTAATGGGTTAAACACGCCTAAAGACCTCCTCTCATGTGTAATCTTTATATTCTTATTCTTATGAACAGTATCATTCACTCGTCCCAGCTGAAAACAGAGAAGTTGAGGTCTATTTTTTTAAACTATGTAGGCATGATTATATGTGTGTGATTCTATTGTTAGCAGTGGAAATGCTGATATATTTAAGTTTTAATGCAAAATGGTATGGCTATCCAAACCATACCTGTCACTATCGCTTGTTTTGAAATGCTTGAATCTCTATTAAGCATTGTAGCAGTCCTGCAAAGAACGCTAGCCTGTCCTATGCCCTTCTGTATGCCCAATGTGAAAGCTGGATCATGTCTCTCACCTGCTCACCCCGCGCTGGTATGACTTCCAAGTGGGATGAGTTTAAAACACAAACTGGAGAAATTCTACTCCATTGTTAACTGAAAGGCACAGACTATAATGTTGGGTTGATAATTATGACTCGAATGTCAGAGCTTTATGAAATTTGAAGACCTGTGTGACATTTATCAGTTCCTTGACAATCATTATTATTTTGTGAAATTTGGGCATTATTTTTTCTAGCAAGACCTACCTGGGAATCATTGGAGATAGTTATTATAAATAGCACTGCAATCATTGGCTTACAGCAGAATAGTATTTTATACTATATTTAGGTTTGCAGATGATACACTAATAGAGGGAGTGGCAAGTGGCAGAAACAGCAGAAGCAAGGAGCTTATAAAAGACAGTCATGGGCTGGGAAGACACCTGACAAATAAAATTAAACCTGGAAGCGTGCAAAGTATTCGACTCTAGAAATAGGAACCTTCACTACACCTATCGCACGGATGGTTCTCAGCTGGAGAAAGCGATCAGGTGTTTATGCAGATTCTTCTTTGTCCCCATCAGGGCACTGCGAGGAAGCAATATGAAAAGCAAACAGGATCACTTAGCTACTAAACAACTAGACAGGCAAGATGGGTAAAAAATAAGAGGGCGGAAGTTGTCGGAAGAAAGGTGGCTTTGATCCTACTCTGTCCCATTGTATAAGGATTTGAAGCTCTGTGACACAGTGCACAGAAGTAGTATATGTTAAACCAGGGTGTTAACTGTAGGACTCCAAGAGAAAACAAAGTACATGAATAGATTAAGCACTGGAAACCCAAGGGAAGACATTGTAATTATTGTAATGTGCAAATTTGGAGCAGTAAACATTCATAAGTGATGCTGCACCATTGTACTCCTGGGTGTGGGCTTTTATTTGGACTGTCATCTCCATTGCAATCATAATAACTCACTGCTGTGCACCTATTGATCACAGTGCTATTAAGGGAAGTGTATTGAAAAAGATATAAACCAACCCACTGGATAATTGTAGTCTGTTTGTGTAAAATTCCAGCCTGTCTTTTAGTCAGTTTTAGTCAGCATTATGAGATTTCAACTTTGCAAGGCTGTTTATTAGAATTTACTCTTGTGATGGATTATTCGGTCAGTGCAGCAGTGTATTCATGTGTAAGATAATCAAGTTTAATGCTGAGCAGCTTGCTTTCCCGAGAACTGTGTGAAATCTTTCGATTTGTCATGATTTTGTTCTAGCAAGAACGTTTTAGCAAGATGTGAATCATTTGTGTTGTTACGGAGATAGCTGTTCTTACAAATGACATCGTTTTACAGTGTTGCAATCTCTGGTAATCTTTTATATCTGACATTTTGAAAAGAATTTGAAAAGGAATGATGATGTAGTTGCAGAAAATAAACTTTTTTCTACAGCATAAAATATTAATACAGAAATCAAACATTTGTTATCATGGAAATGTCATTATGGAGTGCAAAAAACACTTGATAGAGATTTTTTAACAGAGATTTGTAGATCCAGTTATTTGCAAATATAATAACATGGAACGTTTCAAAATTAGGTGGCACTGTGGCACTCCGCTGGCACTGGGGCGGAGCGGTGGCTCTGTGGCTAAGGATCTGCGCCTGTGGCTGGAAGGTTGCCGGTTCAAATCCCGCAGCCGGCAGAGGGATCCTACTCAGTTGGGCTCCTGAGCAAGGCTGACCCTGCTCAGGAGCCCAACAATGGCTGACCCTGCCCAAACAATGGCTGACCCTGCGTTCTGACCCCAGGCTCTCTCCCTATCTGTGTGTCTGTGTGTCTCATGGAGAGGAAGCTGGGGTATGCGAAAAGATAATTCCTAATGCAAGAAATTGTAAAGGGTTAGTAAAGTAATGTTGTTGTTATTATTATTATAAGGGATTCGGGATCAGAAAAAGAAATTGTGATGGCTTTGGCCATAAAATAATGACATATATAATGACATATGCAGCAGTATGACTTGTATTACAGCACTACTCTGTGTAGGATTTGAAACCCTGACCACATCTTCACTCTGCTTTGCTGTTGAAAACGGCAAAGACTGAGCTTTCTAAACCTGTAGCAGCCGGAATGACAGAGTGCAGTGAACGGTGTGCATATGGACTGAAATCAGCTGAGGAATTCTAAAATTACAGCTAACCAGAGTGCCTTGAATGTGATCATATCACAACGAGATTCTGGCACTTTGAGAAAGTCCTTTGTCAGTCCACTGCCCAGTGGAAAAAGCTTTGCTATTTTCTTCCCTGTCCTTGCAGTGTTAGAAGAATTTGGCAGCTGGCTTCGAAAAGCTTGTTGTCACAGAGTGAGATGGGAGTTGTAGCATTAAGTTTCATTGCATTTAGCAATTTCAAATTTATGGGTCAACTCATTTTTGAAAGGAGTTGCTACTCACTCAGCCACTGTGTAGTTGGCATTGTTGATATCTCTTATTTGCTCAATTGTTATGTTTATGATTATAAAAAATATCAATTACCAGGCAGCATGGTGGCGCAGTGTTTAGCATAGAGTGCTGTCTGTGTGGAGTTTGTATGTTCTTTTGGGTTTGCTCTGTGTACTCCATTTTCCTCCCACAATCCAAACACATGCTGGTAGGTTAATTGGCTTCTGAGAAATTGGTCTTGGTATGAGTGTGTGCAGGTTTGTGGCTGTGTGTCCAGGGTGTATCCTGCCTTTTGCCTATTGCTTGCCTGGATAGGCTCCGGCTTCCCTGCGACTCTGTACTGGATAAAGCATTTAGAAATTGGGTGGATGGATAACTTCAATAACAGTAGCCAGTTCTCCTCATTTAATAAATATGCTAGTGGTAATAGGGTTACAGCTGGGTGGATAAGCAAGATCATAATCCTTATCTCCATAACTGTTGTTCGGCAAATAGCCTTTTCCTTTTTAAAGTAGCAAATTATATAGTTCTAAGTAGCATTACCTGCCTTGATTTGATTTTAACACTTTTTTGCCAATCTTCCTAGCAATTCTTAGATTTTGCCCAATTGCTTTCTTCTGACATTGCTCTGCCAAGCCCTCAATCATGAATAAGGGTTATGTACTTCAGCTTTGCTCTCCAGATTGCCTGGGGATTCACGCAGACCCATATAGCTGGGGGAGAAAGGACACAATGGATTTTCTGAAATGTTTATTGGATGAATCACTAGGAAAGATGAATGCCTTTGCCAAATCATAGTCGGCTTTCAGCAGTGCATAGCAAATCAGACAGTACCCAGGGCCAGCAAAGGAGTGAATTGAATGGCAGAAAGATTGTTTTTTTTTTTCCTTCTAAAGACGTTTCACAAGACGCGGTTCCAAAGCGCCATTGTTTTGTTACAATTGAGGATCTACTTCAAGAAAAAAGAATATGTTAGGCAATTCTCTTGTCAGAGTGTCCATTGATAGCAATCAGAATTGGTTCTCGTCATAAAGGAGGCCAGCAGCGTTTGACAGTGTTAATAAAGAATAGCTTCTGGCTGTCTGAGATCTCTGGCTGAGGTCCAAATCAGAGCAGAACCATGAAGGGAGGCGAGGGGAATAAAAGATCAGGAAAGGAATACAAAATAAGCGCCCAAAGTCTCTCAAATACTTTATTTTGTATTGATAAAATAGAATGTTACTAGGGTCAGTGAGCACTGTGCAGTTCAGTGGCGGATGAAGTGTGTTGCATCCCCCATGTGAAGTGCTTTGAGATCCTTTTTGCATAGAAAAAGTGTTATATAAAGGCAATTAATGAAAAGGAATTGCTGTCTTGTGTTGTGTGCTTTACTTACAGTTTTCAATGATTAAGAAATGAATGACCTGCTGACAGTTACTGTGGGGGGGGGACAGTTTAAAAACCTGGAAGCTGAAATTTCTGGTTTAGTCTTTACAGAGTCAGGTAATGGAGTCAAATGATAAAATGGGAAAGTGACAAAGAAATGATAAAGTGCTGTGTGCTGTATCCGGATAATACTGGAGGGTTAAACAGATGCTCCCTTAAGAAAGCTGAATGTACCCTTTCAGGCTTCAGACATTTTCATATTTCTTAATCATTAAAGGCTGACTTCCAAACTGCAGTAAAGTAAGCAAGCTGTGTTGGATAAAAATAACTAATAAAAACATTGAGTAAGAAGTGTCAACATTTAAGGATTACACTTGCTAGCACCTATTCATTTTGATTAATAAAGTTTACCTATTACCTGAGTGTAGACTATGGAAATTCCATTGATATAATGAAGCTGGGAAAACTCCAGATTTAAGGGTAAGTATCTATAAACCTATTTAATCCCCTTTTGCTCTCTGGTTAAGGTCAAATTAGCAGAAAATGAGAGTGATGTTTAGCCTGATGGACCATAGTCTTTTTAAAACCACAGTTTAAATGGATCACATGCTCTTGGTATGGAATGGAGAGTTAAAAGAAATGTTTACTAATGGAAAACAGATTAGCATTTGTTTTCTGTCTGATCTCACTACTTTTTTATTTGTGAAGGATGATGATGAAGCAACAAAATGTACCAGTAAGAAGTAAAGCAAAATAAGAAAAAGATTAAACCCTTCAGATATACATTATTAATTTTACTGTCTGGCTGTGTTGTAATATACTGTAGCAGCGTATCATATTTCAAACATGCTTATGTAGTTGCTGCATTAAATATAACAGTGCTTTTTTCTTTCAGTCAGTTATAAACCTTCTGTTTGTCAGATAGAGAAGATAGCATATCAGTGAAGGGCAGCTCAAAGCTCAGAGAAATCCAACAGGCAATTAAGGAGCTAAATTTGGCAAAATCCCACAGGGGCTGTTGATTTTCTGCTGACTTTACCAGAGCAGCTTACAACCAAACTACTGTGGGAGACAGGGTGTCCATGCTGTCAGGCAAAATGCTGCAGAAATATGGGCGCCCGAGTCGCTCAACCAGAACAGGAGTTTGTTTAGGGTGAATTTTGAGTCCCAAAGATGAGAATGTGTTTTATCCTGGAACACATTATTAGACCACTCTGGCCTCGATTCACCTGAGATAAACTTAAAATTGGGAGAGCACCACTCAACATGATTAGAATGAAATCTTCCAGGGTTTCGTCAGCATACCTGTATCAGGCAAATAGAGTAATTATTGTTCATTTTAAAGGATTCATGATTATCCTGAATGTTCCAGGTGACATGGAAACTTTCAGGTGTACGGAGAGTGAGATATGTGCTTTTCCTTTGTACAGTGCCATTTCTCCTGTAATGTGCTGTTGAGTTTCCACTAAAGTATGTCAAATGGTGAGTGGCATAACAGTGGGCATGTCAACATTCATGATTCTTAATTCCCTTCTGCGTGCTCAAGGGTCATAATGATGAGCCTTGATGACTGACATAAGAATGCAAGAACATTTGCTAATGAGAGGAAGCCACTCGACTCTTTCAGCTTGCCTTTCGCAGCTAATCGATTTGATGATCTCACAACTGTTCCTTGAAACAAACAATGATAAGCTCTCATTTCAAACAAGGTCTTATTTGATTCTAATTCTTCACCTTTAGAAATATACAGTATCCTAATAATTTGTCCGCTAACTTCTACATACAGTACAGGTAGGCTTTATTCTGCTAATTCAGATTTGGTGAAGAACCAGTGGTGGTGTTAGCACATTCGGTCCTGAACACCACCTTACTTTAAACTTTAAAGTGGAGTACCACAAGGGTCAGTGTTAGGCCCACTGTTCTCTGGCAATAATGTAGACTGTTGTACAATTAGTAAATGTGCAAAAACTGTGGAGATGAATCAGAATTTAACAGGATGACCAAATATTACAATGGCAGGACATTGAAAAGTAGTACTTTTCTACCTGGCTGCAAATGAGATAACTCAATCAGCAGTGCACAATTACCATGTGATATATCCATAAAGTATCCATTGGCTCTCGGGCAAACAGAAATCTTTAGTGTCTTATTGAGAGCCTGCAGGTGTGCAGTGACATCAGAGATTGATGAGCCAGCACTTCAGTCGGCACTAACTTTCATGCTAGTCTCCTTGGAGCCTGCAGCAGGGCTAAATGACAAAAGACTTTGCAGGTAGACGTGTCCAAGGAGCATTGCTCATATCCTCCTGAGTATGTGCAGGAGCTGCTCCCACAGAGCCAAGCCATGTGACAATTGGTCATTTCAAATTGGACCACATCCAGGTATGGACAGATGAATAGTAAAATTTAAATTTCAATGTCAAAAAGTGTTATGTATTATTATTTACGTGATGAATATCATAGGGGAATCGTCCAGTCTGAAGAGTCAAGCTAGCAGCGATAAACATCTACACAAGTTAGGTGAGCTTGTCTCATTCTTATGGTAAATACAGGTTGTACTAATTTCTTAATGAACTATTTCTCTTATTTTTAAAGAGGTGTTATAGTTCTCAGGTGCTTCTTAGATCTTGTTTCTGTCTCATACTACAGTAGCTGAAGTACAGTATACAGTATACTAGTATTCTTTATTGAAAACAAGTTTTTTTTCTGAATTAATTTAGGGTGAATAAATGTTCTTTATTCTAGATCCATCTAGACTAAAGTAGGGCCAATAATTTTTTATTCAGTCTAACTATTCTATTTTTATTTATTGTTAATTCATCCTACTAGTAGCAGTTGCCATGTTGAAGTGAATTATTCAGGAATCAAAGTGCTTGTATTTAGCCGTGAACACCAGAACTGATGCCTCATTTTTGCAACTTCCCTCTTTGCACTGTTGAAGAGAAACAAAGAAAAGGCTACCTTCGACTTCTATTTCTGTTTACTATTGTGTAAGCTTCAAAACACTACAAACAGTTTAAGATTGTTTTCAGTGATAACATAAATTACTGCTGGGTGCCGTTGGCAGTCTGCTGATCTGGTACAATCCAAATACAGCAATAATAAATTATTTTGTGTGGACATCACACTGAAAGATTAACTGGATGAAGTTAGAATCTATTCCCATATTGAAAATATTCCTTCTATATACAGTATACAGTATATGATGAAGCAGTGCATGTGTGCTATGTGCTCACAGGCTTTTAAAAAAATGCAGAAGGAGGAGGATGTTTAGCAAGTTGGAACCAATCGATCCTTGACTGCTGGGTAAAATGTATCTTATGAAGAAGATCGATGTCCTACACGTTTCTATAGGTCTGAATGAAATCAAAATGTACAAACGCCCACCATTTGCAATCTGCAATCCCTGTACCTGATAGTACCTCATTGTTTCCAGCAGGTTTTTTATTTTTCTCAGTTTACACCATACTGTAAGGTCCACATACTGTATGCTTTGTTGGGTACATGCTCTTGTCATATACACAACCTGTCTCTATTTCTCCAGACATCTGGTGGTGTTTATTTGATTTTCTTTACAAGAGAAAGAAATATTTATTTTCTTTCCTGCAAGCAGGCATTTCCCTCTATATATAATTGGACAGCTGAGATTTCTAGTGTTCGTTTGCTTAAGCTTTGCGCCTGTCAGAAGGCTATCACATAAATTAGCGTGTCGCTGGATCAAAGAGTTCCAAAAGTTACTGCATGTTCTGTACTTATGGATTGCCCATGCAATCTGTTAAATGTATACCTTATAGTGGTTCTATTTCAAACCTCTCTAGGTTTTAATATTTAATACCTTATAAGTCATGGCTGGTGTCTCAATATGCATGATGTAACAACACTTTTAAAAGCTGAAACTCATTCACATCCTCTGCAATATTGGAAGGTATAGTGAGATAGAGGTCTCAAAATATACACATGGTGAATCATAGTCGTGGTAGAGTAACATGACTTATTACATGTTATGATGATATAGCTCTCCAATTTTTTTTAAAACCACCTTTGAATGCTGCAGTGTATGTGACTGATTTTCCTAATATTCGAACTTTTATCATCTACTGCTGTGCGTCTCCTCATTTTCTAGAGCAGGAGCGTTCAGCATCAACACAATATTTTGCATTAGTAACTTCTTCAGGCTCAGCAACCTCCATTTAAAATTCACAACATACATTCTTGATACTTGCGTGTGCTACTGTGCAACTACTCGTCTGCCTGACACTTGGCCGGCTTGGCTGCAGGTGCTCTGTAGCTGGCTTGCTGCTTTATTGACACACAAAGGCGAGCTGAACTTGAGCGCTGTAATGCTGTCTGGCTCTGTTAGTATTTCTTGCTCTGCGGAATCGACCTCTGGGGTCTGTACAGGCTCATAGGCTTGAACATCCTGTGCCTGTCATGTCTGTGCATGTCTGAAAAAGAGTGCAGGAGTTTGCTAAATTAGTGGCCATGGAGCTTTAGTTTTCCCAAACAGCCTGATACATTGTTACAGCAGATCTGGCTCTTTGGGACTTTCTTTGTCTACAGAGGTGCCTTTTTGATTTTCCTGCTCTGTTGACTTGAATTGGATTTCTTAATAGATATAGGCGGAGTCTATATCTAATTGAAGCGAAAGTGGATTCATGAATACACGCAGAAGTATCATTTTAGTGTGTAAAGTTCTAATTCCACCAGTTGCTATTCCCATCCACTTTAATAAGAGGGCTGGAGATGTCTTGTTTGGTTTAAAGATGTAACATCAGTTTACTGAGCAACAAATGCAAAGCTGACTGAAATTCAGAGCAGATAAAAATATATTTACTTTTGTCTTCCTAGTCCACTAACTGGAGTCCTTTTCAAATCTTTACTGAGTGATTTTTATCCATGACACCAAAACGAATGGATTTTAAATCCTGGGTAAGCTAAGCAGATAGAGAACCAAGCAACGTAAAGGTAAAGGTCTTGTTTGCAAATTAAATGTAATTTTTTAAAACTATATCAAAACAATGTGTTCTAACTGTTTTTTATTTGTCATGGACAGAATAATGTGAGTGAATGAACAAGGGGAGGTTATTTACTTAAAAAAACATACTGTTCTGGTTGTTGAGAAGGGTTCAGGGATATAACACAAAGGAGAACAAAAGAATTAGCAGGCGATTTGGGCACAGTAGGTGAAAAAGGGTGTCTCTTTTGTTCTCCGTTGTGTTATATCCCTGCACCCTTTTTCTCTCTCTCTCCCTCATGCCTGAAGACTAACAACTGAAGCTCTCTGCTGGCCAGCATGAAATTAAGCTCCTCTTGTTCCTTTAAAGCCCGCGTGCTGATGCAGGCTCTCCACTCAAACCTCTGTGCGGGTGCCTGCTTTTCTGGCTCCTACCACAGGTGTGCAAACATTTTTGTCGTCATTCCTGGGTTTTTGACATCTGTCTTATATTTACTCTTTTCCAGTGCCAGCAGCTCGGAGCACTCTCAGGTTAGAGGCAGTCCTGACAGCAGTGGTATCAATCCCATTGTAAGGGGTATCATTGATAGCCAGGCCAGGGCTAACAACCTTGATTTTCCATTCACTGTGATGCCTGTGTTAGATAGTAGATACAGTACTTGGATTTGTACTTGTTGTAGGTCTCACCTTTTATCTGCATGGAAATGTTGGATAGAATGTTGCCAAAGAACTCATTAGGCTTGTCAGTGTGTATTTTGGCACACTTTGTGCATTTAGATTGTTTCATCTGGGAGAGGCTGAGACACACACCTTCAGCCCTTAGTGTCTTGTTGTCGAATTACTGATTTGCTGTCATTTTATGAACTGCTATTTGAGAGTCTGCACAAATTCCTCCAGGTTGGTCAGTTTTTCTATTTTCCGGTGGGTAGCTGCAAAGCAGCATGCATAGGCTGCAAAGGAACAAGTAATAGGTTTATTCCATGCTGAAAAAAAGAAGAAAGAGAACACAACGTTTCGGCCGTGGAGCCTGACACCTGAAGAAGGCTCCACGGCCGAAACGTTGTGTTCTCTTTCTTTTTTTTTTCAGCAAGGAATAAATCTATTACTTGTTCCTTTTCTATTTTCCGTGAGTTTTTTTATTTGCAGTCCTAGAAGTTAAAACCTCTTAATGGGCTCTTGTTTGAACAGTCAATCTTGTTGCTCATTAGGTAAACATTTTTACTGCCTACTGATAATCCAGTCAACTTTACTGCTGTTCTGTTTATACAGTACCAGCACAAGAGGAATAAAGATCATCTGTAGGGTAGTTTCTCCATACTTTTGTCAGGAATAGTTCTTTCTGGGCCCTATGCGGACGACACGATCCAGAAGGTGAAGAAACAATAGGGAAAATATCATGCGGGAGTGGGTCAGGAGACAGGGGGGCATGTCCGAGGTGAGCAGGTGTCCAGGGGAAGTGAGTCCGGGGCAAACAATCCAAGCATTAATCCAAAAGGGAAATCCAAAATGGGAGGCAGAGTCCAAGACCAGGGGATCCATCCAAATTAATTAAAAACCAGAACCGGAACCGGAACCGGAACCGGAAACCGGAACAGGAACAGGCCGGGCAAACGCCTGCGTCTGGCTTTAAAGGTGAAACTAAAGAGGGGCTGGAATAAGGAACAGGTGTGGGGAATGGGACAGAACGAGGAAGGGCTGGAGCGCCCTTAAGAGGAGGAGTAACGATCGTGACAAATTTGAACCATTAAACTGTCTTTTAGTTTTTGTGACGCTTCAAGTCTTACTGTCCCCACAACAGGTACTGTAGTTAAATATGGGACTATGCTCACTTTCAGCCGGGCAAGATAAGACCCATGGCATGTCACATTGTTGGATGCTTCATGGCAAATTGATGACGCCCAGTCTGACGCAAGTCCACACACTCCAGGTGCCAATTATTGAGTTCCACTTCCTGGGTATTGTGCTAATGGCACAGTCCAGACTCTCAATGGTGAGAGCTGCATTAGAGAAGTCAACCTGTGTCAGTGTTAAACTACATTTGGAGATTTGTTTTACAACCTTTCCTTTTGTTTATTTCAAGCTTGTTCTTCATAAAATCATCTATTGCTATGATTCACTATTCACTATTTCACTATTATCATAAAAGCGAGTTGACTAATTGTGTGTGTTCAAATGAATAGCTTTGCTTTTACAGTTCTGCGTCAAAACCATTGTGTTCAAAATGTCACTTTCCATTAAATGCCGACTGATCTTGACACTACAAAGATTACAGAAGCAGGTGTGTATTTTTTTATTGCGCTATTATACTGGCATATTGGAAAGGATTTCCAATGTGCCCCTGAGCCAGGAATATCTGTTCTGTTTCAGTTTGAAAAGCCTTTGTCTTGGTTGGGTGTGTTCACTGTCCCTAATGGTTATTCTTCAGCATATTATTGTTGTAAATTAGCTTTAACTGACTTGGCATGGGTGCCAATTACCTTCAGGTTAATGGATTGTAATGTGTGTAATGGGTGACCTTGTTGTTCATTCACCATGGAAAAGCTGCTTTTTGCATGAGGCCTAATCAGGGCTCAGTCCTAATTGTTGGGGAATGGACATTTTGTGGCCTCTGCAGAAATGCTTCTTGTTGACACCCCCCACTGACAAGACTGGCTGACTGGAAAGACAGGGTCTAGGTTTGGTGTTCCATGCAGTTGCCATGGAAACAGTTGCAGCAGAGTGCTTTAGGCAAACTGGACTCTGTAATATATATATGCAGCATATATGTCTAGACTCTTGAAGTGGCAATAAGCACTTTCTCCTCATCAAGCTCTTTTCTAATTCAAGGCTGCATCTAGTTATTTGACACCTTTATCCAAGGTGATGTACAATCAATGAACTATAAAATATTAGCTGAACAAAATACACCACATAGTGTGGGATAAACAAGAGAAAATACATAATATGATAAGGTCTTATAATATGATGAAAAAACCTAGGTGTAAATAATAGGTAACAATTTATTGTTTTGGGTGCTAATTACACACTGCGTAAAAACACACCTGTTAACACTGAAGAATGCATTGATAAAGTATTTATAAATGTCAGATTTGGCTTTCGTTCATAACCTTATTGTTTAGTCATGTTCTTGTCATCCTTTTGTGGGTATAGTAGGTTTCTGTGTGAATTTCCTGCCCTTGATTATACCGATGTTGACAAAAATCTGAAACACTAGGTTCTAAAAGTAATCACAAAGAAAACATCACACTACAAGGCACAGGAATCTCAATGATACATTTTCTAATGATGGAGTGGAGGTGCTGGAAGATGTGAAGAGATAGACCAGTTTTGACTCTACAAGGTACCTGGTTCCACCTCAGGAGTGACAGGAAGGAGACTCAGCTGCAGACGGAGAAGAAGAGAAGAGAGAACAGAAGAAATGATGAATAGATCGTGTTCACTAGTGTATAACAATGGACAGTATAATGGCAAAGGAATTACAAATTAAAAGCCTATAACAGTATGTACTCATTTTATAATAGTATAAAAGTATAGTATATTTTATAGTTTATAGTCATACTATATAGAATATTAGCCATTATACTATACCTATTCAAAACCATTGCAATAGCTAAACAGCTGCACTTTTCTTTGGCTCAGTGATGCCCCTGTCTGATACAGTTCCATGTAGCTTCAGCCACTGGGGTGAGTCTCTTACTTTCACTAATTAACTTCATAAAACCAATTCACAGAAATGCGAAGGAATGTCATTCATTGGGAGATATTTTTCAGACCAGTGCTGGGCTTTTAAGGCAGCAGACTGTAAACGTTACTTGGCAAACAGCTCAAATTATTTATTACTGTATTGGACCTAGTGTACCACGGTTTAATGTGCTCAGTGCACTGGAAGATCAGCATGATTCTTTTACTGCATTGGATCATATTTTTTATATTTTGCTCAGCTCACGGATGTGACATTAAAATGTTTCGAGAGACATCTCCAGACTGTATATGTTTCTAGTGTATTTTAGCCCCATGTGTAATATCCAATATTCGCTGTCTCTTTTTATTACACTGCGAGTGCTAGGTTTTGCATCGCCTTTCTTCATCCCTCAAAAAGGACCTCCCTCCTTTCCAGACGCTAAGCGGTTATTTGCATGTGGCACCTGATTTCAGTCGCCCCTGGTTGAACAGACTGGCGCAGTTTTCGGCTCCTGTCAGTTCCTCCCTCTCCCCCCACCCTTCCAGCCTTCCAATTGCTTGAAATTCATGAACAGGATACCCCCCCCCAGCCTCTGCCCCTGCCTCCAAATCTGTTTTCAAACAAAGCCTGATGTGTGTTTCTTTTTAAAGAACGGGAAAGGAAAGCACAGACATCCCCAGGGATGAGTTAATTGCTCGTGAGAGATGGTGGCGAATCCAAGACAGCTCATTAGCGGTGAAGGAAACGGCGAGTGGGAGGGGCAGAAACAGCATGGTGTTTCAGTTCCAATAAAAAATGTGTTCCTCTTGGTTTTTCTTTTTTTGTGGGTAGATTTCTCCCCCAAAGCCAAGCAATCAGCTACTGATAGCTAATTAATTGAAATGATGCAACGTCTAGCGAAGTCCCAAGGTTTATGAATAAATTAACGCACTAAATTAGCTGCGGTTTTTACATCCCTCTTTGCATTATCAGTACTGTTAACCCCTCCAACATCAGAAGCACTTCCCCTAGAGCAGATATAGTGCCCTGTTAATGAAACAAGTCTAATCACTCTTACATTAAGCATGATCAATATTAGAAGATGCAAAGAAGAGGGCTCCACTACCGAAACTGTGTGTTTCTTTTCTTTTCAGTATGGAATAAACCTTTACTTGTTCCTTTGCAGCCTACACATGCTGACGCAGCTCCCTACTGGAACTAATATTAGAAGATGTCGACTGTTGACAGTGATAGACCCCGTTAAGCTTATTCCTTCTAGGAAGTTGAAGATTTTGTAGTAAACGAATTTACAATACAAGTCACTTAAATCTCCAGGTTTATATTTCCAAGGCTCCTAATCCTCTCCCTGTGGACTCGGGTTTTCATTCCAGCCGAGGCCTTCTGTTAATTGCATCCTTAACTTGATTAAAATAACTTGACTGGAACGTTTGCTGATGTATTTCTTTTTTTCTTCTCAAGAGGTGGACATCTTAAGGTATTTGTGAGGCACAATAGTTACAAGTCAGACCTCCATCATGTTTAGGAACTGAAAACCATTACAGAGTTCAAACTACTCTTATTACTAGGTCAATTAAGAGTTCATTAATGTTTCTGACAGCTCAGCTGGAGCGAAAACCCGGAGGTGTTCAAGACTCTGGGATGAGGAATGGGAACCCCTGCTATAGATTATTTCAGCAGTCTACATGGAGAAAGGGGAAATATTGTCTGTGTAATAATGTTTTATTTTTTAATTGATTCACACCGAGAATGTTCATTTGCAGACACAAGATTTGGCAGTCTCTCATTAATTAACATTTTAATTACCTATCACCAGGGAGAATGGGTGTTCAGTGAACATTCAGGAGGTATCATGGAGTGTGACTGTTGATATTTATTACACTTGTTAAATTAGCGTACACCCTAGTTTTGCAAAGAATATTTTCTTTGGATTCCAGCTGCATTCCAAAATGGTGCGAAAATAAGGGGCATCCTTCAGAATGAATCAGTGGTTGAATTCCAGAGCTGGTAATCATTAGGCGTGTAATGAATGGATTCTCTGTAGCCCTGCCTGTGTGTTCGCCTTATTAAAAAGCTGCTGATTCAAGACAATCTGTGTTAACGAATGAAGGACAGTTGATGGCTAGGCTGTGTTAAGTCTCCAGAAAGCTGGGGCCAAACCGTAGGCAGGGCTCCATGCCATCTTTGATGGTGCTGGCGAGCCGTGATTTTCCCCCTGGGGGGACTTCGGGCATGGTTTGGGCACATTTATGGAATCAGCTGATAGGAGGAGGGTTATCGGCAGTCAGTTACTGGTCAGCTTCGAAATGACTCACCAACTGATAGAGCCAGCTTTGCAGCTGGGCTGGTATCTTTTGAGCCCAAACATAATTCAGGCAGAGCGGAGGCATCCTGATTCTATCTCGTCATTAATTGATTCCCAATTGAAACTGGGCTCACTTGATAATGAGTTAGGGATTGATACAAGTCTCTCATACAGCAGGTTCTTGGACAAAGCCAAAGTATGGGCCTCAACCACACAAGCTGGGTAACTTGTTCCACACTCCTACCACCCTTTGGGTAAAGAGGTACCCCCCTCGCTTTGAAAATAGTCCTATGCCTCTTCAGATAAAAAAGGAGCTCACAAGGATCTTGAGCATGTAATCTGATGAATTACATGCTGGTTGGGAGGGAACCTCTGTAGATCCAAGAAGCACTAAAGCACCTTTAGTATTTTAATTTGGGCAAGCTTGCAAACTTTTTAGCAGCTTTCATAGAGGAAAGTGGTGTCAAAAACGATGAATGGTTCAATGCTGCTGTTTTGTGATTCCTGTGAAATGCTACAGTAAAAGAATACAGAACATTCAGCAAAGCATGGAGAAGTATGGCAAGCATGGGAAAATATGCAAAGTAAGCCCAATGTGCATATATATGCATGATAAAACAGCGAGGAAACTGCAACAATTCTGTCATGGTTGGCTGTAATTAAACGTGTTTCAGTATCCACTTGCCTTTTTTTCCACTAGTTTCATATTTGTGCTTTAATGTAAAGCAGCAACAGTGTCTCTGAAACCATCTGGATGCCTAGAACCTCACTCTTCACTCTTGGCTAAAACAGTAAAATGTGTTGATTTCTGTGTTAACCTAACCTGTTACAGTTACATTAAACTTTGTGGGAGGTACCTTTTTTAATTAACAAGCTGGAAGAAATTGCATTTAAGGGGCAATGTATTATTTTACATTGCAATGACTTCATAAATCTCTCTGATGACAATTTAAAATAATTTTCCCCTAACTTTTTTTTCAGTGTATAAAGTAATTGTGTAAACCCACAATTAACCTGCATCTGTAATGGATTACTTTTTAAGAGTCATGTTCCTAAACGTTGATTGTTTTTCAAATTAAATTTTCATAATTGTTTCATATGCTTTGTAGGAAGTAATCATAATGCTTCAGCGTTCTGCATAATATGCTTACATCCCAGTTCTATCTAATATTCTACTGATATCCAGTAATCAAATATTTGAATTTACATGCACACAAAAATATTATGAGCCCAGTGGTCCTTCAGTGCAACCGAGGTTTAGCTAACATCACAGAACTGAAGGTAATGTTAGTATTATTGATAGTATTTTACATGGTACAGTAGATGAGGTTTCCCTTTAACATTCCTGTTACTGTTGTTATCTATCAAGTTCTCTTTGAATATGTTAGGGGAAGGTGAGTATTGCTTTGAAATGCCAAGGAACCTATTAAAGCATGTTGGCATCCAAGTCCGATATCCTGCCCTTTTAATCATTTTAAAGTCAAATGTTTTTTTCCCCAAAAACAGCACTCTGCCATGTTCATGTGACTTGTTACATGCATGTTATCAGATTCCTGTCCTTATAAGAGCACAGCTGACAACACAACAAATGGGAAAAAGGTTACAGATGAGAGGAGGCCTTTCAGGCCTCAGCCTTGCCTGTTAGTATCCCGTTGATCTGAACTTATTGATCAACAAATCTCATAAATTCTTCTGTGTACACTGGTGGTCACCATTACGGGCATACATCCGACGAAGAAATGAAACATCAGCAGTAATTATTGATTTATACAAATATTTATTAATCTTCTCAAGAAGGAATTGAAACAGAGGGTGGGATTTTTTCTGTTAGGACTTAACTGCAAGTCTTCTCATCCAAGTATCCTTTATTGTTATGGCAATCACAGCTGTATACACCCTCGACACCTTTAGCAGTGCATTTCTATTCAGTCTTAGCTGTCACGAGCAGTGATCCCGGGAGCCACAGTCCAGCAGGTTTTATAGGGGACTCATAGTGGCAGATGACTTGAAAACAGTTTGAATTAAAGATCATATAATTTAACAGCCGGCACTTGATTCAATTAAGTCATTATGAGTGCGCCCTCACCCACACCAAGAGCTGCAGTTTGTGATGGGATGTCTGGACCTCATTGCAACAAGATGCCCATTACTTTTACACTATATACCTTTGCTCAACCACCCATGCCCTCTACCTACAGTATGTTGATTTTTTTTGGTGTTCCTTCGACCACGAATCACTAATTCTTCCCTCTTTTCTTTTCTTTTCATGTGCTCCCTCCTGGCTCCATAATCTCCTCTGGGACCCGAAACAGGTATGTTCACACGTGTGTTTACACAGTTCTTTTTAACACATGTCTTATTAACAGCAGTTGTGTGAATTGGCCTTTTGCACAGTACAGAAATCGGTGCTGCCTCAGCAGCTGCAAACTCTCTGGACAGACTTGGTCTGTCATTGAATCAGTTATTGGACAGCCCCTCAGGTTTTGATAGCGGTATTAAGAATTTCGAAATACAGAGTAATTTATCTGTCAACAGGAGAATTTCAACAGGCCTAAGTAGTATTTTCCCCGATTTTTCTGCAAAATCAGAAAATGTGTGATGTTTACAGAACCCATGTTCCCTTGGGCAGAAGCTGCTGAGAAGCTAAGTTCTGTAACTTTAGGTAACTCAAACATTTTTAACATTAAAATGTTAAAAAAGTGACCTTTACAAGTCATCTTTAATGCTCATAAGCAATAGTTGTGGATTAAGTAGAGCATTTCACTTATGTGAAATGGTTCCAGGCAACGAATCTCATGTTAGCGAAAATTAACAATTAATTTTCATGCTAAAATCAGACCATGTTGTGCAGCAAAGCTAAATGAATGACAAATGGATGCTGTAATAAATATGCACAGAATTGCTGCAATAATGCTCAGCTATGAATCATGTAGTTTACATAGGGGATTCTATAATAAGACTGATGCTGGGCCAATTCCAGCACTGCTTTATATACACAGCTCTTTTCTTGATACAGTACATTGCAGAAGAAAAACACTATACATTTATTTGTGAGTTAATAAGCAGAATTAAGGAAATAATAGGTCCAGAATGTTTTCAAAACTCTACAACTGAGTCATGTTTATAAAAAGGCACATCAGAGGTAGAGCAAGGTTATACTTATTACAAAAATGTTGAAAATTATATGCAACCTAGGATTGGGTGATGTCTTATATACAATATTTGATTGTAGGTGGGAACTGTACCCCAGCAATGGTGAACATTGTTAAGCTGAGGAAATAACTGAGGTTAATACACTATCAGTGCCCTGCTTTGTGACAAAGGGCCCGTCGAATTTACATGTGGACATGTATAGATCTAAAGAAAGTGAGTGCACTGTTGATTTTGACTTAGAGTATCATTAATATCATTAAACTATCATTATGTTCAAAATGTTAGATTGCAAGGTGACTTCTGTCGGATAGCTGCATTACTGTGCTAAAAAGTATCTTAAGGATACTGTGCCTCTGATGGTCATCTCTTTCACTGCACTACAAAATAAAAGCCCTTGAAGATGTCAGAAAAAGGGACAACGTGCTAGCAATGATTTGTTGTATTGCAAATTTCACTTGAGACTTCAGGTTCCAGTGCAAATTATCCCTGGTTGTCAAAAAATCTGAGACAAAATGAAAATGTTACTTTACTCCTGATGAGGATACCCAATGTTGTTGCACCTATACTTTTTAAACTGGTGAATCTTCCACTGTCTTATACCAAACAATGCAAAAAGTTAGTGTAAATTCCTCACCATTTGAGTTCATTTAATTAAAGTAATGGTGTTACACCGTGATGGGATAAACACATCATTAATTGCTTGTTTTATTCCAGAATACAATATTTAAGTAATTACGGTGTACTTCTTACACTTTTAAGTTATAGAGTAAGATCAGGTGGGTGGCAGTGATTATAATTGTGCTATCTGTGGGGAGCTTATATGTTCTCCACCTGTTCGCAGGGTATTTCACTGGGTGCTCCGGTTTCTGGGAAAACTGTCCCTGGTGTGAGTGTGTGTGTTTGTGTCTGCGTGTGCCCTGTGATGGAGTGGCGTCCCATCCAGAGTGTATCCTGCCTTTGTCCCGATTCTTGCTGGTGTAGGCCCTGGCACCCCAGCGATCCTGAATTGGAAAAAGTGATTAGAAAATAGACGGATGGGTAAAATGTAAGACACTAGTACTGTAGGTTGTCTTTACAAAAAATCTCCCTTATATTTTTTTACAACAGAAGGTTGAAATCTCCCTCATTGATCTTTAAGATGTCTTGTCTCATGCACTATGCAGGGTGGCAGCTGAATGAACGTACTAGGGCATTAATTTGAGTTTCCGCCTGTGAATTTCACACATCCCATGATAGTAGAGTCTTGGTCGCCGCACTGGTGTCATTGAGCCTCACCCAAAGCCCATAATTGCTATAATCTAGATTTGCAAAGAACACATCTTAAAGAGCACATTGTGATGAGTATATCTTCCCATTCCAAGTGCACTCCTCCTCAAATACATAAGTACTGGTGTTCTGTCTCTTACTGGCATTTCACAAGGCTATCACGAATCAGGAACTTTTTTTTGTCTTCAATTACTCACTTAATCTGATCTAATTGGTCTTGGTTTTTTTAAAGATGATAATCCACAAACCGACATCCTTCCAGATAATTATCTTAAATTCTGTGTCAATGCATTAACTCCTAGAGATTTAATCAGGTTAAAAAAATAAAGGAGGGTAAGAAAAGAAACAAAAGATCAATATCTATGTGCTCAGAAGAATCTTCACTGTAGCAGGATAATTACATTATACACTTTTCTGTCTTGCAGATTGACATTTTTAATTACTTAAGCACTTCACCAAAGCAGGGATGAGTATAGGTCAATTTTACCTTCCTTTTTGACTGTTTCATTGTTGAAGATGTTTGCTTATCTGCACGGTTTTAACAGGGAACACAATCAAGAGGCAAACATTAACAGATTGTGGGTGCAAACTGAGATTAGAATAGTGAACTGTTTAGAACTGTATGTAAATGGTTATGATGTGTAATAAAATAGAGTAAAAAGTGTGTTGCAACTCTTTACAGCTACAGAAAGTGCTGCATATGATGTTTTAATGGCCTCGTTCATTAAACATTTTTTTTGCATATTTTCCATCTACGCTGGCCCTAATTAGCACAGATTTCATTCAAGTCAGAACTGCCAGTTGATTTTCGCATTCATTTTGATTAGGCTATGTTGGTCAGGCAGACCAGTAATAACTGCTGTGTGATTATTTCAATATAGATTTTTGGCATAGCATATTGTATGAGGCGGAATGTTTTTTTTCCTGTAGAAAGATCTCAAGACATTCACAGGGCTATGGTTAATAGGAGGTTCCAGTCAGTAGCTAATTGATCCAAGGATCTCTTGTAGCCTTTACTTAAAGGTAGCCAGGGTAATAGGCTGGGTAGTTTGTTCCAGACACTGTTAACGAGCTCTGTATAATAGAGCAGTAGGCAGTCACACCTCACAAACCCACAAACCTTACAAAGTTTATTGTAGCATTTTTTCCCAGTATTGTTTTGGAGCTCATTTTTTTACGATTAACCGAAATACAAATGCCTGACTCCCAGAGACAGGTCATTCAGGGTGGTTGTGGCAGGTACTGTGTGTTTCTAGAGAGTCTTCACTCTCAGGAAGCTGCATTCAATGTGGCTACCTCTCTTTTTCAATGTTTGACATGTTATTTCAGCAGCTATATCATGCTATAACTCACAACTGGCAGCCCACTGAAGCTAAGCAGGTGTGAGCCTGCACAACACCTGGATGGGTGTCCTCCTGGGAAAGCTAAGGTTGCTGCTGGTTGTGCTCACCCTGTAGTCTGTGTGGGTCCTAATGCCCCAGTATAGTGACGGGGCCACTATACTGTAAAAAGGTGCTGTCCTTTGGATGAGACGTAAAGCAGAGGTCCTGACCTTCTGTGGTCATTAAAAATTCCAGTGTGGTTCTCGAAAATAGTAGAAGTGTTATCCTTGCATCCTGGACAAATTTCCCATTGGCCTTTACCGATCATGGCCTCCTAATAATCCCCATCTCTGAATTGGCTTCATTACTCTGTTCTCCTCCCTACTGATAGCTGATAGTGTGGTGAGAATACTGGCGCACTAAGGCTGCCATCACATCACAGGTGGGATGTGTTGTAGAGGAGTCCCCTTTACCTGTAAAGCGCTTTAAGTGGAGTGTCCAGAAAAGCGCTATATAAGTGTGAGGAATTATTATTATTAATAATGCTTCATCTTTCCATGTGTGTGGTGTTGTGTTCCACGTGTCAAGGAAAGGACACACGAACACTTGGACAGACCCACATGTTTCATGGAATGTAAAAATACCACAGTTTGAGACAACTCTCTTTCACCTGGATGTTTTTAAGTACTTGGTTTCCATGAGGCTTGGAGATTGGCATCATGTGCATGATGTTTGACACCTAACAAGGAGTGCTTCTTGTTGGAATTTAACTGTAACAAAACATGGAAAATCCATCTCATGTGAGTATGATTGTTTTATTACATGTAGGAAGGCAATTCTGTTTTTCTTTTATATTGGGAAAATATAACATTGTAAAACATTCAACTGTTTTCCCTAAACTGTGACTACCTAAGGGCTGCATGATGTCAGTGCTAGCAGTTGTTCCGAAGTCCCAGGTGGAATTAGGACCTGTCTGTATGGAGTCTGCATGTTCTCACCATGTTCACAAGGCTTTTCTCCCTTATCCCAGAAACACGTTCTCCAGGTTAATTAAATTGTCTGAATTGCCTGCTCCAGTGTGTGTGTGTGTGTGTGTGTGTGTGTGTGTGTGCACCTTTGATGGACTGATATCACGTCCAGGGTGTAGTTCTGCCGTGAGCCCTGTACTGCTTTGCTCTGCTCCTGTTCACCACGACTGAAGTGGTAGCTGAAAATGGTTGGACGTTTAATTTTAAAAAATGCTTTCTTCGGTTTACTTTGGAACTCAAATCAAACGTCCTTACCAACCCGAAAATCACCATTGTATGTGTGATGCGATTTTTCAGGCTTGACTGGCTCTCCTGTGGTCTCACAATTTATTTCCATTTGTCGGAATGAAGCGATGCTTTGAATACTGCACTGAGACCTCCCTGAGGCCTTCTTTGTTCCTGGCTAAAGAGACCCTATTCATTTAACCTTTCTTTTCTTATGACATACAGTACCTTTTGTGCATTGGAATTTTCTGGTCTTTCTTTGTATAATTGAGCTCTTTCCAGAGCAGCAATGTCCTTTATGCTCTGTGGTAACTAATAAAGCTCACACCTCATTTATTGTATTCTGCGCTGTGTAGCCCTGTTACCCTTTATTTCATATTATACACCATCCCTTCTTTACTGCTGGCCTTTCAGCAACGACCAGTCACTGCTGCTGACTGGTGCAAGTTGACAGTTGGCACTGAGACAACACATATAGAATATCAGATGGGCAACCATCCATAACAGTAGTTTAAAGCAGGATACATGACAGTTAAGCACAACTGTACTGAGCAGAATATCAACTAACAACATAAACAGGAGGAGGAAACTGTAACAGAAACGTTCGAATTTTAGTGTTTTCAGTATTTTACATTTGTCATACATAAAAATACAGTGCCTTTTGTTCTGTTGTTTTTTTATTCTTGGGTGAGTGACAGAATGTCTCAGACTCAGGCAATATCTGACCTCTGACCCTATACATAATAAACATTAATTTGCTCATAAAAGCACTAGTGACACCTGTTGACCTGTCATGAATGGCCTGGAATAAGAGATCTTGCCACTTTGCTAATTAGAGCCTGATGCTATACTGGTACCAGTGTGGTCCAGTGTGTTTAGACATGGTTGCCTAGAGTAATCATGGATGACTAACAGTGATCACTCTTTCTCTCACCAATCTCATCTTTCCTTGTACGCCTGTATCATCCTGTTTCGTCACCCGCTGGTGCCTCCTCTTCACTCTCCTCTCTCCTGTGTGGCTCCTTCCCCTCCCTCCCTATGGCTGGTCTCTGCAGGAACGTCCAAGTGTTCAGATCATCTTATAACTGCTTCTTCCAATTCAGGGTCAGGGAGAAGCTGGAGTCTAACCTGGCAAAAAAACGGGCACAAGGCAGGATACACCCTGGACAGGATGCCAGCCCATAATACACAGACATGAATAAGCACGCACTCACACTAGGGACAGTTTTCCCAGAAAGCAATTTACCTACCATTATGTCTTTGGATTGTGGTAGGAAACCAGAGCACCTGGAGGAATCCCATGTGACCACAGGGAGAACATACAAACTCCACGCAGACAGTCCCCCAGGAATTGAACCCAGGGCCCTAGTGCTGTGAGGCAGCAATACTAACCACTGTGCCATGGCACCGGCCCCAGATGGCACCAATAAAGCCCAATTTATACCGCAGTAATTACTGCATCACATCTTGTGTTGCCTAATTTAAAATTGATTGATATGTTTTCATCTTTGTTGTTCTACACTCTGTATCTTTTTGCATTATGCAAATTGTTGCTTAATAGCAAATTATTTTCAATGTAAGTCACAGCGGTTCAAGGTATTAGAAAATGAAAACACAAACAGGGTCTTCATACTTCTAAGAGCCACTAGACCTCTGATATTTTATCTTCTGAGTGAGGGTTCCTGTCCTTGTGAATGCCAGTATGATACAGGGAAGAAACAAGGTTGCCGTAGTGAGGAGAAGCTCCAGTCTGGGCTTTTCAATCCAGTTTTATTTAATCAACATGAAGATAATTAGCAAAATCAAGTTTATATAATTTATTTTTCAATTTGAATCTGTGCTTGAAGCTCTGTAGATTAAAGCCTGTCAAGACATGTGCTACAGTATAATAGAACCAAGAAACAGCTTTGTGTGGTGTTTAGAGACATGAAGTAACCGGTCACAAATATTTGCTAGCCATGTGTGACAACAACAGGTGATTATTTTGTTAAATAGAAAAGGGAATGTGAGGGATTCAGGGATTTATACCTGAATGGCTTGAAAGTCTCATTCATTCTAGATCCACACAGCAGATTACAGCTGTTGCTCAGATCGCAGCCATACTTTTGATATAAAAAACATTATTATGGTGATGTCAGGTAAGTATGTATGAAACACCAACAGTGATCTTTTAGATAACACTGGCTCCTTATTGTTGGTCCATGCTGCATA
Source organism: Lepisosteus oculatus (assembly GCF_040954835.1). Taxonomy (NCBI): domain Eukaryota; kingdom Metazoa; phylum Chordata; class Actinopteri; order Semionotiformes; family Lepisosteidae; genus Lepisosteus; species Lepisosteus oculatus. The sequence goes on along the minus strand of NC_090706.1, from coordinate 10,023,151 downwards.
CCCAATGAGGGAAAATAATATTTCCTGCATAAGGAAAAATGGGAATATGGAATTAGACTTTCTGTTCTCTTTGTCTGAGACATAATTTTTTGTTTATGGTGATTCATGAGGAAAACCCAGGGCATGAGGAAAAATAGCACAGTGAAGTCTGGTCACACACGTGTTAAGAGGCCTGGATTGGTATGGACAAGCATAACCTAAGGAGAATCAAGGTAGAACATTTTCGGAAGAATTTGAAACCACAGAATTTTAGAGTAAAGTGTCCCTGTCACTATACTGGGGCATTAGGACCCACACTGACCACAGGGTGAGCACCCCCTGCTGGTCCCACTAACACCTCTTCTAGTACCAACCTTAGCTTTCCTAGGTGGTCTCCCATCCAGGTACTGACCAGGCTCAGACCTGCTGAGCTTCAGTGGGCTGCCAGCTGTGAGTTGCAGGGTGATATACAGTAGCTGCTGGCTAATAATTTAATATCCTTCTATCCAGGATGTGCTGTTGGGCTTTCAGCCAGGGAAGGGAACTGGGACTGTGCAGGAGGGATGGGACCTATGAGTGTCATTAAGCCTGACTGAACTCTCGTGAAAACTCCAGGCGGAACTGGAAATTGGAGCTGATCAAACAGCCCTGCAGGGGCCAGGTTTATTGAAGACACAACTGGGTCTCATGTGTTCTCTGATCCTGGTGCGTGTTTAGTGTATGTAAGTGAGGGCTGCAGAGGAGGCTCAAGCAGAAGCAGGTGCAGGAGCATAAAAACTAATGGAGCGTGTGCCATTATAAAACATTGATATGAATAAGAATTATCTCTGATATTTCAAGCACCCTTGTCAAACCAGCCCTCTTTATCCTTTATCCCGGAGAAGAGAAGGCAACAATCTTCTAAACCTTTTTCCCCAGCAACTTTAGGAAACAAATGTTTTTGACGTTTAAAGAAGGGTGAGAAAATAAGGTGTTTATCCCCATTTCCTTCTTAGACATGCTAGCTAGCAAAATAAAATGGAAACTGCAGAGTTAATGAAGATAGGGACTTCATTTCATATTTCTAAATGTCCTTTATTAATTATTCTATTAATGTTGGAAATTGGAAACCTTTGAAAACCCTACCTATTGCCCTATCTATTTAGTGATGTTTGGAGAGGGGGGTGAATGTAAGGTCTCTAGAAGCTCTGAGGGATGTAGAAGACTGTGTTGACAGCCCCACAGCTTTTACTAAATATTTAGGATGATAAATATTAACAGGAAAAAAAGTTAGTGTTAAGTGTTAAGTGTAAGTTGACAGTGCAGGGTTCTATTGGAGCTCCTCTTTACAGCTGTAACAAAGACCTGGTGTCCTCCCTCAGTGGGACAGTGGAGGTGTTTAGGTAATGTGCCTTTACACAGGGGTCATCTGATTGTCCAGAGAGTGACCAGAACTGGAGAGAAATGTCACCTCTCAGGCTAGCAGGCTGCATAGTAACAAAACCTTGTTCAGACTGTCCCAAAGATCTGCTTGTAATGCATAGAAGCATTTTAGAATTCATATTATACACAGAATTTTAATTTGATTTGAGGTTACTGTGTGGTATAATCAAGTCAAATACATATAGAGTATGTAGGCTTAAATGTTACAATGGAGACAGATACAGTGCCTAAATGAATGTTAGTAAATAAAGACAAAGAAGGGCATAACATTGTAAACATATTAACATTTCAAACTGCTTTCTATTCGTATAAGATATTTTAGATTGTGCCACTGTCCCTGTTAGTTTTCTTGCTCTTTACAAAAGTGTTTCTGCATGCTTTAAAAAGCAGTAGCATAATGCATTCTTGGACAGACACAATTAGTATTGTCCATGCGTGGGCTGTGAAAATACCCAGGCTTGCTGTAGTTTTGTAGTAAAAGAAGAGGTGTTTTGCAGGGGGCAGCGCAGGTATGAGACAATTATTTCTTGTAAGCATGCCAGGGAGACATGCCAGGACGTGTGGAGAGTTCTGATTCTGTTTCTCCCTTCAGATCCTTTCTGGCAATATAGCACCTCACCACCCATTTCATTTTCAGATATTTAATTTTGCAGCACAGTAGTCTGTCCCATTCTCCAGGAGCCGCGCACAGAGCAGTTCACTAACTGGCAAGTCCCAGGTGTATCAGCACATTAATAAGCTGTCAGACTCTCACATTCTCTCTCTTTGTGAAGCGCCACATTCCTCTCTCCTGATCCACACGCCTCCTTCGTTTTGTTTCACTTAACTTAGCGATGGGTCCCTTTCCAGTGATGTTCACGAATATTATCTCTGATCCCCAAGGTCACAGTGGTATGCAGAAGCAGTCTCCTCCTTGAGACATTCATTAGGTGTCATGCATTAGTTCCTAGGCCATGCAGTGTTTATCAAATTTAAAAGATGTTACTTTAGCACGGCGGTATGGTGGCGCAGTGGTTAGCAGTTGCAGAAAAAACAGTTCAGGCAGAACAGAAACTTGTGTTTTGAAAATCTATCCATCTGCTTCTGGTTCTCGTCTTACCACATGCATCAAGGCACTCTCCAGAAATGGATACTATGAAATAATAATTGGCATTTCAGATTGAATTAGTGCACAAGTTGAAGCAGAAAATCAAGAAGGACGAAAATGAGAAGAACCCCCTTTTTTTCCCACACACATGTGGGCAAGCATGAACGCGGACCCACTTCATCAGTAAATCTTTAGACGTAGAGGTCCAGAGACCAGAAGCTGAAAGTGGCGGCAAGGGGAAGGTTCATTCAAAACTGGAGGTACGTCTATACACAAAGAGGTGTGGGAGTGTGGAATAAGCTACCTGGCCATGTTGTCAATGGGGATACCCTGACCTCCTCTAAGAATTGTCTGGGCAAGATCATAGGATCAATTACAAACAGAATTACCAGATGGCAGCCTCTTATTTTATTTGAAACTATTCTTGTTACCATCCATGTTCCTATGAAAATGATTATTAGATTATTTGCCAGGATGAGTGAAAATGAGATAAGCACCATAATTTTTCAGGATAGGTTTCCTAAAGTCATCACCAGGAAAATAGGCTTTCTGGTAATCGATGGACGCTGACCAAGGCACATTTGCGTACTAGTGTAACATTGAAGAGCAGCTACTGTATAAGATACAGCTTCCTCTAGGGAGGACAGGGAGAAAGACCCATTTTTATGAGAACATGTTTTTTTAATAGATGTGGAAGCTAATTATATGCTAAACTGTTTTTAGCCGAAACGGCAGTTTCTTCTTGATTGTCGAATTATTTTAATTGCCTATACGAAAACTAACACAGAGGAAAATCAACACAGAGACTCTCTCCCTGGCAGTAATTTTGACCTCTTCCCAGCAAACCGATTCTGAATAATTGAATGTTTCTTTCATGTTGTTCCTGTTATCCTATCCCAGTATCTTGATAACAAATAGAAAAGGAAACATACTGAAACATATACCGAGTTTGTTACATGTTTTAATTTAACTTGGCTGGCATGATTACTGTGATTAAAAATGGACCAGACTTTTTTCTTCTCTGTGATCTTGCTTTTGTTCTGAAGATCAAACGAGACGAAGTGTGCGTTGTTTCTGCTAATTGGGGGCCTAGTTTGTGTGCTTCATTCTACCTGATCTAAATGTCTTGCAGAAATCTAAAGAGCAAACATTTCCAGCTAATTGCCCAATTACTGGGCATCGTTATGTATGAGGCATGCATTTTCTGTCTTTGTGATCCAAGAGCGATGACCTTCTACAAATTGTAATTTCCCACTAGAGAGTCCAGGAGCTAGATTACTCCTTTTTGAAAAAAAAAATATGCTTAAGTGGCTGAAGGATAGTGTCCCTTTGGGAAGCCTTAATGCACACTGTAATCGTTCCATTGTACCTCAATGACTAACCCTTACTCCGACCATGACAGATTCTTCTTTATTGCCTGTTTTAAGTCCGAAATGATTACCATAGCAGAGTTTGCAGCAGGAGGCATGAAAGATTTGGAGCATGAGCACAGAATGGTATAAAAATGCTTGTACACTTTGGAATTACATGATCCCCGATTAAAGCATATACAAATGAAGTGATACACAGGGAAACATCAAACATTTTCATTTTCTTTTTCCTGCCTGCCGCATATGTAGTCACGACAAAATGAACCAACAGATATTACCTGATTTCTAGATTTGCTCTACTCACTGTGTTGCTGCCACACATCAGAAAGTGTTGCTTTTCCAAGGACTGGTATTGGAGTAGTTTTGCTGGTGCTGTGTGGTCTTAGCTGGGAATTCACTTCACCCTCACAAATCCTGCTTTACCTGCAAGCCTGTCGAAGAACAAGTGAGCTCATCAAATCAAGAGTTTGCAGACATCGCTGTTGAAAGGATGTGTCAAGGATTTTCTTTCCTTCCTGGGTGTTTAGAGGGCACCGCTGGCAGGTGTGCACTCATTAATAAATTAGGAAAGTAAGCTGTAAATGTCTTTCTTTGGCAAGTTTACATAATCCGCTTCAACATATCCCCGATCTGCTTCTGTAGTGTATAGCGGTCGCCTTGTACTAAACACATACTTTCGGCTGGCTGCCTCTGCGTTTATGTAATATAACTGAGGTATTGACTTTTTAAAGTGAACATTTCTAATCTGAAACACATTACAGGTTTTTTTTGCCATTATTTGCTCCTTTTTGCCAACGTTCTTTTTAACCACAACAGTGTTCTATTGGAGCATTCATTTCATTAAAATATTCATTAAATGGTGAGCGTACTTTGTAATTCTGCAAATGAGACAGCGGTGGAAGTGGGAGGGGTTACGTTTGTAAGACATTGCATTTCAGTTGCGTAGCAATCGTTGGTCAATGTAGAACACTTTTCCTGTTGAAACCATTTGTAAAAAAAATAGAGAAGAAAGAATGTTAACTACTTAATATAAAGTGGAATCAAAACACCTGAAAATAAACTGCAGACCCTGGCCCACAGTTTGTTGTGAGGAACAAAAAACTGCACAGCTGAGATATCGATGAGGCTGCTGTCCTTGGTCCTGAAGTGCTGAAGGCAGTAGGTGGGTTGCAGACCAGCAGGCAGATGGTCCTGTATGATAGTCGTACATTGCAAAGCTAATGAGCAGTGCTGCTGGACCACACTGGCTGCTTTGATTGACTGGACCTGAGCACGAGCCTACAGATCTCTTCTGATAAACTGTTCCAGAAATTAGAGAGGCCACGTTTCCTCTTTCGAGGACTGATTAGACGAGTCGATTGAAGAGCTGCTCAGCTGCTGTTGAAAGGCTGTGCATGTCTGTGGGTCAAATCAGGCATTTTCCAAGAGAGTGGAGTCTCTATCCTGCACAGAGGCGCAGCACTCAGGCAGCTGAAGACAATGTAGTCAGTGATGTTTTAGTAATGCAAATGACAATTTTGACAAGCAGATTTAATCTTTTATATGGTTTAGAATATCAAAGGTAAGAAAGATTAAAAATGAATGTTGCAGCAGGGGGGAAGCAATGCTTGTTTGGTTTCTCTTTGAATAGTCAGTTTAAGAAAATGGAAGATCTGCTTTTAGGACATTCCCAGCCTATCAATTCCCACTGTATGCTCAGTGTGTGGCAGACGTTACAACTCTTTGTGTAAAGATATCTCTTAACAACAACATGCAATTAAACAATGTTCACATCACAGTCCTAATGTGTCTAGAGTTTTTCCAAAAAAATCATAATTTAATTTACTCAAATTCTTAATTCAGATGATTATTTTGCACTTTTCATTTAAGATGCTACAAAGAGACAAGCACCAGAATGCCTTATCAGCCATTTTGGGGTTTCAGGGTACGGGCCAACTAAGGGTTATGGTCTGGATGCAAACCGCCTTACACAGCCCTACAGCCATATAAAGCCTCATGCAGCCATTTGTTTCTGAATGTAATGGAGGTCTGGAATCCTCCAAGATCTGTCAGGAAGAGATTCTGGAAGTGGTCCACTTCTGGCCGCCAAACAAGTAGGATACACCAAGGGTGTCCCTCCCATTCTGTTTTTACGTGTCGGTAGCTATTGTTGAATTGCAGCTTCTTGCAGTGCAATTGGCCCTTAGTACGTTTAGTGAGCACTGTGTCACTTAACAGGATAGCAGCCTTGCATTTGGCAGTTAAAGGATGGCTGAACAGTGAGGAAGTCCGGGGTGCTGTGTTAGGTTTCCAACTGAAATAATTTACACCCTGGGGAATGTGCACTCTCTATATAGCTGCCTGTGTACTGCATGTAGCAAAGACAGCTGATGAAAAATGGTCTTTATCAAGAGGCAACACAGTTTTACACTATAAAACACTATATAATAAATAAAAGTCTTCTTAGCATAATTATTTCTTGCTTACACTATGTTTATTTTTTGTGCATGGTCCCCTAGTGTGTAACTAAGGTTTGTTGGATGCTTTTGTTAAACCTTTAGTCTATTGCAGCTTTTTATTTTGGCTCCTGTTATGCATCGCTCTCACCCCCTGCCGAGCACTGCCCCTGCAGTGAGATTTCACAGCCATGTAATAGTGACTGCAGTCCTGGGTGCAATTAGCTTGTATATCCACATGGGCATGAAGGTTTCTTTGGCAAGTGTTTCTTATATCTTACATGCAAACTGGCTCCAGCACAAAAGTAGAAACTAACAGCTTGTCTTTTGGCAAGAACACAAAATTCTCATTACTTCACAAGACAGATATTTTCTGTGCCTTTTTCGTAGCTCTCATTTGCTCCTGAGTGGTAGAAATGGAAGTGGTTAACTGAAGATCAGGTGGGATAACAATGACAGGTCAATTACACACAGCTGTACCTAATCACCATCATTATGAAACTACAGTAAATACATATACTGAACACAAACATCTCCCTCTTCGTTTGTCTCTAGCATCCCTCCTTCCCCCCATCCCAATCTTAGAGTTGCCTCTTGGTTCAGTTCACTCTGAATGGGGTTTGAACCCCCTCATCATGTGGCCAGGAGGCTTACACATTAACCAAGTGGGTTAAACAAAACCTATCTCTTGAAGTATTCTAGACATTCACAAAGCATTCAAATGTTTTTGGCCCTAGGAAAATGTGAGAAAATTGAGGTTTCCAAACCCCCAAAAAATGGATTGGATTACATTTGGACAATTAGGTAAATATCAGCTCTATAACTGCAGTATGTTCTTGAAAGCAGATCGTGTTTTTTATAGCTAAGAGTGCAAAACATTAAGCAGCTGTGCATTCAGAATTCATATTTTGCATGTATTCAGAATTTTATATCCTCACCAAGCTATTTTGAACATTTGGACTGTCACCAAAACATCAGGGCACTTTGCAACCTACAGTATATTTCTACATTTGCCCTGATCAGTCCATGGGGATCATTTACTTTATGCCCAACCATTGTACTGCATTGTGTGTTTTATAAATCATCACCCAGCATGCATATAAAATTCTGTGCAGTGACAAAATGTAGCCACTGCCAACCAACTGTGTTGGAAACAAGCATAGATTAATTTGACAAGGTAACACAGCTGATTTGCATTTTTGCTTTCAAAAAATGCAAATGCTAAAAAGTATAATGCTTGACTGGAAAAAAGGTTTTGATATTCTCGGATTATTGTAATGCAGGCTTATTCTCTATATAATAAGACGCCGACATAAAAAAATATGTACAATTAAGACCATTTTGACATGTTATAGGACATGATGTGTAAAACAGTGGAAAGTCAGTAAGTGCTCTGCCTCACAGATCCAAGGTCCTGGGTTTGATAACACCCTAGTATGTCTTTCTGTGTGGAGTTTGCATGTTTCCTTTAGTATGGATTTTTGCTCGGAGCTCCGAAAGACATTGGTTTTTCTAAATTAACCCTTTCTCTATGTCCTGAGTGCTGTCAATCCTGCCATGTTCCCTGTGTTTGGTAATAATCTCCACCTTGCTACAACCCTTACAAGGATGCTAATTCTGCTGCATGCTAATTATTCAAAGACAATAGAATAGAGAAAACAGTAATCTGTTAACATACAGTAATTTTTTGTACTCATCAGATAATATATAGAAAATTACAGGGCCAGTGGTTGTCTGTTATTTACCAGGAGCTTATTTTATTTTTGCAAACTCTTTAAATTATGAGAAAACATGTCTGTTTTGAAATTCAGCTTTGCTTTGGAAAAAATAGCTTGTAAATGATTTTTTAAGAAATTACTTTTTTACTATATTCATTTTAAGTAAATTGAGATCTTAAAGGCATTTGAAATAATCTTTTTAATACACAAAATATCCCAGTGGAAAATTACAGATCGCCCCTAACTGGTAGATATTGCTCTAGCGCTTTATGCAAATTTCCCTTTTAAGTGATCATTCTACATATTTTTTTCAGAAACACCAGACTCTTAACTATAGCTGTGTCTCCTTCCCATTAGTTCTATGCAGGACATAAAAATGACAGAAAGTATTTAACAATGACAGTCATCACAGTCAGCTCCCTCCAGGCTAAGCTTCTTAATAGTGTGCCAAATAACATTTATCCAATGTTGCTGTAAATATTCCAGTCTGTCAGGAACAGGAACAGATATGAATCGGTAGAGCAGTCAGGTCTCAGTTTAAGAAAAAAAAAGACTTTAAGCTATCTTTTTAAACTTTCTGAAGGCTTCCGAAAATATTTTAACACTGCCAGAGGAGACAGGATAGCTCCTAAACTGGAAATCAGTAGAATGTATTACAAACCATATGTGTGGAATAAAACTTTGTTGTGGCAGAAAACAGAAGATTTGAAAGGGCAGCACCTTTGGTCTGGAGTGGGGGTAATTAATGAATTAATGAGGTATTTCAGTGATCAGTATCAGGGCAGCCTTTCTTCTGAGAATCTGTGACTTGGACTCTTAGGTGATGAACAACAAAAAAGCAGGGAAACATTCTGGAGGCAATGCAGACAATTCCAAAAAGTAAAAGAATATGTTTATTCTCCTAGTTAAAACAGAAGGTGTGTTAAAAACAGTATTCATTCTTCAGTGTTGCGCAGTCCCTTCACAAACAATTGTACTTTTTTTAACATAATCCTGATCCTAAACACACCACCAGATTGAAATCATTTTCACAAGGATGAAGAATAGCAAGGTATGACTATGCTGTGCAGCTCCTGTCACCTGACATTAAATCTATTTGAATATTATAGGATGAGCTTGATGGGAGAGAGAGAAAAATGACTGCAGATGGAATAATCAATCATGTTCCCTGGTTTGTCAAAAAGGAGGATTGGCAGACTAGATTTGATGTACTGTATTTCATTTTTAAAACTGGGGCTTTCTTAAGTATAAACCTACCTAATCTATTCATCTAAACATAACATTGTGTCCAGGAACTAATAAATCACAATATATCTATTTATATGTTTTATTGTCTTTATCCCCAACCTCTCCAAAAGTAGGACAATTTTATTAATGCAGTGAACACAGGGCCTTGGTTGTAAAAATGGGGAAAACTTAAGTAGCTAAGGTGTATAGTTCATTTAAAAATTGTTGTATTGCACAGGGAATTTTCTTTGAGGTTGCATAACTGGGACAGTTATTAACAGACCAATTTGTTATTAATGTTTTATCACATCGACATTGTTGTTTATGCACCAAAAAACACAGATGACTTTTTTTTTAACGCTTTCACTTCTGGGAGGTTTTGAAAAGATCATTTATCTTTTGATTTTCCCATTTTTTTCCCTTTCCTTAATCTTTCAAGCATTATTATCCTGAATCCACTGCAGTGCCACTCTGTTGCGATGATCAGAAAACAACAGAATTCAGAGTTACATATTAAGTTATTTACATTGCTGGAATTAAGTATTCTTAAGATCACGTCTTTTTTGGCAGTTGACACCTGAAATGCAAACCTCAAAAGCTTATGATTTTTACTTAATAGAGACTGAGTCTGCTTAGTACAGTCTGGAAAGACTTTACAGGTCATCAGAAGTGACTTTGACCCATTTAGATTTATTCTTTCCACGGAGGATTAATGAATTGCATTTCAAAAGCACAGTCCACATTAACTAAAAATCAAAATTATTAACCTACAGTACCAGTCACTTTGACAAAGCTTATGCAAAGGATGTTCTAAAATTCGGCTTGGTGCTGTGATAGAAACACATACAGTATTTTACAATATGTGGATTTAACGCTTAAAAAACCTGGATGCCTCCTAGAATAACTCCAAAGCAGAAAATGCATGACCTCAGCGTGGTTTTTAAAGTTCATTTTCTCCAGCTGGCAGACAGGGGAAGGTGGGAGGTTGTGGGAATGAGGACGATGAGATTCAAGCCCTTCTGACTTAAAAAAATGTGACTCAGTCACAAGCACAACTTGCACAAGAACAAGAAGTGTGCCTCGCCACCTACTAGTTTTGTGTATGAATAAATCCCGTTGAATCACCGAAATATGTGCAACTTTGGTTTAAATGCCCACGGTGCAGATTGAGGCTTGGCAATCAGAATGATTTAGTACCCCAGATTGCAAGTTTAGCAATTTCACGTGCGAGTGTGCCCAAGTATCAGATTGATGGCTCTGAAAACTGTGCCAATGGAGGGACTGTTTTCCGCCATGAACGGCCTGTACTGAGGCAGTGGTGTCTGATCACCCCATGCATGGTGATGAGTTAGTACCGTCCCAGGCCCCACTGGGATGCCATGTGAAAAACCTGGGCTTCATCAGATTAGTTCAGTGTTCAAACCGCTGACAAACAGGCTGGTTGCAAAATACCCTGAAAACTCATAAAATTGTCACCACGACAGAGGTTCGTATTATTCATAATGTTTTGTGCCTCCATTGAAGAGATTTGCCATGCGTTCCTGATACACTGATGATCGTTCCCCTCCAGGGGGGGTTAAACTGCTGTAATTTCGTTTTGACAGGCAGAGTTCAGAATTCCGACACAAAGCAAAATATGAGATTGCCACCTTCCCTGGGGAGATGAGAGCTGAGCCTCTTGTTGTTTTATATACAGTATCTGAAATTTTGATCTTTCTGTTCCGCTGGAGTTTTTTTTCCCTGACATTTTTACTGCCTGTTTCCCAAGCTGCCGCTAAAACTCTAATTCTGATTCGAACTCTGAACTCAAATTCTCAGGAACAAGCAAGGAAACTAGAAAGTGAGGTTCGCAGGGAACCCTGAGAAATCCTGTCTGTGGGCAGTTGTTGAAATCAAGCAATAATAACAGAAAGGTCACAGATAGAAAGGAGGAATTCAGCTCTTCTTTGCATATTAACTAAATAGTAGCTAAATGATCCCAGAATCCCATCATTTCTTGAAGTGAAGTGACTGTGCAGTCGTTCCAGGTTCTCCATAACCCTTCATGTATTGGTACAGGTTTTAGGGTGACTTAAGACCAGCATTATTTGGAGACTTTTAACACCTCAAGTTGTAAAAGGGAATCAGTGTGAGTTTTTTTTATAAGGAAATACAGGAAGACTGGGGAGCAGTGAAAATTTCTTTATTCTTTAGTATAAATGGAACAGTAAGCAGGCTTTATGTTATTTGTAACTTCTTTAGTTATTTTTATTTTGGGTGCAATTCAATGCAGTTAATTAAATAATTAGACCAAATGTGTGACCAAGTAGTAATTAAGTAGCCCATAATAATTAAGTTTTAGATTCCTATTCCGAAACAATCATAGCAATAAAAAAGGCCAACAGATTGTTAGGATATACAGTTAAAATAAAGGATTAAAATCAATAATTAAATAATTCTACAATATTCCAGTAACAACCTCAATTTGGAATATAGTGCACAATTTTGGTCACCATGTTACAAAAGAAATTGCATCTCTGGAGAAGTTCAAGCAGATAACATTCTTACACTGACAGCCTAAAAAGATTGAATCTTTTTAATCTTGACCAGATATCGAGGGAACTCAAATTATCAAAGACATGAATAAAACCAACTCAATGTAGTTATTCAGAATCAACCAAGAAATACAAAACAGTTGACACAAGTGAAAATTTCATGAAAGTACATTTAAAACTGTTAACAGAAGACCCTTTTGTACACAAAGGATTGTGGAGGTATGGAACAAGCCAGTGAGCCATGATGTGTGATCTGATTTTATTTCTTCTAAGATACATCTAGACAAGAATTTTGGATCGCTATTATTTAGCTCCTTGCAACCATACACTAAGATGACCTGAATGACCTTCTCTCATTTGTAACCTTTCTTATGTTCCTATATGAAATAATCCATCTTTTTTTCAAAAATTACAAATTCTTTCAAACATAATGCCCATTTTCTCAGTATGTCCTTGTGTTTCTGTAAATTTTGAAGTCTCTTGACTTGATTTGAATTGATTTGACCAAAGGCTTTCAGGACTTTAAATAGCTGAATCAAGGCCCTCTCTAATCCTCTCTATTCCAGGCTAAAAAGATTCATTTCCCTTCACCCATCTGAGAGTAGCTTTCTGAATATGACAATAGGCTGTACCACCAAATCTTTCTTATCTACTGAAATGAGCATGTATCAACTGATTCATCCAATATTACGCTTCTTCAAGATTTGGAATTCAGTGGCTTTTCATGAAAGATACACTATTGATCTTTCAGGCTGTTGTGATTCTTGCAGAAACAGCACCCAAAGCAAAAGAGTAAAAGTGAATTATGAGCGTCACATATAGGCACATATTCAGGCTTAATTGCTGAAAAGCAACATATGAAGCACTGGATTTGTCATGTTATAGGGTGTCCAAAAACGAACAAGTAGAGGTTAATTCCATGTTGAGAAGTGGAAAGAAAAAAAATATCTGGGTGTTAGAACTTTCTTTGGGTGTGAGAAAGCTCCACAGCCAAAGTTTAATTTTTTCTTCTACTTTCTACTTGTATTACTGACTTAAATGTGAATTTAAGTCATTTACTGACTTAAATGACACAGACACGCAATGCTTGTGCCGAGTCAAATCTCAACTAACGCACCCACCTCCATCATTTCACTTTAAAAAAAGCACTCACATGTTACATGTGCCTGTGACTCCACAGCAATTGTCTGCAGCCCCATTTCACCTCTCTCAGCCTCTCTTCTGCACGCACATACTGTACAAACACATCCCTGTCGCTAAAACAGCACGCTTTTATAAAGAGGTGCTTACTGATTGCTTAATGTTGAGGTCAATAAGCAGCAAATGAAAGAACTTTGAACAAGGCTGGACAAAGGGAGAAGCAGTGAAGTGCCAGACCAGAGTGACTGGGGAGAGGGGTGGTGGTCACATTTGTCTAATAACACATTATTTTGTCAAAACTGCCTGGCGGAACGCTGACATTTTTACTGATGTAAAAGTAGTGGTGAATTCTAGACAGTAATGTAAAAGTGGTCAAATCAAGACACATGGAAATACAGGGTAAGGAAACGGATATGATAAGGGGGTGTATTTGACCCTGTTACACCAGTGTGCCAATTAGATAAAGGAACAAGGCAGTCTTGTTGAAACGTGATTTTCCCGGCTGCTCCAAAGAGATCAGGATAGCATTTTTTCTGTCTCTGTCTCTGTATCCCTGTGACTGAAATACTAGAGTTCAGATTAATTCAGCAGTAGTGGATTTATACAGTCACATTTTTTTTCAACAAAGTAGCTTTACGATGAAAATAACACAGAAAGACTTGTGTGTTAGAACACCCAGTTTGTCTGGTGAGTAATATTCACTGAATGCCACTGGCTTATTTCCAGCTTCAAAAATAAAGAAGTTGAATATTTGATTTTTTTTTTAAAAAAATGCATGCATGGCTCATTTGTTGCTACTCCAGATGTTATTATGCCTGCACGCTGCCATTAAATAGATTAAATTTGTGTCTTCCTTTCCTTTGTCAGTAGAGCCTGTTGGCACAAGGAGTGGTATTCAGTCAAATAGTCTGCCACTTCAGTAGAAACCAGATTAGCTTGTTGACACCTTTGTGGTGTTTTAAACACAGAGAAGCACACTTTAGCATATACAGTATATTCATTTAGTAAGATTAACCTCACAGCTACTAGAGTTAGAAGATAATGTGTAATGATTACATAACCATAATTACTCTTTAGAAGGAACGGTATTTTGGAAAAAAAATTCCTGTGAGAAAAGTCAGCGTTTTGTATAATGAGTTAAAATATGTTAAACAGATAAAGCAAAAATTGTGCGAAAGTGTACACATTCCTCTTCAATACTAGTCCTTCAGGACTTCTCTTAAAGCATCACCTTCTTTAGACCTTCAAAGTGCGTTAACTTGTTTCAGTTAAGAAATGATCAACTTAATTACCTAATTATGAGAACAGAAGCACATACAATTCTGTTTTCCCTAAGGACTGGCATTACAGAGCAGAGTCCTACTTTGCAATTACTAAAAAAACTTCGGAGGTACTTTAGCATAACGAGCTGATAAAAAAGATAGGGACCTGCAGGGTTTTCTTTTTCATTCAGCCAGCAGAGTCTGTACCAAGGACGGGTGGCTGCAGTCCTCCAGGGCTGACTTCCTGCTGCTTTTCCAGATGTTTTTCACTTAGCAGCTTATTCACTGATTCACTTTTTATTCCAAAGATTAATTAGACCAGTTAAGTTCATTTTGAGTGGAGGTGGAATGCAAATGAGAGTTTCCTCAGGATCCTCAAAGACTGCAGGTGGCTTTCCATTATGTATACCAATAACACAGATGAACTCTCTCATGTATATGGATTTTATGTAACTTTATTGGACTTTTCAGACGGGATCGGGGAAAATACTCCCCAGTATACAGGCAATGACCTAAAGCCTGTATCTGTATGTCTTCCAAAGGCAGCTTTACAGCTTTATAGGTGTAGCAGTGTATGCATGTTCAAGGCTATGACCATGACTTGGTCATGCAGCAGAAATCTTCTGCATTCCTTCACTCAATTGGTGCCGGATGTTACTAAAGTTCACCCCGATGACACTCAGTCCTGTGCCGTTGCTTGGGAAATACCTGTCATTGCTCATGATAGAAGCATTACTGCCTTGCAGCACTGGGGCCCTGGGATCAATTTTGGACTCATCTGCATGGAGTTTGTATATCCTCCCCATGTTCGCTTGGGTTTCCTCCGCTTTCCTCCCACAGTCCAAAGACATACTGGCAGGTTAATTGACTTCTGGGAAACTTGTTTCTGGTGTGTTTGTGTCTGCGTGTGTGCCCTGGTATGGAGTGGCATCCTGTCCAGGGTGTGCCCTGCCTTGTGCTTGCTGCTTGCTGTGATAGGCTCTGGCTACCCCTGAATTGGATAAAGTGGTTAGAAAACTTATGGGTGGACGCCAACAATAGAGCCCAGACCCAGATCTGCAACATCTAGACTTGAAACTTGAGAACTTCACACTGTGAGTCCCAAAGCGCCGAGAGGAAAGCTGGCATCCGTCGGAGGATTGACGCATCGCTCCCTGACATCTCCGCAAACTCACGAGTGACCACTGGGTGTCACTGTTCTGCGGCAAGCTGGAAATTCTCCTGTTGACTGCAAAGCAGCTAACTCTGGCGGCATATTTCTGCACGTGTGCTCCACTGTTTGGGAAATTTGACACAACTGGCTAACGGCGGACACAGACTCGGTGGGGAATGCAGGACTGAAAGAGCTTTCTTTCTGGCTGAACTAACCTGGAGGCCTTTCCTCTCATTCCTTTTGTTGATGTTTTTTACTTTGTTGGAGGATGGTGAGGAATACATTTTCTAGTACCCACACAATTTATTTGACAAGAGAAGAGTGCACAGAGACCTTGTGGGGCTCAAGTGTAGTTGATGGTGGTTGTATTTCAGAAGACAACGAATAAAAGCACAGTTTCAGAGCAGTATCAACAAAGAGGTAATTGGCCTGAAAGCTTCTGAGATCCACTTCAATTACGGTTTTGTAGTGTTGCAATAATGGACAATGCAGTAGCGCTTGGTGAGCGCTAACTGTTGCTTATAGGAACGAAGCCTTGGGCTGTTCTTTGTTGCTGTGAGTTGTGGCAGTGAAACACAAATCAGCACAGCTGCTCTGGGATTACCTTTCACTACAGGCTGAGCCACAGCCACTAGCACCACTGGCGGATCCCACTTGCATGAAGTGAGGAGCAGTTAAAGAGATGGTGAGGGAATCTGACAAGGTAATCGCATTACATCTGCAACCTCTGGCGGGTGTATTAAATAAAGGCTGGAGCTATGCAGTTTGCTTTAGTGGAGAGAGCAAATTGGATGAGAAGAGGCTTGCTTTTAAAACAGTCCTTTAAGATGTTCAATGTCCAAAAAGAGGGAAACACAATGTAACTAAGGTCAAAATCCCACATTTTTGTTTATGTTAAAAAAGCAATTCTATGGCACATCAATACAGCTACAGCTATGTACAAAATAGTCAGTAATACTTTTAAAATGTATTGAATGTATTTTTACTACAGTAAAACACCTCAGACACCATCCTCTGACTCCATTTCTCTCTGTGACTTTCTGTACATGTGCAGGCAGGTAGTCTGGGTGCTCTGCTCCTGCTAGCTAGATTAAAAACCCAAGTGTTGACCCTTTGTTTTGCATAATACTATTTTTATAAGTAACATAACGCTCTTATTGATTAGTTGATTGGAAACACCATTAACATATCAGAGAAATATCAGAGCAGTCTTTTCGAGTATTTACCTGTCATTCATTTTAATTTGTTTGTTTGGGATTAAGATTTTTGCCTTTTCTGATCTCTTGATTTGTAATAGCTACCTGATGATCAGTTTGGCTCATCTGTAGAGACTCTGCAGCGGCAGGCAGTGGATAAGTATTGCTAACTCTCTCCTGTGACTCAGTGGTTGCAGTTGCTGAGTCACTAGTTTTACAAGCTGTGACTTCCAGGAGAGTCAGCACTGACTGGAGGAGCAATGTGTGGGTTCCCGGCATGCTCTAGGCTTCACGACAGTGAGTGATGCCTAAGATAACTTGGCCAATTTATGCCCAGCTAGCAACAAGCCCCAAGTGCCTCTAGGTTCAGGATGGCCTGGTCACAAAAATGTGTATTATGGATGTGTATGATGTAATCCAGGCCAATAACTATGCCATGAATTTGGTCAGTTTAAGAAACCTCATTTTTAAGTACTTCTGTCCAGTCGTTTAGTCACAAAAGGGAGTTTACAGTCTTCGTTTACAGTCTTATAAAAACAAAGATACCCAAAAGAAGGTGTGACTGTGCAAGGAGTCTAGCAGGTGTCCGCAGTTGCCTACTAAAATCCTTAATCCGTTCACTTTAGTAGTTATAGGCACATATGTACATACTGTATACATTGGTTGTCCCAGTTTTAATTAAAATGGGATATGTGCTGACTAACTTCTCAACACCAACTTTACAGTCGGGCAGAGGCTGCCTGTTCACTTCTGGGGTCTGTACTGACACTTGGGTCTGTATACTGGCTGCTAACCAGACTCTGAGCTTCATGAGCAGCTTAAAAAAATCCCAAGAACAATAAGGAATTTTTATCCCCGGTGATGTGAGCTACAGTGGAGTGCCTGTGCAGAATCTTGTAAAATGCCGAACCCCAGTCTAAGCGCTAGTAATGGGGTTCACTGTGCCAGCACCCGACACCACTCTACCCCACAGCTAGTGAAGAAAACAAAGTACCAAACCTTGTGTTGCATTGAATTGCCTTGCATTTGCATTTGATGAGGTATCATTATGAGATGACATCGTAACGGTGATCTCTTCCAATCCTTTTGACAGGCTGTGCTTACTGTACTATAACTGCCCGTGGAGTTATTCACCCCAGTTCGGTGCACTCTCTCACTTATGCCAGCAGCAAGAGAAGTGTGAGCCCGCACGCTTAAAGCAGCCTTGATAAGAAAGACAGAAATGTATGCAACTAGCAAAACCCCACTTACCACATGCGCTTACATGATACTGTATATTCCTCGTGTATGACCTCATGCATCATTCGGATGCCGAACGTTATAGTGACTAATTATCCGTGTGATTCAAAGTGAATTATCTTGTGGTGTATATCTTGCTTCACCATTTTTTATGGGTGTCCTGCAATTTGGGAATTTGTGTTTTTTACTCTGTCCTCCCCATTTTTTTTTTCAGGTAGCGGCCCTGGAAAGACAGATTTTTGATTTCCTGGGCTACCAGTGGGCGCCGATATTGGCTAACTTCCTCCACATCATGGCGGTCATACTGGGCATCTTTGGCACCATGCAGTACAGATCTCGTTACCTCATCCTGGTGGGTATCTAAATGAATGCATTAGCTGTGGGTTTTG